>NW_018742987.1:0-1351530 GCF_001683475.1 Chenopodium quinoa | reverse complement strand
AAACTGAAGTGAAAGAAGAGGATAAAAAGGAACCCAAGGGGGAGGAGAGATCCAAGGATGAAGATAGACACTAACTTGAAACTACGCCCATTATGAGTTAGGAAAAGATACTCTGGAGCCCTGACAACGGTAGTGTCGCTGGAATGCAACTCAATACACTCCTCAAAGGGAACTAAATCATCTAACTTACTCGCATCTTCGTGAAATTTCGGAGCAACTTGAACTGTCCACTGTTAAGAGCACGGTATTAGATCCTAAGTTAAGCATATGCAAATTAACTGTAGAGATTATAAGTCTGAAACATGCCAATACATTTGGAATAATCCAAGCTAGCTAGGAAAAGTCTATTCCACTGGGATGCATTAAATAATAAAATAGCTATTAGCAATTTGGTGATTAATAGAGTAAGAAACACAAGCTGACCACTATAATAAAACTCTAACCAATTTTTGTCACTTATTCATTTTGGGGTGTCCCACATAATCAATAACACACACACACACACACACACACACAAAAAAAAAAAAAAAAAAAAAAAAAAAAAAAAAAAAAAAAAACAATATTAAAATTGAGTTACCTTATCATATTCTACAATTAATCAAAGGAGTAAATTTTTAAGTGTAATAAGAGTTTAATCAACAGTTTTAAGTGTAATAAGAGTTTAATCAACAGAAGAAGAAGAAGAAGAAGAAGAAGAAGAAGAAGAAGCCACATTGTCCTCACTGCATCCCAGGCAATGAAGTTGGCGTCTCATTACATCTCAGGCCTGGCATATCCAGATACCCCAGATTTTAAACCCAATATGAAACTAAACTGATAATAGCATTAGACCAGCCAAAGGCAAGATTCATGCAAGGTGGTGAAAATTATAACATATACCAGAGTGATGATCATGTCAATTAAAAAGCCCATCAAACTACAACTCTAGTCCATTTTTGCTCACCTCTGCAGCCTGTTGGCAAGCACTAGCCTCTCTCAAGTAGACACCTCGATATGTGGGTGCTGCAAGAAATTGTGGATAATGCATAAGAAGTGAAGGACATGTACAGATATCAAAAGTTTAGCATCACAAAGCCAATCACAGTACCCAGCCATGCTTTAGTCACTGCAAACATAAATACATCCCGCCACTTATTCTAGTTATGCTTCAGTCTAAAAAGGTGAAATTAGGCTTTTGGTACAAACTGAAGTATAGCGAATATATTACTTAACCAGCACAGAAGTTACCATAAATATAACAAAACCAAAAAAGTTGTTAACAGTTAAATTACAAATAAATTGTAATCTATCAAGTGCATGTGTCATACATGCTAATTAGTAGGCAGTTGGATTAGTAATGCATGGAAATGAAGAGCTGGCATGGTTTGTCAGGTGGTATCAGTGACAAAGCAAATGAACTTCCAAAAAATCAGACGCATAAATTAAACTTTTGATAAGTCAATGGAAGGCGCCTAGATATATTTAGCACCAGAAAGAGAGAAATAACAATACACCAACAAATCAAACACTCTTGTTCTTCCAAAGTTTGGTTGGAGTCGCATTAATTATTGTAGGCACAACATTCAAGGACTTGTATTGTGCTTGTCAAGGCTTCATGGCCCCTAGAAGAGTACGTGCATTATCAAGGAGTGGCGAACTGGTGAATGTGGTGATGCAATCAGTGGTGCCAAGCATACAGCGGAAAAAAGACAAAAGAATACATTGTAATTTGTGACAAGAGTGACGCAGGCATGTATTGTAGGTGGGAGCAAAAAGAAACTCAACCCTAATAGTAAAAGTCGGTCGAACAGCTATATATATATACATGTAATACATCTAATTAAAAAGGGGAGGTTTTAAATTCAAGAAAACAACCCACGTCAAACTTTGATAGGACAAGGAGATAACCTCAGACTATGTCTTATGCACCAGACCTTCAACGATTTGGACAAACTAGTAATTTCTAGTTTTAGCTTTCATACAAATTAAACTTTTTTTCATAAAATTTTAGACCTTCTTAGAAGTCAATAAATTAATCTCAAGATTGTTAAATAATTCCCAGATTAATGAATAAAATGATTGCCAGATTAATGAATAAAAAAATTGAAGATAAGTAAATGTCACATATTTAATACTTTGTATAACTTATCACAGTCCTTTTAAAATGTGGGATAGATTAATTCGCAAACTTTTGAAGGAGCAAAAAATTGGGAAGAAATAATAAGGAGACTTACTTGACTTTCCAGATAAATTGACTTTAACTTCATACCAAACAGAGGGAATGTCACTCAATTGTCTAACATATTCCAATGCCCTGAAGAAAAAGAAATTTGTAATACATATTTGAGTTCATAGCATTAACTATAATTAATAAAAATCGCAGATATATGCTGGAGACACTAACTTGTCAACTTGCATAAGCCCCATCCCTGTGGTTAGTCTCTCCTCTGGTGAACTACTTATGGGAGCACATGTATTTTCAATAGCTTTCCTCACATCATATGGACTAACGTGAATGCCCTCGGCCTGAAGACAGCAGAATATTCAAGGAGAAATTAGTAAAGTGGTAAACAAACCCTCGCAAAATGACTAGTAAGCTAACTAATGCGTGCTAGGGACCTTCATTGCGCTGATGAGTAATGCAACTCCACCACATGCACAAGGAGATGACATTGATGTTCCATTCATGAGCATTCGGCACTGAAGGGTCCATGTTGGAACAGGAGCTACAGCCCCTCCTGGAGCACTTACAGACACACCAAGATCTCCATCTGCAGTTGGCCCCCGACTAGACCTGGATCACATTCATCCAATCATACCTTTAAATACTTCATTTACAATATATCCGAACAATTACAGATCATTCATGTTGTTGACATCAGACACAATACATTTACAGAATTACAGCTATTTTAGGAAAGTGCATGTAATCATTGGATCATACCATGTGTACTCCAGCCCTTCATTCGGAGGTTCAACAACACAATGAGCTCCAGCTGCCATAGCAGGAGAAACATAAGCACCGATTCCAATTATGCTTGATGTGGTTCCCCCAGGTGCTCCTACAGTGCTCAAAGCTGGCCCCTCATTTCCAGCACTACTGATAAATACCAAGTGATGCTTATTGACAGCCTAGATTAGCAAACAAGGGCATCACACTTCATCAGAAGAGAGAATATATATGTCAGAGATATATGTTGATTAATGGCAGCTGAAATTCTTAATAAAGAACAGACGAATTGGAAAAACATAGTATCAAATAGCAATAGGTAGTAAAATAACCTCATTAACTAGATCGACAAAGCGACCATAATCTGGCAGTAAAGAAGCTTCACCATAGCTCATGTTGATAAGATCACATTTATGCTGCAAGGAACCAAATGGAAAGTCATTGATACTATCAAAAAGATTAAATGCAGCAGAAATTTACAGCCAGAAAGAAAAAACGGCTAAGTAATTCCTAATTTTAAAGAGAGTCCCCATCTCTATGTGAAATAGAAACAATACAAACACAGGATTTAATTATACTTCTCCCAGAGTACTCTCTTGATCCACCCAAAAAATGAAAAGGGAATACAACAATATGCAATTATAATGAATAACAACAATTTGTCCATCAAATGAGTAAGCTAGAGAAGAAACAAGAAAATTTATCTAGCTACTCATTATATATATAACTTTTTTTTTTTTTTTTTATTAATCAAAAATGCAGAACACAAGCTATAGAAGCTCACCTCCACAGCTGCAATTAGAGCTCGGGTTAAACCTGTCCCTGTCTCCATTGAACCTAAGCGAGCGTCACCAATTTTACAGGAAATTATCTGAGCTCCAGGTGCAACTCCGCTTAACAAGGGCTCCTATAGATAGCCAAATTTCACGTTGCTATTAGATGATGAAATGCAAGTGATACTAATGAAATAGAAAAAGGACACAACCTGGGGATGATAAGCAGTGGCAATCCCAGCAACATGAGTTCCATGAGGGGAGCAATCAGTTACAATGCTTAAAACATTCCCTTCTTCAAACACATTAGTCACAAATGAACAAGCATCTAGTTTGCTGAATATGCCATATTTCCTTTCAATCCTGTCATATCATCAGTAACATAGAGATATAAACTTTGATAGCTATAAGAATGATAATAATTTCAGGGTTGGAGGTTTAGCAGGATAGAGCAGTGGTTTTTGCTCCTTCAATGTGTGTTACTTTACACACACACGCAAAATAAAAATAAAATAAAATAAAAATCCGGACTCGGGGCAAGATACTTTTTATCAGCTTTCTATTAGAAGACTCCTGGCCCTCTTAATGTGGTTAGAACACATGATATAATCATATCAGACCAATACTAATACTACTACTACTACTACTACTGAGGATTGAATAGAGCAACTACTAGCAAATTGCCAATAACGTCAACACAACAAACAATAAGCAGAATCTACACAACCCCGAAAGAAGACAGCATATAAAAATAATCAGACACTTACATAAGTGAGGATAAAAGATAAAGCACACTAGAAGTAGATGTGTTGGTTAATAAGTCAAATATAAGTCCAGATTCTAAATTCTTGATAGCAAACTAACCTATAAAAAGGGTCAGTTTTTGACACACTCTTCTTTTGTGATAATTACTTTTTCTTCATAGGAAAAAGAATACAATATGACAGGAAAATCTTTTAAATCCTGACCTGTAGTTAGTGAGGGGAACAAAATCTGCAAGTTTTCCCTTGCCTGGTTCATCCTCAAGACTTTGAGTGTCAAGAGCAACCCTCCAAAACTCCCCATCATTCCATACAACAGCATCAATAACAGGTCCTTTGTCATCGTAGCTCTGGACCATAAATGTCAAGTTAAAATGAAAATGTCATGATTGAACATAAAATTAAAAAAAAAAAAAAAAAAAAAAAAAAAAAAAAAAAAAAAACCTAAGAGACCTTATACTTACATTAGCTTGCTTTTGTAGTAAGTCTACCCTGTTCTGGAGGTCTTCACGCAACCGTTTTAGGTGTGGATCTTCCACCTTAGCATGTTTCTGCAATAAGAGCTTTGAGAAGCTAACTTACACACAACTCCAAACTCAAACTTGCAATAGAGAAGAGGATGAAAGCACAGAAGAACTAAACGCATCTCAGTAAATGAAATTTATATAGCTGATTGACTACAGTTTATCATAGGTTTCAAAATGTCACAATAGCTTTTGGAAGCAAACTTAGATAGCTGTGAGAATCCCCAAATGGATTTTAAAATGACATATGAAATAAATCAGTATCCAAAAATCAAAGCATATGGAAATAAAATGACACAAACACAAAATGATTTTCCATGGAAGGAAATGTAACTAAGAAAATACCATGCTCTTTTTTTTGATTTTTTTTTTTTTTTTTTTTTTGGGGGGGGGGGGGGGGGGGGGTGGGGGTGGGGTGGTGTTATGTGCCAACTGAAGTAATGGACAGCTGTTTATCATCTTTGATACAAAAATAAGAGCCTCCGCAGACTACAGCCCTGTCAAGATAAGAGAAACATACGCAGGGCGTAACAACTACAGACCAATCCTCTTTCAAGAATAAAGCATGTCTAACGAAAGAACCTGGTCAAATTCTGAGAGTTTCTCTACTGCATCAGAGATCGCTTCCTGATTTAATTCATCCCATTGTTTCCTTCTCTCTTTCTGTCCACAACAGAAATGCTTTTAGAATAAATGTTCTCTGCGGTCAGAAAAATAAAAAATTTATCATTCCAAAAAAATTGGGAAAAAGTTTCAATAGGCAACTACCTTCAGACGGGACGTCAGATCTTTAGTAAATAGCTCGTAAACCAGTTTATAACCCACATGCCACTCCCCAGAAGGATTTTTCCACGAGGAATTCACAACCAATGGTGCTCCTATTATATTTCCACCAGAATAAGAGAAATTGAATATTTCATCATAAAAGAGACTAATTGAATCCAAAGACTTCAACACACGATCCATCCTTGCTGGATGTGGGACAGTTCATGGTAGCAACGAACCTAAGTGACATTGTGAAGCCTATGATATACTGTAGTCACACAATAGCTTTATATAATAGATAATTAAACCAATTTGTGATAAATAGAACTTAAGATACATGATTACCAGCTGGAAAAGGAGGGGATGACTAGGATGATGAAAAAGAATTTTTTTAAAAAAAGGCCGAGAATTTTCTGACAATTTGAAATATCTTTAAATTCTAGAACAGAAAATAAATTGATACAATCAATATCAATGTAACCATTGAAATGATGTGGAAACTAGAATAAAAGATATTGAAGTTTCAGATCTATCCACAAGCAAAAAAAAATATAAATCGTTGCATTACAAAACTAATTTGTACTTCGTATATTTTCTACAAGGTTAAGAAAATGCTACAAGCTCATGTATTTGCACCATTATCACATGATCAAAGCACAATGTCTTGTGCCCCAAAATATCTTGAGTGTTGTTCACAACTTTGAAGTCATCCGTCCAAACAATAGAAGGATGCACTGTCCATGAACAATCCACAAGGCAAATGTCACGTAGAGAAATTGAGCTAATGTATGCTATGTCTGATTAGAATGACAATGTGGTTTCTTTTCTTCAAAACACACAAGTGCACGTGTACATACACACACTAGGATTAAAACCCGTTGGTACAATGACTACAATCCACAAATATGTTATTTTAACCAGTACATATTAAAGGAGTGAATGAATTACACACATTAGCCAACCAGAACCTATTTGATAGTATCGCAAAATAGCCAACCTGAAGCTCCGCAAATACAGCCATCTGCGTCAGCCTTTACCACAGTTGATGTGTCAACATCCCCGCTACCAGTACTAAAATTATGTAAAGAAAATGTACATTTCATTAGCTACATTCCAAAAAGAAAAATGCAAATTATCATCATTTTTTTTTTAATTTTGTAAATTTTTATTAAATATAATAAAAACCTGTTGAATATTTAAGAACAGAATCGCCACAACAAATGAAATCAACTAAATACATAGCACTCAAATTCTCAAATATTGGCAACAGTGCCAACCTTAGCCTCTCACTTACTGCCCTAACTTTAGTTGTATTAGAAAGTCACAAAAAGCAAAAAGTGAAACAAAAGGGGAAAAGAAAACCACTATAAATATATCCTCATTCACATTATGAGAAATTAGATATACCAGTCAAGGACATCTAGAACCTTTGGCTTCCCATCCGAAGTTACTTGTAACGCAGCAGCAGCCGGATCCACCCCCGAATCTAATCATAGAGACATAGACAATAATTCAATATCAATAAATGAAAATGGCAGTAATCAAGCAGATAATTTAATTATAACCAATTCCTGCACTCCTGAGTCCTGACTACAAACCTACACCAATAATTGGCAATTACTCAATTTGCATCGTGATTGGAAAGCTATGGAATGTCATGTAATAAAAAACAAAACCACCACAAACTTCACAGATACTCCGTCCAAGAATAAAGTCAAATATACTCCTTCCATCCCAATTTAATAAGCTCCTTTCTATTTGGAAGTCCCATACTATTCATATCAATTTAAAACAATATTACGCTTACATAGTACATTTTTCACAAGGTACGGTCCATAGGTTTATAATAAGATGCTTACTCTTAGAATAGCACCTGATATTTCTAGACTTCTAGTTAGTTTCCAAGAAATGACATCTAAGTAGAGTTTTTAAACAAAGACGGAAGGAATACTATTTTGGGATGTCCAAAAAAGTTACTTTTATCTCCTTTTTAGATTTGCAATGGCTTATAACTAAACTTTCCAAATGCCTCCTACTTAACCGAACAACATGTACAGTGTAAGAATGGTTCAACAATAATAGTTGTACTCATAGTAAATTCATCACATATCCTTAATTGCAAGAGAGTGGTGATAATAGTAGTACTTAATTCCAATTTCTGACGGCATATCAAACATGAAATGCAGATTTTAACTATACATAAATACTACCTCCGTTTCAAATTATTTGCAACGATTAGACATTTTTCCTCTTTCTACTAGGTAGTAGATACAATAAAAAACTTGAGCTTAATTGTGTGAGGGGTTGTATTAATAGTAGTACTTAGTTCCTTGCACTTCCACTTATTCACAAAAATTAGGTTGATAAAGTTGAAATTAGTTCACCAATTTCAATTTACAACTAAAATTAGTTCTAATAACTTCGGATCAGTTCAAGTTAGATCAAATAAGTTCACATAAGTAAAAATGCGGCAAACAGAACACAACACACTCTTATTGTAAGAGTAAACAGTAATACAATAATTAGCAATAGAATTTCAATTATTTTCCTTCTCCAAATCATAATCAACTTTCTAAAAAAAATAAATAAATAAATAAATAAAACAGTTAATGATTTCATATTTCAGCAATCCGAAATTTTTTTTAAAATAAATCATCATTTTACTTAAAAAGCAACCAAATAAATTTATTATAAATCAAATGACATGATCAATCATCATTTGATAATCAAGTACTTAGTATAATCAAATCTTCATGCATCAAAAATTCAATCGAAAAAAAAAAGAGGAGACGGAAAATAGTAGAAGAAGAAATACCGAAAATAGCAATAAGGACGCCGCGACCGTCGTATTGAGGATTAGCGTCGAGAAACTTATCGGCGGCGATCTCACGTTTGGGCATGAGAGAAGCAAGAAAAGAGGCCTGAGTATGCTTATAATTACGAAGATTGCCACCAGAGGCTGCTTCAATGGAGGACGAACAAGAAGCAGGCATTGCCCTAAAAATTCTAGTGTTGTTGAATTTTCTCTCTCCTAAATTTCTGGGTTTTGATTCTGAAAATGGTGGAGATTTTAAGGGAGGAGGAGTTTGTGATAGTTTACTACGAGTAGAGGTAGTGAAAATAGTGGGAGTACAAGTCAGCCATGATTGATTTTGCATTTATGGTGGAAGGGTGGTTTGGTAATTTTGGTGGGGTGGTTAGTAGTGGTTTTCAGGGTGGTGACAGGTGCTGGATGGTGGTAAACGCCACCTAAAGCTGGATTAGCCAATTAGATGATTTTTCCTTTTTTTTTTGGATTGAGTTTTTTTGGTCTTGAGATGTGTGAAATTATGAATTTGTCCTTTTGTGTGTGTCATTTGTGTTTCTAAAATGGTCTTTTTGGGCTTTGGATGTTCAAGTTGCAATTTTGGTTTTGGCTACTCTTGCTCAATTCGGGTTACAAGCAACGTCAACCTATTCATTCGGTCATTCCTACAAAAAAAAACATAACCTAATAATCATGAACGTTTTTCCAATTTGAGCTCTAAACGTAAACTAATGACAAAAATGGTTGCGTGGCAAAACTATTTACCAAACTAAGCTTCCAGGGTAAATCGCTGTCTCGGACAGCGTTTTACCCCTGGTTTTTTTTTAAAAAAAAATTCAACTACAACTATTTTATATGTTCAACATAAAGCGCTGTCTCAGACAGCGCTTTATGCTTGAATATAAAACGCTGTCTCAGACAGCGCTTTATGCTTGAACATAAAGCGCTGTCTCAGACAGCGCTTTTCTGCTGGAAACAGCAACCAGCATCCAGGCAGAAAACAAGCTTCAGCAAACAGCTTGCATGCTGCAGTCCTCCAACAGCCACCACAACAGCCAGCTCCACAGCCCTACCCCACCACCGTCGACCACCAACTCCGCCACTCCCCACCACGTACCACCACCATATTCTGGGAGTTCCGTCAACTTTAAGCACTGCAGAAAACTCGAAACAGCCCAACAACAGTCCAACCACCAAATTAACTTCAAAGCACACACGGAGTCATTCAAAAAAAATTTATTATATTAATTTCATAAGTGTTATGTACATCATTACACAAAATAACAGGGAATACAACAGATAATACTAGCCCGACTCATTTATTCGGGGTAAAGGTCCTGCCTCCTGAGTGTCGGCCCTCCGTCTGACACGTCGCCGCCTGTAATGAGTGACGGTGGTGAATGGGTCTCGGGGCGGTGGGGGAGTCAGCTGACTGGACGAGGGGTCCTCCTGGGTACCAGAGGGCGCAGTACTGTGGATGTTGTAATCCTCTGCGTGTCTGGGTGACGTAGGATCACATCCACCGCTGCTCTGGCCGAGATCGAACTGTGAGTTTCCATCATGACCGTCCCGCCGGTGGGCGAGATGAGCGTGACCATATCTCCGTAAGGTAGCGACGCCCATATCTCGCACCTGCTCGACCTGGGCTCTAGTGGGTCCGCACTCAAGGGAGACTGATAGCGCATCAACCATCGCCACCATATCCGCCGCCTGCAGTAATCATCGATCAGTCAGATCTATGGCATACAAATATGGAAATTGTTGAAAAGGAGTAGAAAAATAATAACTCACATATCCGCTAATGATGTCATATGCTGGATGGTAATGTGTGGATGGTGGTGAGTGAGTGTGAGAGGGAGGAGGGCAGCAGCGGTGGCGCAAGGGTGGGCGGCGGCGGCAATGCGGGTGTTTGAGTACGGTCGTGGTTTAGTGTGAGAGGGAGGAGGGAAAGCGTTGAGGTTGAGGTTGAGTTCTTGCGCATTCTGCTGAAGTGAACATGCTGATATATGGCCATGAAACGCTGTCCCGGACAGCGTTTCATTTAAAAAAAAAAAACAGGGCATAAAACGCTGTCTCGGACAGCGTTTTACCCATTGAATTTTTTTTTAAAAAAACCCAAGGATAAAACGCTGTCCGAGACAGCGTTTTATGCCCTACTGAATTTTAAAAAAATACAGAAGGTAAAACGCTGTCTGGGACAGCGTTTACCAGTTGAATTTTTTTTAAAAAAAAAACCAGGGGTAAAACGCTGTCCGAGACAGCGATTTACCCTGGAAGCTTAGTTTGGTAAATAGTTTTGCCACGCAACCATTTTTGTCATTAGTTTACGTTTAGAGCTCAAATTGGAAAAACGTTCAATAATCATGATCTTAAGGTAGATTATTAAGTATTTTACGAGCATGTTCTCTTCAGCTTATTTTTAGATCAGCTCAGTTCAATTCCTAATTTTCTTCCCTCATAAAATGTTAAATGTTCGTTCAGTTCAGTAAATGAGAACATGCCTTAATTTTAATTTATTTCTTAGTCTTGTAACCACCTACTAATATTATCATAATATAAAATCGAATAACTCATTAAACAAAGAAAGATCCTAATAACTAAAACTTTTAAAGCCTAAAAATTTCAAGTGAAAGATTAGGTTGTAAAAAACACACTATCAATCTTCACCATATTAGATGATTGATTCCGCATCAAGTTTTTCTTAATTAGTCTTATTTTAATGAGTAGGACCTTAAACAGTGATGCAATGGAGAATACAACTCTATGTCCAATAATAATATTGATAGCGCGGTATATAAGCCATGTGAAATTTATAAGCTAATGGGTCTATTTAGCCTAATTTAACTTGATTTATCATAGTTATCAATAATATATAATGTGATTTTTTGAGACATTTAAAAGGGGGGGGGGGGGGTTTAGAGTAAGTACTTTGTATTCAAACTAACAAGACTAAATCGTACAACATCTGTACATGAGAATAACAACGAAAGCAAATTATTCTAGGCAGAAAGTACGGCACAAACAAAATAAAAGAATATATTCTGCTAGAATTTATCAAAGTAAAATCAAAAGATAGACTGATGAATGCAAGATAACCGTGTATATTGCTTGTGGAATAGAATCTATCTAAGAGTATCCTTAATAGCATCAGATAAATAAATGCATTTCTTGCATTATTTGAAGCCTTCACTAGTACTTTGCTCAACTTGGGAGTTGGAACTTGTAACACTATATGTTTAGTATACATGCCATGCCATTTATATTCAATTCGTTCAAATCGGTACACAAAAGAATCCAACGCAATTCACTAGTGATATGGGTACAAAATACAAATAGATCTTTACGAAGAAGTCTTTAGTTGCGAAACAGATAGATCTGATAAACAGGTATAATAACATTGAAGTATAAGAATGAACTAGAAGAATTGTGATTGAATATCTTAAGAAATGGGTACAAGTTAATTTATCTTACAGGAATGTGTACACCAAAGAATTACTTCATCTATTCTGTATCAGAAAAATAAATCAAACTTTTGTATATTGAATCGGGCTATGTAATCTTCAGCTATATAAATTTTCCAAGTCCTATGATGATTCCCAGAGTATATTAGTCTATGCAGGTATAATATTATGACAGGAAGAATCACAAGGATATGGACAATCGATCAGCTTTGTCTCGTTTCGTTCAAAATACCAATCGCCAACAGCCTCTGCAATGGTCTGCAGGATATGCAAAGTACTATTAATAGTTGGGCTAGTTGAGCTTCAAGGAGTGAAACATATACAAACTAAAACACGCAAAATGATACTTTAATAAGCAGCAATGTTAGTATATATAGCGTGAATGCATGATCCTTAAATACTCTATGACAAAAGGGGAGTATATACATGTAGCATGATCCACAATCTCAACTAATAACATTTTCTCTGTAGTTAAACAATGTACTAACAATCAGAATTCATATGTTAAAAATACAAGTACCTTCTTATGCAATCTAGGGGAGTCAGCAGCGAACCAAGTTTCCTGTTGTTCACTTTGGCAATGTGCAAAGCATGAATTGATAAACATTCCTCCACTAGTTGAATGTGTATAGAAAGAGTATGAAGCCTCGAGCATTTCCTGTCGAAAATCTGAAACACAGGTTTCGAATTTTAAGTCCATGATTTAGATGGTTTTTGCATCATAGCCTAAAGATAGCACTTTGATTTATACCTTGTAGTTTCTGAATTTGACTGTCAGTACAAGTTGATACATTATACTTGCAATACTTCCATTCTTTTCTCTGATCAGCCGAAGATGGTACCAAGATATTATGGAACTGCCAAAGTAGATTAGAATCATTAGTACCTGAGTTTAATAAATCTAAGAAATGCAGGAGCTAAAAGAAGTAGAAAATAACAAATACCTGCCACATATCATATGCAGTGTTTAAGATAAAAATGGGAGTTTTAATGTAACTTAGGACATGTTGTGGAAAGAAGCACTGAAACAAGATAGAGAAACATGTCAGTCCAGAGCCTTATAATGTGCTCAAAAGCAAATTATCAGGTGAATATATAAGCAGTTTGCATTATCATACTAGCTTAGGATCGACTAGAGAACTGGTGCAATTTTTGTCGAGATTCTGCTCTACTCCTTGCAGTGTAACAACACCATGGTATAAGGACCTAATCGTGTCATGCATGGCTACATCTTTTCTGCAAGAACAATGACAGGTCAAAATTTGGAAAACCATAAGCGAAACTTTGTAGGACACGAGCAAATTAAAAGAGTGGACGTACATGTCCAAGAAAAAACCGGCATCACTCAGACATTTGACAGTAGTATTTCTTGGTAGAAACCTGGATAAGTTGTCACAGTGCAGGAACACTGCTAACCCCCCTGCAGAGCAACCAGAAAGCAAAGCCTGCAGAGTACGAACAGATGTCATATATATGCCTATGATTTTTGCAAAGGCATTAAGAAGCTTTTTACAATTTGATTTCATGATATTATCATAGAAAATTACCTTCTCTGCATGTGCCAACCCTTTTGGAAGAAGATCAAGAATCATTGCCTGCCATATTTTTTGCCCTCTAAAGTAAAGCACTGAGGTCTGTCCAATGTTAACATACACAATTAGAGAAATAGAACAGATAATTGTTTACTGTAATTCTGAAACCCACACAAGACTGGTCCTAAAAACAGATCAGACCAAGCCATTAAGTGAAGTATGTATACCCCATTGTCAAACTTGGAATCGCCAGCAAAGGAAGCTCCATCACAATATCTTAGCTTGACGCGGTTCCAATTGTAGAAGTCTGTTGTCAATAATGTTATATGAAGCAAACTTTGAATCTATAAATAGCTCGAAATTAAACAAAGAATCTTTAAGATTAAATCACTTTCACATCCTATGCTTCAGGTCATTTTTTCACATAGTCACATAGAACATGTCTAAACCAGGACCTAGCCTATATACACGTAAAACATTGAAAATGGACTATGATCATATTGCACGAATATGATTTGATTCGAACAAAAGATTTTCAGCAGGCATTTTGCAGAGAACACATAGCTATTATGACGAAATTATTATTTTTTTTGATATATTATAGCAACTTCAGAGCTGAGGAAGGCATACAAAACTAGATCAGTAAATCTTGTTAAGATAGGTTTTTTTTTTTTTTTTTTAAGTTATTACGATATAAGGATAATTTAATACTTGCAATTTGCGTACATAAGACAGAACAAACAAGTTTAGTATAAAAGAAAAGGTCCCATTGTCTGATACTTCATCCTAAAGATTCTCAAAACAACCATACAGATTTATCTACTAGACACTCATGAACTAAACTGACTCTTCTAGCTTGGCCGGTGATTATTTTTCTTTTTAAAATACTACGAAGTAATTTTAATCATACATAAATACAAAGGCGTCTATTATAGTATCAGGCATATGTAGGTGTAAATTCGAAATATGATGTTTTCCTTGCATAATTGGGGAAATTTGGAGAGAAATGTGTGTATAATATACATGGCTTGGGTTTGTACTTTTTCAATGGTATATGTAAGTGTTTAATCACTAGAATATGGAAATGTGGATACACAAAAACACAAATTTTAAATGTGGAAAAAGTCATTTTAAAACAAGCTGTAAAGTGTTAAAATAGAGAGTCCAATTATGTAGATAACGAATAACTTTAGTGTAAGGGAATTCAAGTTGGGTGACATTTTAACTACTAAAACAAAGAGAGGTGGAAAATGATGTACTAGTAGGTCCAAAAATATCAAAATAACTTGCAAGTAAAAGTCAATAATGTAATAAGAAGGGGGTAACCAAGATATGTTTGTGTCTGAACTCTGAACCATTGATTTTTATAAAAGAAACATGATCTTTATGAAATTTTGTATTTACAGTTTGATTCATTCAAATTTGGACCTTATTAATTATTATCCTCACTGACCCCATTTTGGAAGAGTTTCTGTTTTTATTACTGCTTTCTTCTTTAAACAAACATTTGAAGGCTTTGTATTTGTCTATTCCGTTCTAACTTGTTCTGATGAGGTTGTCGTAATTTTGAATGATTCCAAACCTATACCACTCGTAATATAGCTCGTTTGGGGTGTAACCTTAAGGAAATTAATACTCGTCCTATTTTAAGAATGGAATTCTTTATTTTTGTTTAAAAAGCCACAGTTTTGATTCCTGTACTTGATAGCCTAGCTAAAGGCAATCTAAACTAGATCTAATATCAGTTACAATTGTTCTGAATTTCTAAGTGAATCTCCAATAATAATCGCGCAAGACAACTTGTAACTTGAGTTGATTGCAACATCACACATGTCCTACACCATATTCCAGCTACAATCATCTCCAATGGTGAGTTACAATATATGTAGCTTTAATGACTCAACTTATCAATCGATACAACAATTTTTGTTTTATTTTCTTCCATAAAAAGATTCAAACATGGTAGCTTGTTATGAATCGATATTAGTAAATACAGCTGCACACTTCAGTGGTCATGCAAGTTTAGTAAAATTAAATTTCAACTTAATTTAGTAAGTCGCCTATTAATAACATCTTAAAATAAACTTGTCCACATGTTAGGTAAACATATAAACAACTATTAAGAAGGGAGGATGATTATTCATTTTTAAATACTCCGTACTATACAAATCTAACTCATGTTCTGATTTCTGAACTTATTATTATTATTATAGAAAAGGCTAAAATTAGCAAAGGGACAAATGATATAACGTGGTGAGCAGAACATAGACATGGCACAAACTATAACACACACAAAGTTACACTGAATTTCTGGCCTAAATTGACATACAAGTCATAATAAGATTTTGGACATAAATCATGGCCAATGCTATAGTAGCAGCAGAGTCAATATCAAGAACATCTTAAAGCAATCAAAGTAATTTAGTTAAATCATGTACTATATAACAGTGATTAATGTCACCTTTTGCACATGTTGTTTGTTATAATTAGACAAATTTCCAGTCTGTCTTGTCTAGTTAGTTTGTATCAACTTGGCCATCCCACTTTGTCCTCTCGTGTATTGTTTGCTTGCACAAGTACGAGTACTTCTTACTCGATCTAGTTTCTTTCCTAGCTAGCTTCCTTCCTTCTAAAGATTCATAGAGTATGAATAGAGATGGCCAAAGGGGTAAGTCGGGTTTGCTTGGATGGACCGCACTAGTTAGGCTTAGTGACCCGGTTAATTAATGCTTAGATCGTTATGGAGGGCTAGGAGTTTGATCCATCATGACCCGCCTAGGTGGACTACTAGATAATGCACCAACTAGTCCAAGCTAGGTTGTGTGCTTGTGTTGAGCTAGGCCAGCCGTGTCAAAAATATCCCAATATAGCCTATAGCCCCTCTAAAAATTTTGTACTTCATTAATTAATGCCAGGGCCTAAGAGATTGTTTTTCTATGGTTTGTTGTAGAATGAAAAATAAAATATTACCAGTATTCAGTGGTGGATCTTGGACCAAAAAGTAAAGAAATCCAAGGTTTAAACCATAAATCTCTAGTTAAAAAGTATAGCTGAAGTAACTTAATAACCTATGTGAATATATTCATAGTTTAGGAAACATTCTTTTTGTTTCATATATATTTAAACCCCTATATACCTCAATGAAGATCATCATCCCATGCTAGCATCAATTTGTTAAATTTCAATATTTCATCATGATTTCATGAACAAGTTTGGTAGTACTAATGAGATCATCATAATTAAAGCTGACCCATGAGAGAAATATTAACCGAAAGTGCCTAACAGAAAATTAGCATATCTTAAAAACCAAGAAAGTAATTTTTTTAAAAAAAAAAAAAAAGAAATAGGAATCTACCTGGGTTGAGGGATTCATTGTTGCTTAGGATCCCAGAAAAGGCTTCCACCTTAGTCATGTAGTGTGTGGATCCACGACGAGTTTTAGCCCTCTCCATGCATGATTCAACATCATTGCACCACCCACCACCCTACCAAAACCATCATCATATGTATTTAGCTAGTCATCTTTATTTTCAAAGCTAGCATCATCACATGTACGTACAAAGTTATGCATGGTTCATTGGTTCCTTATCATTTATCGAGCTTGTCACACAACAATACTCGTATGACACAACGTATCACACGATTAATAATCAATTCAATTAATTAAAAGTCATAATTCATGAAGGTCTATTTACAGGCAAGGACATAAAGAACTAAATCGACTATATCACTATATGAGATCTTAACAACGTACAGAATAGCATCAATACCTTATACCTTATATCATTGATGTAACTTTGTATGTCTTTCATGTAGTGAATTCAATTATTATTGAAATTATATATTCTCTAACCTAAAATATAACCTCTAGTTAATTCCATATCATTACAATTGAAAGTGAATTTGTTCACCAATAGTTATTATATTATAACCTTTATTGATCTTGATTGGTGCATTTTGATCAGTTACACTTACTTTTATTGACCATTAGACGTAGACAACCTCATTTTTCAACTTGAAAATTAAATTGACTAGTCCTTTATTACCAATTTACCACAAAGGAATGCAATTATTCCATCAGCAGCCATAACTTTGGATCAATGGCGGCGGGTCCACAATATTCGATAAGTAGTGCAATTAATACACGCAAATTATAACATATAATTGTATAATTTGTATTATCTAGTGAATGAAGTACAATCTTATTCATTCACTAGATAATACAAATTATACAATTATATGATTAATATCTAACAAAATAATATTAATTATATGTTAATGACTTACTGGATCGTACCAATAATCAAGACTTCTTGTTTAGATAATATTTTGCATTATTCATAAATCTTATCCAAATTACATTAGTTGATTTATCGTATATATCTTTTGTGGTATTGTGAAAGTGTCTAAGCATTGCTCTTCTTCAACGGGTGGGGCATGCATGGCCAACTGGCCTTAACGTGCAAGTAGGTCCATCTAAGGTCTACTGAACATTGACTCTTGAGTGTGAGTGAGTCCAACTAGAAGGAGAATTCTCCATATCATACAATGAATTACCAAGTTGTTTAAGTTTACACGTTACTACTACAAAACTAAATTATTTTCTGATCGACTTTATTGATTTGTGACAATCTCATAAATAATTCTAACTTAGTGGATTAGCCGTGAAAGTATGATAACAATAGAGTTGTTGTTTTCATTAACATATACCAAATAATACAAACTTTGATATGATAGAGTAAGATACGCAATATCCTCTAATTAGGATGGCATTGCCTTGTGCCAAGGCGAATACACGAACATGACCACCTTTTTAACATTGCAAGTAAAATTCCCTAGAAGTTAATAATACTCCGTGTTTGGAGCATATTATATAGGAGTATAGGACTATAGTTAGAAGCTCAAAATGTGCAAATTATGTTAGCAAACTTTATTAGCAATTCTAAAGCCGTGACCTTCGGAAATGATAGAAACAAAGCAAGTGGGCGTGCAACGACTGGTTTAACTACTCAATGTTCTTTTTTGACATTTGTTTTACAATTTTGTTTAGCTTTGTTTTCACATAAAAGCCAGGAGAATTAATTCTTTTGATGGCGTTTCAGATTGCCCCAAAAAACTGCAATAAAGTTGCAACAACACCCAAAGAAGTGACTTTGACATAAGAGAAAGCAAAGAATCTCTACATTCTAGTGTTAATTTATTGGATCAACCTATACAATATTACAATACCAAATGAATTTTCAAATAATTAACTTTTCGTAATCGCGAGTTTTAGTGTTCAATTTTTTAAAACTAATATGGAGTAGGTGTATATATAGAAAATTTACTTTTGACTAGTTCGACTTAAAGGTTAATTGTTAGGCATAATGCATAATGCCGTATTAGTAAAATCACTTTTCAATAAATGTATATGAATACAATAATTATTATGGTTTGCTAATTATTTATATTACCCTATGTATTGCTAAAATCTCTAAAATGAAGTTAATGGAAATTTCCACCATTATTATAGACTTTGTAGTAGAATTAATATGGATTACCTCAAATTGCAAAAGCCAGTTGCGTGCGCCAGAACCGAATCCTTTGCTAAAATGATATCCGGGTAAACTCCCATCCAAGCAATCTTCAACCACATAATTAAATCACACCATTTTAATTAACTTATATAAACTTAATAATTAATGAAAATTAATAATCAATAAGGGTAAAAATGTAATTTCAAATATTGTTTGACAATAACGACTTACATGCTCCAAGAGCTGTAGCAGTAGAATTTTTCACCATTGTCATTCCCACCACTGGTCGATGTGGTAATTGCGAGTTAACACACCACGGTACGCATGTTATCAGCAACAATACAGCTACAACTAACCGTAACGCCATCATTATTCGTAACGACGTTATAAACAAATTTACAATGTATGTGTTATGAGAATCTAGATAGAAAGCCCCGGTTAAGACAGGGCCGGGACGTAATAAAATCAAGTTCCGCCAAAGTAATGAACGAGTTTGAAATACCACCTCCTCGGCCTCCAATATAGGAGGATTAGCAAGAGTGTTGTAGAGGAGGGAAAGGAAAGATGGAGGGGAAATGGAGGTGTGCTGGTTTATATAGGGAGAGTGAAGAAAGAGATAAAGAAAAAGATGGGGCCCAATTTCGTTTGTTGTGAAAATGATTGATGGTCAGGGATCGAGCCTCTAACTTTTCACTTTTTTACATTTTGTGTCGTCTCTACTCTTGTTTTGAGTCACCTTTTTTTTTTTTCTTTAATTGAAATTTATCAAACATCTATGAGTATTTAAGTTACTAATCTCAACATATTTTTCTTTCTATAATATTAAAAGAATTTATTAATGATCTACTACCTCCATTTTATATTAGTTGTAACTTTAGGGTATTATTTGTGAAATATATTTCGTACAATATTGTAAAGTTGCAAATAATATGAAACGGAGGTAGTATTAATTGTTAATTTGTTATAGGTGTACATTATTAGTCATCAAAAAAAAAAAAAAGGTTGTACATTGATAGGCCGTCAATAGTCTCAATATCGTCATCCCGTGCATTAACACAGGTAAATTCTAGTCTAGTAAAATAAAACAAAATAGTGAAAGTGGTGTTTGGTAGAAGTAATTGAGTATGGGGAGTTTGATTGAATTTCAAGCTCAACAAACTAAAAGAAAATATAGGGAGGTTTGGTTGGAGAATGGAGGTCTGCCTAAGTTGGTCCCGTGACTGTCGCTTACCTTTGAACTTGTACACTTTGACAAATATTCTGATTTAGATTAGTTAAAGAGTGCTTCAATATTTCTAGCCCAAGATAAGTCATTCTAGTGAGGTTATTCATGTTTTATTGATGATTGTTCATTTTACTACCTCCGGTTCTTATTACTCGCAACAAAGGGGTATTATAAAAATCGGAGATAGTATATTTTTGAAAAACTTAGTCATAATATAGTCACATTGAGTTTAGGTATGACTATGTTTGGTAAACAGCTTATTGAGGAAAAATTAGCTTATTTGACCAACTTTAGCTAATACTAGTGTTTGGTGACAAACTTATTGGAAAAGCTTATTTACCTCAAAAAGCTTTTTTTACAAAACGTTGGTATGAGCAACGTTTCCAAAGAGCTTATTTGCTTAGGTGAGTTTAAATTACGAATTTGCCCTCTTGCTTTGATTAAGTCCTATGACATACAACCCTGCAACTGCAATTCATTTCTCACTTCTTCCCACCTCCACTCCACATACTCCATTGTAGATCTAATTCTGTTCATTTTCTCAATTTCTTTTCCTTATTTTTTTTTCTTGAAACAATCTTTTCCTTTTATTTTTCTTTGTTCTGTTTATTGTTTTTTTTAGTATATTTAATTATTGGTCATGTGGTTAAAAAAAAATATTTGTTTTAATCTAACTTTTAGTAATTCTTATCTCCTCCAAAATTTTCGAAATCTTTAACTCTAACCAGATAAATCTGATTTTTTTTATTATTATTATTATCATTCATGTTCTTTTTTTTTTTAATAATCTGATTTTTTATGTTAGATATTTATTTATTTTTTTTGAAGAAACAGGTTTTTTTTTTTTTTTTTTGGGACAAGAAAGAAACAAGTTTAATTTAATAAACAAAAAATTTTTCAATATCATAAAAATGATTGTAACATTACAAAGTTTATAATGTAATTTTTCTTTTATGAAATAACTAATCCTTCAAAGTTCAATATGTCAATGTTCTTATTGGTCATTTTGCATACTTAAACACCTTTAAGTAATCAGCAATTTACCAAACACTTTCATACAATCAGTTAATACAATAAGTTAGTCAAATCAGTTAATAAAATCAACTAATCAAAATCAGCTAACTCAATCAGCTTCATCTTTTAGCTTTCCACCAAACAGGGCCATATATTTTTCAAGTTGAAATCATGTATAAGATGTGTGGTTTAAATTGGGTAATTGATTACTTTGTATAATTCTTTTGTTGTCATGTTCAATAGGAAATTTAACAAAATTTATAAAAAGGGCTTACAATCAACTAATCGGGTATTCACGGTGCTTGTAAATCAACTACCTATTTTTTAAAAAAAATAAATAAAATTTACTGAGTAAAAAATGATGAAATGACAAAGTTATCTCATTTATCAGGTAATGACAAAGCTATCATTTATTGAATGACCTTACCGCCCCTTGATTTATAACATTTTTTTACTATCAGACTTATAAACCTGAATGTTCTTGTTTGAAGGGAAAATGAATGGAGAAATAATGAGGATATTGTAAAGCTCAATGATTAATGGAATATTTTGGAAATAATACTAAAATCTTTCCACCAAATTAAAAATGGCATTATAGAAGCTTTGGATTGTAGTATTCAAATCTCTCCCCGCCCTCTTCCCAAATTTTCCAATCACCCCTTAATGATATAGTCATGTTCGCAAATAATACGTAAAATCTAGTCGTTGGACAAGTTAGGTTAGAGTCAGTCAAGGTCAATAATGACAATTTTACATTTAGTGAGCCAAAGCAAATTGAGTTAATGCAAATCGTAACTCGTAAATTGATAATGAACAGACAACTACGGAGCAATAAATAAACAAGAAAAAAAAATAGAGTTGAGAGATTAAAATGAGTGAAAAGATGACCTATTGACAATTTGACATGTGTGGTAATGGTCTGTTCTCATACAATTATTTTCAGTTCAGTTCATTTTAACTCTAATAAGTCCAGTTCAGTTCAGTTCAGCTCCTAATTTCCTACTCTTATAAAATATTCATTTCAGTTTAGTTTAATTCAGCTCTAGTAAGTTCAGTTTGGAAATAATATATATTACTTGGAAAAAAAATATGAGTTCAGCTCTAATATATACATTTATTCGGCTATTTCACCAACTGCCACTGACAAATTACGGAATTCATCAAATGCCATCGAACTTTTCAGAATTCACCAAATGTCACCGAGTTTTAACAAAGTTCACTGAGTGCCATTAATGACTGACAGCCGTTAATTGACCGTTAGTGGACCCCACCACTTGTCACGTGTCACTTTCTGATTGGTCCGTTTTTTTTAAAAAAAAATTAAATAAAAAAAATTACAAAAATTCCAAAAACAAACCAAAAATATTAAAAAAAATAATAATAATAAAAAAACCCAAACCTCAAACCCCAGCCACCACCTCGGCAGCCACCAGCCCACCTGCACCGGCGTGCCGACGGCTGCCGGCCCCCCTCCCTTTCCCCTCCTCTTCCCCCGTCGCGCCACACACCCTAGCCTAAACCCTTGGTACCACCGCAATCAGCCCGCAACACCACCACATCCAGTAGTCCACCGCAATCAACCCTTGCTTCCTCCGCACTGCCGCCGGCCCCCCCTCCCTTTCCCCTCGTCGCGACCCACCGGAGCTTTAAACACAAAATCCAAAACCCCACCCCCCTTCCTTCACCTCCCCGAACAATTCAAATCAAATTGTTCGAACAACACTAATCGATCGGCTGCCATGACTCACTTTTTACCTTCATCTTCTCTGCCACTCATCTCTTTCTCTCGGTTTCTTCATCTGGGCAATTCAGCAACCCAATTTTCTCACTCCAATTCTTATCACTCCAATATTCTCGGTTTCAATTCGATATTGGGGTGAATAAAACAACAACCTGAGAATTTAGGTTTCAATGGTCAAAATTTTAACAATTGATCCTAATTTCAACTCAAATTTTAATCCCTTAGAATTTTAATTTTCACAAAACCCAAATAGCTTGAAAATATATTTTCAACATTGTGCCTAAGAAATTACAGAGATAATAGAATAAAAATAAAGTAAGAATTAAAATAAAAAAAAAAATAAAAAAAACGAGGAGAAATGGGGGAAGTTGTTTGAGAATGTTGAGGAAGACGAAAATAATCCCAGCTAACTAGCTAAGAAGAATCTTGTAGAAGATTTCGCTTCATCGGAGAAAATGGAGTTCGCTTTAATGGAGGGACGACGGCAGGGGTGGTGGTGGCTAGGGTTTTGGGGTGGGCAGGGGGCTTAACGGCAGGAGGTGGTGGCTGGCCACCTATGATGAGTTCCTTTTTTTTTTTTTTTTTTTTTAAGTTTGGAATTTTTTTTTTTTTTTTGAAATTGAACATGGAACATGGATAAAGCTGAGGATTACTTTAGTATATTAATATGGAAGTTATGGAAGAACAAGGTCCAACAACAATTGAATAATTGAAAAAAGAGAAGTCAGACAGTCAACTTCTTAATGGCGCCATTAAACACAAAGAAAGGGTAAAATAGTATTTTCGCAATAACGGCCAACTAACGTCCTGGCATCATTAATGGCACGTTGTGTTAATATACTAGTTGTCAATGGCATTTGGTGAATTCTGAAAAGTTCGATGGCATTTGATGAATTTCGTAATTTGTCAGTGGCATTTGGTGAAATAGCCGTATATTATTTTACCATTATTTTTTTTGTACATATCACACACATGTGTTGAAACTTGAAAGTCTTAAAATAAATTGTGCTAACCTTACTTTAAAATCCAGATTAAGTTATTAACACATTCCTGCGTTAACCCACTATACATGGCCCAACTAAACTCCAACAAAACCCAAACCTAAAAACACAATATTAACCTGTTGGGCTTATTAAATGTCATCCTAAATTTTCCTCAAAAAAAAAAAAAAAAAAAAATGTCATCCTAAATTCTCTCGGAAATTTGGCAAGTCCTCAAACTCTGAGTACAAAATCTACAAATATCAGAAGATGAGGGACCAATCTGCAAAAAATCAATCACATATCAAATTCGGACTACTTTTGGAGTTTTGGTCAATCGAATTAAAACCATCTCCCAAGAATAGTAAGTACTTTTTCCACTCACTCCTCAATCTCCCTTCAAGTCCAAGGTTAGTCCAATTTCCAACCCTTAATTCCATATCTTCATCAATTCTAATTTATTATTTTCACATTCAAACTTAAAGATCCCATCTTATTCTGATCTGGGTATTTGTTCTTGTTTAATTTTGATTATATTGATGAATATTAATTGGGTTTTTTTTTTATTTTATGAATTGCAATTCTTAGTGTAATTGCTTCATTATTTACTTTCTGCTGATAAATTAAAAAGTAATTGATGATTATTTTGGGTATGTTGCAATTAATGTTTGTAATTATCAGTTGCTTTTTATTTGTGGGGTTTTGATATTTGTTGTTGTAAAGTGTAATTTTGATGAAAATCTGGAATTTGATGATTTATCCTGCTGTAATGTTTGATTTAGTAGAATTTAAGAGCGCACAGGATTAAGATGAAACTGGGGTTAGTGAAATGTTGAGCATTGTTTTTCTTCTTTTATTTACTCGTATTACTTAGACTGCAAATTTGTTGCAATGGGAGAAAAGGTACAAATTACTTAATCAAACCATGATAGTAGATG
The DNA here is from genome assembly GCF_001683475.1 of Chenopodium quinoa. Taxonomy (NCBI): domain Eukaryota; kingdom Viridiplantae; phylum Streptophyta; class Magnoliopsida; order Caryophyllales; family Amaranthaceae; genus Chenopodium; species Chenopodium quinoa. The sequence continues at coordinate 1,326,565 of NW_018742987.1, read as the reverse complement.
ATTAACCACAAAAAAGGAAATTTAATGATAGTTGATGGATATCGAGGCAAATGGTTTGCTATGCCATAGTTTCATTGGTATTTTTGGGCCATGTAACCATGTTCAAATTCAATTAAAGTATGGGGTTTATGACTTTAAGTTTAAAGAATGTTTGATGAGTAGTTGCTTTAATTGTTCTATATATTGTCTTGGTATTACTCTTGGTTGCTTTTTCCAATTGTAGAGATCATGGAATCGTATATGGTAAACGGTGTATCTAGTTTTATTTTGTGTTTGGGCAATGCTAGTGTCATTGCTTATACGGCCAAACTCTTATCTCCCTGTGGAGTTGTGGTGCTTGTTGGTTGGAACAGATCTGATATTTTCCTATTCTGACTCATTTCAGGTTGTGTAAGTTCTCTGGTCCAGTTTACACTGGAGAAAGGTTGCAGCTTTGGCAGTAGAGTATTTTTTACTAATCTTAGGTGTGCAAAGTTAAGCTTTTATAGATTTAATCGAAGGGTTTTGCATGTGGAGTAAGCTATGGAATCTTTGTGGAAGCTTCTTTATCTGTTAGAACCTGCTCCGATTACTCTCATTATAACTGCAGTTGCTGTGACATTTGGTTCTGCTTTTCGAGCTCTAAATTATGGTAAAGAGATGGAGCGTAATCGTGATTTATCTGAAGCATCAATTACCTTGGACAGGTCTCAAGCCCTTATGATCCCAATTATGAGCTCTTTCAGCCTGATCATGATGTTTTACTTGTTTTCTTCAGTGTCACAAATCTTGACCGGGTTTACAGCTATTGCCTCTGCTTCCTCACTTTTTTTTTGCCTATCACCATACGTCAATCGTGTGAAGTTGCAACTTGGGTTGGCTGACCCATATGTGTCATGGTGTTGTTCCAAGTCAATTACCAGGACCCAAGGGCTCCTTTTGGTTGTGTGTGTGTGTACAGTGGCAGCTTGGCTTGTTTCTGGTCACTGGATATTGAACAACTTGTTAGGCATTTCCATCTGTGTTGCTTTTGTAAGTCACGTGCGACTTCCAAACATTAAAGTGTGTGCGATGCTTCTTGCGTGTTTATTTATGTACGACATCTTTTGGGTTTTCTACTCAGAAAGATTCTTTGGTGCCAATGTAATGGTCTCCGTTGCAACTCAGCAGGCATCTAATCCCGTACATACTGTAGCAAATAGTTTGAGTCTTCCAGGTTTGCAGTTGATTACTAAAAAATTGGAGCTACCGGTGAAGATTGTCTTCCCTAGGAATCTCCTAGGTGGAGTCACTCCAGGAGAACATGCAGCAGACTTCATGATGCTTGGACTAGGAGACATGGTATAGCATTCTCTCAACTTAACTTGCTAGTTCAGTGATTGAGTGGTTGACATGCAATTTTTAGTCTTGATTATTGCGATAAATTAATAGTTACTATACTTGAAATACTTTGATTTGGAATTTGGGAAAAAATAGAACATTTGTTAATTGCTGGTTTTAGGCCTTGATCATGCATTGATGTATATACACTTTTCTTTTATTGCTCTATGCATTTCTTCTCATGGATAGAGTTAGCTACCCTATGTGCAAGGTCATCACAATATCATTAAGCAAGGTTGTCTATTGATAGCTATCTCATTTAAACTTTAGCATGCATCTGGTTTTTGTGTATTGAGGTGTCAACAACTTTGTGTACTCTTTGAGTCTTCTCTATTGCTAGAAATTCTTTGCCGCATGAAAAAAATTCACTTGCAGTCCTTTACCAATGAAATCCTTTGTCGAATAAGTCAAACGCACTTGGCACATATTATCCAGAGATGCATCTAAAGCTATAATTTACATTTTTGGCATTGTGTCCGCTGACTACCAAGCTAAACAGTACAGGGCTGGTTTGATCCTGCCCAGTTATAAATGCAACAAGATGCTTCTACTTGATAAAGTAACTAGAGTTGTCATAGGTAACATTTTAGGAAAACTGGTTGTATGCTCAATAGTGTGAAATTTTCTGATTGTCTTCATCATTAGCAAAGCCTGAGTCTTCTCTGTTGCAACCGAATTCTCTTCTGTTTCTTTTCAAGGAACTTTGCATTTAAATCTATATTTGAATGTTTTTCAGGCAATCCCTGCCATGCTTTTAGCATTAGTTTTCTGCTTCGATCACAGAAAGAGAGCAGTCAACCCGACTGATTTTGCTTCCTCTAGAGGGCACAAGTATATCTGTATATATGGTACGCCACGTCTGGATATGCTGTCGGCCTTGTGACGGCTTTGGCTGCTGGGATTTTGTCTCATTCACCGCAGCCAGCACTTTTGTACCTGGTAAGGTTACTTTTATACTGGTGGAACATATGAAATTTGTATAAAGGCATGGTTCTATAATTGAATCGTAGATATGCTTGATGTGATTGTACTTATTACTTTATTAGAAATAGATGTTTATCTGGCTGGTAACTTCTTATTATAGGTTTATTGATTCATGTTTCTGATTATGTGATGTTTTATTTAGCTTAATATATCAATTAATTATGGAGTTTCTATACGTTACAATATTACATATCACTGTATCAAAAATATTCTATTTGCTGATTTGGTATGCTTAAGGGTGATATTTGTATGGGTTTTATGGTTGCGAACTTGCACATTGTAGTCTCTCTATAGGAATTAGAAAATCTGATAAGTAGTTTGGCATCATTTTGTGCTAGTTAGCTGAGATTCATTCATTAGAAATTAAAATAATCATCTTCTCCCGAAGAGAGAAGGCTGTGGGTGTGGGGAGAGGTTCCTCAACCTTATAATGTCAGAATGAGGCTGTGATGGATTGAAATATTTCTTGACATTATGCTGTCAAAGTATGAAACTGCTCTTTTGCATATTTCCTCTTTACCTAGGAATATACAGATGTGGTAGTTATCACAATTCAGTGAAATCACTTTTGAAAACTCAAGAGTGTAGTAGTAGTGGTTGTTGCTGCCGCTAAGTTGAAAACTTTTGAACTTTAGGGTATATACTTCAAGGCAACTTATACGATGTATGTGCCTTTTTACTAGCACTCGATTCTGATTTGAAATTCTCTTTTTTTGTTGATGCAGGTCCCTTCAACATTAGGTCCTATAATTGTAATCTCTTGGCTCAGAAATGAGCTGCTAGAGATGTGGGAAGGTTCACTACCAAATTTGAATGAAAAAGTTCATTCAGTTGAAGTATGATTACGAGTATTTGAATCCATTTCAGAGTATATACGATTATTCAGATTAAGGGCTTGGTAAATGTAAAGATACTTTTGGCACTGAGTAATGCTTCTGTTTTAGCTTCTTAGAAACACCGCCTGTTGTATGGAAAGAGATAGATTACCTCTTATCAATGAAATTGTTGAATTAATTCTTCATTAAGTCCACTATTATCCTTGTAATTCATGGTTTCGGAAATTCTGCATAATGTTTGATTATTAAACACTTAAGAGTTATGACATTGACTTTTATTTATTTATTTTTTTAATTTATGGGTCATTTGGGTCGTGCCATATGTTGATGTTGAACCCAATCCCCGCTCTTCAAATTATCCCTTCATCTATCAAAGATTAAGATCCCCATATACTCCTCCATGAGGACTGAAGAGCTACAATTAGGTGACTGAGAAGCATCAAGGAAATCACGGTTATATTTGGCCTTCATTACCTTCCTCAACATAGACTCCTTTGCACGAACAAGGTGCCACGCTTGGGGATGGATGGAGGAAAAACAAAAACCAAAATGTAAAGTTTTCTTTACTTGGGGATGGAGGGAATACGTAAATGGTACAATAGGAATCAAGGAATTATAAAATACTTATTTAAAAAAAATCCATTGGAATAAACTGAATTCCCAGCATTTAACTTTTGAGAAGACATTAGAGATCATAAACATTACGTCAGAATATGCAACCAATGTCTACATAATTTTAGAACATGACAGTTGAATCAGATTTACATAAGCCAATTACAAGCAGCAATTGTTGAGACTGCAGAATTCAGCGAGCACGACCCGGGCGAGGACGTAAAGAGCCGAGACGAAAGATACGTTCAGAAAGAAATCCATGGGATGGATGCTTAATGGTTTCGCATGACGAACATCCAGCAGATTCACTACCTGTTTGAGGAGCAAAAACAGGCTGTAAATAATTGAGGGTAGAAATTCTGAAGTTGTGATTGTCAATAAATTATTTGCGAGGCTTACTTAAAAGAGCACACATACTAAAAACAACTTACAAGAAGCAATGTAGCAGGAGGCTAGGGTCTTTTTTTACCTTTTAAGATTCGACAATTAGTTACTGAATTATACGGTGGATCTTTGATACCACGAAGCTTGGTTGGAGAATCCTCATCGCCATCAGAAGTCCTTTGTTCCTTAGCAGTGGATCCAAATTGTATCGTATAACATGGCATTGCTAGCCAAGGCATCTACAAGCTGATAGTTTTTCCGCTGCAGATTACAAAATGCAAGTGCAGAAATTAAAGAGTGTAAGTACAGTAACATGACTTGAAGCAGAAAAGAAAGAGAAAGAATATACTTCTGGTAAATAAAGTATACAAGTACATACGTATTTCTTATTGTAGAATTCCAAAGCATGTTCAGCAGCCTCAACATTTTGACGTTTAAGCTCCTCTGTGAAGTCTCTTTTTGGAAAACTTTTTTTTTTGAAAGAACACAAAGGAGCAGAAGTATTAATATGTGGCATCCAACTCCGCAAGTTAAACATTAGTTTCCAAAATTATTAAAAAAAAAAAAGTTAAACAATAAATCTTCTTCATTATATCTAATTTTATATGGGAAAAGGGAGCAATTTACAAGTTACAAGGTCGATTGAGTATTTGTGTTATTGAAAAAAAAAGGTACAAGTCCAAAAAAACCCACATATTGTACTTGCACATCAATGCTTGTGACAAGGCAGAATGGTGAAATGAATAGCCAAACAACTACAATGGTCGGGGGGTGTATTCGTGTATAAAAAAGATTGAGGGTAGCTAATTACAAGTTATAAGGTCGGTTCTTGCTCTTGGTAAGGCGGAATGGTGAAATGCAAAAAAACACAACAACTAGAATGCTAGCAAAATTATTATGAAGAGCTGGATAACATAACCAATAAGGATAACTAATTGTCTGTGTTACAGTCAATAATGAATTCAGTCTAAACTAAACAATTTGCAAGATTTCTCATAACAAATCAAAGAGGGTTAGATGTTAAAATAGAGACTAGTATGGCACACTATGAATTCCCAAAATTACTGCAGCACAGAAGATGAATACATCAATTGATACCATATTAATTGCTCAATTTGTTAATAAATTCTCTCTAAATTCATAAACATCCAAACCCTAAATTCTCTCTATCTCAATTGAAATTCTTCAAAATCAAACAACAACAAAACAAATAAGGAGTTGCGGGTCAGAAAACCTACGTGTATTCAATTTCCCCTCTAACTGGAGACTGGGGACCTTCCCACGCATCGTAGTCGTCCTCAGAATTTCTGACAATTGCAACCAATTTCAATGTGTTAATCATCTAATTGACAAATTCATATATATATATATATATATATATATATATATATATATATATATATATATGGTTCTAAATTTTTCCAAAAATTAAAAAGCAGGAAAATAAATTACTCTTGTTCATTCAAAGATTTGAATTTCTTAGTTGTTTCCTGCAAATCAGAAAGTGCAGAAGCTCTCTTAATTCTCAGCGTCTCCTTGATTCTGTTGTAGGAAGAGAGAGATTGATCAACAGTTAATTCAAAATCAAAAATCCTAAAATGTAAATCAAAATAACACACACCATTCAATTGAGATACTGAAAATTGAAGAGAATTCAAAGAAACAATTTGAAGAAAATCGACATACCCAAAATTCCTTTCCAAGTTCTAACCCTAACTAATCTTCCAGATTTCCCTCAATTAAAAATAAAATAAAATTTCCAGATATCCTGAATAATACAATACATACGGTAAATATAGGGACTTGTTATTCATCGCCCGCAAATCTCTACATAAAGCCCACATTTTATAATTTTTTGACAAATTTGCCCTTTTTATAATTTTAACCGAAGATAAATTTTTCGCACTAAAAAAAATGTGGAGCAGCACCGGATCGCCGAGGATCACCGGAGAATCGCCGTCGTCATCGGAAAACGAGGTTCGTAACGCATCGTAAGGACGAAATGGTGGCTGGCGCCTAGCCAAAAGGCCATGCCGTGGTTGTGGCGCCTAGCCAGGACGCCGCCACCGTGGTAACGGCGCCTAGTGGAGAAGCCTCGACCATGGTAGTGGCGCGTGGCCAGGACGCCGGAGCCACGGCCAGGGCGCCTGGCCAGGACGCCGCCACCATGGCGGCGGCGTCCTGACCAGGCGCCCCGGCCGTGGCTCCGGCGTCCTGGCCAGGCGCCACTAGGGGAATATATTTTTTTTTTTTTTTTTTTTTTTTAATTTAATCCCTTTTTTTTTTTTTTTTTTTGTTTTTGTTTTTTTTTTATTTAATTTTTGTTTGTGTTGTTTTATTTCCTTTTAATTTTTTTTGGAGGGAATTATTTTTTTTTTTTAATTAAGTTTTTTTAATGCATCTTTTATTTTGTGTTTGTTTTTGTTTTATTTTGTTTTATTTTGTTTTGTATTTGTTTATTTTTTTTTATTATGGTTTTTTTTGTTTGTTTATTTATGTTTGATAAATTTGAAATGAAATGTGTGTTATTATTTTGTTTTTTAAATGTATTATGCGTTAAATATAAAAATGATATTTAGAAATTTAAAATTTAGAAATTGCGTTTGTGATAATTTTGTGTTAAGTGTATTAATTTAATCTTAATGTAATTATATTAATACGTTATATGTTATTGTTACAGGATTATGGTGGAGACGGAAATGATTACAGTGGGATTTTTGTACATGATGGCCTGTTCGAAGATGCTCAACAAGCGATTGATTGGGCAAAACAGGTTGCAATTAGATCAGGCTTTTGTTTAGTAGTAGCAACTCATAAATCTCAACGGGATGGTAGAATGGATCGCATTTTGAGATGCGACCGTTATCGCAAAAGAGAAGAACGAGATTTCAGTAAAGCGATTCGGTTTGACTCAAAGCGGAAAGGTTGTGGGTGTCAGTTCCGAGTTAAGGTTCGACAACATCAAAGGCGTGACGGTTGGGAAGTGAAGGGTTACGGCAAATGGGGATATCACAACCATGAGCTGATAGCATACAAAGTGGGGCATCGGCAGTTAAGCGGCCTAAGTCCAGCTGCGAAACTAGTTGTAAAAGAAATGAGTGATGCTCAAGTGAAGCCCGCTAAAATATTAGCGTCTGTGTTAGAGAAATTCCCCGAAGTCCAGCCAAACCGAAGACACATCTACAACGTCAGACAGAAATTGAGGTTTGAACGGTCAGAGGGAAGGAACCCTATACAGCAGCTTCTGCACCAGGCACAAGCACGTGGTTACCTTTACTGGTTTGAATCTGACGAAGACACATCGGAGGTAACTCATTTGTTCCTTGTCCATCCTGATTGTGCTGATATGATTTCGTCTTGGCCATATGTGATTTTGATCGATTCAACGTACAAGACAAACAAGTACAAGTTCCCACTGGTTGAGATGGTTGGGATGGCTCCAACGAACCAGAACTTTCTGATTGGTTATGCAGTCATGAAGGATGAGACGGCTGCGAGTTACCGTTGGGTGTTGGAAAAGTTGAGAAACTACATCGGCCCAAATGTACAGCCATCGGCCATCGTAAGTGATTGTGAGGGAGGTCTTTTTGCCCCTATAGCGGAGCTGTTTCCGGAGTCGAGCCATTTACTGTGCACATGGCACATCAACAACTGCGTGAAAGTCAAAGCCTACAATCTTTTCAACAAGAATTTAGTAACAGCAGAGACATTGGTAAATGGTAAGTGGCGGAAGATCATGCAAGCTACCACAGAGGCAGAGTACGATCGAGCCTTGGAAAACTTCAAGGATGCGTACAAGTGGTGCCCGCCAATCGTAGACTATGTGATGCACCAGTGGGTACCTCAGAGGGAAAAGTTTGTCAAATATTGGACGAACCAAGTTCTTCATTTTGGGAACACTACGACATGCAGAGTCGAGAGCGCTCATAAAGCTTTGAAGGACTGGATTGATTCTTCCACGGCTGCTCTGGATACACTGTTCGATAGAATAAACAAGGCTATTGATACTCAGAGGAACGGCATCAAGAACTATCTCGAGGACTCCAGACGACGACATGGCATGTTGTATGGCCATTTCATATTTAAGATTCTCCACGGTCGTGTGTCACACCACTGTTTGGGGTTGATTCTGAGCGAGTATACCAGGATGAGGGAGTTGGGCGATGAAGTGGCTATTCGGTGCGGATGTGCTATATCAGTGACTCATGGATTACCTTGTGCATGCACCATTCACCGCGTAATTACGCAAGACAGGGCGTCGTTACATGTCGATCAGGTTCATCCATTCTGGCGGACGCTCGTTATCGGAGAGCATGCTGTTCCGCATACGGTTCACCGTGAACAGGAGGAGTTGGAGCAGTTTCAGTTGATGTTTGACCAAGTGTCCTCCAGTCACCCTTCGATCATTCGTAGTGCTACACACATACTTCATGACATGTTCAATACATCGTTTTTGGATACCGAGGAACCGGAAGGGGTCGAGCGACCTAGGGGTCGACAACCACGGCGGAACAAGAGTGCGTTTGAGTACATTCGCGGTCGTGGCCGTGGCCGTGGCCGTGGTCGTACATCCTCATCAAGTGGCAGCCAATCATCGTCGTCGGTGAATATGCCCGGCACCGGTAAGACATTCGACTTCAATTTCTTTTGTTGACTGTTTGATTAGTTTACTGTTGACTTGTTTATTGTGTTTATTGATGTGTGTAACAGGGAGAATGGACATTGAACATTTTCCATATAAGGACAGGATCCCTAATATCATGATGCCATTCTTGGACGGGTGGAATGATGTCATTGCAGATGGTAACTGCGGATTTCGGGTTGTGGCGGATGTGTTTCAAATGGGTGAAGACAACTACGGTTTAGTGCGGCAGTTGATGTACAGTGAAATCGCATCAAACCGAGATGTGTATGGCCATGTGTACGGCGAGGACTTGGATAGGTCTCTGCAGCGTATCCGGTGGGGAGGGGGACCTTGCGATCAAAATCATTGGTTCGATGCGCCACTTGATCTCTTTGCCGTTGCAAACATCTACAAGTGTGCAGTCATGCATTTTGGCCTTGGTTTACATAGTCGAGCCTATTATCCATGTACAACGGTTCTGCCCTGGTGTTCGCGCGAGACCGTCACCAGACCGGTAAGGGACGTTGCTATTGGATTTCTTGGGCCGTCATACAGACATTTTATCCGATTAGACATGTCACCCGATTTTCCGGTCCCACATATCATACCGAAGTGGTATGAAATTCGTAGAGCAAGCGTGGAGGGTTGGGATGCTTTGTACCATGCTCGCGTGCAATAGTGGAACAATTTAATTGCCATGTAGTTTTTGTTGATGTACACCTACCTTTTACTATGAGGCCTTGTATTGTCAATACTATGTCATTTCTATGTGTTCATTTTTAAAAGATAATGTTTCATTTTAAAAACTAATAACAATAATTTCACAATATTACAAACTAAAAAGATAATATTGAATTTTAAAAACTAAGAACAATAATTTCAAATATTACAAACTAAAAAGATAATGTCTAATCCTGTCGTGCATGGTGGCAGGAAGGTGACTCACTCTAGTGCCCCTCAATCGCCCGACCATCTCGCTCTCCTCCGGCCAAGCATCAGCCCAGCTACACAAAAACCTACAAGTCTTTTCCCGGGTTTGGCATTTCAAAATGCCTGTATCCAAAGCCCTCTCCTGGTCCTCCCAAATACGGGTAGCGATGTGTCCTAAAAAGCTAGGATTCACACTCCCGTCTATAGGTCCCCCGGCCACCTCACCCCTCACCATCCAAGAATCATTAACGGCCCTCGACCGTTTTCTGCTACCCGCAGACACAGTGGACGCAGATGATGTGCCAGATCTACTAACAAACCTACCATCTCGACCCTTACGCACATCTACCCTATGCGTCTCATACGTATCATCAAGCCTCTGACTGAATGGACCGTAATCATCATATGGTCCACTCTGATCGTCGACATCCTCATCTGCATCATCCTCGTCCTCGACCTCCTCCTCCTCCTCCTCATCATCATCATCATCTTGATCGTCCGCAGAACAGTGCACCCGTTCTCTGCGGGCCGAGGCCGAAATACCACGGGATCTAACGTGTCTGGGCCCCGAGCTCTCCATTGAGTAGATCGTACTCCTCACGACGTCAATACTCTTCCCCGCACCAGGTCCAAATTGCGATGCCTAACTCCAAGTAAATAACGAAACATAATAACGAAAACAAATTAAAAAAAGTCGAAAATAAACACAAAAGCAAATAAACAAGTCACGGAAATAAAATTATAAACATAAAAAATATAAATATATACAAGACAATATACATATAAACATAAGAAATATAAACATAAACATATACCAAAAACAAAAAATATAAACTACAAACAAAAAAAAAACAAACATAAACAAAAACAAAAACAAAAAATATTACCAAAAACAAAAAATATAAATACAAAAAAGGACGAAAATAAACACAAAAGCAAATAAACAAGTAACGGAAATAAAATTATAAACATAAAAAATAAAAATATAAACAACACAATATAAATAAAAACATAAAAAATATAAATATAAACATAAAAAAATATAAATATGAACAAAACAATATACCAAAAACAAAATATATAACCAAAAACAAAAAATATAAACAACAAACTAAAAAATGAAAAACATAAACAAAAACAAAAAATCAAAAATGCAAAGAAAAAACCAAAAACAAAAAACTAACAAAACTTAAAAAATTTAAAATTGCAAAAACTTAAAAAAAGAAGAATATCAAAATTTTAAAGAAAATTTATAAAAAAAAAAAGGGAACTTATAATTTTTTTACATACAAAAATATAATTCAAAAAAAAAATAAAAATACATAGGAACATAAAATTAAAAATTAAAACCAGAAACAATTTTTTTTTAAAAAAAAAATAGAACATAAAATTAAAACAAATAAAAAAACAAAATTTAAAAAAAAAAGATAAAAAAAAAAAGGGAACATACAATTTAAAAAAAGAAAAACAAATTTTTTAAAAAAAAAAAAAAAATCGAAAATAAAATTTAAAATTAAAAAAAAACAAAAAAAAAATTTTAAAAAAAAAAAGAGAAGGAGGCGCCTAGGCAAGACGCCCGTACGGTGGTGGCGGCGCCTAGCCCAGACGCCACTACCACGGCCGTGGCGCCTAGCCTATGCGCCGCCGCCGTGGTAGTGGCGTCTGGGCTAGGCGTCGCCACCACCGTATGGGCGTCTTGCCTAGGCGCTTCCTCCGTGGTGGTGGCGTCTCGCCTTGGCGCCCCACCGTCGCCGGAGGTTTTTTTTTTTTAAAAAAAAATTACAAAAATTTAAAAAATTACCTTCTGGCCGGCAAACCGCCTTCCGCCCACCGCCGGTGCCGCCACTTCCTTGCCGGGCCGCCTCGACATAGCTCTGGAAATAATTTAGAGAGAGAAAGTGGAAGTAGAGAGTAGAGAGAGAAATTGTGTTTTTTAGTTTGAGGGCAACAGTGTCATTTCACTCTTATTTTGTGGGCTTTATGTAGGAATTTGCGGGCGATGTTTAACAGTTCACTAAATATAATGTCCGTAAGTCGGTTCGTGGTGCCTTGTACGGTTGTACCAGTATTTCTTAGTTCTTACAATATGGGCTCCGAAATTGGGCTGGACTATTTGTCAACCTTTCATTATGCCATCAAATGTACACAAACTTTTAAATAAAATGGATGTTCAGTAAATTACTGAATATCCGTTATAAAGTGACAATAAAAGGCGCAAAAGTTACACTAAAACGCACAAAAGTTACTCTGACATATATAAGAGTTATATATGCTTCATTGATAAATTTGACAAAAGTGATACTAAAATTGACAAAAGTGACACTAAATTTGACAAAAGTGAACTCGATGTACAGTAAGGCCCTGTTTTCTTACGTTGAAATTCAGTTCAGTTCAGTTCAGCTCAGTTCAGTTCAGCTCAGTATAGTTCAGTTCAATTCAATTCAGCTCAACTCCTAATTTCCTTCTCTTATAAAATATTCAGTTCAGTTCATTTTAGTTCAGCTGAGTTCAGTCAATGAGAACGAACCCTTAATTACTGAAAACCGGGTGTATACAAAAGTGATTGTAATCTATAACCACGGAGTACGGAGTATATATACTTCGTACTCCGTATTTTTTATTGGCAATAGCTTACGAGTGTCACGAGACGTTGTATAAACTAACAAAAATTAAAAATAAATATTAATTACATCGATCGATGAGTGATTTGGGCATACATTTCAAGTTTCTTTTTAGTTAATACGTTTCTTTAGTCACGTTTGTCAATGCACAACTTCAATCCTTAATATCTTTAATTACCGAAAAGCAAAAGTTATAAAAAGTTGACATTTTGAAAATGTATCTCACGACAAATCTAACAAGATCCCACATGATTATATTTTTCATTACGCATAAATCACAAAGCACGGTCAAAGAGAGGTGTGTGAATAGTGATAAGGAACTGTACACTCTATTCATTATTTCATTAGAAGCACCAGTATCTGAAACCCAACAACGATACATGGACTTCAAATTTCAATTGAATTACAATCAATTACAAGACCAAGCTCTATAATTGTGCATCACTCCAATAGTCCAATATAAGCAATGTTTCATGATCAACATAAATTAAAGCATTTAAACAGAGGTTGGAAACTCAAAATACAATTACTCTAATTTCATAATCACGATTTGAATCATCAATTCATATACTAATCCAATAAATCATCTGAAAACTTTAAAGGAGTGATCCACGACTGTGAACCCTCCATCAACCACAAGATTATCCCCACTTATATACTTTGCCTCGTCACTTGCCAAAAAAAGCACGCAATTAGCAACATCATCAACTGTCAGCTCCACCCCTTTCAAATTGGCGTTTTTTGCACTGAAGGCACGGACACCAGCAAATACATCTTCGGTCCTCTCATCCTCAGGCAAATGAGCCATGGACAAGTTTGTTGGAATCGCGTAGGGAGAAACACAGTTAACTCGTATCCCATGCAGTCCTAGTTCAGCTGCCACACTCTTTGTTAGTCCCAAAACAGCATGTTTAGACCCTGTGTAAGCATGTGGACCACAACCTGCTACAATGCTTGAAACACTAGAGATTGAAATAATGGATCCTTTTTTAGATGGGATCATTACTCGAGCAGCATGCTTCATCCCTAGAAAGACACCCTTCACATTTATGTCGAATGTCCTCTCAAAATCAGATAGGTCTACATTACGAATGTCACTGCTAGGAGGACCTGAAATCCCTGCATTGTTCACCATAATATCAAGAGCGCCAAACTTTTCAACTGTAAAGTCAACAGCACGCCGGACATCATCTTCTTTACTAACATCACAGTGGGTGAAACAGATGTTCGAGTCACCACCAAGGGAATTAAAGAGGCGTTGGCCATCATCATCATTTATATCTACAAAACATACTTTTGCACCATTATTGTGGAATAAACGCACAATGCTCTCTCCTATTCCATTGGCTCCTCCGGTTACCAAGGCCACTTTTCCTGATAACCTGGAGATCAAACACAAGAGTGACATAGTATGAAACAGTTAAAATATACAAGTATTATACAACCATGTCAAGATCAGATTTTCTAAGGTACTAGATCTTTTCTGTTTCACATACTTTAAACTCGAGTAATAACCAATATTCGGTAAGCAAGTAAAAAGTCCTACACATTATGACATGCTACGTGTTACAAGAATATTATACTCGTCATTACCAAGGCTTGCTGCTAGTTGGTGGAAACGATCATCATCATTCTTACTCTAATACAAGTATGCTGCTTCACTTTGTAGCTACCACTACATAAATGCTAAAATGTTATAACACATCACAAGCAGTAGCAGGACATGAAGCACATCTAACTGACCCCTGCAACATGTTAGTGAAACTAATGGATATAATACGGAGTATCATCTAAAAGTCATCTGCAGCCTGCATAGCCGAAATATATAAACAGCCCTGTCACTGAAGACTATTCACAGTTAACTCATCAGAATGTAGATCTCATGTAAAATCCTGAAAATTTAAAATTAAATCACACTATACAGCTTCTCAGCGATTATTTACTACAAAATCTACATTATTACCCCGAATACTTCTTATTAGACTATGTACTATGTATATATGGTTCCTAGGTTGCTACATTAATGATTGTGTATTGTTTCCCTAGATAGCAATTACCTAGATTAATGATTAATGTAGCAACCTAGGAACCATATATACATAGTACATAGTCTAATACTTCTAAAGAAGTTCCAGGCCTGGCTGAGTTAAAGGGGACCAGATGTACGTACGTAGCCGTTCCCTTGCAATATTATAAGGAGGGTGTTTCCCATCGAACCTTAATCCAATATGCAAATAATGTAAGTCACTTCTCATAGATCATTTCACACGGCTTAATAGACAAGATCCACAATTAACTAAAGATGAGGATAGTTACTTATTACGAGTCATTTCTCTATCATGTAGCTGGCTAGTTATAATAACTATTAAAAATGATTTAGGGCCTGTTCTAATAAACTGAAATCAGTTGAACTGAACTTAGCTGAACTGAAATGAATATTTTATAAGAGAAGGAAATTAGGAGTTGAGCTGAAATAAAAATAAACGTATGAGAACAGGCCTACTCCCTGTGGATTTATCACATTACTACTCGTTGATCAAATTACACTATGAACATGACTATTAATTTTGGAAGGAAGGAGTAGAATATCTTAGTATATGTTTTCAATTATTTGATCATAAACCCAATTTGATACAATTTAGTTAACACTAACAAGAATAAACAAGAATAGAAGAATCATCCAATCCTTTAAACACTGATTACAAAACCCGAATTTGGTCCAACCCGGCCTATTTTTATTTTGGATTGAATTCTAGTTTAAATTAAAGATTAATCAAAAGCATACTATTATCCGATGATGTTACTTTTTAGCAAACATCACTCCACCTAACATTGTGAATTATCTGGCCCACTATTCCAACTGCAAATATATTCCACCTTAATTAATATAGTAACTTTATTAATTAAAGTGAAATTCTTCTAACAATCAAAACCAGCATAAAAGGAATCAAATGAATTAAGATTAAGAACCCAGAAAAAATTGAGCATTAGAAACAAGTAGATATAACATTCAAAATCCAATCAACAAACCCAGATCAAATCAAGCAAATTAGCAAAATAAATAAACAGAAAAAGTGATAAAATAAAGGTAACAAAAAAAAAAAAAAAAAAACACATAGTAATTGATAAAGAACAAACCTTTGAAATGGAGATTGAGAAGTGACAGAGTTGGTGTTTGAAGTTTCCATTGATTATTCTGTAAATTGTGTGTTTGAGTTGGAATATGCAAGTGTTTGGAGTTTGGAGCAGAGTAAGCAGCATTTATTACACGAAAAAACAAAAAAAATAACACATGATAGCATGTTGTACATGTGGCCGATGTGGGTGGGTTATTTGGTGTTTTTATGGGACGTTTTTTCAAAGTGGGTCAATTTTGGCAAATATTAATCAAAATGGTTGCGTGGCAAAAGTATTTACCAAACTAAGCTTCCAAGCTAAAACGCTGTCTCGGTCAGCGTTTTATGCCTGGGTTTTTTTTAAAAAAAAATCAACCTAAAAACGCTGTCTGGGACAGCGTCTTTGTTGTTGACCTTTTTTTTAAAAAAATTTGTAATTGCCTTTTATTTATAAAAATGTTTTTAAAAAACAAAAACAGTTATACCAAAGACGCTGTCCCAGACAGCGTTTAACTCTGGAACTATAAACGCTGTCTCAGACAGCGTTTAAGGTTATTAATGAAACGCTGTCTGAGACAGCGTTTCTGTTGTTTTTTTTTCCCTCCAACAGCGTATTTCATTTCATTTCCTCCTCCTTCATTCTCAAACCCCTTCTTTCCCAAACTCTAACTTAATCCCCCTCTCTCTCATACTTGTGCTCCTCCGTGTAGACCGCCGCCGGCGCCGCCACCTCCACCGTCGCCCGCTGTCACCTCCACCGTCGCCCTCCGTGTAGCCCACTATACACTCCCCTCACCCTGAAATAGGTATTCATTCAACTTTCTTTGTGTTTTAAATTCTAGGGTTTATGTTGGTGATTTCTATTTTTTTTGGAATTGGGTTAAAATGTTGATGAGGTTGAGTTGTTAGTGTTAAAAATGTTGAATTGTTAGTGTTGGTATTGTTGAATTATTAGTGTTGGTAATTGTTGAATTGTTAGTGTTGATAATGGTAGTGTTGATATTGTTAGTGTTGATAATAGTTTGGATAATGTTGAATTGTTGTTGTTGGTTTTGTTGAAAATTGTTGACAATGGTTGATAATTATTAGGTTTTGAACAATTGTAATTACCTACATTGTTGTGTAATAATGGTGATTTAGGGGTTCTTAGTAGTTAATTTGTAGAGTATGTAAAAATTTTTTGTTTGATTGTGGTGATTTAGGGATGATTTAACGGCTTTACATAAAATGTGTTTTGGTTGTTATGTAGAATATGGCTGGACAAAATGTAGCGTTGTTATGTCGATGGGGAGGTGAAATTTTGTGTAATGGATCAAATGTGGAGTACAGTGGAGGGAATATGGACCTTATAACACTTGAACCGAACATGACTGTGACTGATCTGATGAATGAGGTTCACAGTTGTACTGGTTCAAACCCTATGACTGTTGAACTGAACCTTAAAATGAGGTGTGATACTGGTCATGGGGTGCAAGTGTTACCTGTCTCTACGAACAGACATTTGAAAGGTTTGAGGAGCATGGTAGGAATGAAGGGTTTTCCCAATGAGATATATGTAGAAACAGTGCCTATATGTACCCAACAAAGTACTCGGGCAGAACAGCAAGCTACATATGTCTCTGATTACAACACCGCGTCCTTCCAAGAGCCCGCAAACCACATTCCATCGAATGCATATGGGATGGGTTCTTTCACTCGAATGATGCAGGACGACCAATTTCACTTGCCTTTTAGTTCTCATATAGCTTCACCAGTACATGCGGGGGGACGCGTGACAGTGTTCGGCCAGCCTGCTCCGTCATCATCGAACACCGTGGCATCTTCGCCGATGCAATTGCATAGCTACTCTCCTATGCAAGGTGATGATGGTTCACCGTTTCGAGAAGAGCCAAATCATTTTGATGATGTTGTGAATAATGAATTGTCGGTGTATGATGTGTATGCGGAAATGGATGATGAGGACGAGAACTGAGAGGGGGATGATGAACCTACACATTGTATGCCTGTTATCTGTATCGATGGGACGCACTTGTACGAGAAGTATAAAGGAACACTGTTGGTTGCTACGAGTGTTGATGCAAGCTTCCAAGTATTTCCTATTGCATTTGCGGTGGTTGAAGGGGAAAACACTTCCAGCTGGTCTTGGTTCCTAGGTTGTATTCGAGATCGTGTCACGCAACGGGATGGCCTTTGTGTTATTTCTGATCGGCATCCTGGGATCATTGCAGCAATGAATGATCCTAATGTTGGATTCACCCAGCCCCGAGCGTATCACAGGTTTTGTGTCCGCCACATAGCCTCTAACTTGAAGACTCACGTGCGAAGTAACGACATGAGAGACATGTTCAAGGCCGCTGCGTACCAAAGGCAAGAAAGAAAACTTCAAGCTGATCTGTGTTTCATTGGTGAGGCCTGTCCCAAGGCCATTGAGTACATTGCTCAAGTCCCGTTCCCTATGTGGTCTTTGTTTCACGACAGTGGTCGCAGGTATGGTATATGTACTACTAACTTCTCGGAGACATTCAACAATGTGCTGAAAGGAGCTCGGTTTCTACCGATTATGTCCCTTGTCTCATTTTTTTTCCCATATACGATTTCATTTTGTAAACATACTTACCAAATTTGTTGCCCCAGGTGGATGGTCCCCAGACTCACACAGGCACATGCGGCGACGGGTCTCCCATACTACCGAGACGCCCTTGATCGACTCACTGAGGATCAGGTACAAACTCTGAAGACATTTGTAATCATTTAGGTACTGTGTATACTGATTGTGGACTAACTTGTTTAGGATGTGTTATTGCAGATCACATGGGATCCGTATGTACCAGAGTTGGTAGATGTCATGCCTGCACATCTACTGGAGCATCAGGGAGAGTGGCGTGCCCGGGTCCCCCTGATCTGTTTCGAGGTTGTGGAGAGTCACCTACCTGACCGCGTCATGCGACAGTTCGGACTGCAGCAGCCTATTCCCCGGAACTGTGACACTGTCGTGCGCCTTCACGACATTGACCGTCGGGGAAAGACGGAGACAAACTGGGCACTGGAGCATTGGCAGTATCTTCAGCTATGGGAGCAGCGGTTGGGTCATGTCGTTCAGGGTTATCCCATGCAGGGCGTTATGGATCATGACGATCCGTACATGGTGTGGTACAGGCTTATCACACGCCGTTTCATCAACCCCAGCTACACACCACCGTCCACCCATTACCACCCGGCACATGACGTCATTATCGGATATGTGAGTTTCTTTTACTATACTTATCATCCTCATTTTTTAACTTTTTTAAATATCATGTACTTGACTGATCGATGATTACTACAGGCGGCGGATATGGTGGCGATGTATGATGCACTGTCCCTCGCCCTTACAGACGGACCCACCAGAGCCCAGGTCCAGCGGATGCGAGATATGTCCGCGACTTCCTTACGCAGACATGGTCACGGTCATCTCATCCAACAGCGGGACGGTGATGATGGTCACTCCATCCATTCGCGGTTCGACCCCGGCCAGAGTAGCAGTGGAGGTGATCCTACGGCGCACACAGAGGCAGAGGAGTACATCTTCCACAGTTCTGCACCCTTCAGAATCCAGGAGGACGCATCGTCCAGCCAGCTCACTCCTCCCCCGCGCCGGAACCCATTCACCACCATTCACCATTACACTCGGCGTCGTCCAAGACAAAGGGACGACAGTGAGGCTAGGGAAGGGTTACACCAAATTGATGAGTAGTGAACGTATTGTATCATTGTTTTGTCCTTTTTCCTGGAATGCTGTATATAACGATTGCATTATCAATATAAGACATGCTGGTTGAATGATCTGTTTGTGTTTTGAAGTTTTGTTTGCTTATTTATCCAAATCGGATTTATGTCAGTCAAAATAGATCCTTCAGGGCTAATGTACATTAAACAACAGACATTTGGAATCAATAGTCGAAAATGGGGAAGAAAGGATGGCCCGTGGTGGTTAATGTGGTTGTTCATGGTGGTTTTAGTGTTGTTGGTTGTGGTGGGTGGTTATCGACGGTTGTTGAATGGTTGGGGTTGGTGGTGGAGCTGGTTGAAGTGTTGTTGGAGGTCAAAAGTGGTGGCAGATGGTGGTCGATGGTGGGGATTGTTGGTGGATTGTGGTGGCAAGAATCATGGCAGGGGGTGGTGGGTGGGGCAGAAGAAAGTGGCAGATCAGTGGCAAAAGGCTGATTCTGCTGCTGTTTTGCACACCAGCAGAGAAACGCTGTCCCAGACAGCGTTTTAGGTTGAAAATAAGACGTTGTGTGAGACAACGTTTTAGGTACAAGGAAGTTTGTACATAAAGCGCTGTCTGGGGCAACGTCTTTGGTATAACTGTTTTTGTTTTTTAAAAACATTTTTATAAATAAAAGGCAATTACAATTTTTTTTTTTAAAAAGGTCAACAACAGAGACGCTGTCCCAGACAGCGTTTTTAGGTTGATTTTTTTTTTAAAAAAAACCCAGGCATAAAACACTGACCGAGACAGCGTTTTAGCCTGGAAGCTTAGTTTGGTAAATACTTTTGCCACGCAACCATTTTGGTTAATATTTGCCAAAATTGGCTCACTTTGGAAAAACGTCCGTTTTTATTTATCTTCATTCATTTTTGTTTAATTGAAAGCTACTTTTCTGGATGCTAGATATTGCAAATTGTACTCAATTGTTAGTTAACTGTTCAAGAAACTTAGGGGCCGTTTGGTTGGGGGTATTTATCAAAGGGAAAGGGAATCAACCACCCTGATTCCCTTTGTTGCTGTTTGTTAGCCCTTTTTTTTTCATTCCCTTTCCCCCATCCATTCCCCCAAATTCTTCTAAGCCCATTCCCCACCCCCCTAGGTATTTCCATTCCCATTCCCTACCACCACCACACCACCACATCACCACCTTCATACTTACCCAACCACCGGAAAACCCGACCACCGTCCTACCTGACCCTCGCCGCCCCTCCCCCGACCCTCGCCGCCCCTCGCCGACCCTCACCGACTCTCCCCTGCACCGGAATCGAATCGTTCGCTGCCCCTTTTTGCACCGGAATCGCACTTCGCTGCCCCTTTTCGCACCTCCCTCAACCCTTTTCGCATCTCCCCCAACCCTTTTCGCACCTTCCCCAACCCTCGTCGGAGGTTGTCGCACCTCAAACGGCGAGGGAGAATATTTTCTAGGGTTTATTCGAGGCTGATGGTGGTTTTTCGGGGTTGAGGGAGGGTTTGCGAGGGGCGGGGAGAGCTGTGCGAGGGACGGGGATGACCGACGAAGGGAGGCGAAGGGGGAGGGAGGTGCGGCGAGTGGTTTGGTGGCTGGAAACGGTGGAGAATGAAGGTTTGAGGTGGATGTGTGGTGGTGGTGTGGTGGTGGGACTGGTGGCCCTCATTCCTTTTGTTTTTAAGACCAAACAACATAGAAAATTTTAGGTATTTTCATTCCATTCCCTGTCTTTCCCTTTGTTCATTCCATTCTGATTACCCCTCGCGAACCAAACGGCCCCTTAGTAAGAGTTGTTATTGGGTACAAAGACTGGATGATACTTACATCTTTGGGCCTGTGGTAGTGTGGTACCCGTTTAATTGTCACATAGTACTCCATATTATTTTTGAAATAAGTGGCTTATTTTGACTGCTAAATATGTTAATGTGGAGATTCTTGTTTGATTACTATTATTAAGAGTCTGTTTTAATAACTATACTGATTGGAGTTGAACTAAACTGAATGTTTTATAAAAGAATTAAGAATTAAAATGAACTGATTGGAGTTGAACTAAACTGAAATTAAGCTGAAGAGAACAAATTTAATATAACAAGTTGATGGTCGAAAACTATGTTGAGACAATGAGACGAACTCACCTGTTGTAGCGAAAGAAGTACTCCGTATCTTGTATGAAGTTTCTCCTTTCATTTTAATTTACTTGTTTTATGTGGGTTCTCATATACTAGCTACAAAAACCCTATTTACAACTAAAATATACATTTGTCAATAAGCTCTAATAAAAGTGTAAATAAGGTGAATAGAAAGAACCATGAGTTAGACTAAAGTGAAAGTTTGAATCCAGGTTATAGTGAAAGTTTGCTCAATGAAAGGTTTTAACTTCCACTATTGAGATAGACTTGATCCATTTGTTTAACCGACATGCGACCATTAAGAGTCTCGTTAGTTTAACTATAAGTGATCTTAGGCCCCATTTTATTCACCTTATTTTGCTCGAACTTAACTTATTTTTATTAAAATGAAATTATTTTTGTTGAACTGAAATTATTTTTACTAAACTAAAATTATTTTCTATACTAATAATCTATTATATAATATTTATTCTTTAAAATTACTGATTTAATTTCAATTGTCATATTTTTCGGGGAATAAAAAAAAGGGTTTTTCTAAGTTATGCTCCCAAACTTCTTCGGTTTCTAAACTGTGCCCATCCCTTTTCAAACATCTCAACTTCGCTAATTTTTATTAACAATAACCTTTAACGTTAACAGTAACCTTTTTTTTTTATTATCTTATTTTCAAATTTTCAATTTTTTTTAAAGTGTTAAACCAATTAGAACGGGACATGTGTTACATTAATAACGCCACAATACCATTGTTGATAAAATAACTTAACTTTCGTTAACGGATATGGATTTTAAAAGGTATTATTGATAAAATATCGTGAGGTGGAGGATACAACTTATACTGTAATTTTGATAAAGCATGGGTACAAGTGTACAACTTAGAAACCGAAAAACTTGAAGGGCATAGCTTAGAAAAACCCAAAAAAAAAAAAAAAAAAAAATCAAAACGACGTCGTTGGGAGTTCTTTTGCTAAAACCCTCTGAAATCCCCTTGTTCCCTTGTTCTGAATTCTGAAAACGCAAAAACTTCCCTCGCTCCTCTCTCCAATTCTTCTCCCTTTAAACACAAACACAGTCTTCTTCACCAAAGAGGAGAGAGAATAATGGGGACATCTGTTCAGGTAACACCTTTGTGCGGTGTTTACAACGAGAACCCACTTTCGTATTTGGTCTCCATTGATGGCTTCAACTTCCTCATTGATTGCGGTTGGAATGACCATTTTGACCCCTCCCTACTTCTACCCCTCTCTAGGTTTTGTATCCCTCTTCTTTCCTTTCAATTTTGCTTCATTTTATATTGTAATTTCTATCTATGTCAATTTTGTAGTCAAGAAATAGTTACATGATACTGTATTGTGTTTTTGTTTTTAAATGATTGGTTTCTGTATCCTTATTTAGTTTCAGAAATTAATTTTGCTTGTGAATTGAGTTGAATTTACTTTACCCATGTAAAAATGGTTTAATTTAGGGTATTTAAAACGGTTTTAATGCTGTTTTGCTTGCTGTAAGGTCTTGGTGTTAGTGGGGTTGAGCTAGATGGAGAAATTTAATTTGTGCTATAATTTGGAGTGAGAAAATGGATTAATGTAATTCACGTATTCGATCAGGAAATCGATTCGATAAAGGGTCATTCTTTCGTCTAAATGTATAAAAGGTTTATGTTTTGTGGGTTCTGGGGTTTATATGTTAATATTGTTCCTTTGAAATGTATATGTTATATTGAATCGCTGGGGTAGTTTTTATGTTTGGTATTTGGAGATGACCTTGGTGATTATGAAACGTTGGGTATTGACATTTTTGTTTGGAGCACATTGGTATGAACTATGAAGCTATGAGTCCCTCTACACAGATAAAAGCACTTGGTATAATTTATTTTGGGATGCTAAATGAAGGATTGCTTTCGATCAATAATTTTAGAGACTGTGATTGGGCAATTAAGATGCTTAAGGATTTAATTATGGAGTATAGAGTATTTTGGGGATTTACACTTAGGCTTAATTGTGAGGGGGTAGATATGGCTATAATGTAGCGGATTGTTTTTCAGCAAAGCCTCTTGACCATGCTCTTATTGTTTACAAGCTTATAACCCTCCTTTTACTAGGCTTGAGCTTGATAATAGCTCTGGATTTAACTTAAAAGACGTAGTTGAGCATCCGGGCATTAATAATTATTATGGATCTGATTTAAGCATGAGTAAAATATATTCAGCCGAGTTGAGATCTGCCAAGGGATTAACTAAGCATCTGCAGGATTGTGTGAATGAATGAATGATACTTGTTGTGGCTAAATGCATCATCATGTCATTATGGATGCTTTTCTTTTCCTACTATACATCTGTTGCAATTCTTGCAAAATACGAGTAATTATTTTTTCCTCCTTTTTTTTGGGTGTGAGATCTTGGGTTGAGGGAAGGGGGAGAATCTGGTTAGTAGAGGCTCAGAACTAGGCAAAATAATTATTTTCGTCACGTGATATTGATCACAGACAGAACAGTAGAGCATCCATTCACCAAATTTATTATTCCTGTGTGTAATGCAGGGTAGCTTCTACTGTAGATGCTGTTCTTCTATCATACCCTGATACACTTCATCTTGGTGCTTTGCCATATGCAATGAAGCAGTTTGGGCTCTCCGCACCAGTTTATGCAACAGAGCCAGTCTACAGACTAGGTCTTCTGACTATGTATGATCACTATCTTTCACGCAAGGTAATTTAACTCTTTGAGATTTGTATGCTCTATATCTCTCATTCGCTCTTTCAATCTCTTAAAAGCTGTACATATTTGATCAATGTTAAGGCTGAGCAAATTGAGCTTGTGTGTTCTAAGGAACCACTGTTATGAGTTTCCATACTATTGACTGATCTAATTTTATGCGATTGAATGATGAAAAAAATTCGGCATTATGACCAAACTTTAGCAAAAACTGTTTTTTTTTTTTTTATTTTTTTTTTATTTTTTAAAATGACTTCCTAGAGCTAGCATCCATCTTTGCCTATGCTTCAGATTTACTTGGTGTTGATAGAAGGCTGTAGGTGATAAGTGGAGTAAGAGAATGATTAGTGTTTTTGATGAAACTACAATAGTACACCTTAGGTTTCTTGTTGAAACTTTGACTAAAAACAGATCAACGTGCTGTTAGTGTGATATCTGCTTTCTAGATTTTGCAATCTTTATCCAATGTGAAATTGCTAATTTTTCTTGATCTATTTGCAGCAAGTGTCAGATTTTGACTTGTTTACACTGGATGACATTGATGCTGCTTTCCAGAATGTGACACGACTGACTTATTCCCAGAATCATCATCTGTCTGGTTAGTGCCATATCATTGCATCTTTTTACATCACAAAGGAGAGAAATTTATGATAATAAATTAGTGAAGTTGGAGATAATTTCCTGAGAATGTACTAGTGAACTTGGCATATGAGAATATGATGTTGGTGGCAAACTGGTTATGAAAATCTGATTCACCTATATTTCCTCGGTTAAATTTTCTTTTTGATAAACTATTATAGCTTTTGGCTCATTGTTGGCTTTCTACTTGTTATTATATATGGGTTCAAACTATCTAGTTGTCCAAGTCAATGATGAATCAGAATGAATGAGTTGGAAATGATCTATATATATTTTTTAGGTGTAATCTTGTATGGCTCATTTGGTTTTGATTTTGATATCGCTATTCATTATAGACAAAGGCGAAGGAATTGTTATTGCTCCACATGTGTCTGGACATCTACTTGGAGGTACCGTGTGGAAGATAACCAAGGATGGGGAGGATGTTATATATGCTGTAGACTTTAATCATCGCAAGGAAAGGTTTGCTGTCTACCGCTGAGCTTCATCTGAATATGTTTTACTGTGTGATTGTGGAATCTTCTTATAATTAGACTATTGACTTATTTAACTGGATATCAGGCATTTAAATGGAACAGTTCTTGAATCATTTGTCCGGCCAGCTGTGCTAATAACAGATGCTTACAATGCATTGAACAATCAACCTCCAAGACGCCAAAGGGATCATGAATTCTTAGGTCGATTTCTTTCTTTCTCCCCCTTTTGCCCCCTTTACTTCTTTTTGCATATATGTGATATAATGTACATGCATACAAATAGAAGTTTATATATATTTCTGCCATATTGAATTGCACTGCCATAGACAAGGCTAGTGAATCAAATTACTAAGCTTCCACATATTTCCTCATTAACTAGTTGCAAACTCCTAACAATGCAAAGAACAGTGTATTTTGATTTTTTTTGGCATTACTGAATGATATATCATATATACGCTCTTCCTTCCTCTGCATGTTGTTAAGTTTCATTGAGACTTTTTATTAAACAATGCAGTCTTTATACATCCCCTCATGCATGTAACGAAATCATAATTCTAATATGGCATACAGCTGAAACAATTTCTTACTCATCCCACTTCACTTGTGTAGATGCTATAGTGAAAACACTCAGAGCTGATGGAAAGGTATTACTTCCTGTTGATACTGCCGGACGAGTACTGGAACTTCTTTTGATACTGGAACAGGTATGTCCAAGTGTTGTAGTCTTTTCCTATATTGATTGATGTCATCCGTAAAGCAACTGATGCCTATGATCATATTGGAAATTGCAGCACTGGGCACAGCACCATTTGACTTTTCCAATCTTCTTTCTCACATATGTTTCCTCAAGTACAATAGACTATGTGAAAAGTTTTTTAGAGTGGATGAATGATTCAATAGCAAAGTCCTTTGAACACACACGTGATAATGCTTTTCTTCTGAGGTATATAGTTTTGCTTTCCTTTATGCTACTCATATTTGTATATTCTTATGGACATCATCAATATAATTCTTTTGTATATGATCTTGCTAATGAAGCATAACAATTTTTTTTCAAGGATGTACTGATTTTCTTTAACTGCTATATGCCTATATCTGATTTCTTTTATTTTCAAAATCAAGTCTGTAGTTGGCCTGTGTTAAAATAAAAATTATTTATGTATGGATAATCGCTTACTAGGCATTTCTACAAACACTTGAAGGCACGTCTCGCTTTTGATCAATAAGAGTGAACTGGAGAAAGTTCCTGAAGGTCCAAAGGTAGGTTATATGAAATGTTTTTATATGTTCGTTTATCACTTTTCTTACTTTGTATCTAATATATTGTTCCCATTGTGCAGATTGTTTTGGCATCAATGGCCAGTCTTGAAGCAGGTTTCTCTCATGACATATTTGCTGAGTGGGCTACTGATCCCAAGAATCTTGTTCTTTTCACAGAAAGAGGGCAGGTAATCTTTTGTTTTGTCTGATATTATGACACTGCTAAACAATAAAGCTGAAGTTGCTTGAAATTTCTTGCTGAGCATTTTTAACCAACAAATACCCTAGTATTCTTACTTTTTTTCTTAATTTTTGCAAGCTCTAGGTTGAGCTCTTTTACCTTGCGAGTTTGGTGATGATGAACCAATATAAGGGGCCGTTTGGTTCACACGGGGTAAATGGAATGGAATGAATAAAGGGATTAAAAGAGAATGGAATAAAAAACCATTCCATGTAATATGTTGTTTGTTTTAAAATAACAACAAAGGGAATCACCACTACCTCAGCACCACCACCACACAACCCCTTTTCATTCACTTTCCCACTCCTCCAGCCATCCCACCGTCCATTCACCACCTTGTCGGAATCCTCCCGATCCCGTCGCACCTCCCCCATCCCTCCCCTCCCTGGAATACCTTCTCCTAATCCCTTTCAATTCGAACCCCAGAAAACCCATATAAGAACCCTAAACCCCAGAAAACCCCTATTAAGAAATCCAACAATTTCACGTTTTTCTTTCAATTCTAACTTCGCTGAATCGAACAAAAAAAAAATTCGCTTGTTTTTCTTCAATCGAACTTTGCTCGTTTTTCTTCAATTCAAACTTCGCTTGTTGATGGGGGACGGTTTTCCGGGGAGTGGAGATATTTTTCGGGGAAGGGGAGGGATGGGGGAGGTGCGATGACCTCCGGCAAGGGGTAGGAGAGGTGCAAACAAGGGCAACGAGTTCCGACGAGGGGTTGGGGAAGGTTTTCGAGGGAGCTGCGAGATTTCCGGGGGTCGGCGAGTGGCGGGGGAGGGGTGACGAGGTTGATGGGGGTCGGCGATGGCCGGTGGAGGGACGTCGAGGTTGCTGAGTGGTGGCTGTGCGTTGTGGGTAGGGTAGAAGGGTGGTGGCTGATGTGGGCATGGTGGTGGCTAAGGAAAGGGAATGGAAAAGTCTTTGGGGGGGGGGTGAGTGGGGAATCAATTTAGAGTGATTTTGGGTAAACTCAAAAATAAAAATGGGTAAAGAGAATGATTAAAAGTGATAAACAAACAGCAACAAAGGGAATGAGGCTGGTTCATTCCCTTTCCCTTTGTTTATTAACCCCCTACCAAACGGCCCCTAAAATATTTGATTCCCTTTAATGTTCTAGATCAAGAATTTAGATATAAATAAAAATATTGATTTGTGACTTGTTTTTGTTTGGCATTCGGAATAGTTTCAGACATATGGAGTAACAATATCTATCTGATGACTGCCCCTGCATGCTGATATATTTTTTTTTTGTATGCAGTTCGGCACATTAGCTCGAATGCTGCAGGCAGACCCCCCTCCAAAAGCTGTTAAAGTCACATTATCGAATAGAGTGCCTTTGGTAGGAGAGGAGTTAGCAGCATATGAAGAAGAGCAAAACCGGAAAAAGGAAGAAGCTTTAAAAGCCAGTCAAATCAAAGAGGAAGAAGTGAAAATATCACATGGATCTGATCCTAATTTGGGTGATCCAATGGTGACTGATTCTCGTGAGATATATGCCCCATCAGAAGGTATGTCAATTTTTTTGTGATGACATCTGATACACTATCAATTTCCTCAGAGAGGATACAATAAGGAAATTTTGATGGTGAATCTGTGAACATGTTCTGTGATGTTGTGGAACTTCTACTAAGGCACTTTATTTCAATGAGGTCACTGACTATGTCATTGAAATTGCCAGGCCTTTTCAATCAACTATTTTGGCGAACTTATTGATTCATGCTCTTAGGGAAGGTTATGCATGTTTTATCTGTTATGCACTTACGCTTGCAGTCATCTGTTGGACTCACATGTGTTGTTGACATGCTCGCTGCATTAATATATTATTTTAATACTTGTTTCCTTAAGATTGTGTTTCTATTTTTAATTTTGACGTTGTTTGAAGAATTGAAGGTAATAGCACTACGGCATATTTAAAGATATGAAAGGACATAATTCTATACCTAAAGCCATTTTCATTTTTTCCTTTCCTTGAAAAATGAAGCCTTTTGTCCCTCACTCCTCCTTTTGAGATTTACTATGTTCATTAGTACATTTGCCGTGACAAAATATGCACATTGTATGTTTCTCAGCCTAATTGTTGGGGGGAGAGAGAGGGGGGGGGGGGGGTTCACAATATGCAATTGCTAAATGTTGGTTTGATTCTATCTTGTACCTTTTCTCAGGTGGAACATCTGTTGGTGGGCATAAGGACATTTTGATCGATGGATTTGTTTCACCTTCAACTAGTGTAGCCCCAATGTTTCCCTTCTTTGAAAATTCTGCTCCATGGGATGATTTTGGTGAAGTCATCAACCCTGATGATTATATGATCAAGGAAGATAATATGGATTTCTTACAGGTTGAGATTTCTAATCAAAGTACTGTAATTGGATCTATTTGTTGTATCAAATGGTTGCTGATTTGTTCTAAATTTGTTTGTGGCATCGTTGTTCTTATAGAAATTCATAGCTGATGACCAATTACCTTGTTATCTTTCTGTGAGCTGCAAGAATCTTATCATATTAAGTTGATAATAAATTGGCCACACTGCTTGTATTTTGTGCAGGGTGGTGGAGATCTCAATGGAAAACTTGACGAAGGCTCCGCTGGCCTAATGCTTGATACTACTCCTTCCAAAGTTGTATCCACTGAATTGACCGTAAGTTTCTTTTATTTTTCCTCCCTTACTCTCTAATGTTTTTTGTATATTCATTCAATGTGGACAACACCTAACTTTTGTACATTTTCTTTTCCGCCTACTGGTACATAATTTTTAATCTTGTTAGCTTTATAATAATTGTTGTAAGACCTTGATAAGGTACTTATATTCAGGATACTTTTTACCCAATCACTTTTGAACAAAGTATTCAAGGTTGAATTAATTATGTATCTAATTTGATATCAGTGCAAACTCTTATGTTTGTTTCAGTTGTGCTTGTGCATTTCACCTTTTGGCCTATGTTTCCATAATTGGGACATTTTGTTGCTATAGTTACTGGTATATGTTTTGGCTTTCTTTGAAGAAGTTTGGGGCCATATAGAGGCAAATTTATTGGCCTACTCTTGACCCTCAACCTGAGTCAGAACGGAGAGGAAAGTGGACATTGCATGCAAACGTAACCATAGCAGAAGTTACTTGTACTTTGTGAATGGCTGTGTATATTTCACTGATCTCTGTGCTGTGAGAATTGTAGTTAATGTTGATATTATTTGTAATGTTTCAGGTGCAAGTAAAGTGTTCATTGGTCTACATGGATTTTGAGGGCCGCTCTGATGGCCGATCAATTAAGTCAATTCTTGCTCATGTGGCTCCTTTAAAGCTTGTAAGAATGATTTTTATTACCTTTTCTTATAAATCTCCATTCTAATTATGTCTCAAACTATACATATGTGATGTGTATGTTAGAATGATGGCACATAGCTTGCATTACTTGTTCCTCCTCCCCCCTCCCTCCTCCAGATTCCTCTGTTTTGGAAATTGAAATAAACCCTTTTTTTTTTCTTTTCTTTCAGGTTTTGGTGCATGGATCAGCTGAGGCTACCGAGCACTTGAAGCAACATTGCTCTAAGAATGTTTGTCCACATGTTTATGCACCTCAAATTGAAGAAACAATTGATGTCACTTCTGATCTTTGCGCTTACAAGGTATAGACTGCAGGACGTAGTTTTGTAAAGATTTTTATGTTATAGGTTTGCATTTTTATCTGAGCATCCGGTCTCTCTGCAGGTGCAACTCTCGGAAAAGTTGATGAGCAATGTTCTGTTCAAGAAAGTAAGTCATTGAAGTATCACGTGATTGATGTTAAACTGTGAGATGGGCATGAACTGCTTTTACTTTACTTTGACCACTAATAATCTTTTCACCAAATCTCAAGATATGATGCATAACTCAATTATCTATCCTCTCTATTTTGGTATGTTCAGAATGTAGGCTTGGTGTCTTGAAGTAGTGTCAGACCCAATCAAGTTGTCTAGCTATAGCAAATATCTATTATTGCCTCTGTTTCTGAATAGTAGGCCATTATTTGTTGTCATTGTTTAAGAATAGAGCTGGAATATCATAAGTTTTGATTTCCATCAGAGTTGTACATCCCCATCTCATGTACAACATGATCTTCTTGAAGATTTTACTAGGTATCATTAGGGGTAATATCTAAAATGGGCAAGTAGCAAGTTGGAAGTTTACATTACTATATTTAGAAAGTAGCATATATGCCAGTATGTGAATTAAGTAGGAGCTCAATGGTTGATCTCGTCCATGGGAGTTTCAACTTCATGGTTGAATATTGACATCGTTATTGCCTGGGGTGAGATTTGCCTCCATGTATATTTTCCATTAATAAACTTTTGTATTTTCTTCTTATTGATTGTCGAACATATTGATGTTTGAAATTATGTGTTGGCATTCTTGGCAACCTAAAAACAAATTGTCAACTAAAGTTTAATGGAAAAGTATACTACTAATACAAGCATCAACATTGATTTTTCTAATTCATCTATATGTCCTTTTGCTCTTGTTATGTGCCTAAACCAAATCTGGCAGCTTGGAGATTATGAAATTGCTTGGATTGATTCTGAAGTTGGCCAAACTGATGGTGGGACGCTTTCATTGCTCCCTCTGTCAAATCAAGCTCCAACTCACAAATCAGTTCTGGTTGGTGACATTAAAATGGCAGATTTCAAACAGTTTTTAACTAGTAAAGGCATCCAGGTAATGATCTCTCATGACTAACTTCGTGGATGTTGATTGACATGTAAGTCTTACAAGAGTCTACTCAATTTTCAGGCAGAATTTTCTGGGGGAGCCTTGCGGTGTGGAGAGTTTGTCACCTTGCGTAAAGTTGGAGACCCTACCCAAAAGGTTAGTTCTCATTTTCCAATCAAATATGGCTTTAGTATCATCTGGGTGTATAATTAAACCATGTGAGCTGATTCTTTTCATTTAATCTATGATGTAGGGTGGTGTAGCCGGGAGTCAGCAAATTGTCATCGAAGGCCCTCTATCAGAGGAATACTATAAGATTAGGGATTTTCTTTATTCTCAATTCTATTTGCTCTAAGTTTACCAATGTACACTTAGTCGGAACTTCTACTAGTTATTTTTATTTCCTTACCTTTGGCGGAACAAATTTCTTTTACTGTGTAAAATAACTAATATCATTTTGTATCAGAGCATTACAGAGCAAGCTGTTAAATTTCAGATTCCTTGCTCTAAGAGTCTAAGGTGTGTTTGACATGTAATTACAGCTAGCTTAACGAATTTGTTGGTCAATTTTGGCATCTATATAGACTACTAAAAGTATATTACTTTAAAAAGGTGTTGAAATTATTTAGGTTATTGAAATTGAGTTGATTGATCAAGGTTTCAAGTAAATCTTAGTTAAGTTTGTATAGTTTCTACAAGTATACAGGAACCTTTTAGCTTTACTCAATATAATTTTAGATTAGGTGATTAAGTATATATTTTTAATAGGTAAAATCTAAAAAGTTTGTAATCCATGTCAAAGTTACACATGGTATGGTGTCATATATTTCTTTTG
This sequence comes from Chenopodium quinoa, assembly GCF_001683475.1. NCBI lineage: Eukaryota > Viridiplantae > Streptophyta > Magnoliopsida > Caryophyllales > Amaranthaceae > Chenopodium > Chenopodium quinoa. The sequence goes on along the minus strand of NW_018742987.1, from coordinate 1,294,409 downwards.
TTTCGCTATAAATCACTTTATTTACTTGTTTCACTATAAAGTACAGGTAGTTCATTTACTTGTTTCACTCTTAAACATATTTGACAATGGTATTTAATTATTAAAAAAATTTAATTATCAACACATGTAAAAATTGTAAAAGTTGATGTTTAAAAAATATACATTGAAATGATTTTGACAGTCTTACACAAGATTTTGTTGATCACTAATAATTGTAAAACCATGAGAAGTGATATCTATTAGAATTTTCTTCTCCTTATCATAAATTTTCTAAAAAAATAATGTGATTAGTTAATAAGTCATATTGGTCATCTTAAAGAAAAACCAGATAATCAAATAGTTAATTTGGTACCATTCTTACTTGAGTCACCTAAGTAGAAAAAATTTCGAGAACCTCTATCATACATCCAGGTATACCTAGAGTTAGGTGTATATATATGTATATGTAAGAATTTTACTTCGTATGCTAATACGATTAATTGATTTTTTTGCTACATAATCTTCACCTATGCAAAATAACCATTTTGAATTTTGATGTATGTTAGTTTTTATTTTCAAATGTAGTCTTATTATTATCTTCCATAAGATTAAAAAAAAAAAACAATTCACCTTAGATAAATATAGAAAGTAGAAGTAGATAACATTGTTGGATGATCACATCACCATTTTCGTCCTCTCTTCAGTACTCAACTTTCTAACAACAACCCCTCAAATTTCAGAATATCACTATACTTCTTGTATCACTTTCGAACATCTTCTTCTTTTTCAAGTGCCAAAATAAAGTCTTCCACCAAACAATCCCTCAACAAATTCACACAAATTTCCCCTTTTCATTTTCTGGGTAATTTTCTTTTTTATTTTATTTTCTGGGTTTAATTTTCTGGGATTTCTGAAATGAGTTTACTAACAACACCATCACCAAGAACAACATGGTGTTATCAGCTTCAATTCAATTTCAAGTTCAGGAAATCTCAGACGCCATTGTTGTTAATCAAAGCTCGGGGTTCGAACCCTGGTAATTTCCGCCGCCATAATCTTCGAGTTCATTGTGTTGCACAAGATGAAGCTAAGAGTGGTAGTGGTGAATCAGAACGGCGTCGTTCTGGGGATTCTTGGATTAATTTGAATGCTTCTTCTGTTGATGCTGCTTTGTCTGATTGGTTTGGAAATTCTGACCCTGATGATTCTGGCCAAAAAAATGGAATTGGAGGTGAAATTTTTGTTCTTTCTACTTTTAGATTATGGGGTTTATTGGGTTTAAGGGTTTTTTTTTGTTATTGTGAGTTTTATTGGTTCTTTTTAAATATTAATTGTTCTTAAGCTCTTTGGGTTTAATTGGATTATAAAGGTTATTTGGGTGTTGTAAATTTGGTTGATTGAATTATACTTAGTAAGAATTGGTGTTTAGTAAAATGTTGAAAACATTGAATTATAATAATTGTACTTAATTTAATCTGTGATTGTGCATGATATGTGTTTCAGAACTTAGTATAGCTTAATTGTTATAGTCTGTTAGTTTTGGTTCTAATTGAGAATGTGTAGCTACATATGTAGGAATTTTGGAGGAAATGGTAGGTTTACACGATTATCAATTATGCTGTTTTGTTTAGAAATGTGATAATTTATTCTTTTGCTTGATAAGAACTTGTAACAAATGTCAAATGCATCCACAATATATATATATATATATATATAAAAAAATATATATATATATATATATATATATATATATATATTTTGAACTGTTGGCAATTGAGTTAATTCTATATTTCTATAAGAAGGAGAGAAGGGTTTAGGATCAGTGTTAATATAGTGGCTTCAGAGAACTTCGTTTACTTATCTTTGAAAAAGGATCGATTTAAAGCAGTTTGGGGATTCAAAGGGAATGTTTTGTTAAGTTAGTGGAACCTTTTCATTTTGGAAACAATTTGTGAGTTTCTAACTGGGATTTTGACCATTAAAATAAGGATGTTGATTCACTAAAGAAATGTCTGAAGCTGCATCTCATTATAGGAATTGTCATTTCCTTTTCAGTTATTGGCTGCTCTATCTTGTTTTATTGATTCTTTTTTCAAGTCACTGTAATGATCTTGAAGTAGCTGAATTTCAGGAATTCTGGGAGTAGGGCTTGCTGGTGTTTTACTTTTTGCTGGAATCACCTCTGCTGCAATATCAATGGGCAAGAGGAGCAGCTCAAGTGAGTACCACTGTCCTTTGTTATAGTAGTGTTTAAGTTATGTATCTATTAAAACTAGCTATTGAGTAACAAAACCCTTATATTGCTCCATCAGTGTTCCAAAATTTCCAATGATGCCCCACTACATATTCTTTTTGAGTTTATATGTTGGTTTGAAATTACATTTTAAAAAAAAAAAAAAACCTAGGTCATTATACCGCTGTACTTGTTTTTTCAGGGTCAGTGCAAGAGATGAAGCCGTTGGTGGAACAGCAAGAAGTATTGTTGTCTTCTGAAGAGGAGGTTTACGGGGACAAAGAGAATGTAAATGATGATAAATTTAATGTGCAGGGTGAAAGTAACGGACCTACTGAATTTGTTGATCAAGGGGAACTTGTTGATGATACCAATGTAGAGTCATTATTTGTTAGTGAAAATCCCACATTGAATGACCTTGATGCTTCTGCTGAAGATAATTTACAAACTGGTTCCACATTATCTGATGTAAACAGTCCTGATATGGTTCCAAACTCAGCCGAAATTTCTCAATTAGAAAGTGTAGATGGCTCCTACATGACATCTACTTCCATAGATAGGCAGAACACCATTGTGGTGAGTGAAACAGAAGATCGCCTTGATGCTAGGTTAAATGATGCTCAAGCTGGTGCTGTGCTCCTTAACACATATGAGCAGCAAGAAACCTTCACAGCAATCCAGGCCGATGCTTCCAATGCTGCAGTTGAACCATCGACTAGTGTAGTTGTGCCTATCGATATTCAAAATGTAGATCATTCAGCCACTGCTAATGCAACGCTAGGAACTGACAGTGTTCCTGGTGGTGATAAGCCAGTAATTGCATCAGTTACAAGCAAGGAAGACAACGAGGTGAAGAAACCATCTATCTTTGATTCACAATCTTTGAGAAGCGTCTCTGCCTCTCGTGGAATCCCTGCACCATCATTACTTTCTGCTGCACTTATGGCGCCTCCTGGAAAGGTTTTGGTTCCTGCAGTTGCTGATCAAACTCAATCGCAAGCTTTGACGGCATTGCAAGTATTGAAGGTATTCTTCTATTATATTTTTTTTGAGTTGTGATCTTCATATGTCTGCTGACCTCTTCTATGGTATCAGATACTGTTATGGCCTAGACCATCCTATGAAATACTCAGTAACTTGTTTTAACAACAAAGAAAGTGTTGGGTTGCTGTTACTCTGTAAGCATTGCTATCATTTAGTGTGTGACTATTTAGGATGTTTGTGATCTGAGGAGACTTAGAAGTGTGGATCTCTTATATTTAGGCATTTACAATTAAACAAATATCGGAATAATATCTAAAGTACTGCCTAGTAAAAAGTGCCATAAGCCCATAGAGGTGGTTTCAATTGTTCATTGATCATTTCAGTTCCATTTAACCTCTAGCCGTTCAACGATAGCATTATTCCATCATATGTGAGGCTGTGAGAAAGTAGTTTTGCAATCTTAAGATAAGCCTCCTGCCATCTAATAATAGCATTACCTGTGAGAAATCTTAACAATAAATTATAAACCTGTGGGACTTTGGCTATCGACAATCTTGTTTGTCAATATCCCTAAAGTGGACAATTGTATATGAATATACGCGGGGCACTTAAATTATATATTTTGTTCATTTGTTGTCTCTTAGGATGATTGCTTCCATTACTGACTAGACATCATAAGAATAAAAAGTGCACCGGAAGTGCTGTCGTTTATTTTGGGCAATTTATGTAACAGAATTACATATAGATAAGACCACCTTACTGGCCATGATTGCCATTTTGCAGACTTGCTTGACTTACATATGATGGAATGCAAACATCAATTCCAAAACTTAATTAAGGATACCAAGAAGTATAGATCTAGTTTCCATCCTGGTATGATAGGATTTTTCAACCCCTGTTCAGAGTTACCCACTATCATTATTTTTCTATAGACATTGTCCCTCGCTGTCCGTAGGCCATTATACCATTCATAGAATTGTGCATGAAAAGATCACCAATAAATTCTTATCTCCTTCTCCAACATGCTGCCATTGTCATTCAGCCTGGCCATTACTGCCGTTCTTCCTCCTTTTTATACATATTTCTGTTTCATCAACCATTTAACAAGCCTATTCTCCTGGGCTACCCTTTACTTGACATGTCACCTTTGCTTTCTGGACGTCCCACTCATAAGAATTGCATTAGGAGTGCCATTTTATTGTACTTCCAAACACTTGACATGACACCTATGCTCTCAAGATACCCCACTCATAAAAATTGCACTAGGAGTGCCATGTAATTGTACTTCCAAAACAATGTATGAAGTTTAAGTTGGGACCTGTGTCACATTTGACTACTTGAGGCAACAAAGGGTCATTTGTTATGCGAATTTAGCATGTGGTTGTTTTGAGTACGTAGGTTTCATAGTGGGAATGTGTCAATATCTGCCTCACAAGGCTGGATTTGACGCACTAAATTTATCTACCATCCTCCCCCCCCCCCCCAACTCTTTCAAACTAAAGCTGGCAGCAGCGTAGCATAGTCAATATTCTCGACATATTAGCTCTATATTTGGCATAAAACACTAGAAACATCATTAAAAGTTAATAGGCTAGTTACGGTAATTTATTATAGATGGTTGAAAAGAATGTACGTCCGGATTTAAAAATTTTATTTATAGACTTGAGTAAGGTTCGTTACTTTTTTATTTATTTATTTTTCATTTTGGCCTGTGCATTTTGTACTTCATCTAGTTTTAAATCTACTCACAAACTTTTGTATCCTAATTGACAATATGGCCTTGACCGCTGTGCATTTCTATCTTGTCTGGTTTTTTCCCTTAAAACCTTGAGTAGATGAACTTATGCTTTGAAATCTAGAATTTGATGTAAATCAAAGTAGAGCTGTCAATTCTGGTAAACGGGTCGGGTAAGAGTGGGTCGGGTCAATTCGGATTAATTCCATAACTTATACAGGTCGGGTTTGGGTTGGGTCATGTTTGAGTCAGGTCACGTCGGGTCATACTTCTTATCGGGTTTGGATCGTGTTTAGGTCGGGTTAATAACAGGTCGGGTTACATTCGGGTCGGGAGAACAATAGGTCGGGTTTAATTAAGGCTTTCACGTGTTAAAATTGGTTAGGGTAATTCTCGGATTCGAGTCGGGTTCGGTTCAAAGTCAATAATTTGCAAGTTAGAATCAGGTAAGGTCATCCCAGGTTTGAGTCGGGTTCGGTTCAAGTCAATAATTTGCGGATTATAATCAGGTCGGGTCATTCTCGGGTTCATGTCGGGTTCGATTCAAGTCAATAATTTGCGGGTTATAATCAGGTTGGGTCATTTCCAAGTCGGGTCATTTTCGAGTTCAAGTCGGGTTATGTTCAAGTCCATAATTTGCGGGTTACAATCAAGTCGGGTCATTTCCAAGTCAGGTTATATTCGGGTTCAACTAACTATAAATAGATAATTATCATTTTTATTAAGCTAATTATTTCCTTTGACTATAATACATATGGCAATATACTAGGGAACTATAGTCTATAATTTAGGAAGATAATTATATCCTTTCACCCTACAACAAATATATACTATATTTAACTCTTAAATTTGAGGATGATACTCCTTTCTTTTGCTGGCGTGAACCGACTTGGTCTCCTTAGACAAAATGCTTTGATCAACAATAATAAGGTGGTCTGAATTGCATTTAAGGTGCTTTGAAATCGGGTCAGGAATAATTTGGGTTGAATTTAGGTCGGGTCAATAACAACTTGTTAATTTCGAGTCGAGTTAGTAACATATTTGGTTGAATTTTTAGGTCAGGTTAGTAATAGGTATAGGTCTGGTAAAATTTGGGTAGGGTATATAAAAAGTCGAGTTTAATTTGGGTCAGGTCAATAACAAGTCGGGTTGATTTCGGGTCGGGTTTGTAATAGGTTGGGTTAAATTCGGATCAAGTTAGGAACGTGTCAGGTTGAATTCAGGTCAGGTTAGTAACAAATCGGGTTAAATACAAGTTTTGACGAGTTAAAACGAGTTTGGATCAACTTCGATTCAAGTTGGGTTCGGTGCAAGTTAATTAAATTGGCCGTTGTAAATCGATAAATTGGCCGTTTAAAGGCAAATTGGATGGTTTCACCCACCCAATTGGACTCTCAGAGTGTGTTAAGAATCATGATAAACATTTCGGCAATTTTTATTATGGGCGAAAAAAGTCAAAAATTTACAAAATTGAAGGCTAATGTCCACGCTTTTTGAGAAATTTTGGAGGTTTCGGCCAGGTGTCGCAAAGTCTTTAGATTTTAGGGAATACGTCTTGGGTCATATAATACCAATTGGAAACATATATGATCATTATATGTTATCATCGATGTTCGTGGTAGGCTTGAGTTAATGAAATCAGTGCAAGTAGTAAACCGGTAAATTGGCTGTTTAAAGGCAAATTGTATGGTTCCACCCACCCAATTGGGCTCCTGGAGGATATAAGGGACCGTGGTAAATATTTCAGCAATTTTTATTTTCGGGTGATAAAAAGTCAAAAAATACCAAAATTAGAGGCTAAGATCTACGCTATTTGAGAAATTTTGGAGGTTTCAGAGCCCGGTGTCGAAAAGTATTGAAATTCTAGGGGATATATCTCGGGGTCATATAATGCCGTTTGGAACCATTATGGTCATTATTTGTTGTCATAAATTTTCGTGGTAGGCTTGAGTTAATGAAAGCGGTGCAAGTTGTAAACGGTAAATTGGCCGTTTAAAGGAAAATTGGATGGTTCCACCCACCCAATTGGACTTCCGGAGAGTATTCGGAACCATGGTTACATTTCGGCAATTTTAATTTTCGGGTTAAAAAAAGTAAAAAATTTCCAAAATTGAATGTTAATATCCATGCTTTTTATGAAAATTTTGGAGGTTTCGGGGCTCGTTGTCGAAAAACCATGAGATTTTAGGGGACACATCTCGGGGATGTCGTTTGGAATATATGATCATCATATGTTATCGTAAGTGTTCGTAGTAGGCTTGAGTTAATTAAATCGGTGCAAGTTGTAAACCGATAAATTGGTCGTTTAAAGGCAATAGGATGGTTCCACCCACCCAATTAGACTCTCGGAGTGTATTAGGGACCATGGTAAACATTTCGGTAATTTTTATTTTCGTGCGAAGAAAAGTAAAAAAAATCCCAAATTGAAGCCTAATATCCACGCTTTTTGAAAATTAATGGAGGTTTCAGAGCATGGAGTCGAAAAACCTTTAGATTTTAGGGGATACATCTCGGGTTCATATAATGCCTTTTGGAACCATACATTATCATTATATGTTGTCATAAATGTTTGTGGTAGGTTTGATTTAATAAAATCAGCGCTAGTTGTAAACTTGTAAATTAGCCGTTTATTCAATTTGCATGGTTCCACGCACCCAATTGGACTCCCATAGGGTATTAGAAACCATGGTAAACATTTCGGCAAATTTTATTTTTGGGCGAAAAATAGTCAAAAAAATTCAAAAATTAAAAGCTATATCCACGTTTTTTGAGAATTTTTGGAGTATTCAGGGCCCAATGTCGAAAAGTCTTGAAATTCTAGGGAATACCTCTCGGGGTCATATAATGTCTTTGGAACCATATATGATCATTATTTGTCGTCATAAATGTTCGTGGTAGGTTTGAATTAATGAAATCAATGCAAGTTGTAAACCGGTAAATTGCCCGCTTAATGGCAAATTGGATGGTTTCACCCACCCAATTGGACTCCCGGAGGGTAATAGGGACCACAGTAAACGTTTCGGCAATTTTTATATTCGGGAGAAAAAAAGTACAAAAATTCAAAAATTAAAGGCTAATATCCACGATTTTTGAGAAATTTCGAATGTTTCAGGGCCCGTTGTCGAAAATCATTGAGATTTTTGGGGATAAATCTCAGGGTCATATAATGGCGTTTGAAACCATATATGATCATTATATGTTGTCATAAATGTTCGTGGTAGGCTTGAGTTAATGAAATTGATGCATGTTGTAAATCAGTAAATTGGCAGTTTAAAGGCGAATTGGATGGTTCCACCCACCCAATTTGACTCCCGGATACCAGTGACCATGGTAAACATTTTGAACTCCAATCTCCACGCTTTTTAAGACATTTTTGAGGTTTCGGGGCCCCGGTGTCGAAAAGATTTGTAATTTTATGGAATATATTTCGGGGTCATTAAATGTCATTTGGAACCATATATGATCATTATTTGATGTCATAAATGTCCGTGGTAGACTTAAATTAATGAAATCGCGTGGGTGCAAGTTGTAAATCGATAAATTGGCTGTTTAAAGGTAAATTGGATGGTTGCACCCAGGTGGACTCCAAATGGTTTTAGGGACCATTGGAAACATTACGACAATTTTTATTTGCGGGCTAAAAAAGTCAAAAAATCGCAAAATTGAAGTCTAATATCCACGCATTTTGCGAAATTTTGAAGGTTTCGGGGGACTGATGTCGAAAATTCTTGAAATGCTAGGTAATACATCTTGGGGTCATATAATGCCGTTTGGAACCTTATATGATCATTATATGTTGTCATAAATGTTCGTGGTAGGCTTGAGTTAATGAAATCAGTGCAAGTTGTAAACCAGTAAATTTGTCGTTTAAAGGCAAGGTGGATGGTTCCACCCACCCAATGGAACTCTTAGAGGGTATTAGGGACCATGGTTAACATTTCGGCAATTTTTATTTCCGGGCGAAAAAAGTCGAAAAAATTCAAAAATTGAATGTAATATCCATGCTTTTTGAGAAATTTTGGAGGTTTCGAGGCCTGTTGTCTAAAAGTTATGGGATTTTAGGGGATACATCTCGTGGTCATATAATGTTGTTTGGAACCATATATGATCATTATAAGTTGTCATAAATGTTCGTGGTAGACTTGAGTTATGAAATCGGTGCAAGCTGTAAACTGGTAAATTGGCCATTTAAAGGCAAATTGGATGGTTCCACCCACCGGATTACCTTGGTAAACATTTCGACAATTTTTATATTTGGGCGAAAAAAAGTCAAAAAATTGCAAAATTAAAGTCTAATATCCACGATTTTTGAGAATTTTTGGAGGTTTCGGGGTCCTCGTGTCAAAAGTCTTGAGATTTTATCACGGGGTCATATAATGCTGTTTGGAACTATATATGATCATTATACGTTATAGATGTTCGTGGTAGGCTTGAGTTTATGAAATCGATGAAGTTGTAAACCGGTAATTTGGTCGTTTAAAGGAAAATTAGATGGTTCCACCCACCCAATTGGACTCACGGATAGTATAAGGGACTATGGTAAACATTTTGGCAATTGTTATTTTCGAGCGAAAAAAGTCAAAAAAATTCCGAAATTGAAGACTAATCTCCAAGCATTTTGCGACATTTTGAAGGTTTCGGTGCTCGGTGTCGAAAAGTATTGAAATTCTAAGGAATACATCTTGGGGTCATATAATGCTTTTTGGAACTATATATGATCATTATATGTTGTCATAAATGTTCGTGTTAGGTTTGAATAATGAAATCGGTGCAAGTTGTAAATCGATAAATTTGCCGTTTAAAGGCAAATTGGATGGTTCCACCCACCCAATGAGACTCCCGAAGGGTATTAGTTATAATGGTAAACATTTCGGCAATTTTATTTACAGGCGAAAAAAAGTCAAAAAAAACTCCAAAATTGAAGGCTAATATCCATGTTTTTTGAGAAATTTTTGAGCTTTTGGGGCTCGTTGCCGAAAAGGTTTGATATTTCAAAGGATACATCTTGGGGGTCATATAATGCAGTTTCGAACAATATATGATCATTATGTGTCATAAATGTTCATGGTAGGCTAGAATTAATGAAAACAGTGAGAATTGTAGATCGGTAAATTGGCCGTTTAAAGATAAATTGGATGGTTCCATCTATCCAATTGGACCCCCGGAGGATATTAGGCTATGTTACATGGACTCGGGAACGTGTGTCGGACACGGACACGTGTCCATGTGTTCAATTTGCCAATTTCCCAAATTTTAGGACACGGGGACTCTGTCCTATATTTTTTTTTTTTTTTTTTAAAATATACATTACAAAATATTTAAATATTTCATTAATATCTAAAAAAATGAAATAAATAGACAAAAAAGAAAGGACAAAAAAAATAAAGTCCCTTTACTTAATCTCATAAAGAAAAGATAAGAGTAATGTCAGTAATACAGCTGTGCTTCTATGTCCTCTTCTACTTTATTTCTCTCTCTCTTTCACCCACTAATTTCTTTCACCATTTTTACCTGCTCGAATGGCTCCTTTCTTCAACTTCTTCATCTTTTCCCTTTCTTAATTATTTTTTCACCACTCTTTCACCCACTAACTGCAGCCAGTCCGCCTCCACAGATGGTGCCTATAACCAACGTCTCACAGGCAGTAACCTGAAAACTTAGGTTTTTTATTGTTTTTTTTTTTAAAAAAAAATCGGCTCTGTTTCTCCCCTTCCCTTATTTGTCTCTGAAGTGTTCGAGTGCAAATAGTCGAATCTGACACGAATTTCGTGTCCGTGTCCGCGTCGTGTCATGTCGACACGGACACTTTGGGATTTCAGCCGAGTCCGATGAACATAGATATTAGAGACCATGGTAAACATTTCGGCAATTTTCATTTCTGGGCGAAAAAAAGTCAAAAATTAAAAAATTTAAGCCCTAATATTATGAGAAATTTTGGAGTCTTCAAACCCGGTGTTTAAAAGTTTTGAAATTCTACATAATACATCTCCGGTTGATATAATGTCGTTTGGAACCATGTATGATCATTATTTGTTGTCATAAATGTTCGTGGTAGGCTTGAGTTAATGAAATCGGTGCAAGTTGTAAACTGGTATATTGGTCGTTTCAAGACAAATTGGATGGTTCCACCCTCCAATGGGACTCCCGGAGGGTATTAGGTATCATAGTAAACATTTCGGCAATTTATATTTACGGGCAAAAAAAAAGTCAAAAAATTCCAAAATTAAAGGCTATATCCATGATTTTTGAGAAATTTTAGAGGTTTCAGGGCCCGTTGTCGAAAAGTCTTGAAATTTTTGGGGATAAATCAGTCATATAATGTCGTTAGGAATCATATATTATCATTATATGTTTTCATAAATGTTCGTGGTAGGCTAGAATTAAAGAAATCAGTGAGAGTTGTAAATTGATAAATTGGCCGTTTAAAGGCAACTTGGATGGTTCCACCTATCCAATTGGACTCCCGGTGGGTATTAGAGACCATAGTAAACATTTCGACAATTTTTGTATCTGGCGAAAAAAATTCAAAAATTGAAGTCTAATATCCACGGGGGAGTCTTTGGGGACCGGTGTTTACAGGTCTTTAAATTCTAGGGAATACATCTCGGGGTTATATAATGTCGTTTGAAACCATATATGATAATTATTTGTTGTTATAAATGTTCGTACTATGCTTAAGTTAATGAAATCGGTGCAAGTTGTAAACGATAAATTGGTCGTTTAAAGGCAAATTGGATAGTTTTTCCCACCCAATGGGACTCCGTGGGGGTATTAGAGAACATGGTAAACATTTCGGCAATTTTTATTTCCGTACAAAAAAAGTAAAAAAAAAATCCAAAAATGAAGGATAATTATTCATGTTTTTTTGAGAAATTTCGAAAGTTTCGGGGCTCGGTGTCAAAAAAGAAATGAGATTTTAGGGGATACATCTCGGGGTTCATATAATGTCTTTTGGAACTATTAATGATATTATATGTTGTCATAAATGTTCGTGGTAGGTTTGAGTTAATGAAATCAATGCAAGCTGTAAACCGTTAAATTGACCGTTTAAAGGCAAATTGGATGGTTCCAACAACCCAATCGGACATCCAGGGGGTAATAGTGACCATGGTAAACATTTCGGCAATTTTTATTTTCAGGCGAAAAAAAAAAGGCTAAAAATTCCAAAATTGAAGGCTAATTATCCACGCTTTTTGAGAAATTTTTGAGGTTTCGGACCCTGGTGTCGAAAATGTTTGAGATTTTAGGTCATACATCTCGGGGTCATATAAAGTCGTTTGGAACCATATATGATCATTAGATGTTGTCATAAATTTTCGTGATAGTCTTGAATTAGTGAAATCGATGCAAGTTGCAAATCGGTAAATTGGTTGTTCAAAGAGAAATTGAATGGTTCCACTCACCCAATTGGACTCTCAATGGGTATTAGGGACCATGGTAAACATTTCGACAACTTTTATTTCGGGCGAAATAAAGTAAAAAAAATCCAAAATTGAAGGCTAATATCCACTTTTTTTTAGTAATTTTGGAGGTTTCAGGCTGGTGTCGAAAATTATTGAAATTATAGGGGATATATCTCGGGGTCATGTAATGTCGTTTGGAACCATATATGGTCATTATTTGTTGTCATAAATGTTCGTGGTAGGCTTGAGTTAATGAAAACAGTGGAAGTTGTAAACCGGTAAATTGGTCATTTAAAGGCAAATTGGATGGTTCTACCCACTTAATTGGACTTCAGGAAGGTATTAGGAAACATGTTAAACATTTTTGCCATTTTTTATTTCCGGGTAAAAAAAAAGTCAAAAAATTTCAAATTTGAAGGCTTATATTCATGATTTTTATGAAATTTTGGAGGTTTCGGGGCCCATTGTCGAAAAGCCGTGAGATTTTAGGGGATACATCTCTTGGTCATATAATGTCTTTTAGAACCATATATGATCATTATATGTTCTCGTAAATGTTCGTAATAGGCTTGAGTTTATTAAATCGGTGCAGGTTATAATCCGATAAATCGGCCGTTTAAAGGCAAATAGGACGGTTTCACCCACCCAATTAGACTCTCGGAGGGTATTAGGGATCGTGGTAAACATTTCGGCAATTTTTATTACCGAGCGAAACAAAGTAAAAAATTCCAAAATTGAAAACTTATATCCTTGTTTTTTTGAGAAATTTTATAGGTTTCAGAGCCCTAGGTCGAAAAACCTTCAGATTTTAAGGGATACATCTCGGGTTCATATCATGCTTTTTGGAACTATATATGATCATTATTTGTTGTCATAAATGTTTGTGGTAGGCTTGAGTTAATGTAATCGGCGCTAGTTATAAATCGGTAAATTGGCCGTTTAAAGGCAAATTGGATGGTTCAACCCAATTGGCAAATTGGACTACCAGAGGGTATTAGAGACCATGGTAAACATTTCAACAATTTTTATTTCCGGGCGAAAAGGAGTAAAAAAATTCAAAAATTAAAGACTATATCCACGCTTTTTAAGAATTTTTGGACTATTCGGGCCCGTTGTCGAAAAGTCTTGAACTTCTAGGTAATACATTTCGGGGTCATATAATGTCGTTTGGAACCATATATTATAGTTATTTGTTGTCATAAATGTTCTTAGTAGAATTGAGTTAATGAAATCCATGCAAGTTGTAAACCGGTAATTAAATTGGTCGTTTAAAGGCAAATTGTATGGTTCTTCCCACCCAATTGGTTTCCCAGAGGGTATTAGGGACCATGATAAATATTTCGGCAATTTTTTTATCCGGGCAAAAAAAAGTTAAAAAATTCCTAAATTAAAGGTTAATATCCACGCTTTTTGAGAAATTTCGAATGGCGAAAAGCATTGATATTTTTGGGGATACATCTCGACGTCATATAATGTTGTTTAGAACCATATATGATCATTATATGTTGTTACAAATGTTCGTGGTAGGCTTGAGTTAAAGAAATCGGTGCAAGTTTTAAAGCGGTAAATTGGCCGTTTAAAAGCAAATTGGATGGTTCCACACACCGAATTTGACTCCCAGAGGGTATTAGTGACCATGGTAAACATTTCGGCAATTTTTATTTCCAGGCGAAAGAAAAGTTAAAAAATTCAAAAATTAAAGGCTAATATCCTTGCTTTTTAAGGGCCCCGGTTTTGACAAGTCTTGTAATTTTACGGAATACATTTCGGGGTCATATAGTGTCGTTTGGAACCATATGTGATCATTATTTGTTGTCATAAATGTTCATGGTTGGTTTGAGTTAATGAAATCGATGCAAGTTGTAAACTAGTAAATTGGTAGTATAAAGGCAAATTGGATGGTTGCACCTAGGTGGACTCCTGGAGGGTATTTTGGGTCATGGTAAACATTTCGGCAATTTTTATTTCCGGATGAAAAATTGTCAAAAAAATAAAGGCTTTCAATTCGGGTAAACAGGTCGGGTTTGGGTCAGTAAGCCTCCGAGAGTGGGTCAGGTTAATTCGGATTTATTCCGTAATCAATGCTGGTCGGGTTTGGGTTGGGGCAAGTTTGAGTCGGTCACGTTGGGTCATACTTTTTATCGGGTTTTGGTTGGGTTAATAATAGGTTGAATTACGTTTGGGTTGTGTGAACAATAGGTCGGGTTTAATTCGAGTTTTCACGGGTTAAAACGGGTTAGGCTAATTCTCGGTTTCGAGTCGGGTTCCGTTCAATTCAATAATTTGCGGGTTTGAATCAGGTGGGGTCATTTTTGCGTTTGAGTCGGGTCCGATTCAAGTCAATAATTTGCAGGTTATAATCAATTCGGGTCATTCTTGGGTTCAAGTCAAGTTCAAGTCGGGTTCGGTTCAAGTCAATAATTTGCGAGTTATAATCAGGTAAGTCATTTCCAAGTCGGGTCATTCTCGGAATCAAGTTGGGTTATGTTCAAGCCAATAATTTGCAGGTTACAATCAGGTCGGGTCATTTCCAAGTCAGGTCATGTTCGGGTTTAACTAATTCTAAATAGATAATTATCATTTTTATCAAGCTAATTATTTCCTTTGACTATAATATATATGGTAATATATTAAGGTACTATAGTCTATAATTTAGGAAGATAATTATCTCCTTTGACCATACAACAAATATAAACTATATTTAACTCTTAAATTTGAGGATTTACTCCTTTTGCTGGCGTAGACCGACTTGGTCTCCCTAGACAAAATGCTTTGATCAACAATAATTAGGTGGTCTAAATTGCATTTAAGCTGATTTGAAATCGAGTTAGGAACAATTTTGGTTGAATTTAGGACGAGTCAATAACAAGTCGGGTTAGTAACAGATGGGGCTATATTTTTTGGTCGGGTTAGTAATAGGTCTGGTAAAATTCGGGTCGGGTCAATAACAAGTCGGGCTGAATTTGGGTCAGGTTAATAACAAGTTGGGTTGATTTCAGGTCGGGTTTGTAACAGGTTGGGTTAAATTCGGGTCGGGTTAGGAACGAGTCGGGTTAAATTCAGGTCAGGTTAGTAACCAGTCGGGTTAAATTCGGGTTTTGAAGGGTTAAAACGGGTTTGGGTCAATTTATGTTTCAATCGGGTTTGGTTCAGGTCAATAATTTAAGGGTTACATTCCGGTCGGGTCATCTCTTGGTCAGTCATGTTTGGGTCTGGGTCTCACATACTCGGGTCTAGGGTTGGTTTCAGGTCGGGTTTGGGTCACCATTTTTTCGGGTTAAGATTGTTCGGTTAATAATCGGGTTTGAGTCGGTATTTCGGGTCGGGTCAACTTTTGACAGCTCTAGATCAAAGTCTTCAACACTTGAACAGTGTACATTTTTGTGACATTGATGCTCTTGCGGGGAAGACTCTCATTTATGAAGCCTTATATTTTAAGAAGGTTTTTAAATTTAATTTTTGTTTACTCCTACCTATGAAATATTGTTTAACATAATGCTTTCTTCTTTCTTTTCTGTTTTTTCGTTTGTTATTATCTGTTGGTTGTACTAACCTCTATCATGTGCTGAAGTTTTCTGTCTCTTGATATATTCCTTCGTTAATCTCAGGTGATTGAGAGTGATGCTCAATCTGGTGATCTATGCACTCGTCGTGAGTATGCCCGTTGGTTAGTTTCTGCAAGTAGTGCTCTTTCACGGTATGTGTGGGTAAATAAATCCATTACTTTGTTTTACACTAATGTGCTTATGTGTGGTAATTGAGTTTTGGTTTTCCATTTTCAGAAACTTGATCTTGAAGGTCTATCCAGCTATGTATATAGAAAATGTTACCGAGCTTGCATTTGATGACATCACACCTGAAGATCCCGACTTCTCATTTATCCAAGGTATAATACTGTTTTGTCAGTAAAAGATTTGAGCTATTGGGTTAATGTGCCATATTAGAGATTACTAATAAATCCTGTGTTCCAGGTTTGGCAGAAGCTGGACTTATATCGAGCAAGCTTTCTAGACATGATATGCTTTCTTCTCCTGATGAAGATATAGGTTCCTTCTACTTCCATCCTGATAGGTGAATCTTCCATTTTCTACTAATAGGCAAGCTTTTGAGAGTCAAATGTGGTTTGCTCATTGTTAATACATGATTGATTAAGTCCTTGAACCTTTGCTATTAATAGAGCCTATAGTGGTAGAGGTGGACCTACAAAGCATTTGAGGGCAGTGATTAGGCAAGAGTGGACACATCTAGAACTTGGTGAGAATAGATACCTTGACAGAAATCTGTGTTTGTGACTTTACTATTGATGTACTTATTAAGCTTTTAGAGCTGTGTGTGGTATCTAGAATGATGTTAACATTCTGTGCAAAGGGGTACGGCAATTTAAGGACTAATGTATATCTTTCTCTAATTCACTAGGCCAACTTTTTGGCACTTTTAATTCCTTAGAATGTTTGACAGCTTTTAAGTATATTTTACTTGTGCTGACAGGTTAGAATGGGATATTATGCTGGGTAGTAGTGGTGTATCATGTGGACATTCTACCTCTGTTCTGTTTGGCCATAGTTGCTTTGAACTTAATGTGCATGATGTCAAAGAATAGTATACTTCAAATGACTTAAATGGCGTGTTTCTCGATTTCTTTCTACAGCCCTTTATCTCGTCAGGATCTTGTGACTTGGAAGATGGCCTTGGAAAAGAGGCAGCTACCAGAAGCTGATAGAAAGGTTAGGATTTAAGATAACTATGTACTCCGTGTATCTAATCATTTGCAAAATATTAATTCTAACGAAACAACTAATGCCTTGTGCATTTTTCAATAGGACCTGCACCAACTTTCTGGTTTCATAGACATTGACAGAATTGACCCAGATGCATGTCCTGCACTTGTGGCTGACTTATCTGCATCAGAGCAGGGGATTGTGGCACTTGCATTTGGTCGGTCCAATTCCTGTATTAATAGCGTAGTTGTTTATGTTTCTCCCAGTGTTCCCTTTGCTTGGTGTTTTATGGACCACTGACGTTAAATTGCAGGCTACACGAGACTTTTCCAGCCAGATAAGCCAGTCACAAAAGGCCAAGCTGCAATTGCTCTTGCAAATGGAGAGGCGGCTGATTTAGTCAGTGAAGAGCTCGCTCGTATTGAAGCAGAATCTATTGCTGACAAAGCAGTTGCTACCCATAATGCATTGATGGCAGAAGTGGAAAAGGATATAAATGCGAATTTTGAGATGGAGCTTCTGATGGAAAAAGAAAAAATAGATGCTGTGCAGAAAATGGCTGAAGAAGCAATGCAAGAAGTGGAAAGGCTAAGAGAAGAGAGAGAAGAAAAAAATATTGCCCTAATGAAGGAACGGGCTACTGTGGATTCAGAGATGGAAGTTCTTTCAAAATTGAGACATGAGCTAGAGGAGCAATTGCAAAGTGTCATGAGTAACAAGGTTGAGATATCTTTTGAGAAGGAACGGATTGAAAAACTCAAGAAAGAGACTGAAGATGAAAACCAAGCAATTGTTCGATTGCAATATGAGCTGGAAGTCGAGCGAAAGGCACTTTCCATGGCCCGGTAAGTATGTTTTGCTTGAATTGCTGCTGTTGATGCTGTCATCTTCATTATCTAACCGTCTTTGTTGCCCCTTTCCATCACCACCCCCCACCCCAAAAAAAAAAAACAAAAAACAAAAAACAAAACAAAACAATAAAACTAAAATATAAGAAATCCTTTAGCTATTTGGTTAAATTTCCCATAAACACGTTTTCTACATCTCTGGCTAATGACATTCTATTTTCATTTCAGGACTTGGGCAGAGGATGAAGCTAGAAGAGTGCAAGAACATGCTAGAGCACTGGAGGAGGCTAGAGACCGCTGGGAGAGAAAAGGCCTCAAAATTATGGTTGATGAGGATCTTCGTGAGGAGGCCTCAGCTGATATTACATGGACCAATGTGGGGAAAAAGCTATCAGTAGAGGAAACCACCGAGAGGGCTGATAATTTATTAGACAAACTCAAGGTAATGGCAGGTGAAGTTGGTGGAAAATCTAAAGAGATTATTAACAGCATTATCCAAAGGATTCAGTCACTAATCTCAGCCATCAAGAAATGGATTGCCGGGGCAGGCAAGCAAACGACAGAATTCAGAGATGTTGCTGTTGCCAAAGTAGGTGGATCTGTACAAGAATTGCAACAAAATGCAGCAGGATTTGGTACAACTGTGAAGGAAGGAGCTAAGCGCGTTGTTGGAGACTGTAGAGAAGGTGTTGAGAAACTAACACAAAGGTTTAAGACCTGATGTCTCCCCTCTATATTTGCTTAGAGACCAACTGATTTTTGGCAAGCTTGGAGTTTTTTGTAATGCTCATATAATTATTTCTACACTGGAATTTCACCGGAATTTTCACATTAACGTATGTACACCCCAAATTGTACATGAAAGAGACTATATTTGTAATAATGACAGAGATCAGGATACTCGAATAGCAAGATTAACAACATAGCTGATACCAGCATATGTGCTGAATTTGAATAAAAGAAGCTATTCGTAGTATGATCTAGTTTTGTAACTACAAAAAGTCATTAAATTAGATCAGACGCAGAACCATGCATAACAGCATAAGAGACTTCTACAAATTTCCGACTTACTGAATAAAATCTCACTTTTATTGATTCACAAGTTGTGTCCGGATAGTTAAATTTGGAATTTTAGGACACTTTTTTACCTTTAAGACAAATATTAACCTGTATATTGATACAATCATATTTTACAAGGCACAAAGTAAGATATTTCAACATACTATAGTATCGTTTACGTAGTAACATTTCTATAGAAATATAATCCGTATTTGATGACATCCACATTATTTTCAATTCATCCGCTACTCATGAATTAATTACAGCGTCTTACATGTTAATGATATAATTATTATACTTCGTACTAAATTTAATTTCCCAGATGTGTATGTGCACTCATGCATTAATCACCTACAATGTAATACCACAAATACTTCTTTGTTGCTCAGCGGAGTCCTACAAAAATTGAAGTGTTTTACTAAATGAAAATGGATGATGTATATTGCTACCTAAATTTCAAGCAGTTAAGCACTAGAGCTATAAAGTGAAGATACAAAATGAGAGACAATAAGGCACAGTAATAATTTAATATCAAACCTACATTGACCAATGTTATTGTCTCACTGATTACAACTTACAAGCATAAGAAAAAAGTTTAGACTAGTTTCCCAATACTGCGACGCAGCATTGCCAAGCAAAATTGGATGCAAGTAAAACATTTTAAACAGAAGTTACTTCAACTTTTAAGTAATCAAAACATCTTAAGAGTTCCTACAAGATATGGATCACAGAACGTCCGAGCATCACTTCTTCTTCTCTGTTCCTCCAGCAGATCTGTCCAAAAGCAGTCCACCAGTTAGAAACATGAAAAGTGAAACTAGAAATCAACTAAAGATCATAGCCTACAAAATTCAGAGATAAAAAGATAAACAGATAACAAACCTCATCTTCCTCAGCACATTGGACATCTCCTCACGCTTCCTCTTTGCCCTCTTGTGGGTACCCAACTTTCTCTTAGCCAATTTCAAAGCACGCTTGTCTTTCCCAACCTTCAAGAGCTCAGTGATTCTCTTTTCATAGGGAGCAAATCCAGCAACTTCCCTAATAATACTCCTCACAAAGAGAACCCTCTTGCTGGTTTTCTGTCAATTGTCATAAACAAAATATAAATGGTATGCAGAATCAAAACCACTTACTTCCACTTATTAATACTTTCAATGTTTAGACTTTTAACAATAAAAAAACACAATTGCATTCATTAATCACTAATAACACAGAAAAATCTACTTTTCAACATAATGAACAGCCTACATTGTCAGCATCAGAATGCAATACGATATCCAAGGTACAATACATACATCTCATTTTGAATTGATTTTAATCAGTCCAATGTTCCAATGAATATGGATAATAATAAATAAAAAATAAATAAAAAAGAAAAGAAAAAGAGATCAATGCACACCATCACATAACAATACAGGTCCACTTGTCTCAGAAGCAAAAGAACGATAAATTTCCACATATGAGTAAACATTGTTTCATGGTGTCAAGAGACTCAACACTATCAACTCATACACTACTATTCATTCAAACAAACAGGAACTATTATCATCAAATAAACATGAACTTTTATTATTAAATTTGAACTTAACATGGAGATCAACAAAATCCACTTCCTTTCACACACAAAAGTTTTATCACCTAAACCATCTTAAGTTATAAACAACATAGAAAATTAACACATATTTAAGCCATATAGTATATTACTTTTTGCAATGATATCATATGCAATCAGCAAATGAGTCCAGCATTCCAAAATAAATCCATCAAAAGCACAAATGAAACTTCAATAGATAGCATTTATCAGCAACTACTCATTTCATGCAGCTTAAATCAATCAATGGTGTGCATATCCTTTCATACGTTCAAATCAAACGATACGGAATTCAAACACATGGTAAGTTGTGTGAATAACTAAGCGCCTAAGCCATAGAATTCAAACAAAGTGTAACATCCTTTCATACGTTCAAAGTAAACGATACACATTCACATATTTCATTAACATTGCCATAAACAACTCAGAGAACTTCATATTCATTTTAACAGAAATATGATCCTGGGGTAAGTAATCAGACTCGAATCATCAGAAAATAGTAAGAATAAACAATTTACCCCTGTGCGGTCGGAGGGTCGAGGTGCCAACTCCTTCTTGGTTACAATGTGACCCTTGTTCAAACCCACGAAAAGACCAGTACTTGGCTGTTTTGGAGCCATCTTCTGCTTTCAAATTAACCAAACAAGTAACAATTAAATTCTAGGTACTATACCTTAAACTTAGTATGAGCAACTAATAGTGTAATAAAAAAAATAAAAAAATAAAAAAAAAAGGGAACTTTCAAAATCAATGCATTCAACAATTAGCCTTTTTCTGGGAATAATTTAAATATACAAAATTAAGAGCATGATGAAACATACCCAGCATAAAGTTCATGATTACAAAACCCTAAGATCAATTTTAATCAATTTCAAGCAACCAACATTTGGGATTTTTAGTACGAATTAATGGGTTTATTGTAAAAACCTAGAAAAAAATTGCAATATCCCCATTGACGAAAATTAAACAACCCTAATTCGAGCTCCTTAAACCCTAAACTAGCATTACAGAGTTCAATCATATGGTACAGAGCTAAAACAACATAAAGACAGATCGATTGAGTAAAATGAAATGCGAATCAAAACGGGTTTAGCTTCATTTCTCAAATCAAACAAAAATGGAAGACGAATCAAAGAAGGAAGAGAAGAGGGGCTTACGATTTATGCGACTGAATGAGAAACCCTAAAAACCTTGAATAGCTTCTCGGCTCACTTAATGTAAAAAATGGGGTTTTTATAGCGTTTATTTTGGTGATATGAGTGATTGGGCCTTCATTTAAAAGAGTTCAGGCCCGTATTATGTAAACTACACCAAATAGCCTTAAGCCCTTAAGGGCCTAAGTTGGTCAATTCAATTTCTCAAATTGACTTGCTAATTAAACTCAAGTTGATTAATTTAAAATTTTTTAGGTTGTTAAAAAAAAAATGCACTGAACTTCTAAATTAGGGCTTGTTCACATTTACTGAACTAAACTGATTAGAGCTGAACTGAGCTGAAATGAATATTTTATGACAGAGGGAAATTAAGAGCTGAACTGAACTGAAATTAAGTATGGCAAATTTTAAGATGCACCATGGTGCACCTATTTCTAGGTGCACCACGCCTATACTTTTGAACAATCGGTAAAAAAAAATCTAAACAATTGCAAATTTTGAACATGTAGTAAAAACATCTGAACATCGCAAATTTTGAACATTTAGTTAAAAAAGCTGAACAATTGCAATGCATCATGCCTATACTTTTGAACATTTAGTAAAAGAAATCTGAACAATCAAGAATTTTGAACATTTAGTTAAAAAATTTGAACATCACAATTTTGAACATTTAGTAAAAAAATCTGAACAATCGCAATGCACCACATCTATAATTTTGAATTTTTAGTAATAAAAATATTAACAATAAATTTTTTTGAACATTTAGTAAAAAAAAATCTGAACTATCGCAAATTTTGAATTATTACGAGTCAAACAAATTTTGAACTGACTCGTAATAATTCAATAGTTTTGTAATATAAACTGAACATTTAATGTATACAAAATGAACATTTCTTGATAAAATATGAACATAAAAATTGCATGTTTATGTTCAATTTTTGTGACGTGTTCATATTCTTTTTACTACATGTTCATTTTTTGTAAAATGTTCACTTTTTTTCACTAAATGTTCACAAGTATAGTCGTGGTGCAACTATTTCTAGGTGCACCATGGTGCACATAATACTATGGTGCAATTCAATTGTATGTGCACTTGAGAGTTGATACACACTCCTTTGAGAAATAAGATTTAAATCGGAGCATATAAATATAATGAGTTAAAATTATGAGAAAACCTATTAAAAGTAGTATCACATTAATTGGAAACCTCCAATATGTTTCTCATATTCAACACATAATATAAAAGTAGGGCTGTAAATTCGAGTAAACGGGTCGGGTAAGAGTAGGTCGGGTCAATTTAGATTAATTCCATAACCTATGCGGGTCGGGTTTGGGTTGGGTCATGCTTGAGTCGGGTCATGTTGGGCCATACTTCTTATCAGGTTTGGGTCGGGTTTAGGTCGGGTTAATAACAGGTCAGGTTACATTCGGGTCGGGTGAACAATAGGTCGAGTTTAATTCGGGTGATATGTCTATTTTATATAGTATTTTACCCCCGTCCCTTGGTCATAATTAGTAGTGTTTTTGGCCCTTTAGGGCCACTTTTATTACTAATATGTGTTTTCTAGTGTTTTCGTAGTTTTGGTTAAGTTTTGCAGGGAATTTCACCTTTGGAGCATTTTCCCGGGATTTTTATGAAGCGACTACGAGCATTGGAGGAACACGACCATTTTTAGAGCCCAAGGTCGGCTAGAGCCATCGAGCCGGTGATTAAGGGCTCGGTTATTTGGATCACGAGGTAATTGGACCACGTATTCGAGACCCGAGAGGAAATATGGATTGGGCCGAGAAATCTAGCCCAAATCGAAGTCCAAACCTTGAAGATGAAGCCGGGCCCGATCGGGCAAGCTTATGCCCGATCGGGCGAGCTGCGCGCATGCCAGCTGCCAAGGAGATGCGCGCCCGATCGGGTGAGCGTAGGCTCGATCGGGCGCAGCACTGAAGGATGGGCATAGGAAAAAAGGCGGGCCCGATCGGGCGCCCCCTTCGCCCGATCGGGCGCGTGTTTTGTTAGAACCTGATTAAGCTTTGTTTAATTCGTGTTTTAGGAGAGATATATATTCGTTTTGTACGGTTAATTTAGGACTTTCTTTCTCTTAGATTTTCTCTCTCTACTTGGTATTTTTCTCTCTCTAGAATTCTCTCTCAACTCTTGTACTTAATTCCTTCATTAATTCCAGATTTGTTTTGGTACAATTTCTTCCCTCTTTAATTTCAGCTATTTTAATTTTTTCTTGTCTATGTTTTTAATTGTTTATTTGATTGGATTAGTTATGATGATTAGTGAGTAGTTTAATTCTAGGGTTCATGGGGATCCATAATTAATATGAAGGGATAGTTTGTTATTATTGATTGTTGATATTGCATGATAATTTCCTATTGAATTGTTTTAATTCTTTGCAATTAGATTATGAATCGAGCAGATGTAATTTGATTGTGAATGTTTAGCAATATTGAACTGATGAATCGAGCAGATGTTGATTTAATATTAAAGGCTATTTTTAATAGGAACTTAGGTCTAATAAATTGCGAGAGCCTGTTAGATCCATGTTGGTTAATAAATTGCGAGAGCCTGTTAATCATGTTATTGATGCATTGTTAATTATTGATTGCTTCGTTCTATCCCGGAATATTAATTATTGGTGAACCTGCGACCCTAGATTTCCTTATTATTGATTCTTTTCTCCCTAAATTCACCCTTCGTAGTATAGAAATCATATTTAAAATATTGGTTACTTGGATAATTTAGATTATATTAATTAATTAGGATTAAAAAGACTTGTTTCCCTGTGGAGATCGACCCTACTTCCCTATCTACTTTAGTTAGAGAATTTAGGAATTATTTTTGATTAGGGGATACGACTTTACCCTGTCATCGGGTTTTCACGGGTTAGGGTAATTTTTGGGTTCGAGTCGGGTTCGGTTCAAGTCAATAATTTGCGGGTTAGAACCAGGTCGGGTCATTCTCGGGTTTGAGTCGGGTTCGGTTCAAGTCAATAACTTGCAGATTATAATCAGATCGGATCATTTTCAAGTTGGGTCATTCTCGGGTTCAAGTCGGGTTCGATTCAAGTCAATAATTTGCGGGTAATAATCAAATTGGGTCATTTTCAAGTCGGGTCATTCTCAGATTCAAGTCGGGTTATGTTCAAGTAAATAATTTGCAGGTTACAATCAGGTCGGGTCATTCCAAGTTAGGTTATATTCGGGTTCAACTGATTATAAATATATAATTATCATTTTTATCAAGCTAATTATTTCCTTTGACTATAACATATATGACAATATACTAGGGAAATATAGTCTATAATTTAGGAAGATAATTATCTCCTTTGACCATACAACAAATATATACTATATTTAACTCTTAAATTTGAGGATGATGCTCCCTTCTTTTGCTTGCCTGGACCGATTTGGTCTCCCTAGACAAAATGCTTTAATGTGATCAACAATAATAAGGTGGTCTAAATTGCATTTAAGGGGATTTGAAATCGGGTCAGGAATAATTTGGTTTGAATTTACGTCGGGTCAATAACAAGTCTTGTTAATTTCAAGTCGAGTTAGTAATAGATCGGGTTCAATTTTTGGGTCGGGTTAGTAATAGGTCTGGTAAAATTCGGGTCGGGTCAATAAATAGTCGGGTTCAATTTGGGTCAGGTCAATAACAAGTCGGATTGATTTTGGGTCGGGTTTGTAACAGGTGAGGTTAAATTTGGGTCGAGTAAGGAACAAGTTGGGTTGATTTTGGGTCAGGTTTGTAACAAGTGAGGTTAAATTTGGATCGAGTAAGGAACAAGTCAAGTTGAATTCAGGTTAGGTTAGTAACAAGTTGGGTTAAATTCAGGTTTTGACGTGTTAAAACGGGTTTGGGTCAATTTTAGTTCAAATCGGGTTCGGTGCAAGTTGATTAAATTGGCTATTGTAAACCGGTAAATCGGTGCAAGTTGTAAACCGATAAATTGGCCGTTTAAAAGCAAATTGGATGGTTCCACACACCCAATTGGACTCCCATAGGATATTAGAGACCATGGTGAACATTTCGGCAATTTTTATTTCTGGGCGAAATAAATTCAAAAAATTCCAAAATTGAAGACTAATATCCACGCTTTTTGAGAAATTTTAGAGGTTTGAGGGCTCGGGGTCGAAAATTCTTGAAATTCTATGGGATACATCTCGGGGTCATATAATGTCATTCGGAACCATATATGATCATTATTTGTTGTCATAAATGTTCGTGGTAGACTTGAATTAATGAAATCAGTGCAAATTGTAAACTGGTAAATTGGTCATTTAAAGGCAAATTGGATGGTTCCAACCACCCAATTAAACTCTCAGAGGGTAATAGGGACCATGGTAAATGTATCGGAAATTTTTATTTCCAGGCGAAAAAAAGTCAAATAATTTCAAAATCGAAGGCTAATATCCACGTTTTTTGAAAATTTTTGGAGATTTCGGGGCCAAGTGTAGAAAAATCTTGGTATTTTAGGGAATAAATCTCGAGGTTATACAATGCCGTTTGGAACCATATATGATCATTATATGTTGTCATAAGTGTTTGTAGTATGCTTGATTTAATGAAATACGTGCAAGTTGTAAACTGGTAAATTGGTCGTTTAAAGGCAAATTGGATGGTTCCACCAACCTAATTGGACTCCCGAAAGGTATTAGATACAATGGTAAATATTTCGGCCATTTTTATATCGGGGCAAAAAAAATTAAAAAATTCCAAAATTGAAGACTAATATTCACGCTTTTTGAGAAATTTAGGAGGTTTCGGGGCCCAATGTCAAAAAGTCTTGAAATTCTAGGGGATACATCTCGGGGTCATATAATGCCGTTTGGAACCATTTATGATCATTATTTGTTGTCATAAATGTTCGGGGTAGGCTTGAGTTAATGAAATCGGTGCAAGTTGTAAATCGATAAATTGGTCGTTTAAAGGCAAATTGGATGTTTTCCACCCACCCAATGGAACTCCTGGACAGTATAAGGGATCATGGTAAACATTTCGGCAATTTATATTTTCGGGCGAAAAAAAGTCAAAATTTCAAAATTGAAGGCTAATATCCACGTTTTTTGAGAAATTTAGGAGGATTCAAGGCCGGTGTCGAAAAGTCTTGAAATTCTAGGGGATGCATCTCGGGGTCACATAATGCCGTTTGGAACCATATTTGATCATTATTTTTTGTCATAAATGTTCGTGGTAGGCTTGATTTAATGAAATTGGTGCAAGTTATAAACCGGTAAATAGGCCGTTTAAAGGCAAATTGGATGGTTCCACCCACCCAATTGGACTCCCGAAGGATATTAGGGACCATTGTAAATATTTCGGCAATTATTATTTCTGGGAGAAAAAAGTTTAAAAATTCCAAAAATTAAGGCTAATATCCACGTTTTTTGAGAAATTTTGGAGGTTTTTGGACCCGGTATCGAAAAGCCTTGAGATTCTAGAGCATACATCTAGAGGTCATATAATGTCGTTTGGAACCACATATGATCATTATTTGTTGTCATAAATGTTCGTGGTAGGCTTGAGTTAATGAAATCAGAGCAAGTTGTAAATTGGTAAATTGGTGGTTTAAAGGCAAATTAGACGGTTCTACCCACCCAATGGGACTCCCGGACAGTATTAGGGATCGTGGTAAATATTTCAGCAATTTTTATTTCTGGGCGAAAAAAAAGTCAAAAAGTTCCAAAATTGAAGGCTAATATCCACGTTTTTTGAGAAATTTAGGAGAATTCGGGGCCCGTTGTCGAAAAGTCTTGAAATTCTAGGGGATGCATCTGAGGATCATATAATGTCGTTTGGAGCCATATTTGATCATTATTTGTTGTCATAAATGTTCGTGGTAGGCTTGATTTAATGAAATCAGTGCAAGTTATAAACCGGTAAATAGGTCGTTTAAAGGCAAATTGGATGGTTCCACCCACCCAAATGGACTCCCGAAGGGTATTAGAGACCATAGTAAATATTTCGACAATTATTATTTCTGGGAGAAAAAAGTTTAAAAATTCCAAAAATAAAGGCTAATATCCACGTTTTTTGAGAAATTTTGGAGGTTTTTGGACCCAACATCGAAAAGCCTTGAGATTCTAGAGCATACATCTCGAGGTCATATAATGTCGTTTGGAACCACATATGATCATTATTTGTTGTCATAAATGTTTGTGGTAGGCTTGAATTAATAAAATCGGTGCAAGTTGTAAACAGATAAATTGGTCGTTTAAAGGAAAATTGGATGGTTTCACCCACCCAATTGGACTATCAAAGGGTATAAGGGACCATGGTAAACATTTCGGCAATTTTAATTTTGGAACCGAAAAAAAGTCAAAAAATTCCAAAATTGTATGCTAATTGTCCGCGCTTTTTGAGAAATTTTGGAGGTTTCGGGGCCTAGTGTCGCAAAGTCTTGAGATTTTAAGAAATACATATGGGCGTCATATAATGCTGTTTGGAACTATATATGATCATTATATGTTGTCATGGATGTTCGTGGTAGGCTTGGGTTGATGAAATCGGTGCAAGTTGTAAACCGGTAAATTGACCGTTTAAAGGCAAATTGGATAGTTCCACCCACCCAATTGGACGCCCGGAGGGTATTTGGGACCATGGGAAACATTTCGGAAATTTTTATTTCCTGGCTAAAATAAGTCAAAAAATTCCAAAATTGAAGGCTAATATCCACGCTTTTTGTGAAATTTTGGAGGTTTCGTGTCCCGGTGTTGAAAAGTCTTGAAATTCTAGGGGATACATCTCTGGGTCATATAATGCTGTTGGATCCATATATTTTCATTATTTGTTGTCATAAATGTTCGTGGTAGGTTTGAGTTAATGAAATCAGTACAAGTTGTAAATTGGTAAATTGTTCGTTTACAGGCAAATTGGATGGTTCCACCCACCTAATTGGACTCCCGGAGGGTATTAGGGACCATGGTAAACATTTCGACAATTTTTATTTTCGGGCGAAAAAAAAATCAAAAAGTTCCAAAATTGAAGTCTAATATCCACGCTTTTTGAGAAGTTTTGGAGGTTTTGGGACCCGATGTTGAAAAGTCTTGAAATTTTAGGAAATACTTATCGGGGGTCATATAATGTTGTTGGAACCATATATGATCATTATATGTTGTCATAAATGTTTGTGGTAGGCTTGAGTTAATGATATCAGTACAAGTTGTAAATTGGTGAATTGGTCGTTTACAGGCAAAGTTCCACCCACCTAAATGGACTCCCGGAGGGTATTAAGGACCATGGTAAACATTTCGGCAATTTTTATATTCGGGCGAAAAAAGTCAAAAAGTTCCAAAATTGAAGTCTAATATCCACGTTTTTTGTGAAATTTTGGAGGTTTCGGGGTCTGTTGTAGAAAAGTCTTGAAATTTTAGGGAATACATCTCGGGGTCATATAATGTCGTTTGGAACCATATATGATCATTATTTGTTGTCATAAATGTTCGTGGTAAGCTTGAATTAATGAAATCTGTGCAAGCTGTAAATCGGTAAATTGACCGTTTAAAGGCAAATTGGATGGTTCCACTTACCCATTTGGACTCCCGGAGGGTATTAGGGACAATGATAAATATTTCGGCATTTATTATTTTCGGGCGAAAAAGTGTCAAAAAATTCAAAAATTAAAGACTAATATCCACGCTTTTTGAGAAATTTTGGATTCTTAGGGACCCGGTGTCTAAAGTCTTGAAATTCTAGGGAATACAACACAACATCATATAATGACGTATGGTCCCATATATGATAATTTTTTGTTGTCATAAATGTTCATGGTAGGCTTGAAATTAATGAAATCGGTGCAACTTGTAAACCGGTAAATTGGCCGTTTAAAGGCTAATATTTGATGGTTTCACCTAGCCAATTGGACTCTCGGAGGGTATTAGGGACCATGGTAAATATTTCAGCAATTTTTATTTCCAGGTGAAAAAAGTCAAAAAAAAATTCCAAAAAGGCTAATATCCACGTTTTTTTGAGAAATTTTGGAGGTTTCGGCCGTATAAGTTTAAGTAGAGTTTTATTAGAGTTTTGTTGAACAAATCTCCAATACTTCTTCCGTTCTGTTAATATTGCAACAATGGACTTTTTGCACTATTCATCACTCTTGTTTGACCATATAATATGATTTATACATTATGCAAAATATGGTCATGTGAGATCTTGATGGATTCGTCTCATAAAATACTTTCACAATATCAACTTTTTATAATTTTTATTCTTACACAATTATAGATATCTAGCATATAAAATGTGCATTGACATGCGTAATTCCCTCCTTGTTGCAATATTAATAGAACGGAGGAAGTATTTTTTTTTTTTTTTTATAATTTTATAATTATACTAGTATTTAAAAAATAGATGTTGAGACGAACTTAATAAGACCCAAAATGACTATTTTTCTCAACACGAAATCACAAAACAAACTCAAAGCAACTTATGTAAATAGTGAACATATTTAAACCGTGTCATGAGTGTCATCTAATTTAGAACGGAAGAAGTACCTGTATTGTTGGCTAAACCCCAAGAAACGTGAAAAATGTAGATGTCACGTGTTTTTATGGTTGAAAAAGAAACAACCAACAGCCAGCTCTCGGAATCTTCTTACAACGGAGCCGCCGTGCCACCGGAATGCCAATCAAATCACAAAAATTACACCAACTCATCTAATCTTAAGCCTTGATTTTTAACATTTAAACTCATTTTTTTGACAATTTTCCAAAATCTTCGCTGACTCCAGGTACCTCTACCACTCTACCTTATCTTGATTTAGTTGTACATTCATATTTTCTCTCACCTTAGATTACAAGTTTTCAAGCTTTTTATAAGTACCATTTTTATTTTCAAAGTGGGTAATTATCTAGAAAAAGCACCTACATTTCCCATAATTTTGAATATTGGGGTTTAATTGTTGATTTTTTACACTTTTGTGGATGATCATATCAATCTTATAGATCAAAATCATCAAATTCCCTTTTTGCAGTTTTTAACTTGCTTATTCTGTTGGCAACAATTTGCTTTTGATACCTTTTTTTTTGGTGGGGTTCTCTGTTTGAAGTTAGAAATCTTAGAATGCTATAAAATTGTACCCTTTTGAGCTTTGATCTTGCTTATTTAGTTTAATTTATAATCTTTTCCAGTTATCCCATTTTGTTGAAGATTCCAATTAGCTCAAATTTGAGTTCCTGTACTTGCTCATAAATCCCATGTACTAAAATTCATGTTTGATGATGCATATAAGTTTATGGATGCTGCAAATTCCCTAGCCAAAACCATCTGACTTATTGATATATGCTAAGTACTAGAGAAACAGCCTTGTACTGTAGAGGAAGATGTCGATCCTCTGTGGTTTACCTCTTATTGAGTGTGTATACTGCCTAGGCTGTGCTCGTTGGGCGTGGAAGCGGTGTCTTCACACGGCTGGCCATGATAGTGAGGATTGGGGGATTGCTACTGCTGAGGAATTTGAGCCTGTACCTCGATTGTGTCGGTACATTCTTTCTGTTTACGAGGATGATCTACGAAACCCTCTCTTTGCACCACCTGGAGGTTATGGAATGGACTCGGATTGTTTAGTAACTAAAAGGACATACAAAGATACACAAAAACATGCGCCTCCGTATATAGTGTACCTTGATCATGATCATGGTGATATAGTTCTTGCCTTTAGGGGGTTAAATATGGCTAAGGAAAGTGATTATAAAGTCCTTTTGGATAATAAGTTGGGAAAAAAGAAATTCGATGGAGGTTATGTGCATAATGGTCTATTTAGAGCTGCTGTTTGGGTTTTGGAGAAAGAGGGTGATTTGTTGAGGGAGCTGATTGAAAAACATCCAGATTATACATTGACTTTTGCTGGTCACTCCCTTGGGTCGGGTGTTGCAACACTTCTGACAATGGTGGCTGTGCATAACCTAGAAAAATTGGGAAATATTGACAGGAAAAAGGTTAGAGGCTATGCTATTGCACCTGCTAGGAGCGTTTCACTAAATCTTGCTGTAAGATATGCAGATGTCATCAACTCTGTTGTGCTTCAGGTAAGGAATCCATGTGATCCTTTAGTTGTCAAATTGTTGGAAGATTTGTTATTGAGTGGTTTATGTTTACCATAAGTCCATAAACATACATTTTTATCATGCAATCAATTAGCTTAAATATGTTACTGTATTTTCCTTTGTGTGAGAAAAATCTCATGATAACTACTCCTTGTCTCCACAGCATAATTATCTAGGTGATAGGCACACTCTAAGTGGAAACATTATTCAGTACTTTTCTGAGCTCTTTTAAAGCACATTTTAATTGTTGTGTAGAAGTTCCTTGAAATTGATCCTAAATGTATGTGAATTAGTGACGAACTTTCACGTGGTGAATTGGGCTTTGGCTTTTATTAATCTTCACTTCCTGTATGCTTGTGGGACTCTCAAAAGTATTGAACTTACATTTTTTATTTTAACTTTTAAAAATTTGGGTTTGTGGAACAGAGTAAGAGGACCCGTTTGTGTGCTTTTGTTTCACAATAGACCTTCTTGGGGTCCATTCATGGTGATCAACTCAGGAGTCTTATGGATTATGTGTTGTGTCGTGTCAACATTCCTTGAATATGAGCCAACCATGTTGTTTGATTTGTTGATTGTTTTTGAGTGATGTAATCATAGCAATTATGTCAACTAACATGCTTGAGAGGTCAAAACAAAGAGCTAGTTTTTCTATAGACTATCACAGTTAATAATACAGATAATCTGAATATATGCTACCGGTTAGAACAAGATGAAGCATCAACATGACTGTAGAAATATAATTGTGAGTTGTGACTTAGAGAGGACATAATGTGCTTGATGGGTAACCTATTTCAAAAAATTAGGAGATGTTGACCACGAAGAAGATTGCCCTTGGGCTCTTTGAGGCAATCAAGTAATTCATTCAGAAGAAAGGTCCACGTATTGAGTCTGGAAAAAAAAAAATGTTCCTGATTTATTGGACACCTACATTGATCTTTGGTCTTTAAGATGGCTGAGAAAGGATAAATGATGAATCTTTGATATTTTTATTCATTGCATACTATTCTATGGCATGATATATTGATAGACTGTCTTCTTTCTCTTATCTAGCTTATTTGTGGAGGAAGTCCTTACAAGTTAATCCCCCACCCTCTTATTTACAATAGGCTTTTTCTCATGATAATTAAACAGAGATGTTGAAACATGTTGTGCATATTCTACTTCTTTCCTTTCAATTTTCCACAGCCCTTTCTTTCCCTTGCATACTACAGACCTCTAACATGCATTTCTGTATAAACCAGGATGACTTTTTGCCAAGGACAGCAACGCCTCTAGAAGACATATTCAAATCACTTTTTTGGTAATTTTTTTCTTATATAAAATCTATATTGGCTTAAGTAGCATGATAAATATGTTTATTGGGTAATGTTATTTTCATGCTAGCATACTCCTACAAGATCAAACATCCTATGTTTCATTTGTTTGATTCTATGAATGACAATTTACTTAATGATATTCTGTCACCTTTGTCTCATTCTATCACCTTTTTTCTGCTATTCTTGTTCCACAGTTTACCGTGCTTACTATGCTTAAGGTGTATGAGGGATACATGCATATCAGAGGAAAAGAAGCTCAGAGATCCAAGAAGGTTGTATGCACCTGGTCGTCTGTATCACATTGTTGAGAGAAAATTATTCAGGTAGATATCAGAGGCTCCTTATGGACTCATTACAAGACTGCAATTACTATGAATCTTTCACCAAACTAGTCATCACATTCAAATATTTAATACAAGTACTTCCTAATATCAGAGGCTCCTTAGTGGAGAACCTTTATCATTTCTCATTGACGAAGTATAACTTTGATTGTGATGATATCTAGTGGGATTCTATTCACTTTATTAATTGTATGGCAGATGTGGAAGGTTCCCTCCAGTTGTTAGGACAGCAGTTCCTGTAGATGGAAGGTTTGAGCATATTGTTCTTTCCTGTAATGCAACTTCTGACCATGCTATCATTTGGATAGAAAGGGAAGCCAAAAGGGCATTGGAGGTCAGTCACAATTTCCTTACAGCTTCTGTAGATAAATTTTGGTAAAATAGTCCACTCTATGATCCATCAGTGAGGAAAGGGTCAAAGTGTTTTTTTAAACATTGTAATGATCCAAAGTGGTCTAATTTTTGTTCCCAATGACATATGTTTACAACAACTCGGTTTGCACATTCATTCCACTTGCCCTCAAAAGGGTTTGGGTAGCTAATAGCTATACTGATATAGATCATAAACCATGATTTGGGAGCCTGTACTCACTGTCTGAAATTCTTTGGCACTCTCTAGTCTCTACAACTGAATTAGCTAAGATTTTCATTACTTTATCTTGGTTGTTCTACAGTCCATGCGTGCATGTCAATTTGATCACTAGAAATTATTTTAAGTGAAGATGAGCAATAAGCTTAAAAGACACCACAGTCAATGCTTACTTTTCCTTGACAATTGAAATAGATCTTCTGCAGTAGCTGTGTTTCCTATTGGGTGTATTCTGTTATTTTTGTTCTAGGTCATTTTAAAATTTTAAATTTATATGGCTTTTCGAGAATCATAACGTTAGTCTTAATTCATTTAACCTTAAACCACTTTCTGAACTTAGTAGCCATAATGAATTTTATAACTTATGTTCTTATTAACCCTTAGACTTGTCTGAACCTATTTGCCCTTCTCTAAAATTTCTGAACTGATTGGCTCTTATCTGAAAATATATATTTTTTCCCCGAATCTTACTGTTTTATGGGTGAAATGACATAATGCCTTATTCTTGATTTCTTTTTTCTTTTTTTGATAAACTTATTCTTGATATCTTATATCAAATGCTCTTAAAAAATAGATTAAAAAAACTCCTTTGTGGGTAGGCAAGATTCATTTTGGGACTAATTCTATATTATAGTTCGATTCCTTCAGAATCACTGCAGATTATTAGTTTATTACAGTAATGAGTTTCTAAGTTCTAACTATTGATTTACCTCACTTCCCCTGAATACAGCTGATGCAAGAGAAAGATGATGTAATGGAAATTCCAGTTAAGCAAAAGATGGAGAGGCAGGAGACTTTGGCCAGAGAACATAGTCAAGAACACAAAGCAGCGTTGCAGAGAGCTGTCACGTTATCTGTACCTCATGCAATTCTTCCTTCCCAATATGGAACTTTTGAGGATCTTGATGACGAAAGTGAGCATTCAGATGGATCTTTCCAAGGGACACCTTCTGAGGAATCATCTAAGGGAAGCAAAAAGAAGGAAAGCTGGGATGAATTAGTTGCACGTCTTTTCGACAAGGATGAAACTGGTCATCTCATCCCCAAAAAAGGCTCTTAGTATTTAGAACTACCATGTGTATGTTGTATTGTTGTGTTATGAGTTATTCTTTCTATTCTTTACCAATTGTTTTCCCGGATTTGGCATTTGTTTCTCGAACATAATTAAAAGAGTTGTTCCACTTTGTTAGAGGCATTAAACTTAGTAGATGATATGACAATGGCTGCAACATTCCTCTATTATAATCTATGTCAGGAGTTGCTCTGGTCAAATTTCAGTAATTGTATAAGATTGAGCAGGTACATTTGCAAATGAGTGACGAAAATGAAGTTAATCTTCGATGTCGATTGGGTCTCTGAAAGTTGGCAATTAGACAGTTGACATGTCATCAAGATCGAAGCTTGATGCAAGTGTTGTGATAGGGAAGATAGAACTGAGCCCTGAGTACCATGTTTGATTGTAGATTTGCAGTACTGCTCAGCTTTCAAAGTGATTTTAACATCCTGTATTCTTTTGTTAAGTAGGATATTGCCTTTAATATTGTCTTAGGGAGTACAATGCTCTAATTAAAGCGATGAATTGAGATTATGTACGGAGTAATTTTAATTTTGAAACATTTATGACAATTATGAGTGGATACTACATTTATTGATTTATGCATTTATGAGTACATTTTAGGGGTAGTCATGTAATAAGCTTCAAAACTATATATTGACTCAAGGTTGGTTGAGTGAACAACTAGGAACAATGATTTTCTTTAACTACCAACAAGTGTTTAGATCAGCTCGTAAAAAGAGTTGTTCTAGCTTAACCAAGATCTCGAGTTTGAGACTTGAGGACACAACAACACTTGTTGAGAAAGCTTTTCCTTCAATTGGTTCTAATCCGGATTAGCCGGAATCCAATTGGCTTTGGATTACCAAATACACTTATATTGAAAAAAAAAAATTTTAAAATTTCAAAAAATAACACCTTTTTTTCAATTGCTTAAAAAAACCTGTTTCATTTCATGACAGCTAAATCGGTTGATAAAGTTACTTCATTTCAATTTTTCAGTGTCACAACATCCGTACTCTCCGAAGTTTCAATTCCAATTTTTTTTCCTTCTCATTTTTAATTCCTCTATTAATTTTTTTCCCTTTTTTGTCCTCTCTCAATCTTTCTCAAAGATAATGGCATCGTTGCTTCAAATTCTTCTCTTTTTTGCTTTTATGAATTTTTTCTCGAGTTCCTCAGCTGAAATGTAAGTTAATTTGGTTGATTCGATTACTGGGTATCAGTTAATTTGGTTTGATTTTGTCTTGATTTACTATATTTGATCTGGGTGCTCATTTATTTGAAATTATATGCATCTTTTTGCACTGTATAATTTCAATAGTTACTTCAGTTCTTGTTTATTGTGAAAGTTAGATTATGTTCTTTGATTTTTGGGGTTTTTTTTAGAAGTGCACTGATTTTGGATTGATTTGTTTATTCATTTTCTGTAAATACATCATGTTAACTCACTGATTTAGTATAAATCATTACTTGATTGCTGCTCAGCTGATAATGCATTAAAATTTTGACTGATGTGAAATTTATTTAGATTGGAGAATTTTTTAGAAGGTTAATACTGATTTCTGTGCTTAATTGTGTGGGGAAGAATCTATTATGGAGTAATTGATGTTCAAATTTAGGATTGATTGATAAATTGATCTTTCAAGATATTTGTTACTCCTAGTTTTGTTAATAGAATATGCTACTCAGTCATTGATTTCGTTTTCGGTAGTTTCGAGTAGTTTCAGATGTAAAAGTTTCTGAATGGTCAATGCACTGTGCTTTTGTTGTTCAGTAGTAGCAGAAAGGAAGTAAGAAGTAAAGAAACAATCCAGGAAAATCTTGTAAAGTCGAGCAGGATCGATCCATCAAGGGTTGTTCAGCTGTCTTGGCAACCAAGGTCAGGTATTTTGGCACACGAATTGCTGTCAAATTGCTTTAGATCTTCCCTTACCTGAATTGTAGTATTTTCTCTAATGCAAGGCGAGAAAAGATATGCTATTCATTATGTGTTGTTTGTGAAGAACTAGAAGTTACTATACATACTAGCTACTAGCATAGTGTATGTATGGAATTTTCGTATTGCGTATCACCTTTTCTCTACTCGGAAATTGATTGAAAGTTTTTAAATGGGACAGGGTCTTTGTTTATAGAGATTTTATCTCTGAAGAGGATTGTGACCATCTCATCTCTCTGGTAAGTCTCTTTGCATCACCGAGTCAAAATTGCCAATTTGTGCCTGAATTGGTCTTGATGCCGTTCCTTACTAATTTATTAGGCACATGGACAGAGCGAAGGAGCCAACTCTGTGGTCAGTGACACCCAAGGACTGAGTACAAGATCACTAGTCACTCTTGATGTGAAAGTAAGCTCCCATGTTTGGTATGAAGTGATTTATTATTTTATTGCCTAATAAGTGCTTGCAGCTGTTTGGGCTAGTTTTAAGAAATGTATGTAAAATATTTTACCATGTTCATTCTTCTCTAGGATGAAGTAGTTGCAAGAATAGAGGAAAAAATTTCAGCATGGACTCTTCTTCCTCTAGGTATTCTCTCTTATTCGAGGGTATCATCTGAACTTTGAAACTAATAATATAAGGTACCTTACCCTTATAGTCTTCTCTACTTTGTTGTGTTAACAGAGAATAGTAGGGCTTTAGAAGTTCAGCATTATGGGAATGAAGAAGCCAAACAGAAAAATGACTATTTTGGGAATCAGTCTGCCTGGCAAGTTAGTGAACCTTTGATGGCAACTGTTATCTTGTTTCTTTCAGACGTGTCTCGAGGTGGTGAGATTTCCTTCCCTGAGTCACAGGTAACAATGACCTCATGATCACTTTTCTTTTGTTTTTGACCTAGATGGAATTTTTAGTGCAATTCTAATGTTCTTTTTCCCTCCACTGCAAAGAAAATCTGTTTATACGATCTTCGAATATGTGATGAACATTTTCAGACAAAGGAAGTATATCTGATGACTGCTCAAACTTGTAAATTTTACTGAACATTTGCTTTTTGTAGTTCTTAATGTATGATTCTCTTCAGTCTTCAACTCGACTGAACAATGATTCTTTAGGCAAAGGGAATTCTCTACTAATTTTCAATTCAGTACCCTGTTTGATAACAAATGATCTTAGCAATGAGGCTGGGCATTGTCATATGCAAGCCACTGAACTGTTTGCTGCTTTTATTTATTTATTTATTTTTTCTAAGAACATTACACGAATTAGATGGTATTTTATCATTAATATATAGCTGGTTAATCAACTTGTGATTAAATTTGCAGCTCAAAGCCTCTCGATTGAGGACCAGAGTGTGGTCTACTAACCATGACAAGCTGCTAAGACCTATCAAAGGGAACGCTATTCTGTTTTTCAGTGTCCGCCCCAACGCATCTCCTGACAAAAGCAGTCGCCATGAGAGAAATCCTGTTCTTGAGGGTGAATTGTGGTGTGCCACCAAATTCTTTCACATACGATCAATAGTAAGTAAGAGAAACATTCTATCTGAGTCAGACAACAGTGACTGCAGCGATGAAGATGAAAATTGCCCACAATGGGCTGCACTTGGTGAATGTCAAAAGAATCCAACATTCATGGTTGGTTCTCCTGATTATTATGGGACGTGTAGGAGGAGCTGTCATGTTTGCTGATTCATTGAATTACAGTCAAGAAGCTTTTAGCAGGATTTAGTGGTAGCCGGTTAGGTTTAGTATTTTTTCTTCTTTGAAATCCATATCCATGTGCATCTCTATAACTCGATTGGCAGATATCATGAATGAAACTGCTAATCTTACGAGCTTGACAAAGTTTTGTAACTGCACTGCAGCAAGTTCTTATGTTTGAAGTTATTAACACGATACTTGATTGAGCTAACTTTTGGAGCCAGGTTTTCATACTCCGTTAGTACATCTTAAAGAAAATCAGCTGATTGATGATATCAGAGAAACACAGAATTCCAAATTTCCAATCAAAATCTGTGAACAATACAGAAACAAGTAGAACAAACTATTGTAAATATTATTGCCATGAAAGGTGATTCAGAATTTCAACCACCAATAATATTGGTCAAAAAGACTAAGAATTACAAAATTTTGCACCTACTCTTCAGGTGGAAACAGTAGTACTATTTCTTACATACAAGATTAGTTTAGCATCTGAAAGCAAGAATGTTTCAGTTTAGTTCGAGACACTATTGTTACTACTCATAATCGACGAAGAATCTAGTTTACTGATAGAACACGAAGACTTGAAAGCTCCTCAACAGGATCTTGAACACTTCATAAAAATTGATAAACAGGCTTGGGCCACACTCAACACAACTGTCCACTTTATACGACCAAGGAGGCTCCACCTCAAAACCATATGACAATAAGGGGAGGAGCCCCAAGAGCAAGTTTAGCTCCAAGTCTTAAGATTTTCCCCATTTTTCTCCTTAAGTCTCAAGCAAGTCTCTTAAGACTTGAGATTGAGACCCACCTCAATATTTTTATTTTTTATTTTATTTATTTTTTTATTATTACACTTTTCTACATATATGTCATATATTTGAGTCTAAAGGCTAAAGTGATAAATTTGGGCAAGTCTTAGTGAGTGTTAACAAGAATTTGATGACATCATTTTCGATGGAGACCACAAAAAATGATGTCACATTCAAATCTAAAGACTTGGGGTTAAACTTGCTCTTAGCATTATAAAGTGGACACAATTTTCTTATTTCTTCAATGTGGGATACACTTTCCAACACTTTCTACACTCTTCAATGTGGGACAACACACCACTCACACGTGAATTTTCTCATGGGCATAACAAAAATAAATCAAAAATTAATTTTGAGGGTACAAGCACAATTGATTTAGCTAATGCTACTACCATAGATATTGCCTGGATTTTCATGGCCCAAATTGTAATTACAGAAATACACTAGAAATTAATTGATTCCATCATTAGTTTATTTTCTCGTTTATTTTAG
Source organism: Chenopodium quinoa (assembly GCF_001683475.1). Taxonomy (NCBI): domain Eukaryota; kingdom Viridiplantae; phylum Streptophyta; class Magnoliopsida; order Caryophyllales; family Amaranthaceae; genus Chenopodium; species Chenopodium quinoa. The sequence continues at coordinate 1,254,394 of NW_018742987.1, read as the reverse complement.
AGGAAGCCCCAGTTTATCAATTTGATAAACAAAATTTGTTTATCAAATAGCAAAATGGTAAATAAAACAACGTAAATGCCCGGTCATCATGACATTTACGTAAATATATCAACAACATTGGGACCCATATTTACTAAAAAGTTGTTGATTTATTTACAATTTTGCCATTTGATAAACAAATTTTGTTTATCATATTGATAAACTCCCTAAAATTAAGAATTCCTTAGGAAAATTTATGAAATCTATATTTCTATAATAATCAATACTTCGTATTTATTGTTCACTTTTGAGAGACGGTACAATATTATAACAATGTAGAAAAGAGGAAGACTAATAGTCATAGGATTGTTATATTGATACATTGTTTCCTTTAGGATGTAAGGAGTACTATAACTTTTTTTTTTTGGCAGCTAAGTAACTTGGTAGAAGACTTTGACTGTGAAGAAGACTTTGACTGTAAAGAAGACTTTAAATTTTCCACATCACACGGTGACATAATCTTCTTCGAAGCTACACTCCCAATGTTTTGATCCATTGTGCACAATCCTCAACAGGATCTTAAACACTTCATAAAAACAAACCATAAATTGGTTTTGAGGGTACAAGTACAATTGAATTAGCTAATGTTACTACCACAGAATTGCCTGGATTTTCATGGCTCAAAATGTAATTGCAGAAACACACTAGAAATTAATTATTGATTCCATCATTAGTTTATCCAATCCCTAAAATTAAGAATTCTTTAGGAAAATTCTTGAAATCTATATTTATATGATAATTTATACTTAATTGTTCACTGGAGAGACGATACAATTTACTACGGAAGTGCGAAGTACAAAATTATTGCTGGTCATTATAACAATGTTTTAAAGTTTTTTTTTAAAAAAAGTATACTTGCTACAATTCTACAAACCATATCAAATTCTCAATGTAATGAGTGGTCTCAGTTTTTAGTACCATCTCCGATCCACAAAATCATTATCCTATATTCCTATCCCCTCCATCCACAAATTAACAAATAAAACTCAGCAATAATATTACTTTTGGCCTATTGAAAGATGAAAGCTAGTGTTCTTGGCCCATGTTATCTTGACCTGGTTGACTTCAAAGAAAACCCTTAATAATAATGAAAATTCTACATTAGTCATTTTTAAAATGACTACCACTATACTTATGGTTGGCCACATCATATATTCGCTTGTAAAAAAACAAAATAGTCCCTATAACACTGACTGAGTAACCCTAAAATACTAAGCGAGTAACGTCTACAATATTGACGAAGTAATGAACCCTTGTAACACTAACAGAATAACTCGTATAAGAGAATGTGGCGAGTCATATAAAAGAATTTGTGCATTAAAAATGATATTTCTTTTTTAAAAATTCACTACTTGCAAAAGTTTGGAGAAATAACCGTGACTCTTCTTTTTCAATACTCGCACCACATTAGTTGCGTCACAATCCGATCAATTTCTTGTTGGCTTACGTGACATGGAAATTATACCAAACAATGTGTTTGTAAGTTTGACTGAGCAAGAGTTGGTTTTGTCTATAAAAGTGTGATGACAAGAGTTTTCATTTTGCATTTATCACTCTAAAACACTTCACTTGCTCCATAATACAGCTTTGCCATACAAATCACCAAAAACAAAATATGATCAAAATGAATTGTTATCTTATTACAATTCTGTTGTTTATGAAGGCTATAATATTGTGTAGTTGTAGTGGGTACTTCAACAACAGCCAGTTGGGGTGTATACCTTCTGAAAGGAAGGCACTGCTATAATATAGGTGGAAATTCATTCATTAGTGGAAGTATAGGTGCTTGGTTAGGAGAAGAGTTTCGAAGCCTAAAGTCTCTCTCACTTTATGATAACAACATATCAGGTCCTATCTCAAATTCTCTGGGCATGTTGTCAGCCTTGGAGAAATTAACAATATTCAACAATCCTTTGGAAGAAGTAGTTTTGTCTGAAACTCACTTTGCTAATCTTTCAAGCTTGACATTTGTGGATATGGGAGAAACCTTCTTAACGATATGGGTGCCTCCCTTCCACCTTGATGAATTGCGTGCTAGCACCTGCAAACTCAATGGTCAATTCCCTAAATGGCTTAAAACACAGAAGAACCTCACATGGTTGGAGTTATCTAACTCTAAAATTCAAGGGGTGTTGCCAAAATGGTTTCATAACTTTTTAAGTTTTTTGGATGCTGGTGAGAATAATCTATCAGGCGAGGTGCCAACACAAATTGTTCCAGAGTTGCAAATACTTCGGTTGAGAAATAATAAACTCAAAGGCAGTATCCCTCATCAGCTGTGTTCATTGTCTAAACTCAAAATCTTAGACCTTGGTCATAATTATTTAACTGGAACCATCCCTAATTGTCTCAGCAACCTTACGACGATGAAGACTGTTTTAGAAGATTATAATTATCCTCCAGTTGCAAATAAGATTGACTTAAACAACATCAAGGAGATCCTCCATGGAATTGAGCTTGAATACACATCCAACTTAGGGTTGTTAGTGAACATCGACCTTTCATGTAATAAACTGGTCGGCAGCATTCCAGATGGGATCACAAATCTCTCCTACTTGCTCAGCTTGAACATATCCTACAATCAGTTGTCAGGACAAATCCCAAGGAACATAGGTGGCTTGAAGTCGGTGATCTCTCTTGATTTATCAAGAAACAAACTCTCGGGATCGATCCCAACAAGCTTGGGTGCAATAACTTCCTTGGAGTCCCTTGACTTATCCTACAATAATCTCTCCGGCGAAATCCCAACTGGAAGCCAATTGCAAACCTTCAACGACCCCTCAATTTACGCCGGCAATCCTTATCTTTGTGGAGACCCACTTCCCAAGAAATGTGGTTCAGGAGGAAGACAGCCAAGACAACCAAGACGAAGACAGCGAGGACAAGCGTGAGACAATGTGGTTCTACCTGGTGGTGATGTCGGGGGTTGCAACTGGATTTTGGGGAGTTGTAGGTAGTTTGTTTCTGAAAAAGAGTTGGAGGCATGCTTTCTTTAGGCGTGTTGAAGATATGCATGACTGGTTGTATGTGGCTATTGCTGTTAGGATGGCTAAGTTGAGGAATAATAATTAAGATAGTTATTGTATTACATCCACCATATATAAGTGGCTATAGCATAGTAGTAGTAAGTCCAAGTTCGTACGACAAATGCATCAGATGTGTTGTTGTATTAACTTGTAAATAAGATGGTTGTATGTAAGATCTTTTTAACCAACTTGGTTTTCCTTTGCTGCTATTGTACACCAAGTATGGTACCTTTGTATTTTCTATTTTCTCTATTGATATAATTTACGGGGATGCAGCACTCCGACATAAATTTGCTGCCAACTCTTTTCTCTACAAATATAAGTTACAATTCCTCTGTTAGTAACTTAGTATGACACTAACCTACTATTATTTTTCCAGCAGCTATCGAATGTCATTGTGCATGATTCAGTGGATTCACAAAGTTGGACCATATTTATTTTTTCAGAAATTTCAGATGAAATAGTTGGGAAAAAAAAAAGGATAGAATTTTTCTTTTGCTTTTGACCTAGATGGAGTTATATACTAATGTAATTTCAACATTGTTTTCCCCTCTTCTGCAAAGAAAATCTGTTTTTCAATCTCCAAATATGCAGGGATCACTTTCAGACAATGGAATTATATCTGATGACTGCTTATTTAAACTGACAAAGTTTTGCAACTGCACTGCAGCAAATTCTCATGTTTGAAGTTATATGAACACGATACTTGAATGAGCTAACTATTGGAGCCAGGTTTTCATACTCCTGTCAGTCCGTGTTAAAAAAAATCAGCTGATCGATGAGATCAGAGCAATACAGAATTCTAAAATTCCAATCAAAATCTGTGAACAATACAGCAACAAGTAGAACTATCTATTGTAAATTTTATTGCCCTGAAACGTGATTCAGAATGTCAACCTCCAACATTTGTCTTAAAGACCATAAGTAACAAAATTTAGCACCCATTCTTGAGGTGAAAACAGTAGTACAATTTCTCACATACAGAATTAGTTTAGCATGTGAAAGCAAGAATGTTTCAGTTTATCTGGAGACACTATTGTTACTAGTTGCAATCGACGAAGAATCTTGTTTTTTGATAGAACACGCAGACTTGAAAGCTTCAATTTGTGCTTGGCACTTTACATAATCACCTTTGTTTTCCTCTAAGCATTTCTTGAGAGCCTCGACATCACACGGTGACATAATCTTCTTCGAAGCTACATTCCCAGTGTTTTGATCCATTGTGCACAATCCCTACAACATGAAAAACTCACATCATCATTAAAAACTCCTCAACAACAGTATTTTAAACACTTCATAAAAATCAGCCATAAAATCCAAAACTCTTAATTTAATTTTTTAGGTACAATTACAATTGAATTTTTTAAGGTACAGTTACAATTGAATAAGCTAACGCTATTACTTTCTTACCAGGATGAAAGATATACCCTATTAACTACACAGTCGACTGTTAAATCAGTTTTACAATAGAAATTGCCCGGATTTTCATGGCTCAAAATGTAATTACATAAATTGATTAAGCACTACATTAGAAATTAATTGATTTTATTCAATAGTTTATTCAGTTCCCAAAATTAAGAATTCTTTAGGAAACATCTTAAAATCTATATTACAATTGATTGTTCACTTGAGATTGAATGAGATGAGAATATATAATACGAAAATCGATGGTGTTGAAAATAAATATGAATTTGAATTAAAACAGTTGTGAAATTGAAATTAACATACCAATTCAAGTTTGAGAGCAACAAAGACTTCGCCTCCACCGCCGGTGAATGAGCTGCCGGTGGCAGTTCTAAGTTTTTGAAGATCGGGAAATTAGAGGAAAAAAAAAAAAAAAAAAAAAACACGGTCTTCAAATTTCAGTGAAGTTTACAGGAAAATTAAAGTGGGGTTGAGTATTAGCCTGGGCTTTATGCTTTTATTTAATGGGCCTGTGTAGAATTAATGAATACTCTGTAATATTATGGTGCATTTAGGACTTGTTTATCTAAACTCATCTAATCTGTTTTTTTTTTTTGATCTAAATGTTAAATTTGACCAAAAATATATGATAATTTATACGGAAAAAATTATATCAAATGGGGTCTTGTTAGATTTTTTATAATGTGTATTTTATTATTTTGTGATATTCATAAATTTTTTTCATTACAAAATTAAAAATATTTAGCAATAAAAAACTACACCTAAAACGATGATTTGATCTGAATATATTTTCTCTAAGATAAGTAAAAATATTAGTGCCAAAATTAGAGGTTTTTTTTTTTTTTTTTTTTTTTTTTTTTTTTTTTGGTTTTCACTAATTGATTAGGCTAATGATTTGATAAGTTTTCAATTTTTTATTATTTTTTTTATTTATTTTTTATATTATACTTTTATCATTCTAGGTTTCAAAACAGGTATACATTATATATATCATACATGTCATTGTTTGATGAGTATAGAAAAACCACTTCAACAAAAAAAAAAAAAAAAAATAGGGAAGAGATAGAAGTAGCGTCTCTTAAGATGGAGCAGATGAATCTAACAACCAACCCTATTATACCTTTTGATCTCTTGTCGATTGAAATCCTCACTAGGCTACCTCCAAAATCGCTAATTCGATTCAAAACTGTTTCGAAACAATGGCTATCAACAATCTCAAGCCGCAAATTCATCAATTTACATGCCCAACGAACAACAAACACCAATGACCACAATCACGGGGTTCTCATCGAAACAAGGCGGTCACCAATCTTTAACAAAGGAATTGTAGTTTTACGCCACGATAATTTGTTAGGTGTCACCTTTCAACATTATAAATTTCCTCCCTCAATAGCTGACGAGGGTTTCAGCATATTGGGCTCGTGTAACGGGTTGGTTTGCTTATATGTTTGTTGTAAAGGGGTCATAATTTGGAATCCTGTCACGCAGGAGCATCGATTCGTTTCGAAACCATCAATAATGATGGAACCTTATGTATATGATGTGAATCCGGGTTTATGGGGATTAGCCTACCTTCCGTCAATAGATGATCACAAACTAGTCAATCTAAATCTGTGTTCGTCACATGATCGAATTAGATTTCAGGTAAGCGTATATACATTAAGGACTAATAAATGGGTTCAATACATGTCAGATTCATTATCTGCTGATATCGTTAAAAATCTACGGTTGAACACGCATTACATTCTTGGGATTGTGTTGTTGAATAATGTATCACATTGGTTGATATATAAATGGAATGAGATTACCTTTGGAGTGCCGTTCATATTAGCGTTCGATATGGTGACGGAGACCTTCGATGAGGTACAACTTCCCCAAGACATTATATTATGTGAGTATGTTTCTTATAATTTGAGTAGTGTTAAGGACAATCTGTGTTTTGAAGCCGAATATAGGTCCGGCGACGGAAGTGGCCGGGTGTGTTATCGAGTAGTTTGGGAGCTAAAACGATATGGAGAATGGGGATCATGGAAGAAGATTGTTGAGCTTTGTCCTAAACAAGATGGTTTTGAAATTAGAGATATACAGGAGTTGGATGGTTTTGCTTCTAATATTTATAAGGAGAGTTATCAATATTTGATGTGTATGTTGCAGTCTTTTGGTTGGTTTATCTACCGAAGCAATGATGGGAGACACAAATGTATTCAACTAGATAAACTTCATTGTGCCCGCCTCGTGTGCTCACTTGTTGAAACTCTTGTTTCACCTCTCATGGGATCGGAGAATAGGCTAGAACTATAGATTATAATTCTTATAATTATATATATGTAACTTTTAATTCCTTTTATCAATTTTATAATTTGACTCTTTGTTCATCAACGAACTAAATATATTTTTTGTTCTAATCGGCAATTCTTCCCTTGAGACAAATCCCCAACTAGTCCCTATGCTCCCTAGTCCCTAATCCAGTAATCATGCAATGTTTGGTACCTTATTGTTTATTTCAGTTCATAAGAGGATATTTAATAGTTGGGCAATACTCATTATTATTATTATTATTATTATTATTATTATTATTATTTTTTTTTTTTGAAACCTACTCATTATTAATTCACTTTAGCTTATATAGTACGGAGTACCTGTATTAAAAAAAAATACACCATACGTTGCCGTTTTACAGACATGTTGGGTTCGGGTAAATCACGGGTCGATTTCAGTTGTGCTTTAAAACTATCGGGTTATATTCCAATTATCCAGACTGGATATAAGCCCATTCGATGCATGGTTCTAGTAAATATTTTTATTAATTTAAGATTTTTTTTTATAAAGATCATTCATTAGGTATTTGGATAAAATTCCTAATATCATAAGATAATTTTAAAAAAAAAAAAATTAACACTAAAGTTATCTTTTGTAGGTTTATTTATTTTACGTGGCGCTTGAATTTATAATTCCAAATCTTATTCTTTAATTTTGCTTAGGTGACAATTTAATTTTTTTAATAAAAAATAAATGACAAATCATTTTATTTATTGGTTAAAATAAGTTCTTTGCAAATGCGTTTTTTTATATAATCGTACTCTTTTAAAATGTTAGTCTCATCTAAAATATTTTAACTATTAAAAAAATTAGGGGAATCTTCTAATTAAATTTCTCTCTATAAAAAATTAGGGGAATCTTCTAATTAAATTTCTCTCTATATATAAGAAAAACATAGTGATATGAGATTTAGTTTTATTCGTTTCGATGAGTACATTATTAATATCTAATTTTTATAATATTTGATAGGGAGAGATTAAAGATATTTACGATCAAAGATTTACATTCATATATGTAAAAAAGATAATTATTAGTTTTTTAAATAATTTAAATTTTAATTGTTCATTATTCGTTATTTTTACGTAGATGGCAAAATTCTTAAACCTTATTCGTCACTTTTTCTTAGGTTAGGTGGCGAGTGAATTTTTTAATTCTAAAATAAATTATTAATCTAAAATTTCATTGGTCAAAATAATACCTTTTCTTATGTGGCGCATCGAATGCTCCCGAAAAATGCCTACTTTATTTATATATATTATATATATTAGATTAGATTTGGTTTAGACTGCGTTCAGGTTTTTCTCAATAGCTTTTGGTAGGGTTCGGTTGGATCATTGGGTCAAGTCAGGGATTGCCAGCCAATTATTGTATACTCTCTTTACACCAAGATAATTGACATATATAGCCTATTTTCATTGTTTCTACACCAATAATATTTCAAGTATTAAATTTGACCACAGTTGTTTCTATTAACTTTGACCATAGTTCTTTTTATAAGATAATAAAGTACAAATATTATCATATACTCCGTACATTATTAAATATTTACCTGTTAAGTTAATTCTAAAAGGAATTGGACTATAAGGTTAAATTTTGATATACAGAGTAATCAAACACAGCTTTTAGGCCCTTAAGCCCGTTAGTTTTGGGGAGTTTTCCAAATTCCAATAGTCTCCATAAATCCCAATTCCGAAACTTTATCTCTCTGCTTCAGCAATCACTCTTCAATTCTAAGGTACGGAGTATTTTTCTTCTAATTTTAATTTCCTGGGTTTCAAATCTTGTTTTTGTTATTTGTTTCTGCTCTAATTAGAAATTCCTGTTTATTAATTCTTTTGAACGTATGTTCTATTCTAAAGTTTTGATCTTTCTTATGCATTTTTTTCGAATTAATTCAATCAGCTTGGGATTTACGCTTTAATTAGGTTAAATTCCCAATAATCCCTTTACCCAGATTCTTACGCTGGATTCTGAATTGCTTTACAAAGATTTTTATTTGCCTATTTGTTCTGAAATTGATATATGTACGCTTTTGTGGGATTATAATTGAGAAAATTTGCTGTTATTCTGTAGAATTGATGCAATTTACCCTCATACCATAGTTAAACGTTGATTGTAGTTAATTTAGTGAGTGATTTTGCGGAATTTGGGAGGGTTTGGATTGAAGAATTTGTGTTTGATACCCAAAACTATTTCGCATTATAAAAGTTTGTTTTATCTTTCTTATTGTAATAACTTATTCACCTTTCAATTATGATATTGGTGTACCCAGTTCGAGTAGAGGGGAAAAGCAGATTATAAATTTATGATATCGGTGTACCGAGCCAAGTAGAGGGGGAAAGCAGATGGAGGCTAGTTAATTCATGAGAAGTATTTGTGGGGTTTAGGAGTTTGTTTTGTGTTTGAAAGGTTAGGGTTTGCAAATCCGACATGAGTTGGGAGATGTTATTTTATGATATTTGCTTTACTTATCATCCTCTTTTGAACATTGTCTGGGGAATAGTAACAGGACAATGCATCCCTTTAGCTTGTTTCTTTCCTTTTAATGATTACATGTTATTGGTGAATGCATCCTCTTAGTAATGTGAAGATGGAATCAGCATTGTGTTTAGTTTTCCAGCTAATTTGTTCTGTCTGTTTTTAATGACTGTGACTGTGAGGATCTTTTTATTTATTTTTTTATTTTAATGTCGTGAATTGAATTGTTGCTAGTGATATCTGATTTTCTGTAATTTGCATCATCTGGTGTTCCTTTGTTACTTGATTTTGAAGAATTTCTGCTCATAGTTGTTTATTTGACTGCTAAAGATATGAGTTTCTATACCTTGCTTTGCAGATTGATTAAACTAGAAGTTGTTGAAATATTTACAAGGAAGAAATATGAGTTCGCGGTTTTGGGATCAGGTATGCCATTATTTAACCAATCTTACTCGATCTTTATTCAATTTGCTCTCCATCCAGTGAAAAATTGTTTCTTTTTCCCTTTCTGTAGGGTAACAGTGATACTGAGGATGAGGAGGAGAGTAATTATGATGAGGAAGAGGAGGTTGATGCAGATGAAACTGGTGGAAGTAAGTATTATGTTGATAATAATAATGACAGTGAGGATTCAGATGACCATAAGCGAGTAGTTGTTTCTACTAAGGATAAGCGCTTCCAGGAGATGTCTGCTACTGTTGAGCAGATGAAGAATGCCATTAAGATCAATGACTGGGTGAGCCTACAAGAGAGCTTTGATAAGATTAATAAACAACTCGAAAAAGTTATGCGTGTTGTGGAGACGGGTATTGTTCCCAACGTCTATATAAAGGCCCTTGTACTGTTGGAGGATTTTCTGAATGAAACTTTGTCAAATAAGGAGGCTAAGAAAAAGATGAGCACCAGCAATGCAAAAGCATTAAATAAAATGAAGCAGAATCTGAAGAAGAACAACAAGCAATATGAAGATCTGATTAACAAATTCAGGGAAAATCCTGAGTCTGAAGATGAAAGGGATGAAGAGGATGAGGCGGACGATGTATCAGAATTTTCTGACGAACCTGAGTCAGAAACTGAAGAGACTGATAAGGAGGATGACACCAGGGAGGATGATGTTGAGGATGAGGATGGCGATTGGCAGAAGCCAGGGAAGAACAATAAGCTTATAGATTCCAAGTTACTGAAAAATCCAAATGAGATCACGTGGGATACAGTGAACAAGAAAGTCAAAGAAATTGTTGCTGGACGTGGTAGGAAGGGAACTGTGAAAATTGAGCTAGTTGAGCGGCTCACCTTCTTGACTAGGGTTGCAAAGACACCAGCTCAGAAGCTGGAGATCCTTTTCAGTGTTGTTTCTGCCCAATTTGATATTAATCCTAGTCTCAGTGGTCATTTGCCAATAAATGTGTGGAAGAAATGCGTGCAGAATATGTTTGTTATACTTGATATTCTCACTCAGTATCCTAACATATTGGTGGATGATTCAGTAGAACCTGAAGAAAACGAAACCCAGAAGGGTCCAGACCATAAGGGTACCATCCGAGTATGGGGAAACTTGGTAGCCTTCCTTGAGAGAATAGATATTGAGTTCTTCAAGAGCTTGCAAGTTATAGATCCTTATACACGTGAATTTGTTGAAAGACTCAGAGATGAGCCTTTATTTTTGGTCCTGGCACAAAACGTCCAAGAGTACTTGGAGAAAAGTGGTAATCTGAAGGCAGCTGCGAAAGTAGCCCTGAGACGTGCTGAGTTTGTGTACTATAAGCCTCAAGAAGTTTATGAGGCAATGAGGAAATTGGCTGAACAATCAGAAGAAGAAAATGATGAAGCAGTAGGTGAGGAATCCAAGGGGGCTGATCTAGGTAGGGGCCCCCCTTTGTTTGTAGTTACTCCTGAGCTTGTGCCACGGAAATCTACATTTCCAGAGCGCAGTAGGGCCTTGATGGATAGCTTAGTTTCTCTCATTTATCAATTTGGAGATGAGCGAACAAAGGCCCGTGCAATGCTTTGCAATATATACCACCATGCTCTTATGGATGAATTTTCAGTTGCTCGTGATTTGTTGCTTATGAGTCATTTGCAAGACACAATTCAACACATGGATATTTCAACCCAGATATTGTTCAATAGAGCTATGGCTCAGCTCGGTCTATGTGCTTTTAGGAGTGGTCTGATTGCAGAAGGACATGGTTGCCTTTCTGAAATATATTCCACTGGTAGAGTGAGAGAATTGCTTGCACAAGGTTTCTCTCAAAGCCGTTACCATGAGAAAACCCCTGAACAGGTATGACTGCTCATATTTGAGACTGTTATCTGTAATGCTATTGTATACAGTGGTTGTTCTGGTCTTCTGGTTGGAATTTTAAGCAAATTTTGCAGGGTATAGTTGTCACTAGTCAGATCATGATAGTTGCAGATTTGCAGTGGCTTCTTTTCTGATGAATTTTAGGAAGAATTTAATAGGACTACGTCATTAGAATATTCTCTGCGTTTACTGATCAATTTAATTCCTAGATTTCCCTCTTATGTGATTTGGTATATTCATTCTTGTTGCGTTGAAAGTAGGTATTGATTTTTAGTAGCCAATTTTAGTGTCCTGTTACTGTAATAATCAAGGCCCTTCTATGATGATTTTATTCATGAAATTTTTAGAATGCACTTTGAGTTTATGTCATCTGTAAAGAAAACATTGTTTGCAAAAGAGTCAAATTTAAGAGTTGTGGATATCTTACTTCCAATGTAGTGTGCAGAACTGTCAATTTGATAGAAAAAATGGATGTAAATCTACACCAGGCTGTGGCCAAGTGCTGTAGTGGGGATCTGCATATGAGGGGGAATTAGCTATGCTTTAAGCAACAAAGAGACATCCCATAAATTTAGTGTTTTAAATTAACTTTATACTAAAAACTTTTTTTATGTTTTCAAGAATGCAATATCACGTTAATGCTTGCCTTCTTTTATTGTTTTTTAAAGCTCACTCGTGATTTTTCAATATTACCAGGAGATGAGAGAAAAAAGACAGCAGATGCCATACCACATGCACATCAATTTGGAACTCTTGGAGGCAGTTCATTTGACTTGTGCCATGCTGTTGGAGGTCCCTTACATGGCTGCCAACACCTTTGAGTCACAGCGCAGGATTATAAGCAAGACTTTCCGGAGATTGCTCGATGCTAGTGAGAGACAAACATTGCGGGGCCCACCTGAAAATGTCCGGGATCATGCTATGGCTGCTACTAGAGGCCTCACTCAAGGAGACTTTCAAAAGGCCTTTGATGTCATCACATCTCTGGATGTGTGGAAGCTCCTGAAAAACAAAGAGAGTGTCTTTGAGATGCTGAAATCCAAGATCAAAGAAGCAGCCCTAAAGACTTACCTATTTACTCATGCTGTTTCTTACAGTTCTCTGAGCCTTGACCAGCTGTCTAAGATGTTTGAACTGTCAGAGCCTCAGATACACAGCGTTGTGAGCAAGATGATGGTTAATGAGGAGTTGCGTGCTTCATGGGACCAGCCTACGCGGTGCATCATCTTCCATGAGGTTGAGCACACTAGATTGCAGGCTCTTGCTTTCCAACTGACTGAGAAGCTAAATTACTTCGCAGAAAATAATGAGCGAGCTATGGAGGCCAAGCTGGGTGGTGGTACTTTGGATGGTTTGCCTCCCAGGAGAAGAGATGGACCAGATTATTCTGCAGTTGCCTCTTCTGGTGGTGGTAGGTGGCATGACAACTCGTACCAGCAAGGAAGACCTGGTGGGCGTTCAGGATATGGAGGAAAGACGATGAATCCAGGACAGTTTTCTGCAGGTGGATATTCAAAAGATCATGGTGGTCATGCAAGAGGGGCAGGCTCTTATGGGCGTGCATCCATGCGAGGACAACACACTGATTCTTCAGCCCGTATGGTCAGCCTTAATCGCGGAGTTCGTTAATTTGTTTTGATCATCTGAAAAATTTTGCCCCAAGGTTCTAAAACTAAATAGTCTAAATTGTTTCCGTCTTATCATTATTCTTTTATTTCTTGGTAGAAGTTCTGGTTTCAATTAAACTAACTGAACTGATTAGTTGTAAGCTTCTAACTTTCGTAAGCTTTTTTTTTTACCAGTTTTTGTGTTTTGAAGCGCAGGAAGCTCCTATTTTATTCTACCTTTAGTTTCTGAAAATTGTCATTGTTCTGTGCTAAATTTAACTGAAATTTTCAGAGCTTGTGGTTTTCGTTTGAGCTATCTACGTTTTTGTGACCGCAAATGAGGTGTATATTTCCATCTCCTTCTCAGGGTACAGCTTGAAAGTGGCATTGCATGTAACCTTAGATGTTTCTGATAAAAGGGGCTGTGGGGAGGACATTGACGGAGATGTCATTACGTGTTTTTCACACGTTGAGCGTGATCATCGTGCACCCCCCCCCTCCCCGGCAGTTGATGATAATTACTTCGTATACTTTGCCTTTCAGAGTAATGTAGTACGAGTAAATCTAAATGAGCAAAGAAAATAGCTTAACATGCACCATAGATGTTGCACTTCTCAAACCCTACAATGGCATGATTTACTAATGAACCAGTAATTGATTTCGTGTACATCTAAAAGAGCGGGAATTTTTTTAATGTGAGAGCGTCGTATCTCATATGTCATTCAAGAATCTAAATGCTCAAATTATGTTTTAGTCTAGTAATCATTCAACTCATACTTGAATGGAAGAAATGATATGATTACTCTGGTCCAAACGTTACTGCATTTGACTTGTAATTTAATTGAGTCAACCCACTAATCATACTCAGCTCATACGTCAACCCATACCTTATGCTACAAACTTATATTAGGAATTAGACGCACGGTAGCATTTCCCTCGTATCTTTCCATATATATTAGGACATTTATGTTGTTACTCATCTACATATATATATATATAGAGATATAGCTCATTCTAATTCATTCCTCCATCTACTAGGGGCGGATCTTGATTTGATTTAATAAAATTATACGTCCTAATAAAATTCCTCCATCTACTAGAAATTTGTTTTTGTACGTACGAAAATGATGATGTTAAGGCTAAGTGTGGCTGTGTTGCTTCTGCTGCCATTCGCGCTGTGGTGTGCTTACGCACAATCACCTTTGGTTGGCATAACATTGGTGAAAAATACTACTGCCAAAGAACTTGGAGCATGTAAGTCTTAACCTACAAATGACTTAAATTTACGTAGCTACTATAAGTCTAAAAATGGTGAAATTTGTTATTTTTTTTATTGATTTTTGTTATTTATATTAAACCTTATTTTTTATTAAAATGGGGAAATTTAATTATGTGGGTGAAGATTGCTTGGATGGGAGTTTACCTGCATATCAGTTCAGCAAAGGATTTGGTTCTGGAGCAAGCAACTGGCTTTTGCACATTGAGGTAATTCACTAATTCATAATAATAATGCTACTATATATAAGTCTAAAAATAGTGAATTTTGTTAATTTTTTATTAATTACGCGTTAAAGATTTTAGTACATTAGGAGTAATTAGAACCAATTTTAATTACTTGTCTTTACATAAGTTGATAATTATTATCTTTGAATTTACAGCAATTTTTTATATACAAGTATACAACTGATTGTACTTTGTTCATGATGGTAAAGCAAAGGTTTTTTTTTCATGTTCCTAACATAGACAAAAAAAATAGCCTTGATTCGGTAAAATCATTTTTTTTTTCATAAAATCATGATTTGCTGTAAATGGATTGAGAGTAATTGTGATTTGCTACTGGATAGAAAATTATAATAATTTGCTTCTATATTGAGGTTGATATTAAATAATTGAATTAGGATCGTACTAAAAAGGTACTTATAAATTATCATGATTTGTAATAAACCATGATTTCTTTTTTTTTTTTTTTTTTTTAATTTTTTTTTATGATTTGCTTGTATTAGCTGTAGTACGTGCTGTATTTAAGAATAATTTTAAATATACTAAAATGGTACAAAATCATAATTTGCTGTAATAATTTGTTCTTATCTTAATTATTGGGAATAATTAAAAATCATAGTGAAAACAAAAGGCAAGAGTGTTTAAGACTTTTATACTACCTCCGTCAACTTACAGTTGCAACTTTGGTGTATTATTTGTGAGATATATAATATTCCAAAACTTGCAACTAAAAGTTAACAGAGGTAGTAGTTTAACTTGGAGACGGAGATTGGGATTACTAAGAGTTGTACTTACGAAACAAAGACTTTGATGAATGGAAGCTAGCTAGCTTTGACAATGGATTTCGATCACTCGATACATATGATGGTGTAAAAAATGATATTATGTTTTGGTAGGGTGGTGGATGGTGCAATGATGTAAAATCATGCTTGGAGAGGGCTACTACTCGAATTGGTTCTTCAAGCTACATGACTGAGAATGTCTTTTCTGGGATCCTAAGCAACAATCAATCCCTCAACCCAGGTTCTTATTTCATACTTGACTTATTGCTTGCTTGGTTTGTTATAAATTTTTGGTTAATATTTGTTCCACGAAACTTTATACTATAATTATGTACTCATTATTGATGGCAAGTTGCTATATATGCTTCATGTAATGTCGATAACAGACTTCTACAATTGGAATCGCGTTATGCTAAGATACTGTGATGGAGCTTCCTTTGCTGGCAATTCCATGTACCAAAATGGGGTAAATATATTTGAGCCTGATCTCTTTTCAGATCAATTTTCTGTGTAGGCCAGGCTGATCTCACAATATCAGTAAATGATTTTCTGTTCTTTCTAATTTGTGTATGCTAACATTCGACAGAACTCATCGCTTTACTTTAGAGGGCAAAAAATTTGGCAGGCAATTATTTCTGATCTTCTTCCACAAGGGTTGGCACATGCAGAGAAGGTATATTATTGAGATAAATTTCTAATCTTAACCTTACAAAAGGCCTAGGCATATGACATTTACGCGTACTCTGATCTGCACTCTGCAGGCTTTGCTTTCTGGCTGCTCGGCAGGGGGTTTAGCAGTGTTTCTGCACTGTGACAACTTCTCCAGGTTTCTACCAGGAAGTGCTACTGTCAAATGTATCAGTGATGCCGGTTTTTTTCTTAGACGTGTGAGTGTCATCTTATTAACTCTTATGTCCTTCAAATTTTCGCCTTCTGTTACCCTACCCTATGTTTTCTGATTTCAGACCTTTGTCATGCTTGCAGAAAAGATGTAGCCAAGAGTGAAATGATTAGAACTTTGTACCATGATGTCGTTTCTCTTCAAGGAGTAGAACAAAATCTCAACCAAAACTGCACCAGTTCTCAAATCGATCCTAAGCAAGTATGATTATGCAAATTGCTTGAAATATTCACATAATAATTTGCTTGCTTTTGATCACATTATAATAAGGTTCTGATCTGAATTTTATCAGTGCTTTTTCCCACAATATTTCCTGAGTTACATCAAGACTCCGATTTTCATCTTAAACACTGCATATGATACATGGCAGGTAGTGTTACATCTCTTAGTTTCTGTGTATTTCTTAAATCTGTTGAACTTATCTACTGTATTAGAATTTTCTTATTGGTTTTTGATTATATACTTTGGCAGTTTTATAACGTCTTGGTACCATCTTCGGCTGATCCGGGAGGAGTATGGAATTCTTGCAAGAAAAATTTAACAACTTGCACTGACAGTCAAATTCAGACACTACAAGGTTAAACTAGTCGCTTATTACCAATTTTCAAACCTGTTTTTAGATAGTACTACAAGGTTTAATATATACAAAGGTTATGATGCACCTGTTATTCAGATTTTCGACTAGACATGCTCAATGCTACAAACTCTTTCTATAAATCTTCAACAAGTGGAGGAATGTTCATAAATTCATGTTTTGCACATTGCCAAACTCAGCATCAGGAAACTTGGTTCGCCGCTAACTCCCCTAGAATGCAAAATAAGGTACTTTATTATTCTTTCCTTCATGGTTTTTTCTTATGTATGAGTCCTAGTAGTAAGTCATTTTTCACTCTTACTACAGCATCGATCATGCTATACGTATCCTAGTATCTACACCCTTTTTGTTACGGCGTAGATATATACTAACGTTGCTGCTTAGTATATTAGTTTGCATATATAATTTGTGTTATCACTTGGGATTTCTGAAGTATACATACTAACTAGTAATTGTACTCTGTATATCCTGCAGACCATTGCAGAGGCTGTTGGCGATTGGTATTTTGAACGAAACGAGACAAAGCTGATCGATTGTCCATATCCTTGTGGCTCTACTTGTCAATATTAGAGACTAAGATAAAATTAAGGGAATTATCATAGGAATAGGAGAATTTTTTGGAGGTGAAGATTATAAAGCACAGATTTTGCTGATGCAAAAAGATGAAGTGATATTCAGTGAACAAATTCCTATAAGAAAAATAAACTTTTACCCGGATTATATATATGTTATTCAAGCACAATTCTTCTAATCAAATAATGTACTTCAATTTTATTGTGCCTTTTACCAGATCTACTGCATCTGTTTTGTTACTAAAGACATCTGAACTGATAAAAATTATTGTATTGTTTCAAAGTCATAAAGACCGTGGCTAAATATAACTCGGACTACTTCGTACAAGTATTAGATTTACAAGTTAAAGAACGTTTGATTTCCTATTTAAACATTAGACGTATAGGATTACCTTATGAATGGCTAAACTAGTCCGAATGTGGAAGAAATTCAATTTTGAGGAGACCTTTGTCTAATCCACACAACCTTTATCCGTCAAAGACATGGAAAATGCTTGTTTGATCTAGGAAAGAGCAATTTATACCTTCAGTAGAGGTACATGATAGTTCAACTTTGATCAAAGGGAAGAGCACTCTAAATAATCCAACTTCTTAGACGTCTTTGAGACCATATATACCATACAATATCTTAATTGTCTCCTAGCTTAACCAAAAAGAACAACACTTATCTCTACCTATCTAATAGTTTAACAAGTATCCCTCGCTTTTATATGTAAAGATTAAAATTAAAAAATAAAAAATCAAATCTTAGATGAGACCGTCTCACACTAATTTATAACGACACCTTAAAACATTGATCTCATGAAATAAACAATTCTTATGGGGAACAGACTAACACAAAAGATGATGCATACAAAGTTCAAAATCATTCATTAGCATAATTAGGTAACATAGACTAATAATTAACCAAAGCTATAAAAATAATGATGACACAAGGACAAAAGTAGACCAAAAGCTTTTGTTAGTGGGTAATGCTTGCTGTCCTCTGTTTTACCAGTTGAATTCATGTATTTCATCAGTTTACTGTTTTTTTTTTTTCCAAAAGTCAAAAAGATAAGCTAAAAAAAAACTATAATTAGCCAAATTTTAAAAGGATTTCCTGATAAGGACTAACGGTTGAAAATTGAGAGGTGGGATACGAAGGTTCACTTTTACTTTGATAAGTGCATTAAGATCTCACTAACCTACTCTATAAGCATGTGCAATTTTTGCTTTGTCCACTTCAAAATATTATTTTTTTATTATTTAATTTTTGCAATTAGTCAAATTACTTCTTTATTTTGTAGTGGAAAACAACTCACAATGCACCAAGTTTAAACATAAAAAGTTGTTTTGTCTGCATTTCCTAATTTGTTTTCTCTTTTTTTAATTTTCCCAAATTATCACCTTAGTTCTAAAATATAAATTGTACAAATAGATATATTATTTTGAAGTTTCATGGATAATTTTGCACAAAATTTAGTATTTTCTCTTTTCTTTCATTATTGCAACATGTTGTTATGCTAGGTAACTAGATAAGTATGGTGTACTAGAAGAGAGGTACCGAGGGGAAAAAAAATCATGTGCCGTGGTTGAAGTGTTGAAGGCCTTCTTTTCACTTTTGCTTGTATAATTAAAAATCATTATAGCTTAAAAATCAAAGAAAATATGAATAAAAGGTTCATTTACAACTTTCAAAATTAAAATAAAGTATGTTTAATCAAAATAAATTTTGTAATTTGAAAATGCATACATAACTCATACAAAGTGCTTATTATCAAGTGAATTATGCGCAAACTTAATATTCCATAACTTTAATTATTGAATATACTGAATATGATAAAAAGTGCATATTATAATAATTAAATAATTAATTCTACTTTTGTTGGCAACATGTGCACGGTGGGGAGTTACGATTTTTTTATTCAATTTATATAAACTTGTACAGTATACAAGTTTGTTATATACAACTATTTGTGAAAATTCAACTTATCAACTACAATTTGCAAGGTACTCAATCCCCTAAACAACTTGATCTGAGTCAACCTAGTGGTTGTCAGATCAAAAATTGACTTCTGCCATTTTATTAGTCCAAAAGATCATGCCAGAGAATATTTTCACAAGTTTCAGTAGTGACTACTGCCACTAACCCATTAAACCCAACAACACTATTCATCTTATATCAAGACAAAACAATCTTCTAGTTAAATCATCTTGATTAATATACAAATTACTTTGTATGAAACAATCTAGACTTAGCCAATTATGTCAACCATAAAGACAAGACGAGATTTATTAAGATTACTTACAAGTGTAATCTAGATATCCTATGTGTTTGTTCTTATAAAGCTAATTGATGATGTAAAGTGTTACATATAATTCATTAATCTTAAAACGGAAATGTCTGACAACCCAATCCAATTTACAGATCGATATATATAATAGACATGTAGTAATTAATCTAATTTGATATGATGTATGTTAGTAGCTTAGTATAAGTTACAATCAAGTTGCAACATATAATGATGAGAAACCTCCTTTCATCGAAATTTCATTTATCACTTGAATTATCTATCTTATGTACCAATGCACTAGAAACATAATATTCCCTTATGCTTTACAATATTCCAGTGTACAACTAATAATTTATGTTACTATACATCATGGCACCTTTTCTTTGAAAGATATGTTTCTTATTTCTCTTTACAATATAGTTCTAAAAAACAATACTATAAACGTTACATATTTGATTATTTTCTATAGCATGGTCGAAGAAGACAGCTAGCAATACTATATTGCAGCAACATATACATGCATGCATCAGCACCACACACCATAATTTGACTAGTTCCATCTTCTGCTTCACTTTGCTCCTTTTTGCCTTCTCTATCAGGAGTTTTTTTTTTTGCAACTTGACGACTTGTGTGATCTTTTCATGTACAATATATTAGTAGTAAATCACAATTAAATCGCGCATATGCACGTAAGTTTAACTCGTTCGATGTTGTTCTTCCTGTTTTATTCTTGTTTTTAGAAATTTATCGGTGTTAGAGGGCTTATCAAAAGGTAGTGAAATCAATATCAAATCTAATGTATTATACCACTTGGTTAACTTTTTTCAACAATAATAAGTCTAATGAAACTTTTTATCAGGTGTACACAACTATACAAGCAACATCTTTGAATTATATATACAAAAGAATTATTCGAACTTAGGTAATGTTTTGTGATATCTTTCCTTTTTACCTTTGACGAATGTGGTTATTAATTTGTACACTTTTTACAATAAGATAAGACTGTTTATGATACAACAAAAAATTTATTAATTATTTGAAGAGGGCAAGAAATTACATCTTACATATGCATGTATATTAATCTTAAAGCTATCTGATCGATAAGCTAAGGGCTTGCGTATCAGCTTTGAAGAAAGATGTGATATAAGAGAATAGAACTTAATTATCACCTTCTTTGTACACTTTTAAGGCACGTACAAGTACAACAAGATAAAAATTAAAATTGATTGTCTCAATTGAAAACATAGGCTGATATTTTATATTTATTGGCTCAAAAAAAGGCATAGAGACTAACATATCAACGTGACAACATCTACCTATGTACATATATATAACCGGGGAAAAATTGAAATCTCATATCTAATATATCAGGATCGAACCTCGGTCTTAACCTTTAGATTAAGGCCTCATTGGCTACTTATTCTAATTCATTAAATTAAAAAATTCAACTAACATGGATCATATATTATATAATGATCTCAATTAGTTGAATATTGTCTCATTAAGGAAATGAACAAATTTGTTATATTCTACTCCGTATAATTAAGTACTAATCATCTCTAATTCCCTATACATATATATATTCTACTCCTTGTAAGTACGTAGTTACGTACTAATCATCTAGAGTATGCTGGCCATCCGAATTCGCCTCCCCAAAGTTTCCTTGAGTTGATGAATTCGAAGTTATTAATGTTAATTCAGCAATTGTAATCACAACTTGAGGACAATCAACAGCATTAGAAACATGATTATTAACAGCTTCATCATGTTTTGTAACATTTTCGGGTTTTGATTTTTCTACAACATTTTTCTCCTTAATCTTGGCCTTTTTAAAATGTGCGAGTATTGCAAGATCATACGTAGACTCAGCAATTTTCTCCGTGCAATCAACAATGTCGATAAGTAGAGAGGCTAATGTCGCGATTGGTATGATTTGTAACAACTCGGCGTGTTGATTATATGATGAGCCGGATTTGAGGAACGTCTTGAGGCTTTTCACGGCTGCTTTTGAGCTAACAATGTGTGCATTAATTGAAGTAGAAGGATATGCCATTTTTCTTATGCATGATCCTAACTTTTTTAGGGTTTTGCTTGATTCCAAACTTATTTTGGTGCATGCTTCTCTTATTTCTTCTGGGAACTTTTGTGGTTTCTGTAACAAAATCACACAACAAAAGTTAAATATTGTTACAACTTACAACTAGTTGTATTTGTACGTACAAAAAAAAAAGATTTCATTAATTTAGTAAAATAAACGAGATATTTAGTTAAATTGAGTAAAAATAAGTTGATAAGAACAAACTCTCTTATCATTTAGTAAAACTATTTAAATGTAAGGTTTATAAAATTATTGATATTAAATAGATTGTATGTTTTTTTGACCATATACCTGTGTTTGAGGATCAAAATAAGCATTAAGAGCATCAATTCTGTAGGCGCATTGCCTAACAAGGCCTCCTAGTTTAAGGTATTGATTCCATGGATGATGGTATCTAAAGTGCCCGTGTCCTGGCTCCCACCTCGCAAAATTTGCCTAAAATTCGAAAAAAAAAAATAAAAAAAAATACATGTCATTTCGATGAATTCTAGCTAGGAATCATTCTCTAGGAGATCGAAACGATGAAAAGAAAGGCATAAAAACTTACCATGGTGTCTTCCACACTTTTGGAATTTAGAACACTTTTGTAGCCTTGAAAAGATGACTTATTTCCATCCTTAGATTTAACTTCACCTTCAGATGATTTCAAGTATATAGCTCCAAATCCTGCAAAAATAGTATTTAAATTAGTTACGTTACTTAATTATACAACATGATGTTACATACTTACGTTATGTATGCATGCACTTTAATTTTTTATAGTAAAGATGGCTAATTTAATTATATGTGTACCTTCTAAGAAAAGCCCTAATTTTTCCATATTAGAAGCAACTGAGTTATGTAATTCTTCACCGGCCCAAACAGGAAAAATGAGTGAGTTTATAAGTAGGCTAACGGATCCACCTATCGCGATAGTTGACAATCTTTTGTGTGCCAATTCTACGATTTCATCTGCTCTATACCCTGATATGGATACGAAGCTGAATGTCAATATGAATATCAAGAATCCATAATCATATCGCGCCTTGATTTTTGGGAAAAATCGCATGAATGTTGATGCTGCGGCTGTATTTTTGTCAACCAAATAATTTCATATAGTTAGCATCATGTATACATCTTAATAAGCTATATATTTTATGGCTGAACAAATTTTGTTTAATGTAATGTTTTTATTACTCGTATGTACCAAATATGTAGACAAATAATCCAATAAGGACAGGTTCACCAATCTTGCCACAAAGACTAGCCAAGTGATGCGCCCCAACTCCTAGAGCACCTGCTAGTAAAGTTGCTAGAGCCCTATTTAATCCTTTTCCTAATGTTGCGCCTGAAAAAAATTAACCGATAAGTTAATTTAATTAGTAAAAAAATGCATTTACCTAACATTTTATTTAAACGGGCCAAATTAGTATATACTTACCAACAGTAAATTCAAAGACAACAACTACGGTCATAACAGCCCACATGGCAGAAACGCCAAAGCTATTATAAAGAGGTTGAAAATAGTAAAACAAAGACACCAAAGTTATAGCTAGTCCAACTTTGAATGAATGAATAACCCTTCTTGGATCATCCCTAGCTAAGTTTCTCATCATTGTCGCGATGCCAACAACCTTCGCGACTAACCTCTTTGGCAAGTGATGGAGCCAACACCATACTCGCGATACAAGGCTAATTTTATCATTGTGACTAATAACATGATCACTAGTAGTAAACCCCATGATTTTTGTGGTAAAATGTTATGCTTTGCATTTGCATATGTTTTATGCTAATAGCAAATGAGTAGTGGGATGATTTATGAGAGTTAATAAATGTCAAAGTTACATATTTATAGGGGAAAAGAATGAAAGATTTGATGTAAAAAGATAAACAAATTAAATAGTAATGTCTTTTTCAATTGAAATTGTACAATGCAAGTACAGGGGAATTTTTGTTTATGGTTGTCACTTTCTGCGGTCTGCTTTAGTGGTATTTTCTGTATGGTTGGTTGTTAAGTAAAGCAGGATTTTTGTCTGTCACTTTCTATGTTTTTGTGTAGGCCACATACATTTGAAATCATCAATTAATATGTGTAGCAACATTAAAAAAAAAAAAATAAATAAAAAATAAATAAAAACTAAAACAAATATAAAGAAGATTTAAGATAGTGGCAAACTTGTGTTTTATAGTGGTGTTGAACTTTCCTATGCTTTCATTTTGGTAGTAAATTTTTTTTTGGTGTTACACTTTCCTATGCTTT
The DNA here is from genome assembly GCF_001683475.1 of Chenopodium quinoa. NCBI lineage: Eukaryota > Viridiplantae > Streptophyta > Magnoliopsida > Caryophyllales > Amaranthaceae > Chenopodium > Chenopodium quinoa. Next base: position 1,230,235 of record NW_018742987.1, on the reverse strand, counting down.
CATTTTGGTAGTAATTTTTTTTTTTTAAAAAAAAACACTTTTTGAAAAAAAAATTTACTACCAAAATGAAAGCATAGGAAAGTTCAACACCACTATAAAACACAAGTTTGCCACTATCTAAAATCTTCTTTATATTTGTTTTAGTTTTTATTTTTTTTATTTAACTGGCACACAATTTAGTTACTAATCTGTAGTACTATATCTCCTCCATTCTTTTTAAATTGACACAATTTTTATCACGTATAGCAACGCATAAGTTTAACTATTAATAACTTTAATAACATACATGCAGATATTTAAAGAAGTTATACTATAAAAATATATTTTACCACATAAGGCAATTCAAACAAGGTGTCACATAACTATGCTTATTAAAATTATAAATCACAAATGTATCAACTAGAAAGAATAGAGAAGGTAAAGTATAACCACTACAAAAAAAATCAATATAGCATCAACTAAAATTTGTTGCTATTCACCAAAAATCCGTTCCCAACTCTTTTTAGCAACGGGTTGGAAATAAAAATTTGTTGTTGCTAAAAGGCTTTGTTGCCATGGGATTTTGGAAACCAGTTGCAAAGCAATTTTGTTGCAATATAGCATCAATTTAAATATAGTTTCCATGATTGTTGCTGTTTTTGGTGCATTCGTTGCCAACTTTGGCATTAGATTACCATTGATTGTTGCTAATATTAGCAACAAATTATTAATGTTAGATCCTAAAATAGCAACAAATTATTAATGTTGGTTCCTAAAAATAGCAACAAATTATTAAAGTTGGTTCATAAAAATAGCTACAAATCATTAATATTTGTTGCTATCAACACTACGAGACAAAAACCCATCCCTATTAGCAATTCGGTTCAACCCGATCTCGGCCTTTACCAATCTGAAACCTCACTCAAGTTAGGTCAACTCGGCTCGACTTTGCATGTAAGACTCTTTGAATCCCCAGTCTCAAGAATCGCATTTGGTAGAAGTCGAACTTGCGACCTCAAAGTCAGATGGTGAATCTCTTACCAACTATACCAAGTACTATTTGTTTACTTCTATGCATATAATTTATAATAAGTGAACAAAATATTAGAGACGAAATTGAAAAATTTGTCTCCAAATTTGGGACAAAATCAAAAATTCGTCTCTAAATTAGAGACAAAATTGAAATCCGTCTCTATTTGATGTCATTTTAGCAACAAATAATTTTATACATTACAACAAAAAGTGGCTTACATATAAATTAACAACAATATGTAACACAACTCGTTTCCAATGACAACAAACAAAATAATGCGTTATCAATTAGCAACAATAATTTAGAAGACTTGTTTCTAATGGAAACAATTCAAAAATTCATTGTATTTGTTTGTTTCTAAATCAATACAACTAAAATATTTGTTGTCATAGTTTGTTACTATTTGGCAACAAGAGAAAAATATGATGCCGTCTAGTAACAACTAGTAAGACAATTTGTTTTAAAAAGCAACAAATCAAAAATATGTAGCCATTGTTTATTAAAATCTAAAGCATAAAATGTCGTTTTTTATTAGGCAATGAAAAAATTTAGATTCGTTGCTATTTAGCAAAATTTTAAAAATATGTTGCCAAACTTAGTTGCTAAAAAGCTTTTATTTTTGTAGTGAACACTTTAAAAATAAAAATAAAAAAAATAATTAAGACAGTGCAACACTCAAAAACAATTATAAAGCATATGAACTTTTTTTTTTTTTTTTTTTTGGTGGAGATAAAGCATATGAACTATGAAGTACTATATATGCTGGTGGAAAGTGATATTTGTAATAAAATCAAAATTGGCAGCTAAATAATCCCTACGCATTTCCTTAAAGAGTAGAAGATTTATGGCATTACCATAACATATTGTTTTTCCCATTGTTTCTAAATACATTGCATGTGTATGCTATTTTATTTATAATATATTAGTATACACAGTGACGATTAATTAACACTGTATGACATTAGCTAAGCCACATACAGTGCAACGTGTTAAACTCTATGAAAAAGGACGGAGTATTTTATTTGTATTTAATTATCATTGAACATCTTTAATTTTGTAATTAAAAAAAAATTATATTTGAAAATTAAAAGTACATAATATGAATCTAATAAGTATTATTTTTAATAATTTTATTATCTTAAGAATTAGTGCACAGTATGTCAAATATGATCAAAGTTTGATATGATGAACAATCGAACATATATAGCCAAAATCAAAGAAATAAACCTAACTAAGCCATATTGATCGTGTTTTTGCATTATATTATATGATCGTGGAGTAACATCATCATATCCGCGGTGCTATATGACGATAACAATAATTAATGTTGGACCAACCAATATATTTGTAATAAACCAATATATTAATATATAGTTTGGTGCCACTATATATATAATGAAATAATAATAAAACTTTAGCAAAGTACTCCGTACTAGTGTACTACATTGCTAAATCAGGCATAGGAAAATAAAGTAACTCATCGAAATAACTAATTGCTAATTCGAAGAAGAAAACAAACAAAAGAATGTTTTGTGTATTAAGTTAACTTGATGTTTAACGAAAAAAGAAGTTATCTAACAACCTTGGTAAGTACGAGTAGCTTAAAACTCTAAAAATGCATCTCGAACTACTATCAATATCATCATATAAAGAGTGCTTCTATAAATCTATACTATATTACTATACAGTCTAGTTGCATGTGCATTTGTACTTGAAACACATTTACACATAGAACATTAATAACTTCTCGTAATAGGGTATTTACCTAGCTAGTGCGTGCGTGTTTAAGAATGAAGAAGGGTTGTGTACAATAGTTAACAAAATACAGGTTCAAATCTCGACCCTTATTGTAATTTATATTGTTATAGTGACTCATTCGAACAATAATGAAAAATTTGGTTACAGTTTCAAATTTTGGTCTAATAAAGTTGATGAAAACTCTCGAAAAACTCGGTGAGACAAGAAATCGCATATGTGAAAGTAACATAGTAATCATTAAAAAATTTATGCTACGAGACAAAGTAATTAAACTAAACGTATAAAATAATATGAAGCAATTCTAGTGGGATGGAGAAATACTAAAATATGCATGGTAAGTAAAGTATGTAGAAAATATAAAGATTCTCTTACTAAATTGGTAGAAACCTAATGTTAGCATGCTTAGATCAGAATCAATCCTTATCCAGAGGCCAAAATAAAAAGTAATAATAAAGCTTACATAATATTATAGTGCGAATCATATATCTTGTGAACTGTGACATTTTACCTTATCAATAATAAACGTACATTTCATTAAGAAATTAGGCACATCATAGAATAATATAATTCCGTGTGAATATTATTGTTTTTATATTCTGAACACCATACATCAATCTTTTCTGATAGATTGTAAAGGATAATGGTATATAAATGAATTTTATGTTATCCTAATTCTTAATAAATTACCATCATTCACAAATATTGTCACCAAAATTATCTCAAATACTCTATGTTGTACCTAATTTGTACATTTTATGCCTCCTGTATATTTCACCCAAAAAAATAAACAGTTACTCTGTGTATGTTTGTACACTAAGTCACTAATACACTCCATATATATCTCTTTTGATTTTCACTCTCAAATGTACATTAATTATTAACCATTAATATATTTGGTTTCATATTAACAAATACAAAAAATAAAAAAAAATAATCACGCATGGTTAGAAAATATACAAGATCACATATGATAATATACTCAACATAATCACGCATGTTTAGAAAATATACAAGATCACATATGATAATATACTCAACATATATACGTTATCATTTAATGGAAAACTGGTGGAAATTAGCTTGATCGATAATAGGTCCCCTCTAAATTTCAAATACCATCAAGGGGTTATTGCAAATTTTCCAAGGTTAATGGGAAGTCAGTTTGAGTAGTCCGAGCTAGTGTGTAGTCCTTTAGCGTGTGTAGGTTGAGCGTTACACCAAGTTACTACTTTTAATTATTCCGTGTGATTATATGCATAGTGTATGTATTTCATACTTATGGTGTTTCTTTTTTTTTTTTTTTTAAAAAAAAAAAATTAGACCTTATAATTTATAATTATATACATATATTTTCATGTTTATAACATTATAGGAATGGTTTAGAGGGTTAAATAACCACCCTTATTGACATAGACGTTCTTTGAGTATGTTCAGTACACTAATCAAGCCTATCAAGGAGATTAGGATAAATTGGCTTTTTATTTTTTAAATAAACGAACTTAAATGTTGAATTGTGGGCCCACCTGGCGGCTGTAAGGCCCAAAATATTTGGACCGTTACAAGGTTACCATTGGGCCCACAGGAGAATTTTGATTCAAACTAGTAGCTCATTGAGTCACTATTGGTAGAAAAAACAAGTGCATGCCTTAAACATCACGTATGTTGCAATAAATTTCCTTAAGTACGTAAATCTAAAACTCATGTTTAACGCAAATAATGGTCAAATAACATATTCCTACTTTCCTATCTACCATTGGACTTTAGAGTTTGTAGTCATGATCTTGACATGACTTTCATCTTCTACCATGAATAATAATGTGTGGCATTTAGGAAGCGGGCTGGGGCCTGGGGGCTGCTGGGGGTGACATTGATTGTACTACACAATGTTGTTTTGGCCGTGCCTAGGTTATTGTTGAGGTTGGCATCAGGATCCATGATTTATGACATGTACGACAACATATTTTAACATAAAACCTAATGGTACGACAAGACCCAATATGTGACCCATGAAGTTTTTGTAGCTCTCTAAATATTTGTGTTACCGCTGAAAATAGCTATTATTTATACTTCCTTTTTTTTTCCTTGTTTCATTTTATAAATTAAGGATGTATGGGCAATTTTTAAAAGTGAGAGAGATGGAGAGACTAATGAAAATGAACCCATGTAATAACTAATAATAGATCGATAGAGAGAATTAATTAACTAATAACAAAAGCGATGCAACATGCAAGTAATTTAAAACTTGTATTTAAAAAAAGTGATACAACTAAAAAACACACAAGGAAATAAAATAATTTGCAATGTTAAAAAGGTAGGAAAAATAAAGAAGTGACCTCAAAAAAAAAAAAAAAAAAAAAAAAGCATTTACGCAATTTAAGGCCCATAGAAGTTTATCATTTAGCAAATAAGCAACTGGACCCAGTCGACATAGAAAGAAAGCCCAATAATTCTAGCTTACATTACGTGACCCAGTGGCCTAATAACCAACACTTTCTCAACAACATAAGAAAAGGAAATGCAAGTACAAAAAATGAGAGAATGTTGTAGCAAAAGACTCATTTTCAACATCTTGGAATAAATTACGGAGTAATAGAGTGCTTTAGGATACAATTATAAGTCATAATCAAGTGTTTTATTATCAATTAAGTTGTCTTCATTTTAGTCTCTAGATCTAAACGACATTAACATTACAAGTTAGAAATCAAAATGAAAACAGTAAGAAATCTACCTTTCCTACACCACTAATATATAAGAAATTTGTCGATATGGTAAATATACCTATAAAATACTAATTATATATTTTTTCCTTTTATTTTTAAAATTTGGAGTATAGATTAAGGGCCTGTTCTCTTCTGTTGAAATTCAGTTCAATTCAGTTCACCTCTTAATTTACGTCTAATGATATTGCTAATGATATAAAGCCAAATTTCATTATTTTAAGCTCTTATTACAACAACAACAACAACAACAACAACAACAAAAAACAATAATAACAAAAACAATAATAATAATAATAATAATAATAATAATAATAATAATAATAATAATAATAATAATAATAATAATAATAATAACAATAACAATAACAATAACAATAACAATAACAATAACAATAACAATAACAATAACAATAACAATAACAATAACAATAACAATAACAATAACAATAATCAATAATCAATAAGTAATAAATAATAATAATAATCATCATCAATAAATAATAATAATAATAATAACAATAATAATTGAAATAATAATACTAATAATAATAATAATAATAATCATCAATAAATGATAATAATAATAATACTAATAATAATAATAATCAATAAATAATAATAATAATAATCATCAATAATTAATAATAATATGTACATTTGTATATACACATATGTATAGTAATAAATAATCAATAAATAACCAAAGATCACTAATCCGTAGTTAAAAATCACTAATTAATAAGTTCAGTTTCAGTTCAGTTCAGCTCAGTTTAGTTTAGTTCAGTTCAGTTCAGCTGAGTTCAGTCAATCGGAACAGGCCCTAAACAATTTCACTATCCATCTCAAATTCAATTTTAAGGTCTATTCACATTTACTTAATTTCAGTTCAGTTCAGTTCAACTCCAATCAATTTAGTACAATTCAGCGCAGTTCAGTAAATGTAAACATGCCCTTACTTTATTTAAAAAGTTTTAATTTTTAAGGTATGTTTTTTTTTTTTCTAGGTACTAAGAAAGAGAAGAGTCAGAAGATACATAAAAAAAAAAAAAAAAAAAAAAAAAATGCTATCCTTGATCCTTCTACTACAAGCATTACCAAAGAAAAGCTCTTGTAAAACTGCCACTTGGAATTGGAAAACTCTGTCATGTCAGAGACCACCATTGCAGTAAAAAAATTTCTTCTCATCTTTCCCCCTTTTCTCAACCAATAAATTCAATTTTTTTCAAAAGCAACCATAATTCTCACTATAAACAAACTCACAATCAATAGCATAAAGAAAAAGTTTCCCCTTTTCTCATCAGATTCCACAAATCCAATGTAAAATTTTCAACAAATCTTCAATTTCAACAAAAACCCATTAAATTTTCAATCTTATTATTTTGTCAAAGAAATTGAAGAAAATTTCTGGGTTAAGTTGAACCGATTGAATCAGGAACTGGGTAATTCTCAATTTACAATGGAAAGTAAAATTGAGAGAGAAAATAGTGAGCAAATGGTCAATTATTATGCTGAAAATACTGTATTTGTTGCTGTGGGAAAGAATTTCAAGGAGAGTGAATCTGTGTTGACATGGGCAGTAAAGAAATTTGGTGGGAAGAAGAGAATTTGCATTCTTCATGTTCATCAACCTCACTTGCTCAGTTTTTGTAAGTTCTTCATCTTCTTTCTCTCTCCTCAATCTCACTAATTTTTTATTGAGAATTTTGGATTTGTGAATTTCTTATGATATTTAGAGGTTGAATTTGGTGTGTTTTGGTACTGATCTAAGAAATAGTGATTTCTTTTGATGTTAAGTGTGATTGACTCCATTATATTGTTAGACCCTTGTTTACTTCACGATCTAATGGAACAGTGATTTGAGTTTATGACTCGTTTGGTAGGTGGTAATAAATCGCGGGAGGACTGATTGGAGGTAATATATGGAGTAGTGGAATTTGTAGTTTTGGGTTGCTATTGATTGCCTTAATTCTAACACTCTTTGGGGAATTCAGTCCGAATTATTAAGTATTTAATTTATAATTATTAAGTTTTTTTTATTAAAATAAGGTTATAAGAATGGGTTAATTTTCCCATTGGAATGAAGCCAAAAGAGTAGTTAACTTTGGGTTTGGATTATACTAATGGAATATTTCAAGGGGCTCTTTGGAACTGCTTGCACTTCATTCATGGTGAGGTAGCAGATGTCCGTGTTTGGAATTCGGACCAAAGGATAAGTGAAACTAGCTTCATTTGGCATCACATTTTTTTCACACGGGTGAAATTGCTCACGTCGTAGTTTCCCTTACCCAGCCCGTGCTACCCTGGTAGTCAGAGGAGCCTGTTTAGATGTATTGAGGTAATGTTGAGGCTTGTGAGCAAGTTAGGATTGACCTACTTAATGGTAGAAAATGATATGTTGTGTTTTAGCTTATTGTCGTCTTAGTAGCTAGAATTATCGTAGTAATGAATTTGACTGCCAATTGCTGAAGTAGTTGATCCTTCATTGCAGTTGCACTTGAATATAGTATGGCATGGTTGCATATACACTGGCTTTATTAGGAATAATTTCTCTGTTTTACAATATTAAGGATAAGCCTGATTGTCGTACAGTGGATATATAATGACACTTTGGCACTTCAAGTTGAACCAAAAACATGGAAATCTTCCTTAAGCATAGTCCAACCTTTAGACCCCTTTTATATTGGAGTTTTAAAATCAAATCCACCATACATCACTGTCCATTTAAGTGTGAACTATGAGATTTATTTTCAACTTGAACATCTTAATGGTTGAAGAGAGGTGGACGCAGCCATGAGCCCCATGAGGCCATGACTAATTGAATTCATTGACCTTATGACCTATTCAATTCAGAAACTAGTTTTTGGGTGTCTACAATGGCATTTCTGATACTTTATTATTCTCTATCTCTTATATGATGGACTTAGGGATCCTTTGCTGCGGCATTTTGAGTGTATAACTAGGCCAATGCCAAACTGTCAAGTTTCCTGTGATGAAACTGCTTATAGTGAAATAAAATTCCCTCGTCCATTAATGCCACCATCAGCTCACAACCAAATATCTTGGCAGTTTTGATTATTGGATTGCTTATTTGCTGCATTTGAGCAACTTTTTATCGCTTGATAATTATCATTGTGAGCCATTACTAATAGAAGTATTCCTGTATATCTACTGTTTAAAATACTTCAGTAGATGGGAAGTTATCAATCAGCAAATTCAAACAAAGAGCAGTCAAGGCACTCCATGAATCACATATGCAGAAACTCCATAAACTCATCAGTCAATATGTTTCTTTTGTTTCTCAAATGGGGGTAATGCTCACTTTCTTTATCCAGATGTACTTTACACTGTTTATTGCATTTTTTATTTTTTGAAAATGTTTTTGTTGGTTTGTCCATCTATATAAGGCAGTTGACTGGATTGACTTGTGTCCCTAGGTGCGTGCAGATAGGATGTGGATAGAAATGGAGACTGTTGAGGATGGAATAGTCAAGATGATTGCTCAGCATGGTATCAAATGGCTAGTGATGGGAGCAGCGGCAGACAAAAATTACACAAAGTATGTGGAGCTTTTTGAGTTTGTATGGTTTGGTTTGTTAAGATATCATATTAGCTGGAGGATATTAAATAGAACTAAATATTTTAACTAAACGAATATGCAGGGAAATGGCTGACCTGAAGTCCAAAAAGGCAAAATATGTCTATGAACAAGCCCTGGTTTCCTGTCACATATGGTTTATTTGTAGGGGAAAGCTTATCTGTACAAGGTTCCTTCTTTTCCCTCTTGTTTTATATATTCCTTCCGTAAGCAGATGTCATTGCAAATTTGTTACCTTTCCTCTTCTTTATTGCATATTCCAGTCCTATCTACTCTTGGTGTTCTGAATAACTTTAAAAAGCTTATATAAACAGGGAGGGTATTAAAAACTATCCTGGGATGGATATGTCAGAAGCTGCTGAATCACAAGATTCTAATATGGCCACCAAAGAAACTGAAAAAATAAGATTAGGTGGTCCTGGTGCAGAATATCCCCCAATTTCACAACCTCTAGATTTGAGTGGTGTGGCTGGAGAAGTAGAACATCTGAGAGTAGATCGTCTCGTAGGTGGACTATCATTGGATTCAGATGTTTCATCTGAGGGGTCTGTGTCAGAATCTCTAGAATCAGACGTGATGACTGAAGAAGTAGCACGTGTCAGAGTTAACAATCTTCCTGCCAGTACACAAGATTCTAATATGGCCACCAAAGAATCGGAGAAGATAAGATTAGGCTGTCCTGGTGCAGAATACCCCCCAATTTCACAACCACTAGATTTTTGTGGCGTGATTCTTCCGAGAGTAGAAGATCGTCTCGTAGGTGGACTATCATTGGATTCAGATATTTCATCTGAAGAATCCGAGTCAGAATATGTAGAATCGGATGCAATGACTGAAGAAGAAGTAGAACGTGTTGGCGTAAAAGAATCAGGGCCTGTGAGAATGGATTGTATGGCTGATGACCACGGATCACCCCCGTGTCTGACATTTCGGGAACGTGGCTCCATCCTCCGAGCCTTTTCTGATGATTTCAGCTCTGATATGAAGAAGGATACGATGTTAAAATCTCCAAACAATTGTAGGACTACAAATGATTGCATAGACAAAGAGAAAGAGGACCGTGGATATGATAGCAAGTTGCAGTTGTTCAAATTTCGTTCTTCATTCAAATCATTGTCGTCTGAAGGCAAAATGGTAGGCCTCATGAAATCTCTAGCAATTGCATGTTAATCTTATAGCTCTGAGTTGCTGAAATATGACATGCTAAAAGAGAGTTGGCTATTTTTGAAGAAATGAACAGGACTATGATGTTCTGAGTCCTTTTGTCCTTCGAAACACTGACTGATAGGAAAACTTCTCTTTGAAAGCTCACTGTGGTTGATAAATGTTTGCACAGGCAGGAAAAGCTAAACTGCAAACACCGAGAGAAACCCATGATAGACTGGAACAAGCCATTTCTGATGCTGAAAACTTGAAACAGTTAGCGTTTGAGGAATCAGTCAAGCGATGGAAAGCTGAGGACGAAGCTGTTGATGCTAAGAGAAAGGTATCTTGCGCTATAAAATACTATCATCTTCTTTTTTCTCTAACTTTTTGATTGTCCTACTATAAAGCAGGAAGATATGAATGCAGTGGAAGGCAACGATCTGATTATTGGGTAGACCCCGACCCTTGTCAATTAAATTTACTGTGATCAGACTGATTACTCTAAATTTCTCTATTGTTGCAGGCTGATGCTGCAAAAAGTAAATATATTGAGATGGTGAAACAAAGAAAAGCAATGGAGGAAGCTTTGTTAAAAAGGAACCTAGATTGTGGAAGAATCAAAGAAGAATATGAGAAGTGTAAGAAAGAACTTCCAAAGGTCCAAGATCAATGTTTTGGCCTAAAAAGCCAGATCACAGAATCTGAAACTGCAGCTAAGGAGCTGGAGGAGAAAATAATTTCAGCTGTTGAGCTCTTGATATCTTTCAAAAATCAGAGGGACCAGTTACAGCTGGAGCGTGATAAGGCTGTCCTAGAACTGAAGAATCTGGAGAATTTGAAGCAACAGAGAACTGCAGCATTGTCCGGCCTACAATTTTCAAAATTCTCCTTAGTGGAGATTGGTGAAGCAACTTGCAGTTTTGACCCTTGTAAAAGAATTGGAGATGGGAGATGTGGAAGCATTTATAGAGGTATCCTTCGACATGTAGATGTTGCTATAAGGATGCTGCCAAATGATGGGTTCTTGAGCCAACAGATGTTTGAACATTGGGTAAAATCGTATATGTACCTTAAGTTTGTACAATCGTTTCTTCTTTTTATATAATCAATCTGAACCTCACATATTAGCTATGTTATCCGGACTCTTTATTTTGCCTCAAGTATCCATGTTGGATTGTGGAGACTTGACACATCACTTTTCAAAATAATAGCCAAGTCCGAGTAACATATCTTTTAATAAGGAGCAGACATTTATTACTTCTTATGGGTTGGGAATTGCAGGTTGAAATTCTTAGCAGAATACGGCATCCAAACATAGTGACACTTATGGGGATTTGTCCAGAAGCGCGTACTATAATATATGAGTACCTTAAAAGAGGTAGTTTGGAAGACCAACTAGCATGCAGTGGGAAAACTCCGCCTCTGCAGTGGCAAACTCGAGTTCGCATTGCAATAGAACTGTGCTCTGCCCTGATCTTCCTTCATACAAATAACCCTCCAATTATACATGGGAATTTAAAGCCCACTAAGGTCCTTCTTGATGCCAATTTTAAGAGCAAACTTGGTGACTTGGGCATCTTCTTTTTGATCCCACAAAATGAGATTCCTATCAAAAGCCAACACTGTACCTCTCTGTATATTGACCCAGAGTTTCTTGAGACTGGAGTAGTTACTCGAGAATCAGACATATATTCATTTGGGATGATACTTTTACGACTTTTAACTGGTAGATCTTCTTCAGGAATTGTGAAGGATGTCAAATGTGCCTTGCAGAAAGATAAGCTTGAGTTTGTATTGGATTTTTCAGCTGGAGACTGGCCGATTAATCAAGCAAGAACACTGGCTCAAATGGCACTACAGTGCTGTGATAGAAAACCATCAAAACGACCTGACCTAGCTTCGGATATCTGGAGTGTTCTTGAGCCATTGAAAAAGTCATGTGACACTCGAGCATCATGCTTGCAGAAGAAGGAAAACCGCCGGCCCCCCTCTCACTTCCTGTGTCCAATTTATCAGGTATATTAAGTTATTAAAATGCCATATTTGCAACTTTTTCCACCAGTATATAATTATATATGAAAATCCATATTAGAGTAAACAATTATCTTATACCTACTCGAATAAGTTTAGCTCACAATTATGATGTGCTGGAATATAAAACTGATGACTAATGCATATTTCTGCATTGCAGGATAAGATGGAATAAAAGTAGTTAAGTTGCCTGATAAAATGAATTTAGGGGCACAATTTAAGCTCTTAACTATTTGCTTTTGTAACTTAATCTGCAGGATGTTATGATGGATCCGTGTACAGCAGAAGATGGCTACACCTACGAAGGAGAAGCAATAAGAGGATGGTTAGACAGCGGCCATACAACTTCACCCATGACAAACCTGAAACTTTCAACCTGTGATCTGATCCCCAATCACGCTCTTCAGTATGCAATCCAAGAATGGCTGCAGGGCTCATAATTGTACATTCTACACATCTCTTGCCTTAAGGTTGCACATAATATGGCTACAGGGTATACTTCTGTAATTCTTTTATCTGTCATACTTGGTCTAGTTATGCATACATACTGTTGGAACCCAAGAATGACCAAATGCATACTGTTGGAAGATATCTAATGTTAGTAATTATATTATACTGGAGTATCTAAATTTACATAATATAATTACTATCATTAAGATATACTCCAACTTATAGACGATTTTAGCAATAGTTACACTGATAGTTAGATAGCTCTGCAGTACAGTGAAGCTCTACTTAAGTTGGATCAGTGTTATAAGGGATTAGGGGATAACTAACATTTACTCGTGTTCCCTTCATGTGATCAAGAGTTTTTATCTTCTTTTTAATCTAATAATTTTCTAATAATCCATGATACAATAAGGTTTATTGATATGATTTATTATTGTAGGCATTTATTACCTGCCTCCTGTCTAATTATCAGAGTCTTGTCTCAGTGTGCAAAAATGTTTTGGTTGGCGCATTGCTCATTTTAGTCATACCAATGTCTTAAAGAACAGGAGAAAGTTAGTAGCTAACTAGCTAGCCTGCGGTCTTGTGCATGCCCATTTGCCCTTCAAGTCTCAACTCACTTAAGAGAGAGGGGTGGAGACGTGAAGTGGGTGTATGTAACCTTAGATAATAATATGCGTTATGAAAAAGGCGCTAATTGTGGAGAGGAACTCATCTTAGCAAAGTTGGTTGATAAAGAACTCTTTGCTCCACATTGATGAAAGTAGATGGGACTCATTTGATTGGGCTGGCAGGTTCCCCTTTTTTTCCATGGGTATGTTGTATGATGATGAGAGTTGCCTATCTTTCATTCTTTCCCTCAGCTTTTCACCATTATTATTTGGTGTAAAGTTCAATCAATAATGAAATCTATTAGCTCAAAAGATAAAGGAAATTTATGTATAGGTGATATTTGAAAAGATATTGGTCCGCACGTTTCAAAATAATCGTACTCTGTAACATTGTTTTTCAAGGTTAGAAAATTACATAATTGACTATTAATTTTCACCTATATGTAAGAAAATTATAATCACATGAGATCTTGTTAAATACACAGTTGTTTATAATAACATAAATCAACAATAGTAAATGACAAAGTAAATGCAAATGGTGAATTCTCATTGGTTAACCCTAGGTAACTACATTATTAGTTAAAAAATTGGAAAAGTTAATCACCTAAAGTAGCCTTAAATCACAATAAAATTCTTTTAAAAAAAAAATTAAAAAAAAACTCACAATAAATTCTAATATTCACCCAATTCATTTTGTCCATCTTGTACTTCGTAAAAATTATACGGGGTACATAATGAAAATTATAGTTGAGTCTTAAATCTTTATAGTTATAGATATAAGGATCAAAATTATGCTTTACAAATATGCTAAGTTAGAATGGAACCGCTAATAAAAAAATAAAAAAAAACTATAATATTTACTCGTAAAAAGTTACAATAGTAAATAGGATTCTTTATAGGAAGTATATATTATTGATGCATTAATTTCACTCAAATTCGAACGTTTAATTGCCTAAACCATGAGATATTGACCAAAGTAAATTCAAGATTATTAACATGTGTTTGTTCTCGGTTGAAAAGGAAAATATTATAGCTTCAATTAAATAAGAAATATTAATACCACCAATTAATAATTTAACACAATCTTATACGAGTAACCTATTGTTAAACATGTTTACTTAAGACTTTAGAGAATTTTAAATCAAATACTAGATGAGAAAAATAAAATGAGATTTGTATTTCTCTTTGTAATTTTCCTTGAAAAATATTGGAGATCTTTCTATTATTAAAGGCTTAAAAAATGTTAAAATAAAATTAAAAAGAGAAAATAAAAAACACAAGGAGAGATTTACCAAAGGTGGCATTTCCCTTGCTCTTCTTCTTCTTTCTCACCGTCTCTAAGCTTTCGCCGACCATCTTTCTTCACGTTCGTGCCCTTTTTCTTCCAGAAACTTCTTTCGTTTTCTCTCTCCTCTTCAACCCTGAAAAGCGCAGGCCATTCTCTATCGATCGACGCTTCTGATTCTCTCTCCTTTGAATCATAAAGTGTCAACTCATCACTGGGTACGTCACACTTTTTTTTCAAACTATTCTGCTATATTTTTTTGATAAATGATTATGATTTCATTATTCATTGTTGTATTTTATGCCTTCCCAGGTCATTTGACGCCTCAAACTTTGTAAAGTTGTTTGAATTTGATCTGATTTTTCTGGGGTTTTGGAATTTTGGTGATCTGCACCCTTTTGTTTTGAAGGGTTGTAGTTGGTATTTTGATTTCTTAGGGTTTTTTTGTTGATTTGGGATCATCGTGGATCCAATGTAGACTGTGGGTATCGTAGGTTTTTGCTTAATTTGATTTTAGCTCATTAATTTTGGGTGTTTTGGTGGGTTTTGTATTCTGATTTTCCCTGTACATTTAATTCATTTTGTAAGTTATTAAGTGCAATTGCTTGATTTGATTCGTGCTTTTGTTATTAAAGAGTGGTCTTTTTTGTTGTTTGTTTTAGGTTTTTTTGGTGAATATTTCTGTACATTGTGCTGTATGTTGTTGGCAAATTTGTATTGTGTGGAATTTTTTGAGACATTGTTGTTTGAATTGTTTTCGATTACTTTTGCATATATGGAATACATTGCTTGATTGCCCGGACTAGTCAAGTATGTTTGGTTGAGCAGTCATGGTTTAGTACCTTGCCTTGTGTAGAAGATCTCAAACAATTATTAGAAATGGCGGAAAACACCCTCTTGTCTGGTGGTGATCAGGTTGATTGGAAAGTCTTACTTTGTAGTTGTTTTGAACTTTTATTTGTTCCGCCATTTCCGCTCTCGTCTCATTGAAAAGCTATGCAGTGTACTCAAAGCTTTCAAGGATTAATATAAGCCTTAAATTATTTGGAAATGCAGTTTTTGAGAATGAATTTGGGCTCGGCTTTAATAAGGAAGGAATTGGAAATCACTTGTGGCTGGTCTAGGAACCAATAGAATGGGTAATATACATGAGCTTCTTTACCATGAGAAAAAGCTATGTTATCAGTATGCTGAAATGATTTTAGCTGTTTTGTTATAAGAGGATGCCAAGGGAATAAAGCTGTTCTCAACAAGGAAAGATGGATGAATTAAAGAGATGTTTTACATCAAGGTTAGTATGTAGCTCTTTTCCATGTGAGGTATCAACACGTTATTGGCTCCTGAAAGTGGAGCATAAGAAATTAAGCAGCCATATAGCTGTCCTAAAGTTTGGCTTCTATCTATGGGTTGCTACCAAAATGTGATCTCGTGAAGTCCCAAGGAATTTTCTATCCAGCAAAAGTAGCTATATCTTTTGTTCCTTTCTATTTCGTTATCATCTCACTAAATGATGGCCGCTTGGCATGTCTATCGTCTTGGGGGGTTGGAGATCTGCAGTTCAAAATATTTGGAGTAAACTTCTGATTGTCTTCTTTACAGTTTACGCTAGAACGCTACAGGTGGCTTTGATATTTTGGTGCTAGTGAAGTACATATCTGTAACCTGTTCACTGCTCATAAATTAGGTTTAGCCTATTTACCCGTTAATTTCAGAATTTTAGAAATTGGGCTCAGATCAATTTGTATGCTCATTTAATGGAAAGATATCTGGTATCTGGAGATTTTGGCAGCAATGGGCTCTCTTAATCTTAGCTTGTTAAAGATATGGAAACGGTGATTATGACAAAGACATTTGGGAGAAATAATAACTTGTGATATCTTTATTTTTCATCAATGTGTTTTTTGACCAAAAGAAAAATTATTGGTGAATTTAGAGCTTTGAACAAGCATGTCTAATATTCTGATGAAGTCGTGTGTACAATACTTCAATTTATTTGTCTTCTTTATGTCAGATGACTTTGATTCAATTGTTGAGGTCTTACCTGCATTCCATAGATCCATACTATTGTTATTAAAGAATTTTTTTAATGCAGAACATTATCCTAAGGTTGCAACCGTTACAGTAGCACTTGGAAGATAAATGCCACTTCCACAGATCAAGGCCGCTGGTGCAGCAGATGCAATGAAGATGGAAGATGGAAATGACTCTTTAGACACGTTCATCAGACAAGCAATAGGGAAAGAGCCTTTTCTTTCTTTCTCCAGGGCAAATGACAGTCCAGTTCAGTGGATTCAGTTACTTCATGCCTTGGATCAACAAGGTACTAGCAATTTTCTAGTGGTCTAGAGTGTAATAGGATAGAATTGAAGGAGAAGTTCTAGAGCATGTCTTCGTTACAAGTCTCTCATACATCTGAGGTTACTAGTTCAAAAGAATCTTTTCTCTATGTTAAATGAGGTTGACACAATAAAGATGCAAAGAATGCTTTACAATTTTCTGGGTCCATGCTAAGGCCTATGGCGAGTCTGAAAATGTGTACGTTTCTAGCAGGTCTCAGAGGCTAGGATAATGGTGTGATTTGTGTAGTAGCGCTTTTTTCTGAATTTTTCCTTCTATATCTTCCATGGCAGATTTGCCAGGGTGGCCTTTGTTATCTCCATTGAAGGTTCAAATGCAGAAATGTGATAAATGTTCTCGTGAATTTTGTTCAACTATCAATTACCGAAGGCATATGCGCCTCCATAGGAGGAATTTGAACATTGATAAGGTATCCTTTCTTACATATACCTTTTGTCACTTAGCTGAAGTTGTGTTATACAGAAGTCACAAAATGGTTGCTAAATTATTCTCATTAGAAAAACGAATCTGTTAAACCTCATTGTCGCCCAATTTTTATTTATTTTTTAATTTTTTTTTTTATTAAGCTTTGATTAGTACCCTCTACCTTGGCTTATGTTTATGCACGTTCTACAGGATTCAACTATGAAAAACAGGGGCCTGTTGCAAGCTTTTTGGGATAAGGTACGTAATTTTCTATTTTTTGTGTCACCTCTGGGTCATTTCTGTTGGAAGCTCGATTTAAATCTGTAATTTCTGGTTCTTTTGTCGCAGCTTTGTCCGGGAGAAGCCATGGAGGTTATCTCATTTGATGACGTTTCTCTTGAGGTAAGAACTTTGTCTGGGATCATGGTCGGATTCACAAGTTTGTGGCTGCTTAAATATTACTTCGTAGTTAATGATCATAGGGTTTATTGGTTTTTTGCACTATTTAGCAATTATCTGCAGCAGTGGTTTACTCCTAACCTTTTCAAAGTCCATAATATATTAAAATTAACATGCTAGGTTCAAGAGTTACTTTCGAATTACTTTCATGTACATAATCTCATAGCTAGAGCTTATTGGTTTGGAAATGTGATATAGAAACAAGAGAGTATAGGCATATCACATATGAGTTTAGAATTAATAATAGCGGGCACTTGAATTTTCATACTATCTCTTCTATTTGTAAATTTTTTAATATAATTATCTCCATTTTGACATTTACTTAGCATGTTTGGAACACCTGAATTATACACTAATTATCTTTTTCATTGATCTCTCTAGGGAGTTAGTGGGTGCTCGATTGTGAAGGCATTGACATCATTTATTCGGAAACCTGGATTCACTTCTCTTCCACAGATTTATGTAAGATCTGGGTCTGCACTCCTGGTAAGAAACTAGTTGTGTTTCTGATTATATTTTGACCACTAGCTGCTGCTGTTCTCTCTTGTTTTTTTTTTTGTCTCCAATCAAAACCTTTTTCTGTTATATCTAGCTTGTTAACAGGATAATCTTAGCTTTAACACTGATTATTAAAAATTGCAGGACCTTGTCCAGGGTAGACCTTCCAGGTTCCCGATATCGTCACAAGAGCTGTTTAGTATTTTAGATGATGCAAGCGAGAAAACCTTTTTATGTGCTGGCACAGCTACATCATTACAGAAGTATGTGTTTGACGGTGAGGCTGGGAAGATTGGGCTTGAGATGAGGAACTTGGTTGCTTGTACCAGTTTCCTTGTTGAGCAGAAAGTGGTACAGACTTGACTGATTCTTCAGATTTGTGATGTTTTCTTTACAAGCATTTTTCCTAAAGTGTCCTTTTTTCATGATTTGTGTTTGGATATTTCATCTGATCTACTATTTTGCAATTTGCAAATGTTTATTATCTGTTCATGAGCAGGTCAAGGCATGCCTTGCTGATAAGGAGGCTGAAGCTTTAAGGTACCAGAAATTGCTTGTGGAGGAAGAAGAAGCTGCTCAAAAGAGGTATCTTGCTGTCATTATGTTTTTGCGACTTTCTTGACTTAATAGTTCACTAAAGTGATATATACACTATCTCAACATTGTGTGTGTGTAGACTGAGCCCTTTTTAACTGATATGCCTTGGTATACATTGTTACAGACAAGCTGCTCTTATGGAAAAGAAAAGACAGAAGAAAATTAGGCAGAAGGAGCAAAGGGCAAAGGAGCAAGCCATTGCGGAAATAGATGATTCTCCAGAAGAAAGTTCCTCTTCTCCGCCAACATCAAGCCCTGTTAACACCCCTGACTCTATTCTGGATGTTCCAGAAATTCTTCACAACTTAACTTTATCTTCTGAGCCTGTTCAAATAATGAATGTGGAAGCAGATAGCACCAAAATTCAAGAATATGAATATGCAGATTTTGATACTTCTCAAAATGTTTATCCTGATTTGGTTACTTACCATAATGTTGAGCATAGAACATCGCATCGAAATGGCCGAAGGTACACAGTTAACTCTCGTTGGCAAGTACAAAAATTGCAGAGAACACCTAATGGCTTCCATACCAGTCACAACAATCAGGCACCAAAGCTTGGACCCACGCAAAAGCATGCTTCTTCCAGGGATTCCCGTTCTGCTGCAACCATTGGCATTAAAGTTTGGACCCCAAAACCAAAATTAGACACTGATGAAGAGGGTTGCAAGCATAGGTTACAGATTGAAGCACCAAATCCACCTGGCCAGGATAAAAAGCATGAAGTTCTAATTGGTTCAATATCTGTCACACTTGGAAATTGTAATAACCCGCAACATGACGAAGATCTTGTTCGAAATTTAGAAAGCAGTGCCTTGGAGGTCTCCACACCAAACGTAAATGGTATTAATGAGAAGCCTATGAAAAATGAGGCAATTCAGGGTACTGCAATTCGTTCACATAAGGGGGGCCAGCTCCCCATCCAAAATGGTGGTAGTGCTTGTGAACTTGGTAGCATCCCTTGCAATGACTGTAATGAGGTCCAGCAGACATGTGAAGCAGAGACTTACTCGAATTGCCGTGAAGACAATTATGCTTCTGTTGAAGGTGGACTTGAGAGAGGTTCAAGGTTTTCCAGCCATGTGGCCGAAGCTTTTCTTGCAAAAAGTATGTTTTCAAATGCCCATCTCTCTCTCTCTCTCTCTCTCTCTCTCTCTCTCTAGAACATCTCAGTTATTGAATACTAGCTGTATAGCTATATGTAGAGGACTTTGTGCTTTGCTTTATAGCCTTGCATGCTCTTCCTAACTTCTTTTGTAGATATAAGGGAGTGTGTTTTCGTTAATGACACCAGTTAGGGTGATTAAAGTTAGTAGAATCTATGGCATGAGCTGATGTGATGTGTTGGAATAGATGCTAGTAGTGATATGTCATTAAGATTTAGTAATATGTCAATTGTTTTACTATTTTTGACTCTCGATGTTTCACTGTAGGGTTTGATGTATATATATCTGGGCTAAAAGTTGGTAAGGCATAGCATGTGATGGATGATATAATTCTGAATTTTCTTAAAAATTAGATATGGGTAATCTGTGGAGAGGGAGAATAGTTTAGATTTGCATCCTAAGGGTATATTGGGGAATGAAATAGGTTCATATTTTCCAGAGAATAATGGGAAAAACATTTTTGGAATTGTGAAAATTAATAATAATACTCCCCGTCACTTTTCTATGGTTACGTATTCGATTTTGGTGTTTCGTTTTCAAGGTTACATATCTAAACTTTCCTAAAATAGAATACTAATTTTATACATCTACCCCCATATTTTTCACACTCCTAAACACTCACCCTCATATTACCTACTTCAAAGGCAAGTATTCTCATTTACCAAAATATTTGCTTATTTATTTCCATTTACCAAAATATTTACTTACTCCCAAAGTATATATATTTATTTACCTACTCCCAAAACAAATATTCTCATTTTTCATTCTCCCAAAGTTTGGTTCTTAATACCCGCGTAAAAAACCAAACATAACCATAGAAAAGTGACAGAGGGAGTAATAAAGTGACGTGTAATTTTTTGAGATATTTAAAAGGTCTGAGTGTAAAGCGCATATCTACTCATAAATTAGTGTACAAATGGTCTTTTGTTAACATGTTTTGCACCAAAACTCATATAGGGTGGAAGGAGGCTATTGCATCAAACCATGTGAAGCTAGTCTTACTTCCTGAAGCTAGACCTCCTGAAGGCCCTGATGTGCAGAATGAAAACAAAGGTTCGTCCAGGTTGGAACATCGTCGCATCCTTCATAGTGCAGAGAACCGTTTGGAGAATTACACAAACCTTGAACATTCAGTGGCTGTCAAGTCAAAAACCAGAGCTAAGGCAGAGAAGGGCAGTAAGGTGAAATACATTCCAAAACAAAAAAGTGCTTATTGAAATTCTGGGATTCATAGGTGGTATAGCATATGTGCAGTTTTCATTTACTATATCTTACATTCTTAGCAGAGGTTCCAGTTTTAACAGCGGTCTTCTGTCCGAAAATTTTTGGGGAAGTGATTATTTAGTAGCAATCTAGTTTCTTTTCTGGTTTCAGGATGCAGTAACCTCTATTTTTGCCTTCAATAGGTTAGATTTTTTTCCTCATGTAATAAACTGGGGTTTTTATAAGTGATGTTGCAGATTTTACCCTCTGGCTTTTTGTTGGCAATTTATAGTTTTGCGTCTCTTCTCTTTAAAATGCGAAAGTGTATAGCTTCCGAAGTTCAAGATGATAAGTTTAGTATAGTACTAGTTAGGACTTAGGAGACTTCGGACCTGACCAATTGATGTCATAGAAAAATTTGTGCATCTATCATTCTTTCCTGTTATTCCTATGGTTTAATGATATGATATCTATGCTGCATCTCTACAGAGTAAAATGTATGTATTGTTCATTTGTGCAGTGTTAAGTCTTCTTGAAAACAAACCCTCAGTCAAAATGGCTTATTTTTAAGCAAAGAGAGTGAATGTGTATTATTTTAGTCACAGGGATACTAGTATAATACTTGGAGTAGCTTGTTGAGAAGATTATAATAGTCGTCTCAAGTTTTTCTTACTCACACGTTTATGGTAGCATTCCTAGCATATATGACATGTTATAAGATTACGCTGCACATTTCTGATCTGGCATTTCGTCACGCTTCACATTTCTGATCTGGCATTACGTTATGCTGCATATTTCTATTTTACATGCCAAGAAGTTGTTTGTTTGTAAAATACTCTGACTTGTGCTAGTTTATAGTCGTACTTAATAAATTAATGAGCACATTATACGTTAAGTAGAAATAATATTCAATATTATATCAAGCAAATTGCATATTCTATTTAAGCATCCTGCACATAAAACACGTAATTATTCCAAGGATAGGTATTAAAATTATTTCTATAGGGTGCAATGGAGGATGTATGTTAATTATAAAATACTTCAGTAAACTTGTATTTATTTTCTATTGGTCTTGCATTCAATAAGATCATTAATTCATTGCGTACAATAGAGTTTGCTACCTTATAAATATTGTATGTCAACCCTTTACAAATGAAACTTGAGCTTAGTCTTCAAAAATTTTAAGATCAAAATCAGAATAATTTTCGCGACTCATATTATTCAGATGTCGAAAATCACCCTTAGGCCATACCAGCTATCCGACATCGATGATTTTATGCAATGGGCTTGTAACTCAGAAGTGCTTGAATACATCCCATTGCAGTTTTGGATAAAAGTCAACTCGTCAAGGGAAGAAGTTGTGAGCTACTTCAAAGAAGTGGTCATTAACCATCCATGGTACCAAGCCATCTGCTTGGATGGCCGTCCCATTGGCTACATAGTACTGGAAACACAAGCTGGTAAGTTTGGTGTTGATAGGGGTAGAGCTCAACTATCCTATGCTTTAGGCCGTGAGCATTGGGGCCGAGGCATCACCCCTATTGCATTGAGAATGGCTCTCTCTTCTGCTTTCCAGAAGCTTACTAATCTTGTTAGGATTCAAGCTTTTGTTGATCTCGAAAACAAGGCGTCTGAAAGGGTGCTCCAAAAGGTTGGTTTTTCTAAGGAAGGTGTTTTACGACAGTATGCTGTGGTAGTAGATGGGGAGGGTATAGATCTTATTATCTATAGCATTATATCCACTGATCCAATACTTAATTGAAACCAGCTTTCTATACACTATAATTTTATGATGTATATCGTAGCTGTGTTTCTTGTATTACTACTGTATTCATCAAGCTTGTTTGATGGACCGGTTGTATAATATCGTCTCCTCTTTATTAACAGTTTAATATCCTAAACATGTTAATATAAGTTCCGAAAATGAAAATAAAATCTTAGTAATTCAACCCAGTGATTCAGATTTCAACTTGTATGGACATAATAATTTAAAATAACTCAATTTTGAAAGTGTCATTTTCTAACAAGTTTCGCATTCAATCATTACCAGCCTATAATTGAGTTGGTCCTAAGACAGTATGTTGTATTAGCTGATGGGGAGTGTTTAGATATTAGTATGTATAGTATCTTATCCATCGATCCAATGCTTAATTGAAAGTTGCTAAAGCTTGATCTAGTGAAAAGGTTTGCATCTCACGACATGAAGTTGTGAGATCGGATCAAACTTCACCAGAGGCCCTACACTTTGGAATGAAGATTTCCATACCCTTTTCCCCCGCTTTCAAAGGAGTAAAGGACCTTATATGTTGTTTGATGGATAAGTTGTATTGATGAATTTTCAAAGTTTATATTTAAGTAAGATTTATAAAATTTTCTTGTTATTTGAAAAGTTCTTTCTATGTCAATTGGGTTAAATGTGGACAACTTAAACAATTTATTAATCACGTATGTGTTTACTCTTTTTTATAATACGTACTCCCTCCATCTCTTTATTAATGTCCACTTTATATTATGTGAGTAATAAATGATAGAAAGTGGACACTAATAAAGAGACGGAGGGGGTACTATATTCAAAGGATTAAGTATCAGTTAGACAATTACTAGAGTTAACCTCACTACTCGTACGTGTTATACAACTCTAATACAACTTATTAGGAACTCATGCACGCCACAACGAGTTTCTACCTAAGCACTCCATAACAACTTTTAAGATCCCAAATCTCCAATAATAACAAGTTAAAAACACTTTTATGTTAAAAGACAACATAAATTCCTCTTTGTCAACTACATCTTGTGTTCCTTTGCTATTCATTTGTTTTATCTCTTGTGTTTTTCAAGGATAATGATTATTTTGTTAAGCTTTTTCAATTGTGAAAATTCCAGGCATTTACTTAGGAAAAGTCCTTAGGAAAATTCCTGCTTGGTTCCTACGCAAGAATTTTCTTCTTAAGTTATTTGTATTATATATACAAGTACTAATCTTTGATGGATGAATATTGTCAAAAACTCATATTTTTGAAATGTCAAAAATCAGTCTTAGGCCATACCAACTATCCGATGTTGATGATTTTATGCAATGGGCATGTAACTCAGAAGTGCTTGAATACATCCAATTGCAACTTTGGATAAAACCCAACTCTTCAAGGGAACAAGCTGTAAGCTATTTCAAAAAAGTGGTCGTCAACCATCCATGCTACCAAGCCATCTGCTTGGATGGCCGTCCCATTGGCTTCGTTGTACTCGAATTGCTAGCTGGTAAGTATGACTATGAAAGGGGTAGGGCTGACCTATCCTATGCTATAGGCCGCGAATATTGGGGCAGGGGCATCTCATCTACTGCATTAAGAATGGCTCTCTCTTCTGCTTTTCATGAGTTTACTTATCTTGTTAGGATTCAAGCTCTTGTTGGTGCCAGAAACAAGGCGTCTGAGAGGGTGCTCCAAAAGGTGGGTTTCACCAAGGAAGGTGTCCTAAGACATTATGCTGTATTAGATGATGGGGAGTGTTTGGATGTTAGTATGTATAGTATCTTATCTACTGATCCAATACTTAATTGAAAGCTAATAGTGAAAAGGTTTGCATCTCACAATCATGAGGTTGTGGGATCAAATCTCACTACACTTTAGGGTGAGGATTCTTAATGCCTCTTTCTCTAATTTTAAAGGGTCTGATAGTTTATATGATTACACATGTTGTGTTGATGTATTTTCTTTAGTACTGTAAGTTTGTAATAAAACTTTATATTCAAGTAATAAGGTTTGTAAAAAGTTCTTGTTTATTGATTGATTAATTTATATGTGCGTTTTATGTTATGTTTTGAAAAGTTCTATGTGGATAGGCCTAGATGTGGACATACTGGTAGAGTGGTTAAAAGTTGATCCGACCCGAAATACCGACTCAAACCCGATTATTAACAGACTCATTTGAACTCAAAAAAATGGTGACCCAAACCCGACCTGAAACCAACCCTAGACCCGAGTTGACCCGAATATGTGAGACCCGAATCCGAACATGAACTAACCTAGAGATGACCTGACCCGTATGTAATCCGTAAATTATTGACCTGAAACGAACCCGAACATGAACTGACCTAGAGATGACCCGACCCGTATGAAACCCGTAAATTATTGACCTGAAACGAACCCGAATATGAACTGACCTAGAGATGACCCGACCCGTATGTATCCCGTAAATTATTGACCTGAACCGAACCCGACTTGAACTTAAATTGACCTAAACCCGTTTTAACCCGTCAAAACTCAAATTTAACCCGACTTGTTACTAACCTGACCTGAATTTAACCCGACTCGTTCCTAACCCGACCCGAATTTAACCCGACTTGTTATTGACCTGACCCAAAATCAACCCGACTTGTTATTGACTCGACCCGAATTTTACCAGATCTATTACTAACCCGACCCAAAAGTTCAACCCGATCTGTTAATAACCCGACTTGAAATCAACACAACTTGTTATTGACCCGACCTAAATTCAACCCAAATTGTTCCTGACCCAATTTAAAATCACCTTAAATGAAATTTAGACCACCTTATTATTGTTGATCAAAGCATTTTATCTAGGGAGACCAAATCGGTCCAGGCAAGCAAAAGAAAGAAGCATCATCCTCAAATTTAAGAATTAAATATAGTATATATTTGTTGTATGGTCAAAGGAGATAATTATCTTCCTAAATTATAGACTATAGTTCCCTATTATATTCCCATATATATTATAGTCAAAGTAAATAATTAGCTTGCTAAAAATGATAATTATCTATTTATAATTAGCTGAACCCGAATATCACCTCACTTGGAAATGACCCGACCTGATTGTAACCTGCAAATTATTGACTTGAATATAACCTGACTTGAATCCGAGAATGACCCGACTTGAATATAACCCAACCTGATTATAACCCGCAAATTATTGACTTAAACCAAACCCGACTTGAACCCAAGAATGACCCGACTTGAAAATGACCCGACCTGATTATAACCTGCAAATTATTGACTTGAAACGAACCCGACTAAAACCCAAGAATGACCCGACCTGATTATAACCCGCAAATTATTGACTTGAACCGAATCTGACTTGAAACCGAGAATTACCCTGACCTGTTTTAACCTGTGAAAACCCGAATTAAACCCGACCTGTTGTTCACCCGACCCGAATGTAACTCGGCCTGTTATTAACCCGACCTAAACCCGATAAGAACTATGACCCGACGTGACCCGACTAAAGAATGACCCAACCCAAACCCGAGCAGTATAGGTTATGGAATTAATCCGAATTGACCCGACCCGAGTTTACTCGACCAACTCTTATCGACCATAACCCGACTTATTTACCCGAATTGACATCTCTACCCGAAACCTCCAAAATTTCTCAAAAAGCGTGGATAATAGTCTTCAATTTTAAAATTTTTTGACTTTTTTTCACCCGGAAATAAAAATTGCCGAAATTTTTACCATGGTACCTAATACCTTCCGAGAGTCTAATTGGCTAGGATGAACCATCCAATTTGCCTTTAAATGACCAATTTACCAGTTTACAAATTGCACCGATTTCATTAAGTCAAATCTACCACAAACATTTATGACAACATATAATAATCATATATGGTTCCAAACGGCAGCAGTTGACCCCGAAATGTATCCCCTAAAATCTCAATGCTTTTCGACACCGGGCCCCGAAACATTCGAAATTTCTCTAAAAACGTGGATATTAGCCTTCAATTTTGGAATTTTTTAACTTTTTTTTCTCCCGGATATAAAAATTTCCAAAATGCTTACCACGGTCCCTAATACCCTCCGGGAGTCCAATTGGGTGGGTGACACCATTCAATTTGCTTTTAAACGACCAATTTACATATTTACAACTTGCATCAATTTCATTAATTCAAGCCTACCACGAACAATTATGACAACAAATAATGATCATATATGGTTCCAAAAGACATTATATGACCCAAGATGTATTCCCTAAAATTTCAAAACTTTTCGACACCTGGCCTCAAAGACTCCAAAAATTCTCAAAAAGCGTGGATATAGCCTTCAATTTTTGAAAATTTTGACGCCCGAAAATATAATTGCCGAAATGTTTACCATTGTCCCTAAAACCCTCCGGGAGTCCAATTGGGTGGGTGGAACCATCCAATTTGCCTTTAAAAGACCAATTTACCGGTTTACAACTTGCACCGATTTCATTAACTCAAGCCTACCACGAACATTTATGACAATAAATAATGATCATATATGGTTCCAAACGATATTATATGACCCCGAGATATATTCCCTAAAATTCAAGGCTTTTCGACACCAACCCCCGAAACCTCTAAAATTTTCAAAATGCGTGGATATTAGACTTCAATTTTTGAATTTCTTAACTTTTTTTCGTCCGGAAATAAAAATTGCCGAAATGTTTACCATGATCCCTTATACCCTCTTGGAGTCCAATTAGGTAGGTGGAATCATCCAATATGCCTTTAAACAGCCAATTTACCGAATTACAACTTGCATCGATTTCATTAATTCAAGTCTACCACGAACATTTATGACAAAATATAATGATCATTTATGGTTCCAAATGGCATTATATGACACCGAAATGTATCTCCAAAATCTTATTTCTTTTGGACACCAAGGCCTGAAACTTTCGAAAGTTCTAAAAAAAGCAAGGATATTAGCCTTCAATTTTGGAATTAAAAATTACCGAAAATTTTACCGTGTTCCCTAATACCACCCGGGAGTCCTATTGGGTGGGTGGAACCATCCAATTTTCCTTTAAACGACCAATTTACCGGTTTACAACTTGCACCGATTTCATTAACTCAAGCCTGCCACAAACATTTATGACTACAAATAATTATTATATATGGGTCCAAACTACATTATATGACCACGAAATATATTCCCTCGAATTTCTAGACTTTTAGACATCGACCCTGAAAACTCTAAAATTTCATAAAAAGCGTGGATATTAGCCTTCAATTTTTGAATTTTTTGACTTTTTTTCGCCCAGAAATAAAAATTGCCGAAATATTTACCATGGTCCCTAATACCCTCCGGGAGTCCAATTTGGTATGTGGAACCATCCAATTTGCCTTTAAATGGCCAATTTACCGATTTACAACTTACACCGATTTCATTAATTCAAGCATACCACAAACATTTATGACAACATATAATGATTATATAAGGTTCCAAACGGAAATATATGACCCCGAGATGTGTCCCCTAAAATCTCAGGTCTTTTCGTCAACGGACCCCGAAACCTCCAAAATTTCTCAAAAAGCGTGGATATTAGACTTCAATTTTTGAATTTTATTCACCTGAAAATAAAAATTGACGAAACTTTTACCATGGTCCCTAATACCCTCCGAGAGTCCAATTGGGTGGGTGGAACCATACAATTTTCTTTAAACAACCAATTTACCGATTTACAACCTGCCACGAACATTTACGACAACAAATCATGAACATATATTGATCCAACGGCATTATATGACCCCGAGATATATCCCCTAGAATTTTAAGACTTTTCGACATCGGGCCCCGAAACCTCAAAAATTTCTCAAAAAGTGTGGATATTGCCTTTAATTTTGGAATTTTTTGACTTATTTTCGCCCGGAAATAAAAATTGTCGAATTGTTTACCATAGTCCTTAATACCCACCGGGAGTCCTATTGGGTGGATGGAAACATCCAATTTGCCTGTAAACGGCTAATTTATTGGTATACATCTTACACCGATTTCATTAACCAGGCCTACCACGAACATTTATGACAACATATAAGGATTATATATGATTCCAAATGGTATTATATGACCTCGAGATGTATCTCTTAAATTTTCGAGACTTTTCGACACCGGGTCTTGAAATCTCCAAAATTGCTGAAAAAGCGTGGATATTAGCCTTCAATTTTGAAATTTTTTGACTTTTTCTCGCCCGAAAATAAAAATTGACGAAATGTTTACCATGGTCACTAATACCCTTCGAGAGTCCAATTGGGTGGGTGGAACCATCCAATTTTCCTTTAAACGACCAATTTACCAATTTACAACTTGCAACGATTTCATTAAATCAAACCTACCACGAACATTTATCGCATCATATAATGATCATATATGCTTCCAAACGTCATTATATGACCCCGAGATGTATTCCCTAAAATTTCAAGACTTTTCGAAACCGTGACCCGAAACCTCCAAAATTTCTCAAAAAGCATGGATATAAGCCTTCAATTTTTGAATTTTTTTGACTTTTTTTCACCCGAAAATAAAAATTGCCAAAATTTTTACAATGGTTCCTAATACCCTCCAGGAGTTCAATTGGATGGGTTGAAATATCTAATTTGCCTTTAAACGACCAATTTACCGGTTTACAACATGCACCGATTTCATTAAATCAAGCCTACCAAGAACATTTATAACAACATATACTGACAATAAATGGTTCCAAATGGCATTATATGACGCCGAGATGTATCCCCTAAAATTTAAAGGTTTTTCGACACCGGACCTCGAAACCTGCAAAATTTCTCAAAATAGTGGATCTTAGCCTTCAAGTTTTGAATTTTTTTGACTTTTTTCGCTTGAAAACAAAAATTCCCGAAATGTTTACCATGGTCAATAATTCCCTCCGAGAGTCCAATTGGGTGGGTGGAACCATCCAATTTGCCTTTAAACAACCAATTTACCGGTATACAAATTGCACCGATTTCATTAATTCAAGCCTACCACGAACATATATGACAACATATAATGATCATATATGGTTCCAAATGGCATTATATGACCCCATATGTAATCCCTAAAATCTCAAGACTTTTCGACACTGGGCCGCGAAATCTCTAAAATTTCTCTAAAAATGTGAACATTAACCTTCAATTTTGGAAAATTTTGACTTTTTTTCGCCTGAAAATAAAAATTGCCGGAATTTTTACCATAGTCCTTAATACCCTCCGATAGTCCAATTGGGTGGGTGGAATCATCCAATGCCTTTAAACGGCCAATTTATTACCGATTTACAACTTGCACCGATTTCATTAACTCACGCCTACCACGAACATTTATGACAACAAATAATGATCATATATAGTTCCAAACGACATTATATGACCCTGAGATGTATTCTCTAGAATCTCAAGGCTTTTTGATACTGGGCCTCGAAACCTCCTAAATTTCTAAAAAAAACGTGGATATTAGCCTTTATTTTTGGTATTTTTAGACTTTTTTCGCCAGAAATAATAATTGCCGAAATGTTTATCATGGTCCTTAATATCCTTCGGGAGTCAAATGCGGTGGGTGCAACCATCTGATTGGTCTTTAAACGACCTATTCATCGGTTTATAATTTGCAGCGATTTCATTAAATCAAGTCTTCCATGAAAATTAATGACAACATACAATGATCATATATGGTTGCAAACGTTATTATATGACCCCGAGATTTATACCCTAAAATCTCAAGGCTTTTCGACACCGTGCCCCGAAACCTCCAAAATTTATCAAAAAACGTGAATATAAGCCTTTAATTTTTAAAATTTTTGACTTTTTTTCGGCTGGAAACAAAAATTGCCGAAATTTTTACCATATTCCCTAATATCCTCCGGGAGTCCAATTGGGTGGGTTGAACTATCCAATTTGCCTTTAAACGACCAATTTATCGGTTTACAACTTGCACCGATTTCATTAAATAAAGCCTATCACGAACATTTATGACAACATATAATGATCATAAATGGCTCCAAACGGCATTATATGCCCCCGAAATGTACCCCCTAGAATTTCAAGACTTTTTGACACCGGGTCTCGAATCCTCCAAAATTTCTCAAAAAGCGTGGATATTAGCCTTCAATTTTGTAATTATTGACTTTTTTCGCCCGAAAATTGCCGAAATGTTTACCATGATTCCTAACCCCGTCTGGGAGTCTCATTGGGTGGGTGGAACCATCCGATTTGCCTTTAAACGACCAATTTACCGGTTTACAACTTGCACCGATTTGATTAACTCAAGTCTACCACGAACATTTATGACAACAAATAATGATCATATATGGTTCAAAATGGAATTATATGACCCCGAGATGTATCCCCTAAAATTTTAAGACTTTTCGACACCGGGCCCAGAAATCTACAAAATTTCTCAAATAAGTGGATTTCCCCTTTAAATCATATATGGGCTTCAATTTTGGAATATTTTTGACTTTTTTCACCCGGAAATAAAAATTGCCAAAATGTTTACCATGGTCACTAATATCCTCCGGTAGTCCAATTGGGTTGGTTGAACCATCCAATTTGCTTTTAAACGACCAATTTATTGATTTAAAACTTGCACAAATTTCATTAACTCAAGCATACTACGAACATTTATGACAACATATAATGATCATGTATGGTTCTAAACGGCATTATATGACCCCGAGATGTATTCCCTAAAATATCAAGACTTTTCTACACTAGTCCCCGAAACCTCTAAAATTTTTCAAAAAAACGTGGATTTCATTAAATCAAGCCTACAAAACTTCCAAAATTTCTCAAAAATCCTGCAATTTTGGAATATTTTTGACTTTTTTTTGCTCGGAAATAAAAATTGCCAAAATGTTTTACCATGGTCTTTAATACCCTGCGGTAGTCCAACTGGGTGTGTAGAACCATCCGATCTGCTGTTATTAACCTTATTTGTTATTGACGTGACCCAAATTCAACCCGACTTGTTATTGACCCAACCCGAATTTTACCAGACCTATTACTTACCCCACCCAAAAATTTAACCCAATTTGTTACTAACCTGACTCGAAATTAACACGACTTGTTATTGACCCGACCTAAATTAAACCTAAATTATTCCTAACCCGATTTCAAATCACCTTAAATACAATTTAGATCACCTTATTATTGTTTATCAAAGCACTTTGTCTAGGGAGACCAAGTCGGTCCAGGCCAGCAAAAGAAAGGAGCATTATCCTCAAATTTAAGAGTTAAATATAGTATATATTTGTTGTATGGTCAAAGGAGATAATTATCTTCTTAAATTATACTCCCTCCGTTTCAATTTGTTAGTCCCATATACTATTTTGGATGTTTCAAAAAGATATACCCATATTGAATGTATTCCACTTTTAACTTAGTTTTTATTTCCTATTTTATTCATATTAAATTCTGATTGGTTAGATTAATTGATTGTGAATTAATGACATGACTCTAAGTAAAGAAATTACTCCCTTGATTTATGCAAATATGACTAAAACTTTCCTAAAAAAAATTAAATAAGGCAAAACTATTTATGAATTATTTTTTAATTTAATGTTAGATTCCAAATATTTTTCTTATTTTATGTGATTGATTCCATATGGGACTATCATATTGAAACGGAGGGAGTAGATTGTAGTTCCCTAGTATATTGTCATATATATTATAATCAAAGGAAATAATTAGCTTGATAAAAATGATAATTATCCATTTATATTTAGTTGAACCTGACCCGCATAGGTTATAAAATTAATCCGAATTGACCCGACCTGTTTACCCGAATTGACAGCTCTACATACTGGACAACCTCGATCAATTTGTTGTTCACATATGTGTCTACTCTTTTTAACTGTACGAAATTTACAGGGTTAAGTTTCAATTACTAATGTTAACCTCGCTACTCGTACGTGTTTACAACTCTTGTCACAACTTATTACAAACTCGGGCCACACACAACCGTGTTCCTACCAAAGTAGCCACTTTTAAGATCCCAAATTACCAATATTAACAACTAATAAATACTTGTATGTCAATAAGACAACATGAATTCCTCTTTGTATACCACGTCTTGTGTTCTATCCACACAACAATCCTCTTTCCTCGCCACTTGTCTTCCCTCTTACTCTCATCCTTTTACAACCCAGAAAACTCTAATCTTTATCATTTCTTCATCCCAAAAAAACCTCTCAAAATTTCACATCTTTTTCTTAATCTTAACAATGTCAGGTGGAGTTGGTCCAACCTGTGATATAACCTTCCCAAAACAAGAACAAACCCTTGAAACACCCCCAAATTTAACATCAAAAAACCCCAAAAAAACTGGCAAAATTTTCTTCTTAACTTTACGCCAGTTAAACTGTTTAGTCATAATGATTGTATTAGCTGCTAGTGGTATGGTTAGTCTTGAAGATTTTGGTGTTTTTATTTTCTCTGCTATTTACATGTTCTTTCTCTCCAAATTTGCCTTCCCTACTCAAATATTTACCACCCAACAAAAACCCGTTTTTGACCCGAATAGCAAGATTCTTGGGTTATACATCCTCTTTGCCGCGGTTATCGGGTTGTTTTTACCCATATTGTACATTTCACATGGTATATTAGAGGGTGATAAAGAAGGGATCAAAGCAGCTGTTCCTCATGTCTTTTTACTAGCAAGTCAGGTGTTTATGGAAGGTGTTTCGGTTTCGGATCGGTTTTCGTTGCCTATTCGGGTTTTTATACCCGTATTTTTCAATTCGTGTAGGTTGATCACTCTGAAAAAGTGGCTTATGGAGGAGATTATGAAGGGTGGTGAAGGTTGGAATGGTGGGTCTTATGCTAGGTTGTGGGTTGGAAGAGCTCTTGCTATTGCTAATGTTACATTGTGGTCTTATAATTTGTTTGGGTTTTTGTTGCCTGTTTATCTTCCAAGATCATTTAAGAAATATTACTCTGGTAATGGTTCAACTACTACTTCCAAGGAGGAGTGAGTGAGAGATATCAAAAACTGACTCGACTTGACTCGAAATTTGGCGGGTTTTGTGATTAGCCCTTCCGGTGTGGTATATGTAATGTGTTGTATAGTTTTTTGCAAGCTGATAATTTGTATCATACTACAAGTAGCAGAATCATATTGGCATAATGGAGAAATTAGACTGCTAATTTGTATGTGTAGTTTTATGCAAATTTTAGTTACTCATATTTTGATCTCACTCATTCCAAAATATAATAAACTTGGAATGAAATTATCCATTGAGGTGCATATTAAAGATACTTTATTGACAAATTTATAGCTAAATACTACGTAGTATAACTCATGATCGATCTGTTCGACAAGATGGCTAATTTTTTTCCGGATATATGTAAAGACAATGGTACAAATAAAAATCTAAAAATGGAAAGATAGATTTACAGTCGATTTTCTGGTGTGTGTTAAAACATTTGCTAGTTCGAACGGATACAGAAAGCATTGCATTCAACAAGAAACTCACGAACTTGTATAAAAAAATAAAAAATAAATAGAAAGGACACTTAAAATCCAGGGGAAAAATGTGCAAACAACAAATCTATGAGCCTATGGTGTAACTGAAGGTATACAAATGTTCATAACCAAGTTATTTCCCAACCTCAACAATATACAAACTTTTGCAACTAATAGCCTAATCGCCCATTTTCCATCGCTTAAGCATGGCAAATACAGCGTGCAAGATATAAATATATGCACACGCTTAGGACGAACAGCTAACCCACAGAGAGGGAGCTCAGCCTCCCTCATGTCATTATTATCTTTGTTGTAAACCTGGTCACATAGATGAACTGTTTCAGCCAGAAGCCCAGAAAGGACATGTCAAGACACAATCATATCCCTCAAAAACACTACAACGGCTAACCTGTATATCTTTGTGTAGAGCCATTGCCACTTGCAGATATGGGGGTAAGTCGTTTTCCTTGGCCCAAAGAAAGAATCTCTTGCATTCTTTCAGGCCAATCTGAATTTAATCTCCGAGCAAAGTCCTCTACCTCCCTATAGTAAAAGCGTACACAAGAAATAAGATCAGGTCATTGTGTTTGAAAAGTAAACTATCATGAATGAATACTTCTACATGAAACAAATGTTTGAGTAGCATTTGATGCAGATTATTCTGTTGGTGCAATGCTCATCTGCACATCTAAAATTTGAAAAAACAGTGGGATGCCCCAGCAGCTTAATTTCCTTTTCCGGTTCAAGATCCTATTCTTTCTCCTGAATTCATCTGATCGTACCCTACTGCTGCTAATTTATCTAGGCTCGTCAATAAAACTTGAAGAAAACAGGACCCAACTTATCTGCAGAACTTCAATTGTAACTTGTAAAGTTGTATGTCATAATGTTAATGTTTGTTGTTTTTTCTTAGAAAAGAAATATATATCATCGGAAACATGTTTCTTTCTATCATGTTTTAAAAAATGTTATAGTTCTTTCTAGCGTTCAGAAAATCATACTACTTAAACAATTTTTTTAAAAAAAAATCATAGAAATTTTGATGGCTGGATGTTCCTTCTGAGGCCAATCAGGGAATCCTATCATCTTGTTTGACCATTTGAATCAATGGTAGAATTATTGATGGAAGAATTTGCATAATTGCATGTAATAAAATGTTGCTGGAAGAATTTATTTGTGGTTGAATAATACTGGATAATTTCCCAGGTAATAGGATGTTCCCAGCAAAACCCCTTAACAATTTTTTTAAGAAAAAATATTTTAGTTTTACCCTAAAACTTCTATTTACTTAGGTCAATAGAATCATATTCTGATATTTTGTATAGCAAAATGAGTGTAGCATTTAAGTAAAAAGGTTGGTCATGGATGCATGCCAAAAGTTCCCACAAACCTGTCAAGTTCTTCCTTCATTGCTGGATCCAGCTCATCATCAATATCAGCCTCATCAAATTCAAGCTTAGGTGAAAAAGAGCTCAAAGGATCCACCGAACTAGGACCAGAATCCAACACCATTCCATCATTAGCTTTGCCATTTTCATTGATATGGGATATACCATTAGCCACCTGATTATCACAAGCAAACAAGTATACGTTGTTAAGAGTGTAGGACAGATAGAAATGAGTAGAAGAAAAGGGAGGTCAGTAACCTTGTGGTCTCCATTTTCACTGTTTGAGGACACTTTAGAGTGTGTTTTCTTCCGACGATTTTTCTTTTTGCTTTTATTAGTTTTAGCTCCTTTTGAATCTGCGAGGCAAAACCCAGATAAAGATTGTAGACTAAAGTTAAATCAAGGTGAGCTCAGAAGACATTATACAAAACCCAAAACATAACACACATTTTAAATTCCAGAATTCTTTCAAACTGCAGGTACAGCTTAATGGAGGAGCTTCATAAGAATCATAACCAATGTAATCTACAAAATTTGACCAACAATGTGGCATAGTAATTACGACAATATAAACTTTGAAATACACACTTTCTTTACTCTTAGGATATACGAAGTACTAAAGGAGGGGTGGAGGGAAGAAGATCGCAAAGGAGGCTCAAATCCAGATTTCATCCAGCAAGTGAAAAGCTCTATTATATTTTACAATATCACCAGTTAGGGAGGTGAAAAAAGAAAAATATAATCTACTTATCATGGAGAACAGAAATCTATCTTGAGAAGGTGACAACGTAAGGATGTCATTTCAACAGGGAGGTCACTCGGTCAGATGCTAATGTTACTCTTCCCATCCCCACCTTAAATTTTCATCCCCATCTCCACCTCGCTAAGTGCAAAACTAAATCCATACCCGCCCCATTACCCAATTGGTATCCTTCCTTTTCTAATACCCACATTAGACATTACCCACTTCAACACCTATTTTATATGCTCTTATGTTCACCTTGCATGTCAAATAAGTTCTAATTTCAACACAAACATTTACTAAACCTAAAAACATAATAGCTTAATATAATTCAATGACCAAAGTTATATACTTGTTTTTAATCCATAATAATTTTGAAAAGTATTGTTTTTAACATGAAATAATAATAAATTTAAAACTAGTAGAATTCGGAGTGGGAAAGAATGGAGCAGGGCGGGTACATCCTAGATCCCAACCCGCCTCGCGACCCATAGCGGGTACATTTTCTATCCCATCTCCACTTACCTCGGCGGATGGACGTCAGGTCTCACCCCATTGACATCTCTAGTTACAAGACTGTTAAACCTTGGTTTTCAAGACAATTTTAATTGAGGATGTTATTATAGCACAAGGTATATGGAGAAGTGATAAAAATTAGCTAGAAAAACCTTATGGAGGCTACGGGGCAATGGTTGGAATGATTTCCTACCAACGGGAAGAAAATTTAGTTCAAAATTTAGTAGAAAAGCTATCAAGTCAAGCCCCAAATAAGGTAAAAGATAGCCACAAAACCTAGGTAGCATCGACACTTTAAACAAGTGATACATTAACATATGTACACATTATAGCTCCCAAAACCTACATTCATTTGCGAATTTTTTTTTCAAGTGCCCCGATTTTTGGATACATATGGCAATATGAAACATCAACCAATAATAGATTTAATTATCAACAAGTATGAATTACGAAAAACTTGAAATTTAAAAACTATATAGTGAGACAATTCTGATAAGACCCTACACGACTATTTATTTCTTATGCCAAATTGAAGGCAAAGTAGCCTTACTGCCACGATACACTGAGATTCAACCCTATGGCGCTTGGATTCGTCCCTCCCACCACTCTATTCCTTAAAAACACCTATATTTTGGAAAATGAGGTTACCAGTGCATCTTATATGCTTATAAATGCTAAGAACGGGATGAAGACAAGTCACAAAGTCTAAGTGTTGGGCTGTTGGATAGTGCAAGGGGGCTTGTGACAAGTGCACAAGACATGTGAACCTAGGACAAGGCATACAAAAAAATAGTTTTGTCATTTGAAGGTATGTCGTCTTTGCCTTAAGACATGATGATCAAGGATGAATAAGATGGTTCCGGGCACTATTCATGACTCCAAAGGCCCTTTGGGAACCCATGGAAGCACCTAGATACATAACCTCACCACGTGAAAAAATGTTTAATGGAAGCCAAATTTGAAGCCTATAACACACGAAATTGGAGCAATTAAGGAGGTGTCGGGACCCTGTGTCAGAATTTCAAGGAATTCTACGGGATGCATCCCGAGGTCATACAATGTTATTTTGACCCATATACGACCATTAGTCGGCTACATAAAGGCCTCTTGAAAGCTTATAGCCTATACAAGAGGCGTGTATGAAAACGGGTAAATCTGATACTTTAAGGCAAATTGGATAGTTCCACCCACCCAATTGGACTCCCGGGAGGTATTAGGGACTATAGGAAACTTCTGGGAAATTTTTGTTTCGAGGTCAAAAAAAGTTGAAAATTTGGAAAAATAAAGGCTATAATTCACGCTTTTTGGGCAATTTCGGACCTGGTGTTGGAAAGTCTAGAGATATTAGGGGATGCATCCAAGGGTAATATAATGTCATTTGGAACCATATACGATCATTATATACTGTCATAAATGTCCGTGGTAGGCTTGAGTTTGTGAAATCGATGCAAATTGTAAACGGGTAAATTGACAAATTAAAGGCATATTGGACGGTTTTACCCACCCAAATGGACTTCTAGGATGTTTTAGGGTCCATGGGAAGCATCTCAGCAAATTATTTTTCCAGGTCCAAAAAAGTGAAAAAATAGTGCAGAAATTGTCTGAAATCATCACCTTGTGTCAAAGCGGAGTTTACAAACAGTGCAAAAAGTCAAACTAGAACGCTTAATTAAAAAAAATGGAGGGAGTAGTCAACAAGAGTCGCTTAGTATAGTACTGTTACTTCTTCCAGTACGTGCTATTCAATCTAAATTCTAAATTGGAGCAATTAAGGAGGTGTCGGGACCCGGTGTCAAAATTTCAGGGAATTCTACGGGATGCATCCTGAGGTCATACAATGTTATTTTGACCCATATACGACCATTAGTCAGCTACATAAAGGCCTCTTGAAATCTTATAGCCTATACAAGAGGCGTGTATGAAATCGGGTAAATCGAATACTTTAAGGCATATTGGATAGTTCCACCCACCCAATTGGACTCTCGGAAGGTATTAGAGACTATAGGAAGCTTCTGGGCAATTTTTGATTCGAGGTCAAAAAAGTTGAAAATTTGGAAACTGAAGGCTATAATTCACGCTTTTTGGGCAATTTCAGAGGTTTCAAGACCCGGTGTTGGAAAGTCTCGAGATATTAGGAGACGCATCCCAGGGTAATATAATGTCATTTGGAACCATATATAATCATTATATGTTGTCATAAATGTCCGTAATAGGTTTGACTTTGTGAAATCGGTGCAAATTGTAAACGGGTTAAATAAACAAATTAAAGGCATATTGGATGGTTTTACCCACCCAAATGGACTTCTGGAGTGTTTTAGGGTCCATAGAAAGCATCTCGGCAAATTATTTTTCCAGGCCCGAAAAAGTGAAAAATAGTGCAAAAATTGTCCGAATTCATCACCTTGTGTCAAAGTGGAGTGCACAAACAGTGCAAAAAGTCAAACTAGGACGTTAAAAAAAATTGAGGGAATAGTCAACAAGAGTCGCTTAGTATAGTACTGTTACTTCTTCCTGTACGTGCTATACAATCTAAATTCTAAACTGGAGCAATTAAGGAGGTGTCGTGACCCGGTGTCAGAATTTCAAGGAATTCTACGAGATGCATCCCGAGGTCATACAATGTTATTTTGACCCATATACGACCATTAGTCGGCTACGTAAAGGCCTCTTGAAAGCTTATAGCCTATACAAGAGGCGTGTATGAAAACGGGTAAATCGGATACTTTAAGGCAAATTGGATAGTTTCACCCAACCAATTGGACTCCCGGAAGGCATTAGGGACTATAGGAAACTTCTGAGCAATTTTTGTTTCGAGGTCAAAAAAAGTTGAAAATTTAGAAAACTGAAGGCTATAATTCACGCTTTTTGGGCAATTTCAAAGGTTTCCGGACCCGGTGTTGGAAAGTCTCGAGATATTAGGGGATACATCCCATGGTATTATAATGTCATTTGGAACCATATACGATCATTATATGCTGTCATAAATGTCCGTGGTAGGCTTGAGTTTGTGAAATCGATGCAAATTGTAAAGGATAAATTGACAAATGAAAGGCATATTGGATGGTTTTACCCACCCAAATGGACTTCCGGGATGTTTTAGGGTCCATGAGAAGCATCTCGACAAACTATTTTTCCTGGTCCGAAAATGAGAAAAATAGTGCAAAAATTGTCTGAAATCATCACCTTGTGTCAAAATCATGGTTCGAAAATGCGGTTTCGATTACGATCAGGGGAAAGGTTACGGTGTCGCGGGAACGCTTATGATGCGTTGATTGCGGACCATGTCACAGTTGTCTCGATGCAAATTTGATTTCAAGGTAGTAGAGGATTAGAGCCATTAGTGAGGTGATATGGGGGCATAATAAAAGATTTGAGCCATTAGTGGGGAGATATGGGGGAATCTTTCACTATATTTTTTGATAGAAAGTAAGTTTTGTGTGAAATAATAAATGTAACTTTCAATGCGAGGTGATTTAGGGTTGAAATGTTTGATTCGGACAAAATCGCGGGGTATTTTAATACCCCTTGTTGATGCGGATAATATCGGTTCGGTCAATTGAATTTTCTTTACAAAACGGCCCAACCAAGACGTCGCGGCCTTGTTTTTATACCATGGTAAAAATGGAGTGCACAAATAGTGCAAAAAGTCAAACTAGGACGGTTAAAATAAAAAAAAATGGAGGGAGTAGTCAACAAGGTTCGCTTAGTATAGTAATGTTATTTCTTCCAATACGTGCTATACAATCTAAATTCTAAACTGGAGCAATTAAGGAGGTGTTGGGACCCGGTGTTAGAATTTCAATGAATTCTACGGGATGCATCCCGAGGTCATACAATGTTATTATGACCCATATACGGACATTATTCGGCTACATAAAGGCCTCTTGAAAGCTTATAGCCTATACAAGAGGCCTGTATGAAAACGGGTAAATCGAATACTTTAAGGCAAATTGGATAGTTTAACCCACCCAATTGGACTCCCGGAAGGTATTAGGGACTATAGGAAGCTTCTGGGCAATTTTTGTTTCGAGCTCAAAAAAAGGTTAAAATTTGGAAAACTGAAGGCTATAATTCACGATTTTTGGGCAATTTCGGACCTGGTGTTGGAAAGTCTCGAGATATTAGGGGATGCATCCATGGTAATATAATGTCATTTGGAACCATATACGATCATTATATGCTGTCATAAATGTCCGTGGTAGGCTTGAGTCTAAGAAATCGATGCAAGTTGTAAACAGGTAAATTGACAAATTAAAGGCATATTGGATGGTTTTACCCACCCAAACGGACTTTTGGGGTGTTTTAGGGTCCATGGAAAGCATCTCGGCAAATTATTTTTCTTAGCCCGAAAAAGTGAAAAATAGTGCAAAAATTGTTCGAAATCATCACCTTGTGTCAAAGTGGAGTGCACAAATAGTGCAAAAAGTCAAACTAGGACGCTTAAAAAAAATGGAGGGAGTAGTCAACAGGATTCGCTTAGTATAGTACTGTTACTTCTTCCAGTACGTGCTATACAACCTAAATTCTAAACTGGAGCAATTAAGGAGGTGTCAGAATTTCACGGAATTCTACGAGATGCATCTTGAGGTCCTACAGTGTTATTTTGACCCATATACGACTATTAGTCTGCTACATAAAGGCCTCTTGAAAGCTTATAGCCTATATAAGAGGCGTGTATGAAAACGGGTAAATCGGATACTTTAAGGCAAATTGGATAGTTCCACCCACCCAATTGGACTCCCGGAAAGTATTAGGGACTATAGGGAACTTCTGGGCAATTTTTGTTTCGAGGTCAAAAAAAAGTTGAAAATTTGGAAAACTGAAGGCTATTCACGCTTTATAGGAATTTTTTGAGGTTTCCGGACCGAGATATTAAGGGATGCATCCGAGGGTAATATAATGTCATTTGGAACCATATACGATCATTATATGCTGTCATAAATGTCCGTGGTAGGCTTGAGTTTGTGAAATCGGTGCAAATTGTAAACAGGTAAATTGACAAATTAAAAGCATATTGGATGGTTTTACCCACCCAAATGGACTTTTGGGGTGTTTTAGGGTCCATGGGAAGCATCTCGGCAAATAATTCCAGGTTCGAAAAAAAGGAAAAATAGTGTAAAAATTGTCCGAAAACATCACCTCGTGTCAAAGTGGAGAGCACAAATAGTACAAAAAGTCA
Source organism: Chenopodium quinoa (assembly GCF_001683475.1). Lineage (NCBI taxonomy): Eukaryota > Viridiplantae > Streptophyta > Magnoliopsida > Caryophyllales > Amaranthaceae > Chenopodium > Chenopodium quinoa. The sequence goes on along the minus strand of NW_018742987.1, from coordinate 1,187,905 downwards.
AACTAGAACGCTTAAAAAAAATAAAAATAAAAAATTGAGGGAGTAGTCAGCAGGAGTCGCTTAGTATAGTACTGTTACTTCTTCCCGTACATGCTATACAATCTAAATTCTAAACTCCAACCCCACACACCAAAAATATGCAAGGGTAAATTAGAAGAATAACTGCACTCCTACCACTTTTGGGAAACAAGATTTGTTGTGCTATGTACGACTAGTGATAAAATTTCATAATTTAAGTCCTGATCAGCTTTCAAGCAAAGGCCAAATCAGATGCAAGATTACAGTTTTGAATTGATTATTTCCCATAGGAGAAAAAAAAATCCTACAAAGACGAAATCTTTGGGCATTTGAGAAGTTAACACTTTATTTGGGTTGAAGGAAATCTCGAAGAGAAGGGAAATGGAGTGATGAATTATCTTTCATTTGAATAACAAATGAGGAAGGAAGGTAATTGGAGGGGAGAAAAATAGAAGGATTAAATTGTAAGAAATTGATGAAAACCCATCATCCCCCTCCCCTTCCCCTCCCCCTCCCTCTCCTTCCCCTCTTTTTCCTTTCCCTTTCTCTACCTAATACACTATAAAATCCAAAAATTGCTCCTTGATCCACATAAATACTAAATCTGCCCACTAATCATAAAAAAGTTTCATGCATTAGCAAGTGTCATCAGAAGTATAAGGCAAGGCCCTGTTTATTTCAACAGATCTTTACTGAACTAAAGTTACTTTTCTTGATTAAAAATGATTGTTACTAATAAACTGATTATTACTGATTTAATAGTGTAAACATGGTATGGTTTTAATGTATATATAAATTATAATGACTGAATATTTTATTACTATTTAATATAACATTACTGCATATCTTCTATTTCATTACAGTAGTAATACATTTTCATAGGACTAAACTGACAAAGCTTATCAAATGACGTATTGAGAAAACAGCCAAATTTTACTGTACGCGTACTCGAACAAAAAGAATATGTTCAAGTCAAACCTCACTTACACATAAAATCACCTAAAAGGGTTGGATAGAATCTTGCTCGTCCGTTCAAGATGAACAAGGCTCTCTCAGTTACCTAATTAAAATGCAACCCTAATCCCCCGCCAAAATAAATTGGGCAAGACTTACAGTTACCAAAGAAACTCACCAAACTCCCACATCAAGTCACTCTTATGGTCTTACCACCCAGTTATAAACAAATATTAAAGAAAGTAAGAACCAACAAAGAGAGGCAACAAATTTAATTGCAGCTCAAAATTCTCCGAGGATGCCTCTCACACATGGCAGCACCAAATAGTTTAAGGTAGATCACAAATTGTGCACTCAGTTTCCTAAGATACTTCTTCAAACCAATTAATAAGCATGCGTTATACTATATATAAACATAAGTTTCAATTTTACCGTTCTCTCCACCATTTATAAATGACAAAAGATCATCAACAGAGCGTTTATCAACATGCTCTTCTTCAACTTCAATCTGAAATACATGACAAAACACACAAAAGATATTAATGCTCAGCATGTCGAAACTGAATTTATTATCAGACATTAAGATACACATGTCATAACGCAAACAGCTTTATAAAACAAGATTCTGATCATTAATTAAAGGTGGTGACCCATGCAGCCAAATTTTGGTACTGATGAGCATCCATATTGCCATTTGTATGTAATAATTACCAGTATGCCCTGGAGCCTAGTGAAATAGAATTGTCCCACCAGGCATGATAAACATAAATCAACCCTGAGGAAGCTGAAAACAACTACGAAGACTACGAAGTATTATCTTATACAAAATTAGATACATAGTCTCTACATTTCAAATGGTTTTCAACAAAAAGCGGTGTAACGAATTAGGGATGATGGTATTATAATATTAGATTGCAGTACATCTGAAACCCCAGTCTAATCCCGGTGAAACTGTGTACCCCATATAGGCAGGAGCAAGTGAGAGACCATAGGTGTATTACATCTCTTAAATCAAAATTTTAATATCATGGTTCCTAAATCCAGCTTCCTTAACCATAGCTAGTACTTTGAAAATCATAAATAGAGTAAAAAAATAAAGACACGGACACGACAGTAGCAAGCACCTTCTTCTGTTCTCTTTCTTTTAATTCCTTCCTCTTTCTAGCATACAATCGATTCAGCAGTCGAATGCGGGGATCATCAGTCACATTTTTTAAAGGTTCCAACTTCTCTTCCTGTGATACACAAAATATTTTATGTCAACACGAAGTGAGCCACATGTTGTATACATATTTGTCTTGCTACCAACAAAAATTAACCTCTGTAAGATCATCAGGTAAATTGAATATCTCACGTATCTCCTCTGGAGTCTTTCCTTCAATTATTCGAGCAAGTGTGCGGCTTGTAAGATCAACCAAGGGTTTTAATTGAAGGCTATCTGCAGCAGATGTTAACTCGCATAATTTTTTGGTATCTAATCTGATAAACCTATCATCAAATGCCTTCCGCTCCTAAAATAAACAAAGAAGGGAAGAAAATGAGTCATATAGCCTCTAGCACAAGACATAAGATGTTCTTCATGCCTGATCATTAATATTTAATGAAACAAACAAAATGAAATCTACAAGCAACTTAACACAATATTCTTCCACAGTAAAGCACCTTAATAGAGTGGCCAGGCACTTGATGGAATCGACAATAATCCAGAATTAAACCCAGGGTTGCTGGATTAACCCGTTCTGGAAGTACAATAGCATTTAATTTGGAGGACCCCATGCCTTTTTGAAGTATTTCTCGGCATATAACGGGGCAAAACATAGCAACTTCTTCCTCAACTTGCTGAATTGACCCATCAGCAGTCTGTAACCAAACATAAGACTTCATCTGCATGAATGAAATTACAAATCAGATCCTAGGGATGACTAAAGTGTGTCACAATATATGTTTTCTTCCATCAATTTCTAAAGCCACAATAAATAATCAAGGTTGGTCTTCCATTAATTTAGAAATGGGACAAATAAAAGTTGTTTTAAAATCATCAACTACATTAATAAAATCACAAACCAACTGTAATTTAGAAAAAGCCCTTAAAGAGTAAAGGACCTACAAGTTATACTTTAAAATAGCCCATCTTTTGGCAAGCAAATGATGATATTGACAAGGCTGATCCTTAGCCAGTGCAGCACAAAGGGCCCAAATTTGATTGGGGCCTCAATCAGTAGAAAAATATAAATAATATATATACTGCAATTAATAGACATCAATAATCAATAATATAATACTAAAACAGACACATAAATGACACGTGTCACTTCCTGGTGCTGTTTTTTCCCTCCAAAACCCCCTCTCCTTTTTTAGCAAAACAAATCTTCTATTTTTGTAATATTTGTATAATACAATTATAATATATATTATTCCTAATCCTATATATTATCTTTATAATAATTATATTCCTTTTTAGTTTGTGTTCTATTTATTTAAAATAGTTACAACAGATTTTGAGACCTTTTAATTAATGGAGATTAAATTATAATTTAGAAGCTTGATATATGGTGGAGATCAAGTATAAACTAACGAAGCCAAAAAATTACAATATTAACATTTAAATTACCATTATATTTTTTTTAGGCAAAAATTACCATTATATACTTGTAAAATCTTATAAAATAATAATAATTGAGTTAGTTATCTATTAAATGTTCCTGTAATAATTTTTTTTTGTAACTTATAACTTTTTTTCCTTTAAAAAATCAATTAACTATTACTAAAGCAGGTCTTACTTACATCGATCGATTTGGACATAGTCGCTATCCTTAAAAAATTTCTCGACAATAAAATATATGATTTCAGCTTTAATTATTTTTAGTTATTCTACTTAGCTTATTTATTGGAAGTACTATAGTGTTTTTTTTTTTAACTAAATTAATTTATTAATAAAAAGTCATACAACATCTACATTGTATAGTTTTATTGGGAATAACATACTTCATTAATGTAACATAATGCATACTATTTATCAACACGACTAATAAAATATAATTTTTTTTCTCAATTGTAGTTTTAATATTTATTGCCTCATAATTGCATTTGTTAATAATTCCACATGAGTTGCTTCATTTTCATATTATATCACAAATTAATGGATGAAAAAAAGGACTATTACTACTGTGCATCGCACGGGCACTAATATAGTATATACTAAATGTGGCATAATAGTTTAGTGCTTTAAGATACGAAGTACATAACAAAAATCTCCAGTTCAAATTCCCATTGATTACCTTATTTTTCCCATTTTTTGGAAAAAGCAATTAATGCCTATTATACATTTCATTTTTTAACATAGTCCATAACTAATGCCTTTATATTTCATTTTTGGTGATTACAACATTAATATAATTTGTTCTTTGTGTGGGGATAAATCAAGGGCTTTGCTTTCTTAATTTTTTTAGAAAAAATTATAAAAATAAGCTGGGAGTATAAAAGCTTTTTTTGCGAAGCAATGATGAGTTTAGAAATTCTATTTCTTTTAAATGGTAATTTGAATGGAAGGCCAAGTTTTGTACTTCTTATTTGCACACGGCCTCCGAAAAGGTTGGGATGCCCTACAAACAAGTTATTGAACATACCTCTGATTTGACCACTGCCATTGCTCCTTCTGGCATTAGACTATACCCTTACGTGTAGCTTGATGATGAAAATAGTCTCTGGTTTCTTGTGAGAAGAAATTTAGAAAAGCAATCACCAATTTGAAATATAGTTGACTTTATTCCCCTTCACACAACAAACTTTATTATGGTTATAAAAGTCTTAATTCCTTGTTCACAACTTTCATCCACTATGTCACCTAGCCTTAAACAAGGAAAGGATGTGACCATGACACCTGACACAGTACTCCTGCAATGAGACAAGCAGGACATCAATATCAAGGTTTAGTAAGCTGGTGAATCCATGTGCATAGGTCATTCGATGGAAAAACAAAAGAAACACATGCATTGGATATGTTCTTTTCATATTACTTTCAAATAACTTCTGAAGTTCCGATATACCTTTAGTTTATGGCTTATTACCTTTATTTTACATTTTTACAAGGGTTTTTTTTTTTTTTTTTTTTGATACAAGTTTATTTAACAAGTTGGTACCTTTAGTTAGTAGTAAGTGACAAAGCTATCCTCATTCAGAGCTCCTAAACCTTGTTTTGAAGACTTGTTTAGAAGTATACTAAGATATCTTTGTTAATCAACAATTTTTTCAGAAAAACTGATATTTTTTGGTGTAGGGTGTAGTAATGAATATTATGCACACCACTTAATTTCCTCATGGCCAAATCAAGCATAACAGCCTTTTAATTACAGCCACATTTGGTCACCTATTTCCAGCCTTAAAAAAACCTGTATTTACATCTTCCAAGTTCTTAAAATTGCCAAAACGTATACCAATAAAAAATAATCCTTTTCTTTACTGTCACCTAATAGCAACATACATGTGATTATACAGTAGATGAATATTTAAGAACTACTTCAAATTACAGCAAAACAAACAATATTAAAAGAAGGTTTCATCTGGCCCTGTCATCATGAAATAATTAAGAACTATTTCTGATTACAGCAAATTGAACAATCTAAAAAAAGGTTCCATATTGCCCTATCTTCCAGTATGCACAAGTCACTAGATTTATCATCTTGTGAAGCTAAGTTCCACAACTACAAACAAAAAATTCCGATATTTGATAAGACAATGCTTTAATCTAATCAAATTTGAAAACGAGTTATGTTTCAAAAGCTCCTTCGCGTGGACACACAATCCTGCTTGCACCTTACGAATCTTCATTTCGGTATGTGACAACACCTTCCAGTTTTAAGTTTTCGGCAAGTTTCAATTTTCAGCAAATAGAGGCATGTCCCATGAAGAATATATTCTTGTCAAATTATGTTCACATTTAATGACAATAAAAAAGCTAAAACAATTCATTAATCAATTCAAAATCACACCCAAAAATGCATTTCACTTAAAGCAACGGATAGCAACAGTCTCAAGAGTAAACCCATCACCATTTTCATCAACTAAACAATCGACGATTACTAATTCAACTACCATACTTCTCAATCAACTAAATGAATCAAAATTCAACACTATAAAACACTAAAATAATAACATTTACAAATAAACACCGGCAAAGAAAAACACTAAACATCTAGAAAAACAGCTCAATTCACTTAAAAACAATCTCAACAATAACATCAACACATTGAATACAAATTCATTTTATCAATTGAACAACCAAACACTTCAAAATGGCATTTTTAAATTGATTAAAAAAAGCAATAAAATGCTCAAATTGGCGTAAATTTGCAAATTAATCAAGAAAATGATAACCCAGATACCATTAAACAAAGCTAATTAGTAAATTAAAAGCAAATTACGTTGAATAATCAATCAAATAGCGAGTAATTAGAAGAAGGAAAAAGTAGAAATGACCTTGAAATGAGCAATGGGAGATGAAGTCCGGCGAGAAGCATACGCCGGCGGCGAAGAAATGGAGGAATTGACGGCGGCGAATATGGAGTGAAGTTGGTGGCAAAGAGAGAGTGTGGGGAGGAGAGAGAAAGAGATCGAAGAAGAAATGAGGGGTAGCAAACTTGGGGAAGAATTTCAGAGGTTGAACTACTGGGTTTGTTTCTACTGTAGGTCTTATTCGTGTGTTCTATCTTGTGCAACCTCGTCCATGTGTCATAAATTGATCCCATTCGATTTTATTTGAAGTAACTCAATTCGAAATGATTTGACATATTATGCAGTAACCTGATTCATATACATCTGTATGTTTTTGTTAAAAATGTTATATTGACCTGTAATGCAATGCATAATATGAAATATTTCGTACGTAGTATGTAATAATGCTACGTAATTTGGTGACACTTACTTTGTCCTTTTAATATTTCATTAATTACATGCCTGTACAATTCATTAACACTCCTTAAAAATTTTGTCTACAAGTCCGCAATGCCTCTTGAAAGTTGCAACTCGCAAGTAACAAGAATCGGAGATGGTATTAACCCTTATGGTTAGATCTATGTCATAACTATATGAATTCTACAGCAATGTCTATGCTCTGTTCAACTTATCTAAGCAAATGACCCTAGCTACACCACAGGCCTTTTTTTTTTTTTTTTTGTTTTATTTTTCTCACGGTAAGGCACACAACTTACTCCCATGAGTCCCATCATTTATCTCAAATATAGGCTAGCTGATAAAGTCATAAAACAAATTCAGCCTAGTTCGTACTTACGTTACTACGTTTAGTACGTTACATAGGACGTCAGATATACTGGTATAATTCACTGAAATAAAAAAAAAAATACAGGCGATTGTTTTTAGTATTATTATTATCCGATTATTGAATTCTTCGTAAATTAATTGGCTCGGTGAATCAGATTGAAGACAGAATATGTAGTTGTTTGGGGGGAAAAGGGCCATTTGTGTTGTTTGGTGGCGATCTCACTGCCATGTTACAGGTTTGATTTCTTCATTTTATATGCATTAATTTATGCCAAATTTCCATTTTTTAGGTAATTGGGTATTTGATTTATGTTTAAATATTGTTAATTGTATAATTAATTGCTTGATGAGTTGAATTTGATGCCAAATTTAGCTATAAACCCTAAAAGTTCAATAGTGTTGTTATAGTTGGGTACCTTGATTTTGTTCAGGTTATTTTTGTGATGTTTGTGCAATTTCGCATATGTTCATTTGTGATTTGTGATGAATATATATGATGTTGCCAAGAAAGCAAAATCAAAACCCTAATTTGCTTTTAGAGTGAAATTCAAATGGTGGGGAAAGTTTGAGAATTGGTAGTATGAAGAATTGAAGAGACTAGAAGTGTGTTGTTACGATTTTTAGAGGCTGTGATCGTCCGATTTTGGTATAGGATAAATGAAGATAATGATAGCGGAAAAGGAATGGATTATAAACTATACAGTCTAGCAATTAATATAAAATCAATTAATGGAGCAATTCTTTTCTGTATATATAAGAACAAAAAATGAATTTAAAAAAAATGAAGATAACAATAGAGATGGGATATCGATATTGATCTTGAAAATGATGCTGGTACTATCATGCTTTGAAGGGGTCATGTGAGTCATGGTGTTTCTCCTATCCATCTAATCTATAAAGATATCAAGCAAGCTAGATAGTACTTCTTTCGATTTCGTTAATTTGTCACATGTTAGAAAAGCATTTCATATAGTCTATTGCTAGGTGGGATATCAATATTGATCTTGAAAGAGTTTGTATAGGTACCTTTGCTTTCTGAAAAGTTTAACAATTTTAGCGGAGCTGAGATTGAATTAATCTAATGATAAGTCAAGTCCACTCTATCTTTCCCTTAGAAAAGAATTAAAAATTGGAAGTTGGCACATAGGAAACTGGATATATTATGCATGGTGGCCGTCTAATTAGGCTAACTTATCGTTGAATAAATACTTCCTCTGTTTTTATAATTGCACCATTTGCCATTTCATGCTTGCCAATGTAACAAAAGAGGTTGTGTGAATAATGTAAATTTACAAATGGTGCAATTAATAAAATACGGAGGAGGTATGTATACATTAAAGTCAGTAGTACAAACAACTAGATCATGGAGGATAGGAGGGTGGTCTATTTATTATTCTTGCTGTCCCATTTTAGTTGTCAAAGATTTTAATGTGAGATATCCCTCCCAAAATAGTGGTTATAACTTCAATATTTCGTAAGAAACTACCAAAACATTAATGTATAGATAAACTTAATTTTTATTGGTAAAAAATAATTTAAAAGATGGGAGCAATGGAGCATTACAAATATTGATGTACTCTTATTTTGATGAGCATCCTCAGCATTTCTACTTGCTAACACTCAAAAGATATAATCAAAAATCAAAATGTGGTTTTTTGGAACAAATAATTCATCTGGATTTTCAGGGTCTTCAACAGCAGAAGAAGTTACACATGGAATTGATGGTACCGGCCTTACTGCCATTGTTACAGGTCCATTTTTTAATTCATGCTTTGACAGATTAATTTGCCCGCATTTGATACAAAGTAATCAATATGATATAACTATGACTTGTATCGTTGTACGTACGAAGGAGCATCAAGTGGCCTTGGTGCTGAAACAACGCGAGTTCTTGCTTTACGTGGTGTTCATGTTATTATGGCGATTAGGAATATTGCTAATGGAAGAGAAATCAGGGCAAAAATACTTAATGAAGTTCCGAGTGCTAAAATTGATATAATGGAGTTAGATTTGAGCTCAATGGCATCTGTTAGAACATTCGCATCAGATTACAAGTCTACTACTCTTCCCCTGAACCTTCTAATGTAAGAACTTTGATTTGCTGTGATTAAACATACACCTATGGTTTGTTAAAAGAAACTACTGCAGTATTGATTTTTTGGTTATTTCTTAGAAACAATGCAGGAGTGTGTGCTCCCCCTTTTACTCTCTCTGAAGACAACATAGAGCTGCAATTCGCGACAAATTACTTGGGTAAGTAGTGTTAATCTTTGAGCTATCAGTCGTTTAGTTTATAACAGGTTCTTATATTATAATAACCTTCAATTCTGCAGGTCATTTCCTTCTAACACATCTTTTGTTGGACACTATGAAAAATACTGCACTTGAAAGTGGTAAAGAGGGGAGGATTGTTAATGTTTCATCTGAAGCTCATCGATACACAATTCGTGGAGGAATTTCTTTTGATAGGCTAAACAATTCATCAGGGTATAGAAATACAGTAGTTTCTTATTACATACTCTTTCACTTGCTAAAAGTATTTGTTTTCGCGTTATTGGACATTATTATCAATTCGGATGTCTAGTTGCAACATCTCACACTGATGGAATTGAACCTTCATTGACCGCTCATTTGTATAAGCCTAATGGTTGTTAGTATGCACAGGTATTTCGGCCTTTTAGCATATTGCCAATCAAAACTCGCCAACAATTTGCATGCTAATGAGCTAGCAAGACGTTTCAAGGTAGTCTTTTCCTTGACAAAAACCATACATTATTCATACATTGGCCCCTTTTAGGCAATTTTCTAATGTATTCGTTGTTATTTTAACTGTATTTTGTAATTTGATAAACAGAATGACAGGGTTCAGATAACTGCTAATTCTCTTCATCCTGGAGGAATATATACAAATATTTTCCGCTATACAAGCTTGTTAGACAGTAAGTTTTTCTTTCCTATAGTAGCGCTTAACTCGATCTTGTACATTTTACTTATGATGGTTTTAAAAATACATTGCTTGATTGAACAGGCATTTTTCGTATGCTTGGCATGTTTATTTTCAAAGATGTACATCAAGTAAGTTACCTTATTAGCTTAAACCACAGACCAAGATCAGATCATGATCACCACACTTAGCTTACAAATATAAGCGCGATTGATTTAGCTCATATCGATCTTCTAACGATGATCTAAAATTATTATAGGGAGCTGCAACAACATGTTATGTGGCTTTGAATCCAGAAGTGGAAGGCATAAGTGGTGAATATTTCAGCGACTGTAAAATAGCCAAGCCTTCAAAGTTATCTCAAGATATCACTTTGGCGCGGAAGTTGTGGGATTTTACCATGGATGTGATCAAATAATGTGTTATGGAACACCCAACTTAATTAAACAGTTGAATTGTGGTTCAAGCCTCAAAGTATAAGGTTTTTATTTTTATTAGAGGCTAAGCCGATCTAGCACTTTTGATTTATAAAATATGCAAATTAATTAATTAAGTGGCAAAATTGTAAACCAATCTGAAAAATTACATAATAGTCAATTAGTCCTAATTTGGTAGAAAAATCAATAATTGTGAGTACATTTTTAATGAAAACATTTGGACTTGTATTTATATAAATATATAATTGTGGAGTACATTTTTTTTTTACTTATTTGCCCTCATTAATGTTATCATGGTGGATAAGAATATGGCAGCCGGAACAAAGGTTAGGACTAAAATACTCGAAGAAACTCCGAGTGCTAAGGTTGATATTGTGGAGTTGGATTTGAGCTCAATGGCATCTATTAGAACATTTGCATCAGAATTCAAGTCCCTTAATCAACCCTAAATTTGAGTGGGAAGAGAGAAAAGAAGTGAGAAAACAAGGGTCTGTTAAGAAAAATTAATATATTAATGGATATCAAAGAGTAAGAGGCCTTCTAAAATTCACTATCCATAAAAAAAGAGGAACACTAGGAGATAGAGTCTTTAGTGGAAAAGGAAATGAGAAGGGAGGAGGAGAAGAGGGGGTATAGCAAGTAATACAATAATTTGTAAAATTTGCAAGATCGTAAAAGATATGAGAAGGGGGGAATGGGAGGAGTAGTAAAATTTGCAAAATCATAAAAGTCAAATGAGAACTTTGTGGATGATTTTCAGTGTTGAAACATACCTTTAATAAGACATCAAACTTGTGAAAAAAAAACATAATATTTTTTAAGACACATGGATTGTAAAGAAGAACTTAAAAGAGATATCTAGTAGATAGCAGTGAGTTTTAGTGTAGGGGGAGGAAAGGATAGTGGTACACTGAGAGAGGGAGCAAGTAGGTAGAGACTAACTAAAAAAAAAACCTCAAATATAAGTAAGGTAAAATAGATAGAGACTGAAAAAATAAGGGCATGAAAAGATTACTAGACAAATTGATAGTTAGAAGAGGCCTTCAAAAATTCACAATTCATAAAAATTAGTAACAAAAGGAGAATGTTAAAAAATTCACAATTTGTAAAGTTGGGACAGCCATCGGTTAATCAATAGTTTAGACTTTAGACCGCTTGATGAAGAATGTTCATAGTTGGGAGTTGGGACTGATAACGTCAGTGTTCCCTTTAAATTTTTCTTACGAAAATAAAAATATAATGTAAAAAACGTTGGCTATACAAAATTTAAACTATAAACCATTTAATAGCGATGTGTGGCGGTTATGGTGGCATAATGGTAATGTGGGCCATATAAATGCAATTGTTGTAGGTAGAGCTAGGCCGTGCCGGCCCGCGGGCGGCACGAGGACACGAGATTGGCCCAGCACGGCACGAGTCCACCATCGGCACGTTGACTGAGCAGTGGGCCATGGGTCATGCCGTGGACATGATTTTGAAAAATCGGCACCAGCACGACACGAACCGGCGGGTGGCACGGTAGTTTGGCCCGCCAGCACGACATGTTATTAGGCACGGCCCGACACGAGATTGGCCCGGCACGGCACGAACCCGCCAGCGGCACGGTGACCGAGCAATGGGGCATGGGTCGTGCTGTGAACACAATTTTGAAAAATTCAGCACGAGCAAAGTACGAACCGGCTTGCGGCACAGTAGTTTGGCCCGCGAGCACAGCACGCTAGGCACGGCCTAGCACGGGCCTGACACGAGATTGGCCCGGCACGACACGAGTCCGCTAGCGGCACGATGAGCGAACAATGGGGCCATGGGACTTGTTGTGAACACGATTTCGAAAATTTGGCACGAGCACGGCACAAACCGGCTGACAGCACGGTAGTTTGGCCCGCCAGCAGGCTCGCTAGACACGACCCAACACGACCATAAAAATAACATAGATAATAATAAAGTACTATAATAAGTTATAATAAGTAGTAATAAAAAGAACAATAATAATAATATAATAATAATAAAACATAAATATAAATTAATAAAAAAAAATAAATAGATATCCATTTTAAAAGTTGTTAAAAAAACATATATTGATTTTTTTTTTTAAAATTAAAAATATTATGGGCGAACCAGTGCCCGACACAACACGACACGCCATGCACGTGGGTCGTGTCGTGGGCTGTGGTGTGCCAAATGGTGCCCCGGCGCGAGCCACCACCAGGCATGGCCCGCGGCGGCCTGACACGGCACGACATGAGCCACCACCAAGCATGGCCATGGCCTGCGGTAGCATGCTGCCCACCTCTAGTTGTAAGTTGATGGTTTATGTAAGATGTGGTTGGTGTATGTGGATCTAAGAGAGAGTTATATGAGATAGATCAGATACTCCGATCCGTAGTGAGAGAGAGAAAAGAATGTAGGATGGGGATCGATTCGGGTTTGACCTGCAAATTTACGGGTTACATTGGATTTTGGGTCAAAATTTTTTTGTTCTAAACCCACAAAATGGGTTAAGTTTGGATCGATCAAACCGGCAAAAAAGTTAAGGAAAATGTTGTACGTAGGTACATATAAGCATTAAATTCACATTTGAAAATAATAAAAATTGAGTAATCATAAATATATAAACACTAATTACACTGATTTACGCGTGTGTTTTGTCATGAATTCCTAATTTTATACAATTCCAAAAATATATTTAATGCTTACATATAGCCCTTAGGACTACATATACCATTACCCAAAAATTAATAGATCTATGAATATTCAATTTAGCTTATAAAACAAAAAAAAAATGCAAATAACTCTCACGATTCTTAATACAAAGCCTCTTTCTAACATTTATTACTCACGTAATAAAGAGAAAGATACTTTAATTTAGGGACAGATGGATTAATAAATAAACATTAATTCCCAACTCACACCCACCCCGCCTCCCGCGCAGTCGCTTCACGAGTTGACGTCCCCAGACAAGTATGCCTCCCGAGTCCCGACTCTCTCTTCTCCTCCACCGCCATAACTTCCACCACCACCACCACCACTCTCCGCTACCACTTCTCTATACTGCTACGACGTCGTAGGGGTAAGGTTTTGCCTGTTGATCAAGATCTAATAGTGGGCAAATGGGGTAATATGAGTATTACGTAGTATGAGATAAAAATAACCACTAACCACCTCCTAATAAATTTGATGATGTCGAAGTCGAAGAAGACGTTAAAAAATAACCACTAACTTCATTATGATTTGACATTGTGTTTTAAGTCATTTGAATGACAGAGCAATTTGGTGAGCTGGCAAAAGTTACTGCTCTCTTTATTTTCAAAAACACCACTTGGTTGACATTTCTGTTGATGGCTCTATATAAACGAGGCTCAATCTTTATTGGTTATCACAAATATTGATCTATTCTTCTTTTCAAGAGTATTTCTACTTGCTAACATTTAAAATATACAATCAATAATCAAAATGTGGTTTTTTGGAAGAAAAAATTCATCTGGATTTTCTGGGTGGTCTACAGCAGAAGATGTTACTCATGGAATTCATGGTACCGGCCTCACTGCCATTGTCACAGGTCCTTGTTAATACTATTAATACTACTTGAATTGTACTCTGTAGTTATTTAATTTACCATTTTTGTTCCTTTGTGTTTTTTCCTATCTATGTTGGACCCTCGACACTCAGACATGAGTATGATACTTAGACATTTTCAGTGGCGGATCTTGAGCCAAAAAGTTAGTGGGAGATCCTTCAACCTTTTGCATAAAAATAACAATATTTAACCATTATACCACAACATTTTATTTGTAATTATTAGACATCATATTACTTATAATCAATAAGTCAAATATACTTAAGGGGGGGGGGGGGCGATCCCTTACCCGCCCTAACCAAGATCCGCCCCTGGACACTTAACTTTTAATTCAAAATCAAGGAATTTTTTTTTTCACAAAATAGCTAAGTCGGACGCTTGGACATATAACTGTGTCAGACACGAGTATTCAAGTCCATGTAACATAGCTCGTAATAAAGATAATGGATCAGACTTATGATATTTCTTTTGCTTTCTTTGCTATTTGGCTAATATTACCCTAACGGCCTAACATAAGGTGCTTGATTATGGAAATGATGCTTTCATGTTGTTTTTAAATAGCTTTTAATTGTGCAAAATAATTAAGATGGTAAAATAATGTGCAATAATAACTTTGTAGTATTGATTTGTTAAACAAAGGATGTTTCACATTTATCGATTGATCCACGATCTGCAGGAGCATCGAGTGGCATTGGTGCTGAAACATCACGAGTTCTTGCTTTACGCGGTGTTCATGTTATCATGTTAGATAAGAACCTGGCTACTGGAACAAAGGTTAGGACTAAAATACTCGAAGAAACTCCGAGTGCTAAGGTCGATATTGTGGAGTTGGATTTGAGCTCAATGGCATCTATTAGAAAATTTGCATCAGAATTTAAGTCTCTTAATCAACCCTTGAACATTCTCATGTAAGAAAACCATCTAATTAATCATCCATCTTTAATTTTTCTTGAGTCTTACTATAAATTCTTAATTACATAGTAACAATAAATTTGCCCCTTTTGTTACTTAGAAACAATGCAGGAGTGTTAGGCTGCCCTTTTACTCTCTCCCAAGACAACATAGAACTGCAATTCGCGGTAAACTACTTGGGTGAGCAATCTAGCTAAATAGAAAGGAGGTAGAGATTAATTAAGACATTAAGTATGGGATTTTTTGTTTTTGGTTTTTGCCATTTTGATTCTAATGGAGATTTAAAAGCTTAAAACATATATATGGGGATGTTTAGTGCAAGTGCATCCATCGTTTCCCCATTAGAGATATGAGATATTAGAAAATATTTGACTCTTGATACCATATACAAAAGAATATTCACAAGATAAATTCTATTTACATAAAAGAATCAAAGAAATTGTGATCTACAGGCTAATTATGTACACCTCAGCTTCCATGATTTTATTTATGGTTAACGTTGTTTCTTGCATTGCCTTATTATTATCCACAAACTTCAAAAAAAAAAAAAACAGGTGTACAATACATCCATTATAAAGATAGCCTAAAGTGAATAAAAGTTGCCTCTGAAATGAAAAAAATCAATTATTAGTGATTTAATATAATTAAATTACCTTTGTAAAATTTTTCTTGTTGTCTATTTATATAAAAATTGTATTGTGTTTAAAGTTACCCATAAAAAAAGGCAAAAAGTTACCCTTATACAGCTCGATTTACACTAATTCGATTTACACTAATATTAGTGTAAACCGGGTGTATACAAAAGTTTTTAATTATTATCTGTAGGTCATTTTCTGCTGACACATCTGCTGTTGGACACAATGAAAAACACTGTACTTGAAAGTGGTAAAGAGGGGAGGATTGTTAATATTGCATCAGAAGGCCATCGATTCACATATCGTGAAGGAATCCTTTTTGATGAACTCAACAATCCATTAAGGTAAATTTAACATTAGTACATTCTTCCAGACATACACATGTGCATAATTAAGAGTTGTAACTTTAAATTGATTGCACTCATCCACTTATGCAGGTACTCTAGATTTGCTGCATATTGTCAATCAAAACTTGCTATTATCTTGCATACCAGAGAGCTAGCAAAACAGCTTAAGGTAACACATTCGACACTGATTAATTTCGTAAGAAAATGACATTAGCCCCTCTGATCCTGTACTGCTCTGCAGCTCTCAGAATACAACTTTGATTATTCTGATGAAAATCCCTTTGTTGATCAGGATGATGGGGTTGATATAACAGTTAATGCAGTTCATCCTGGATATGTTTATACAAATATATCAAAAAGCAGATTATTAGATGGTATTCACTTTTTTTTTTGCAAATTGTTGTATATCTAATATCTTGCCTTAGCCTACTCTTATATATGCGTGTGACATTTTTTTTTGGGACGGAGTTGTGGTTTAATTATGCATTGCGTGGATGCGGCAGTTATAAACACGCTTTCGAGACCTATTATTAATTGTTTATTCATGAAAGATATTCCACAAGTAAGTGTCTTGAAACATACATACATGATCAAACTTTGCAATGTTTCATCCTTCGTCTCTTCTGGTGATAAACTCGTTCGTTGCAGGGAGCAGCGACGACATGCTATGTGGCCTTGCATCCACAAGTAAAAGGCATAAGTGGTGAATATTTCAATAACTGTGATTTAGCCAAGCCTTCTAAGCAAGCTCAGGATATCACCTTGGCTAGGAAGTTGTGGGAGTTTAGCATGGAATTGGTCAAATAATGTGGTGAATATAACTGTTAATTTGTTGGTTTTTGATGTTAAAACTAAGTGTAATGCAATATAACATTGAAACTCAATCATAAATATTATAATTCTTTTCATGTATTTGGTACAAAATAATCCAAGTTAACGTCCTGTACTCCTGTTTTGTAATATGGTACCCCCCCCCCTTTTAACTCCGTGTTATTATTATTATTCTTGTTTATAATCTTTATAATTTGAAGTAATCTTCAAATTTATTTACAATTATAGAAAGTAATAGTGCTATGATGGTTAGATGAGTAATCAGTTTAATCGGCACATAATTTTAAGATAATGTATTAGATGTAGTAAAATATTGTATAAGTGCCGTTCAAAAAAAAAAAATTGTATAAGTGGGTTCTGAGAATCAAAATATAATCTCCACAAAAAAAAAAACAAAATATAATAGAGATAGTGGAATAATAATTTACTAATTAGTATTACTTCGTATAAAATAAGGTATGTGAGGGGAAAAAAATCAAATATAAGTGGAGACCGTGTAAAGAGAAAGAAATTTTAACCAAGCATGCTTGATGGAGTTGGTGAGGAACTCACTTTGTCCCAAGTTCGAGCTCCATCAACTATATAAATGTTTGGGAGTAGGGGGATTCTCTTAACTCTCCTCTCCCCCTCTAGCCTCTAAGCCTCTACTCCCAAGCGATGACTTGCATGTATATAATTATATACACTTCGGTGCATGGTGTGGGTTAGTTTTTGCTCACTTATTCTTTCAATTTAGTAAATCAAAAGATCAGATGAGACTTGAAATCAAATCAAATTTAAATCATTTTTTTTTTTGACGGAAAATTTAAATCAAAGTAAGTGTATAGAACCTAACATAAACCACTAATTTTCCTACAATACCTACAATATGGTAATATGACTATAACCACCCAAAAAAACTAGTAAAGCATAAAACGACACGAGCACAATACACACGCCATAAAGTCATAAACCATAGTTGAATACTTTATTGAATAATTGACATCACATTATATTACTAGATAAAACAAATTCAGCCTAATATGTTTGGTACTCCGTATCAATGAATCAATGATTTACCCTTTTTGGTAATCCTAAAATAAATTAATTGGGAAAAGAAACAAACAAAAAAAAAAGAAAAAAAAAACAGTCGATCTTTTAGGTAAGATTAGCCGATTATTGAGTTGTTCGTAAATTGATTGGCTCATTGATTGAATCATTGAAGAGAGAAAATGTGGTTCTTTGGGGGCAAAGGGGCATCTGGGTTTTCTAGTTCATCAACTGCTGAACAAGTTACCAATGGAATTGATGGTACCGATCTCACTGCCATTGTTACAGGTTTGTTTTCTTTATTTTATATGCATTTTCAAGCTTTTATTTTTGGCAAATTTTCAATTTTTTGGTAAATGGGTATATGATTTTTGTTATGATTTTGTTAATTGTAGTTGATTGTTTGATGGGTTCAATTTGATGCCAAATTTAGCTACAAACCCTAAATCGTATAGTTCATTAGTGCAATATTCATGTGTTTGTTATAGTTGGGTACCTTGATTTGATTCATGTTGTTTGTGTGATTTTTGTGCAATACTGCAATTGTGCATATGTTCTTTTGTGATCAATATGTATATGTTGCCAAAAAAAAAAAAAAAAAAAGCAGCAAAATCAAAAACCCCAGTTTGCTTTAGTGTGAAATTCAAGTGGATGTGGAAAGTTTGAGAATGGGTAGTATGAAGAAGCTAGAAGTGTGTTGGTACAATTTTTAGAGGTTGTGATTGTCCGGTTTTGGAACCGTCGTGTGGAATGTTTTTGGATTTGTTTCGATGCAAAAGATCAACTTTACATTTGTTGATATTTTAAGGGTAAAAGGTGTGTCATGGAGATCATGAGTGTTAACTTGTTTCAGGGATAGAGGGAAACCAGGGAGTGATGTGGAAGTTGTTGTTGATGATGTATGTCTATCAAAGCTAGCCTACAATTTACTGGAAGTCTGGCTGCTTGTTTTTATGAAGAAAGTTAGATTCTCATGGTTAATCAAATGGAAGTGAGTCACAGCAGAATGGTTCATCTCACATTGTCTTGCCGGTGTATGTTGGCTTTGCACTTAGATTTTTTTTAGCTTCTTTATTTTCAGCTGATAAATATGAGTAAAAGGTTAAATCATGACCAATGTTGGATCCACCAAGGTAACATTTGGTTCACTAAGTGATATGGGTTCAGATGGTTCTAAGAAAACTTTTAACTTTCCATTGTCTTGCTGCTGCTTAGAATAAAGCGGATGCTACTGGTACAGTGGCACCTTGGAACTGTGAAACTTTTTTTTTTTCCAAATGAATTTACCTTACTAATTTGTACTATGACTAAACCCTTATTTGCTGGAGATTGGTTTATGGATTATGGTGCCAGATGTTTAAATGAAAACTAGAATTAAGGTCCATTCCAGAGACATTTCTTTTTCTTTTTACTCAATATTTTGTGGTGAACAGTGTTGTTTTTTCTGGATGCAAATTTATGTAGCTAAAGCAAATTTCATGTCTTCTGTACTAATTTTTACTTGACTCAACTATTGAATAGGAGCGTCAAGTGGGATTGGAGCCGAAACCTCACGTGTACTTGCATTACGCGGTGTACATGTTATCATGGGTGTTAGGAATATGGATGCAGGCAAAGAGGTCAAGGATAGAATAGTTCAGGAAATCCCCAATGCTAAAGTTGATACTATGGAGTTGGATTTGAGCTCAATGGCATCTGTAAGGAAATTTGCATCAGATTATAAATCCTCAAAGCGGCCACTTAACCTTTTAATGTAAGAAACTCCTTTATAATTGTGGTTTTTTTGTTTCTGAGCTTTCAACTTTCAAATTTCTTTAATTTTTAGCTATCATCCTTGTATTCCTCTCCCCCTATATGAGCATGTTGGCACTGCCTGAGTGCCTGGTAGACTTGGTAGTGGTGTGTCATTTATTAATTACTTGGTTCATACATATGTGCTGTGTTTCAACCTTTTTTTGAGTATACTCTTAACCTGCCTTCATCATTTTAAGTAACAATGCAGGAATAATGGCCACCCCTTTCATGCTCTCTAAAGACAACATAGAGCTTCAGTTTGCAACAAACCACTTAGGTAAGTTGGTGTAATAAGTGTGACGGTAGTATTTTGTCATTGGTATACATTAATGGGTTTATCTTGTTCAAAGTATCCAGAATTTATCTTTCCTGTTGCTGTTATCTTATGTGAGGAGAGTATCACCTATGCCTTCCTGATTAAGTTTAATTTTCAAAATTTGCTGTTACTGATGTCAATCAGATTTTGATGAGAGATTATATAATAGCATGAATTTCTGGATTCATTTTTCTGACCTTAAAAATCATCCACTGAACATTTTCTTACCTCTTTTTACAGGTCATTTTCTTCTGACACATCTTCTGTTGGACACCATGAAGAAAGCAGCTCAGGTTAGTGGTAAGGAAGGAAGGATCGTTAATGTCTCATCAGAGGCTCACCGTTTTGCATATTCCGAAGGAATTCGTTTTGACAAACTTAATGATCCATCAGGGTAATATGTTAATTCCTGACTATTGTTTGTCAACCCTTCTGGGTATATTTTGTCGACATAGGGTCTGGATTCTGGAAGCCTGGGCGGTCCAAATGTATGGAGCCTTATGCTTCTCATCCAACCCTTCTGTTGTCTTATCCTTGATACCAGGAAATTTGTGTTGCACAGATAATTATATGTAAAGTTCACCCAGCCCCCCACCCCCCCCCCCCCACCCAATTCCGTGGTGATATTCTAATATGTTACATAGTTGATTCTTCATGACACTCCGTAGTATTTTCATGAACTGTACAGGTACAGCAGTTGGCGTGCTTATGGTCAATCAAAGCTTGCTAACATTCTGCATGCTAATGAGCTTGCAAAACGTTTAAAGGTACTCTTCTTTGACCTCTACCTCAGAATAAAGTTGTTCAATAGTTAATATCTTCCTTCTTTCAGTCACTATCTCATCTTATTATTCTTAATTGGGAGTGGAGGAGAGAGGGGCTATGGATTTTTTGATGTATTGATCTTGTCAAACTATTTTAAGTTAGAACTTCTAAGTTTTGGTTGCCTTAGAGATGACGAGATGTTCCGGATGTAGGTTAAATAGATTTGCTATTAATTTGTTGTAACTTTCATATGAAGTTATCTAAGGTGATAATGCATTTGTTGATCAGGATGAAGGGGCCAATATAACTGCAAACTCTCTTCATCCCGGGGCAATTTCTACAAATCTTTTCCGCCATAACAGATGGATGACCGGTACTCTGCTTAGGGGTAGTTCTTGCTGATTTTACACGTGTTACTCAAATCTATATCATATACAGAGGATTCAGCGTTCTTTTTTAAAGTTGATCTCATTTTATGGTGATTCAATGTGGCAGGTATTACTAGTACGGTTGGCAAGTATGTCTTGAAAAATGTTCCACAGGTAGGTTTCAGGATGACCAAATGCTCTGTAGAATTGTAGCCTCTACTTGTTTATCTGAAACTAGAGGATATTTAGTCTGATTGTAATTAGAAACATCATGTTCCTGTCGATTAAACAGTACTTCTGAAAATGTTCTCTCTAATCCAGAGCTTATAATTTCAGGGAGCTGCTACAACTTGTTATGTTGCTATGCATCCACAGGTCAAGGGCGTAAGTGGTGAATATTTCAGTGACTGCAACATAGCCAAGACTACTTCACAAGCTAAAGATGCTACCTTGGCCCAAAAACTTTGGGACTTTAGCATGAAATTGATCAATGTTTAATGATATTTCTTTAGTACACTCAATGTATGATTCAATTATAACGAACAGAAAACAAAGAAAAGTGTAGGCTCATTCTTGGAGCTTAAAGAACTGGTTGATTTGTAATGTACAATTTGCAGTGCTTTGAATCCTTTGATGCTGATTAAAGATTGTACCTGCAATGAGATTTATAAACAGAAATATTCATATATATATATGGTGTGATTTCTTGTTTGAAGATAGTTACTGAAAAGATAAAACATGAGATACTGATGTTGGCTACATACTTAATTTTACTGAAAAATTATAAGCTTAACTTGAAGAGTTGAACCCAGAACCCCTTATAAGGTTACCCATATTCGACCTTTTCAATCCTATGATGTTCATCATTTTACTCAAAAACTAAAAGTTTACCATAGGTAATTTGTTCGTTTTTTTAATGATTATTTTAATATTTTTCAAACTATTATTTCTAGCCTAGCAAAAGTCTATTTATATTTTATGGTAGTGATCATACTGACCAATTCTCATTAAAAAATAAAATTTGAAAAAATTGACCAATTTACATCATAATTGTCTATAAAATGATGAATATTGGCTGAGTAATCCCTATAAAACTATAACACTAACGAAGTAACCCTTATGTTGTTATTTTGTTAGCCACATAACTTCCTTTGTTTCTATTTAGTTGACGCGTTTGATTTTAATCATGTATATTAAGGAGAGGAGAGAGAGAGGGGAGAAAATGAAAAAGCTATTGGGGTAGCTTGTAAATGCAAGGTAAAAAAATTACCCTAAAAGGAAAGGTATCAACTAAAAAAACTTCCTAAAAAGGAATACGTGTCCACTAAAAAGGAATACGTGTCCACTAAAAAGAAACGGAGATAATATATGAATTTATGTAACTTAAAAATGTCAAATAAATATGGGTTACTTATTATAGTCAATATACTGATAAGCTATCAAAAGAGAAATTATGGGGAGCCCAATAAACGTAGACGCTCCTAAGTTCAAGTTTATTTTTTGTTATCTATTTATATATTATAGTCAAAGGAAATAATTAGCTTGATAAAAATGATAATTATCTAGTTATACTTGGTTGAACCCGAATATGACCTGACTTGAAAATGACTCGACCTGATTATACCCTGCAAAATTATTGACTTGAACATAACCCGACTAGACTCCGAGAATGACCCGACTTGGAAATGACCCAACCTGATTATAACCCGCAAATTATTGACTTGAACCGAACCCGACTCAAACCCGAGAATGAACCGACCTGATTCTAACCGCAAATAATTGACTTGAATCGAACCTGACTCAAAACCGAGAATTACCCTAACCCGTTTTAACCCGTGAAAACCCGAATTAAACATGACCTATTGTTCACCCGACTCGAATGTAACCCGACATGTTATTAACCTGACCTAAACCCGATAAGAAATAGGACACGACGTGACCCGACTCAAGCATGACCCAACCCAAACCCGACCTGCATAGGTTATGGAATTAATCCGAATCGAACCGACCCGACCCAAGTTGACCCGACCCACTCTTACCGACCCAAACCCGACCCGTTTACCCGAATTGACAACTTTACCTGAAACCTCCGAAATTTCTCAAAAAGTGTGAATTAGCCTTCAAATTTGGATTTTTTTTTTACTTTTTTTCACCCAAAAATTGAAATTGCCGAAATGTTTACCATGGTCTCAAATACCCTCCGAGAGTCCAATTGGGTGGGTGGAACCACCGAACCATCCAATTTGCCTTTAAACGACTAATTTACTGGTTTACAACTTGCACCGATTAAATTAACTCAAACCCACTACGAACTTTTGTGAGAACATATAATGATTATATATGGTTCCAAACGACATTATATGACCCCGAGATGTATCCCCTTAAATCTCAAAACTTTTCGACACCGGGCCTCGAAACATCCCAAATTTCTCAAAAAAACGTGGATATTATATTAGCCTTCAATTTTGGAATTTTTTTACTTTTTTTCGCCCGGAAATAAAAATAGCCGAAATGTTTACCATGGTCCCTTATACCCACCGGGAGTCCAATTGGATGGGTGGAACCAACCAATTTGCCTTTAAACGGCTAATTTACCGATTTCAACTTGCACCGATTTCATTAACTCAAGCCTACCACAAACATTTATGACAACATATAATGATCATTCATGGTTCCAAACGGCATTATATGACCCCGAGATGTATTCCCTAAAATCTCATTTCTTTTCGACACCAGCCCCGGAACCCTCGAAATTTCTCAAAATGCATGGATATAGCCTTCAATTTTGGAATTTTTTTACTTTTTTTTTTCGCCCACAAATAAAAATTGCCGAAATGTTTACCATGATCCCTAATAGTATGTGGGAGACCAATTGGGTGGGTGGAACCATCCTATTTGCCTTTAAACGACTAATTTACCTGTTTACAACTTGCACCAATTTAATTAACTCAAGCCTACTACGAACATTTATGACAACATGTAATGATCATATATGGTTCCAAACGGCATTATATGACTCTGATATGTATCCCTTAAATCTCAAAAAAATTTGACACCAGGCCTCGAAACATCCCAAATTTCTCAAAAAGCGTGGATTTCAATTTTGGAATTTTTTTACTTTTTTACGCCCGGAAATAAAAATTGACAAAATGTTTACCATGGTCCCTAATACCCGCCGCGAGTTCAATTGGGTGGGTGGAACCATCCAATTTGCCTTTAAACGACCAATTTACCGGTTTACAACTTGCACCAATTTCATTAACTCAAGCCTACCACGAACATTTATATCAACAAATAATGATCATATATGGTTCCAAACGGCATTATATGACCCCGAGATGTATCCCTTAGAATTTTAAGACTTTTCGACACCGGGCCCTGAAACCTCCAAAATTTCTCAAAAAGTGTGGATATTAGCCTTCAATTTTGGAATCTTTTTTACCTTTTTTTGCTCGGAAATAAAAATTGTCAAAATGTTTACCATGGTCCCTAATATCCTCCGGAAGTACAATTGGATTGGTGGAACCATCCAATTTGCATTTAAACAACCAATTTAATTACCGATTTACAACTTGCACAGATTTCATCAATTTAACTCAAGCCTACTACGAACATTTATGACAACATATAATGATCATATATGGTTCCAAACGACATTATATGACCCCAAGATGTATCCCATAAAATATTAATACTTTTCTAGGGCCCCAAAAACTCAAAAATTTCTCAAAAAGTGTGGATATTAGCCTTCAATTTTGAAATTTTTTGAATTTTTTTGCCCGGAAATAAAAATTGCCGAAATGTTTTACCATTGTCCCTAATACCATCCGAGAGTCCAATTGGGTGGGTGGAACCATCCAATTTGCCTTTAACGACCAATTTACTAGTTTACAACTTGCACCGATTTAATTAATTCAAGCCTACCACGAACAATTATGACAAAAAATAATGATCATAAATGGTTCCAAACGGCATTTTATGACCCCGAGATGTATCTCCTAAAAATATTAATACTTTTCTACACCGGGCCCCGAAATCTCAAAAATATCTCAAAAAACGTGGATATTAGCCTTCAATTTTGAAATTTTTTGATTTTTTTTTTTGCCCGGAAATAAAAATTGCCGAAATGTTTACCATTGTCCCTAATACCCTCCGAGAGTCCAATTGGGTGGGTGGAACCATCCAATTTGCCTTTAACGACCAATTTACTAGTTTACAACTTGCACCGATTTAATTAATTCAAGCCTACCACGTACATTTATGAAAACAAATAATGATCATATATGGCTCCAAATGACATTTTATGACCCCGAGATGTATCCCATAGAATTTCAAGACTTTTCGACACCGGGCCCCGAAACCTTCAGTTTTGGATTTTTTTTGACTTTTTTTGCCCGGAAATAGAAGTTGCCGAAATGTTTACCATGGTCCCTGATATCCTCCGGGAGTCCAATTGTGTGTGTGAAACCATTCAATTTGCTTTTAAACGGCCAATTTACTAGTTTACAACTTGCACCGATTTACCGGTTTACAACTAACGGCAATTTAATTGACTTGCAACGAACCCGACTTGAACCGAAATTGACCTAAACCCATTTTAACCCGTCAAAACCCAAATTTAAACCGACTTGTTGTTAACCTGACCTAAATTCAACCCAACCATTTCCTAACCCGACCCAATTTAACCCAACATGTTACAAACCCGACCCGAAATCAACCCGACTTGTTATTGACCTGGCCCAAACTAAAACCGACTTGTTATTGACCTGACCCGAATTTTACCATACCTATTACTTACCTAACCAAAAAATTCAACCCGATTGGTTACTAATCCGACTCGAAATTAACACGACCTGTTATTGACCCGACCTAAATTCAACCCAAATTGTTCCTGACCCGATTTTAAATCACCTTAAATGCAATTTAGACCACCTTATTATTGTTGATCAAAGCATGCATTTTGTCTTGGGAGACCAAGTCGGTCCATGCAAGCAAAAGAAAGGAGCATGATCCTCAAATTTAAAAGTTAAATATAGTATATATTTGTTGTATGGTCAAATGAGATAATTATCTTCCTAAATTATAGACTATCCCTAGTATATTGCCATATACTTGTATATTTTAGTCAAAGGAAATAATTAGTTTGATCAAAATGATAATTATCTATTTATATTTAGTTGAACCCGAATATGACCTGACTTGGAAATGACCCGGCCTAATTGTACCCTGCAAATTATTGACTTGAACATAACCCGAATTGAATCCGAGAATGACCCGACTTGGAAATGACCCAACCTGATTATAACCCACAAATTATTGACTTGAACCGAACCCGACTCAAACCCGAGAATGACCTAACCTGATTCTAACCCTCAAATTATTGACTTGAATCGAACCAGAGAATTACCCTAGCCCGTTTTAACCCGTGAGAACTCGAATTAAACCCGACCTGTTGTTCACCCGATCCGAATGTAACTCGACCTTTTATTAACCTTACTTAAACCCGACCCAAACCCAATAAGAAGTATGACCCGACTCAAGCATGACCTAACCCAAACCCGACCCGTATAGGTTATGAAATTAATCTGAATTAACCCGATCCGAGTTGACCCGACCCATTCTTACCCAACCCAAAACCCGACCCGTTTATCCGAATCGATAGCTGTAGAAATAATTAGATTAAAATATAGGGGGGGGGGGGATTACTCCGTACTTTCCAGTGTTGATCATTCATAACTCTGGTTCCCGCAACATCTTTAATCCATTTTCTCCACCTAAACTCTATCGGTCAATGCTCAAAGATCAACGGAGAGAGAAAGAAGAGAAGAATGTGGTTGTTTAGCCGAAAAGGGTCGTCTGGATTCTCAGGATATTCGACAGCTGAGGAAGTTACTCAGGAAATCATTGGCAACGGTCTTACCGCCATTGTCACAGGTTCATCATTTTCCCCTTCTTCAATTCTGTTCTTGATTATAAAGTTCAAGCAAAACCCCAGTTATTTAATTGGATTTTCTGAAATATAGAAAGATTTTAGAGTATTTTGAGCTTCATCTTCAATTTTATAATACTGGATTTTTTTATGGGTTTATTCAATTGTTGATGAATATTACTTGCTCCTCTTTTTATTTAATCGCATTGTTTGTTTTGGTATTATGAAATGGTTGAACTAAACCAATTTATTTATTTTGGTGCAAATAGTGTTTTACATAAACCAATTTGTTAGAAATTTCCAAGGAATTCATAATATGCAACAATGTGATGAATTTGTATGGCAAAAAGAAGCATATGTAAGGCAATTATGAACGAAGTTATATAATTTAGCTTGAAATTAGAGTCTTTTGTTTTCCTTTTACAATTTCTGATGTATGTGGATTATGGAGGAAACTCTCATTCATTAAGAGTCAAATCAACAAACATCAGGGTATTCAATTTGTT
The DNA here is from genome assembly GCF_001683475.1 of Chenopodium quinoa. Taxonomy (NCBI): domain Eukaryota; kingdom Viridiplantae; phylum Streptophyta; class Magnoliopsida; order Caryophyllales; family Amaranthaceae; genus Chenopodium; species Chenopodium quinoa. The sequence goes on along the minus strand of NW_018742987.1, from coordinate 1,160,267 downwards.
ATTCGCGGTACCATATGCCCCATAAGCCTCTAATCGCTTGCTGTATAGGCTGTCTGTCCTTCGTAGTGAATACAGGACAGGAATCTTGTTAGTCTGTAGAAATTGGAATTTATAGCCCCTCGTTCTCAAATGATATCATATGTAAAACATCAATTGCTGATTTGCTTTTGCTATGGTGAATTTGTTTTAAAATTTTGTAATGTTTATGAGCAGCTGGTCTTAAATTTTTGTTATGTTTATAGTATCCCTTTTCAAAATTTTGTTTTCCAGGAGCAACAAGTGGTATTGGAGCAGAAACTGCCCGTGTGCTTGCATTGCGTGGTGTTCATGTTATAATGGCAGTAAGGAATATGGCTGCGGCTAGGGACGTGAAAGAAGTAATGGAAAGAGATATCCCATCTGCGAAAATTGATGCTATGGAACTAGACCTCAGCTCTATGGCTTCTGTTAGAAAATTTGCTTCAGAATTTAACTCTTCAGGTCTTCCACTTAATCTGCTTATGTAAGTCCAACTGATGATATAGCTGAAAGGATAGTGTGATAAGTCGGGCCTTTTTCTCCTTTTAGATTACCATTTAAACTGTGAAATTGAGACACTGACTAGGAGTAGGCTTTAAAGCATGCTTGACTTATTTATTCCTCTACCTTACCCTTGTTTATTCGGCATTGATTCAGCCTAACCTACTTGTATACCAGTATATAGCTAGAAGAAATAATCTAGATGTGTTCATTGCCAAAAATAATAGAAACCCTTAGATGAAATGATGCTTTCATATCAGAGATATCCTTCTAGGTGGGTCAGTTGAATTTTGGAGTCTGTTTAAATGCAAATATAATACAGATACAGAACTGACAACAGTGTAGGATCTACCTTATCTGCATGCAAATAGATAAGGCACAAGGATCCACAACCATCTTACTGGTGCATCATGAATTTGTCTTGGCCTCATTGCACTTTCCATCATGAATAAGAGTTTTCATATTGCAGAATAGATATGTTTAATGTTTCCCTTATATATTGGTTCTTGTTTTCTATTTGGACTAACACTCACAGATAATCAGTCTTCCTTTACTTTTTTATTTTTAATCTTTCCTTTTCCTGTCTTCAAGTAACAATGCTGGCATAATGGCTACCCCTTTCATGCTTTCCAAGGACGGGATTGAGTTACAATTTGCCACCAACCATTTAGGTAAGGCAACATATCCATTAATGATAGTTGGCTTGGATTGGGTAAATTTTGATTATTTTGATCTTGACAGACTGCTTATAACTATAGATTCTTGAAATGTCAGTCACAGATTGGAAAATTATCACTATCTTTCTGGTTTTTAAATAATTTTTTCTATTGAACATACATGTATATTACTATCTTAGCACATTTGACTCTTGAATATTATTGATCTTCTTCTCTTGGCCTGTCATTCAATAAGCTTACTTTCAGTCCTGGTAATATCTTCAATAGGTGTAATCTGTAATAAATCCATCTTGCAGGACACTTTCTTTTGACAAATTTATTGCTTGAGAGAATGAAAAGGACTGCACTAGATAGCAATAGAGAAGGAAGGATTATAAATGTGTCATCACGACGCCACCAGCTATCATATCCTGAAGGAATTCGTTTTGGCAAAATAAATGACCCCACAGGGTACATTTTGTCAGAATATGATTCAATTGTATTTGTAATAGGGGTTTTTTTTTTAGATCTGATTTGATGAAGGCTTGGTGTACATTTTTACGATTCATTCAAACACACACATAACTATACGTCTATACTAGCATATTAGATTTACCGAAAACTAACTACTCCGTAGCAACCTAAAATATCATTATGCCCCATTTCTCATTGTGAAATTTCTCTGTGATCATTCACAGGTATCACAGCTTATCTGCCTATGGTCAGTCAAAGCTTGCAAATGTTTTGCATGCTAATGAACTTGCTAGGCGTTTAAAGGTGCGTAGTTGTAGCTGCAGATAAACACGTAAGATATACTATCACAAAAAGAGATCTTATAATTACAGCCTCTTGAATACATGATCAAATATGGTCATTTATCTATTATAATCTAGCCATTTGCCCATTTCTTAGGGGTTTTTGGTTCCCCTTGACATAGCATGTCTTGGGTAATTTTTTTACACCTTTGAGCTATATTGATACAATGTTGTCAAGATGTGAGCTCTCCAATACTATAATAAAAGGAATTGTCAGAGTGAGATGATTGTAATAATGTCATTTGGAAGTCTTTCATGTGACACTACTTTGTTGTGCAGGAAGATGGGGTGGAGATAACAGCCAATTCAGTTCACCCAGGAGTTGTTGACACTGATATTTTTCGCCATCACAGCCTTTTTAGAGGTAACAGATTTTGCTCCATTGGTGATCTGTTGATTGAAATTTGGTAATTCACTAGCTCAAAATTTTCTTAGTATTCAATATTCATCGAGGCCATATTAGAGAAATCGTATCTCCGTGAATATGGTGTTAGGGGTCATACTCCTATTGCCTTTTTATCCCTTCTGTGTTTTCCCCAAATTCTGTTATTCTTGTGGTATGATCCAAACCTCTTTTGAATTCTTGAATCCTACAGTGCAAGATCATCATTTGATGTATTTATACCTTTTTTCTTCTCTATCTGTGCAGGTCTAGTTAATCTCGTTGGCCAATTAATTGTCAAAAGTGTACAACAGGTAAATGCTGAATTCACATTCCTTATGTACAGGAACAGCTAGTTAGCAAATTGTTTTGTAGTTGGCAAGGAAGCATACACATGTATCAGTTGGATTCATTTCGCAGGGTGCAGCAACAACATGCTATGTAGCATTACACCCCAACGTGAAAGGGGTTTGTGGAAAATATTTTGGTGATTGTGATATAACCAAAGCAAGTTCACAGAGTAACGATGCTGATCTAGCAAGGAAATTGTGGGATTTCAGCACAGATCTTGTCAAGTGAATTACCTTGTATAGAGAGTACTAATTGAAAGTGGTAACTAGGTGTTTTAAAGGAGAGGTGTATCTCATGATGACTCTTTTTTTCTTGTGTACCTTTAATAGATTTTGTCATAGCTTGCAAGGGCAGTATACAATACATCATACTCATATATACTTAAGCAGGTAGTTTGGGTTAGACATTTTACAGTTCAATATTAAAAGTAATCAACAATAGTCTTTGCAACCAAATCAACTTTGTTTACACTAATACCTGGTGGAAATTGTCGGGTCACAAGTATATAATAATAAGATAAAAAAAAATGGTTGTTTTTTAGAAATATTAGTTAGTTTAAAAAATATACTTATATATATTAAAAAAAAATACGACTCAAATTAGTTAACTAGCCTAACATCGGCTCTAAACAGGCCAAGCATATTTCAGTATTGTGGATACTGGGTAGCATCATCATTGGCACACACGCAATAGACTTGGTTCATCAGCTTAGAAGAGCCACAGAAACGTTTCTTTCATCAAATATGACTGCTGTCAAAAGTAAATTACAGTCTGAATAAGTACATTTCTGTACTAATTTAGTAAATGTACATAAACACGGTAACAACATTACTACATAATAATATATGGACAATTACATCAGAGCGGGTATAAACGGGCTCCAAAGAGACTGAAATCCCTTGGCTAAACAAATTCTGAAATGCCTGACTCCCTGGCTGTATATCCAAATTAGGCTCCTGTACAACATAAACTAAACCATACAAAATCCCAGCTTGATTCTAACTTGTCTGAGATGACCAAGAAAAACGCAGGTCCATCCAAAACTTTGAAACCTCTTTAGAACTGCAGGACATAACTTTTGTTGAGCTGATTTTAGAAGTCTTGTAGATTTAATGATTCTACAACAGATCAGAGTTCTGAATTTGTACAAGGCATGACAGCTTACTTTGCCATGCACCAATCACCTCCCATATCTAAATTTTCATTAGCAAAGCCAAGTTGAGCTGCAAATCCCGAGCTGTGATGTTGCCACCAATGCAGATTAATCCACAACATTTGCATTGAAGCTGAGGAACTTGCCAGAACAAGGGGCAGAAGATTATCTGAGCCATATCATTTCTAAAAGATCAATCCCAGTTTCAAACATCACCCGAACTCTGTTCCTCATTTTCCCTTTCAAAAATCTTAAGGCCAAAACAATAGAATTATTCGGTATCTAGGGGCAAATGAAACTACAGGCCATGAGTTCGACTAGGCAATGTTGAGCGGGGACTAAATTCAACAGAAGGATTTAGCTTTACATGCTCCCGCAAGAGCTGCTTGGATACACGATCAGCCAACACCGTGCGTCCATTAAATGGGTTCCCTTGATAGGGTCTTTCTCTTTCGACCTGCTTTATACGGATTTCATTTTCAGAACTCACTAATGTTAAACCATGGGGTCCAGATTGCATCCCTCGAAGAATATTTGGGCTTGGATCATATGGCCCGTTGAGGAAAACACTGTTTGGAGATTTAGGCAATGCACCGAAACCCTCTTGCATATCATGAGACTGATTTGAATGGTGATATGGAATAGCACCACTAGCACCAGTGAGGGGAGTTGATGAGCCCGACGTAGTACGAGGGCTGGATATAGGAGAAGGTGACATCATACCATTCAGGTGCTGAGGTGACCTTGGATGCAACAGTGGGCTACCAATTGGTGAAACGGGACAAGATATGTTCCGCGGAATGTGATACTCACTAAGAACACAAACAATTAAAAAAAAAGGACCAAAATCAGATCATAATATTACATGCATCATAATATTAAGTAATACTTACTCTCTTTTTTTCCCACGATCGTGGAGAAAAAAAGATTCAGTTGGCGTCAGTACTCAGTACATAAAAATTGACCAACTGCATGAGCAGAAGTTTAAGAAAAAAGAGTTCAAATGAAACCTGGAGCGAGGTCGCGCTGGTGAAACCCTGGATGAATGAACAGCAAGTCTTTCTGAGTCCAAGCTGGAAAGATTCCTCTCAAGTCCAACCCCCTGAAGATGATATATGTGACAAAAGATGAAACTGAGGTCATTGTAGAATATGTGGATCCACTACATTATTTTAAAAAGCAATAAAGATGTCTGTAATAGGGTCCACAGGGAGACACCATCTATCCAATAAAGAGAGCCAACCATCCATGCTAAAATGCACAATCTCTACGAGATGTCCATCAGAAATAAAAATTTAATAAAATAAGAAACAAATAAGGAAAAAAAAAAAAAGAAAAAAGAGGGGTGGTGCAGGAATTTCAATCATTTTATGGCAATTTGGATCAGCGAAGGCAGAACATCTAAATAAATGGAAAGGACTAGATAACGACATAGAAAATAATACATACCAAAGACCTCATCCCATTTGAAGCACTAATTGGAGTGTCAGTTGGCTCAGGACTTGGAATAGGCCTCTCCAGAGGAACAGTATTCTTGACAAATGGGTGCTCAAGTAGCTGAGCCGCTGTGCAACGCTGTTGTGGATCTCGCTGCAAACAGAGCTTCACAAAATCTTTTCCTTCATCAGATAAATGATCCGGAATAGCTGGTAACTCTTTGCTGTTACCAATTTTGAACATAGCAGCAACCTGCAAAAATCAGCATCATGTCAATGCAAAGGACACATATACACATTAGTGTTATATGACAAACTGACACAGATGATGATCATATATAACCCACAAAAAGAATGGAAGCATTATTAAAAAATAATAATAAATAAATAAATAATTGGTGAAGATAACAGCTTCAAAACAGATTTGATTTGTAAGATCTGACACAGATTAATACAACCATGTTGGCATCCAGGGAAGGGTATAACATACCTGGAGTATGCAGTGAAAACATGTGAATTTTCATAAGCAAAAGGCGTGGTTACAAAACTGAAACTCATAATCTAGATCCCACAACAAGCACCCAAAATATATCATAAACAGTTACAGAGTTAAGGCATTGATGAAGATATTAAGAACATGAGAACCATCAATTGAAGCTTAGCTTAAAGACTAGGGTAGTTTCAAATAACAGACCCAAAACTGAGCATTGAACATACTCCAAACCACCCATCAAGGTCCTCGTTAATTGTCATAAGTGATTTTAACAAAAAAAAAGATATATAACAGGATTTTATTTGAATATCAACTTTGTATAACTTAATTATAAAAGCACAGACCCCTTCATATTGACTCCAAGGTGGTTTGGTTGTTGCCATTTCCAAGACTGTACAGCCAAGGCTCCATATGTCAACAGCAAGGTTGCAACCATTTGAATTTTTTATAACCTGCATTTAAAAAAAAGAAAAGCTGAGAACACAACGGGAAAACAGCTGAAGTTATGGTTGGAGATCACATTCAGATGCTAACCTCTGGTGCCATCCAGTATGGGCTTCCCTTGAATGACAATGGGCACGACTGTCCAGTGATCTGGAAAAACAATCATAAAAAGGGTTTTTAAATTTCTGACTTTCCTTGGAAACAAAGGTGATCTGAACAACCCTGAATCAACCTAATATCTCTTATCTATATTTTTCATGGAATATCCAAAGTGGATACAGTACTTACATGCTTTGCCATACCAAAATCTGCCAACTTAACACGACCATTGGGGTCAACAAGTATATTTGCACCTTTGATATCCCTGAATAAGACAAGGTAAACATAAATAACATAAACTCTTTCCTCCACTGAAATTGCAAAACAGAACTTCATGATACAGAATAGTATCAGACAACTTAAAACATTCGTCTAACAGATTTCACCTATGAACAGTGTTTTTTCCATGGAGGAATGCAAGCCCGGATAGTATTTGTTGGGTATAACTACGTATTGCAAGTTCACCAAGCTGTCCATATTCTTGTAAAAGCTTATAGATAGACCCACCAGACACAAATTCCAAGTATATATACAATTTATCATCAACCTGTAAAAAAATAAAATTAAAAGGTTTTATGAAAATGAAACAATAAAGAAATGGTAAAAGTAAATGCTTATAGAGTCATAGTATCTATATCCTCGTTGCATAAAGCTATACCTAAAAAGGCAAAAAAAAAAAAAAAAAAAAAAAAAAGGTATCTACAATTAATGCAAAAATGAAGGGAAAAACAAGTGTACGCTCTATAAAATCTAAGAAAACATCTCAGACTTACAGTTTCTGAACCATAATACTGCACAATATTTGGATGTCTAAGACGCCCCAACAAAGCAATTTCCTGCACAAGTGGTGAAAACATTTATATTAGCAGATAGTCACGTTTTTATTATATACAGGCATACATTAAGAACGGATAGCGGCAGCATACAACTTACAAAATCAAGGGAATACAACAAATGGTGGAAATACTGGCAAAGTTTCAAAGTTGACAGCCCAGCATAACAATCTAACACTTATTCACACTTTACATATTACGTAAAAATTAAATAAACAAATAAATCACATTACAGTGAACCTAGCATAATAACCTGAAACCCAGTCCACACAGCACAATTATTCCAGTTTTTTGCACTTTCCTGCACATTTTGCGATAGTTTCACACTTAATTATAGATTTTGTGGGTTCAAATTATTTAGGTAATATAACCATTTGGTGCGCCATTAAGCACACCTGTGATGTGCCAGAGATCTTCTTGCTCTTAAGTATTTGAACAAATCTCAGACAAGGGGAAGAAGCTTATGGAAGTAGGCTCACATGAACAGCCACCTAAAGCATCGTACAAACTAGAGATTCCAATTGCACCAAATAAAAATAAATGATGAGTTGATGACCCGTATACTTCGTATTAAGCAAGAAAATAAAACCTCTGTGGCTTGTTCATGCACATTTTCAATGCAGCAAAATACTCCAAGGCTACAATGGGAGAGGAGGCCAAATACCTGTTGAAGCTGCTTTGCACTTTCCTTCGACTTTGGATCATCAGAAAATAGTGTAACCTCCTTCATGGCACACATTTCACCCGTTTCACTAAGTCACACATATAAATGACTTAATCAGGATATTGTCCTCAATATGTCCATCAATTAATGAATATATATAAAAATAAATAAATAAATAAATAAAATAAATAAAAAAAAAAACGATAATTTAGAATGGTAACCACCTATTAAACCCAAGATATACATGTCCAAATGTTCCTCTACCAAGTAACCTCCCCTTTTTCCAGCGTGAAGTGGGGCTCGGAAGATTCTCTCCTCTAGCTGGGCTTCTTGGAACAGAGGGAGATGTGGCTGCTGAATTTCCATGGGAGAATGGAGAAGGAATTGGAATGGTTACAGGAGGAAGAGGCAAACGATGACTCTGTTGTTTTCCATCATCACCCCAGCTTGCATGCATTTCAGATCCCGAACCTACAGCTCTTGGATGAATAGGAGTCACAGCACCACTTTGAACTCTAGAACTTGGCCCTGGGCTAGTCATTCTGGGACTAGGTATTGGAGAATACTCTGGACTGCCTCTGCTTGGTTGTTGCCAAAACAGCTGACCTGATATATCCCCTCCCATAGAATTATGGCCAGAGTTGTGGCCTGAACCTGGACTAGAGCAGTGACCGGATCCAAGTAAAATAACATCAGGGTAAGGTTTACTAGCCCAGAAGGCAGCATTCAACACTTGCTCAGAATTGGGAGTTCTTATTGGGCTTCTGGAAGGACTAGACATCGAGCTGTCAGGAGCACTACAAAAAGCACCATGTGGGGGAACCTGCAAATTGGGCACACCCAAAGGCCTTCTTCTTCTTGGGACAGCACTCGTACTTTGATTGCTCAATGAAATACTAACAGGTCTTTGTGCTTCTACATGATCAATTTGAGGATTTTGAGCAGCTTTGAATGATTGATCCTTGTGCGCACTAGGAAAAAGAAAAACAGTAAATCAAATTGTCAGTTTTCTTTTATATATGTCTTCGTTCAAAAACCCTGGAACAAAGAGAAAAGAATGCCAAAGAAAATCCATAACAAAGGCATCAACGAAGGGAACAGATAAAGTTCATCCTCACCTAGAAGGGCTTCCAGCAGTTGCTCTTGCCCCAATGTCAAGGTCCAATGCTTGGGGACTACATAGCCGCGACTCAGGTCCACTTTCTACAGAGCTCGCACTCGAAACAGAAGCAGTAACCAAATCACTGTCCAACTCTGCAGGATCTGCCCTGCTCCTAATGCAGGAAGGTCTTGGAAGAGGGAGAAATAATGATGACTTGGAGCTCTTTTCTATTCTTGGTTTTGATGACAAACTAATTCCAGAGTCAGTGCGACTTACATGTGCAGGATGCAGACCAGGAAGTGGAAGTGGCTGGGCATGAGGCCTTTCAGCAAAACTTTGACACCTCCCAACATGTTTAGATTCTTTCGAAGGTGAAGGGGATCTGGACTCCGCCCTAGATTGAGCACCCCTCTCTGAAACTGTATCGATGCAATGTCGACGAGATGCTCCTGAGCTACCATCTAATTTCACATCAGATAAATTTCTGAATTTCCGTCGTATTGCATCAAGGATTGTTTCATCACCAGACTTTTTCTTTGCTTCTTTAGATGATGTCTTCCCCCACCATGAAGGCATAGCTTTGTTTTCAATTAACTAACTAAACCAAGTCAAGGGAAGATTCTCTGGTAACAAGTCCAGTCCAAGTTCATCAAGTTATACAAGTATAAGTTATCATAGTACGTCAACACAATTAATTTTGAGCACCAACATAAACCTCCATAAACACTTCAAGTTGCAGCATTGTTACCGATGGTTGTATTAACTGGATTTGAGTACAAAGTAGAAACAATTTCAAAAGATCACCTGGAAATAATGGGGGGAATAATAGATCAATGACAAACTTCCTTGCTAATGTGGAATACAATTCAGTAATGCAGTTACAATACACACTGCTTGCAAATTAAAAAGAAAATATACTAGATCAAACCAATCAGTAATCAACCCTACTATCAAACCGCAAAATTTGGTGAACATGATTTATGCAAAGACATGGACTATTGATAAAGCTAAAATGAGGAGTGACATTAATATAACTCTTTCCCGATATATCATTCAAAACTTGTTTATCCATTGTCCAAAAATGAAAGAAGCTACCATACTGCTTCTCTCAAAAACAAAACTTAAATTCCATTCATCAACTCACTATATTCTCTATCAACAGGCCAATGGACATCTTAACCAGGCACATATTACTATTTCAAGGTCAAGACTATCGATATTCCGTAAGGTAGTGATAGGTTCACACCTACAAATTTAACTAGACAAACCCAAGAAATGGTAACTCTAATATTCCTAGAATGGAATCAAGAGTACACTAACAGGAGATCCTCTCCCAAAATGCCTCCCATTAAGTTAGAGATATTCCAAAACTGCTGCCAAATAGTCCACATAAGTACATAACACATAAATACCCACAAGTGTTCTTAGAGATGGAATGATCAACTTATCATCCTTCGGCAAATCCCAAATCGACACCCACCCGAAACCCGGGGTAAGGGAGATGGGGTGGGACGGGAAAGCTTTACTAGTTTACTCTCCTTGAAGAGTTCAAGGGTTCTGCGTCACCATATGTGCTGAAAAATTAAAACTTGACTAATTCCACAATTTCGACCCATAACAAATTAACTAAATTCAAAGTTAGGCTAGATTTCTTCAATTATTTCAAGTCCATTGTCAACTCCAATTAATTTTGAAACCAGGTCTCCGATATACCATTCCATAAAAAAATAATTAAAAATAAAAACCTAATCATTGTAAGAATCTAAAGTTCCTAGAACGTCAAAGACAGTCTTCAAATTTTCCAAACTTATCCAATACTTAAATAAACAAAATTATACGAGTAACTAAAACTACCCAGAAAATTAAAACCAAATTTAAATAGAATTTCAACATTGAACACTCAAATTATAGCATTTCATGTATATAATAAGCTCGATCTGAACACTCCCAGAAATAAAAACAGATCCAAAATCAAACAGCAGTAAATTGAACTAACCAAAAATCAGCACCAAATTGACGACGAATCTCAATCATTCCATTTCCTTAGCTTCAACAAAAACTAACTAAAGCAGTAAACTTTTCAAGTCGAAAATTCAAGCAAAATTGTCCACCATTAAAGGCGTTACACTGAAGCAAAAAATAATAATAATAAAAAAGAATTATTAAAAAAAAAATTGTATAACCTGAGAAATCAAGGGTTACAAACCTAGTTGATAAGACTAAAAATTAATTGATTAAACTGAAAAGGGTGTAAATTGAACTGGAAATTCAGCGGAAAATGAAAAATGAAACCCTAGAAATCTTTAGCCAAAAAAATGTAAAATTATAAATTCGGGAAGAAGAAAAAAACTAAAAGAGAGCAAAAGGATTGACAGATGTAGAGAATATGATAGAATTTAGAGTGTTTTAGAGAGAGAAAATGAGAAAAGAGGAGAGAGAAAGTGAGTGTTGCGTTGTTTTGTGTCTCCTTCCTTGAGCAATGGAAGTTTTTGTCTGAGCGTTGATTTTCCGCTTTTATTTTGTTTTTTTTTTATATTAATTTTTTTTCATAATTAAGTTTTGATATAGTCAAGCTCATCAAATCTTTTCTTCTCATTACCAAAAAAAACATTGATTTTTTAATTTGGGTCCCCTAGATGTCATAAGCAAATGCTTTGGAGGAGAAATGATGTGACTACAAATTTTAAATGGAAATTGTTGATTTATACATGGAGTATTTAAGTGTGTTTAAGGAGTGATACGGTATCTGATCCGAACATGAAAATTCGCAGATGTTTTATATTTAGCAGTTTTTTGGGTTGTGTATTTCGTGGGTAACAAGTCAATTTGGCGTTTCAAAATGAAAATTGTTAAGTATGGTTGATCTATAACCGACTAGTTAATGAATTGAATACATAGGTAGAAAACTACTTAATCATTAGGAAAACAACAGATACAATTTAATATATTGGGTTCGAACCAAAGTGAGACCTTCATGGTTATTGGCTTAAACCTAACATGCAATTTTATGAGTGAAAATAGAATTGATCTTGGATAGGATAGTCAAAATTATTGTATTAAACTAGTTCATATTATATAAGAAAATTCCAATAACAAATATAGTCAATGGTACAGACAACGGTGCCTACATGCGAATTTGCTTCCGAGGTTGAGCAGTCTCAATTAATTGACTGTTGGTCCATAGAAATTAAACGTTGGTTGAGCCTCCTTAAATGGCCTGAGATGCATGCAGGGAGATCCACGAGTATGTGCGTTTTTTTAGAGGATATAGTTGAAAGATAGCTCGTGCCCAACCTATTTTAGGGAATCAGCCAAGAGGTGTCCCAAAGTCTTATTAGAACGCAGGATTGGAGCTTTCCAGTTTGGCAAGCGTCTTATTATTTGTTTCGGAGACGTTTTGGTGGAAACCAAAAATTTTAAGTGAATAGAAAAGTTATTTTTTACGAGAAGTATAGGACGTAATTGACATTTTAAAGGAACATATCTAACAAATGCCACATGGTAACGTAACACTTGCATTTACAAGAGATTGCCAATAATAATAATAATAAATAAATAAATAAATATATAAAAATTCATTTTGACCACAAAATTAAATGAATTTTTTCCCCTGATTTTAGAAAACCAAAGTAGTAGGCTAGTTGTAGAATAATTGTATAGTGAATTTGCGCTAAGAATAATGTTCATTAACATCTATAGCACACTTGTTAAAAGAAAGAAAATAATAATAATAATAAATCTATAGCACAATCTCACACATAAAGCGTTAATGTCAATTAAGAGAAACATAAAACATGTCGATTCTATAATTAGCACAAGAGATATGTTTTTTGTTGTATCCCATATATTGTCCTAAGTCATCTTGATCGTCCCTTGCATCCAACTCTCAAATATTGTCCTAAGTCATCTTGATCTTCCCTAGCTTGCATCCAACTAACTCTCAATGTTTGACAAAAAATACAAGGTTAGACTTTAGCGTCACATGGAAAAAAGACACATGATAAGAGGGTGACAATATAGTTGGATTCACTCGATCATGAAGGAAAAAAAAACTATCAATACATTACATCATCAATTTTATAATAAGTGATGTATAAAGAGTATACCTCAGCTATTATTCAATACAACTATATTAAAGTAGAAATAATTATATTAGCATTAGTTTCCAAAAGACCAAAAGCGAATTAGACGGCTGTTATTTTTACATAAAAAAAGTTTGACTAAGTGCATGCACTAAACTGATGTAGTTATGTACTATATATCAATTATTTGTAAGTCTTTCTTTCTTTGATATTTCTATAAGTAAGATCTTAGAACTTTCTTTGAAGATGTTGGCAATGACGACTATATATTTCATTTTTGTATTTTGGTGCAATGTCAAATTTAGATTGTTTCACGATAATACTTCGCACCGAAGTATATGGTTTACAATTAGTCTATATCATTAATTCATTATCTTTTGTGCCTCTTCATTTTATGGGAACAATAAGAAAAAAAAAAATTGTAAAAAATTACTCCATATCATATAAATTGTTGTTGGACTCAACACTGTGCTCTTCTCATGTCATTTTATTAAGAAATAAAAGTTAAATTAAGGAATACCAAGACTATCTAAGTTAAAAACAACAAAAACATATTCGAGATAGGGCGGTAGATGATGAGAATCTATCCCATAAATTTCTGGAATCGAAAGAAAGCTCTGACCCCTTGTGCTATTCCTCACTCTCTGAATTGTAAGTTTTTTTTTTTTTTAATTTAATCTAATTTGTAACTTATTTGAATGGACTTTTTTTTTAAAAGGATGAATAGAACACACCAATTATATTACTTCAAGATAAGTTAAGTTTATATAATAAAACAAAAAATAAGAGCAAATTGATCTTTGTTAACAAAAAAAATTATCTAATTTTTATTTTAATTTTTTAATTTAACAAAAAAACTTATCTTATTAACAAAGACTAGTTGGGCATGCATGAATGCATGTGGACTCACGGAGTACATACGCAACTCGGAATCCATATATGGGCCTTATAAATGGGCTGCAAAGGACTTTATGCAACATCATAAGAGTATATTATCATGCTTCTTTTTTTTTCTTTTTTCTTTTTTTTTTAAATGTATTATAATATTCTGAAATGAAAATTTGATTCTGTCAAAAAAATAAATTAATGTGAAAATTTGATTTTTAAATCAAGAAGTCATGATTAATTAGTATATTACGATTAATAAATTAACTAACCTAATAGCGAAATTATCTTTCTTCTTAAACGATGTTTCTCGTGCATTAACACAAGTTTTAAATGATACAAGAGCTTAAAAACCATTCTTTGAAGGGAATGAAGCCATCCATTATCCTTAATTTTTGTACAAATAATTGATACATAACTGTGTTACAAAACTGAGTAATGAGACTAATGACTCAAATGAGACAAGTCCTATAACAAGCAGGTACTAATGTACTATATACAACTCTTTTGTACACGATTTCGTATCATAGGCACATAGAATAGTTCATCCTTCTTTGAAATTGCATTGATAGAGAGAGTTTTGTTGTGTAAAGTTACAAAGTTGAAGAACTAATAGCATCAACCTCTGATCAGAATCAAGCCAATAGCTGTGACAACAAGTGTGGATGGAACTCCAAATTTAAGGTGTCTCCAGAAAGTGAGATTGTATCCCAAATAAGGGGCTTGTCGAGCCTGTTCGCACACGATTAAGTTGGCTGCTGATCCTAGGAGAGACAAGTTTCCTGCCACAGTGCTTACCCAAGCTAAGATCAGCCATGCTTTTCTTTCTTCTGATGCAGATATTGCTGCCGCAGATGCTGCTACTTGTCCTCCTAGCAACAGAACTGTAAACAATATACAGTATTATGAATAACTCGAACCACATTCTTATCTAAAATGCTATCTATACATAATACATGCCCTGCAGGGTTCACAACAAGGCATTCACACAATCAAGGATGCTATATTAGTATGCATATGTGAAATAATCATGTAGAAACGGAAATTTTCTGAGCAGTCTGCATCAGATTTATACTGTGAATCTGTGATCTAAGCTCGTTCAGTTTGTGACTTTTGTCAATAACAACGTAAGATTGACAGACTGCAATTTGCGAGTAGATAATTTGAGCAACAATTCACAATTGTCATTTATTTCACAGATAATAATACTAAAAATTCGAAAGCAAAATAAAAACACAGGCTGATGGAGAATAAGAAGCTTAAATAAACTAAAGGTTTCTGCAGGTAAAGGCTAGTCAAGAAAAGTTAGACAACCACGCTGTCATTACAGCTTGTGTTATAGCATTATGTCGTGTTTAGGAAATACTCAGATAGGATTATGACGTTTAATGAGCTCTAACAACAAACTATTATAGCTTATGTTACTATGCTAAGTTGCTGAATACAACCAAAGGTCTATTCCTCCAACTCGATGATCTTAACCACGTATGAATCACCAAGCTTTTGGCATATGACAACTTGATCATGTGATTTAATGATTCCCAGTGCCTTCCCATGTTCTGTTGCAGCCTTCAAGACAGTTTCGTTGGTCGCACTAGTTGAGTCAGCTGGGTGTCCAGGATCAGCAAGCATGGGGAAAAGGCCTCTAACTATCAATGACTGCCTTGCTTCAAAGAGACCAGTAATACTCCATTTTAGTTGTTTGGTCTTAACACGAGGGATCACAACAGAGAGAATTGGCATTGGTGGCCGATATTTTGCAAGCAACCTTGCAGCCTTCCCAGAAGAAGTGAAGCAGATGATCACAGACGCCTTTGCCTTGATGGCAGCACTCACTGCAGAACCACTGATGGATTCAAGGTGAGACATTGTCTCTCCTGCATACTTAAAAGCTTTCTTGAAGTATCGTTCTTGATTGAAAACCTTTTCAGCCTCAAAACAAATCCTGTCAACAGTTCTAACAGCATCAACAGGATATAAACCTCGGTGTGTCTCAGCTCCAAGAAGAATTGCATCACTACCATCTAATACAGCATTAGCAACATCAGTTGCCTCAGCACGCGTAGGTCTGAGGTTATTGGTCATACTATCAACAACACTAGTAACAACTGCAGGCTTCCCTGCCATATTGCATTTGTGTATAGCAGCTTTCTGAAACAAGAAAACCTTATGAGGAGGAAGATCTATGCCTAAGTTACCGCGAGAAAGAACAATTCCATCTGCTTCTTGTAGTATTTCATCAAAATGTGTCAAACCCTCTACATTATCAATCTTGGCATATATCTGAGTCTGACTGAGATCACCTAAACTCGATAAAAGATCCCGTGCTTGGCGAACATCTTCTGCATGACGAGTATATGACAGTGAAAGAATGTCGATCTTGTTTTGGACACCCCAAGTTCTTATAACCTCCTTATCCTTCTCTGACAAAGTAGGCTTATCAATACGAACTTGTGAAGCGTGCAAAGTAAAGAGAGTTCCATCCAATGTTGCAGAATTATTGATCACACATACCACATCATCCCCTTTCACCTCAGATACCTGCAGCCAAACAGATGTAGTTTCGCTTCCATTGAACAAATATTTACCAATAAAGATCATATCTCCCTTCTTCACCGCCTTTGCGAGTCCATTAAAGTTTATAGGCAACAGTTCCGAGGAGGCTTCTGTTCCGAGATCAGGCATAAGTGTAACAGCATTGTTTTCCTCAAGAGAGATTTCTTTCCCAGTCTTGTTAATAATTTGCAACTCAGGCCCAACTGTCTCGAGCATGACAGCACAGAGTTTGTTAGTAGTCCTAGCAGCGGCCTTTAAATTCTCAAGAGTCTTACGATGAGTATCCGCGTCTCCCCATGAAAAATCAAATCTTGCCACTGACATCCCAGCCTTTAGCAAACTGGAGATAACTTCAACAGATTCGGACCGTGGACCAAGAGTTCCTACAATCTTTGTCAATGCAGGGAAAAACGAAGATTTCGATGGCTCGAGAATTGATGCCATCCTGATAGGCTCTTCAAGGAGAAAATTGGCGGAAGGCATGATTGAGAGAGAAAGGGGTCTGTGGGAGAAGGGAAAAACGGCCTAGGTTTTTTTTATGAAATAATATCTCTTGCTTATGGAGTAATATTTATAGGATTAAGAGCATAGGTTACAAACGGTACTATAGCTTGGAAAATAAGGCCTATACTTTCCTAAACGGCTAAACCTACTAGAAATCTAATACTTCGTATATATTATACTTCTTAAACAAGATATAAATCTTCGTATATATGGAAAGTATTTTATATTTTCCAATCCTAATATCTCTGATATGACCGCATTAAAAGGGTGCACTTATTATTTAGGGACGGAGAGAGTAATTAAAGATCTGACCATCCGAAGCACAGCCAGAATTCAAGAACAGAAAACTATGTGAATCTGTGATGCTTCTGCTCCAAGAATAGTTACCGAAAACTCAATAAGGATGCAGTGTAACCCTTTGCTTATGCTAGAAACTTAACCTAACCCTAGTAGTGGGATTTTTTTACTAGCAATTTCACAAGATTCAAATTTTAAAACAAATATGAGAACAAGTAGAAAGTCATACCAGTTGGAACATTTGATACTAAGTTTGAGAGGACTAGAATGACCAGTGCGAGAACTGCAATTCCACCAACACGATCAACCTGAGAATGCGGCTCCATAATGTCCCATACTTTGCCAGGAATGCCTGTCTTGTTGAATCCATCAACCGTGATGAACATTCCACAAAAGAATATCAGAAGTGAATATGAGACCTGGTTGAGAAGTTAGAAACAGGTCAGAATGCAACCTACAAATTTCAGTTAAAATTCACTCCAATAGCTAAGAGTCCGTGCAAACTTGAATTTAGAAATTGTAACCTTCTCTAGTGAGGGGCGAGCATCCTTGAAATCAAGAACTACAAGAGCCAGTGCAGCAGTGATCGCAGTCCACGACATATTTAAACCACAGAGCAGAGCAATTAGCATGCCTAAGGTAACAAGATAAACACATATCTTCCAAATCGTGTGCTTCCACTTTTCACTAACTACTTTCCCACTTAAGAACAGCTTCAGTTGTGTAATGAACTCTCCCTTTACTGTTTCAGGAGTCTCAGCTTGGATTGTTTCATCGACCACCATGTCCTTAGATGCATCTGACATTCTTGAAGACTCGAAACTGTGAAATTCAGTATCAGAAGATAACCGATTTCTTAGATTATCTGCATGATCTGAATGTCCTCTTACACTAGGGGAACTATGGTTATCCAATACTATAGAATTGGAAGGAGATAAATGAGACGACATTGTTGCAGGTGAAAATCGATGAGAAGTATATTCTCCTTCATTAACCACCTCAGGAGCAGCATCTTCCTCATCCTTGTGAACTGACAACAGCTTCCAAAACATGCCTAATACGATCAAGGCGTTAACCAAAACACCCACAAGCATAGCCGGTAACAGTCCTACTAAAAACGTTCCGAATGATATCTTACTTAGAACAGCTATAACAAGATTTTGGGGGTTACCAATTGGTGTTGCAGAAGATCCAATATTTGCACTAGAAGCAAGAGCTAGTAAAAAGGGATGAGGGGGCAAATTGTGTTGCCTAGCAATCTTCAATACAAACTCAGTCAGAACTACACAAGCTGTATCATTTGTGAAGAAAGCACTAGAAAGAGCAGATATCAGACAGATTCTGAAAATCAAGTCCTTAGGTCCTCTACTTTTCCATTCAACCAATTTACCCAAGTATTTGAACATATCAGCTCTTTCAAGATAAACACTAACTACCATTGTGCCAAACAGAAGCCCAAGTATCGGAAGATCGATTGCAGCATATGCTTGATCCGGGGTTATAACTCGAAAAATTACCATAAGCATGGCTCCCAGGAGTGTTCCTGCTGTTCTTCCAATGGGTAGAAAAGGGACTGCAGGGAAAACTGCCATTACCCAAAAGACTGCAAAGGCAATTGACCCTAAAACCACCTTGACTGTAGGAGCCAAAGCCATTTTTGCTGATCTAACAAACTCTTGCTACTAACTCTTATCCCCAAATGTTCAAAACATGATGATCACAACTTCTTAGTTCAATTCACAGTTAGCCTGAAAACAGAAAGCAAATTAAAGCACTATATTGGATCATAATCACTCCACATATTAAAGTCAACGTTGTGACATGCAATGCTGACAATCATTGACAGAAATAAGTCTTATAATAATAGTATAGAAGAGAAATCTATGGTATTGGTAATTTCCCAGATTGATTCGTTTCACACACATGAATAATAAAACCGTTAACGAGTCAATATCTGTAACACATTACAATATCAATTCCAGTCAAATTATTACACCATATAACCCTGAAATTCTGAATACACATCTGGGGAAACGTTGCTGCACCATTCAAAATTATTAAAAAAGAAATATGATCTTAGTAACTTGTACAAAGACTTTCTAGCTGAAATTTGAAAAACCAAGAAATACCCAGATCAAAAAATTCAATTTTTTAAAGCAGCAAAACTCAAAGTATTCACAAAGTAGGATTCAACAAAGAATCTCACCTGCAAGTCTGCAACAAAGAAGCCACGCACAAACTAAGTTTTCTCAGACGAACAAAAGTCAACACTATAGTATATTACTCAGTATAAAGTTGGCCAAAATCAATGAAAAGTGATTAATCAGCATTTTATGAAGATAAATTCAACTGAACCTGTGACACTTTCTTTTGATGATTAAATAAATATAGGTTGATTGTTTTATATGGGTGTAACTATAAAATTATACTCACTTTACTTGTGACAGATCTTGTGGTGGGGCAGACCACAGAGAAGAGAGAGAAAGAGGTTGCAATTTTTGCATATTGCATAATCTAAGCCACATGTTCAATGTAAAAAATGGTGAAGCTTGAACATAAGAAGCTACTGATTGAATTGATTACTTTTTTGGGGGGATAAATCCAGATTTGGTTTATTGTTGATTTCAGCAGTTGTAAAAGAAGTCACGCCATTTTGAGAACTGTTAGGTTGTGAATAAGAAAGGGGTGGATAAGGTTTGCAAATTACAGCAATCGGATTTATTACATTGAAAAACAATTCTTTAAACGATTATTTTCTTCTAATAACCCGTGTTTTATTTTTTGGGTAACCCTTTCTTGGACTTTTTGCATACACTTGTATAGTTGTAAACACGTCAATTTCTTTCAAAATTTAGATTAATTTTTGGGATCAAGATAAACCCCCGTCTTTTTCTATCTTGAAATTTTGTGATATACTAATATGGTTCAAGAGTTGTACTTGACTCCCTTCACCATTTTCTTTCAACAAGCAGTAACAAGAGGATTTTGTTTAAGGTTTTGGCAAATCGGCCAAGCCTTGAGCTGATGTCTATTTGTGCTATTTACCCTACTAGATACTACAATCACATAAGCATCTGTGTCACTGTGTGAACGCTAGCTAGTGTCTAGCATTAAGGCCACACCAATGAGTCGAGTTGGCGGCCAACATTATTGAGGCCTAATGAAGCATTAGCAACAAGGCTATAATGCTAAGCTCTTCATAATTATTGTCAATCGCCGTTGTAACTTGTGAAGCATTTGTTGCCGGTGATTATTTGTACCTATTGACTTTGAGCGTTGTCTCGTGGATCATAGATAGCTATCTTTTGGAATGAGACAAGCTATTGTTTTTTTTTTTTGACAGGAGAGACAAGCTATTGTTGAATTATACGGAGTTGAATAAAAGTAAAGAACACGTGTTGCTAAAACTTACATACAAATTCATTGTCATTCTTACTATCTATAACCGCTTATCAATTGGGCATTAGAATCGGGATTATAAACCCTGCTTTTGACCTGTGTATGCAGTATGCACAATTGCACATCATCAGCGTGTTATATGGCTTAATGAACTAAAATGCTCAACCTGCTGATACAGAAATTACTAGCCTAAAGCATAATTAAACAGAAAAAACATAACGTAATTAAAAATGAGGCTCAAGATCAGATTTGCTTGTATCATTTGATACTTGTCAATCTTCATGACTGGAAAAAGACTTGCAGTACAAAACTAGGATCATAATTCATAAAGTCAATTGCTACCTCTTTGGTGAAAAAACAAATACAATCCCAGATATGTCAGCCACTGTTCACTGCCTCTGGATGAAATTATTAACCTGAGGGATTAACACATTCTCAAGGGAGATAGGCTCATAAGCCCCAGCCTATTGCTGCATGAAATTTCTATCGTGCTCACGTTAGAATCCATTTTATTTTTACATCTGATTATACAGTTCAAATCTTTTGCTAAGTAACAAAATGTAATTAAAAAAAAAAAAGGGGTATCAGATTCTAACCCAACACTTGAAATTCTCCAAACTTATCTGACGAGAATAAATTTAATTAAAATAAACAGAAAAGAGCCTTAAAATCTACAGTATCTAAAAGAATAAGTTGAATAAAGACCAACATTTCCAGAAGCACGTTCCGCAGTCACTAGTATAGTTAAAAAAAAAAGATGGGCCAGCTAAATTTTTATTCTCTTTCCAGGATACAGCCTGTAAGTAAAAAGAAACAGTGCATCTGGTCCAGATTCCAGACAGCATAACAAAAGTTGCTAATATCAGACAAAACTCTCAATCCAAATCTAGTGTCATTCATCTAATGTAATGTAAAGGGCTCATTTTCAGTGCAAACTGCAGTTTGAATCTAGCTAATCTCCCTTTCGAATCATACTTTGGGCATGGTCTGCTCCGATCTTTCCTTTGTTATGTAAACCAAGATAAAGGCGTCTGCAACTTTTATTACGACACCTTTTGGCAATTATGCTTATAAGCTACCAACATGCAATTATTGACTTAAAAGTCTTAAACAAACAACCAATACAAATAGCTCGCACTAGGCACTGCCAACTAGTCAAAGAAGCCAACAACAGCCGTTTGGCATTCTATACCTTTCATCTATAGCTTAACTAATTGAAATATTATGAATAATCTATTGCTTAACTAACTGAATTGTGAAAAGAGAATATTGCATGAACAATAGGTTGTCCAACTGAAGTTCATGATGGATTCTCCCTTCACACCTGAAATATTTGTGTGCTAGTTTCAATCAATGAGTTATAAAATTAAATCTGACACTTCAACAGGCTAAAAAACAGATGAGGACATCAGACATGAGATTCGTGAGATTTTTCCCTTGTGTAATTTTATCCATATTCATACCCCGGACATGCATCTTTTTTGTGAGTTGTGACAATCAAACTGTTTGAAAGCATGTGTTTCATTGTGCTGCTGAAGGACAAAAAAGTAGCAAATGAAGACCAGATTTAATACTTAGTCAGGGTAGCATATAACTATGCTGGTAGAATTAGCAGTAGCTATGTAATTGGATTGAATAAAGTTATGATCATTCTCACTGAATGATAAAAATACATACATTTATGAAGTCATGCTAATAACAAAACCCTATTTTATGTATGACATCGGGATAAGTGATACGAAGTAGAATAGGAAATAATTGTAATACCAAAAGAGCACCAACCTATTTATCATGCCTGGAAACATTGTGCAAATGCATCATCCACAGATTCATTGATCAGTGCACCATTATCAGCATTTGTCAGGCTGCAAAAGAACGTATCTTTGTATAAACATTTGACTTGATTCGTTTCTGTTGCTTGACTGTCTGGGATTGTATATTCAGCACTAAATGGAGGACCAGAAAAGTTACAAGCCATGCATTCCGGTGAGAGAATGTCAACTGACTCCTGGCTGAAGCAATGGAAAGAAAGACCAGTTGCTTTGAGCCCCAATTTCCTTCCCAACATTCTCATCAGCCCACCATTCCGAGCTAAGATTTGAATTACCAGTGGATTCTCTGTTCCTACTGTCGAAATTGAATTCTTTAACTGATCCAAGAGAAAGAGAGGATTTCTTGTGTTGACAATCTTTTGTAACATCTGAAGTTGACTCATGGGTTTCACTTAAGACCTCATGAGAACAGAGACAACAATTTTCAACTTTGTGGGAGGCTTCATTAATTCTTGTGTATTGGTCCCTTGTTTTATGCTGACCTTCCGTCACTTTCTTTTCAAAATATGTCGAAACATCTTCCCGGCAAAGCTCAAAGGAAACTCTGTGATCAATGAGAGCCTCGGCAATAGGGGATCCAGTTTCTGAGTTAGCAAGTGATGCCACCTCTGAGATTTGATTTTCCAGAAGTAGACCATCATAGGGTGCAAATCCTGCACCATCTGGAGTAAGAGAACCCGATCCTAGTCTTGAGCCCCATTTACGAGTAGAAAAACTCTTTGAGTCGAACAACTTGGAAGCATCTACCATTCGGAACTCAAGCACTGGACGCCTATCAAAATAAGGAGAAGATGTGCCAGATGCTGAATTTGCCGAGCCAGGAGATATGAGATGATGAACTTCATAGCAGGATAATGCAAGTTTGTGATTAGTCCCACTGTTCCTTTTCGAACGCTTGAGTGATGAGGTGAGCAATTGGGCAAATGGAACTTCAGGTGATGATGGAGTGGTAAACTGCACAGGTTCAGGAGGGGGAGTCACAGCAGCAGTGGATGGCTCAGAGGTAAAAGCAGAAAATACAGGGGGTGAGACTAGTTGAGTCTCATGGGCATAGGGACCAATGGTAAACATATGAGCATTCCCAGAACAGGAAAAGGCATTTGCAGAAAGGGGAGTTACGGTAAGCAATCCACCAGGTGAGTGAGTTGCAGTTGGTGGATCTGATTGCAGAAAAGAAGTTGGAGAGGATGGGGGCGCAATAAACGGAAGTACTATGGAGGTTGAAGGGTTTGGGTTGTCGGTAATGGCCTCTGTACTCTCAGTAACAGTGGGCTCTGGGACAAGGGTTGCATGGCTTATCCTCTTGCTGGTTTTAAGAGACCCAAAGCACCAGTAAAGATTCCAACAGCTTCCCCATCTTCTCTTCTGTAATAATTAACCAAGATTGTTATTAGATTTCTATACATGCTGTGCATCAAATGTGGAAGATATATGAGCTAACAACAAATCCAAGCACTGAGAATGAGGATCAACTTGTTATTATTAAAAGGGGATTATTCTAACTCCAGCTATCAAGATCATGAAAATCAATGCATTGTAGCTTTACCATTTCTCTAACTTTGACACATTGAACAAAAGGGTGAAATTAATTATTGATACATCAACAAAATTAAGAGCAAATTCTTAAGTGAAATAATCATCTTCATGAGATCCATATGTTTGCATTATCAATAACTGACAAGACTTGTTAGACAGAAGCACTATGTTCAGCAAAACCTTCACATAAACCCCAGATACTCATCCCATACTCAGCAAATAACACTGTTAGGAAGAATTATCTAATGTTCATGTATTGCAACTATAGCTTTTATGCATCATCCAAATGTCTAAACTTTCTATAAATGCTTCAAAAATCAAGTGACAGAGCGAAAGAGGATCTAGCAAGAATGCCCTGGTTCTGCTAACCGAAAATAGGACTCTCAGAATTCAGAAATTTAGAGTGAGATATATTAGTTCAACCTTTCCTCCAAGATAACAAAATGACCTGTCTACTGTCCTTCAGTCTTGCAAAATCGTTCTCCAAAACTCCAACATATGTTACCAGGAATTGCCTAGTTCGCTAAGATTGCCCAGTCAAATATTCCAGCATGCCAATCACACTAAAATTTGATCAAAATACCTTAACTCCAAGTAAAATCAATTATAGTCTTTGCAACTTCCACTCAAAGGCTAGTAGAAATACTACATTTCTTTAAAATATCCTTGCTTCCTTCCTACTAGTCATCCTGAAATTTCATAGTTGCTGGACTTCCAGCTTGCACAGCTCATGTGCATGATTTGCATAACCCATCTCACAAACAATATAGCTCATCATATTCCAAAACAAGCTAAGCTTTCTCATATATAATTAATAAACCAATTTTAAAAAGTCCACAGTTCCTATTTTATTTCACATTTTGACATCTACCCACCTAATAATAACTCAACAAAACATGGTTTCACATTTATTCCGTAACCTGTATCTATTTCATGTGGGTCGATTATCCAGTGGGTAAACGAAGATTTTCCCAAAATTCGTAAAACATCGGTACTCTTCCCGATGTAACTTATAGTTATCTTACTTTTAAGTTTTAACACAAGTTCCCCACACTCCAACCCCTTTTTCATGAAATCCAACAAATTCAAAAGCAGCATAATTTCGCAATGAAAATGAAATTTACACCTTTTTCACTAACAGAAAAGCTAGTTAACTAACAAAGTAGATTAAACCTTAAAAAGTAGCTAATCATACTTAATTCAACCCTGACTAAAATTACCAAAAGGTACAAAGACATCAACTTCTAGAATACTCCACAATACCTTAATTCAACCTTTTTTGTGGTAAATCGCTAATTTATCAACAAATTGTGCTTATATTTAACAATTAAACACACAAAATTCTCAATTATAAAAATTCCAAAATTAAACTATGAGTCTATGAACAACTACCTGAAGTGAACCAGGTTGTACACGGCTCTCAGCGGAGACGATCGCGGCGGCGGCGGCGTTCACAGTATCCACGCTATTATTTACTCTCGCCATCATATCATCGGAAAACCACTAATAAACCGGAAAACAGCTTAACTACTCCAGAAAGTCACCGGAAAACCACCTGAAATTCAGTAATAGCGCCAAAAAAAACAGGAATTCAAGATCTACAATCCAGGAATAATTCAACCAGCGGCGATCACGAAAAAAGCACTAAATTTCTGGAAGAAATTCCCAAAATTTGAGCATAAAACAAGGAGATCAAAGTAAAAGCGTCTCCAAAATTACTAAGAAAGCGTATATGATTTTTCGGAATAATCTCTATGAGATTTTTTAATTTATTTTTCTCTCTCTAGTTGGAAAGTAAAATGAAATGATTCGTGAATTATTAAAAAAAGGCGAAGTGTATATGTAAACTTGTAAAATTTGTTTTGGGAAATATTTAATTACATGGATATATCTATTTATATGAGCTGCTGTTGTGCCTGTTATTCTCTTGTGCTTTGGTGGTTCCGTGTGCAAGATAACGGATTATTCGGAAGCATGTCTTTCAATTACTATTATGCCCCTTTGTGAATTCGGATGTTTGGGTCAGATTCAGTAAAGTCGGGATGGGTTGACTCTTTTTTTTTAACTTTAATCAAGCTAAATTATTGTGTTAAGATAAATGAAATTAAAATTTGATTTTTTCGGATCGAGTTGGTTTCTGTTTCCTCAGTGAGCCCATGTAATATATCATGGTCTTGGTTTCTAAATAGTTACAACACTTGTATTACTTGACCGTTCTTTCAATATTTGCAATGATTTGTACTTAAATAACTTCATTAACATTAGACTTTGGTTACACACTGAATTTTAATTTTCATTTACTAACAACTTATTCTTATAAAACCCGAGTAAACACACGTGTTGCGATTATTTTATAATGAATGTAGTATATCTTGAGCTATTTCATGTATTTCCCATCTTAATATAATAACATAACATTAAATTAGTTGAGTAAATTAATCTCGTCAAAAAAAAAAAAAAAAAAAAAAGTTGAGTAAGGGCATGTTCTCATACGTTGAAATTCAGTTCATTTCGGCTCAGCTCAGCTCAATTCAGTTCAATTCAATTCAGCTCCTAATTTCCTTCTCTTATAAAATATTCATTTCAGTTCAGCTCCGTTCAGTTCAGTTCAGTTCAGTTCAACTGAGTTCAGTCAATGAGAACAGGCCCTAAGTTAACCAATTGCTTCAAAGTAGTTTAAATAATTTAGGAAGGATAATTTTAGTCAATGGTAAACAAAGTTAAATAAGATAAATTCATACAAAGTTTATATACAAGTATAAACTCACTCAAGAGCCAACGTTAAGTTCATGTTAAGGACGACACATTTCCTATTATTTAAATTTTTATTCATTTGAAAAACAATATTCGTATAAATTATACAGATTGAACCAGTAACGTGACAATTGTATCGAAACGGGGAGTAGAAGGGAAAAACAACCCTACAAGCAGATCGAGGGGCACTAGATTGAACAAAAACCGTTTTGTCAGCGGGCTATATATGGCAAAAAAGATAAAAGGAGTAGAACAATAATTATAATACAGCCTAGTAGACACTACTACTATTAGTATAACTACTGAAAAAGGGAACCTTAAATTAGCAACGGAACGTTCTGAACTGAGCCCAGCATAACAGCAGCCTGATCTGATGCAAGAAACTCGTGATTTGCTGTTTTTTTTTTTTTTTTTTTTTTTTTTTTTTTTTTTTTTTTATAACGGCGGGAGGCACGTGACTGCCGTGACCTTCATTCATCACCCCATTTTTCACAATTATAGTCACTTATATATATCTCATCTGTTTATCTGCATCATTCTACCACATTCAATTTTGTTGCTTACATTTATGTTGGATGGTACGACATTTCCTTTTTCTTTTTTCTTCTTATGATATTGGGCCAAGGAATAGAGTAGGGTATATGATGGTACGTTTAGGTCTTTTTTTTTGGGTGTACAACTTTTTATATAGATGAGGCTAGATTATTAAATAGCTATCATAATTGGGTATAAAATAGTACGGATCGGGAATGGTAGTAAATAAAGAGAGTGTTACTTCTTCGTCAAAAACAAAAAATGTTACTTCATTTAAGATTTTGTTAAGATATTATTTCAATATGAATGCATGGAAAAAATGATCGATGTTGTAGAGAAGTTGTTAAAACAATAATACGTTCGATTGTCTGATAAAAGTCGCTATCTATATCAAATTATCAACTACTAATTTCCAAACAATGTTACCACGTGTACATTATGGTAACATTGTTTAATTGGAGGAAATTAGTGATATCAATAGTCAAAGTTATTACAAGAAGGTTAAACAATGATATATTGATATTAATAGTTAAAGTTTACAGTAAATTGACAAACATGAAGATTAATTTGTTGATTATTGTACTATACATATAAATGGATGGAGAAAATAATACAAGTATATGATTTTTATTCACAATATCACAATCATTTGCATGCACTTGTGTTCTTTAGTGCATGGTAAGCATCGTGCACACATGTCCATGATATAACAACTTATATGTTATACGAGTAATATAATATGTACAAACACTACTTTCTCATAATTATTACAAGGATGGGTATTTTCTCATAATTACTACAAGAATGGGCGTGTGAGAATAAATAAATTAGAAAGGTCTTGATCTAGACATCATAGTGCCTTTCCTTTTCCTCCCTTTATTTGCTCAATATACTTGTATTTAATTAAATTAAGCTCTTATTGTAGGCATTAAGTAAAGAATATTTAATAAATTAATTCCATAACTTGGGCCTTACTTGTAAAGGGTGTAAATAGTATGGCATGAGGCCTTTTAGGTGGTGGAATCATGCACGTGTGCATCTAACTCCACTTGTTTGCTAAATTTTTAGTGAACCTAAAAAGATAATGACACTGTACACATCACTTTTTTTTAAAAAAATACAAATAAAATTAATTATTATTTTTTTAATATTTTTTTTTAGTCCCATCTCCTCATTATCCTCTCCATAAAACATGATAATGATATCCCAACATGCTCCAACTTTTGCTCTTTTTTTTTTTTTTTTACTTCAACTTTTCACTCTTGTACTGGGGTTACTTTTTACCCTTCTAAAGCTTGACGTGTTTAGAAAAGTTTTCCCAAAAATTTGTGTGATTTTTGACACAAAGTTAACACACTTTGTGAAAGAAAATTACAAACTTGTCTACTTTCTATGCACATAGTTGCAATGATTTTTGAAATGATTAATCAATTTGTGCACCTGAAGAAAACCGAATTCGCCCCAACCTCGAATTCGGATTTTCGAAGGACGCCCGTTAAATTTTATAACAAACTAATGTGTGATGACATTATAAAACAACTACATTCGATCTATATATTATAGTCCATTATTTGACATATATGTGGATGATAACGTAATTTAATTCTTTTGATAATTGTACATGTAGCAAGATTTCCACATCAAGTAGATATACAAGTGAGTACGTCAAATGCTCACAATATATATCATCTACTTTAAAATGGCACATATTATTGATGTTATATATTTTTTTTTATTTTTTTTTTGGTGTTTAGAGAATCACAAGGGCAGGTAATGAAAATCGATGTCAAGCAGATCTCCTGAAACCGAAAGTGAAGCTCTAACCCCTTGAGCTATATTTCACTCTCGTGTTATAATTATTTGTTCGATGTTAAATAAAACAGTTGATCTAAATAATAGGGTACAAGTAAACCCCCCAAAAAAAATAGAAAAAGTCAATTATTAATTCACCATGAAGAAGAATCAAACAGTAGAGCTAGCTAAGGGTGGGGTAAGGGGTACTTCCAAAAATCGATGATTAACCACTTTGGTAGATAAATCCACCCCCACGTAATAAAAAAGAAACCTTTAAGAAAAGCAAAAAAGAAAGATATGATGATATATTTATATATACTACTCCATATTATTATTTATTTTATATGGTGTCTAATAAAAAACCAGAATAAGTTGCTATCATGTTAGCCAAAAAAGAAAGGGTCCATAAATTGGAGGGCATACATACCCACTATAGATGGGATAGATGGTGGGATATTTCACTAGCTGGAGCTTTCATTAAAGGTGTTAAGCTAATCCTAGTGATAAATGATATCATATATTATAAAATTTTATTTATAAATTTTGATATAATATATATAAATTAAATATGGTCCTACATTGTAAAGGCTTAAGCAGCATACCACATGTTTTAGCTAGTAGGTGAAGTGGTTGGTCCATAGTATGGACACTTAATACATTGTATTTGAACAATTAACAGCTACTTCTACATGAAGTATATATTAATATATATACCCAATACACGATTATTTATTACAAGACACATCAATGCTACTTCTGTTTAGATCATATGTATACTATACACATTATTTCAAAGAGACTCATATAATATAGGAGTATCATTTAAATTAAATGTGAATCTTATTAGCTACTTGTGGGTGTTTGTCTTATGTTTTGTTATGTGATGACAAGTTTTGGATCGGATTGGTTGCAAACTATTTGGCATGCACATATTATAATAATTGATATTATATATTGAAAATCAAAGGGTCGGTTGGGGGTATGGTCACACACACTCATTTGTATTATCTTCAATACTATCTTTGTGACCGAGTATATATGTAATTTTGCAATTTGATCATAGTGATTAAGTTGCTCTAAGTTATTATTGATACTGTGTACAGAATGAGAATAATTATGATTGGGCCATGTGTAGCTAATTAATCTTGTTGGTTGTATTATGTCAATACTCAATAATGATAGGTTAGGCGGCTTTTATTAGAGTCGGGTCAAGCTAGCTATATCGGTTACATGGTTGGTTAGTACAAGGCCGGCATAAAGATGCATGCATGCATGGGTTTTATGCATGGGTGGGACAAGCAAGGTTGGGTCCAAGGTCAAGAAGGATTGGAACAAGTTTGAGCAACTTGTTCAAGTAAAAAAGTGAATAACAAAGAGAAACCTATGTTTGTGGAGTGAAGCATACGGCAATATACGTGCTTTAGGTGCATGCATGGCAATAACTGCCAATAGCAGCAATTCAACAAGGCTGCTAGAAAACACTGAGAAAGTTGTTTGCTTGTTGTCCATCACTTTTTTTTTTTATTTATTATTATTTTTTTTTGCAAAATTTCTGCGCATTGTTTATGCATGTCTTCTCACCCCCCCTAGTGGTCATTTAGTAAGAAATCTAATTTATACTATCTCAGGTTCAAATTACTCGCAACGAATTTTGGGGTATTAAATATTTTAAAGTTGCGAGTAATTTGAACCGGAGATAGTGTTAGAATATATGGATATATATTCTAGTTTGATTTTGTATATAACTAATATGATCTTTGTTTTCTCATTGATTATCTTTGGGTATAAATATACAAATTACAAGAGATAATCATGCCTACTAATTAGCTACAAATTAGGCTATAAACAA
Organism: Chenopodium quinoa; assembly: GCF_001683475.1. Lineage (NCBI taxonomy): Eukaryota > Viridiplantae > Streptophyta > Magnoliopsida > Caryophyllales > Amaranthaceae > Chenopodium > Chenopodium quinoa. The sequence continues at coordinate 1,129,298 of NW_018742987.1, read as the reverse complement.
GGCTAGGAAATATACACTAACCAAATTAGTTATATACAAAGTCAAACCAGAATATATATCCATCCATATATTCTAACAGATAGTATTATATTTTAGTTGATCGATCATGCAAAGTCATAATTAAAAGATATTGTAATCATATGTATGCATGTATACAAAAAGGGGAAAAAAAAATTACATGTACAAGGTTACAAAAAATTACTTGTATTGTTGTACACGCTAACATTGAATTGATGGACCTTAATTAACAATGATTAAATTTATTTCAGTTTAAGAGAATAAAGAGTTTAGGATAATTTAGATAGTTCAAAATTTAAACACCTAATTTCCAGGAGTTAGTAATAATAGATATGCATCACGAGTAAGGAAAATTAAGCACCACACTTTTGTATCAAATTCTCTATTTCTTGCTTTTGCAAATGTTTGATCATAGGAGCTCTTAGAAATTTTACTTCTATTAGTTTTATTAATAAGGTAATTGTAGTCTTGTTAATAATTCTCAAATGTTTAGTTTGATAAGGTGTTCATCCTACACTCCTGTATAAATTCATACTTTTACTCATAAAAATTTACTCCTATTGGTACTTTTAAGTTTTTTTTTTTTTACTTACCTTTACATGACCTTTAATGTACATATTTGACTATCAATATCCCCATCAACTTATATGTGAAAATTATAGAATTGATAAATTTTGATAACTTACATTGAGAGGAATCCATTAATCCAATAACATCACAATAAGTTTTTTCTTTTTTTTTTCTAAATCATAAAATGCACCTAATTTGAACTTGTAGATTCCGAGGAAGTATGTTAGGGTCTGTTCTCATAACTGAATTGAGCTGAACTGAAATGAAATGAATATTTTATAAAAGAAGGAAATTAGGAGCTGAACTGAACTGAACTGAAATGAATATTTTATAAAAGAAGGAAATTCGGAGCTGAACTGAACTGAAAATAATCATATCAGAAGAGACCCTTAGTTCAACAACCCAAAATCATCCTTTAACTACCCTTAATGGCTAAATGGCTAAGTCTGAGATAACACTATTTTAAAAGCCCAACATATATACTTGATGGATCATACTTTTCCAAGAACAATTTAATGATTTATGGCTTTGTATAATTGTATGTTCAACCCAGCCCAAATCTTAAGCATCTACTATCAATGATTCTTCAACATTTTTCTCTCTCCTACCTCTTCTTCTTGTCCAATTTCACCCAAATGTCTAGTGCCCATCACCAAGTAATCCATGAAAATCAAATCAAAACTTTAATTGAACCACAAATTCTTCAAACTGCTTAAGAAATTATTACCCAGAATCCATGGCTACTTCTTCTGCACTTTGTACTGTTTCTTTTCATTGTTCATCATCTTTGAGTAATAAAACAACTATGTTTTCTCTCCCTCCTTGTTCTTGTTCCTCTTCTACAAATTCATGCCTCAAAACCCTCAATTTTTCATCCTCTTCACGATTTTCTCAAATGGGTTTGTGCAATTTTACTCCCTGGAATGGTCTGAAACACTTGGGTATTTCAATTTCAGCAAAACCTCAAAAAATTGGTAATTTTTTCTCATCTGGGTTATTGAATTTCTGTTGTTTTATGCTGTTTTTGGATTTAAGTATGCTTGATTTTATATGAACTTGCTGAAATTGGAATTGGGTTTGAGTTGTAGGAAAGAGAGCTAAATGTAGGGGGAAGGTTGTTCATGCTTCATTGTTTGGTGTGGGAGCTCCTGAAGCTTTGGTAATTGGGGTTGTTGCTTTGCTGGTTTTTGGGCCTAAAGGACTTGCTGAGGTTAGTTACTTCTTTTTTAGCTGGTTTTCTTCCTTCAGTTTTCTGAATTTTTTGCAGTATATTTGTTGCTTTTAATAGTAAATGGGATAATGGGTGTTAATTTGATTATGCTGACTGAATAGTAGTGTGGTACTGTAGTTGCTGTTGTTGATTAAGTTGCTAGAGAAGTAGACGATCTTCTGAACATTGGTCAGTAGTTTGTACTACTCGCAATTCCCAAATGGGTGTTGAAGAGAAGTTTTTGATGGATAATAGTCAGAACTCAGAAGAAATGGGGAGGTCTGATGAATATTTGATTGGGGATTGGTAAACAAAGCTGCAAATCGCGGGGTGTTGGAGAGATGTAATACGTTATGTGAATATGCGGTGGCAGATTGTTTATAGCTAGGCTACAATATGAAGTAGGCACTACTTAGATCTTATGGTGCTCTAGACATCTATGATTGATTGTATATAACTCTTGGAGAATTGGAAGTAGATTTACAATTTTTAATTGCAAAAACAGCAGCACGAGGACTATAGGGACAATGGATGGCATTAACTTTTAACTCACATAAATACATCTTTATTTGGTGAATTCTTAATTATTCAGTGGCGGGTTTAAAATCCAGATAAACATCTGCAAAGTACACAAGGCAATAATAATGGTTATAATAATTGCAGCGCGCCTTACTGATGAATGTACTACCTCCGTTAATTATTAGAACCACTACTGTAGTTATTAATTTAGTCTGGCTTTGACGATTTTGACCTGTTATGTGTGTGAGTATGTCTATAGGGAATGCTAGTGAGAGCAAGATAGTTTGTGATTTATCATAGTGATAAAGAATTAAAGATGTTGTTACTACATAGTACCTTCAGTTTCACTGTTACATGTTCCTGTGGCCTTCTCACTTTTCAGCATGGGTTTAGGTTCGCATGGCTTACTTTGGCAGTTTCTTCCTCAAATGATTCCCCCTCCCTTGTCCCCTCCTTCCCCCAACCGGCATTCCAATGGATTTTGACTTATGTAAGGAGTGTGTTAGTTCTTTTACCCTCCCAACTTGTAGTAATTGTGTTCCTTGTGATTCCTCATCAAACTTAATTACACTCACCTATAGACTTCTGTGTAATGAAGAAATGGAATTGTAGATCCCTTGGCTAGAGTCTGCAGTGTTAGGCCTGCTGTTGTAAATTGTAAATTAAGGTGGTTAAGCAGTGTTTACTTTGGTATCGGTTGACAAAACACTCAAGTTGAGAAACTAGTTAAAGTTTGGACTGGATAATGAATATGCTTCTCCTTTGTGTTTATATCATCCACTAAAAAGGGTTAATAGGGTGAAAATCAATAGATAATGTTATTAAAAGAAAGAGGTATGCATTTTGGGTTATCCTAAAATGAAATTACAGATGTATATGTCAGGACAGAGAGGTTAGGTGAATGTAATGTAATACCTTAAGTTATTTTTTCATATACGTGGTTGAATTTACTGTCAAGCTATTTACACTTTGACATGCCTGCATTTGAATCTTGCTCTTATAGATTATAACATTGTATTGTGATGGAATGCAGGTTGCTCGAAATCTGGGTAAAACCTTGCGTGCTTTTCAGCCTACCATTAGAGAGCTTCAGGTTCCTTTGAAATAATTATTTTAGAGGTTTTGACTCTATCTTCTGCTTGGTGATGTCGATTAATCTATTATATCTCTATGTAGGATGTTTCTAGGGATTTCAAAAGCACCCTAGAGCGGGAAATTGGTCTTGATGATGATGAACCAAGGAAAGTAAGACCCACTTATGAATCAAACCCAGCAGATTTCACCCCAAATTCATCAAATTCCAGCACAGAGGAGTCTCAAACTGTGCCTTTCTCTGACCCAAGTTAGTATATTGGCTTGTTTTGTGGTAGCTTTAGCCTTAAGTTTTTATTTTTTATTTTTTTTTATTTTTTATATAATTATTATACAGTAACTGAAGCTAAAGCAGCAAGCATCCTGGTTCCTGAAGCTTTAAAAAAGTTTTCATGCTACTGTTACCTCGGCCTTAAGCTAGCACATTGACCTCTTAATGTTTTTGACCAGTTAACGACCACAAAGAAATTAGCCAAACGTTTTTTCCCTTTAAGGTTGAACACTCATTTATCATCCTCTAAAAATGCTAAAGCTACTGGGCTCTTAGCTCTTGGTCTGACCTTTGATCCATCAAACACAGGAAATACTTTAAATTCTTATTCTCGGATCATGAATAAAGCTGTTGTCAGAACTCAGAAGCCTTAATTGAGTAGATTTGATGCATCTTCCATCTTTGTAATAACTAAAGACAGGGTAGTTTACCTACATGGCTACCCATCTTTATACTGCTTAAACAGCCAAATTCTTGAAGGGCTCTTCATACTTCGTATGATGCTAGGAATGGGGTGTATTTATATTTGTTTTTCTCTTCTCTTCTCTCTCTCTCCCTCTCTCTTTAGCATTAGTCTTCTGCAGTAGTCATGATCAATAGTCGTGTTGCTTGAATAGAACTAGAAACCTTTCTCTATTTATGCTCTTTCAATTCCTGTAGCATGAATGCTGATTGACACAATGAGAAACTGTTGAAAGCTGCATCAAGAAAGATGGGCCATACTTTTGCAATCACCACCTCTTGAACAAATAAATATTTGTATCAGATAGACTTGATGTGATTGTTTTTTCATAAAAATAAGTGAAACTTCATCATTGTTTGACTCCCATGCTTTTCTTTTTCTGCAGATGGTTCTCTGTCTAACAAAGCATATTCTAGTGAGGATTACTTAAGGATTACAGAACAGCAGCTGAAAGCGCAGCAGGAAGCCATGTCCGCTCCATCAGAAAGCCAGGTTGAACCTGAGAGTCAGTTGCAAGGTTTATAATTCTCACTTTACTCCAAATCACTATTGTCTCCCGACCCCCCGATTGTAATACTATACTTCGTATAAAGCTAAAAAGGATGCTGACAGATTGTTAATAAACAGCTTTACAGCAAGATGTCATGTCCTCTCCACCAGAAACCCAGATTGGTCCTGTGAGTCAAGCTCAAGGTCTGTGCTTTCCAACTTGATCTCAGAGTAGTTGCAAACTTGCAATCATTCCTCCCTCCTTTACCCCATCAAAACAAAGAAGAGTTTTAATAGGGAAAACCACTGATGCTGTATTGATAACATATGCAGTTGTACAGCAGGAAGATGTGTCATCTCCACCAGAAAACACAATTGAACCTGACAGCCAACCTCAAGGTTTGTGCATTCAAATTTTACATTTTTCTTTCCCACCAACTACTTCCCTCCAAAAAATAAAATATTTATGCTGACGCTTAACTGATTGGATTTTAGTTGTTCAAGAAACTGCACCTGCTGCGCCTTCAGTTCAGAAATCTGAGATCGATTCATGAGCTATTCCTTGGGGTTGCTTGGATCCCACAATCTGCATGAATTTTTTTTCTTGCTGATCAGTGTATTTATTGATCTCAGCGGGGAACAATGAGGCAGTCTGAGCACCTAGATGTTTGGTTATTTTGTTCACTGGGAAGATTAATGTACGTGCTGCTGGATGCTGAGCCTTTTGACATTAGAGGAGTAGTTCATGAAATTTTGATCTTCTTGAGCTTTGTAAAACCGAAGATGTTCTCATTTTGTTGCATCAGTCAGTGTTAGATAGCGCACTTGTTATTGTATTGATGAAACATTCATCTTGTAAATGTTTGTTGTATTTGTGCTGGAAGCTAGAAATGTAATGAAGAGAGGATAGCTGGTTAATAGGATTCTTTTTAATAGATTGTTTGAGGACTTGAGGTACAGAATGTGAAGGTTCAAAATCTATTTTAATGAACTAACACAAACTTATCATCTTAGCTTATGTTTTTCACTGCATACTAATATACAACTCCGCATTAAGTATTAATTCTTACTCCGTATGTTCATAACAAGATATTTGCTGTTCTCGCTAGCCTTGAGATCTGATCGTAAATTCGTAATGACTGAATTCAGAGGCTGTGGCATCAGCACAATAATATACACAAAAGGGAGACTACATTATAGGACTTGAGTATGTGTAATATCAACATAGCATAGCCAACATTTGTGGTGCTCAAGGTCCACGGCTCTTTTAGAGGTGCCTTCTTGTGCTTCTTCCTTTCCCTTGAGCAACCTAGAGAAGTGAGTTAGGTTAGAGGCTAATAGGTTAATAGCCCTCCTCGAACTGGTTGATAAACCTACCACCTCCGGTCCCTAAAGAAGACAAAGATACCAGAGTTTTTAGAGCCTATACTAGAGTATGGCTAACCTACATCCATATCACCAATGCCCAAGTCCTTAATACCCACCTCCTCGGCACTTTTAACCCACGACTCGTATGTATTCCACTCACCTCAAGAAAGTTATGAATCTTTGACTATTATTTCATCATCACTTTAGCTTATTTGAACTTTTTACAAACAAGTTTTTTGAGCAATAGTAAGGACAAAACTTGTCTCATACAATTTCTATTATACACTCGGGTGTAAAATTATACAGAAATAACGGGGTGCAACCTTTTACTTTTCCTCTCATCATCCAATAAACAAATAAGCAATCCTAACCAAATTTGTAAAATTACAAGTTTGTTATAATGTAAAATTAGGAAAGACTTAGAAATGAGGAGTTAGATCCCTAAAAAAATGGCGGGAAGAGGGTAAAGGCCAAGTACGATCCCCGATATTTAATCCAATTTCAAAATTAGGGCAAAGTTTCTTAAACCCTAGTACTACGCTAATCACATTTCCCCAAATTTCTGGGGAAAAAATGCTAAGAGGAAGAGAAAGCCTGAAAAGAATCATCGGAAAACGAAGGAGATTTCTCCCTAATCTCTCTCGCATCCTCTCTTCTTCTTCCTCATCATCGTCGAATTCTCTGAAAGTTGAAAATGATGAAAAGTTTATAATTAATGATTCTGCAATTACAAAGGCAGAATCGAAGAAAATCGACGATGATTCAGAAGCTGTAACTTCTGGTAATGAATTCGTTATTTGTCCAGTTTGTAGCATTCAGATTCGCAGCGACGATCGCTCTGTTAATTCACATCTTGGTTAGTCTAATTTGAGTTCAAATTTTTCTTAATTATCTCATTTTTTGTTTGGTTTATGATTTGTAATTTGGCTGAAAGTTTATGATTTGTAATTTGGCTGAAAGTTTGGTTTATTTGATTATGTTATTGGTTAGAAAATGTTGTTTATAGGATTTTGTTGCAACTAATTGGTGTTGTCAGATTTGAATTTGATGGAATATAGTTACAAACTTAATACAATTGAGCTGTTGTTGAGTTGGTTGATATGTTTACTAGTTTTAGTTGGCATTGGCAAAGATGCAACTTTTGTTGAGGTTGCCGAATTCATCTTGACAATTGATTAGTGTAAGGTCTTGGAGAGGCGGTTTCCTAAAAGGTTGAAAGATTACAAGTGGAAACAAGCTTTTTCGCTTGTCTTTTCCTTCAAATTTGAATGCTAGTAGTGAAGATCAATGTATGGGCATGATAAAGAAGTCAAATGATAATATCTATAATCCAAATACCCAATGTCACTGTGATTAAGAGGATGACATCCTTAATGAGCTCTACTTCTTGTATTGAATCCATCTTTGCATTTTGATCCTGCTGCTATTATCGCTAATACACGCGCAATCTTACTTATTATATTCAATGCTATTCTTTGTCTACAATAACCACTAAAGTCAATTATTTTTCTGTCTGTTCTTCATTGAAGTAGTCAAATACATTCACACCATACACTGGTAAGAATAGAGTTGTGTCATTTGCTCTCCTAACATTTATGTTGGGAGTATGGCTTTGTCATGACTAATGAGTTATTAGATACAGAGTATGGCTCAAATCTTTTTTCTTTCTTTTTCACAAAAGTACCGTAATTCTTCTTAATAGATATGTAGTTTCTTGTACTTCATTTGGCTTAGACTTGTTTGTAATAGTGCAATCCGTTCTAACTTTTCATTGATCACTTCAGATATGTGTCTTGTCAGAAGCACAAAGCGAAAGCTGAGTCAAAGCACTCTTCTTCAGTTCAGCTTCTGCTCGAAACTCAAAGATAATAAGTGTGTGGATGAGGGGGTTCTTGCTGAAACTAATGTGATTCAAGACAGTGAACCCATGAAGAATGATATTTCCCAGTTGGCCAGCATTAGCAATGATAAAGCAACTTGTGCCATAAGTCAATGTGAAATCAGTGGACCTGATGATGGAACCTCATTGAAGTCATCGTTAGCTTTAGATTCTATTTCACAACAGGAAGATAGTTTAAACATTGTTGATGATAGTATAAATGACATGGTTGATACTTATTCTGTGGACCTTGAATCTGGAGCATCAAACTTTGATATGGAAGGAATTCTTAGTGAGCTATCTGGTATGGTTTTTAAGACATGCATTGTGGGTCGTAAGTATGTAGATGCAGCAGAAATTGTTTCTGGAGCTAGCATTTATTTTCTCAGAGACCCTACCAACATTAAAGATCCTAATGCTATCAAGGTTTATACCTACTATCTCAGTTTTCTTCTTTGTTAAGCTTGTTATGTTGCTAATTTTGGTATAGACTGTATGGTCCACTGAGGCCAGGTTGTTTCTCCAGATTCCGGCAGTGGAACAGTCCTAGGTTTTCTTCCTCGGGAATTAGCTCAGTATATGTCTCCTTTGATTGACAAGTATCAGATCAATTTCAAGGTAGTTTGTTACTAATCTATCAAATGTTTTAGTTCTTTATTTTCTTCTGTTTCTCAATTCTACCCTCCCCCTTTTCAGGGACACAAACAATCATCTTCTTTGCTTATACCATGAATTTAATATCTTGCTCGCTAAGTTGGCTTTTTTATTTTTCATTCATTTTGGCTGTTGCTGTATAAACCTTTTTTCTTGTATATTAATTCCCCCCCCCCTCCAAGTTTAGCATCTAACTTTTCAAAATGTATCTTCAATGAAGATTTTTCCCAAGTGCTGTTCTTGATTTCAATGGTCATGTTTTTGGCCTAGACAAAAATTGCATTCTTTTGCCCTGAACACCAATTTTTGTCACTAAATTTGCTCAAATTAAAAAAAAACATCAATAACGCCGTGATTAGTATGATCTTACGAAGGAAGATAAGAATGGTGGAAATTTCGCAAATGGGGACATTTTCTAGGTAGTTTTTTTTTTTTTTGTTTTCCAAAGTTCTAAGCAAAAGATGGTGTTGGTCTTGTGCAAACACTGTTTAGAAGCTTGTTATGTACTAGGAATGCCTTTGATAAACTCAAGTTTTTTCTAACTCCATTGTTGGCACTTGGCAGTATCTTAATTAATTGTTCTTTGCTCTCAATATGATAACTACAATGTTTGTCATATGTTATGCTGCAGGGAGCCATCACTTCAGTCCCGAAAAATTCCCTGGATATTGTGCCTATTGAGATGATGTGCCTAAATACACCATCTTGTAACGAAGTGGCAAAGGATGACATACCTATGTTGAATTCATCATGTATAAATATTTTTCGTCTGATGAAGTCTGGTGAGATATGTCCACAGAGCCCCATAAAGTACCAGCAGAATTTTAGGCTCATGATTGAAGAGGCTTTAAGGGGAAACCTTTGTCTTTTCACAGATGCTGAGAAGTTATTCTTAGGTAGGCTATTCCCTTTTACACTCAGCTCAACCTCCATATTTAACAGCTATTTCATATTTGTATCACTTGATCGTTTTGAAATAATGTTTCATTGTTACCAGATTCTTTCAGCTCGATGTCAGATGACAGCCAAAGACTTTTTGTACGACTCTACACAAGAAAAGGTTCCATCCATGTCACCATCTTTTCAAATTTCATAGAATTCACAAAATGTAAACAAATAATTGCATTTGCATGTTTGGTGAAATTCTCCACCACATACATATAACATTTGGATAGTATAGAAGTTGCCGTCAAAACCAGGTTTTACCATACATTCATACATACATGTTGGAAACCAGACTCCTAGTGAAACAAACTGATAGTGTCAATGTGTGCTTTGCTGGAGATGTTTTGATACATCTTATTTTGATTGTATACATATTATTTTATCTTCTGTGGTTTCTGTTATGTGTATATCTGTTGCATTGAAGATTGCCAGGGCCAAAAAAATTCTGAAAGCAGTTGAACATTGTGTTTTCAGTTGCATTGGTGTTTTTCTTGTATCATATTTTTGTAAAGTTCCCTCTACAGCGTTCTGGGGCTTAGGGCTTACACACTTAGGTTATTTTTCTTATCTTCAAATAATCAGATAATGATAAAACATACAAAGAATAAAAGGTGTTTTTTTTTTTTCTTTTTTCCGCATCACTCCCTTGGCTTACTTTTAATTCTTCAAAAGAATACTTAATTGACATTGGGAGATGCAGTTGTGATGCATGAATAAATGACATTCTGCAAAGTGCACACTAGTTATTCCTATATGGATTTTTTATTATAATTTTTCTTTCAGGACCATGGTTTCGCATATCTAGTCTTACATATCCAGAAATATTGGATTACCAACAAGCAGTTAATGAGTTGTCAGGTAAATTTTCGTGTCAGCATGTGCTTGTGAGATGTGTATTTCTGGCTATCAAGATTGAATGGTGGATCTGTTGTATGATATTGTCCAACAGAAGCATCCTATGTTTGTTCTTTTGGCTATAAGAGTGAAATTATTGACAATGTTCTGGAAGAACTTTTGCACATTCTTACAGTGAATGAGCTGTGTGAGATCTTGAAAGTACTCAAAAAGGTACTCATTGTTTCCTTATATTTGTTAAATTTTTTTGAAAATATTTGCTTTGATGCCTGCTGATTTGATAATAGTTATTCTTCTTATCCTGGTTAATCCCATAATTTTAGTAGATGATACTTATCATTAACATTCACACTGTCATAATCACAATTTTTTCTATATTCTATTCTGTCATTGCTTATTAAAAAGAGTTACAAGAAGCTTAGCTTCCTTTGTTATCTGGATAAAATAAGGTGGGTTCTATTTTTGTCATTTCAATGCAAAATTATTCTAGGCCTGATGATAGTCCAGTGTTATTTTTGGCCTGCTATCTGCTATATTGTCTGATGAATTGTGTTATTATATTACTATCATGTAAATGCTTAGATGTGTGCTCCATAAATGTTCATTATGTTAATACTCTCCTCAAGTGTAGAGGCAAGGTATAGATGTTGGAGCATGATGGATGAATCTTTCTAAAGATTGGATGATTTCCTGATGAATGCTCCTAAAGTTATTTGACTTCTGATGACTACATAGTAAGAGATATGCTGTGTGGACAGATACGGGCCAAACATTCAAAGACTAGATTTAATAATTTTTGGTTGACCTAGATCTATTATTGCATCCTCTTGATGTGTTACAAGGGTAGTTTCTTAATATAGTATTTCTAGCATTTTGAGCTTCTATTCAAGAAAGAAAAAGGTGGCTACTTCATGTCATGATTTGAAAGACCCTTCCTACCCCTGTGAGCTGTAGTAATTGGCTGGTGAGTATTTGTATTATTAAGCTAGAATTTCCTAGAGCAAAGTCAATTTTATATTTGTTGTATTTTACACCCAAGAAAAATGAAAGATAATTAATTAGTGATTGGTTGGTGTTCAGAGAGAACCTAACCATTGATTTATTATTTTTAATTTCAATATGAAGATGAAAATCCTGACATGGAATACTTTGGTATTCAACTGAAGACTTAAGCTAGATATCTAGACCAAACCCTTAGCTGCTTCAGATCATGAGGATTTTACAGTATTTATGTAAATTGTGATGATACTGTCTCTTTTTCCGATTCTCCATTTTCCTCCTCTTCTTCCTCCCTTGAAAGAAAATGTGATGCTTGCAGAATTAAAAGAAGGGATAAGATAAGGCATTGGGATAATTGGATTATGGTTTTTCAGTTTTTCTCATAGTTGGGCAATGTTATGTTTTGTGAGTTGTGATAGTTGTGCTTTCATTTGGGTTCAGGATTTCAAAGTTGGTTTGAGGAAGAAGGAACTCATTGAATCACTTCATTCTTCATATAAAGATGGACTCTGGTATGATGATGAATATTCAACTTTGAAGGAATATATGTATTTATTTTACCTGTTATCTGTATGTGATGAGTCTTTTTATGGTACTTATGCAGTCCACTCCTCCCAAGTCTATTGATTGATAGAACTTCAACATGTGTTCGAATTTCATCGTTTGCTGAATCTCTTCTGTGGCGTGTTCAGGTGATGGCTAAGACATGCAAATAGTAGGCTCCTTTTTCTTTCTTTCTTTTGGTATTATTCTTCTTCCTCAATATTTCAGTTTTTTTTTTTTTTTTTTTTTTTTTTTTTTTTTTTTTATGCAGAGATTATTTTTCCTGGATGGAGAGCAGGATCTGTCTGCTTTCCTTCTAGTTGACTTGCGAATACTTAAGTATCCAGAGTACAAATGTACTATTTCCCATCCAGTATTCTTTGCCAGAAGTGATTTGCTTGCTTATGAAGAGGTTAACCTCTAGTCTATGCCAATAAATATTGTATACACATTGTCTTTTCCAATCAGTGTTTTGTTAGTGTAGGCCATTGAAGTTGCACAAATCATGGACCAATCCCTTGACGAAGGCAACTCGAAATTGGTGTTACAATGTATAGAGATAGCTGAATTGCAATTGTCAAACTATATTAGAATTAAAGATCAATCATTGCCTTTGGAATCAAAGGCACCATTTCTTCAGTGCTTTTCTGCAGCTTGGGTCAATTCTAAAATAGTCTTGCTTGGTGTTTCCTTCCATGAACAAGAACGCAGGTATGTGTGCTTCAATTTTCAATTGTTTTCTATGATTTGGGCGTGTGTGTAATCATCAGATGAACATAATGTTAAATAAAAGGCAGTGCACACGCCACAACTGTACACATCGTAGGTTATTTCGATGTGTAGGGAATATTTATTTAAATTGTTGAAGGGTGAAGAATACTTCCATTCATGAACTTAAGATTCAGATATATGCAAGTCCTTTGGATTTTTTCTGCATGTTTGTACTTTCTTAATTTGCTGAGTAGAAATTAAGTGCTGCAATCAGCTCTTCTATGATATATCTGTATGACATAATGTCCAAGGTAGACAGTTGTATTCCTGTTGTGATGTTTTGTGATGCTTTTAGAAGGTGATATAGCTGAATTGAACTTTATTTATAGGTACCAAGACGCCATCAAATTATTGAAGCTGTTGCTCAACAGTTGTGCTTCTGATGGAAGAAGGGGATACTGGACGTTAAGATTGTCAGTTGATTTAGAGCACATGGGCTGTATTGAAGAGAGTCTCTGTGTTGCAGAAGATGGGATACTGGACCCTTGGGTTCGTGCTGGCTCAAGAATGGCATTGCAGAGGCGGGTCATACGCTTGGGTAAGCCACCAAGGCGGTGGAAAGTCCCAGGCTATGCTGCTTCTGTCAAAAGAAAGATCACTGAGGTAGCTGTATAGAGATTCTAATAGTTGTTATTTTAAGAGCTTGAAATTAAAAGAATTTGAAATTGAAGCATTATCTATCTACATAGGTCCATATCCAAGGAAGACCACTGAATGGAAAAGTAGGAATGAAGAGCAGATTTTATGGTGAAGATGGTGAGCAATGTGGAGTAGAAGAGCTTGCTTTACAGTTCTATGCTGGAGAAGGTGGTGGCTGGCAGGGTGTCCATACAGAGAGTGGCATTTGGCTGACTATTTATGGTCTTCTTATGTGGGATGTAATTTTTTCAGATGTACCAAATACCTTCCGCACTAAATTTCAGGTATAACAAATTCATACTCTTGTTTTTAGTTGTAATTGAAAGGAGTAGAGCCAAATTGCGAGTTATGGGGCATAAATTTGAGTTTTGGAATTACATCTTAATATCTTATGAAATCTGGAAATTTTAAATTTTTTCTTAAAAAAATTGACCGCTTTACAACATTTTTTTTTCCTCGATCTGCCACGTTTTGAAAGTATTAAGGTGCTTGATTAAATAAGTTTTATTTGTTTGCAGAATGCACCTTTAGATATGGACAGTGACGATTTCTATGTTGCCAGAAAGAGTATTATTGAACTTCACTTGCAAAAGATTCATGAGGGTATGGCTGAGGCTATCCTCATAATGTCGTGGGAGTTGCATTTTGGAACTCTTTGCAGGGGTGTTAATTGGGAAAGGAATTCACTTTCTGAGCTTCGTGCAGCTGTTACATGCATCGGTGGGCCTTGCCTAGCAAATCTTTGCCGGCTTTTGGCTCAGGATTACCGTAGTTGGACTAGTGGAATGCCTGATCTACTGTTATGGCGCTTTCATGGAGAGTACAAGGGTGAAGCGAAACTTGTTGAAGTCAAAGGCCCTAGAGATCGACTCTCTGAACAACAGCGAGCATGGTTGCTTACATTGATGGATTGTGGTTTCACTGCAGAAGTCTGCAAAATAATCCCTCCTGCAGTGACATGAAGTTGCTAAGTTGCTTACACAGGCACTTGAAATTCAATGAATGTTCTATCTCAGAGCTCAATCATTCTGTTGCATTTTTGGTTGTGCTGAGACTAAGCGGATATTCGAAGTTCAGAAGTTGGCCTTCACAGAGAAGATCAAAGTGATGATTGTTGTGAACATTATTTCTGCACCAGCTTGGAGCAGGGGAAGGAAATGAAGCATACATCTTCTGTTACTTAAATTGTAATTTAGACCGGGTGTAGGGTTCACCTTTTACTTATCTTTAAACCTTGCTATAGTTACCTAGTGGGTAGTTTATTAATATGAGATTGAGTATATATAGCAAAATTTAATTTGTATAGCTGAGTTTGTTTGTAATCTGCACTAAGTTTATTTTATCCAAATTTCACAGTTTTTTTTAATCTTTTTTCGACAATTGTAAGTTGTAACCAATTATTAGGCCTCTATTAATCTTGCAACTGTTACTAGTTGGACCATTGATTTTTAGCTTAGTATTTGTTTTTTTTTTTTTAAACCATTAGCTTTACTGTTTTTTTTTTTCTTTTTTTTTTAATAGTAGCTTTACTGCCTTTTTTTTTTGAAGGAAGCTTTACTGCTTTAGTATCTCAATATTCAATATTTGAGAATTCCAATCCTTTTATTTTAGTAAAAATAATCTTATTCAAGTTTTTAAAATTATTAAAAAATTGACATCAATATCGTACATACATTGATACATACTTAGGTGGATCCTAATTTTTAGGTGGATGTTTTATTTCAAATTTTTTTATAAAAAGTACGACAGCTTACATAATCCTCCGACGAAGCTTCAGGTGTAGTGTCAGGAATTTTTTTACTGCGTGGTAGTAAGTGGAGAGGTCGGGAATGATATTATACCATTACGCACTACAACTTACACTAAAGGCAATATCGTCTTTTCATGTCAAAAAGGGAGCGTTAGCATAAAATGAGAAGCAGTTCACTTCTCGTAGACTAGATCTTTATTTTCTTTTTTTCCCCGTTTGGATGTATTTCACGTTTGCGCTGCCCGCTGCACTCCTCTTCCCCTCTCTCTCTCTCCTCCATTGAAGCATACTTTGAATTCTCCATTGAAGCGGCTTCCGAGCTTTCTCTCCTCCATTAAACCAGCTTCTCTTCTGAGGTAAGATGTTTTTTTTTTTTAATTATCGAATATCAATTTTGCAATCTTGTGTTAATCGTTAATTTAATTGGCAGTATTGTCAATTTAGGGTTCTTCTTAGGTGGATTATTGAACTATTGGTTATAAATACTTCAAGATTTAAACCTAATTATTGGAGCCTAGTTTGATAATCGAGTGAACTTTGCTCGTTAATGTGTTGCAGGGTTTGGTTTATACTGTATAACTCTTTAATGTCAGGACAAAACCATGAAAATGGACCTTTGATTAGGGATGGGCCTGAACAATTAGGGTTTTAATTTTCGTTGCATTCATAGTTAGTGTGATTAAGTGTGATGATGTATGAAGCAAGGGAAGAGAAATGGAGTTATGGTTTACTTTTTCTCTGGTGATTTTGGGAGAGGGGCACCAGGCGAGGCAGGGCAAGTGACAAGTTAAAATCTTTCGGGTTGTCGGTTTTTGTGAGGACACTCCTTCGTGTGGTGATTGATGACTAGCTGCAACTTTATTTTCTTTTGAGAATTTCCCTTAATTGTTTTTTTCTTGATTCTATATATTTTCTTATAAAAATTGATAGGAGCAAATCAAGACACCGAGTCAAGAATCATTGTTAATTTTGGTAGTATTTGGTGATGGATTCACCTGAGAGGAGTCGAGGTTATGCCAAAAGGGAAACGGAGGATAGTGTGGATGGCAAGAGGGAGATAGGTGGTGATGAAGAGGAATGGGAGGGGAATGGAAAAAGGAGGCATAGGTTAAGCAGCAAATCAAGAAGAGCTAGTAATGGAGAAGATGTTGATGGATGGGATAGTAGTGGGAGGAGGAAGAGCTCTGGAGATAGAAATGAGAGTAGGAGGATGTCAAGCGGATCCACCAGAGGGGATCTGGATGATGGTGATTATGATGCGAAAAAGGATTCAAGCTCCAAGCTGGTAAGGAAGAAGCAGGAGGTCAGTGCTTTGGAAAAATTGAGCAACTGGTATCAAGATGGGGATTTAGAAAACAGGCATGATGCGGGAGATAAGTCTGGAACTAGAAGCCATACTAGAAGTGATGATAATGAACGGAGTGTGTTAAGGAAAACAACTTCAAAATTCTCTGATCATGAAGGCTCTCATAGGAGTAGTAGAAGCAGGGACGAACGAGCTCGTGACGGGGAGGATGAAAAGGCACTGGAAAAAGATTCATATCATTCAGAAAGGAAAGAAAGCAGTCGAGAGAAGGGTCATGGTTTTACTGAAGAGGTAAAGAACAGGAGAAGATGGGATGACTCTGATGCATCCATGAAAGCTGAGGACAGTAGTTTCTTGGGTAAATCTGATCCAAAAGGCGGGACAGTGTCTGAATCCAAGCATGAGTCCTCTCGTGAAAGGAGTGCATCCACTAGACTTGATACAGGTGAAGGAAAAGAGAGAGTGTTGGAGTCAACCAGTGACAAGAGTAAATCCTACAGCAAGGAGGAAAGGAGGATTGATGCGGATAGGTCCAAGAGCAGACGATCAGATGTTGTAGAAGACGATAGCAAAACTAGTTCTTTAAGTCGTGAAGATAAAATTGGTAAGGAGAAAAATGATAGACATAAGGAGCTGAAATCTTCTGGTCGTGAAGCTATAGATAGCCGAGATAGGTCATCTAATCTGGAAGAGGATGTCAATCCCTGGATGAGGGACAAAATTGCAAGAGAGGTTGGGCATTCTCGGCGATCAGGAAGCCCTGAGAGAAGTGGTCGGCATCGCCATGAGTTGGAGAACTCTGAGATGGAATACGAAAGAGGTAGCAGTTTAAAGCGCAAAGATGTAGAGAAGGATAATTTTAGAGGAGATGATAGAGCAAAAGCCAGAGAGAATAGCTGGAGCGACAGGAATAGAGAAAGGGAAGGCTCCAGAGAAGGCTGGAAAAGAAGGCAGCAGCCTGGCAATGACAGGGATATGGATTTAGTTCATGATCGTGACAGAGATCGTGACTTGCCCAGACGTGGTCGTGATAGGATGGATAACGATAGGAGTCTAGGTAGAGCTGGAAATAGAAAGGATGGGAGGAGCGAAGCTGTGAAGGCCTCTTCGAATTTTGGAATTTCAACTGAGAACTATGACGTTATAGAGATACAACCTAAGCCTCTTGACTATGGAAGAGACGATCCTGGATCTGGTTTTTCTAGGAGAACAGAAGCTGTTCCACTGCATGATCCAAAATCAAATATTCCTGATGAATGGGGACGTTCACAAGATGATCTACGAAGGGCTGATGCAGATGAGGCAACTACTGATGATTCAAGTGTAAAGTATGTGGATGAAGCTGCATCTTCACAAGATCAAAATGCATGGAGGGATGATGCTGATGGTAGGCAAGGGAGACCAAGGGGTTCACAAGGTTCTTCATCTGCCCGACCTTCTGCTAGCCAAAATTCTGGTGGTGGTTCTCAGCCTCCTAATAGCAATCAAGAGCCGAGTAGCTTTGGCAGGATGATGCAGCAGGGTCCTAAAGGCAATAGGCCGGGTAGAGGAGGTAGAATCAGGCCGCCTGGAAGAGACAACCAGCAGGTCAACATTCCAGTGCCGTTGATGGGGTCTCCCTTTGGACATCTAGGTATGCCACCACCTGGTCCAATGCAGCCCATGAACCCTGGTTTATCCCCTGGTCCAGGTCCTCCAGTTCCCCCTGGCATGTTTGTTTCACCATTTTCTCCACCAGTTGTTTGGTCTGGTGGTCGGGGAGTTGATATGAGCTTGTTACCTGTGTCCCCTGGTGTTTCCTCACTTCCTCCTGGGCCACCTGGACAGCGATATTCACCAAATATGGGAGCTCCTCCTAATCCTGGTATGTTTTTCAATCAACCAGGCCAAGGAAGAGAAGTGCCTCCTGGTGCATCTGGCCCAGGGTTTAATGCCATTGTGCCTGTTGGTCGTGTGAATTCAAACGATAAAAGCTCTGGTGGTTGGGTCCCTCTAAAAGTGGTGGGCCTGCAGGTAAGGGGCCATCTAGAGGAGAGCAAAATGATTACTCGCAAAATTTTGTTGACACTGGATTGCGGCCCCAAAATTTTATTCGAGAACTGGAACTTACTAATGTTGAAGATTATCCAAAGCTTCGGGAGCTAATACAGAAGAAGGATGAAATTGTTTCAAAAGCATCTACTCCTCCCATGTATCATAAATGTGATCTTCGAGAGTTTGTTCTGTCTCCAGAGTTTTTTGGGACCAAGTTTGATGTTATTCTTGTGGACCCACCTTGGGAGGAATATGTTCATCGAGCACCTGGCGTGACAGACCACATGGAGTACTGGACATTTGAAGAGATAATGAATCTGAAAATTGAGGTATTTTTCCATAGATGTTTATTTACATATCCCCTTCGTCCAATGATAGTTGTCACATTGTGTTTCCCCCTCATTAGTTGCGATATATTAGTACTTCGAAACTGTTTCCAATAAAGATAGTTTCACCATTCCAAAACTCTCTCCACCATCTAATCTAAAAGTAGAGGCATCGTGTGAAATTTCATCATGAATAAGTCTGCCCTTTGTTGGCGCATCAGGTTATGTACACATAGACATAGTGGTTTTTTGATCTGACAAGTATTTTGTATTGATAATGTAAATGACATGGAACAAAATAAGTTAAATAAGTGGACAATAAAGTGGAATTGATGATATTCTATTTAGATTAGATAACTAATGTTTTGCATACCCCAAAATTGTGTTTGATTAAATCTGTGTTGTGAATTGACACAAAAACATTGTTAATGGCTTGTTTGTATGTTGGCCCAAATCTGTAACACTTTATTGATGGCTTGCAGGCAATAGCAGACACACCATCTTTTATATTTCTTTGGGTGGGTGATGGTGTGGGCCTTGAGCAAGGGCGACAGTGTCTCAAGAAGGTAAGTAAGTAGAGCCATTCTTTTGGCTTTGAGGCCTTACAGAGACTACAGACATTAATGTTTACACTTATCATTTCTTTCTCCATTTGTATAATCAGTGGGGGTTTAGGAGGTGCGAAGACATATGTTGGGTAAAGACAAACAAAAACACAGCAACTCCAGCTTTGCGACATGATTCTCATACCTTATTCCAGCACACTAAGGTTAGTCATAATCTCATCTTGATAAGTTGATATCATTTTAACAGAATTGTTTGTGCCCTGAAACTGTGCTATGAATCATGGTGAAGGAACACTGTCTAATGGGCATAAAGGGAACTGTTCGCCGCAGTACTGATGGGCATATAATCCATGCCAATATAGACACTGATGTGATTATCGCGGAGGAACCTCCTTATGGTATGCTGGTTTTTTCCCCATTCTTTTTGGTATCACCTATGACCTTATAAAATTTTATTTTAGTTTGCTAAACTTTTGGGCTTTGATTTTAGGAAGGTATCTGCATCTACATGTTTAACTTTATTAATGTAATCTATTGAAGCAGATGTGGAATAATGATAATGTTTCTTTTCCCGGATATTAATAGTTGTGAGGAGACTCTTTCTGAAAGGGTTTTGGTTTTTGCTTGTGTTGACAACAGAATTTTGTTTAAATTTGTTTTTACGTGCACCAATGCTCGATTGAGAGTTACTTCTATATATCTGTTGATTTAAGTTATTGACAAGGACTTAATGAGGGTCTGGTCATCAATATTTATGTAGGTTCCACAGCTAAGCCCGATGAAATGTATCGGATTATTGAGCATTTTGCACTTGGTCGTAGAAGGATTGAGCTCTTTGGTGAAGATCACAATATCCGATCAGGATGGCTGACAGTTGGAAAGGAGCTATCTTCGTCAAACTTTAATACTGAGGTCAAGTGCTTGAACTTTAAAACGCAATTGAATTCTGAATATATAGATGCATACACACACACACACACACAGAGGAAACTAGGTGCTTTCCCCAATCCAATTTAAAAGAAAAGAGATGTGGAGCAAGGATTTCCAGGGTCAATAGTATCATCTAATTTAGCAAGGAATGAAAAGTGCTTCGATTGATGCAGTAATGATAGGAAACTATCTCCTAATGTTCCCTATTTTTTTACCAATATAAAATACAAAAATAATAGGAAGCTATTGAATTCTTATTCCCAAGCTATTGATTTCTAGGCTTTACCATAGGTTGACATTAGTTTATGAAACATGGATGGGACTTCTAAAATTTGCACATACATTTGATCTGTATCTTGATGTACATTAGAAAGATTTAAAGCCCCTCCTTCTTTACAGAAAAGATGATGGTTGGATCAGGAATTATACAGGTTATTTCTTTTTATGTAGCTGTCATTTTCTTCTTCTTTCCGAGTAAAATGGTTGTGACATTAATGGGTCAACTGTAGGTTAGGGCATTGGTGAATAAATTCAGATCTTTGTGTGGTGATTGGTTTTAAAGAATGTATCAAATGTCTGGGGTATGCCTTAAGGTTGCATTAGGATTTTTTTAGTATTGTTGTGCCAGTTGAAGGTAGAAACTCAAGTATTCTTGTGACCTGAGAGTCTAGTAAAGTAGTAAGTAGTAACATACTTTTAACATTGTTATTAGATGTGTTTGGTTATTTTGGCGGAAACAAACAGTTGAAGGCTAGTTTCTCACTTCATGAGAGAACAAATTTTATTCTTGGGTTTTATTCTCCAGTTCTGTCCATACAGTGAAATTTTCTTGTATTTTTCTTTGGTTAAAATTTCAGTAGTATCACTAGTATTCTTGAAATCGGAATTGGACACTTTTTTCTGGGATAATGGGTGGACAGGGTGGTAGTTGTGCAATTCTGATGAGAGGGGATTGTGTTGTGTCTGCTAATACCTTCCTAGTGCTAAGAGGTACCAGTAGTAGGCAACTTGTAGGTCCCAACTGAGTCACTTTGTATGAAATGCCCCTTGAATTAAGAGGTATTCTGTCTCAGTAGACTGCTTGCCAGGTCCTAACCTTCCACTCCTTTTGCGTTGCTAGTCTCTAAAAGTAGATAAGATTTCTGTACATTTTATTTACGGAGTATAAAAAAAGAAAGGATTTCTGTTTCCCAACCTAAGGGACTAGAGGAGAAGAGTAGCCAGCCATCATATTTTGGTCTCTGATTATGTAAGTTTATCAAACTAGGTCTTTGTTCTCTGTCCATGCAAAGTACTGAGTTAGTTCATGGGCTCTTTTGCAGGCATATACAAGGACCTTTTCGGACAAGGAAGGGAAGGTCTGGCAGGGTGGGGGAGGAAGGAACCCACCACCAGATGCACCTCATCTTGTCCAGACAACACCTGAAATAGAGGCTCTTCGACCCAAGTCACCTATGAAGAATCAGCAGCAAATGCAGCAACAGCAGTCTAACTCCATTTCTCTTACAACAGCAAATTCCAGCGGCAGAAGAGCCACAGGAAATTCTCCTCAAAATCCGGCAGCTTTTAGCCTTAATCAGGAAGCTTCTAGTTCAAACCATCCTCCACCCTGGGCTCCCCCAATGGAGGGCTTCAAAGGTCCCAACGAGAATGCTTTTGACATGTATGGTTATAACATGCATCCAATGCCGCCAAATGGGGAGTTTCTTGATTTTGAAGCTCAGAGGATGATGAATATGATGTAACGAGATCCTTGTCAACTCTTTGAGAGTAATCAACAGCCAAGTGCCTTTTTTTCCATATCACAATAGGCTGTGAAAGCAAATGCTGGTTTGGGAAGAAAGGTATGAAGTAGATCACGATATATGTGAGTAGACATGTCTCTCAGAGGGAATGTATCATTAGTCTTAGCAATTGTTATTTGGTGATCTTGGAAGCAGGGGCACATTGCTGCCTTCATAATAAGAGATTCATGCATGTTTACATGCATAAGTAAAGCATGGTGAAAGTGAACAGAAGAGGAATATGAAGAAGCTGCTAAAGACGGTATCTTCGAAGACATTGTAGTATGAAGCTGCACAGTTCACTGTACACTATTCACCGGATTCTTATTGCAACTCGAATAGAACACATGGTATGGAGGTGGGACAACTACGCCGAGTATCAGAACCAAGAGAGAACTGTGTTCTAAAGCGCTCTTGAGTATTTTCTCAAGTCAATTTCCATGTGAAACTCTTGGTAATTCATTTAATAGATGAGCAAATGTAAGAATATGCAATTTTGGCTCGGTTGTGTTGTAATATGTTCAAACAATTTTGCCTTTAATTTCTCTCATAAATTCATAATTCTTCTCTCTGCCAAGATAATTGGATGGTACTCAGCTACTAGTGGTAAAGACGTAATGTTCTGCCATGTGTATTTTATTTCCCACTTCTGAGTGTTTTATCATCCAATTTAACCAGGCTTTCGTCCCTATTGCATTACATATTCGCTTGTTCTACAGGTTGTAAATGGTGAAAGTGGTAACGGAATTGTGTTATATATTCGCTTGTCAAGGTTGTTAATGGTGAAATTGGTAACGAAATTGCGTTACATATTCATTGTTCTATAAGTCATGTAATCTTTTCTTTAGTTTGTAGACAGTACAACGTTTATTTCGTCAGCTTTAAGATATACTGTCTTGTACTCCGCAAGTCCGCAATATTGGTGAACACATTTTTTTGTTCCAAATTGTTGAATTGTGTGGCTTCACAATGACAATATTGGCAATATTATTTGCAAAATATTGGAAAATAAATAAATAAATCCTCTTATTATAATTTCAAAGAATTTCAAGGTTAGTAATACAAATTTATTCAACATGTCTTTATTATAAAAACAACTAAATCAAAAATAGACAATATACCTATATTCCTATACAAATATAAAAGACTAATAATTTATCAACCAAACTCGGTAACACAATTTAATTTTTATAAAGTAAAAAAGGTAAAAGGATACATTTCTTTAGAGACACATTCCAATTATATCAACAAGAATTCAAAACTAAAATCTTACAACTAATATCCTTATTACAAAGGCTCCTAAAGACAAGAAAAATGGAGCTAGGCAAAAGTAAAGTCTTTCCCACTATCAATTGTCCATTATTTTTGCCTAACACCATTTTTGTTGTAGCCTTTTTCATCATCAAATAATACCAATCCACAATCATAAAATTAAAACTTATATCTTAAAATAATTAAAACATCAAATTACCAACATTTCTTTAATGATCAAACAATCAAATTAAACCACTTCACCATCCATCAAGAACTTCTTATCCCTCTCCAAATTATCCATTGCCTTAGTTTCCAAACTAATCTCCACATCAATCCCTTTCTCTCCATCCTTCTCCGGGTACAAATAAACCATCCCATCAAACCGGTTATTCGCCCCGCTTCTAACCCGCTCGGGTTTTCCGAACCCAAAATCGACGTCGTAAACCTTAAACCTCGGCGAGCTGCCGACCGCCACACAATTCATCCCGGCATCCTTGTATTGGAAAATAATAGGCTTATCCTCCCACTCCTTGCACCTCTTATCAATCGCCACATTATCGTGTGCCCCAATCGCCGCCTTGACCATCCCGGCGGCGAACTCCGGCGGGTGGCCGAGCAATAATCCGGCGGCAGTTCCGGTGAAGATCGCCTGAATCAGGTTTCCGAAGTAACTTTCCGGCATGGGTGGGTCCACCCTTTTCCGGCAGTCAGCAAAGATGGTGAAAACAGTAGGTTCCTCAGGTTTGAGCTCACGCGCCTCCGTGACAGCCCGCCATAGGTGGGAGGACAAAGCCTGGAAGGTGGAGAAAGGCGGTCCAGCCGGGGCAGTAGTCCCATTAGTGGGCCCAACATCATTATGGGCCGCCTTAATTTTCTCAATCGCGGCACCCGAGAACTTAAAAAGCTTCTCGCGAAGCTTTGGCGCAGCAGCGGCAGCAGCGATGAGATCAGGCTGCGGCGGCGCGTCAGGAATCTCAAGGCTGACGCGCGTGGGGCGGACTTTGACACGGTCCAAGACAGGAAGTTTAGAGATTGATTGGGCCCCATTGCAAAGTTCGGCCCATGAACTCATGAAGTGCCAAGTAGCGGACCCATCTAGTACAGCATGGTTAAATGCTAGCCCAATTGCCAGCCCATCTCGAAGCTTGGTAAACTGTTACATCACAAAAATAGGAGAGAGAAAATTAGTCCAGTGGGCCTTTTCAATTTTAGCTTTTCATAAATAAATATGGAAAATTTTAAACCGCAAAATTGAAAGGACCCTATTAATGATCACTATTCAGTACCATCAATAAGCCCATTAGTAGCGACATTGATTTTTTTTTTTTTTTTTTTTTTTTTTGCAATTAATATTTGACCGAAAAGTTAGGCAGAAATATTAAATTACTCCGTATCAATCTATATAGGACAAAGTTGAGCCGTTATTGTAGTTGTGTTGCTAACATCATATTCATGTAAACTCTTATTACATTCAACTTTTATATGCTAGAATTTTAACCAAAACAAATTATGCGTAATATTATGATCTATACGAACTTACGAAGTAAATCACACACCGTTAGAAATATAAAATAATATATTTCATACATTTTTTGGCTATGACCTTAAGCTTTATCCAAATTTGGACATTCTTCAATTGTACAATGGTACAATAAAAAAAACTCTGACCTAATAATTAAACGATCTACACTAGGGAAATATTTTTTTAGTTTATAAGTTTGGTGAAGAATATAAGGGAGACCAAAAATTGACAAGTATGTAAATATTTTGACTAATTTTGACTTGCAAGAACTATCTACCAACATGTAAAACAACAATTAATAGATGGAAGTCTTATTAGTATCTATACTTTTATAATTTTATATTCGTGGGTTGATGAAGCATTCTCTGAATAATTTATTTAATTCAATCCATTTTATAAAAGTAATTATTATTAAAAATATATATATATATATATATATATATCAACCTTACACTTTAAAAATTTTTTTTTTTTTTTATGACTTTAAAAATAAGACAATGAGGACAAGTCCTCCTCAACCACGGCCATTACTTTCTATTTCCAAGACTAGAAAGACAGCTAACGTTATTTATCATGCATGTGAAGTCAAGTAATTAGATATGGCAAAATATTTGTATACTAATATTTGTATTTTTAATTATAAGTAGTATTTGACGCATTTAATTAATTATTTATAAAAATAAGACATTCTTTCTAGTCTTACATAGTCAAGCTAGGAACCTAGCTTGTAGTATGGGTTTGAAATTAAAATATAAATTAAAATTTCATATTATAAAATATAAATACACTTTTTAGCTTATATCGACTCTAAGTGGACGTGAAATAATACTATATGTGTAGTGTGCGCGCGAACATGATTATGTTCAAGAGAGTAAGATGCATGTAATGTAGTCAAAGAGTTGAACATTAATTTTCTTATCAAAAAAAAAAAAAAAGAACTAATTTACTAGCACTTTATATAATCTTGGTGACAAATTAAACCTTACAATAATGAAAAAATAAAACATGAAATCAAGAATTAAATTACTAGAATGAAGAACAAAAATGTATCCAATTGGTGAATTCGGACCCCACTGAAATCAATTGCCACATCTAAATTTTGTGGCTAACTATATGATCCAAGTAAATGCTTGGTCTGACTTTCAAACCCATTATTTTTTTTTATTTATTTCAAAAGGTTAGACCTTTGTATTCAACCACCCATAGTAATAAGCAAATAATAGTCATGCATAAATTTTACTGAAGATTTGTACAACGTGGCTTGTTAGCCAAAAAGAAGAGCATTTATATTTGAAAGAAAGATGTACCATAACTACTATCTAGATTAAATCAAACCCTACTTCATTTTACATGTCAGTGAACAAACACCCCTCTTCACTAGAAAGTATCTATCTAGAGTGTTCCCCGATAATAAAATAACCGGTCGATAAAATATTAGTATAGATATAGATATAAATTACTCAGCACGTAAGAACGTTACTTAATATATCAATCGAGTAACATATATTATGACATGCGAGTAAAAAATGTTTAAAGGATGATTCATTACCTGAATAGCCAGGAGGGGACGTTGGAGACCCTCCAAATTAAGGATACCATTGTAAGGAACCAAATCTTTCATCACAGTAAACTCATCTTTTGATGATAATTCATCAACACTAACCATGACACCATCATGATTAACTTCAACAATGGCATCTAAAACTTCAACACCATCCATGTCATCATCATACATGACTTTAAACACACCATCATCATCTCTTCCTAGTTTACCAGCTAATTGGTAAAACTCTTCCAAAACAGCACTCATACCTTCCTTCAATTTCTTCACAATTTCCTCAAAATCATCACTATTTGCTTTGTAAATCAACAACTTTTGGTTGTAGAAAAAACCCAAGTAAGGAAGATCAAATGTGATCAATTGACATTCCCTTCTTCCAATTTTCTTTTTGGGTTGAACATGACTTGTTTGGGTGATTTTCACCTTAATTGATGAATCTAAATCTATGTTTTTCTCCTTAATTCCATTTTCCATGGTTAAAATTAAAATTTCTTGTTTCTTTTTGGTGGGTTTTTTTTGTAGAAAATTAAGGAAACAAAAGGGTTGAATTTAAGCTAAGAATAAATTAGAAATCAAAAAGATGATGAATGAGAAGAATGGGTTAAAGATTAAAAAATGGAGGTGAAATTTATAGAGGAGAATTTCAAAGCTTATAGTTGGCTCAAGGGGGGGTGGCATTAAATGGGTAATCACAGGGGTAGCTGTGGGAACATTTAATTTCTTACTTCTCGTTCTTTTCTTATGTGCCTTTTTTTGGTAGGGAACTTGAGTGTACATGCTTAATTGCTATTTTCATGTTTTGTTTTTAGGGTGAAACTTTTTGTGTTTATTGCAAAAAAAATTTATATATTTTTAGGTTTGAGACTTGGGTTAATTACTATATTTTGTGTGGAAATTGTGAGAATGGGTTAAATTAAGAAATTAATCTAACTCCATGACATAAAGAAATTCGCGGTTTAATTTATTCCCTTGACATAGAAATAATGTATATTAGGCTAAGTAGATATTTGTGATAAATAATTAAAAATTTATGCAATGAAATTATTGAATGTGAAATTAGTCTGGCTATAAATTTGTATCTCAATGTTTTGTTTTTTTTTTTTTATTTGTTTGTAATATTTAGTTTAATGTACAATTAGAAAATCTTTACTACTTTTTAAGCATGCATCAATCAAATAGACTAATGAAAGAGAAACTATTGGCTTATTTTCTTGATAGGAATGATGTATAGTGGAAAGTTGTGGTATCTAATACGCTAGTGGGATTGACTAGTCCAAAACCCACGGGACAGGGGCATCAAGAAGAAAATAGGTTGTTTATATAATCTTCTTTCTAAGTTTCTTATTACCTTCTTCCTCTGCTTTTTAATACTAACAAGATCTCACATAGTTATATTTTTCCAAACTTATAAATCACCATAAACTAATTACACTGGAGTATATAATAGTGTAAAAGTAAAACCGTAAATAAATAAATAAAATTGAGGAAGCATTATATATTTTGAGCACCAATCACAGAGACTAATAATAGAGAAACTCATGGTTCATTTTCTTGATAGTAGTGATGTATATTTAAGTGGAAAGTCGTGATATATAATTGGAATTTTATGCAATAGTTGCGTAGTGGAAATGACTAGTCCCACACCCACGGACATCACTCGGGAAGAAAATAGGAAGAAAATTATGAATATGCAATTAATCTAGCAATATATTTGTATTGTATATATTTTAATTATGGTATTTAGTTTCATGTATAATTGAAAAATCTTGATATAAATTGAGCGTCGATGACAGAGACTAATAATTGAATGATCCTACAACCTCTAAGCAACGCGCGTATTAAACAATAAGGCGGGTTTGTGAGATAAAAGTTAATTGTGCAATGTATAAACTATATTAAGATAAGTAAAATTAAAACTAATAATAAAATAGTAAAACCTAAATAAAATGTAAAGCATATAATGCTTCTAAATTTTCTATCACTATTTATTTAGGATGAGTTTTTCCTATATAAACTGTAATTGATATCATTTTCAATATAAGAGAATATAATAAAAGAAAACATATTCTTCGGTATTATTTCATTTTCAAGAATAAATATAAGTAGGTGCGGCAGCTCTACTCGTTTCTCATATAGTTTATAAATATTACTTATTAATCTGATCCAATCACCCATTATACTTCCGCTGTCTCCAACAAATTTGGTATCAGAGCCGGAATAATTATATCATGGCTTCCAGTACATCAACACCATTTTTCTCTTATTCCCAACCGACACTTCCTATCTTTGATAGAGAACATTATGACTATTGGAGTAGTCAAATGCAAACATTCTTTATATCCCAAGATTTATGGGAGCTCGTGGAAGGAGGCTATGAAGACCTTCCAGAAAATCCTAATGAAGCACAACAAAAACTACACAAGGAAAACAAGAAAAAAGATGCACTTGCTTTACGATATATTCATGCAGCCGTGAGTAAAACTATATTTCCCCGCTTATATGGATTGAAAAAATCCAAAGAAGCTTGGGATACATTAAAACAAGGATTTCTAGGAAATGAAAAAGTTGTTGCTGTTAGATTACAAAATCTATGGAGAGATTTTGATAATCTGGAAATGCAAAAGACAGAAAATATCCAAGTTTATTTTTCACGAGTCACGGAAATAGTTAAATCAAATAAGAAGTCTCGGTGATACATTAGAAGAAAAAAGAGTTGTTCGAAAAGTATTAAGAAGTATGACAGAAAAATATAATTCTGCCACATTTATAATAGAAGAGTCTAAGGACTTGTCAACTCTCACAATGCATGAGTTGATGGGATCTTTGGAATCACATGATCAAAAATTGAAAAGAAATGCAAATACCGATCAACTTGTAGATCAAGCGTTTCAATCCCAACTTAACATATCAAACAAACAATATCAAGGAGAGTCAGAGAAAAGAGGGGGAAACCAAAGAGGACATCAATATGGTAGAGGCCGTGGTACCCAAAATTTTAGCCGTGGCCGAGGACAAAGTAGAGGAAGAGGTCGCGGACAATATCAAATTTATCAACAAAGGTCAAATAATTCTTGACGTATTTGTGGTAAGTCTAACCATCAATCATCTGAATGTTATTTTAAATGTAAGAGATGTCGTAATTCAAATCATTCTCAAAAAGATTGTTGGCATCAAAATGAAATAATACAAATGAAGCGAATTTCACCGCTAACGCTGAAGGTGAACAATTATTTCTTACGTGCATGGATGCACAAAATAAGTCTAGCAATTTATGGTTTCTCGATAGTGGTTGTAGCAACCACATGACAGGAAATAAGGACATGTTCATCAACCACAAAATCAAGTCACCTTAGGTGATGGAAAAAAGGCAAACGTCGAAGGACGAGGAGTCATTGTTGTTAATAGCAAAGCAAATAACACAAAATACATACATGATGTTCTTTATGTGCCTAAATTGACACATAATCTCCTAAGTGTTGGGCAACTTGTTCAACGAGGATATTCAGAAAATTTTGACAATGGGGAATGCATTGTTACGGACAAAAAATCTGGTACTATATTGGCGAAAGTACAAATGGCTGATAATAAAGTTTTCCCGCTTCATATGCCACAAAAGAAGCTGGCATTGCAAGCAAATGTTATGGATGAATCTTATCTATGGCACTTACGATATGGACACTTGAACCAAAAAGGATTACAATTATTGAAACAAAAAGACATGGTCGTGGGATTACCACACATTGATAGAAATATTCAAGTTTGTGAAGGATGTATATATGGAAAAATGCATCATCTTCCATTCCCAAAAACTTCATGGAGAGCTAAAGCTCCTCTTGAATTAGTACATGCAGATATATTTGGCCCCACAATAAATCATTCTCTACAAAATAAGAGGTATTTTCTATTATTTGTCGATGATTACACTCGTATGATGTGGATATATTTTATTGATCAAAAGTCAAATGCTTTCAATGTATTTCTCCAATTTAAAGCATTAGTTGAAAGACAAAGTGGTTATATGATAAAGACATTGAGAACTGATAGAGGGGGTGAATTTATATATAACCCTTTTATGGAGCATTGTAGAAATGAAGGAATAAAAAGACAATTGACAGTCTCACGAACACCTCAGCAGAATGGTGTAGCAGAGAGAAAGAATCGCACAATTGTAGAAATGGCAAGAAGCATGATGGAAGAAAAGACTCTTCCTAAAACATTATGGGCTGAAGCTGTAAATACAGCTATTTACATACTCAACCGTTCACCAACTAAAGCAGTTAGTAACAAGACTCCTTATGAAGCTTGGAATGGTAGAAAACCGGTTGTTAGTCATTTAAAAGTTTTTGGATGTATTGCATATGCCTTAAACAAAGATCAAGGTAAAGACAAGTTCGATCCCAAAGGGAGAAAGTATCTTTTTGTGGGGTATAGTGATGAATCAAAAGGCTATCGTCTCTTAGACCCACAAGCTAAGAAGCTAATAGTCTCCAGAGACGTTATATTTGAAGAATCGGCAAAATGGAAATGGGATGATGAAATAGTTCATTTTCCTGTGCAAGAAGAAGCTATAAATTCTCGTAACCCAGCTCCAACAACAATAAATAATGAAGCAAACAGTCCGCATAGATCTCCTAATAATGTGTCAAATACACAAACACAAGAAACCTCATCTTCTCCACTTTTAAATCAACCAGGAAGAATTAGAAAAAGGCCTTCTTATTTGGATGATTACGAGTGCTATTTATCTAAAGCAAATGACACGGAAACATTAGCTTTATTTGCAAGTGAGCCTTCTAGCTATAAAGAAGCATCAAATGACGATGTTTGGATAAAAGCAATGGATGAAGAAATTGCTATGATTGAGAAAAACAAGACATGGGAGCTTGTTGATTACCCTGAAGGTAAAGATATTATTGGTCTAAAATGGGTTTATAAAACAAAACTAGACCAAGACGGAAATATTCAAAAACACAAAGCAAGGCTTGTTGTCAAAGGATATGCTCAAAAATCCGGAGTTGATTTCAATGAAACATTTGCTCCAGTAGCTCGTATTGAAACCATTAGGACAGTGTTAGCCATAGCTGCACAAAAAGAATTATATGTTTATCAGCTTGATGTGAAATCCGCATTTCTGAATGGTGTATTAGAAGAAGAAGTGTATGTGGAGCAACCACAAGGTTATGAAATTCAAGGGCAAGAAGATAAAGTTTATCGTTTACATAAAGCGCTCTATGGGCTTAAGCAAGCGCCAAGAGCTTGGAATAGTAGAATTGACAAATATTTTATGAATAACGGATTCAAAAAGAGTCCAAGTGAACCATCACTTTACATTAAAGAAAACAATGATGGGCATTTTCTCATTGTTTGTCTTTATGTTGATGATCTAATCTACACTGGAAATGATATGAAACTCATTAATGAGTTCAAAGAGTCTATGATGCAAGAATTTGAAATGACAGACTTAGGACTCATGAAATACTTTCTTGGAATTCAAGTTACGTAAACCAAGGGAGAAATTTTCTTTAATCAAGAAAAATATACTGTGGATCTCCTAAAGAAATTTCATATGGAAAATTGCAAACCAGTGAATACTCCTATGCCATTGAATGAAAAATTAAGTCAAGATGATGGAGCTAGTAAGGTCGATGGTAATGTGTACAGAAGTTTGGTAGGTTCTTTACTATACTTAACTCATACAAGACCTGACATAGCTCAAGCAGTGAATATGGTATCAAGATTTATGAATAATCCTAGCAAATTACATTTTGCTGCCGCAAAAAGGATATTACGATATCTTCAAGGTACTAAGAAAGTAGGTCTAAGATACCAGAGTGAAGTTGATAAAGAATTGATTGGTTATACTGACAGTGATTGGGCTGGTTCCATTGATGATCGTAAGAGTACATCAGCCTACATTTTCTGTTTAGGCACTAAGATAATATCATGGAATTCAAAGAAACAACAAACAATAGCACTTTCTTCTGCAGAAGCAGAATACATGTCTGCTACTGAAGCAGCATGTGAAGCAGTTTGGGTACGAAGAATTTTAAAGACTTGGGTCTTCAGCAAGAAAGCCCCACGATGATATTTTGTGACAATATGTCTGCTATCGCTATGACAAAGAATCCAGTGTTTCATGCTAGAAGTAAACACATTGAGATTCGACATCATTTTATACGTGAATTAGTCAATAAAGAAGAAATACAGCTCGAGTTCATCAACACTAATGATCAGCCAGCAGATATGCTTACCAAAGCTATAACAACAGAAAAGTTCGAGAAATTTAAAACATTATTAAACATTGCAAATTAAGAGCGGGAATTTGTGAGATAAAAGTTAATTGTGCAATGTATAAACTATGTTAAGATAAGTAAAATTAAGAAAAACTAATAATAAAATAGTAAAACCTAAATAAAATGTAAAGCATATAATGCTCCTAAATTTTCTATCACTATTTATTTAGGATGAGTTTTTCCTATATAAACTGTAATTGATATCATTTTCAATATAAGAGAATATAATAAAAGAAAACATGTTCTTCGGTATTATTTCATTTTCAAGAATAAATATAAGTAGGTGCGGTAGCTCTACTCGTTTCTCATATAGTTTATAAATATTACTTATTAATCTGATCCAATCACCCATTATACTTCCGCTGTCTCCAACAGGGTTAGATTTAGTTTTTGTTTGCCAATTCTAGCAACCCTATTTGTAGATTGATGAACAAGAATATAACATGATTAACATCAATATAAGACTATTAGGTAGGCTCTAATCTAATAATAGAATATATGAAGGTTTTGCATTTTATTAGATCTTTCTATTATTATCTTATGATATGAGACCGTTTCACATTAGTACGTACTAGTCGATGATTAGGTGTGAATATCCGATATCGTCCACCCTGTCAACCAAGAGAACGTGAGACACTTTTTTGATGGATTGAAGTGTGAAGTGAGAGTAACTGTCAGTCATGCATGCATGGCATGGGAAGTGAACTGTGGAAGATTTGGTGTATAATTATGAAGGAATACGATGTATGGTGTATAGAATGCTACGTCTAAGAGTATACCAAATTAAAACCACAAATCCAACTAACTTTGGAGGTGCCAATTAACTTCACCCGGCCCGTTTATTAAAGACGGTGATTAATTCTAAAATACGGGCCCCATTTTATTTAACTGTTGCCATCCCTTGCTGTTTTAACACTTTTCAGCCCATACTAGGTAAATTTGGGTTGGCCCAATTATTATTGGGTCCATATTCTGTCAAATCTATGCATCTTAATTCGGTAATATTAGGTAAAAAAAAAAAAAATTGTGACAATTCTTAGCAACATAAAAAAATAGGATGATTGAAGAGTTCTACACATAAACCTATATGAGTAAATGAGGATGTGGAATAACTCAAGTGGTTAAAGGTTCTCTTTCGGTTTCAGGCGATCTTGAGATCGATTCTCATCAATCGCCCATGTGGCTCTCAAAAAAACAAAAATCACTAAATGTGGTAATTGTGATCTAGTAACCTATTCGATACATTAGGTATTATAAGGACAAAGTACCTATACAATAAAATAAAATAAAAGAGGGTTTAATTTGCACGAATCTGCGTTTGATATTTCATTATTTGTACTATTCAATGATAATTTATTAATGTATAATAAAATATCAATTAAAATAGCCAAAGTATCACATCAGTCTCTTTCTTTGTTAGACTTTTAGTCTTTCTCCACATCTGAATTATTCCCCTACACATATTAAGATATAACAATCTAATGATAATTTGAAATTTCGTTATTGAATTGTCCGAGTATGTAAACCTACTTAATTATGCGAATCCTAACAAGTGGTCACACAACTTTGTATGTTAAATTAGCACAATATACATACTTCATCATAATTTATTTATTTTTTTTATTATTATTTTGTTTATTTTTTATTTTTTTATTTTTGACAGCTACTTCATCATAAATTGACACTATACCTCGTATGCTTTAAAACCCTTCTTTATCAAGTGGTTACGTTATTGTTTCTCTTTCAAAAAATGAACACAAAATGGAGACATAGTTTTTAATTGACAAAATTTTCTTTTTCCTAATTGATCACATTTTTTTTTTTTTTTTGGTGAAGACGAGGGGCAAGCCCCACAACAAAGAGAAACTAGAAGCTAGAAAATAAAAGAGCAGAAAGCAAAAAACAAAAACAAAACGAGAAATAAAAAACACTAGTTAGCGAGAGTAAGCTTCATCACGACGAGGGATGCTTCTCGGAATCGCCTTGCCCCCCAAATCCTCCAATAAAACAGCACGAAGGTCTACCGGGACCGCCTCAAAAATCATAAACTTTTGGTCAAGTGAAACACCGAAATTGGCTAGCCAATCCGCTACCATATTCGACTCCCTATAGCAATGAATTGGTCACATTATTTAGGACTAAAGAAAATAGACGACGTATATTGTATTATGATTTTATGACTCAAAAGTGTGTTGTGGGCTTCGTTGATAGTTACATGCGATTTTTCGCAGAAACGTCAAACATTATTTTAAGCCTTATTACAAAGTCAAAAAAAGCGTTGCCTATTTTGTTAGTTTTAGGTAGTGTCGCAATTAATATACAAAGTGATTTTTTTTATATGTGAATATATATAAGTATATAACATTTTAGGTCTATACAAGTGGTTACCGGTTAAACGTCGGTAGGTTGTTATTTAAAAACTTTAATTTATACGTGTGTTAATTAATTATTGTTAATAATTATAAAATTGTATATTTTGAAAGACAAATCCAAAAACATTTTACTAATTGATATATATTTTTGAATATTGGTAAATATATATTTAAAGTGTGTCTTGTTATTAGTATCCTTAAAATGAATAAACTACTTACATATCATATTATATCTTTAATATTGGTAAATACAGAATACATATTGAAAGCGTGTCTTCTTATATACAGAGCTATATATATGATTTTTTTTTTTAAAAAAATAAAAAATAAAAATAAAAATAGAGGAAGTAGTATCAGTCTCGGTAGTTGTGCACTGCTCCTAACCAAAATGCCACTTTATTTATTTTCAATTTTTTTTTTCATTATTATTATCATTATTTTCTTCTCTTTGAATTGTCATACTACATTGAAGCACATGATCTGAAGTTTCAAGTGCCAAAAATTCTTACAGCCCCATGTTGTGGGATTGGAGTGCCAATTAATAATATTTTTCAGTATTTATTACTCTTATTTTCTTTATAATCTCCACTAGATTTGATTCTGGTTTACTCCATTAATCATTTCCGCTGTCACACAATCCCTCTGTCCCCATTTGTCATTTACTTAAAAATTTAAAGCAACCAAATGCAAATATGTAATTATTAATTAACTCATCGTTATGTTCCTTAGATGTGAAGTTATAATTTGATATGAATTTAAACAAATTAAGTTATACATAAATTCATATAAAATAACTGACGTAATTACATGAAGTTTACATTTTGTTATAGCTAACATAAGTTCAAATATTATAGTTTAAAGTAATTTCTTACCTTGCCTCGACTCTTGCTCATTTTAACCTTTTCGAATATAACCCTAATGTGAACCAAGACACTACTCTTTATTGGACACCACACCTACTCATATCAAACTAGTTGACCTACACGTAAATTAGTTTTGGCACTGTATGTGCAGAGGTCAAATATAATTGAATTTTTAATAATGTAATGATTTTTTTTTTTAAAAAATTTTTTGCAAAATAATTTCTCTAATTTTCTCCTCATATGGGTCACTGTTTTTTTAATAGTCACATGCTCACATCTTGTTAAATTATGTGCTTATTCTATGTTATGGGATCATGGTTATTAAAAATTTTCTCAGTCTTATCAATTTATGTGGAGTACACATTAATACATTATATAAATGGGGCCTATGTTGTGGGCCTTGTGGCTTTAGTACTTTTGACGTCTTTCACATTACTACTCTTGTTTCTTGTAGGCTTGTACGGTAGTTGTAGGCTTGTAGCACATAAATTTGCAAAATTTCTAATTGTATGAAATTTTGTGACTCAGTTAATTTACATGCACTATGATAAATTTCCTTCATTTCTTATTAATACTAGCAACATTTTGTCATTTACATTTATCAATGCACTATTTTAACCAAAAACCAATTGATATTATTGACATGAGTAAAAATTATAAAGTTATAACATTTGAAAATATACATTATGATCGATTCTAAACATTTTACCACGGAGTACTTTCTTCAGGTCTCTTCATGCCTCTCAATTGATGCAATACCCCCACCGGAATTGGTCAGGCTATAGTAGCGATGCACATAGATGAATCATGCTTTAAAGATGCACAACGAACAGGAATGAGTTGGTTCCTTGATAATGCTAATACGAGTACTATTAGGAGTTTGGTGCTATACTATGACTCTATGAGGCTTTAGTTTGTCTTCATAGATTACAACGGGCTTGTCTATTTTAGTTATTAGAGACTCTTACACTTTACTAGTTTAGTGTCTCTACTCTCTAAAATTTACGAGCATAATTTTGTCAGCATTGAACATCTTTAAACCTAAAAATGGACTTACACTTGAACAGTTGTACTCC
The DNA here is from genome assembly GCF_001683475.1 of Chenopodium quinoa. Taxonomy (NCBI): domain Eukaryota; kingdom Viridiplantae; phylum Streptophyta; class Magnoliopsida; order Caryophyllales; family Amaranthaceae; genus Chenopodium; species Chenopodium quinoa. The sequence continues at coordinate 1,092,376 of NW_018742987.1, read as the reverse complement.
AATTTGAATGGAGTATTAAAGTCGATTATGATTGATTACTTGTTTTATAAAGGGTACGCCTATGCTGTGCATTTAATAAAACTAGCTGTATCAGCTCATAATTTCTCTGTTTTTCATTTTTATGAAGGTTTTATAAGTAGTAAAAAATATTCAGACATTCAGTATTACCTTAAGAATTATACTACTACTTTTATGAAAATAATGTGTGTAGTATGTATGAAATGTCATCTTCAATTCCAAATAATAAGGCTACTTATTATTAGAGCTGCTAATTGGGGTAAACGGGTCGGGTAAGAGTGAGTCGCGTCAACTCGGGTTGGGTCAATTCAGATTAATTCCATAACCTATGTGGGTCGGGTTTGGGTTGGGTCATGCTTGAGTCGGGTCACATTGGGTCATACTTCTTATCGGGTTTGGGTCGGGTTAATAACAGGTCGGGTGAACAATAGGTCGAGTTTAATTCGAGGTTTCACGAGTTAAAATGGGTTAGGGTAATTCTCGGGTTCGAGTCGGGTTCGGTTCAAGTCAACAATTTGCGGGTTAGAATCAGGTCGGGACATTCTCGGGTTTGAGTCGAGTTCGGTTCAAGTCAATAATTTGCGGATTATAATCAGGTCGGGTCATTTTCAAGTCGGGTCATTCTCGGGTTCAAGTCGGGTTAAGTTCATGTCAATAATTTGCGGGTTATAATTAGATTGGATCATTTCCAAGTCGGGTCATTCTCGGATTCAAGTCGGGTTATGTTCAAGTCAATAATTTGCAGGTTAGATTCAGGTCGGGTCATTTCCAAGTCAGGTCATATTCGGGTTCAACTAACTATAAATAGATAATTATGATTTTTATCAAGCTAATTATTTCCTTTGACTATAATATATATGGCAATATACTAGGGAACTATAGTCTATAATTTAGGAAGATAATTATCTTCTTTGACCATACAACAAATATATACTATAGTTAACTCTTAAATTTGAGGATGAGGCTTCTTTCTTTTGATAGCCTAGACCGACTTGGTCTCCCAAGACAAAATGCTTTGATCAACAATAATAAGGTGGTCTAAATTGCATTTAAGGTGATTTGAAATCGGGTCAGGAAGAACTTGGTTTGAATTTAGGTCGAGTCAATAACAAGTCGTGTTAATTTCGAGTCGGGTTAGTAACAGATCGGGTTGGGTTAGTAATAGGTATGGTAAAATTCGGGTTGGGTCAATAATAAGTTAGGTTGAATTTGGGTTAGGTCAATAACAAGTCGGGTTGATTTCAGGTCGGATTTATAACAAGTTGTGTTAAATTCGGGTCAGGTTAGGAATGGGTCGGGTTGAATTCAGGTCAGTAAGTAACAAATCGGGTTAAATTTGGGTTTTGACGGGTTAAAACGGGTTTTGGGTCAATTTTGGTTCAAGTCGAGTTCGGTGCAAGTTATTTAAATTGGCCGTTGTAAACCGGTAAATCGGTGCAAGTTGTAAACCGGTAAATTGGCCGTTTAAAAGAAAATTGAATGGTTCCACACATCCAATTGGACTCCCGGAGGTTATTAGGGAGCATGGTAAATATTTCGGCAATTTTTATTTTCGGGTGCAAAAAAGTCAAAAAAATACCAGAATTAAAGGCTAATATCCACGCTTTTTAAGAAATTTTGGAGGTCTCAGTTCCCGGTGTCAAAAAGTCTTGATATTCTATGGGATACATCTCGGGGTCATATAATGCCGTTTGAAACCATATATGATAATTATATTGTTGTCAAAAATGTTCATGGTAGACCTGAATTAATGAAATCGGTGCAAGTTGTAAACGGGTAAATTGGTCGTTTAAAGGCAAATTGGATGGTTTCACCCACCCAATTGGACTCCCGAAAGATATTAGGGACAATGATAAACATTTCGGCAATTATTATTTCGGGACAAAAAAAAATTCAAAATTAAAGGTTTTAGGGCCCGGTGTAGAAAAGTATTAATATTTTATAAAATACATCTCGGGGTCATATAATGCCATTAAGAACCATATATGATTATTATATGTTGCCATAAATGTTTGTAGTAGGCTTGAGTTAATGAAATCCGTGCAAGTTGTAAACCAGTAATTAAATTGACCGTTTAAAGTCAAATTGGATGGTTCCACCAACCCAATTGGACTCCCGAAGAATATTAGAGACCATGGTAAACATTTTGGCAATTTTTATTTCCGGGCGAAAAAAAGTCAAAAAATTCCTAAATTGAAGACTAATATACACGTTTTTTGAGAAATTTTGGAGGTTTCGGGACCCGGTATCGAAAAGTCTTGAAATTTTAGAGGATACATGTCGGGGTCATATAATGCTGTTTGGACCATAAATGATCATTAATTTGTTGTCATAAATGTTCATGGTAGGCTTGAGTTAATGAAATTGGTGCAAGTTGTAAACCGTTAAATTGGTCGTTTAAAGGCAAAGTGAATGGTTCCACCAACCCAATGGGACTCCCGGACGGTATTAGGGACCATGGTAAACATTTCAGCAATTTTATTTGCGGGCGAAAAAAAAGTAAAAAATTTCAAAATTGAAGGCTAATATCCACGCTTTTTGAGAAATTTTGGAGGATTCGGGGCCCGGTGTCAAAAAGTCTTAAAAATCTAGGGGATACATTTCGTGGTCATTTAATGCCGTTTGGAACTATAAATGATCATTATTTTTTGTCATAAATGTTCGTTGTAGGCTTGAATTAAAGAAATCGATGCAAGTTATAAAGCGGTAAATAGGTCGTTTAAAGGCAAATTGAATGGCTCCACCCACCGAATTGGAATTTCGAAGGGTGCTAGGGACCATGGTAAATATTTCGGCAATTATTATTTCTGAGCGAAAAAAAAGTCTAAAAATTCCAAAATGAAAGGCTAATATCCATGCTTTTTGAGAAATTTTGGAGGTTTAAGGGTCCGGTATCGAAAATCCTTGAGATTTTAGGAAATACATCTCGGGGTCATATAATGTCGTTTGGGACCATATATGGTCACTATTTGTTGTCATAAATGTTCGTGGTAGGCTTGAGTTAATGAAATCGGTGCAAGTTGTAAACTAGTAAATTGGTCGTTTAAAGGCAAATTGGATGGTCCCATCCACCCAATTTGACTATCGGAGGGTATAAGGGACCATGTTAAATATTTCGGCAATTTTTATTTTCTGGCGAAAAAAAGTCAAAATTTTCCAAAATTAAAGGTTGATGTCCACTTTTTTTTAGATACTTTGGAGGTTTTAGAGCCTGATGTCGCAAAGTTTTGAAAATTTACGGAATACATGTGGGGGTCATATAATGCTATTTGGAACCATATATGATCATGATATGTTGTCATAGATGTTAGTGGTAGGCAGTAGGCTTGAGTTAATAAAATCAGTGCAAAATGTAAACCGGTAAATTGATTGTTTAAAGGCAAATTGGATGGTTCTATCCTCCCAATTGGAATCCTGGATGATAATAGGGACCATGGTAAACATTTCGGCAATTTTTATTTTTGAGCGAAAAAGTCAAAAAATTCCAAATAAAATTGAAGGCTAAGTTCCATGCTTTTAAAGAAATTTTGGTGGTTTCGAGGCCCGGTATTGAAAAGCCTTAAAATTTTAGGAGATACATCTCAGGGTCATATAATTCTGTTTGAAACCATTTATGATCATTATATGTTGTCATAAATGTTCGTGGTAGAATTGATTTAATGAATTCGGCGCAAGTTGTAAACCGATAAATTAGTCGTTTAAAGGCAAATTTTAATGGATACACCCAACCAATTGGACTCCCGTAGGGTATTATCTAGGGACCACGAGAAAAATTTCGGCAATTTTTATTTCCGGGCGAAAAAATTCAAAAAAATCCAAAATTGAAGGCTAATATCCACGCTTTTTGACAAATTTTGGAGGTTTCGGGGCTCGGTGTCAAAAAGCCTTTAAATTTTAGGGGATATATCTCGATGTCATATAATGTCGTTTGGTACCATATATGATCATTATATGTTGTGATAAATGTTTGTGGTAGGCTTGAGTTAATGAAATCGGCGCAAGTTGTAAACCGGTAAATTGGCCGTTTAAAGGCAAATTGGATGGTTCCATCTACCCAATTGGACTCCCGGAAAATATTAGAGAACTTGGTAAATATTTCGGCAATTTTTTTTTTCCGGGTGAAAAAAGTTAAAAATTGAAGGCTATATCCACACTTTTTGAGAATTTTTGGAGTTTTTGGAGCCCGGTGTCGAAATGGCTCAAAATTTTAGGGAATATATATATCTCGGGGTCATATAATGTCGTTTGGAACCATATCTGATCATTATTTGTTGTCATAAATGTTCGTGGTAGGCTTGAATTAATGAAATCTATATAAGTTGTAAACCGGTAAATTGGTCGTATAAAGGCAAATTGGATAGTTCCACCCACCCAATTGGACTCCTGGGGGGTATTAAGGACCATGGTAAACATTTCGACAATTTTTATTTTCGGGTGAAAAAATTCCAAAATTGAAGGCTAATATCCATGCTTTTTGAGAAATTTATGAGGTTTCGGAGTTATTATACGATCAAAATAAAATTATGACAATTCAAAATCAATTCTTACGTGTCAAAAAAAAAATAAAAAAAAATCAATTCTTAACAATTAAATAGGCTATCATCTATATATCCTTTCAAATGATTACATACCACAATTAAGGGAAGACATAACAAGAGATTTTATAAGAAAATGAAAGAGAAATACTTTCTATTACAATGAATATATATTATATATACATTATTACATGTAACAAAACATTTAATTTGTTTTGTGTCATCTTGGATGTAAGTCTAATATTTCTTTTACCACTAAATTCCTAGCCCTATTAATGGTCATAAAACAAAGATATAGGTGCTCTTCAAGTTCATCTAATTGATCCATAAACTTTGCGTCATTTCTCTTAAGTTGGCGAGCCACTTCTTCACCGGCTTGAGCGTGTAAGTGATCATCAACTCGATCCATCCAAAACTCGACCATGGCTCGAATATGCTCTAGCTCATCATCAAGCCGAGCCACAAGCCGACTAATTGTATCCAAATCCCTATTCAAAATGTAGGTTCCTTTGGCAGCTGCATCAAGCTGAGCCGACGTCTTGGCTAGTTGTTTTGTTGAAGTTGAGCCTCTAAACGCAATTATAAGGCCCGGAACAGCCATAGACATGGCTACAAAATGAGTTATGACAATTATTGTAATTGAAGTTGTTAGGGCTACAAGAAAAACAGCCGAGCTTACTTTAAAGCTATTTAGTACATGTAGCTTGGCTTTAACCCTATCACGTTGGGACTCGAGCCGTTTGAGTAGCTCGGAACAGTTAGACTTCACGGCTTGAAATCGAGCTAATGAAGAAGAAGAATTTACAAATGGGTTAATAGATTTAGTGATTTCGGTTAGCCGTGGTAAAATTATAGGTAAATGGTTAGAGGATGATGATGAAAATTGAGGAAAATCAAATGATTCTAGGGTTTTCTTAAGGGAACGATACTTAATACGTAATCTGTCTGTGTCTTTTAGTAATTGACCACATAAAAAAGATGCGTTAGCAGTATGCTCAAAATAGTTAGTAAGAAGAGACATGATTTTGGGCCGGTTTTTGGTTAAGGATAACAATTTTGTCACGGTAGATTGATCAGGGTCTAAGAGATGATCAACAAAAATCCTATAAGAAAGCAATCGTGTTGTCGAGGTTGATCCCAAAGATTTTTTTGAGAGAGACTCTTTATGTGTTAGTGCCAAAACACGAGCCCAAAACTCATTATATGATTCGGTTCTAAAGGCATTTGCATATTCCTCTCTAACATCCACGTTAAAAGGGACATGAAGTTCATTCGATGTTGAAACTGCATTATATGAAATGTTTGAAATAAAAGTTGGTTAGCCAATAAATAATTTACTTAATGAAAAACTAATTTACATTCGTACATAATTACTGAAATTCAATATCAGGAAATATGTGAATGTGATCTTCTTCATGTTGTTGTGACAAATTATGGGTATCACAAATTAGTTAGTTGAATACTTGATGTTAGATTATACCAAGAGTAAAGTGTGACAATGACATAATAGTATGAAAGAGATGTGAATATAAACATTAAGCCACAAAAAAATAAAATCCAGCAACACTAATAACATGAATGTGAATAATTTTTAAACAACCAACCAACTACCTAATCTATCTTATCTAGCTGTTGCTTCAACCACTGGACTTGCTATGATTATTATTCTACTACTAGTATGAATAATGAATTTACATTTTACAGTGTGTTGCGCAATCTTTATATATATAGTAACACATCCATGCAATTTATTCTCAGTCGTCTAAAGTAGAAACTATCTTTGACTAAAATAAAAAGTACAACAAGTAGTTAAATAAGAACAATAAGTTGATTCAATGTTTTAAATTAAAATTTTAATGAATGATCGAGTTAGTAGAAACTCCTAATTGATCGATCCTTGTGATTGGGTAAAGTTCGGACTTGATTTTTTTTTTTAAGTGTTCTTGGTCCTATTCCTATGTGGTTGTAAGTACGGAATAATTATTTATATTTTTTATCACTACCTGAATCCGTTTTATAACAACTTACCCTAATAAAAGCTTTTTTTAAAAAAAAAAAAAAATAGGGTCTTAAATTAAAAGCATTGAAACAAAACAAAATCAAATTTAATGATTTGACAAAAACAATTTTCCCTAATTGGCCTAATAAAAGCCTTTTTAAATAGGGTCTTAAAAGCATTGAAATTACACAAATTCAAACTTAATGATATGACATCAAAAGCACCTAGTAGCACCGCCATAGTTTGAATGAACTTACTTACAATGAAGTCTAAGGTCTAACCTATTTTCGACAAATTCTTTATAAGAAATTTGATAGAAGAATGCAAGGAAGTTAGAAGTATGTTGTCATTGTCTAAAACATATTTAGTATTTTTGGACATTTTTCGTTTTTAAAGTTTGTTTTGTTGACTATAACTTCTTGTTTCATATAAAGCCAGACATTATTGCTAGATTGTTGGTTGTTAAATTATGTTTATATAAATTGTTAATATTCGTGGATCTCTTGATCTCAATTATTTAATTAATGATAGCGTTTGGTTTGGTGACAATGTGTTACACATTTGAAGGGTGACTTAATTATATTGTTTTAGTTTATGAGGCGTGACTCATAATTGTTTTATTGACAAGTTAGTTATTTATCTTATAAATTAAAACTTTTAATTAAAACCAAGTTCTCTATAATTAAATTTTCTAGAGACGTATAAATTAAATAGCTAGGTTTATCTATATATCTTCATTCTCCTTTCTTGAGTTCCTCTAAATAACCTAGTCCAAACAAATTTTCATTTACCGCCGAATGGTTTATTAGGTTAATTTCACAAACGAACTTCGATTTAGTGATTGATCGTACAACTTTTTTTTGAAAACAATTGATCGTATTATTTCATTACTATACATATCCACCTTATAATTAAGGTAACAACTACCTAAAGATTGAGTTGGGGACTTGGGGTACATTAGAGAGATGATAATTCCTCATTCTGGGACCAAGAAGGGACTACATACATGTTGTAAGTGATCAAAATGAGAGCAGGGTTTAACTATATTTGCCTGCTCATTAATGCATGCATATTTCACACACTACGGTATACATTATACTTCAACCGTTTTTATCTAGGTGGGACTTTTTTTTTTTTTTTTTTTTAACACTATTCACACATGTAATGAATATTTTGAGATGACCTATAGTCCTATATTAGATAGAAATGTACGTATTGTAATTTTTAAAATACAATAATTAGTACCTATTCTCTTCAGCTTAATTTCAATTTAGTTCCTAATTTTCTTCTTTCATAAACAATCCAGTTCAGTTTAGTTCACTTCAATTCAACTAAGCCTTAGTAAATTTAAAATTTTACGTACCATGATATTGTTAAAAAAAAATGTGTAGGATTTTTTATAGTAGATTTTTATACTCCTTAATATGATTAGTTCTTACAATTGAGGTTTGCCACAAAAAAGGGTTACATACTTGCATCTAATTAGATTAAACAAGTACAATTTTAATTTATATGTACTATATATCTTTCATTGACTTATTTTTTTAGATTTAAAAATCCAATCATTATTAATCCATTGATGTGGACTCTTTTCTAACATTTATAATGCAGATGAATTATAATTTCTCATCAAACACCATGATTGTAGATAGTTTGTTGGTGGCTGATTTAACTCGGGCCTTTTATTAGGTAGACATAAAATCTTCCAAAACCATCAAATATTTATTATCCTTCCAAAATTATCTCTATATTGGCTTCTTCAAGCTAAGTCAGACAAAATACTACTTTTGTAACCTTAGTTTTTTTATAATTTCTTTTTAGAGTAATTTACATTAAAATATTTTTATGTTGTGTGACGACTCAACTTAGATGGAATTAACTTTTACGTTAAAATTGTACACTTTCATCAGAATGTCGACCATTTAATTTAATTTTTTTTTTCAGGTACACATTATAAATAAAGTAATTTAATAATGGTTTTTAAGACATTATTTTAGACATGACCAACAACAAGTTTTCAAAAAGCTTTTAAATAAGTAAAAAGTAAAAACCTTTACTAGAAGTAAAAAAGTTATGTTTGGTAGAAATTGTGTTTTATGATGCCGATTAGTTAACTCCTGTAGTAGTTAAAGACTTGAGATAGGTTTCAAAATACTACCTTTTGAAGTTTTTTTTTTTTTTTTTTTTTTTTTTTTTTTTTAACCGGAACCTTTTGAAGTTAATGTAGCAAATAATCTTTTATATACATCCAATTGCACATAAAATTAGGTGCACCTAAGGTGTTTTTTTTTTACTTGTTTAATTTGATAATTTTTTTTTTTTTGTTTTTATTAAAATAAGAAAAAAAAAAAGTTAATTAAGCACAAAATATCCTTAGGTGCACCTTGTACCCGGATATATATAAAAATTTTCAAATATTGCTTAATTTTAAAATGAAATTAAAAGTATTTATAGATGTACAAATTTATACATATAATTTATCACCATATTTAATCACACTGACTACAGAGTACTTTTTAAAAAGATTAGGAAAATTTGCAAATTGCAGCCATTTAAAGTTCGTATTTTGCAAATTGCAGCCATTTAAATTTTTTTTGCAAATTGCAGCCCAAAAGTTCGTATAAACTGTAAATTACAGCACGATTCAATTTTTTCATCGGTTTACATGTTGAAAAATCTTCGGTTAAGGTTTTAGGGGTCATTTTAGTTCTTAGGGGCCGAATTGAGCTCAGAATTAACAAAAAAATAATGTAAGTATCTCGTTTTACGTCACAAAAATGTATCGATTTGTGGGAAACTGTAAATATGAGACACTTACGTTTTTTTTGCTGATTCCGAGCTCAATTCGGGCCCCTAAGAGCTAAAATGACCCCTGAAACCTTAATTGAAGATTTTTCAACATGTAAACCGATGACAAAATTGAATTGGGCTGCAATTTACAATTTATACGAACTTTTGAGCTACAATTTGCAAAAAAAAATTTAAATGGCTGCAATTTACAAAATACGAAATTTAAATGGCTGCAATTTGCAAATTTTCCAAAAGATTATTACCATATCTAATCATATGGAGTACTTAACACTATCTTTTTGACTACTAACATCTACCCCTTAAAGCCTTAACAACTACAAAGTACAAGTAGTCAAGTAATAACTAGCTACCAACTAGTACAGCTAAAAAAAAAAAAAAAAACTAACAACTAGTAGTCTAGTACAACAATTATAAGGTGAAATAATACAGTAAATTTATGTCAAAAAAGTTAATACTTAACCAATGAAATCTTGGCTTAATTGTTTAAAATTGAAGGTCAATATACGATATGTCTAAAATTCCCTTAATTATATAAATTATAATTTGTATTCTCTTTGTAACTCATTTAGAAGGAGCCGAGATAACACGATCCTCGTATTTAGCTATTGACCAATATCACAAAATTGCTAATACGAAGTATGTTGCAACATACCCGGTCAAGACCAATAGGCCTAAGAAATGGTGGACTAATTTAGGAACATACAGAGATCTTGTTAGTCTTTCATTGATGGGCCTATTTTTATGTTAAATTTGGGCCAGCATAGTTAAAAAATGGACAGATATAAAGAGGCTGGCCCAGAATAAAAACATGCAATGGAATATCTAAAATCAATTACTACATACTTCGTATTATTTAACGAGACAAATAGTCACTCCTATTAACTACTTTCTTCATCCCTTATTATTTGCACCATTTGATCCAAAAAGCAGCCTTATAGTGCAAACAAAAAGGAACCGAGGGAGTAATTTCATCGTACAAAAACATTTTATATTACAATTACTTCAAACTATTTAAGCAAAACCATAAAGACATATGGTAAAAGTGGTTTAAAAAATTGATAATAATAAATAAATAAATAAGGAAGGGTAAGAAAATTTACCGTTGCAAGAAAAGGCCTTTTTTGTTCGCAAAATTATTCTCCTCATCTTACCCATTTATAATAGACTCTTAAAATATCACTGCAATGATAAACGATAACGATTTAGTACTATAATTGTATAAGAATAAATGAAACATTAAAACAAAAAATGTTATTTGGGAAAATAAAGACAAACCTTAAAATTAAGGAATTAAAGAGAGAATAATTATATATTAAGTTGTTTGGAAGAAAAGAAAAATTTGTAGAAAATAAAAGGGCAGAATTAAGAAAAGTGAGAGAAATGGAAGAGGCAGGTTTATATAACGCAATATTGTATAGATTGCTTTAAAGGGAAATTGAAGAGAAAAATTAAGCATTGATTAATAACCTCAAGTTTTTGAACTTATAATATAAGCTAACTATAATTAATCACACGTCATGTACTTGAAACTTAGAAGCAATATATATATATATAAAAAAAAAAAAAAAAAAAAAAAGCACAATATTATTTTGTGTAAATGTTAGTGGTGCTCATTTTATCTCATGTTGATGATGTAGACTTGTATAGACTATAATATTGTGATAAAATAAAGTGGTGTAAATTGGAACTTGTTGTGAAAGTTAATCAAGAAGCAATTACTAGCAATAACCGACTAAGAACAAGATAAGAGGATCTAAGGAAAATAGGAAATCATACATTCATTCATACATAAATTATGTCTAAAAACAGAATCATCAATTCGTCACTCTAACTTTTTTTTTTGAAACATTCGTCACTCTAACTTTGCTGTGATTTGGGAGGTTATTTTTTAAGTAGCATGTATCTTCCTAGCATTATTACATAGTTCCGCCTAAACGCAACGATATAATTTTATGCCTTTTGTGGCGTTATGTACTTGTGTGAAGGTACAAGTGTATATATTGATTACAATGACTGTTTACTTGTTTAGAGTTCGTTTTAGTCCTGTAAACCGTGTTTATACATACCAAGTTAAGCTTGGTCTAGTGGTAAGATTGTCACCTTTTAATTATGAGGCTGGGGGTTCAATCCCCACTAGGGACACTTTGAGGGTGGGGATTCCTTACCCTTCCCCCTCATTCTCAAAGTGTCTGACTTGAAAATACCGGACCAAAAAAATCGTGAGAGTTGAGGTATGGTCAGGGTCTTTCTCCTTACCATAGAAAAAAAAAGGTGTTTATACATTGTCATTTTCTTTAAACAATTGGGTTTTGTACAAGCTCGTAACTTATCATAAATATCGATGATTAATTAATATTCATGAAATAAGTTGTTCTTAAATTCATTTTTATTTTATTTTGTTTGACTTTAAGGGTACAAGCTCAATCAACGATATATTATGGATTTAATAAAGCTCAATATTGAGACCAAATAACTTAAATATACGATGGCCTACGAAGTCAATTAGGGCCCAATGAGTACATTTTACTCAATTAGTCTAAGGTACACCCTTGTGCACCTTAGATAGGTGTAACAACGCAAAAAAATCAACACTAAGCTCTACAAAATGAACATTCAGTAAAAAAAATATGAACAATTAGTAAAAAATATGAACATGAAAAAAATGAACATTTAATAATAAAAAATGAACACGTAAAAAAAATGAACATTTAATACTTATAATGCATATGTTTTATAATCATATTATTTTTTATTACTTCAAATTTTTATGTTCATAATTAAATGCATTATATTCATAATAATATTTTATATGTTCATATATAATTTCAAATATTCATAATGGAAATATATAGTGTTGTTCATGAAATATTAATTAAATCTGTTTATGCATATGTTGTCTTTCTTAAATATTTATGTTCATATTTTTTTACTTATATATTCACTTTTTAAATGCTTATATTCACTTTAAGAAAATCAATGCTTACGTTCATATTTTGAAATGTTATGTTCACTTTCTGAAATGCATAAGTTCATATTTTTTATGCCTATGTTCACTTTCTGAAAAGTTAATGTTCACATTTAAGGGAACCTATGCATATGTTCATATTTTTCATGATTATGTTCACTGATAAAAAAAAATGCAGAAAATCAGATAAAATTCAATTTATTAGAATTAAGAAAATCATATACAACCTCCGTTAACATTTAGTTGCAACTTTGGAATATTTTATATCTCTCAAATAATACCCCAAAGTTGCAACTAAATGTTGACGGAGGTAGTATAACCTAATCAATCAAAGTTAATCACAAAGTCACCACATAAGAAATCGAAAATCACACATTTTTATGCCTATGCTTACTTTCTGAAAAGCTAATGTTCATATTTTTTATGCCTATGTTCACATTCTGAAAAGCTAATGTTCATATTGTGCTGTTGTTACACCTATTTCTAGGTGCAAGAGTTTGTACCTAAGAATATGCGCATTTTACTTTCACTTTATCTTTCCTTAGTTTTAGCACTTTAGCTAAGAGACGTAGATTAGTTCGTGGTAGCAATAGCATTAGTATGCTATAATCTTTAGAGAAGCTACTCATTTTCGATTGAGATTAATCATAGAAGTACCCTGTACCCCCTCCTCCTTGGATTTGATTCAATCGTCAACCTGTTTGTTTCTTTAAAGTCTAAACTTCCAACTTATTTCGACAACATCTAATTTAAGTTAAAGTGTTGCAACTAAAAGTGAATTAAAGAAGAATGTATTTTACAGGACTATTATTCATTCACTCGTTCGGTACTCCATAACTTTATGGCCCAAGTTCGAATCCTCCATCCAAAGCATAGGAAGTATCCCATGTTTGTTTGTTTCACATCCTCGTTCACATGCATTGGGCCTGTAAAAGATCTGGTCTAAATTTCTGGTGGGCTAGGCCTAGAACCCAGACTAAGTTGTGCAAGCCCAGAATAATTACCTTCAGTCCAAACCCAATTTGGACACTTTACGTTAGTTGCAATTATTCTCGTTATGGTCTGTCACGTTGAATTATGCCTTTCTTCCTTCGTTCTATTCTGATAAGTGATCAACTTTGTAAATTCGCTTGTAAAAGTTCACCAACCTTAGCTAATCAATTGCTTTTGCAAATTGCGCTAAAATTTTAAGCGTAATTATATGTTTAAGCGTTCAACCTTTTAAATTAAAACTCTATATAAACATTTCGTATATATTGATTGGATTGATGAAAATATTACTTCGTATATTTTTGTCAACTTTTCCGTTTTATTAATAAATATATATCCGTAACGATGACATATATAAAGTACTAAAGTAGCATCGTATGTAATTATTGAGACAAATGAATATAGATTGGCTTTTTAATATTTATATAGTTAATATAGTTCTGTCATAATTGGCGTATGAAAGAGCTATTGATTGTTAATCAATAGAACTTCAATATCTTACAAACTTATAAATGCTTGATTACCAGAATTATAATTTTTAAAACATACAATTACACAAATAAAATAACCTTTCAATAATTTAGTGAAATTTAATTAATATCATCGCATAAGTAAAGCCAAAATTTTTAATTTATTTTTTAATGAAGGCAAACAATATGTTAATAAACAATTGGGAGGTTGGAGAGTACTATTCAATGCTAAGGAACTTGGTCAAGTGTCAATCGTCATACTCGTCAACTTTAGCAAGCCACTAGTTTCTAATTGAATCGAGCAGACTTTATTTTTTTTTTTTTTTTAAAGAACCTTCTCACACAATCCAAGATTCCAAAAGAGAAAACAGCCTACCTAGGATATCAACTAGTCCAAATCTTTTTATGATAGCGTGAATCATACTAGATGTTAGTGGCCTAAAATGAAGGATCACCATGTTAAATCTCTACTGATTTCAATTACTATACCCTAAAAAATCTCTAATAATATCATGATTTGAGATTTTCTATGATATTTGATCATATTATTTTGCTTTTTTTCCATTAAGCCAAGATATATTTACAAATCACAATATATATAATTGGATAAGATACGTTATCTTGTTACTTCAAAATCATACAAAGTAATCTATAAGATAAGAAATAAAAATCATACAAAGTAATTAAGATTTCAAAAAATCAGGTATACACCTCTTTTACTACCAATCAGACTCTAATAAGGGAAGAAACCTTATGGGATGAGATTTTGTCATTTTTTGTTTTTCTCAAAAATAAAATAAAAAATAAAAAATTGCATACACATCCCACACTATTGATGTTTCCGCGTAAATGTCACACAAAATGAGGGTGTTTTATGAAAAAAAAAAGGAATTGGACTATAAATACATGTTGACAGCCTACAATATTCTATTCATTAGATAGTCTTTTTCTATAAAACAAGGCTCTTTCTCATTAGAATTTTCTCAAAATTGTCTCCTCTTGATCATCTATCTAAATGGCGTCAAGATTTGAGGTAGAGGTGACCTTGTCATCTGCCAAGGACCTCAAGAACGTCAATTGGCGTCACGGCCCCATTAAGCCGTATGCCGTTATTTGGGTCGACCCGGATCGAAAAATATCGAGCCGGGTCGATGAGGAGGGGGACACTTCCCCACAATGGAACCAAACACTATTGGTTCCCCTCGATCGTCCCATCGAGGATGCCACCCTTCACATCGACATCGTCCACGCTTATGCGGCCGAGGACACCAAGCCGCTCATCGGCTCAGCTAAGCTCCCTCTTCAGGAGGTGGTCGATGATGTTGGTATAGGCGGGCGCATCACCCTTAGCTTAAAGCTCAAGCGTCCTTCTGGTAGGCCACATGGGAAACTCGAGGTCGAGGTCGTGGTACGTCAACCAAGGTACCACGCCCCCGACCCTTACAGCGCGCCGCCATATGGTGTTTCTAGAGAAACATCATATAGCGGCAGCGCTCCTTATGCGGCCCCACCATCAGGGTACCCGCATGCGGCCCCACCTTCTGGGTATCCAAATGCAGGTCCCCCACCTGGGGGCTACCCATACGGGCAGCGCCCATATGCCCAACCCTCGTATGCAGGTTCTGCATACGGGGTTGGGCAACCCGAATATGCGCAGCCCCCGAGTTACGGTCAGCCCGCATATGGGCAACCGAGCTACGGGCAGTCAGGAGGCGGGTACGGTGGTTACGGGCAGGGGGTCCCAGTGGAAGAAAAGAAGAAGAGTAAGTTTGGAGGGATGGGGACAGGATTGGCTGTGGGTGCTGTAGCAGGAGCATTGGGTGGACTGGCATTAGCAGAAGGTTTTGACAAATTAGAAGATCATATTGCTGATGAAGCTGCTGAAAGAGTTGAAGATGATCTTGCTGCTGATGATGCTGGTTATGATGATGCTGATTATGGTGGGGATGATTGGTAGATTATTTCATTTTGTCTTGATTTCCTAATGTATAATCAAATACATCTGATCATAGCTTTAATCCTTTGATTTTAATTTTAATTTTACATTTATGAATTATGATCATGTAAATGTTATGCATTTGGGAAATGGATGTTATCAAAGTGGAATAAAGGTTACTGCTTTAAAAATGGTCCAATAAATTAATGATCCTTGTTGTTTAATGCCCCACCTAAATTTTACTGTTATTGTATAGATTGATTGTCGAACAATGTAGTATATGCTTTTGATGTTTCTAGTAACTTGTACAAGTTTGAAACAATTGGAAAATTTTGATTAAGTCAAACTTGCTAACTGAGATAGAGTCTAAATTTAAACATAATTAATTTGGGGATTAATGGATTATTGAACAAATAATAAATTGGGATTGTTTGCACAAAAAAGGATTTTGTCACCCCTGAATTGGATTTCGGTAAAGGCTACGCATACAATTGTTTCATACATTTTGAAATTAAATGATCATGGGAACCACAATGTTAATTGGGGATCGGAATCCCATATGAATTCAAGTGTACATAAAATAGTTAGAAGAGTGTAAAGGATAATATCCAAATATCTATGAAACATGCATTCTAATTCCATGTTCATTTCACTTTTAAAAAAAATATTCAACAAAAATAATTTTAATTCCGTAAAAATATTTTCAATTTAGCAAAAATAAGGTGAAGTGAATAAGGCCTAAATTCATGTTATGTCAAATTATAAATGTTAGTGCAACATATGACTGAAAAAAAAAAAATCAAAAAAAATTTTAGAAAATAAAAATAAAAATAAAAAATCAAGCTTAGTCAACATAAAGGTTGAATTAAGGATCTGTTTACATTTACTGAATTGAGCTTAACTGAACTGAACTGAACTGATTGGAGATGAACTGAACTGATCGGAGCTGAACTGAAATGAGCTGAAATGAATATTTTATGAGAGGGAAATTAAGAGCTGAACTGAACTGAAATGAAATTAAGAAAATGTGAACATGCCCTAAAACAACTCACATACAAAAAAAAAAAAATACGGAGTATATAAAAGGAAAATAACTTAAGTAAGTTCATTTCGGCTTAATTTTAATTTTGATCAGTTGAGCTCTAGCTAATCGGTTTAGTTCAACTCCAATCAATTTAATTCAACTCCAATCAGTTCAGTTCCTAATTTCATTCTCTCATAAATCTATTCAAATTCAATTCAATCAAGCTCCAGCCAGTTGAGTTCCACGCACTCAATTGTTTTCAGTAAATAAAAAACAATTTGGATTTTTCTTTTACTCATTTTATTTTCTTTTTCAATTTTTCTTTTACTCATTTTATTTTCTTACAAATCAACTGCAAAATGATAGTAAATTAGTAATATGTACCCATTATTCTAGGACCGGTACCCATTATCCATGTGACAATGAATTTTCATATATATCTAATTATCAATAGGAAAAATTAATATCGCATAAGTGCATGTTGACATCACTTGTCACACCTTTCAATTAGATGATTGCTTGAATTATAATTTCGGATTCTTAAAAAAGAAAAATAAATCACAAATGGATCAGCTCATTGGCAATTTGATGATGAGTAGTCGTTTTCTTATTCTTTGTTAAAGAATAAAGACCATTTTTCTATAATAAATTGTCAAAGAAGGCATGGAACATCAAACCAAAGGATTGGTGTTCAAGCTATTCTGCCACCCGCGGAAATAACACGGCTAAGCTATTCTATATTTCTGAGGAACAATTTGGTCCCCTAATACATTTTTAAAAAAACAAAAAATTAATGCCAAATTTAAAATACACTATATTTATATATAAATAAACGAATATGCTTCGCACATATATATGTACTTTAGTGTGCACTCACTACCTAAAAATCTCCAAGAGAACATTGATTTAAAAAAAAAGAAATAACTTTTTTTTTTTTTTGAGGAATTAATAAATAAAGTAATTGAGTCCACAAACTTTAGTATAAATAGCCAAATATACATGGGATGTCAATTTGTAGTCCACATTACTACCCATCTACAAGAAATCTTCATACAAAAGTTATAGAAGGTACCATACTATATAATGGCATACGAATTAGAGATAACGTTATCATCCGCTAAGGATCTCAAGAATATCAATTGGCGTTATGGCCCCATAAGGCCGTACGTTGTGGTATGGGTTGACCCAGGTCATAAAGTTACAAGCCGGGTTGATGATGAGGGGGACACGAGTCCAGAGTGGAACCAATCACTAATTGTCCCCCTCGTCCGTCCCATTGAGGATGCCACCCTTTTTTTAGACGTGGTCCATTACTCGTCTCCCGATGAGGACACCAAGCCCCTCATCGGCTCAGCAAAGGTCGATCTTTGTAACATTGTGGACAACGTTGGTATTGGAGCTAGTGTAACACGTAGTCTCAAGCTCAAGCGTCCCTCTGGGAGGCCCCAGGGGAAGCTTGAGCTCGAGATCATGGTACGTGATCATAGATACCGTGGTCCAGATCCGTACCCTACACCCCAACACGTCGAATATAATGCCCCACCGTACCCATATGGGCAGCCTGCACCATATGGTAACCCGGGGTATGAGCAGCCCACGTACGGGTATGGGCAGCCAGCCGGGTACGGGTACGAGCAACCGGAGGAGAAAAATAAGAGCGGGTTCGGAGGAATGGGGACGGGGTTGGCAATAGGTGCAGTAGCAGGGGTGGTGGGTGGTATAGCGTTAGCTGAAGGGTTTGATCAACTAGAGGATCATATTGCAGATGAAGCTGCTGAACAAGTTGAGGATGATCTTGGTGATGAAGATGATGAATAAAGTGATTAATTAATTGAATTGAATTGGTGTATGTGCATAATGCTAAATCAATTGTGACAATTGCATTAGCTTGGTTGTTAACTTTTACTGCTTAATTAATCTGAGATGTTGAAATAATGCACTTACTAAAATGTGTATTGTGATGTTACAAAGTTTATATAAAGTTGACTTTTAAGCTCCATGAATAATTCATGAACGCAAAAGTGGCATAATGTTACAGCATGTTTCATGTTAAGTTGAAGGTTTCTTAAAATTATAATAATACTACTTTATTTTTGCTTATTCATCAAAGTGAGTAGTAGATGACTTGGATTTATAACTTCTTGGATTTTATGTTACATGAAGCCATAAACTATGTTTGATTTTTCAAATATTAGTTGTTAATAACGTAACATTATCAATGGAACCATTGTTCACCAAAAAGCAGTAACAAGCCCAAACATCATTGTATTTAAGCTGATACACCCCCATGCGACCTTTTTTGTTTCAACATTTAAGTCCAAAATTATCCAAAAAGAAAGGCTATAATCCACACTTTTGGAGTAAATTTGGAGGTTTTAGGACCCGATATTGTAAAATCTCAAGATTGTAGGGATTGCATCTCGTAATCATATACTTCATAACATTTATTTGGAATGATATATGATGTAGTTGGTCATTTAGGGCCTATTATGATTTATTGAACTGAGCTGATTAGAGCTGAACTGAACTGGAAAATTAGAAACTGAACTGAAATTAAGCCAAAGACAACAGACCCTTAAAGGTGGGTATCTTAAGAGAGTTGCCACAATTTTTGTTACAAAATAAATTATGACCTTTAATCACACTTTTTTCAATACTCCCTAATAAAAGAATCATTAGAAAAAGAGGAATTGATAACGAAATCAAAGTATACTCCTTATTGCATTAAATTTGGCTTTGTTATCTTCAACTTATTTGGCTTAGTAATTTTTATTTTTTTTAACATTTTTTTTTGAGGTTTTTTTAGGAAAATGTTATACATAGCCCTTAGGGTTACATATAAGCATTAAATTTACAATTAAAAATCGTAAAAAAATTAAGAAGTCATCAAAATATAAACACTAATAACACTGATTTATGCGTGTTTATGTCATAAATTCCTAATTTTATACAATTTACAAGAGCATATTTAATGCTTATATATACTCCGTAGCCCCATATAACATTACCCTTTTTTTTTTTTAATGTCATTAACCTTACACATCTAAACAAATCTTCTATAGTGCTCAGAAGTCCAAATCTCAAAAGGTTGGAAATTCAATAATTCATCCTAATATGGCCCATTCTAGACCCATGAAAAACGACCAAATCCAAGTCTAGAAAAGAAAACGAAGCCCAATAAGGGCACAATTGTCCTCTTACCCCAAAATGTCAAAACCTGAAAACCCTAAACCCTAAAATCAAACTCACTACCTCCTTTATAACATTCTCTAAACCCCAAGTCGTCTTCTCCACTCTCTTTCCTCCATTCTCCTTAAACCCTAATTTTCTCTGCAATCTTGCTTACTCAAAGATGGCACCACCAGGAAGAGGAGGTAAATCACATTTCCCCAATTCATTGTTCTACTAATTTAATTTTCCCGATTTTTATATTTTCTGATAATAATGAGTTATAATTATTGTGTTACAGGAAGAGGTGGATTCGGCGGAAGAGGCGGCCGAGGCGGCGGCGGCGGTGGCCGAGGAATGGGTGCGCGTGGTGGAATAATGAAGCCGAGAGGAGGTGGTCGAGGTGACAGAGGTGGTCGTGGAAGAGGCGGAGGTCGTGGTGGAGGAGGAAGAGGTGGAGGGATGAAGGGTGGAAGTAAAGTGATAGTTGAGCAACATAGACATAAGGGTGTGTTTATTGCTAAGGGTAAAGAAGATGCTCTTGTTACTAAGAATATGGTTCCTGGTGATTCTGTTTACAATGAGAAGAGAATCTCTGTTCCGGTAATTGTTCTTTCTTCCTCTAATTTTGATTTCTTTCTGGATATGAAACTATGTATTATGTTTTAATGATGATTATATTTGATTATGGACACCAAATTATATGTTATGTTTTAATCATGGTTTATGATATGTATGGTTTGTTTGGGTATTTTTTTTTAATGAGGAGATAGGTTGCTGCTTAATTTTTATGTTAATGTTTTATTGATTGTAAAAGTTGTTTGCCTTTTGATTCATTTTGTAAAACTTTTGAATGATTTGTTTTGGTGGTGGTTCTGTACTAATGTTAAATTTGTTGATTGTTGGTTGAGTTACGTTTGATAATGTGGTACAATTTGTTTATGGGTTATATTGTTCGTGTTTTGAATCGTTGTTTTTTCATTACAGCAAGAAGATGGAACAAAGGTTGAATACAGGGTTTGGAATCCCTTTAGGTCAAAGTTGGCAGCTGCCATTCTTGGTGGTGTTGACAATATTTGGATTGTAAGTATTTGATTTTTGGGAGTTTTGTAAAAAGCTAATTACTTTGGTGTGCAATGTATATTGACTGATGTAACTTCAATTTGTATATGATTGCAGCAACCTGGTGCCAAAGTCTTGTATTTGGGTGCTGCTTCCGGAACAACAGTATCCCATGTGTCTGATCTTGTTGGCCCTGTAAGTGGATTGTCGAACATCGAATGTTTAAGCTAGATGTTTGCTTATTTTAGAGTTGGATTTGAGCAATTTATTCTCTTTGCAGGAGGGTGTTGTCTATGCAGTTGAATTTTCACACAGAAGTGGTAGAGATTTGGTTAACATGGCAAAGAAAAGAACTAATGTTATCCCCATCATCGAAGATGCTAGGCATCCAGCCAAATACAGGATGTTGGTTGGCATGGTTGATGTCATCTTTTCTGATGTTGCTCAGCCTGATCAGGTCTTGATTTCTTTTATTGATCTAGCTTGGCGTTGTGCTGAATAATTAACTTCTCGTTGTTTACCTTGTTTTCTATTATAGCTGCCTTCTTCTTCATGCTAATATTTTTGCTAATCTTTCGGCGCAAATTGACATTTTTGTTTTCTTTTTTTACCTTGTCCTTGTTCTATAGCTGTAGTGGTTTCTGGTGATATTTATACTTGACTCATTTTCAATACAAATATTATTTGGTGTGGCAGTGTCATTTTGGGTGTGTTGATTTATTTCTAACTAAATCAATGCTTCAAATTTCTGACTTGTTTTTAAAAGCTATCTTCCAAGTTTGTTGTTTTTGGAGTTCTTTTTTCCTTTTGCGTTTATCGCTTATCATAAAATCATGCATATGATGAGTTTATCGGATTCCCCTTCAAGACTTACTGGGTGATGTAAACTCCGATTATCTGATGCAACCTTTTTTAAATCATGAAATTTTTTCCAAACCTTTGCACTAGCTTGCACTAGCAATTAATGGTTGATGTTAATTAGACTAAGTATCTGATGAGTTTATCGGATTCCCCTTCAAGACTTACTGGGTGATGTAAACTCCGATTATCTGATGCGCCAAAATATATTTAATTATTTTGCATTTTTGAATTTTGTTAAATGGCTTGTTTTTGTCTGGATCTATTTTATCACTTGCTGTTTTTGTTTTCTTCACTTATGAGACTCAGTTGTTGATGTTAAACTCCAAGTATCTGTTTTGTCAAATTGTTGTTTGTGTTTCATAGTGATTTTGTTCTATAAATCAACATGTTTTTTTTGTACCACTTAATGTTTCACTTATTGCTTCTTCTTTATTTTTCAAACATTTTACTTGTGATCAGTAGAGTAATCAGAAATAACCTGCTCGTAAGCTGTTGCTACTTGTGGACTTGTGGTGTAGTTGTGTACAGTATTAATGTACAAGTTTGATTTTGAGGTGATAGTGTAATGGTCATATTGGTGCAACCATAAGTATTTGATGTCCTACCTTGAGGAGATTAAATGGGAACTCGATCCTTTTACATCCCTAGTTTAATACTTGGTGCCATATATTTATGATGCCTTTTCTCACTTTTTTTGTACCATGATATTCTTGATGGGTTGTTATGACATTCAAATTCATTCTGAAATGCTTACTTGTTTTCCTTTGTGTTTATAAAATTCCCTCCTACAAATATCTGTTTTGGGATGGGAGTGTAATTACATTTGTTACTGCTTGAATGAAATAAGTGTGCTCTCTTTTCTGACTTCATTTCTATGAAGAGTTCAAATTGTGTTACTATGTACTGTTATTTCCTCATGAAGCTTATGATCTACTTGTATATTTGTGTTGAGAAATATGTTTCTCTTTCTAATTTGTGCTTGGAAAATAAAGTCTTTTCTTATGTGCTGTTTATTTCCCGTCGTATTTTTTCCTACGTCTCGTGTCCTTATCGACCATGCTCTATACACGAGCCCCCTTCCTAATTGATTTCCAGAATATTTGGAATGCAACTGTAATTGAGTTCATACTAGTCTTTTAATTGTGGAATTGAACTATATATCTCCCGAAAACAGCTTTTTAAGGTCTTGTGGTGGTGAGTTATCACCAACTCTTCATGCTTTTATGATTCCAGCATTGTTGAGTTGAAGTGAACCAATGTTGTTGCTTGTCCTTATGGCACTCTGTTTTTCTTTCATACAGGCTAGGATTTTGGCACTCAATGCAACATATTTCTTGAAAGCGGGTGGCCACTTTGTTATTTCCATCAAGGTTTGTCATTGTTCTTTGTAGAGCTGGTTTGGTCCCATGTATGATTTATCCTCGTTTCTCAATATAATGGATTTGGTTTTGAATATTGCAGGCTAACTGTATTGATTCAACAAGTCCTGCCGAGGCAGTTTTTGCTGCGGAAGTGAAGAAGCTACAACAAGAGCAATTCAAACCCATGGAGCAAGTCACTCTTGAGCCATTTGAGCGTGACCATGCTTGTGTTGTTGGTGCTTACCGTGTGCCCAAGAAGCAGAAGGCCGAGAAGTAGAAAACTGTAGTTCTTTTATCACCCAAAGTATTAGTATAGGCCGTGACTATGGTCAACTTCTTGTACAACTTAGTGTTACCTATGAATCATGTGAGATACATTGTCCAAGCTTTTTGTGTTAATGTAGTTGGATCATAGAATTTTTGCTATCAGTGTTTTTTTTATTTTTCTCCTGTGGTTTTTGAATGCATCATTATATTTTATGAATTGTGTAATGTTGTTGAAATATGTGGGATCCCAGAAATTATGCATCTGACCTCTTTGAACTCTGAATGTGATTATTGATTCTGTAGTAGGATCATATTCATTCACTGTGTTATTTTAGTGTTCCTTCTCTTGAATCATAAAGATTAATTGAATCATAAAGATTCTGTTAGACTAATTTACACGAACAGTTGAAATATAAGCCCAAACTCTCTTCATTAAAAAGCCCCAAAATTATCAGTCTTTCGAGTCAAGTATAAAAGTCAAAGGTGAATGTCCTAACCGTCAATGGCATTTGAGATGGTTAGAGTGAGGGATAGGTGAAGTGGTTAAAGTTTTCTTCTAGGAAATCTTGAGATCAATTTCGTCATCTTCCCCAAAAAAATCCTAAAGTGCATTCAATTTTACTATTTGGTCACAACTAGTCAAATCGTATTTATATGCAAGTAATACTTAATATTAAGATCAAAGTGTTATTAAACCATCAAGCTAAGGAATACACCTTGAGTCCTTGACTATACCCAAAACAACCTCTCAGTCTCTTAGCACTCTTGCGGTCTTGCCTTACTATATTTTGGCTTTTACTTTATTTATCTGCTAATGCTTCACTTCTCAGTTCAATAAAGAAGCTAACGTAGACTATGTATAGCTGTCAATTCGGGTAAATGGGTCGGGTTTGGGTCCGGTAAGAGTGGGTCGGGTCAACTTAGGTCGTGTCAATTTAAATTAATTCCATAACCTATGCGGGTCGGGTTTGGATTGGTTCATGCTTGAGTCGGGTCACGTCGGGTCATACTTCTTATCGGGTTTGGATCGCGTTAAGGTTAGGTTAATAACAGGTCGAGTTACATTCAGGTCGAGTGTGAACAAATAGGTCGGATTTAATTCGGGTTAAAACGGGTTAGGGTAATTCTCGGATTGGAGTTGGGTTCGGTTCAAGTCAATAATTTGCGGGTTAGAATCAGGTCAGGTCATTCTCGGGTTTGAGTCGGGTTCGGTTCAAGTCAATCATTTGCGGATTATAATTAGGTCGGGTCATTTTCAAGTTGGGTCATTCCCGGGTTCAAGTCCGGTTCGGTTCAAGTCAATAATTAGCGGGTTATAATCAGGTTGGGTCATTTCCAAGTCGGGTCATTCTCGGATTCAAGTCGGGTTATGTCAAGTCAATAATTTGCAGGTTACAATCAGGTCAGGTCATTTCCAAGTCAGGTCATATTCGAATTAAACTAACTATAAATAGATAATTATCATTTTTATCAAGCTAATTATTTCCTTTGACTATAATATATATGGCAATATACTGGGGAACTATAGTCTATAATTTAGGAAGATAATTATCTCCTTTGACCCATACAACAAATATATACTATATTTAACTCTTAAATTTGAGGATGATGCTCCTTTCTTTTGCTGGCCTGGACCGACTTGGTCCCCCAAGACAAAATGCTTTGATCAACAATAATAAGGTGGTCTAGATTGCATTTAAGGTGATTTGAAATCGGGTCAGAACAATTTGGGTTGAATTTAGTTCAGGTAAATAACAAGTCGTGTTAATTTCGAGTCGGATTAGTAACATATTAGGTTGAATTTTTGGGTTGGGTAAGTAATAGGTATGGTAAAATTCGAGTCAAGTCAATAACAATTTGGATTGAATTCGGGTCAGGTCAATAACAAGTCGGGTTGATTTCAGGTCAGGTTTGTAACATGTTGGGTTAATTTCGAGTCGGGTTAGGAACCGATCGGGTTGAATTCAAATAAGGTTAGTAACAAGTCGGGTTAAATTCGGGTGTTTTGACAGGTTAAAACGGGTTTGAGTCAATTTATGTTCAAGTGAGTTCGGTGCAAGTTAATTAAATTGGCCGTTATAAACCGATAAATCGGTGCAAGTTGTAAACCGGTAAATTGGCCATTTAAAAGCAAATTGAATGGTCCCACACACTAGATTGGACTCCGAATGGTACTAAGGACAATGGTAAACATTTCGACAATTTTTATTTCCGAGCGAAAAAAAGTCAAAAAATTCCAAAATTAAAGGCTAATATCCACTTTTTTTGAGAAATTTTGGAGATTTCGGGGCCAGGTGTCGAAAATTCTTGAAATTCTATGGGATACATCTCGGGGTCATATAATGCCGTTTGGAACCATATATGATCATTATTTGTTGTCATAAATGTTCGTGGTAGGTTTGAATTAATGAAATCGGTGCAAGTTGTAAACCAGTAAATTGGTAGTTTAAAGACAAATTATATGGTTCCACCCACCCAATTGGACTACCGGAAGGTATTAGGGACCATGGGAAAATTTTTGGCAATTTTTGTTTCCGGGTGAAAAAAAGTCAAAAAATTTCCTAAATTGAAGGCTAATTCACGCTTTTTGAGAAATTTCGAAGTTTCGGGGCTAGGTGTCGAAAAGAAATAAGATTTTATTAGATACATCTCGTGGTCATATAATGGCGTTTGAAACCATAAATGACCATTATATGTTGTCATAAATGTTCGTGGTAGGGTTGAGTCAATGAAATAAGTACAAGTTGTAAATCGATAAATTGGCCGTTTAAATGCAAATTAGATGGTTCCACCCACCCAATTGGACTCCGGAGGGTATTAAGGACCATGAAAAAAATTTCATCAATTTTTATTTTCGGGCGAAAAAAAGTTAAAAATTCCAAAAGTGAATGATAATATCCACGCGTTTTGAGAATTTTTGAGGTTTCGGAGCCCGATGTCGAAAATTCTTTAAATTCTAAGGGATACCTCTTGGGGGCCTATAACGCCGTTTGGAATCATATATGATCATTATACGTTTTCATAAATGTTCATGGTAGGCTTGAATTAATGAAATCGGTGCAAGTTTTAAACCCGTAAATTGGTTGGTTAAAGGCAAATTGGATGGTTCCACCCACCCAATTGGACTCCCGAAGAAAATTAGGGCCATTATAAACATTTCAGCAATATTTTTTTCGGGGCAAAAAAAAGTCAAAAAATTCCTAAATTCGAAGGCTAATATCCACGCTTTTTGAGAAATTTCGAAGGTTTTGGGCCATGTGTCGAGAAGAAATGAGATTTTATTAGATACATCTCGGGGTCATATAATGACGTTTGAAGCCATTTATGACCATTATATGTTGTCAATTGAAGCCATTCTTGTTAGGCTTGAGTTAATGAAATAAGTGCAAGTTGTAAATCGGTAAATTGGATGTTTAAATGAAAATTGGATGGTTCCACCCACCCAATTGGAATACCGGAGGGTATTAGGGACCATGGTAAACATTTCGGAAATTTTTATTTTCGGGCAAAAAAAAGTTAAAAAATTCCAAAATTGAAGGATAATATCCACGAGTTTTGAGAAATTTCTTAGGTTTCGGGGCCTGGTGTCGAAAAGCTTTAAAATTTTAGGGGATACATCTCGGGGTCATATAATACTATTTTAAACCATAAATGATCATTATATGTTGTCATAAATGTTCTTGGTAGGCTTGAGTTAATGAAATCGGTGTAAGTTGCAAACCAGTAAATTCGCCATTTAAAGGCAAATTGGATGTTTCCACCCACCTAATTGGTCTCCCAGATTGTATTAGGGACCATGGTAAATATTTCGGCAATTTTTATTTACAGGCGAAAAATAGTCAAAAATTCCAAAATTGAAAGCTAATATCCACACATTTTTAGATGGTGAACCAAGTTTAAGGATGACTACTGTTGAATTTCATTAGACTTCAGTAAGTATGGTGATGAGATGTGATAAACATCATAAAAAGTTAATAATCCTATAGATTTCTATCATGTAGGATATAATCCTATCCCATAACAAGTTAACATTTTTTTTATCACATTATTTATACTATCAAATAAGATTATTAAATCAACCTTAATACTTATGCAAATTAAGTGTTTAGTAGGCTTATTTTATTATTAAAGTTAATCATCTTTTTTGATAGCCTTTTTCTTGTATGAATGTAATTTGATGAATTATTGTCAAGCAGATCACTGCAATCAGTTCAGATACAGAGAAAAAAATCGATTCGAGGTAGATTTAGGCCTTAGATGATTGCTTTCCTAGTATGTAACCATTTTTCACCTATATAATGGAGCTATGAATTCAATGAAAAGTGCAAACTTTTTTCAAATCTTTCTTCTTTCTAGCTGTTAATCTTCAAATATGACAGCAACCAAACCCCTCTCCTCCTCGGCCTCTGCCTCTGCCTCTGCCTCGGCCTCTTCCTCCTCTTCTTGTTCCTCTGAATCCGGTACTGATTGGTCAAGTCTCCCTCGAGACTTGCTTTACATTATTCTAAACAAGCTCCTACTTCTCTCTGACATGATTATGTTTAGTAGTGTATGTACTAATTGGCATTCAGTTGCAAAAGACGCGTTACAAAAGTTCAAACTCTGTCCTAACATGTACTTCAATCGAAATTTTCCTTTGTTACTTTTACCATGTACAGAGAACAATGACTTCATCCGAAGTTTATACAGCATCAATAAAAGTGAGGTTTATGATCTTCAGCTCCGAGTTCCTTCCAATAAAAGAATCTTCGGCTCCTCTCATGGTTGGCTGATCACCCTCGATGAGGACTCTTTCGAGGTAATCCTCATTAACCCTTTTTATTTTAGTAGTATCAGCAATGGAATAATTCGTATTCCTCAGTTTTCTGCTGCTTCAGAAATGCAAAAAGAACATGGTAATTATGGTTTTAATTCCGAGTATTTTATATGTAAAGCTGTTTTATCCTCTGATCCTGTTTCGTGTCCAAACAATTTTGTATTAATGGTTATCTATGGTGAGATGAAAATGTTGGCCTATTGGAAGCCAGGTGCCGAAAATTGGACATATATTGCTTGGTCTCTCCCTATGTTCTTGGACATTATCTATGTAGAAGATCGATTTCTAGCAGTCAATACCTTAGGACAAGTTTACTCGTGTAAGCTCGATGATGAGGCCTACCCTCCTTATAACTTGCAAATGGTAAGTGCTCCGCAATTTGGTCTCTTAGGAACATTTTGTCGAAGGTACATTGTAGAATTACCAAATAAAGTTGTGTTACAAGTTATAAGGATGTTAAAGACTAGTAGGATGTGTGCCTTAACTAGTCCGATTTTTACAATTGGCTTCTTCATATTCGAGAATAAGGTGGATGAAGATGGTGAAAGTCTTTGGATTTTAGTTACGAACTTGAATGATGGTGCATTGTTTTTAGGAGATAATCATTCTCTTTATGTTACGGCTTCTAAATACCCTGGATGTAGAGCAAATTCAATCTATTTCACAGATGATTACCATGATACGGATGCTATGCTGCTCAATCCGTACCAGTTTACTGGCCCTCTTGACATTGGTATGTATCGATTGGATGATAAAACTGTCGAGAGATTGGACATTCCTCTTCTGGAGAAATATCACATGCCTCCACCAGTTTGGATCCTCCCAACTGTCTAGTGAAATATCCGCTTATAAAAAGATTAAATTCGTGTTTTCTTGTAATAATAAAGATGTCATTTTATTGAAGTTATATAAACATTTAGTCATATAGTTGATGTTAACATTAGTCTGTAATTATATCATCTAGTTCTTTCAAGTTGTCGTGCTATAAAATTGTTCGCAATATTATCATTTGCTAGAATGCTAGCCATTTAGTTCTGTATATATCTTAAGAATCTGTCTCATTATTGATGGGTTATTTTGTGTTGATCTCAACTGATTCGAACTGCAACGTGTAAAATGTTTTGACCAAGATTTCGAATGGAATAAATGAGTTCTGATATACTTCCATATATATAACATATTTTCTACCTTATTAAGCTTATATAATGCATCTGCTTAGTGTGAATGAAATCATAGTAACAAGTGTTGAGAAAACATAAATGTGATGCTAATACTGCAATGTTCACACTTTGTAACAACTAGTGTATCATAGGAGATATTCCATAAGAAATTAGTAAAAAAAAAAAAAAATATCAAGCACTTAATTCCATAGAAGTAGACTTGAGATGTACTTGTGCTGATTCTTAACAAATAAGCATTGCATATCGGTTACAAATTTACAACTATTAGTAAGGAAATACACGATAACATACACTTCTAAATCGAATGCATCTTAGTGAACTGATCTTTCCTTAGGAAAAGTTCGGTATTAGGTTAGCCTAACGGTACGTGCATGTTAATAAAACTAATTCGTAAGAAAATTTGATTTACGTAACAACAATTTTAATCAAGTGATTATTAAGCATGTACCGTAATATTATTTGCTGTTGCTTACGATGTAAATTCATTAGTAAGCATTTTTTTTTTTTTTTTTTTTTGGTATATATATGTGTGTTTTTTCTATGTCCTGTACTTATTTTTAGTCTTTTATTTTCAAAGCACATTCTAGCAATGGATTCTTCTCAAAACTCTTCCTCATTTTCTTCTGAAATGCCCGATTGGGCTATAATGGCTGAAGATGTGCTTCTGCTGATCCTAAGCCATCTTCTGCTGTCAGATATCATTTCCTTTGGGTGTGTCTGCAGCAGCTGGTATTCTGTCTCTAAACGCAAACTCAAATTACTCAACATCACTCCCAAAATGTCCTTCAGAAGACGCGCTCCTATGCTTCTGATACCAACAGATGACAGCAATGAGAATTCGCGCAATCTCTATAGCCTTCCTAAAGGAGAAGTTTATGATCTGAAGTTATCAGTACCTGTCAATAGCAGGTGCATTGGCTCTTCTCATGGCTGGCTTATCTATATCGATAGTCTGTCTTTCGTGATAACTTTATACAATCCGTTCTACTTTGGATTTAGCAAGGGAACCATCAAACTCCCTGCATTTCTGCCTGCAGGAAAAATCAATGACAGTAAGATGGCCATCATTCAACGCGATTTCTATACTGATTTATTCATCAGTAAGGCTATACTGTCAGCCGATCCTTCTTCCTGTTCTGATTTCATTGTGATGGCGATTCACAACGAAAGAAAAGGCTTGGCTTATTACAAGGCAGGGGAGGATGCAACTTGGACATACGTCCATGATCACCCAAATGGATCTCCCTTCTATGATATCATGTATTATCTAGGCCACTCTTTTGTTGCACTCAATAACAAGGGTGAGGCTTACATATGTAATGTGAATTCCAACAGCAAGACTTGCCAGGTGATGACTGAGGCTGTTGTAGCCACGCTTGCAGAAACAACGCGAAGATACATTGTGAAATTAGATGATGGATCCACCATCCTGCAAGCAATAAGGATGGTGCAGACTCTGACTAATCCTGATGGTACGCCTTTTGTAGACACCGTCTGTTTTCTGATGTACCAGTTGGTGAATCAATTTCAATGGATGATGGTTCACAACATCGGCGAGGGTGCATTGTTCTTGGGAGATGACAGCTCATTCTATGTCAAAGCTGCTGATTTTCCTGAAGTCACTCCTAATTCCATTTACTTCACTGATGATTACCCTGATGGTAGCACTATGAATCGTCGCCTTTATCAGTACCATGGCCACCACGACAGTGGTATATATGTGATATGGAAGAAAGTAGTCCTGTATAATTATATACCGTCTCCTGAACCTGAGAATATCCCTTCCCCTCTCCCTGTCTGGATCCACCCCACCATATAGGTGGAAGATTTGTGTTGTTTTCCATAATGAATTTGCAAGAGTAAAAGATATCGGCTTTTTATAGTATTTGATCTCCATTTTTCAATGTTTGTTTTGTGCATAAATCTTCATGATTCTGATATACAATCTTTATTGATTGTATTGTGACACGAATTGCACCATTTGTTTGTTAAAAAAAAAAAAAAAAAAAAAAAAAAAAAAAAAAAAAAATGGGTGGAAAATGTCAGAAGTGGGATTTGAACCCACGCCCTCGTTAGAAGACCAGAACTTGAGTCTGGCGCCTTAGACCACTCGGCCATCCTGACTTAGTGCTGATTACATCAACTTTATTATATCCATAGTTTTATATAAAATAAATTGGAACACTAGTTAAGCACCTTCCTAGCAATGATAAGCCTTGAGTAGTTTTGTATTTCTTCTTGTTAAAATATTATTGAATTATTCCTTAATGTTCCTAGTGTCGGATTTAGTACGTGCAGAAAAAATATGAATATTTACTACAGAGTATTAAGTTTTTTTTTTTTTTTTTTTTTTTGAGGAAACTACAAAGTATTAAGTTAATCATATAGTAAATAATACGGAGTAGCTTTTAAAATTTATTCATTGATATTCGATTGTAATTCTCCCAAGTTATGGCATTTACTTTGTACCATGTTTCTGATAGAGTATAAAAACATATTCCTAGGTCTCAATCATCAGTTTAAGCTTTTGGTTGAGTTGGTCCTTTAACAGTTTCTCCTCAAGTGTTCAATAATTACCCTAATTCACTGAATTACTGATGGATATTGCTATTTATAATTTTGGACTACACCGTGATTATTAATGTGCACAGAACACTAAACATTACTCGTTCAATAATCAGTTTCATTCTAGATAAAACTTAAGAGGGTGTTAATGTGTTATACATACATGTCCTTGACCTAGTGACGTAAGGATCTCACCGCGTAAGATTGGCCACATGTTGGATCTTTGGTCTGTGATTCATTTTCTTTAGTACAGAGTACTGCATGAATGAAGAATGCTAGAGAGGGGGAAAAAGGGATAATCCTACTAATTTATGATAGGCTCAATCTCGAAATATAAATGATTAATTTCTTCAAGATGTTTCAATAAAGTGTGAGGAAGAGATTGAGAGTAGATTGATTCCATATCTGCTGCAAAGATGTGCAATAATACATGTTTAACTAAAGGAATTGCAGCTAAATAATGAAATCACAAAAAATTCCAACAACGATCTTGCTTCGGCTTCTAGACTAGCAATGCCCTAGTTTAATGAGCAAATTTCCTTCAGAACAGCACATGGAAGGCAAACAAATAAGCTAAGGAAAATGGAGTAGAGATCTGGTAACTCCACATTATGTGAAATAAACTTTTATTCTCACCAGCACAGTGATTGCAACCCTCTTAGACAATACGGCATTGGCAAGAAAGCTCCGGTCAAAAGATCCAAAACTCCGACAGTGAAACATCGAGTGATGAAAGAGCATTAAGTCGACATCACTATCAATAAGTCAGTCATATGCTGTTAGCAATCTTATCTGTCTTGATCTCCTGGCCACCCCACTTCCGCATACGGCTACTTGTTTCCTCAACCTGCACATTACATTCCTTATAAATCTAAACAGAACATTTCGAGTAGATGACAGCAGTCACTCCTTGTATTAATCAGCCACCAACTGCTACAAATAATTTTACCTAAGGTGGGTTTATTTGTTCAGATGCAAGTAAATAACCTTATAGTATGTGTACTGTTCCAGTGGCTATAATACAACACCGGAGAGCTATAATACCAGAATATTAATCAAGTTTTTATTTATCTCAGACTTCCATATAAGATACTCCACAATTCCACTTAAGATGTTAAGAGTATTTAACATGCAATGACACTTGACTAATTTTGGGGTTCGAAGTAAAAACATACAGAGATTTTCACAATATGGCCGCGTTACAAATGTTTATATATAACTGGACTTGGATCAGTATCTCATCCAACAGCAGAAGCCAAGTTTAAGGAATGTGATTAAAGAAAATCCTAGACCACATGAACCAAAAATAGCTAATCATGCAATTATGCAAATACGCAATTACTATACCAAGCATGGAAGTGTGATTTGTTAACATGTGAAAATAATAAACTTGACAAGGAATGACAATCATGAATTATGCCTATAACAGACAGTAGTTGATATAAGGACTCTGCTACAAGTTCCTGATTTGGGAGCTTCATGAAAACATTGCATATCTAATACAATTAAACCTAAAAGAGGCTACATGGAAGCATCAAGTATCCAACAATGGTAATTGAAGGGATTTTACAATGAACTAGATGCTAATATCTAGTCCATTTAAAACAGTTATCCACTAAATCTAAATGTGAAGAGCATATAATCCTTAAATGAAAGCAAATGAAAGCTTTGTCAAACTCACCTCTTTTGTCCAGTTTGTTCGGTAGAGAATGATGAGTAGAATTATCGTCTGCAGGGCAGTTCCAGCAATCATGCCCCCCCAAATGCCCTATCATCAGTGGAAAATATATCAGAAACTAACTAGCTGGGATTGCTCCGGTGAAGGAAAGGCCCATAATTGCAAAAGGAAATTTCCGTACCATTACTCCAAAATCTGCTACATAGCCAAGAATAATAGCAAGAGGTAGCCCAAAAGCATAATAGCAAGCTAAGTTTAGATTTGCAACAGTACTTTGCCATCCCCCTCCAACAGCCACTCCTACAAAAATCATAAGCATTTAATAATTGAATAAAGAAACCAATTGTTGAAGGTCAATGGTAAAAATGTGCAAGGAAATTATTGTTCAGAATTCCATCAGTGGTGTGTTGATTGAACGGAAACTCTGCTGCAAGTTCAAGGCATATAAAAGATGGTTATACATGTAAGTTTGGTACCTGAAATGACTGGCTGAATGCTGTTAAGAACCATAGTAACACCAAGAAGCCAAGCTAATCTGGAAACTGCTTGCTGCAATACCTCGCTGTCAGTGAAAATAACAGCAAAATAGTCTCTAGCAACAAGGATGACCACCATGCTCAAAAGCCCAATGACGAGAGACTGGACAACTGCAACACAGACGCTATATTTGGCTGCCCTTGGATGAAGCAATCCAAGCTCATTTGATACACGAACACTAGAATTAAGGGAGCAAAACCACTTCAGAAAGGATAAAATATTTGCAATAGCCAATCATAACATCTTAATCACTTATTTTATCGAGTAAAGTAACAACTCGAAGTACAAATAAAATTTTGTGTCTACATAGTGTCTTCTAACCAATAAATAATATTGCAGAATCCAAGTAATAAAACAAATGAATTGAAGGGATCAAAGGTCTCTAACAAAGTGCAGAATTTACCTTATAGCAGCATTTATTCCAATGAATATCATAGCTTCTATTCCGTTTATATTCATGCTGAAACAAAAATAAGTGAACCGCATTAACAACTTTAATCATGAAATATCCAACATAATACAACTGTTCATCTCCCGATAACTGTTGTGCTTCAAAGGAATGATGAAAAAAAATTGGAACTAATAATTCTATAATAAAAGGGGAAAAAAACTTATAAGTTCAGATTGGCAACATACAATGGCATGCATTGTTTCAGCAATGCAACTCACCAGATAGATAAGGACCCTACAGCAATCACGGCATTTGAAAGGTGACCGGCTAAGAGAGTTATGCTCATCATATACCAGATTTCAAGGCAAAGCATAACAGCAGAGGCAATTGAAAGCCTAACAAAGGCCCATATCTCCTTGAAAGCCGCCCATGAAAACCCTGACCAAGAATCCTTGCACCAACCAAAAACATAAACTAATTGGGCTATTGCAACCAACCAGCTTGTGAAGTTAAAAGCTGCTGCAGCCCCTAGTAGACCCCAGCCAAATACAGAAATGAAAAGCCAGAGAAGCACCACATGCTCAATTAGAGCCAAAAACCCAATCCAAGCCAGTACATCAACCTTGCTCTGGGCTTGTAGGAATTTCTGAGTAGGAAAATTGATAGCCAGAGAGAATAGCTGTGGTATGGTGAGAAGGGTGAACTTTCCGGCAAGAACAGCTATATCATGGTCCTGTCCTAGAAGCTTTAATAATGGTGCAGCGAAGATGTATATAGGTAACAGTACAAGACAGCTCATCAACAGGATAATCCAAGAGCGTTGCATGTAAATTCCAAGCATAAAAACTTGTCCGGCACCAAAAGCTTGGCCACACAATGTCTCAAGTGCGCTCCCCATACCAAGCTACAATATTCAACAACAATATTAGATCCCTTAAAATCTCAAAAGATAAAATTCTAGAAAAATTACGTAACATATCCGGTCCTCAAGTAAGGAAAGAAATTTGACAAAGATAAAAGAAACTTAGATATGAAATATTATACTCTGTACGCCCCTAGTGTTTGTTAGGTGCAAGTAATAACTGAAGATTTCAGGGGATGTGGCAAGTGGTAACATTTCGATGAGGAATAAAAAATGTCTGACCTTTATAACCTTCTCAAGTTGTTTCCATAACCGATTTGGTAAGCATGCTTATAACTTGCCATATACCCCATTTAAGATGTAATAGTATATTCTATAACATATAACTAGATGGCCCATCAGTGCCATGCAGCTCAAAGTCAGCCCTAATTAATGTCTGTTATATGAACATGTACTTAATCCAAATCCAGGGTTAAGTATCGGTACCCATGTTGGAGAGGTATAAATGTTCACTGTCTTAACATGGTAATTTGAGATTATATTGAAGAATCAAAATAACAGTTTTGGGTGTATTCCATGATCAGTTGCACTTAGTACTTTTAGTCATATATCCTATAACAGTCTGAAACAAAATATAGTACTCAAAAGTTCCTCAAACTGAATGTCTACAACAGAGAGAATGAAATCAACCAAGGGCATAATGATTTGCCATTAGTTAACTACAACTTAGTTGCAGCATTGCAGCAGGACAACAAAAGGGTATATACTAGACATTGAAATGTGCTCAGACTGCTTATAATATGGGTCAACCAAAATGGTCTCTCTCAATAAATTTTCCGAAGACATTAATAGCACTGCACTTCCAAATAAAAAATATAGTCTAGAAAAACCATATTTCCATGTTTAGTACTACTCCACAAGTTTTTCCACTCTACTTTAGACTCTAACGTTGGATCCCACACCCAACTATCCACCGGGCCACTATCTTCTTCTAGATATTTCACTATCTTCAAACTTCATGCAAAATAGAGACAATAACTGCATCAAGAAATTGAATTTATATGCTCTTTGACATTAAGAAACTAAGACATATGGACACTGTCAAAATTAACAATGCAGTAGAAATATACCCCAAGTATAAAATTATGGTATGCAGCCATAAATAACCTAGTTCATCTAAATATGAAAATGGACACACTCAAAACCATGGACCACATTCATGTACCAGAGACAGATGCTTATTTACTCAAACCCATCCCTGTTTGGCCACTAATTTGTGGACCAAACAACCATTTCAAATTTACAAAAA
This sequence comes from Chenopodium quinoa, assembly GCF_001683475.1. NCBI lineage: Eukaryota > Viridiplantae > Streptophyta > Magnoliopsida > Caryophyllales > Amaranthaceae > Chenopodium > Chenopodium quinoa. The sequence continues at coordinate 1,055,570 of NW_018742987.1, read as the reverse complement.
ATTCCAAGGCTGGCAAAAGAAAAATTACACAAACCAATAATCCTAACATCGCAGAGCTTATACCAATACAAGAAAACACTATTTTGTTTATACTTATTAGTGACTAAAGTTATTTATACTACAAAAGCAATGGTCCTTTAGCTGCTATGATTTATACTAGCAAACAACTTGTAGTTAGACAAAATTAATAAGTCAACCCAAGGAAACTCACGGAGGGGGTGCCAAAATGTACTTTGTATTTTATATAATAGGATAAATTTGTCAAAACTTCCAGATATCATAAAGTAAACTATGATTTACTAGAAACAATGCCCTGGTACTGGCAGTAAAGTGGACAAAATTTAAAGTTTCCTTCAATAACATAACTTCAACTATGGATGATAATATAATTAAGAGTAAAATAGTGGTTACAGTGTAATAAAAGTTGATTAATTCTTCATCTGTTTCAATTTACAAGACACTGAGCATTTTCGAGGGAAAACACTGATAATGGTTCATAACGAATTTGCTCTTTAGTATGCATATGTTGATGGTAGTATTAGAAATTGATATAAAGTATAAAATAACTTTCAATTTGAATCAAAGAGAATTAGAGGTCAGATTCTAATAACATATAGGCACATAGCAATTGTGTGGACTTAGAAAAAACAAAGAAAGTAATACTGAAATACGTAGTACTGTATTTATAAGTCAAATCTCATACTTTATACAAAGTACAAGATAAAAGGAGTACTTTTCATTTCTTATCACTTAATCACACTATTGCACCCCAATGTCAATGAAGGTACCTTCTAATAATCTAAATCATAGATAACGATACCTTAAACACGAAGGCAAATAACAAAGAACAATTAAGACTATGACTTTTACACCTTATATAATTTCATAGGGACCCATGAAGATTGTAAAAATAGCATAACAACCCTTACCAACTATAAGAGTACAACATCAGCTAGTAGTTGTTTCTATAAAATTAATCGATAACTAATTATAGCAACCATTCGATATCAACAACTAATTCCATATTAATCAAGTAATCATTAATTCATCAACACGATGACAAAAACTAATTAAATGCTGATTTATTTTATACAGTACACAGTAAATAAAACACTTAAGGGAGCCCCAGTTTATCTAATAGTAATTCCGTAAATAAATCGATATAACATCCTAGTCATCATGTCGTTTCTGGAAATAAATCAACATTATTAGGGTCCACATTTGATAAAAGTTTTTGTTTTATTTACAAAAATATCACTAGATAAACGTTTTTCGATTTATCAGGAAGATAAACTTGTATTTTCTGATCTTAAAGTAATCATTTTCGATTCCTTATTATTTTTTACGGATCTTTAAGACATTCTATACATCAAAATGGCAAACTTCGAGTACTACGTACTATAATGAGAAAATTGCCTTAAATACCAGACACATATAGACATTATTCTCCAAACAATAAATTGCTAGAATACTATTAGGGGTCGTCATTTGGCTAAGAAATACTCCGTAGTATGGTTTTGAAATCATGAATGAAATCGGGGTAATATAACTTAGACTCTCTATCTTTAAATATCACAGGTCCCTCCGTCTCATTTTATTTGACATAAAGTCACCTTTAAATTTTTGGTTGAAAAAAATTGATGAGGGAAAAGTAGCGCAACCAAAAGTATTACCGAGCAAACTTAAAGTCACGAGTTAAAAAGGAAATCGGGACAAACAAGACATAATATGAGTACGAATTTAAAATTTACAAAAATTTTGGAAATAAGTAAAATGGCTAGAGTTTCCTCTCAATTCCAAAAGATCTTGAAATCCATTTTTAAATGTCGTCCAAGTGACTCAAAAAATAAATAAATAAATAAAATAAAAACACATTTACGAGTTTAATTTTGTCAATCAACAACACATGGTATACGTGTTAGCGGTGTTCCCTTACCAAACTCATACCTCATACCAAAATTCCACGAACCAAAACCCTTACAATTACAATTACACTTACACCATAACACCCTAACCACTCATTATCAGTTTATCACACAACAACATGCAATCAATCAATTAAATTTCTGAAAACGAAAAAGAAGAGAAAAGATAGGAGTAAAAACCAGAAATCCGAAGGAGAAAGTCCCGATAACAGAGAGAGAAATGGAGATAGCAGAAAGCTCAAGGTCTCCAATATGTCCAACGAATATATTAGTGAGCGAATTAGTACCAAACTGACATAGTATATTAAACACCAATGGACCACCAATTTTCCAGAGTTTCACCGATTCCGACCAGTACACCGACGTGGCATCCTTGAAACTCGTAATCGGCGGATAATCACCTTCTTCTCCGGGAACATTTACGGCGGCGATAAGCGGCTCCGACGTATCAACGCCGTTTAACAATGGTGCATCCATTGTTGGAGTATTATGTTTCTCTCTCCTGTTTTGATTTTTGGGAGAGTTTCTCTCTCTAAAAAATCAAGTGAGAAATGTGATGTGTAGAGTTGGTTGTGTTGAGAGCGGAAAAAGGTGAATAAATAGAGAAGGCAAAATGAGCGCCTAAAGAAGCTGGTGTATCGTTGGGAGGATTTTAGGGCGGGTAGTTAGAGGCTTTGGTTTATACTTTGTCACGTGGATTCTTGTTATTTACATATAAAAATAATCTAATGTTTTGTGGATTGGGATAGGGAGAACTCGTATTCGATCTCTCGTTACAATAATTGAGAGCAGAGTGGAACATAATCACTCATAACTGATCTCTAAATTCATATTAGCCCAAAAAGTAAACCGGATGAAACACCAAAAAAAAATCTATTGTACTGTTGTACATGTTATTGTTGTAGTGTGATATTGTGACTTGAATTTTCATTATTATTGATTGTCAAATCTATTGTGTCGTATTTATTTATTGCTCTTTATAATTAATGTCACATAATTGATGTGGCGAAATAAAGGACGAGGTGGGTATTTGCTCATTTTAATGCTTCTTCTCATTTTTGAGGAATTGAGGGTCAGACCGTGAGAGCGTAACATTTTGTTCTATAAACAAGTGTACAAGTAATTTTTAATTTGAATGTGTTTTTTATGGAGTTTCAGTCCAGCTCCATTCAGTTCAGTTCTAATTAGTTCAGTTCACTTCAATTTAGTTTCTAATTTCCTTTTTTTGTAAATTATTCAATTTAATTCAATACCTAATTTCCTTCTCTCGTAAAATATTCAGTTGAGTCCAGTTCAGTTCAGTAAATCAGAACAGGCCATTACTCGTGAATTGTTAATAAATTCTCAACTTCACACTAAAAAAGGAGTATAAATGCTTATATACAACGAGCGCCCCGGAGCGTTAGATAAGGATAAATTATATTGGTTGAAATGGTATCAAGTTAGGAATTCATGACAAAATCACGCGTCGTTCGGTGTAATTAATGTTAATTTTACTCTACTATTTTCACTTTAATTCTCTTATCTAACGCCTCGGAGGCGCTCATTAGCTTTTGCCATATAACATTACCCTTTTATTTATGGATAGTAATTATTATGGGTAAATTGTTTTTAGATATGTATTAAACTATTAATATGAAATTTCATAATACTAACATGTAATTATACTTCGTATATATAAATGGTCAAATTTATACATTGGCACGTATGTTTGTTAATGTAGTTGCGAGTATTTATTTTTTATTTTCTTTTAGGTATTGTTAATATATTTTTAGTAATTTAGTGCGCTATGGAGTACATGCCCTATATGGCATGGCATAATTACTCGGGACTAGAGGTATCAGATAAAGTAATGAAATTGCATCTTTATTTCAGAAATTACGAGTTGAAGTGGATGTTATGATCGGAGTCTTCGGAGATTCTTATGAATTTTGGTTTACATTATTGGAATAGTAACTAAGAGTATTAGAGGATTGATAGATACAATTATATAAGACAAGTTATAATGGTAATTAATTCTTTGAATGTAGCTGCGCTTAGTCTGAAAATTTTAAGGTGCAGGCGGCTGTACCTTGCTTAGTACAGTCAAAAAATGCAAAAAGAACATGTAACTTTTTTGTAAAGAGCATATAATTATTTTGTAAAGAACATATAGTTGTTTTGTTACGAACATCCAATTTTATATATTTTTTTCATATCTAAAGAACATTTGTGATATTAATAAAAAAAATGATAATATTAAATAAACTTTATCTATATATAAGCACCCTAATTTGAAGATAAAATTTAATAAACTTTTCACATTAAGCAATGATCAATATGTTGCAAATAAAGTACATTACACTGATTGATCAATGAACATAAAGTCATAAACATATGTTCTTTTTATTTTTATTTTTTTTGTGCAAATATGTTCTTTTTACTCTAGGTATATGTTCATTACATTTTGATAGTATGTTATTTTTACTTCAGGTATATGTTCATTACATTTTAATAGTATAATCTTTTCACTATAACTTTATGTTCGTTACTTTTATATATCTTGTTCTTTCCTACAAAACGATTGTACGTTGCACCGTACAGGCGCCTGTAGGAACCAACTATTACGCTTAGTCATCAAAAATAAAATTTGTTACACATGGCCAATGGCATATAACAAATTGCAATTAATCTATCATCATCATTTCTTATCAACTGCCAATGGCCAATACAAACTTAATTTCTTTTATGTATATCCAAAAAGATTGGTCTTACTATGTGATGATCGCTTATAAAATAATAAATTAATCTATTATATCATTAACTGAATAACCTTATAATGCTAATGAAATAATTTTATATCATTAACGAAATAATCCCATTCATACAAGTGATTTAGGTCCTGTGCTTTTGTATTTTTGGACAGAGCAAAACTGAACATGAGTCAAAAAAGCAAAGTAGGGCAAATTTCAACTGAGCATAACAACTCAAAAAAAAAATCTTACTTCCTCCCTTAATATTCATTTTTATTATAAAAGCAAATATAGTAAATTTGTAAGTGTGACAAAATGTGGGAGGTAAGATGATCACAGAGGACTGCTAAAAGTAAAAATAATTCGAGTTTTTTAAAACATTCAAAAATGAAATATGAGTTGTACATTTTATTTTATTCTTTTGTTGAAAAAAACCAATTTTTTTTTTTTTAATGTGTTTCGAAACCGAATTGATCTCAGGATCTTCTAAATCCGAGTAAGAAATTCTAACCATTTAAGTTATCCCTTACTATAAAAGAACCAGATATTATGATACTAAGAGAATATATACACAAATACTTGTGGACTTTAGAGCATAGATTGAGATATATTCAACATGAATATTGCAAAAGTTGCATCAATGATCTAATGTTATGTCTGAACATAATTGCAAACGAGAATTTTAGAGTTTTTACTCAATAGTCAATACTTAATTCTGCAAATAATTCTGACTTTTTTCAGATTAGGAGAGTTTCTTTTTCTATAGGTAATAAGAATGGAATTATGCCAGATTTTATTTACAAATAAAAAAACATTTCCCATTAATTGTGTTGCTTTCAATCCCCAAATTCTGCCCAATTAGGCAAAAGTATATCATCCCTTGATAGTTTAATTTACCTGATTTTATAATATTTGCCTCCTTATATAGTCATTTTTATCATATGTTAATATGTACTCCGTAAAAGGAAAGATAAAGTGAGGGAAATTTTTTTACCAGTGGATAACATATGTCATCATGGTTTCGCTTTTAGTGTTCACAAGTTTTTTTTTTTTTTACAAGCAGTGTTAAGTTATTGATTGATGTACTTTAAGTCTTCTCATTGTAAACTTTTTTAATTAGAAGCCATTTTAATTGCCCATGTTTTATTTTAACTAATGTGGAAAAATTTCACACTACACAATTAAGAATCACAGAATACCTTTTTTAAAAAAAAAAAATCGAAAATTAGCTACAAAACATCCATAATTATTTTTATTAGACATTGTTGCAAGAACTGAAGAACATGACATGATGAATAGCTAATGAAACCAAGAGAGTGTCGTATGATCAGATTCAATGAAATCAACACTATAACAATATTACAAATTACCTTACCTTTAAAGTTTGCAATTTTCTTGGGACAATGACCTCTGTTATCACGAGGTTTACAATATTACATCAATAACTTACGTATTATCAGTTGTAATTTTGTAAACTTGTAAATTAAACTTGTGACTAACAGTTCAGAAATTTTGTATCATTACTCTTTAAGAAAAAGTTTTACCGAAATTATTTGGGTTTCAAACTTATTGGCAAGAATGATGTACTACGTAATATATTTAAGGAGTACAGGAATAACAAGCTGCTCAAGAACAAGATTTTACTTAATAAGAAACATATTTTAATAGTCGTATATGAATATGACTAACTTGTTTAATTAGATTAGATGAAACATGGACAATACTGATAGAGTATAAAACATAATTTTATGTCTCAACCAAACTTTTAGATTGATTGGGCCTTTGACAATATCTCCCTCAAAAGAAAAAAAGAAAAAAATACGGGCAATATCAAAATCAAGTATGCTAACATTTTAGTTATAAATTAAATGAGTTAGATGGGTTCGAAAAAGAAAAAAAAAAGAATAATACACAGTAAAAATTTCTCCCCTTTCCAAAATCCTAGCCTTCATTGTTGAAGTTTGAAGGGCTTCCATTGATTTTAACAGGTAGCTAAAAAGCTCCAATCATTGATTTTTTTATAAAAAATTTAGGTTTATAATAATTTTTCCTTCTTTTGGGAGGAAACTTTCTCCCTCAAAAGAAAGAAATTATGATCTAATTCGAAAGACAAGGGTTTTTCGACCTTCTACGAAAGACAAGGTTTATCTCCTCTTTTCAGGGAAGAAATATAACATTACCCATTACAGAATTGATTTTTTTAAAACAAAGACACCTTTTTTGGGCCTTTTCTATAAACAGTCCAAAGACAATAAATTCATTTTGGCCTTTTGGGCCTTTCTTGATATCTGAAACAGATCCAGACATTAAAATATTATGGGCCTTTTCTATTATCTTTAATAAATCCAGACAAGAAACAAAGAATTTATGTCAATACTCTTTTCAATGTTTTCATATGATGAAAATGAAAATATGGGGTACTACAGAAAAAACTATAAGTTAAACCATGAGCAATGTGTGGTTCCTACAGGCGTGGGTATCTTGTATTGTACAGCCATTTCGCGAAAAGAACATATTACACATATGTAAAGAACATATCGTTCTAATGAAAAGAACATACTATTAAAAAGTAAAGAACATATCGTTGTAATGTATTAAAAAGTAATGAACATATATTATCTAAATAAAAAGAACATATTTATATTAAAAAAGAGTGAAGAACATATGTTTATGTTCTTTAATTGTCAGTGTAATGTACTTTTATTTGTGATATAATGTTAATTACTTATTGTGAAATGTTTTTTTTTTTTAAATTATGGTGAATATACATAAATAATGTTCATTACATAATATTGTCATGTTCTTTATAAATATTACAGATGTTCTTTAGATGTATAAAAAAACATAAAATTGAATGTTCTTTACAAAACAATTATATGTTCTTTACAAAACAACTTTATGTTCGTTAAAAATCTACTACATGTTCTTTCCGCGTTTTTTGTCTGTACCTTGCTAGGTACAGGCTGCTGTACTTTAAAATTTTCATGAAAAGTGTCGCAGAAAAATGTATCATTTAAAATAAATATTCTACTACGTGCTTCATATATTCTTCTTTCTCAAAGTTTGTAAGGTTCCTTTTTAGTTGACACGTTTCTTTAGTCACGTTTGTCAATGCACAACCTCAATCGTTAATATCTTTAATTACCGAAAAGCAAAAATTATAAAAAGTTGATATCTTGAAAATATATCTCGCGACGAATCTAACAAGACTCCACATGATTATATTTTAAATTACATATAAATCATAGAACACGGTCAAAGAAAGGTGTATGAATAATGTTAAAGTCAAAACATATCAACGAAAAAAAAAACAGGGGTAGTAGATTTAGAGTGTGAATCAATGAGGTAGTATATGTATTGTTGGGCTTACAAATTTAACATAGATTGTGTGAAACCATGCAGTGGCTATCCAAAGTGACCCGATGGGCCAATTTATTGGAATACCCAGGCCCAAATCATTCATAAGCACACTTTAAGGTTCTTTTTATTTTACAGCCTTAATGAAAGAAACTGACTTAAACCTCAAGTGTCCCCAAAAAAGAGCCCAATCTAAACCACTTTAATTTTTTTGAGAAAAATCTAAACCACTTTATAGTATACAGGAAAAAATAATTTTACAAATCTAGCCTTTATACTACCGAGTACTTTGTATCATTTAAATTGGTTACTCCATAGAATTCACTATATCTTTTGAAATAAAAACAGTCATTGAAACCTCATCGGATAATGTGAGTATAAATTAGCTATAGATTGTAATGAGAATTTAATTGGTTAAATGAAGATACTCAATATTGAGGATGAAGACACATTATCATTTACTACTCTGTTTTGTATTATTTGCATAATTTGACACATGGTGCAAGAATGTCTAATCGTTGCAAATAATATGAAACGGAGCTAATATATGAATTATATCTATTACCCGTACCAAACATTATACATGGTGCAAGAATTATGATTTAAGAATTATTTATTTCTATAATTTTTGTAAAATAAAACACTCATCTATTTTAATCTCTATCGAAAAATTAATGTCATTATACCATTTATACCTTGGACCAATATTGTAAAGCCATCTTGATAACAAGAATTATTCCATAATAAAAACTTAATTAAATTGGAGAATGCAGCTTTTCAGCAAACCAATCAAATAGTATAAAATCTTAAGATGATATTATGAATATTGAAGTACATAGTTTGCCTCATAAATCGTTCATGTGGTACAATGATTAGATCTATTCAAAATGGTCATCACAAAATAAAAAAAGTAAAAAATAGAAATGTTATAATTATGAATTTCCATATAATTATAATCATATACTACGAAATAATTAAATTGTTCTTGATATAGTAATATGGTACTACTCTTCTAGGACTAATAGTCTAATACTATAAGAAGTGTTAATTTGAACTTTGAAATTATGCTCTCTCTTTCTCATGATACCCTAGTGATAATAAAATCGACAAGCCGCATACAAACCCCATGACCTTTATAGCTTTATAAAAAAATACCATTAATAATTTAAAATATCTAAAGAGGTCTTTTTATATCTTTGTATTATTTTATTATATAACGCACCAATGATCCATCATGTCCAATTATAAGTCATGGGTATCTCACTAGATTATGCTTGCTTTTTAAAAAAAAAAAAAAAAAAAATTGAAAAATACATAAATAAAAATTAGATGGGTGAAAATATTGGATTATGCTCTTTTACAATAAATACGTCAATCATATGATACAATTGCAATGAAATCTATACATTGTGGTTCGACTGCTTTTTGTGCCCATTACAGCTGGCGCATGCATTATGACTAGGCCATTAGGGTTATGGTTAGCCTAGTTGACTTAAGAGGTACTTAGCTCAATTCAATATACTACGTAGTGAGACATTTGATACATCGACTCGAAATGCTTGTGAACATAATACGTATTAATTGGTCCGGAACAATCAGAAAAATTAATATAAGAATGTGTTTTTTTAATTGAGTGTTTTCTTCACAAATTTTCATTTATAGTTACAGTGAAATGCAATATATGAATGATATAGCATTATCATAGACATTAACATGAATTTCCCCTTACGAATTTACATTTAATTCATTCGCATCACCTTAGCTTATTACAAACCGTCAAACAAGGCGTGAAATTTTACTTGACACTTCACCATTCCAATTATTGTAAATACAAACTAGAATAATTAATCGTCTACTAAACAATAACTGGTTTATTAAATAGAATTAGAATGGTTTTGATTAGTTGTTAATTTGGTGAAGGATATACGAACTCTTTTCATTTGGTACGTAAGTAGTAACCGTAATAGAAAGTACACCGTAGCTTTTAACACTTTAGCATCCAAGTTGCTATAACATCACAAATTTTATCTGTGAACATGATTCGTTTATCAAAAAAGACGACCCACATTCATCAATTTTTTTAAGATATTTGTGGATGCTATTTCAACCAACACAATATTCTGCCTATAATTGTTTTGACCCTTCTAGTGATGCCAATTAAAATTGCTTAGGAAATAAGAACTAATTCGACATTATTTACAAAATTATCCGAGTATCAACTATATTCTTATCATCAAGCAGTTTGTTACTTTACATCGGATGTTTAACTTAACTATATTTATGATAATCTAAAAAATTTTGTCTAAACTTTTCTCTTTTGAATTATGAAAAATGGTGTACTTATTTAATTCGAACATATTATTTTCTAAACTTATTGTAACGCGTACGTGTTTTTGTGTCTAAACCTTTTTTATGCTAGCTTATTTTCTACAAAGTATAAACTTAATTAATCTAAATGGAAATAGATTGTGAATTATTAAGGATGAAAATAGACCGACGCAAATCTCATCTTATCCGTACATCACTAATTCACTACCAAATCTGCCTTAAATTCTAAAAATAAACTTTTGGCCCGTATTAATTAATTAAAAGATCAATGCGATATTAATCATTAAAAAAACTAATAATTTAATAAGGTTAATACTCCGTGTTGCAAATTTAATTTGCAAGGTTCATAGAAGGATCATATATAATACGAGTATAAGCTGGAAATAAAAGAAGCTGTTTAGATGTGACCCTTCATGAAACATTATACATGTAATAATAATGATTTTATGGCCCTTTCTTTCCGTCAACCAGTAGTTGTTATTAATTTTTTATTTTTTGGATTTCATAAAGCAATTACTATATCATGATCAGCCATGCTAGTGAGCCACCAACTTACCAAAATATTAATGCATATTATTACCACTCAAATTATTTTCTTTCTAATGTAGTAGTAGTATTATACCAGTATTGTACTGAGTACGTGCTTTTCATTTAATACATATTTTATCATTAATTAAAAAAAAATTATTTCAGCGGACAGAGCAAAGTTGGGATTAGTATAAAAAAAATAGATAAAAGTTGGGCAAACAGGGTACATATAAAGTAGGGGTTGATAAAAAATAAACGAAAGTTAGGATTATTTTTAGCGGACTGAGCAAAGTTGGACAATATATAGTACAGATTATAACACGAAATCTACATGCATGTGCAATACGTAGCACAACTATATATAATTTGTGTTTCTACTTCTACTGAATTTTTATTTTTCTCTTCTAGGTGCGTATCCTTTGACTTCTATGCAGAGAGTAGTATACATTATACGAGTACAAGTATTAGTTTATTGTTTTAGTCCTTTAGATGACAACGATTGTGATTAGGGAAGATTTTGTAAACAAATTAAACGCGGTACACATACACTCTTTTTCCAATTTATTTAATTAACATAGTGTAAGTAGTAAAATAATATGTATTTCATTTGTTTTATACAGTCTAAATTAAATATGCTTCATCAAAATGTTGGGTGCAAAACTTGTTCAATGATCTCGTCTTTTTAATAATTTCCACAATCAAGAACTTTGATATTCTTGATGTTAGAATCAATGTCTTCTTGTAAAAGTATAAGATTTTGTTATCTTTCTTAGAATCTTGTCTTGACTTTAAGATAACCCATTAATTTATATTAAAGCTACTAATTAAATCATGTAAAATAAGATGAATGTTGATAATGAGTGATGCATTGTTTACGGTAGTGGAGCCCTAATAAATATTAACACCCTAAGGGGTAAAAAACGTCTAATAATTACGGAGTACAACATAATACTTGTATATAATTGATTCTAGTAACTCCATAATTTTTTATAAGTTTGAAATCTCTTACAAGTTAATCCGTTTCAGATTAGTAGGCTAAAAGAGGATCATACCCTAAAAAAGCTCATAGTGATAATTGAATCTCCAATCTCAAAGTTGTAACAATCTACAATTTTTTTTTTTCCTATTCAAATAATAACCAAAATATAGGAAAGATAAAAGATTAGTGCACAAAACATTCAATTAAAGATTTACGACTTCCGTGATTAAACCGAACGCGGCATGTGTTTCACAAAATAAAAAAAAATAAAAAAACCACAAGGGAGTTTGTGGGGGTTAAACAAACTGAAAGCCGCAAATAGAAATAGGGTATGTCTAATTGTCTATGTACTATGTTTGTGATGAATTTGCGTGTACAACAAAGTGACTTAACAAAATGACAGCTAAAGAGCACCACATAATATCATAACCATTTGTTAATAAGCTACGTGGATCAGTTTTCCAAGTTGGATTTTAAGTAAAGAAAAAGGGGTCACCGGTTTTATTTTCTCAGATATTATGGAATCATCAAATTTTTAAATTTAAATTATTATTAATAATAATAATTCTAAAAAGTAATGCGTGATATCTTTCAAAGTTATAACCAATGAGAAGCTGAAACGTAAGATGGTTTCTCTCACCTCCATTTTGGTGCCCTTTTTCTGGTGAATCTGGCTAACTGATCATTGCAAACTGCCTAAGATTCTGGAATTTTGTCCATTTTTTTGGATTTTTAGGGGCTGGGTTTTGTGATTAAAAATTTTCTATAAATACAACAAATATTTGTAGAGCTGTGAAAATACACTTGTACATGTCTATTATCATATGGAGTAATCAAACTTGCTAGGCGGAGATGATGGAAAACTCACCCTGTGATTTGTAATTTTTTTACTTATAAACTTAAGTCTAACCACCTATATAAGTTTATCAAATAAAAGAAAAAATTAAATAAAATTTTCATAGTTACTTATGTGGCTATGTCTAATGAGTAGTTGAGTACGGTACTACTTTATAAAGGCTAAAATAATGTTCATACCTTAGGGCGTGTTCGGCGCTAGCTTTTGAGTAACTTTTAGGTAGCTTTTAGTGGTTTGACTAAGTCAGATCACTACTTGACACAAAATGTGGGTGTTTGGCAAAGTAGTGGTTAAGATAGCTTTTAGGGGTTGTTTGGCAATCGGCGGTTGACTATTGGCTATTGGCTTGTTTGCTTGGCTTTTTAAGTTATTGTGTTAAGCTGGCTGTTTTCAAAAGTGTTTGGTAAAATTATAAATGATTGCTAGCTGTTTATTAGTGATAAAGTGGGTTAACAAGTCAAAAGCCAATAAAAAAAAGGCTACTCTTATTAGCTTTTGGCGGAAAAAGCTAGCTTAAAAGCCAACTACCAAACATAATTTTTGGCTGTTTGACCAAACTTAAAAGCCAAAAGCTAGGCAAAAAGCCAATTGTCAAAAAACCCCTTAGTGGTGGTGGTAGCTTTTATGAAAAGTTAGAAAGATTAGCTTTTGAAATTGGAGGTAGCTTTTGAGGTAGTTGTTGAAAATTTAATCTATACTTTTAAAAATAAAATGTTGATTTTTATATGTAACAGCTAGTCAACCGCTACTTTACCGAACACTCATATGTAAATTATTTATCTTCACAGCTAACAGCTTGTTGACAGCTAACAGCTACATACACAACTCACAGCTACAGCTACCTTCACAATTATATTTTGCCGAACATGCCCTTAACCTTTTACCGATTAGAAGAGAAAAAAAAAAAAAAAAAAAAAAAAAAAAAAAAAAAAAAAAAAAAAAGAGCTGAGAAATATTACTTCATACTCCTAACTAAAACATTAATTGGATAAATCGCATCCACCATTTTAAAATTGTAACCTTGCTTGTGCATTTTAGTTTAACAAAAGTAAGTTCAATTATGTAAAAATCAGTAACTTTAAACAAGAAATATAATAGAAAATCATAAAAAAAAAAAATAATTTCAATTCAACAAAAGTAAGTTCGTTTCTGTAAAAATTAGTAACTTTAAAGAAGAAATATAATAGAAAATCAGTAAAATAATTTCAACTCAACAAAAATAATTTAAGTTCAACAAGAATAATTTTTTAAGTAAAAATAATTTCATTTCGGCAAAAATGAGGTGAAGTGAATGGGACCTTACAAGGCCCAATAAGTTTCCATATTAAAACAAACTGATGATAGTATGAGTAATTTCTTTACCTTGTAAAATAGAACTACACACTTATCTTTTTTCTCAACGTGAGACACTCATAAGTGAAATTACTGTGAGTTTCAAACTTTCAATATCCTTTCCGATACATACATCAACTGTAAAAACTTCTACGAAGTAATATTTACCTATCTAGTTAATTCAGAATACTCTTCAACTATCTCCAAAATTGGCATCACCCAAAAAAAAGGTGGGAAAAAAAGGGTACATCCATACAATGATACAAGTACTCTATAATACGGAGTAAAAAGCTGATTTTTTTTTTATTTTTTTTTATTTTTTTTTTTAAACAGAAAAGAGTTATACACTAATACGTACTCGTATTAATTATAGTATAGAGAGTACAGAACTTAGCAATTAGCATAGCTTGGGCCAGCTAACTGAGGCATGCAAGTAACAAAGTCAACTATGATGATGCTTCCACTCTCTTCTTTTTTGTTCGTGAATTTCTGACCCGGGGTTAAACACCGTTAAACTGTAAAACCAAAGTCAACCATTATCATCTGAACACACATTAATTATTGTACCAAGCTAGTACGAGTACATTTTAAAGGACTATATTTATATGTATTAGAAATCAAATTGCATTTTGTTTTACAAATAATCTACTATATATTGATTTTGTTTTTTTTTGAGGAACTACTATGTATTGAATTTGTTTCTCAATTAGATGTAAATAATTTACTACCTAATTTGTTTCTCAGTAGATATGTTGGTGTCGAATATTAATATATATTGTGTAAGTGATGTTGAAGCTAGGGTGCAAATCATAATTCCGGAGTACACTATATGACTAAGTAATTTAATTGTACATGGTGTGAGAAATAAAGTACTGTAAAATCAGAAAAACATAGTTTGAAATGTAGGCCGAATTTGATTGATGTAGGTAAAACGTTGTGACGTGTTAACAACACTGTCTTAGAAGCAAAATTCGCCCCGACTATGGTGCAATCGGAGATGGTGTTGCCCCCCAAGAATTAACACAGCGATCTCTCTTAATGTGCACTAAAAAAGAGAGACTAGGAACTCACAATATGCTCAGAATTATTTTAGAGGAAAACTAGAAGAAAAATAGAGAGAAGAAGGAAATTGTTTTTTTTTTGTGTATTTTGAAAGCCACGAAAATCAGTTTTTTATAGAAGAAGGAAGGCATAACTGATGGAGAAAATCAAGCCACAAAATAATTCGTGGGAGAAAAATCAGGGGCAGTTACAAACGTTTAAAAACCGAGTCAAACGTTCACTAGTAGAAAAAGGCTCATTTGCGTCGCTCATTTATAGTGTATTTGCGTCGCTTTTATGAGCGACGCAACTGCTCGCGACGCAAATGATTTAAAAGTCATTTGCGTCGCTCCTAGGCGTGACGCAAATAAGAGTCATTTGCGTCATTGGCGGATCTATGAAGGGGCCTGGGTGGCACCGCCCCCCCCCCCCCAAATTTTTTATTTTTTATTTTTTTATTTAAGTAAATATATAGATTTATAAGTTAAATACAATTTTTATGCAATAAATAACATCAAATTAGCTTTGTCATAGTGGTAATGCATTTAGTTTGGACTAATTTAAAGTCTTAGGTTCAAGCCTTTATACTAGCATTTTATTTATATTTTTTATTTAGTGCCCCTCCACACTAAGTATTCTACATCCGCCACTGTATTTTGCGTCGCTCCTTTATAAAGGAGTGACGCAAATAAGAGTTATTTGCGTCGCTCTTTTATAAACTTCTTTTTTGTTATTTGCGTCACTCCTTTATAAAGGAGCGACGCAAATGACTCTTCTGATAAACTTCTTGTTTGTTATTTGCGTCACTTGTTTATATAGGAGTGACGCAAATGACTGACTAGACAATACAAAATTGCTTTATTTGCGTCACTTGTTTGTTTAATGAGTGACGCAAATGAGGTGAATTTTTTTTTAAATATAATAATTGCCTTGTATATGTTTGTAGTACCCGTTTTCCTTACTAGTGGTATAAAGTAATATGCTAACGCTAATATAATTGAAATTAAAATGCAATATTATTGAATAATGCAAATGTAAATTTCGGCAGAGTCTCCTTTGTAATTTGGCCTACCCATAAAATTGGGAATGACGACATTATATTAACAACCTGTCCAATAATTTACATCTCAATATCATAGACATTATACTCATCATCCCAACACCAATTAACCAAAATCATTCATGTCAAGCCTATAATCCAAAACAAGAGTCCAACATGCGCTAAGTGTAAATCTAAAGTTCAACATTACATATAAAATACTCTGCCCAAATATCTCGAATCTCATTTATCTCCTCCTCGGTGTACATTGTAGTTCTTGAAAAATCCTATCAACACAACAAATAAACAAGAGGAAAGTTTTTATTCAGGATTGTAGCTAACATCAAATTGTATTTATCAAACAAAAAATGAAATATTTGACAACTTATACCCGAATAAGATCCTCACTGCTATGGTGATGTTCAAGTATTTCGTACATATAACGCATGATGTAGTAGCCACACTCACGTCCACCCAATTGTTGAGGACACTACATGTAATATATTTATAAGTTCAAAGTTTATACTTTTCATGGTATGGGCATAAGATGAACTGCTTAGATTTTTGTTTTTCCATCACATGTGTCATGTATAGTAGGATACGATCTGCATCACTATGCAAATAGGTTTCTGAAATCATTTCCGGACACATGAATCCAATGGAAGCCACATCCACCGTATCGAGTAAGTCACTCAAGTCCCTACATATATATCATGTAATAACATTATAAACGGTAATAAATAAGTATATATGGGAAGAGTGAAATTTGAATATCTTACATCATAAAAACTTGCAAAACTAAAATATTCAGCCAAGCTCCCGTGAGAAGTTGATTGACATCTTCACGTTTGATAATGATGTCCTTACTATCTTCATAACTAAAGGTCCAAGCATCAACCTTTACCTTAATAGTTTCACCTTCGGGTAATGAAGATAACAAGCTATTCAAAGACCCACACTTCTGAGACAAGTTTTCCAAAGCATAATCCATAAAAAAAACTTTTTTTGGATTGGTGTTGGACTCTTTTGTTTCGTGACCACTTTCAACTAATTTCAGTTTGTCTTGCATGTTTTCTTTGGCCGCTTTGTTGTTATCATCGTTCTTATGTGATATGAATTCCTAATCAATAGTAAAGCAAATCTATTCAACAATTTGCTATATTTTGTATGGAAAACTATATGTAAATTGTTACAAAAATAATTTACCTTGTCATGCATGAGTGAAACCAAGTCTTTCGACCATTGGGTAAATGTACCATGAGCATGCTTAAGTTTCTTGATGACTGAAGAAGGAACTGGAACCGAGAATTCTTTGAACTCGTCAAAAAAATCATCAACACTTAGCTTACCCTCACGTGATCCGGAAGGAGGTTATTGTGATGATCAAGGATTAACTCCGGATGATATGTACCTTCAGCGACAATGACTTTCTCAGAGTCATTTTTCAACAATGATAGCCGACAAGGAACCGGTTCCTTACAAAGATAGAAAAAAATCATTATTAAAAAAATAGAAAACTGAGTTACAAAGTTAAAAGTATGTCGCAGTCATAAATCATTAAAAAAAAAGATAAAAAAATATAAAATAACAAAGTTTTGGATACCTGTATGTTTGCAAATGGATCATCACCCACTGATTTGCTATTACTAGGATTTTGTTGAGTCGTCCGGCCTATGTTATTCATTTCCATCAATTCAGTTGGAATTTGAATACCAATTTGTTTAGCAAATAACATAAACTTCTCTTGAACCATGGAATCCATTTTAGAATCCATCTCCTGCATAGTCTCCTCTCATACCCTCCGGGCTACTTTTGCCTCTAATTCTTCCAACTCATCATCTCCGAATTCCCTACCCCGTCGGCTACTACGCCTCTCTCCGGATCCCCATACAGCTTTAATGCCAATTCCACTGCCAAATGCTATTGCCCGACCATTACGATCTTTTTTCCCAAGGGCACGAGATAAGATATCATCATGCCTATTAGGAACAAATTTTCCATCAGCTTGTTGCTTTCTCCAATTATCCTACACAAAGACTTCAAGTTAGAAAACTTTGGTTGCAATACATAAACTTAACAAAATATATTCAAAATTGAAATAAAGACTTATTACATACTTACAATGGATTCTTTCACCTCTCTTGTTTTCTCATCCGGCAAATAAGGATTTCCCTTATCATCTTCTATTGATCTTTCTAGAAGCCAAGCATATGTCCTATCCGACAAACTAGACACAACCAAAGAACAAGATGAAGTACTGGATGCTGAAGATGCCGTGGGAATATACCCTTTTCTACGCCATACAATATTCATTTCACCATATGGTTTGGCTCCTAAATGGTGAGGGTATTCGTTGAAAGACTGGCTTTGTCTTGCCTTCTCACTGATTTCCTATTTTCACGAGCATAAATGAAGATTAGTACATAAGAATCCGTTAACAAAGTATTAATAACCCGCATGATCATTGATATTAATACACACAAACCTTAAAATCATCTGTACTATGCTCCTCCACAAATGTTTTCCACATATCCTCATGTATGAAATCATAGAGTACATACAACATTCTTTTCTCTTTCGGCATATTCCTAGTACATGTGATCCAACCACTGAACAATTTTGTTTTAAAATCTCTCCAAGTTTTATCACAAGTGCGTAGGACCTTTTTTTTCTTGTCTTCATCTTCTTCGATTTGAGCACACAATGTAGATAATCGGCTATCAACATATGTACCCAGAGAACAATCGGGAAATAGTGAGCCATGATCTTCTTAGACCCAAAAACAATTCAAGTAGTTATCACCTAAATGAGATAGAACATTCAAGAACAGTCCCAAACCGGGGACTATTCAAGACATACTCCTAATGAGTAAGCCCTGAACGGGTATCTAAGCCAATGATGCAAGTATTATTGCAATTCCAATCAATTATATCACAATTAAAAATCTCATACAATTCACAATCATTATACCAACCAGAACAAATAAGTTAATATTGCAAAGAATGGTTTAGATATATATACCACAAGTGAAGACAATCTCATATGCGTACTACCGCCTTAATCGTTTGTCCACAACCAGAACCTCGAGCAACTTGTGGTATTCACTTCCGCATAATTAAGAATCTACCATAAAAAATTACATATATTAAACCAACATAGTTGATTCAACTTAATCTGCCATGTGAAATAAAAGTTGTTATTCGGCATTGCTTATTAGCCAATCATGGTGTAAAACTTGAAGACCTGAAACGAGTGTTAAGCCATCCGCAGGTATTTAGATCTTAAACTAATCCATGTCTTTATTGCCATCAAAGTTATAGTGAAACGCTAAACATCGCCCGCAATTTACCATATAAAGCCCACAAATATGATATGATTTGACCATTATGCCCATTTTCTAAAATTGAAATAATCTCGGTGTAAAAAATGTGGAGCCGTACTGGCTCGCCGGGGGAGATCGGAGGGCAGGCCGGAGATGCGGGGGACGCCGGAGGTACGTCGTCGTCGACGGAAAACGAGGTAAGTCACCGTTAAAATTCACGGTTTACCGTCGGAGTGGCTCCGACGCCTAGGATGGACGCCCAAACCGTAGCCTGGACGTCCAAGCCAGACGCCAGAACCACTAGAGTGGCGTCCAGCCCAGACGCCCAGACCACCAGACTGGCGTCCTGGTCAGGCGCCACTCCACTGGGTGAGGCGGCCCTGCCAGGCGCCAGTCCAGTGGTTGTGGCAGCCCTGGCAGACGCCACCCTTATAAATTATTTTTTTTTCTTTTTTGATTTTGTTGTTGTTTTTTATTTAATTTTTTTTAAAAAAAAAAAATCGAAAATGATTTTTTAAAAAAATTCGAAATGGGTTTTTTTTAAATTAAATTTGAAAATTCGAAATAGGTTTTTTTAAAATTAAATTTGAAAATTCGAAATGGTATATTTTTAAATTTAGTTTGAAAATTCGAATTGGGTTTTTATAAAAATTAAGTTTGATTATATATAATTATGCTTTTTTTTGTGTTAATTCTGTGTAAATATAGAAATTAAATGTATTATCCGTTAAATGTATTTATTGTAATATATAATTGATGCAAGAATATGGTGGAGACGGAAATGATTACAGTGGGATATTTGGACATGATGGTCCATTCGAAGAAGCTCAACAGGCGATTGATTGGGCAAAACAGGTTGCAATTGCAGCTGGATTTTGCTTGGTAGTAGTAACTCATAAATCTCAACGGGATGGTAGAATGGATCGCATTTTGAGATGTGATCGTTATCGCAAAAGAGAAGAAAGAGATTTTCGTACAACCACTCGGTTTGATACAAAGCGGAAAGGTTGTGGGTGTGAGTTCAGAGTAAAGGTTCGACAACTACGGAGTCGTGACGGTTGGGAAGTGATTGGTTACTCTAAATGGGGGTATCACAACCATGAGATGATAGTATATGAAGAGGGTCATCGACAACTGAGCGGCTTAAGTCCTGCTGCGAAACTAGTTGTGAAAGAAATGAGTGATGCTCAAGTGAAGCCTGCTAAAATATTAGCATCTGTGTTAGAGAAATTTCCAGAAGACCATCCAAACCGAAGACACATCTACAACGTCAGACAGCAACTCAGGTTTGAACGGTCAGAGGGAAGGAACCCTATACAACAGCTGCTACACCAGGCACAATCACGTGGTTACCTGTTCTGGTTTGATTCTGATACAGCGGAGGTGACTCATCTTTTCCTTGTGCATCCTGATTGTGCTGATATGATCAAGTCTTGGACATTTGTGATTTTGATCGACTCAACGTACAAGTCAAACAAGTACAAGTTCCCACTGGTTGAGATGGTTGGGATGGCTCCAACGAACCAGAACTTTCTGATTGGTCATGCAATCATCAAGGATGAGACGGCTCCAAGTTATTATTGGGTGTTGGAGAAGCTGAGAAACTACATCGGGCCTAATGTTCATCCAGCAGCCATCGTCAGCGACTGCGAGGGAGGTCACTTTGCCCCCATAGCAGAGCTGTTTCCCGAATCGAACCACTTATTGTGCACATGGCACATCAACAACTGCGTGAAAGTGAAAGCCTACAACCTTTTCAAGAAGAATTTGGAAATGGCAGAGAGATTGGTGAATGGTAAGTGGCGGAAGATCCTACAGGCTACCACAGAGGAAGCGTATGAGCGAGCATTGGCTAACTTCAGGGATTCGTACCAGTGGTGTCCGGCACTGGTGGACTATGTGATGCATCAATGGGTCCCTCACAGGGAAAAGTTTGTCAAATATTGGACAAACTAGGTACTTCATTTTGGGAACACTACAACATGTAGAGTTGAGAGCGCTCATAGAGCTACCAAGGACTGGATTGATTCATCGACCGCTGCTTTGGATACACTGTTCGCTAGACTGAACAAGTCAATTGAAACTCAGAAGAACGACATCAGGAACTCTCTAGAGGACTCCAGACGACGACATGGTACGATG
The DNA here is from genome assembly GCF_001683475.1 of Chenopodium quinoa. Classification (NCBI taxonomy): domain Eukaryota; kingdom Viridiplantae; phylum Streptophyta; class Magnoliopsida; order Caryophyllales; family Amaranthaceae; genus Chenopodium; species Chenopodium quinoa. The sequence continues at coordinate 1,033,989 of NW_018742987.1, read as the reverse complement.
TATAGCCATTTATATTTAAGATTCTCCATGGTCGTGTGTCGCACTACTGCTTGGGGTTGATTCTCACTGAGCTGAACAGGGTGAGGGACTTGGCTGACGAAGTGTATGCTCGGTGTGTGTGTACTATTTCAGTAACTCATGGATTACCTTGCGCATGCACCATTCACCGCGTTATTACAGAAGAAAGGGCGTCGTTACATATTGATCAGGTCCATTCATTCCGGAGGACGCTTGTTATTGGTGAGCATGCAGACACTCAAACGGTCGACCGTGAACAGGAGGAGTTGGAGCAGTTTCGTTCGATGTACGACCGAGTGTCCTCCAGCCATCCTTCTATTATTCGTGACGCTACTCATGTACTTCATGACATGTTCCACCCGTCTACCTTAGATTATGAGGAACCCGAAGGAGTTGACCGTCCTCGAGGTCGACAACGGCGGAACAGGGGTGCGTTTAAGTATATCCGTGGTCTTGGTCGTGGTCGTTCTCGTGGTCGGACATCGTCATCTAGTCGTAGTCAATCTTCATCGTCTGTGAATATGCCCCTGAGAACTGGTACGTTTTGGTTGTTTTTATTGCACATAGTTTTAAAGTGTTACTCCTGCCTTCTTAACTGTCTATAATTATATGGTGAATAGGAAGAAACGATGTTGATCAGTTTCCGTACAAATGCGCAGTCATGCATTTCGGCCTGGGAGTGCATAGTCAAGCTTATTATCCTTGTACCACGGTTCTCCCTTGGCGGTCGCGTGAGACTGTCACCACACCGGTTAGAGAGCTAGTTATTGCGTTTCTTGGGTCGTCATACAGACATTTCATCCGACTAGACATGTCAACCGATTTTCCAGTGCCACCAATTATACCTCGGTGGTACAACATTCGCACAGCGAGCGTAGAGGGTTGGGATGCGCTATATCATGACCGGATCCACGAATGGAACACCCTAGCTGCATTTTAGTTTTTCATGTTTACATTCTTTATTTGTAATCTTATTTGTACGTTGCTCTTTTAATGAGAACATTAATATTTTATATTGTATTGCTTACTGCATTCTATATGTTGCATGGGTAAGTTGCGCGGATCCACGAACGGTTATATCAAAATTTAAAAACAGCACTGATAATATGTTTAAGTTGGAAGCTAAAAGAACAATCTAAAATGTTACAATCTTACAACATAATGTCCAACATAATGCTCTATAAATAAAATGACAAAACCATCAGTAATCCCTCCTCGATGACGACTCCCACTGCGCAAGGGTCTGTTTCAGACTATCAACAACAGCTCTCCCTGTTGCACTCATGCTGTCCTTCTAAAGAGAGAGTTTCTGTACGTCCTGCATGATCTTTCCCATCCACTGCATACAACAAAAAACAGAAGATGAAATACAATAACAACATATAAAACTTAATTAAAAGACAACGATAAATATAATAAAAGACATACCGCTTCCGTGGCAGTAGGCGGTGGCACATAATCATCATCGTTGTGGTCGAGATCTGCGATCAACCTCGGGTGCGAATACCGGTTGAACCATTCCGTGTAGTAATGGTCACACATGGGAGTAACCCCAGAGGGCGGCCGCTGCAACTCCGCAGTCCATAAGCGGGCCACCATCGGAAACTGGTCCCACGTCCCGGTCATGATATCCGGCCATTGCACGACATAGTCCCTCGACGATGCAGGTCGGACCGCCTTCATCGGGCATGCCGGGGGAGGAGGGACAACTTGGACAAATCCAAGTTGGCGAAGACAACGCTGGGGCATGTACGCCTCGACGATCTCACGATACTGAATGAGTCCCGTGTACAAGGTCCTGGGTACCCTAACACTAGGGTTCGGGCCGAAAGGCATCCAGTTCACCTGTACAATAACAACATATAAAATTTAATAACATGAATATAATATGTGCAAATAATAAAATGTGGAAACAATTTATAAACGTTACCTCTAAGGGGGACAGCCTGTCCAGCAATAACCGTATCGATCGGAGGCGGTCAACGGACTTCTTCTCCGAGCGCGGACTCCACGCACAAGCACGCGGCATCCCCTCATCAATAGGAACTGGGTCACGATGTGGTCGCAATGCAGGAAAGTACTCGTATATCCAGGTCTGCAATAGAGTCAGACACCCAGTGATACCTGCCGCGTCAGCCCGACTCGCAAATCCTAGTTGGCGATACAAATACGCCAACGTAGCCGATCCCCAGGAAAACTGGCCTACACTGTCGGGGTCACACGCCTCTACTATGTCGCGTGGCCTGAGCTTGTTTCCGCCGCTCTTATCCGGAAACAAGGTACATCCGAGGAGTAGAAAAACATAAGCACTCAGTTGTGCGTCGTGCGTCCTGCGTGCACTGGGGTACAAACACCGCTGCAACACGGATGCGATCTTCACACCTCCGTGTTCCCAAACACCTAGCGCCTCGGTGTACAGTGCAGCCCTGTCCACCGCCAACAACTCCGCCAGCAAATCTGCCTGATCCGCATCAGCCACAGCACAAAGTCGTTTACCCTCAACACGAATCCCCAGAATGGCCTCGACGTCATGTAACATGATCGTCATCTCACCGAACGGAAGGTGGAAAGAGTTTGTATCCGGCTGCCATCGCTCAATGAAAGCCGTGATCAGCGTACTGTCAATCTTATCGTGCATGGTGGCAGGAACGTGATTCACCCCAGTGCCCTCCAGTCGCTCGAACATCTCGCTCTCCGCCGGCCAGGCCTCAGCCCATGTACGCAAAAAGCTACAAGTCTTTTCCCGGGTATGACATTTCAACAACCCCGTAACTGAAGGCCTCTCCTGGTCCTCCCAAATACGGGCAGCTATGTGTCCTAGAAAGCTAGGAATCACACTCCCGTCAACAGGCCCACCGGGCACCTCACTCCTAACAACCCAAGAATCATTACCGGCCCTCGATCGTTTCCTGTTTGCCCCAGATACAGTGGATGTAGATGATGTGCCAGATCTACTAACAAACCTACCACCCCTACCCTTACGCACCTCCACCATATGTGTCTCGTACATGTCATCAACCCTCTGACTGAATGGATCGTAATCATCATACGGTCCACTGCCATCGTCCACATCCTCATCCTCATCTGCGCCCTCCTCCTGCTCCTCCTCCTGGTCACCCTCCTCAGCATCATCATCGTCATCGTCATCCTCATCCCGACGGTGGATCCGTTCTCTACGAGTTGAGGCCGAAATACCACGGGATCTGACATGTCTATGCCCCGACCTCTCCACTGAATAGCTTCTACTAAGAAGCTCTATATTCTTCCCCGCACCATGACGACCCAGTGAATTCTACACAAAATTTTAAAATATATAAACATACAAAAATTTATACGAAAAATAGCTACCACTCCCAAATCAAATAAACTAAAAACATACAAATAATTGTAAACAAAATATAAACATAGAAAAAATACAACGAAATTGAAAAAATTTATAAAAATAAACAACAAAATATAAAAACAATTCAAAAATATATTACACAAAAAAAAAAACAATATTTTAAAACAAATATAAAAAAAAGGGGGGGGGGGCGCCTTGGCTGGACGCCCAGCCAGCGGTGGTGGCGCCAGCTGCAGACGCCGCCACCAGTGGGCTGGCGCCAGCTGCAGACGCCGCCACCAGTGGGCTGGCGCCTGGGCTGGACGCCACAGCCACGGCTGCGGCGCCTTGAATAAACGCCACAACCGTGGCTATGGCGTCCAGCCCAGGCGCCAGCCAACTGGTGGCGGCGTCTGCAGCTGGCGCCACCACCGCTGGCTGGGCGTCCAGCCAGGGCGCCCCACCGCCGTCACAGCGGTTTTTCCCTTTTTTTTTTTTTTTTTTAGGAAATTGTACCTTGCCACCTTGGGACATCCTTCCCTCCGCCGCCGCCGCCAATTCCTTGCCTTGCCGCCTCGACATTGCCGTTGTTTGAATTTTTTTTTTTAAGAGAGGTTGAAAGAAGATGAGCAATGAGAGTGTGAGTGATGAGAGTGTGAGTGTTTTTTTTAAAGGTCAAGGGCAATTTTGTCAAACCAAGTGAATTTTTTGGGCTTTATGTAGTAATTTGTGGGCGATGTTTAACAAATCCCAAGTTATATTGCCATCAAAGTCCAATGAATAAAAAAACCTTATAACAGCTATATATAAATGAATGTAACAACATTGCTAAAATTTGAGGTGATGATTTTAGTTAAAAGGTTAAAATTTCCACGTTTGTTATGAGTTGAAATTTGAGAAATCGTGACATCCAATCCATAAGTTCAATTAATAACATTCCCTAAATATATATATATATATATATATATATATATATATATATATATATATATATATATATTTCTATTTTTTAACCTTTTAACTCAAATCATCACCTCAAATTTAAGCTCTTCCATCTATTAATTTGTATATGGTAATCAATATTTAGGATCTAATCTCATCTATGTAAGTAATGTTGTTACATTCATTTATATATAGCTTCCAACAAAAAGTAAAAGACCATACACATTTATTTTTAAATTTAGATCAAGATAGCATCTATCTTTATGTGCTTCATATATGTTTTCATTGATGCTAGGCCGCTAGGGTGCAAAAGCTTATTTTGAGCACATTCCATGAACATTATTGTGTCATAGATTTTACATGTATTTTATAATTTATTTAGCAGCATTTTTACAGCAAATTAAAGATAAGACAGTTGAAAAACAAGGGTCAATGTTACTGAATTTAATGGCCAGGATGACGATCGACAGCACGTGGCTTATCTATTTTTGCAAAACCGCTCACATAGTCATACTATGCACTCGATTTCAGCTATATATTTGAAATCAATAATATATTGCAAACCAGCAGCTCAAAAATCAGCAGCTCAAAGATGCAACCAGTTATATATTCAACTAAAATCTGCCATATATATTTTCTAATTAATGAACTAACACTAAACCTGAAATTAAACTAAGTCATTGTTCAAGTTAAATGCTACATTCTATCTACCATGAAAAGATTGAACATAAATAGAAGCAATCTTACCTTAGGTGAAATTGACTTCACAAATTCAACAATGTCAAGCCGAAATCCCTCCTCGAATTATTGTTGCTGTAATTTCTTGACTGGAATTCGAACAATTTCTATTTATGACTGAAATAGGGGATTTCGAACCCTTAAACCCAGAAAAAGACGTAATTCGAACAATTATTGTTGCTGTAATTTCTTGAAATCAACTATTGTTGCTGTAATTTCTTGACTGAAATTCGAACAATTTCTATTTATGACTGAAATGGGACGAATTTCTTAGGGTATTTTGCGTCGCTGCCAAAAACACTAGAAATCCCCCCTCGAAATCCCCCAATCGAACTTGAAGACCGAAATTGAATTTTTTGGGGTTTCTAGGGTTCGAATTCATATGCTTTTGAGTTGATTTTTTGCTCGAAATGGGGGATTTTTGGTCGGAAACAATCAATTTTTCTGGGTTTAAGGGTTCGAATTTCTTAGGGTTTTTGGTCTAAATTGCTCGGATTTGCTGCCGATTATGGGTCTTCAACTTGACTGCGATTTTAGATGTTAAATTTGTTGGGGAATCACAGTTTTTTGGCCGAATTTGTTGGATTTCAGAGACGAATTTGTGGGTGTTTTGCTGTAGAAATTCACTGGAATTGAATAACTCTTGCTTTTTTTCTTTTTGTTTAGTGAATGTAGACGTACGTGATGAAAAACTAAGGTCAAAAAACGCAGAATAACCTAAAGCCAAAAGAGTTATTTGCGTCACTTTATTATAAAAAAGCGACGCAAATAACCTTGTTTATAATGTTGTACACAGCTCATATGCGTCGCTCATTTAGTAAAAGAGTGACGCAATTTACTCAATCACTTATTTGCGCCGCTTGTTAACAAATGAGTGACGCAAATAAGTTTATTAATTGCGTCGCTTTAATAAATAAGAGCGACGCAAATGATAGAAAGTTGAAATGAACTTGAGTTTTGCGTCGCTTCTTGAATAATATGCGACGCAAATAACTTAAAAGGATGGTAAAAATAAACATTTGCTTCGCTTCTTAGAATGAGTGACGCAAATATGGCGACGCAAATGTACATTTTTCTACTAGTGGTTGTTGCGAGCTTTCGTAACTAAACGATCTCATAAAAACTGGAATATCAGTTACGACTTGGCCCAAAAAGGTAGCCCCACCGCACACGTGCCACGAACCGAACCGGTCGGGCGGCAGCATGCGCGTGGGGATGCCCCCTTCTAGCCCACAACAATAGGGAAAGCACTTCAAACACCAAAGTATAAAGACACATATTTAAACCAAGTAAAACCTTCCTTATCCCACCAATGTGGGACAAAGAGTTTTCCTCCAAAAATAAGAAACCTTCCTTTGCATTATTTCCAACACATGGCACTAGTTTTTGAGGAACTTAGTTATTAAATTAACGTTGGATCGGATGCTTAATGTTCAAAATACCCTCCCTTCCCACCCCTTCTTACCCTTGGTAGGGTAAAACACCAAACTAATCACAATTAGGTAGTGCCCTAGAATGTCATTTATTTAAAGCTTTGACCTTCCAAATAATAAACACAATATACATAATTTGGTTTGGTTTGGTAGAGATATTAAAATATTGAGATGAAGAATCTATCTTATTGGATAAAGCTTTATTAAACTATTTCCTATGCTCTTACTTTTATAAGTGCTATTCTTTTTAAAAATAAAAATAAAAATTAAGTGCTATGATGAATATTTTTTTATTTTTTTATTTAAAAAAAAAACATTATGTATAAAAATTAGAACTCTGTTAGATTAGTAATATATTGTTGGATTAGTCTTGGTGAATATGCATGTTTCGACTACTCTATTTTTTTATAAACTTTGATTAACGCATATAATATAGAATACCGTCTAATTAATAAGAACCTTCACCAACTCCTAATTTAATTAAACAACTTGAGCTGTACACCGTATGCCCTTTCCCATGATCTCCAATATACGTATAGCCGTATAGGAGATAGTATTAGAAAAATAAAGCTGAAAGTTTCCCAAATACCAACATTTAACAAGCGTTGTTCTATGCTAAGGAATACAATTAAGACTAGATTAATTAATGAAAGCTTTGTCTTATAATTTATAAAACTTTTTTTCCCCCTAGTAACTTATTATTAGTGGTAGGTAAGTGATACTTTTTGGTAGTTCATAAGTAACAAATCTTCTATCACATACATTTTCATGCAATGTAATTATTGTCAGATATATTTTTTTTGCTGTCCCAAACAATGTAAGGGTAAAATCCAAGTGACATTAATATAAGACTACTATTAATGCTCACGTCTTATATGTGAATATTTTCCATTGAAAATTTACCAAGGATTTACCTTGAACTTGACTTAGGGCTTGTTCCGATTGACTGAACTCAGCTGAACTGAACTAAACTTATTAATTAGTGATTTTTAACTACAGATTAGTGATCTTTGATTATTTATTGATTATTTATTACTATACATATGTGTATATACAAATGTACATATTATTATTATTATTAATATTATTATTATTAATTAATTATTGATGATTATTATTATTATTATTATTATTATTATTGTTGTTGTTGTTGTTGTTGTTGTTGTTGTTATTATTATTATTAGGGTAATGCTATATGCAGCCCTTAGGGCTGCATATAAGCATTTAATATACTTCCTTTTTTTAGTATTAAGTTGGGAATTTATCAACAATTCACGAGTAAATCGGTGTAATAAATGTTAATTTTATGTTTATTCTTTGCACTTTTAGCTTTTTATATGCAGCCCTTAGGGCTGCATATATCTTTTTCCTTATTATTATTATTATTATTATTTATTGATTATTATTATTATTATTATTATTATTTATTACTTATTGATTATTATTATTATTTTATTATTATTGTTGTTGTTGTTGTTGTTGTTGTCGTCGTCATCGTTGTAATAAGAGCTTAAAAGAATGAAATTTGGTTTTATATCATTAGACGTAAATTAAGAGCTGAACTGAACTGAACTGAACTGAACTGAGCTGAGCTGAACGAATTTCAACGGAAGAGGACAGACCCTTAATTCATAAACTATAACCAGAAACGTAAATTTCAAAATTTAAATAACCAATTATAGTTGTTAAGAATATAATACTCATGTAAATACTTTAACATCTCATATAATTGATTGTTGTCAAAATAAGTGTTTCCTCAACCATCCAAACCTCTTGAAACCTCGAATTTATATGAAATTAGAGAATAAAACTCGGAGTAATTACAAAATAAAATTCCACAAAAATTGAAGAAAAAAAAAAGAAGTTAAAAGTGTTTTTAAAGACAATGCAAGTAAAAGAGAAGACACGTTCCCAAAAATGGCACTTATGCAATGCAATCCTTGAAAAACAAAAATAATACAAATTCATGAAAATAATCCTCCTTTTTATGGGATGGTGTCTTTTTGGAATCATTAATAAATACAAACCCTTAGTTGGGTAGTTAAAGCTGTAGATGCTTCATATTGTAGGCAAAATCAAATAAAAATTTTAATTTTTCAAATCAAAATAAATTTGTAAAATACTAAAAATTAAAGTATGGTTGAACCAAGTCTTTGGATCTAGAGTCTAGACACCTAAATCGTTGGATTGAGTTGACCGGTAACCGGTATTACCTGTTAACTTATATAATTTGGTAATTTGTGGGGTTTCGTATGCCGTCAAATTAATCAATTTGGCGTGTGTCAATTACCAAATTCGTTTCTTATTATTAATTTTTTATTTTTTATATTGTAAGCGCGTGATATTCAACAGAAATCGGCGCGTGAGGTGATCAACTTTGGAATAGTAGTGATGTGAAGAGTAGAGTGTAGCCATTGGGCGGCGGTTCTGAAATCCAAGGATAAAAGCTTCTACCCAACTTATGAATTTTCTTGACTTTTAACTAACTCGAATTTTAGTTTGGATATTAATTAATTTTATGCCGGCACCTATAATTTATAAATTTAATTAAAACAAAAACTTAGTAGTATAGAAAAAATATGGACTATGACGTTTCTGATTTATTAAACTGAATTTATTGAAGTTGAAGTGAACTGCATAAGGAAATTAAGAATTAAACTAAATTTATTGGAGCTAAACTGAACTCGACTGAAAATAAGCTGAAGAGAACAAATCCTTATTGAGGTGAAATTAGTTAATTTTACCAGGTGAAAAATGCATCCGAGCTAATTTCTTTTTTCTTGCTATGGTTGTTATTTATTAAAATGATGTAGGTAGTTATGCATGATATAAATCTCCGCGTTTTTTTACATGAAAATGCCTTTATACGTTTATACGTACATGTGTATATCAGGCGGCGAAAGCGTAATGTTTAAGATGTTTCATGAGTCATGACAAATAACTCCATAAAGTACGTAAGTTTTCATAAATGTACGTATTGCAAAAAATTAGTACCTCCGTTAATTGTTATCTGCAACTTTGGGGTATTGTTATTTGTGAGATATAAAATATTTCAAAGTTGCAGATAGTAATTAACGGAGGTAATACTTCTTTTGATTCTAGATATATAATCATATTGATTTTATGTACAATCTACATGCTTTATTTGATTTAAGACTATATTTTCATGCGAGATTTTACTAAATTTATCTCAATGTACTTGATATATTATATCAACTTTGTACAATTACGTATTATTAATAAATAATGATTAAAAGTATTTGTAGTAGATACGCTATGCACTGACAATTTGACAAAGGTGTACATATACCTACAAATAAATTTATTTATGTTACTCGTAATAATAAATTGTAAAAAAAAATGAAAAAAATGAAAAAAAAAAAAAAAAAGTCGAGTAGAATTGAGATTTAGGGTATGTTCTGATTTACTGAGCTGAGCTAAGCTGAACTGAACTGATTGAAGCTGAACTGAATTGTTTATAAGAGAAGAAAATTAGGAACTGAATTGAATTGTTTATGAGAGAAGGAAAAAATGAACTGAACTGAACTAAAATTAAGCTGAAGAGATCAGATCCTTAATAGTAATAATACTTATGACATCAAACTTGTATAAATTCAGGCTATCTAAATAATCCCTTATTTTTGTGTGTGTTTCATATGAGTTTAGGATATAATACGTACATTATACTCTTGTTTATTACATGTCGGCAACAAATATAAAAGAATTAATTAACTCTCTTCGTCCATGCCACGTTAAGGACTATAGCTTATACGAGTTATACCGTTTCAAACAAAGGTTGCTTTGAAGCTCTTGCTCTTCATATTGCTTTTACTAATAATACCCTAATATAATTATAAGAAATTTATCTAAATCATAAATATTAAAAGACGATGTTGGTGTGTTGGATAATCTCATATTTTATACTCTAAATGTTTCTTAAATTTCTTTATACTTTTTGTTTCGAGTTGTTCATTAAAAATATTTAAGCATGCGAATTATTAATATTTCTTTATCCTATATAATCTTAATTGTTGGATCCGCCTAGCTTATTTCAAACGCTGTACTCTCCTAGTTACAATTTTTCTCTTCAATTATTTTCACACTCCACAGTGTAGTAATTAAGGGTTTGTTCTCATACGTTGAAATTCAGTTCAGTTCAGTTCAGTTCAGCTCATTTCAGTTCAGTTCAATTCAGCTCCTAATTTCCTTCTCTTGTAAAATATTCATTCCATTTCAGTTCACTTCAGCTCAGTTCAGTTCAATTCAATTCAGTTCAGCTGAGTTCAGTCAATGAGAACATGCCCTAAATCTTCGATATATTTTTAAAAAGGATATTTTGAAATGAAGAAGTATTAAAAACGGATCAGAGTTAAATAAGTTCTTAGAAATGACGGATGAATTGATATATTATTTTCCTTACAGGTTACTCCCTCCGTCTCCTTTTGATAGTTTCTTATGGGCATTTTTTACGGGAATTAATAAACACAAAATAATAGAAGTAGAGAGAGAAAGTAATAAAAGTACACGGGAAAACAAAATTTACATGCGAAAATTAAATTTGCACAAATATTGTTGCAAATTGGAGGAAATTTTGGTAAAAATTTAATACTAATAGTTGTTGGAAAAAGCAAATGAGGTGAATATTTTGGGACTCAAATTTGTCCATAAAAGACTATCAAAGGAGACGGAGGGGGTAATAGTTACATATAAAGGGTTAGTTTAATTTGAATATTTGCGTACGTTACTTTGAAGTTTTGGTCATAACTTAAGTTGTAAATATGTTAATTGCGTCCAACAGGTAACAGCTACCAGTGTCTACTGTCTAGCACTTGATTATTATTAGTTGATTTGATTTTTAAAGCAATGATGTTTGCCTTGCTCAAAAGTTTAATTAAGATTAAAAAGTCTAAAGACATATTTTTTAATCGTTATAATTTGGTTTATCTTTTTTCCATAACTCAGTAATTTGTGAATTGATAAATACAGTATTTGAATATATCATGTAACAATAATAAATTATTACTTAGAATGAAAAACTTCCAGGGTATTTATCTTGAAAGTTCAATAAAAAAAAAATTATATTTTAGAAAAAGTTTGGTATATGGTATAAAAATATGTGGATTAGTAGATGGTGCAAGTTTAGTTTAATTAGCATTGAATGGGTAAAGCTTCTTAAGTCTGCGTAAGTGGTAAGATAATAAGATTTTTCAACTGCAACATAGAAATGTCAATTTTTCCTCCTCAAAATCTTAGGGGGATTTTAAAATTTTTTGTTAAGCAAGTAATCATATTCAATATATGACTAATTAATTGAGATTAATATGAACAAGTGATTATTACTTTTCTATGTTGAGAAAATAATATATACACTTCAACTAACATATTTTCATGATTGAAGAATAAGCATCATCTTGAATGGATATTTTTTTTTTTTGGAGAACCTTAAATGAATATCAATAGTTAGTTAATTTGAATTCATACGCATTCTGTATTATTTTCTTTAATTTATATTGAAATAAAGAGAATGTACCCGTCAAACTCGAACCTTTATAGGATAATCCAACACGAATTAGTGGGTAAAATCTAAGGGAGAAGGTAAGAGAATCCCCGCCCTCAATTAAGTTAAGCTGCTCATAGCCTCCTAGCTAGTGAGAATTGCCCTCAGTTGTGACTCTTGTGAGATACAAAATTCTTATTTTCACTAAACCCTGGCCTCTATATTACCTGTTTGGCTAATTCACTTTTAAGTATTTTGTACAATTTTACACCCTCTCTCAATTAATAAGGCCACAAATAATTTAATGTCTTTATTTAGGATAGGCTCAAAATATTCACCCAAACCCCATATATTTACCCAAATATATCCCACATAAATTACATATCCAATACCTTTAATAGATATATCTTTTAGCTAATTGATATAGCTAATTATATAAAATGGTTTAACTAGCTGGTTATATTAGCCAGGTATAATTAGTTGATCATGTAACACTGTTTGGTAAATAACTATTTGTTATTGCAATATATAGTTGTTTTAGGGCCTGTTCCGATTGACTGAACTCAGCTGAACTAAACTTAACTGAACTTATTAATTAGTGATTTTTAAATATGGATTAGTGATCTTTGATTATTTATTGATTATTTATTACTATACATATGTGTATATACAAATGTGCATATTATTATTATTATTAATTATTGATTATTATTATTGTTGTTGTTGTTGTTGTTGTTGTTGTTGTTGTTGTTGTTGTTGTCGTCGTCGTCGTCGCCGCCGCCGCCGCCGCCGCCGCCGTCGTCGTTGTTGTCGTCGTCGTTGTAATAAGAGCTTAAAAGAATGAAATTTGGCTTTATATCATTAGCAATATCATTAGACGTAAATTAAGAGCTGAAATGAACTGAACTGAACTGAATTTTAACGGAAGAGAACAGACCCTTAGTGTATTTACCCAATAAGCTAATTGCACAAAGCTCTTATAATGAGCTTTTTCTAAAAGAGTTTTTTGGACCTAAAAAGCTCTTTTAGTAAGTAATTTACCCAACACCCAAATTACGAGTAGCTTTTTTAAAATAGTCAAACCTCTAATAGTGCTTAATAAGCTAAAAGCTTTTCAAAAAGCTCTTTAAATACCAAATTAAACAAAGCCTACACAACTCAGGCTAATAATGAATTATAAGTTAAAATATTAAAATTTTCTAACAAAAAGTCACATCCTAGAATTCGAGAAAATATAAAGATACGTATAAATATATAATCCCTGAGAAAATGAAATTTCCTCTCTCTATATATACATACGTATATCCAAAAATGTTAAAGCAATACACATGAATATCCAAATATGTAGAATCAGAGTATTCTTAAATGCTAAAAATAATCTTACATGTCTTCTTTATTTTTTTTCTTTTTTTAAACACATGCATCTCACAATTTGGGCACATATTATTGCTCTTAAAATAATGTGTGATAGTGTAAACTATAAAACGTCTCACATAAAATCGCATCAACGCGTAAGCTAAAATTATAAGTTTGAAACCAGCTAGGAAAAAATATTTTCAAGGTCTAAGAAATTTAGTCTTTTATTATATATGCAGTCTAACAAGCATAAGATTTGTCGCATTTTCTAATTGCTCTAAGAATTAGTCACAACTAGTTGACTTATTCAACTAATTTAAGAAACAAGTTACTCTAGATTTAAGGACTATCATTTTAACAATTGTGTAATTAAATAATCATTAAAAATCAAGCACTTGAAAGTTTATGTATCTAATATGTATGGTATCATACATGAAATTTCCGAGAGTTACAAATTGCGTAAATAAAATATCGCATGAAATAATCATTGATACGGAGTAAAATATACTACAATATAATTTTGTAATCTATGAATGACGAGATAATTTATAAAATCTACTCGTATTTATTAATTCGTATATCTTAAAGTTTTGCATCTTAGCTTATACGGAGTACAATAATTATATATTCCGTAGCTTTATGAGTAATTAATTATATTATTCTAAATGATGATTAATTTTAAAAGGGTATAATGTTGTGGACCCAATAAAAAGGTCTACTTGTAGTTTAAAAACAGAGAGAAATTAAAGTGCCAATAACAACAATTCATTTTTCAATTAAAGTTGAGTACTTTTCAAGTAATGAAAATGTTGTAATATTTGTGCTAAACAAATGAAATAAGACCTTAAAATAGCAGTTAAATGACCATCATACCCTTCAGATGCAACGTGTTGGGACTATTTGGACTTTGTGTGTGATCCGTTTTCCTGTTAGGCAGTCCCTATTTGACATTATACTTATTTTGGTGGTTGATCACATTGATATATATATAAATACCAAAAAATAAATATTTTATTGTATTTTTTGTATGTGGTTCAGAAATTAGTTAATTACATACTCCTAGTATTCTAGTAGAGTAGTAGCTAGGACTACGTATGTATGTAATAAAAATACCTTTATAAAAATAATTAATCTGTTTTAAAATAATCTTCCCGCTTTAAACGTATAGGGTTGTCTACACATTACTTTGATCATAAATATTATTTTTATATACAATACATATTAATAAAATATATAACAATTGAATAATAATAAACTATTTGTCGAGAATAATCAAACAAGACCCAACACATGTATATATATGCGGTAGAGGGAGGAGGAGTGGGAAATGTATTCCAAATAATACATACACTGATACACAATTGTAAAACTAAATATTGATGATGATGATGACAATAATTTTGCAACACTAATCTCATGAAAGAAAAAAAAATGAAATAAACCGCACTAATTAATAAATTTAATTAACTCATGACCTTCGTGTGGTTCCTTCGCCTATTAATTAGTGGTAGTTAGCTGTAACTTAGTTGCAAATTGGAAAGGGTAAAGAAAGAATGAGAGAGTTTGGTGAGACAATAATACTTGTTTATAATAATCTAAGGCACTGTATGGATTAGGGAGATTAACTGGGTAGTTTGGTATTTAGCCATTTAAATTAGAAGATAATATATTATTATTAATCAAATTAAATAAAGGGTTTGATCATTTCAGGAAAATTGAACAAGTGTACAAGTTTCTTAAACATGGTTTACTATTAGACAACTGTCAGTGGATTGTCCCTTTAAATATTCTATTTATAAGACTACAAATTATATCTCTTCTAATGTCCTTATTTTATTGCCAACACGGCAACACGCAGCTTTTATTAACTCTAAAACATGGAAAGTAAAAATTGAGTTCAGATCTATTTATTTTATCGAACATATCTTAACTTGTTTCATATCAAATCACAATCACTTAATTTATTAGGTTATGAATTGATTTTATTTGATCTAATCGGACTTAAATTTGACCTTGTTCTTACAATTATATTGCTATTTAGAATAATTAAAATTATGTACGTCAATAATACATGTACTCGTGTTATTGTGTACATTTTCAAATAAAATTTTACAATTTTTGTTTTTACAAACTAAGGGCTTGTTCTCTTCAAATTATTTTTAGTTCAATTCAGCTCTAATTAGTTCAGTTCAGTTCTTAATTTTCTTCTCTTAAAATATTCAGTTTAGTTCAATTCAGCTCACTTCAGTCAATCAGAATAGGCCCTAAGAATATTTAGCGATAATTACTAGCTAGCGAGGTTAGATGATTTAAAAATTATAATCTGATCTAATTTGATTATACATGTACATATGATATAAGTATGCATTAGCTTCATAACTTGAACTAAACATAGCGTTAATTATATCTATAATAATCCACATACTACACCCGTTTCATACTATTTTCAATGATTTGATATAAAGTGTGTGTAAAAAGTGTCTAATCGTTGCAAATTATATAAAACGGGGGTAGTATATAGTCTTTATATATACGGTGTTTCCCAAGTCCCTGTTATCTTAAATTAGGTGAAACTCTATATTAATTTAGGTAGCAGTAACAAAATTTTACCCCCCTAATAAGGAACTTGTGGAAAAGTGGTCAACACCTCACAAACCTTATTCACCATCCTCATCATCATCAATGGGGAAAAGAACAAGCAAAAAAGTGAATGAAAGAGAATTTGACTCTTCATGCATGAAAGATGCATGTTGACATTTGACAATCATGTAATTTTAAATTAACCGTGATTTTTGTGAATTTAATATACCATGTATTAAAATAATTAGTTATCATCTCAAGAAAAACTACTCAATAGTATTTTTTTTTTTTATTACTCCGTATTATTTATTTTTTTCTTTGACCTACTACATTTTAAGGTTTTATTTATTTTTAACCTTAATCAGTTAAAAATCTTGAAATGGAAGTAGGGTTGTCTTAGCCAGGGACAACATTTTCTTTAAAAATTTGAGAACTCGCGTGAAGGAACCATTTAAAAAAGTTTGTGATTTTATTTATTTTCGAGAGGAATATTGATCGGATTATTGATATTATTCTAACAAATCAAGTTCCACCAAGGTAACTAGTGCGTTAAGAGGGTAAGTGTTTAGAATACTCGATGAATCCCATTAAGGGTGGTAATCAAGCCACTAATTGAGTTACACCATAATTGGCCCTACGGATATGGCAAATACAAGAGAAAGAGACGAAATTAGAGATTAATATACAAACATTTTTAATGATTAAATCGAAAGGAGTTCTTCCTAGCTTCTTGTCTTGCGTGCATTGGTGATCTCCTGGATAGATGGATTGCCTTCACCACCTTATTCATTCTTGGTTTCAGAAAAATTAAATTAATATGTAGTGATGTAGTCTGTCATCCTTTTGTAATTAGTTTTCCTATTTTTCTTTAACTCTATTAATTATTATTTTGAGATGGATTTACCATATCAATTTTATGATAATACTTATTTTTTTTTTCCAATAGTTAAAGTAATTTGTTGGTTTTTATTTAACTTAGCGCCTATTCTGATTTACTAAAAAGAGCTGAGATGAACTGAATATTTTATGAAAGAAGGAAATTAAGAACTGAACTAAACTGAAAATAAGCTGAAGAAAACAGGTCGTTAGTTTAAGTATCTAGTGCCACTGAGAAATATGGTCAATTTTAATCATATTTTTATATGTAACCATTCTTTTCCTATGAAAATTAATTTAAAACCTAATTAGTCAAACCATATTGATACGTACACATTTGTTACCACAAGGCCGACCAAAATTATTTTCAAAATAAACCACATCAATGAAGATTAGTGTGAAAGAATTTCCTTAGCGATATTAACTACATATTATTGATTATTATATATGTTTTCTATTTTGTAAATAAATCATATTAAAAAAAAAATCCTTTTGTATGATACAAGAAAGTGATTATGAATATATTAAAGCCGGACTCAAACAAATAGCTATATTCTTTATATGATATAGTGATACCGTATAACGTTTCAACATCAAAACTACTCCACTTATCACTTATTTGTACTCCATATTATAATAAAGTAAATTAAATGTTGTAAATTATATGTCACACAAATGGAACACTTAAAAAATAAACGATTGAGATATAATATTTTAAATAATGTCACTATTAAAATATTTTATAGGGAAAAAAATAATTGTTGGAAAATAATACAGTGTCGAATATGTATATAGAGGATGATACGTGATTAATACTCTAATAATGTTGTTGGATATGTGGGAATAATTTAATGGTTGGGGCTTGGCCAACATATGGCTACCTTTTTAGTTTCAAATTTTGCATTTTGACGTAAAGTCCCGTGATCACACCGACACGTGGCGGTAAATCTCTCACAAACAATTTTTTTTTTTAATTTAAAAAAAAAAATCATAATCATACCCGATTTGTCCGAATATGAAGATTTGTGGATACAATTTTTTTTTTTGGGGGTGCACGTTAAATGTTATTTCGTGATTTGTTATTCTATAAAATTCCATCACGCACTAAAGATCTTGAATGGGATTTGAGATTTCTATTAGAAAGGATAAATAAATAAATGGGATTAATATTAACGCACCTTTATAAATTAAAAATTATATACCCATTTGGCCACATGGCTTATAAAACCAAGGAGAAAAGATATAATTCATTTTAAAAAATTAACATGCAACCTTTTAGTGAAAATAATATACTATATGATTGATATGAGATTTTATCACACATTATTGAATCAATTCATAGTTTTAAATTAACATTGATTAAATAGCATAAAGTGCTTCTTTTAATTTTTCCATTGCTAGCTACCGTGCGGGATGAAAGCAGTATAGTTGCTGGTTGATTAGCAAATAAAGGGATGCTTTGAAGCTAAATGTCATTCGAGTTTCTCTATTGGTTGGGTTGTACTTTACACGAAGATCTATTCACCAAAAAAAAAAAAAAAAAAAAAAAAAGCTAAGGGTTCAATTGAAGCTAAATGTCATTCAATTTTCTTTATTGGCTAGGTCGTATTTTACACGAAGATCTAATAAAAAAAATAAAAAAATAAAAGGAATGCCCTTTTTCATGCTTACTTTATTTTCACTTAAATACTTAAATGGGATGCATGTATTAAACGGATTGTTTCTCCAAAACTATTTAATTGATCAGTTTCTACTTATAAATAATGAACCGTCATGCAAATGTGTGTGAGTTTTCAAGTCGTATACAAAATACAGTTCTCAATAATTTTCTCTTTTAGAAATTCACGATAATTGGATTTTATTGTTGTACTCTTGAGTAAAGTTACACAAATTAAAATTTTCCTATAAAAAAGTAAAATACAAAGATTTTCTTTATTCACCACTCATCTCGGATTTTAGAGGAGCTAAAGGCTAATATGTTCGGTATATGCTCATGTAATCAAGTTTGGCCATTGAAAATGATATGAGAGTTGATCAATCAACATTGTCCATTGAATAAACACACTTATACAGTCACATTGAATGTCAAAAATTTCCAATAACAAAAAACATATAAACCAACTATACACTTATGGATTACTGGTATTTTTTCTCATTAGTTTATGTTAATCCGGTGGTGGATAAATCATAGATTTTTTTTACCCTATTCCGCCTTAAAAAGAAAAGTTTTACCCTTTGGATTAAGTTTATGCAATAAGATAAATTAGAGATCAACACACCTATCAATGATATGATAATGTTTACAATATCAATATGAGAAAAATTCAAAGTAACCCCTATTCAACTATCCAAATTTGTTGTCTTCAAAAAAAAAATAATCCAAATTTGATTTTTTTTTTTACCCTTTATTACTATTAATAAGTTTACATTCTAAAATAAACTACAAACTAATGTATCCATCAAAGATTTCATATTATATTCACACAAACACATTATCGATAAAACAAATATCTATTTTGTACTCCGTATAATTTATTACACAATCCATATTTCTATGGATAAACTTTCACTTCCAACAACGATTTATAGGGTTCAACTCTCACCCCCTTCAATTTATATATTCTTCATGGTAAAATAGAAGTAAATAGTTATGTAAATTTCAAAAATTTTAAAATCTTACATTTATTGCACACTTACCTATGATGTATCACTATAATTCCAAAACAATTTTAACAAATTTAAGATAAGCTAAATTTGTACCAATCTTTTGATATGAAACTATGTACTATCATGGGACCACATACCTTCCCATCAAATTGTAGTAGGCGTTCAAAAAAAAAAAAAAAAAGAAAAGGTGTTTTTAATATTTATATGATTCCACACGCGCCAAAGTTAGGAGAGTGTGTGAAGAAATTAATAGCTAGTAGTGGTGTGAAAGAGCTGGAAATTGTACCCATTTATATGAATAATTAATTTAAAAATATTCTCTACAAAATTTTAAGTACTTCAAAATAGAATACGTGTTTAGTGAGTCAGCACCGTCGGAGTTATTTACTTTTCATCGACGCTAACACTCTTAACACCCAATCCAACGGCCACTAATACGCAATCAACTCTTCCACAATTTTTCATCAATATTTTCTGGAATTGGATTGACATGTGCTGAGGTTTTAACTTGATAAAACTTTCACCTTATCTTAAAAAATCAACCATTATTACAGCATTAGTGTGATTAAGTATGAGCTTTGAATATATTTTATATAATTCTTTATGATACTCCGTATTAATTTTAATTAATTCAATAAGTGAATAATAATTTTGAATTATGAAAGGAAAGTTGTACATAGTAATTACGTGTCGATCAGTGTTATTGCTTTAACTCGCTTTGATGGGTACCTATAATATTTCCAAAAATAAGAAATAATAATAATTTAAAAAAATAAAAAAATAATACCACATAGGCTTTAAGAAGAAACTAATGTTTTCTCTCTCCTGGGGGGTTATAATTAAGAGAATCAATTCAATATCGCAAGAGAAACTCTCCCTTCTTTTAACATTCACATTGATATTCTCTCTCCTTCTTTCTTCCCTTACATCACACCAAATGTATGAAATTTCTCTCTCTTAAATTGTTTCTCTTCCTTTTGTCCGTTTCTAATGTATTAGCAATTTCTTTACCCAAATCAATCAATTGAAAGAGCACCAGAATAAGATGACGTCAGGGTATTCCGGTGATCTTTTCTACGCCGGAGGAGGGGCAGGGACGGGTGCAGGAAGGCCGTCGTCGTTAGCCGGGATGGCGGGTTTTCGACAACAACAGCAACAACAACAACAACAGCAAGGGATGTTAATCTCCCCGATTGACCAGATCGCTCAAAGGAGAGCGGATTTGTTGATGGGTAAACGCTCTTTTGGTGATTTTTACCAACAACAAATTCTCCTTCAACAACCGCAACAACAACAGCAACCGAATCCGCTTTTGTATATGCAAAAACAACAACAGTCGCAGCAACAGCAGCAGCAACAACAACAACAGCAATCTCATCAGCAGTTGTCGTTCTTGCAACAACAATACTTGATGCGATCGGTAAAACAAAGAACCAATGCTTTTGTTTCTTCCCCGATTTCTCCGCTTTCACAAACCATTGATCTTTGTTCTCCTACTAGTAATAACAATTCTCTCTCTTCATCCTCGACTCGTTTCGGTGTTCCGATTTACCAGCAACTCCGTCAACAACAACAACTGCAACAGCAACACCAACTACAACAACACCAGCAACAGCAAGCAATTTCTGTCCTAAACAATAACAACAACAATAATCACCAATTTCTCCACCATAACCAATTCAACAACCCCACAAATAATTGTTTAATCCCAACCCTTTCTAATAATACCAACAATAATCTCATCAGCCCGATTCAAAACCCGAACATGGGGTATTCAAATTACGGGCCGAATTCGGTCAAACCAAAACCCGAACCTCAGCCCGAAAATTTTTCTGGTTCTGGGTTTTCAAATTTGGGGCAGAATCCCAACCTCGTTGAGCCCAAGATTGATGCGGATTCCGAAGATCACAAGATTCTCAACACCCTTCAAGAGCTTGAGAAACAGCTTCTCGACGACGACGACAACGACGATGAAAACGATGCCGTTTCGGTAATCACCAACAGTGAATGGTCTGAAACGTTTCAGAATCTCGTGAGTCCGAGCGGAAACCCGAACCCGAACCCAAGCCCGAGTCCAAGCTCAAGCCCGAATACCAACCATGCTTCTTCCAGCACAAGCGGGAGCAGCAACACCAATAATACAAATACCATTGCAAGCAATAAGAATAACATGATTTCGCCTTCGCCAACATCGTCCACTTCATCATGCTGCTCTACGTCTGCGCCACCACTTCCACCGCAGCAACAACCACCACCGGCCGAGACGCTCTCGGCTAAGCAACTGATTGCCGAGGCAGCGATGACTATCGCAGAAGGAAAGAACGAGGTAGCAACTGATTTGTTGGCTCGTTTGAGTCGAATTTCGAACTCCAAAGGGAGTTCGGAGCAAAGGTTGGCCTTTTACATGGGGAACGCGCTACGTTGTCGCGCGTGCCCCAGTGAGATCTCTGCCCCTGTGCATGAACTCTACTCGGAGGAACAAATGCTAGCGATGTACTCGCTGTATGATATCTCCCCTTGCTTTAAGTTCGGGCTATTGGCCGCAAACCTCGTGATGTTGGAAGCAATCACGAGTGCTTTGCAGGAAGGGATTAAGGTTCATGTCATTGACTTCGACGTCGGCCACGGCGCGCAGTACATTAATCTGCTGCGCGCCCTGGCCGAGCGTCGGTCGCAAATCGTATCGGCCGGGCCGGGTCTTATGAGCTGAAGGTTACTGTCGTCGAGACAGAGGTTAACAATCGCGGGTTAAGGAGTCTGTGAAGGAAGGGTTGATCAAGCTGGCTGAGCGGGTTGGAATTAATTTGAAATTTCAGGGTTTGACTCGGAGGATCACCGAATTGAGTCGCGAGTCACTTGGGTGCGAAGATGGAGAGGCGATTGTTGTGAATTTTGCTTTCAAGCTTCACCGGGTACCGGATGAGAGTGTTTCAATGGAGAATTTACGTGACGAGCTACTTAGGCGCGTGAAAGGGCTTAACCCACGCGCAGTTACGTTAGTGGAGCAGGAAATGAATGGGAATACTGCTCCTTTTATGACCCGCGTGAATGAATCATGTGCGTACTATGGAGCCTTGTTGGATTCACTCGAATCGACCCTCCCTAAGGAGAATTCGGACCGGGCTCGAGTCGAGGAGGGGCTAGGGCGAAAGATGTCGAATTCGATTGCGTGTGAAGGGAGGGAGCGCGTGGAGCGTGCGGAAGTGTTTGGAAAGTGGCGGGCCCGGATGGGGATGGCTGGGTTTGAGCTAAAACCGCTTAGCCAGAGCGTGGCGGAGTCAATGCGGGCTAAGTTAAACTCGGCCCGTGGTGGGAACCCGGGGTTTACGGTTAAGGAAGAAAATGGTGGGGTCGGGTTCGGGTGGATGGGTCGGACTCTTACCGTCGCATCTGCTTGGCGTTAACTTCACTCATTATCTTTCCAAACACACCCTTAAGGAAAATTAGTATTAGTATATTATTGTTTACTTACTTTTGCCCACAATTGTCATAGTATATGCTTAATTTTAATTTTAGTATTATATATTTAATCAAATTTTCCTTTTTTAAATTTTGTTTTAGGGAGAGGGGAATGTAAGGAGGGAAAAACCCCACCAAACAAAGTAATAAAAAGAAGGTTGGGGGAAGTGTTTGGATGGATGTGAGAGAAAATTCTTGTGATCAATTATTTTATTTTGTTTTTAATTTTTAATTTTAAGTGGTTAAAGGAAGGTGGGATTTAAGGGATTGTTGAAATTGGAAAAGTTTGTTTGGCAAATTGGGCTGACTTGTATGGATAGGTTCTTCTCTTAATTGGCAAAAATATATTGAATGGGGTCCACTATTTTATTAGCATTTGAAGTATTATTATTATTATTATTGTATTATATCCTTTTTATTATTTGGCATGTATGTATATATTTTTATAAATTGTTTTCTCTTTTATCATAAAGTTATTGGATACTTTGGATCATATGCTTGAATATGTTCTTTTTAACAAACAAAATGTAAGGTTGTGTTAGAGAAATAGCGTTTACTTGTCCTATTTTTATTGGCTAATGTAGAACGATAATAATAATTTTTTTTTTTTTCCTAATAATATCTCGAGTTGATTAAAAAAAATACAAATAATTGATTAGGCCTTTTTCCCTTCTTTTGTGGGCTATGAATAGCAAGTTGTTTATGAGCCTTATTAAAGCATGCTTTGACTTAAACAGGCAATTTTTTTTTAATCTTTTTCACCAAGTTGCAATAATCATTTATGATACAATTGCAACAATGGTTTTCGCATTTTTCTATCTTCATTCATGTACAAACAAGATGTAAAAGTTAGGTCAGCACGAATTGGTTGCCAACTTATTTTGTCAAACGCCAACCAACTATAATTAGAATTTATTTGTTGCACTTATTTCGCCAAATTAATTACTAGTATCATTTTGGATGCACGCACACATACTCGCTCATAGTCTCATACTACACATATAAATAAGATTGGTTGAGGTTAAAAAATTTCTCTAAGGATATATAAAAATCTAACTTACTTTTGCAATTAATAGGAGTTCATACGTACTCCTCTCATCAATTATTTAGTTGGTTCACTAATCACTTGTACGAGTGTACATTGTTAGGTCGTTGACCTTTTAGCAATACAAAGAATACCGATCACATTAAACAGATAATAAGTCGTGGCAATCCTCTCGTCAATTACTTTATAAGTTTCTCACTATATGTACTATTTTTAAGTTTTTGTACGATTAATAAATGTGACCATTTTTTATGGTTATTGTGTAATAATAATGTATCTTACAAAAAATTGTTGTTGAGTCAAAATTTCAAAATGTAAACTTTTTATTACTTTAATCTAGTAATTTACAAGTCTAAGGGCCTGTTCATATGTAATGAACTGAATATTTTATGAGAGAAAGAAATTAGGAGTTGAACTGAACAAACCCTACTGGCTACAACTTATGGTTAAAGTCGAGTGTTGTTAAACATGAATTTTATAAAATCCGAAAATTGCAAAACGGAGTAAAAATATGTTAGTATGTACTTTCTACATTTTTCATTTGGCCTTTCTTTGGATTAAAGATGAGAGCTTATTATCATCTGATATGGATTGTAACAAGCTAAAAGGGGAAGTTAGTTTATTTTCCTTGAATGGAATGCAATGTGGAAATATTATTTTACTTAATGCCAAAATAATTGCTTCATTTGCGCTCAATGTAACTATGCAACGCCAAATTGTACTATGCGGCCACTAAGGATCAAGTCTAAATGCAGCTAATCTGCTTCAAGGAGATATCAATCTTCAATTTCAATAATATTACAAAGTCATTTATTAAAAGTAGTATCAACGTGATTTGAGCAAAAGGATACACTAAGCAATATTATCCATTAGAGGTTGCGGATCACCGATCTTTTTTGATTCATTTTCGGTCATTAATATATCAATAAGAGTAAATTTTAGAAACTAGACCTATTAAATACAATCAACAACTTTCACGCTAAACTAGTGAGGTCTTTTGGTCTTGGCCTAATGGTTTATTGGCCGGGCTTGTGTACACACTACACAAGTTACATGTTCGAATTGTCCATCTTAATTGTTATTTAGTTCGTAGACTACTTTTGAATTGAAAATCCTTATTCCTCGGTAAATATTGTCGTAATAACAAATAAAGCTCACCAATCGGCCTTAATAAGACAAAATTTGAACAAGAAAAATTAGTTTTCCGTACTCCTAATGTATTTAGAGAATTTTTAACCACTATAGAACCAATGGAATAACAAATATTCTAAATTTAGTTTCCAACAGAACAACATTTTGTACGTGTACTTATGCGAGCCTAAATTACCCAAAAGATGTAACAGAATGTTACTGCATTTCTTTCCAGCCTCATAAATGTTTTAAATTCATTTATTGCATCACAATTCACAAACAATTTATTGTGTTACTATTTTTTTTTTTCACTAACAGTTTTGTTTACTACTGTATATGCTAGCTAGCTAGAGCGTTCCATACAAACTTGGATTTAAAAATAAACCTTTATTCTTTCACACGTTATAATTATACCCTTTTTTTTTTTTTTTTTTTTTTTTTTTAATTTCAAGTTGCAAGTCATGGAAATTTTGTTAGAAGCTAGAATCAACTATATTTCTACCTAACAAATTTCCACATCTACTTGCATTTTTCTATTCATTCAGTTATAATATAAGGTTCACAGTTTAAACTTTAACTATGATACTATTGTATAATTAATTAGGAAAATTTGCCAATTACTACCTTAAGTTAATACTACTTTGTAAACTACTACCGCAAATTAAAAAAGTTGTGAATTACTACCGTAAAAAATTTTAAGATGTTGCGATTACTACCAAACCCCCCATTAAACCCAACTATGACGTCATTATATCACTTTAACCCATGGTTAAAGCCCTTAACCATGACGTCATTATATTCCTAATCCATTTTCTTTTTTGAGGGGGCTCGTTAAAGCCCTTAACCATGGTCAAATACGGGTTAAAGGGATATAATGACGTCATAGTTGGGTTTAATGGGGGTTTGGTAGTAATCGCAACATTTTAAAATTTTTTGCGGTAGTAATTCACAACTTTTTAAATTTGCGGTAGTAATTTACAAAGTGGTATTAACTTGCGGTAGTAATTGGCAAATTATCCAATTAATTATAACTTAAGTTACATCCTTCCAAATATTATACTAATAAAAATGATTGTGTTTATTGCGATACGTTGTCTTCATATAACAATACAACTATACAAGTATTATTAAGAAACATAAAGTATGGATTGGAGCTAATGATAGGGTCCAACAATTTCGGGCATTGGGGCTGTAATCTTTTTTTGGGCTAAAAGCGGGCTGTAGCTGAACCAATTCAGGCTAATTAACATAGAATATTATGCAAGTATAACAAGGATAAAGCTAAGAGATTCGATTTAAACTTTTTTTTTTTTGACGAGGGAAAAAAATAAAACAAAGGGGCAAGGATTCGAATCTTTTACTGTTTTCTTAATACTTATCCCATGTCGTAATATTTTTTTTGTGTAAAATTAGTTTTTAAGTTCATAAACTAATTAATTACAATGATCTACCGGAAGCCAGGCTCGAAAATGGCCCCGGTTGAAAGTCCCCTCTGCTTCCGACTATGGATCTAACAGAACTATTTTTTTTTTTTTTTGGAAAACAAATAAAACTAATTAATAGTGTGGAACTGAATTAATTTTTTTTTTCTTTTGACAAAGGAACTGAGTTAAATTTGGGTCTATATACAATAATACAAACATAGAGTTAGTAATTAAACTCGTCCAAATCCGATCATTCATTCATATAAACTCAAACGGCCCATTTATATGATCCAAGTAGTTTATGGGCCAAGAAGTACGATCCACAAAAGTAAAGAAACAAAAAGGGTAAAATAGTAAATCGTCTTTAAAATGTTACCGTTGTAGCAAAGACCGCCTTTTTATACACACATCACAAACAAACTCTCTTTCATTTTCTTTCCCTGTAAACTCATACTTTGATGTTTTTTGTTCCGTTGAGAAGATCAAGAATAAAGCGCCGGAAAATTCACTCAAATTTTCGATCAACAGAAGCTCTTACATAAGTAAGCAACAATTTCTTCTTTAATCTTTCCCTAATTTCTCTATTTTTTTTTGGGTACAATTTTTTTTTACAAATTTTCTGCAGCGATTATATGTCAAAGTGGTTGATTATTAAGTTAGCATAATTATTGATTGTTTCTGTTGAAATCATGTGCAAAATATTAAATTTTTTTGTAGAAATCTTGGTAATTTTTCACTTGGTGTTTGAAATCTGCAATTTCGAAATTTCCAGTTAGGGTTTTAGGGTTTTTTCGGCTTCAATCATTTTGGGTGTCTTTATACTTTGTCAGAAATCGGTTGTTATTTGTGGGTTATAATCAAATTTTCAAAGAACACTATTAAAGCTTATTATTGATGGATTGACGAATTATTGTCCAACTGCGGTAAATGGAAGCAAATGAGAAAATTGATGTTATTGAAACTTAAAGTGTTTTATTGATATAATTTTAGAGGATTTCTGTCTATGTCATTTACTTAATCATGATTCATGATCAGTTCTTTTGTAAAATTGTTGCTTACTCGAATTGTTATTTCGGGATTGTTTAGGAAATGAAAGCTCGTATATAATTCTGGGAATGGATTTATTTGATGTAAATTAGGCAACTCAATATATTCTCAGTGCATACATAGTTTTGGCCTTTATTGTGGTGAAATTTGCTGGATTTCTGTGTCTGTTGTGTATTTTCGTGGTGCTGTCTTTCTTTGTGTAATCGTGTGCATTGTGGTTGTGTTGTCGAATTGACTGCCCCGTTAGGATGATTCTTGCAAGTTAAGGTTATATCTGTACTCTGATTGTGTCATTGGTTGATTTCCTTGCAGTTCTGTAACAGAAGTATACTGAAATCTGCCCATTACTTAGCAATGACGTCGTTTGAACCTATCATTCGAATGGATGAAAATGCGTTTAGAGCTCATGAGAAGATTCAGCAGCCTAGAGTGGGCAGGAAACCTCTTACTGATATGACCAACTCTAGGAAGCCAACTGCAAAGGACAAGTCATCAGTGAAGAATATCAGTGGTTTCAAGGCTCCAGAGAAGGTGTTGCAGCCTAATAAGATTGGCAGGAAACCTCTTGGTGATCTAACAAACTCGAAGAAGCCGACTGCTCAAGAGAAATCGGCTAAAAATAATTGCACTCAGAGTGTTTCAGCTGCTGTCAAGAAAGAGCAAGTCCAGAGTTTTGCTTTAGGGGAAGGTTTTCTGCATAACCATGATGAGTGCATCAAGGCAAATCGACAATCTATGAGCTTGGATTATTTCCTGGAAACTGTTGCCCTTAAAAGAGGTATGATACCTAAGAGAAAGAATTTCTAGCTGGATAATAATATACTTTCTACTGATTTGGTTGTTATGATGATAAACTATACATGGTTTTCAATTTCAGATTCTGCATCAGTTGCAACTCCTCAGCACCCTGAACTGTCTAAGGCCGCGAATCTGGAGGTTTGTCCTAATAATGATGTGACTTGCATCTCTTATTCCTCCCCCATGCCCCACCTCTTTATCTGTTTTGCTCATCGTACACATGTTTTCTATGTTTCAGCTTGAAATTCCTATGGAGATCGAAGAGATGGAAATCGAAACTTGGGATGTCTGCGCTCCTGAAAGTCCTCAAGCACCAAAGTCTCCAAGGTCCCCTGACTGGAGTATGGATTTTCATGATCTGGAGTTATCACCCTTGAAGCTGAAGGAGTCACCAGTCAGGAGGAGCCTCAGGATTTAGTTTTCTGCTTAACATTCATTTCCTTGTGACATCTTGGCTTTATCAGGTGCCTAGTATAGTCCCATGATTGTAGAATAAAATAGATTGCTGCTTTCTTTTGCTGCTAGAGGGAGATCAATACTTTCTTGTGTTATCTCCTCACTTTGTTGTGTCGATCCAATATTAAAATTGGAGTATTAATATTAGTTCCCGATCTCTTTGTTTTACTACTAGTCTGTTGTATCAGGTGCCTAGTATAGTTCCATGATCGTCTCTTTCTGTTTTCCCCATCTTTACGGTTTTCAGCTGAAAAGTTGACGTGTTGTCAATTGCTTATAAGGATTAAAAAAATAGGTGAGGATGAGGATGTTGGAGTTTCCCATCAAAAGCCACTAGTAGTTTCACAAAATTATACAAGGAACGAAGGAGTTTCACAAAATTATACAAGGAACGAAGGTTTGAACAAGTAACAACTTCGTTTATTCTGTTAAATTAAATAGCATTAATACACACCAATGAAGAACAACAATCTTAACAACGAAAACATAGAATTAACGTAAGATATCAAAATCCAATTTGGTCTTTACAGTCGTGCAATATTAATGTCAATGTGATGAATAAACGTGTTTAGGAACTCAAATTCGTTAAGGCTAATTTTAGGCAGCAAGGCCAGCCTTGATCTTCTCAACATTGTGTTCGTCGATGTTAAATGTTTGAGCCAATACGTCGTTAGACACAGGAGGGTTGGAAGTAAAGAGAGCAGCAGCAAACTGTTGAGTGCCTGGCAATTGGCTGTTAAAGGCAGCTATAACAGAAGTCGGGTATTTAGACTTGTTTTTCTGGTAATGAGCCAAACCTCTAGGAAAAACAAATACTTCACCTGTCTTAACAACCTTAGAAATGAGTTTGTTACCGGTTGTTATGAAAGCAACGTACAATTCACCCTCAAGAACGTAGATTATCTCAGTGGCACGGGGATGAATGTGAGGTGGGTTTAGACCGTAGGGAGCAAAGTCGACTCGAGCCATGGAGACTCCTAAGGTGTTAAGGCCAGGGATGTCCATAACATTTGCCCCGGTGACTTTCGATCCAAGGACTTTGTTGGTAATCTGGCCTGGTTAGAAATCCCCATGAAGAAGAAGTCTTCCGCGGTTATCATGCCCATATTTTTGCAAGGAAATCCATTCACTAGTATTCCTGTGACATTGATCAATACAAAATATGAGTTGACATAAGTAATAAAAAACGAGTTTGACATACTATATACCTCTGTTTCTTATTATGTGCAACAAATGGGTAATATTTATAGTACAAACTATTTCTTTGATGCACATAATAAGAAACATAGGTGCTTAAAAATGTACAATATTTTCGCTACTTTGAATATACCTGATGCATCAGCAACACAAACATCTT
The DNA here is from genome assembly GCF_001683475.1 of Chenopodium quinoa. Lineage (NCBI taxonomy): Eukaryota > Viridiplantae > Streptophyta > Magnoliopsida > Caryophyllales > Amaranthaceae > Chenopodium > Chenopodium quinoa. The sequence continues at coordinate 1,003,843 of NW_018742987.1, read as the reverse complement.
GAAGCATGTCTGGATCATTGGCAAAGGCCCCAATTGAACATGCCAGCAGCACAACAAAGACGACTGCCCTAACACCGGCCATTTCGAAGGTTTACGTAGCGTTGCAATAGGCTTGTAAGTGTATGAATACAAGAAGGGTACTATACTCAAGTCTAGGTGCAAGTTTGAGAATTAATAACAGGGACCATGCTTTATATAGTACTAATATCATTATATAGAAGAAGTCAATGATGAGCAATTAGGCAAGAAACATGCCTTCTTAGCTCTGAACACTTCAACACTAATAATACAAACATTAAAGAATTCCATTTCCCCTTTCCATTAATCTACTAGTATATATCAATTATATATACAATTAGTTGCTTAATCTATGTATTTTTATATTATCTACTATCAATTGTACAAATTGTACTTCAAATATAATAACTTATGTTTGGGTCCAATTTAGTCCAATTGGGCCTAGGCATTAAATGATCCAATTAAAAGCCCAAGGTCAAGGTTCAACTCTCCAATTGTGCTAAAGTCAAAGGTCAGCCCTCAAAGCAAGCCAATTGGGCTAAGGCCCAACCTCTCCATGTATGAAGAGGTATAAAAGCCATCAATATTCATACATTCACATTCATACATTCTCATATATTCTGATATATTCAAGCAAAGCCACAAGCAACTAATTCTCTTGCATAGTGTTCTCTTTCTACACATTGTACTGACTTTAGCATCGGAGGGGCCTTCCTCGGCAACACCCCCGAGGCTAGTTTACGTGTGTTTACTGTGCAGGAAACCTTCGGCCCAGCATAACTTGGACCGAATCCAGTCTTCTCCGTTTCAGTGGACCTTCGGCAAGGTCCCATTGTTTTCACCCGAAACAATTTGGCGCCGTTTGTGGGGAAGACTTTCAAAAATCTTTAAGCCAAATTTCTAACCAAGATCATCTTGCAATTATCTTAGTAGCAATGGCTAAGAACCGCAAGAGCAAAAGCCTCCGTCAAGGAGCGGGCGAAAAGCCTAAAACCCCTACACCATCACCCTCGCCGGACCGGAACTCTCCCAAGGGTGCCAGCTCGGGGGGAGGATCATACAAGGAGGATTCCCTTTCTCCCGTAATTCATGACTCTCATTATAGGCCGAGTCACTCTCGGTCTAGCAGGGGTGAGTCCGATCATAGGACACATTCAGTGCCCCAAAGCTAACCATCGGCTGCGCGCCCTCATTCCCATACTCGGCCGAGGACCCCTTTGACGGGGCCCAGCTCGGAAGAGGTGGCAAGAGCACTGGCAGTGCTCATGGAGGCGATGAGGGCACAAAATATGCCACCACCTCGTGATCGAACTCCTCCGCATACCCGGCATCAGCGGAGGAAGTTAGACCATGATGGTGGGAAGCTTCCTTCCTTCCGGGAACTGGAAGAGTGGGAAGAGGATTCCTGGAAAAATGAAAAAGAGAGGAAAAAGAACCCTCAATTTTTAAAAGGATCCTCATCCTCAAGACCAGAAGCGCATAAGAGCAGCAGCTCAGCTTCTCGGCCAGAATCTACTCACCGAGAACCTGAGACTGTTCGCCGAAGCGCCCTTGACCGACTCGGCGGCAAGGAACCGAGTGTGCGCAGTCGCCTCTCGTTCCCTGCAGCCGAGGCCCAGACTTCCCAGCCAGGGACGAAAACCACTCCTACCTCTCTAAGAGGGCGGAGCGTGGTCCCTTCGGCCAGGAACAAGGGCAAGGCCGTTATGCTACCCGCCAGTTCACCATTCGAGCAATGGATACTGGAAGAGCGCGTACCCACGGTTAAAATACCGTCGCACATCACATATGACGGGACATCGGATCCGAAGGATCACGTGGCCTCGTATGAGACTCATATGCATCTTTGCCCCAGATCCGAGGCGACTTGGTGCAAATATTTCCCAACCACTCTCAAGGGGATCGCGCAAGCGTGGATCTCCAAGGGAGTAAGGCAAGGCTCCATAACAGGGTGGGATGATCTGTCCTCCAAGTTCAGGAGCAAGTTTTCCACGGCAAACCGCCGAGAGAAGACTACTGCAGAGCTCATGAGTCTACAACAGGGGGAAACCGAAAGCCTCCGAGACTATCTGACCCGTTTCAGTAACGAGTCATCCAGCGTCTCTCAGCTGGACCAGGGGCTAGCCGTTTTTTCAATGTAGAATGGCCTTCAACCCGGAAAGTTCCTAGACTTCATGGTCATGCATACCCCGCAGACCTTGGAGGAAGCTCTGAATGCCTCGGATAAGTTCATCTGAGCTGAAGAATGGAACAAAGCGAAAACCCAACCTCAATTTGGGGGAGGGAAACAAAGGCAAATACCCTTGTATGAAGGCCAAGGCCATAAGGCAAAGGGAAAGTCAAAGGCCTCGGAGCAATCTTTGGCCAGCGACCCAAAGAAGGAAAGATCTGCCTCATACACAGGCAGATACGAGTCCTACACTCCGCTCTCTCTTCCACGCGCCAAAATTTACAGCGTGACGAAGGAGGAGCAGAGTTACCGAAAGCCGAGACCACTCTCAGAGTGGTATCAGCGAAAAAATAAAAATCAGTGGTGCGAGTTCCACGAGTCTTCGGGACACAACACTGAGGAGTGTATCCAACTGAAGGACCAAATAGAGGACATGGTCCGGAAGGGATACTTGAAAAAATACATCGCGGATCACCGCGAGAAAAAAGAATCCGAGAAGTCAGCAAAGGACTCTCGGCAAGACCTCGACTTACCCCGGAAAAACAGTAAAAAGCCGGAGGGGAAATTCCCTCCGATCAATGTTATCTCGGGAGGAATATACTCTCGGAGGGAGCACAAGCGACACCTTAGAGCTTTGACTCACCAGGTGAACAACGCTGACATTCAATCTCCCCAGTCGCCGGTGCCGAACATGACATTCACAGCCGCCGACTGCCGGGGGATTACGTTCCCTCACGAGGATCCGTTGGTGATCATCGCCACGGTGGCCAACCACGACGTCAGTAAGGTCCTTGTTGACGGTGGCAGCGGAGCAAACATTATGTTCCGAAAGGCCTACAATCAAATCAAGCTGAAGCCCAAGCACCTTACGCCGGTACCCTACCTGGTATCCGGGTTCAATGGGGCTTCAACTTATCCAGATGGGAAGGTGACACTTCCTGTCACCATCGGCTGCGATGAGGCAGCCAGGAACGTCATGATTGAATTTTTGGTCATCGACGCTCCTTCAGTGTACAACGTGATTTTGGGGAGACCCATAATTCATGAGATCCAAGGGGTCGTCTCAACTTATCATCAGCTGTTGATTTACGTCTCAGACGCCGGCTTCCCCGAAAGGATACAGGGCAACCAAAAGGACGCCCGAAGGTGCAACTACCTCAAACCATCCAATAGTCGCCCAGATGACAAGGATGAGGAGGAGAAAGAAAAAGAAAGAGAGCCGAGCACAAAAAAGCCGAAAGGCCTAAGTGCTTCGGCCCAAGGATCTGTACCCAGAGGTGAAGGGCCCGAAAGGGAAAAGGCTAGCTCTTCAGCTGAGCCGCAAGACTCAGAGAGCCAGCCGAAGAACAAAAAGACTGGGACACCTGCCGACATTGGCAGCAAGCCAGATTATGAAGAGTCCAGTCCATCAGCAATGGACATGGACCAACAAACTGAAACAATTGAGTTGGCCGAAGGAGACGTTGAGAAATGTGTAACAATCGGGATGGACCTTGATCCGAACACCCGTTGTGAACTTATTCAGCTCCTTCGGGACAACAGAGATGTGTTTGCTTTCTCGGCAGCTGATATGCCCGGGATAAGTTCAGACCTCATCTCCCATAAGCTTAATGTTGACCTGACGTGTCGACCAGTTAAGCAAAAGAAGCGGAATTACTCCGCCAATAAGAACCGAGACATCGCAGCCGAGGTCAAAAAATTGTTGGAGGCAGGATTCATCGAACCTTGCCAATATCCAGAATGGCTGGCAAATGTGGTGATGGTTCAGAAGCCCAATGGTACCTGGAGGATGTGCGTTGACTTCACGGACCTAAATAAGGCTTGTCCAAAGGATTTCTATCCCTTGCCGAGGATCGATCAGCTAGTCGATTCGACAAGTGGCCATGCCTTGCTTAGTTTCATGGACGCATTCTCGGGGTATCATCAGATCTTTATGCACCCCGACGATCGAGCAAAGACAGCATTCGTCACGAACGCTGGGGTGTACAATTACAAAATGATGCCCTTCGGATTGAAAAATGCGGGGGCAACCTATCAAAGGCTGGTGGATCAAGTTTTTGCCGATCAAAAGGGCCGAAACATGGAAGTCTATGTTGACGATTCGATCGTCAAAAGCAAAAAACCAGAGGACCATGTAAAGGACCTGGATGAAACTTTCGCCACCTTGAGAAAGTATCAAATGAAGCTGAATCCGAAGAAGTGTGTCTTCGGCGTGAAGTCAGGGAAATTCCTTGGGTTCATAGTCAGCAAAAGGGGGATTGATGCCAATCCCTCTAAAGTCAAAGCGGCGCTCGACCTTCTTGAGCCGAAAACGAAGCAGGATGTTCAGCGGCTCACCGGAAGAATGGCAGCCCTCTCGAGGTTCATTTCCAGAGCTTCGAATAAGGGGTTACCTTTCTTCAAAGCCCTGAAACTCCCGAAAACAAAAGAGCTCGTTTGGGAGGAAGAGCAAAAAGACGCCTTTAAACAGCTTCGGGAGCATCTGGCTCAACTCCCAACGCTGGCTAGCCCAGCTGAAGGAGAAACTTTGTACCTATATGTGGCCGTTAGCCCAGCCACCATCAGCGCAGTATTGCTGAAGGAAGAAAGTAAAAGTCAGCAACCGATCTACTTCGTCAGTCATACACTGACGGATGCCGAGACTCGCTATCCTCTACTCGAGAAAGTTGCTTTCGCGGTAGTAGTAGCTGCTCGGAAGCTGAGGCCCTATTTTGATTACCATCAGATAGTGGTCTTAACTGATCAGCCGTTGGAAAAAGTTCTCGGCAAGGTTGAAAAATCTGGTAGGCTAGCCAAGTGGGCTTTTGAGCTCACCGAATTCAGCATCAGCTACCGTCCGAGGGCTGCCATTAAGGCTCAAGCTCTAGCGGATTTCTTGGCCGAATGCTCATACCAAGAAGCGCTAGACAGTGAAAAGAAAGTCTGGACCGTGTTTACGGATGGATCTTCCACCGAAAACGGTTCAGGGGCAGGAGTAGTGATAACTTCTCCCGAAGGCAAATCCTTTGAGTATGCACTAAAGTTTTCTTTTAAGGCCTCGAACAATGAAGCCGAGTATGAGGCAGCAATCGCCGGCCTAGAATTGGAAGCCGATCATGTCTGCCTAAAAACAGACTCTCAGCTAGTTGCATATCAGATCAGTGGCAGCTACGAGGCCAAAGAGCCCTCCATGATAGCTTATCTTGCCAAGATCAAATCAGTCATTGCAGAGCTGAAAACTTTTGAGGTTCAGCTGATCCCAAGGGGTCAGAATACTCAAGCCGATGCACTCTCCAAACTTGCCAGTTCATCTCTTACCGAGCTGAACAGATCTGTATATGTAGAAGTGCGTCGAGAGAGAAGTGTCGACGAAGCACCTGAAGTGTGCTGCGGTGACCCAGAGCCTAGTTGGATGGACCCCATCCTAGCTTTCAAGCTTTGGGGAGAAACTCCCGAAGATAAAGCTTTGGCCTCCAAGATGAAGAGAACCAGCTCTAGGTTCATTGTCTTCAGGGGGGAACTTCTGAAAAAGTCCTTCTCAGCCCCATTGCTGAAATGCGTGGGACCAACAGATGCAGATTATATCCTACGGGAGATTCACCTCGGCATCTGTGGGAACCACATTGGGGGAAGAACCTTAGCCCACAAGGCATTGAGGGCTGGATATTACTGGCCCACCATGATCGCAGATGCTAAGGAGCTGGTCCAGAAATGCGAAAAATGTCAAAAATACGCTCCAGTTATCCATCAGCCAGCAAGGGATCTTCAGCCGATCCTTAATCCACTCCCGTTTGCCCAATGGGGACTGGATATACTGGGACCATTTCCAGAGGCTGTGTACCAGAAAAAATGGCTGATAGTTGGAGTTGACTACTTCAGTAAATGGATCGAGGCCGAAGCAGCCTCGAACATTACAGAGCAAACTGTCAGGAAATTTATCTGGCAGAATATCATCACTCGCTTTGGCATCCCGAGAGTATTTGTCTTCGATCATGGGAGGCAATTTGATAACTTACCGCTGAAGCGGTATACAGATCAGTTCGGCATCAAACTGGCATATTCAGCGGTATGCCACCCGCAAAGTAACGGACAAGCCGAATCTGCAAATAAACAGATCTTAAATGCCCTCAAGAAGAGGGTGGAAGATCAAAAGTCCAAGTGGCTGGAGGAGCTCCCTGGAACCCTTTGGTCCCTTCGGACAACTGAAAAAGAGGCAACGGGCCACTCACCTTTTGAACTGGTGTATGGTGCCGAAGCCGTCCTTCCAGTGGAAATTGGCTCTGAGAGCCTTCGAGTGCACCACTTCTCGGCTGAGAATGAGCGACTGATGATGGAATCTCTCGATTTCCTCGACGAAGTAAGAGACTCAGCCCGAGACAGAATGACCGCCTATAAGCAGAGAATCAGCAAATTTTATAACCGAAGGGTCCATGCAAGGCCTCTCAAAATTGGAGACCTTGTCCTTCGGAATGCTGCTGCAGTTCAGAAAGGCCGAATCCATGGGAAACTCTCAGCTGCATGGGAAGGACCTTATGAAATCTATGATGAGCTTCAGCCAGGGACATACCGACTTCGGCAGTTGGATGGAACTGAGTTGAAAAATCACTGGAACGCTGATGTACTGAAAAAATATCATGTGTAAACCCTTCGGGGCAGAACAATCTTTGTAAGTACATTTTGAACTAATGAAAGGCCTTAGAGCCGCCATTTATATAAATGTTTACAACTTTTTATCCTTTCAAAATTTTCTTTGTTCTATCTACTCTTTAAGGGTTTTTTATTCAGCCTCGTCTGAAACCTTCGCCTTCGGGTAACTGGGTTTCAGATTGCTGACAAAACTCGTCTTTTTAAAGAACACTGGTCTTTTAGCTGAAGTCAAACTTCAGTAAGACTTGTTCTCCAAAGACATGAGTCCATGGACAATTCTGGGATATTGCCTTAACTGAGCCTTGTATCCCAGAGAGCCATTATCCGAAACATTGCCTTAAGTTGGCCCTGTGTTTCGGGTATCCATTTTTCAAAGATAGACAGAAAATCAAGGATAACAGCAACAGTTGAAAATTGTTTAATCAGCCTCGTCTGAAACCTTCGCCTTCGGGTAACTGGGTTTCAGATTGCTGACAAAACTCGTCTTTTTAAAGAACACTGGTCTTTCAGCTGAAGTCAAACTTCAGTAAGACTTGTTCTCCAAAGACATGAGTCCATGGACAATTCTGGGATATTGCCTTAACTGAGCCTTGTATCCCAGAGAGCCATTATCTGAAACATTGCCTTAAGTTGGCCCTGTGTTTCGGGTATCCATTTTTCAAAGATAGACAGAAAATCAAGGATAACAGCAACAGTTGAAAATTGTTTAATCAGCCTCGTCTGAAACCTTCGCCTTCGGGTAACTGGGTTTCAGAAATCCGTTATCCGAAGCATTGCCTTCAGTTGGCCCTGTGTTTCGGATATGCGTCTTTTAAAGAACACAGGTCTTTCAGCTGAAGTCCAACTTCAGTAAGTTTATGTTCAGCAGAATTGAAGAAACAATAAAGCATTAAAAAACAAAGCAGCTGAAGAAAAGAGCATCAAATTAATAATTTATGCTCAGAAATTGAGCTACAAGTTCAATTAAACTGTATCGGCAGCCGCCCACAAGCGGAAAATAACAGCTGCCGAAATACGTACATAAGCAAAAAAATAAAGTGTTGTACGACAAGGCAAGCTGAAGCAAAAAACAAGGCAAAAAATTCAGAAAGCGGCAAGTCTAAAGTTAAGCGCATGATGAACCGCAAGATTCTGAAGACGACTGCCCGAGTTCCTATGCTTCAGCCCGAGGATCAGACTGATCAGCGTTGTTGAGCCCCATGGTGGCCTCAGCCCCAGCAGCAGAAGAAGCAGGCTTTGCACTCTGCCGAGCCTCCCTTTCCCTTTGTTCAGCCTCCAACTCCATTCTCTCAGCTTCCTCTTCGGCTTCCTCAGCCTTAAGAATTTCAGTTTCGACTGGAGTTGCATACTTCATATGAGGGTCTTCGGGATTCTGGACCCATTCAGCACATTTGGACCAGTCCAGCTTCGGCTCAGCATGAAGGCAGACTCTTCGGCATACTCTGAACCCGTTTCTGAAACCCATTTCATATTCTTCCTGGGTATAGACACGGACTTTGAGTAGAGCCTCAGCATCAGCCAGCTTCTTCTGGGTCTCCTCCAAGTCTTCCTTGGATTTCTTCAGCTCATCGGCGAGCTTGGAGGAGGAACCTTTCAGCTCATTCAGCTCCTGCTGAACTTGGGAAGCCTGTGTCTGAGCCTGGGCCACTTCAACTTTTTTGGCCATCAGTTGATCCTCAGCCTCATGGAGTTTAGCTCTCTGAGCTTCAGCAGCAGCAGCAGCCTCTGAGAGTTGGACATCCCTGGCCTGGAGCAGCTCTTCAGCAGCCATTCGGCTGGCTTCAAGAGCTTCTAGTCGTTGCTGCACTTCAGCTTGTGCAGCAGCTCCTTCCTGAATACGGCTCTCAACGGCAGCCTTGAATTTGGAGACGTCCACTCCCATGTGCTCCTGGAGGAATTTTTCCCCTTCCATCAGTGGGGGAAAAACTTCCTTCTCCATAGCGTCGCAGAAGGTTTTGAGGGCTTCAGCAGCTTTTTTCTCGTACTCCTCACCCTTCTGCTGCTTCTCTTCAGCTGCTGCTTGCTTTAGCTTAACAAGCTTTAATTCCTCCTCAGCTACCTTCTTGTCGTGCTCGGCAGCATCTACCCTATCTTGTAGGGTATCTATCAGCTCTACAGTGAGAGTCTGATTGTGCACGAACTGAAAAAAGGAGCACAAATTAAAAAAAAATAAAATAAAAAATAAAGGTAAATAAAAATAGAGCTGAATTTTAGAGGAAATAAAGGCAAGGAAAATCACCTGCATCATCAGCAGTTGGTTAGACCTGGCTGGGTCAGGAACTGATCTGCTGGATTCGCCCATCCCAGCAGTGGCCTTCAGCGACCAGATTCTTGCCCTATCTACTTCGGACATGCCAGCAAAATCGCCGAAGTAGGCTGCAGCACCCTCACGGTTCTGACCCCATATGAGGTCCCAGGTGTGATCTGGGATTGGAATTCGGGGGGCCGAGAAACCCATTTCTCTAGATTGCAGAGTCTGGAAAGAAGGAAAGGATGACGATGGAGCTTCTTTAGCTTTGGATGGCTCAACATCATCCTTCTCAGAAGAGTCAATTACTATGACCTCTTCTTCTTCAGGGGTGAGGACGAAAGCCTCAACCTCTCTTGCAATGTCTGCCGTGAAACCCTCAGCACAGGGCATCACGGCATCCTTATTTTTGTGCTCAGCAGCACTCTCCTGAATTGCTTCTTGGACCCCTCCCTTAGATTCGGGAGTTCTCTGATCCACCTCCATCTCAGGAGGTGGCGGAGGGGTCTTTTGAGGTGATTGGGGTGGTGGCCGGGGAACCCTCGGCGATCCATTGCCTTCCTCGGGTTCCCTTATTTCAACGCCGATGGTCATCGGCCTCCGCTGAAAGTCATGAGGGCCGATGATGGCCATTCTTCGGTGCCTTTTCTGAAGAGGCTGCTCGTCCATGTCTGAGTCTGAAGACTCTTCTTGTATTTGGTCTTCGGGACGAACAGGGGCTTTCCCTTCTCTGTGTCTGTTACTCTCTTCAGACTGTAACAGACAGGGGGGAGGAAGAATGTGAGTAAAAAAAAAAAAAAAAAAAAGAAGAAAGACAAAGTTAATTCTGAAAGCTCACCGAGGTTTTCAGCAAAGCCTCGTCTTCTTCAGTTGCCCTAGCTGCAGCTTCTTCTTCAGCAGCTCTGGAGGACCCTTCTCCTCCTTCGCAAGCTTCGAGAACCCGTGCAACCTCTTCGGCTGTACGGGCAGCTTCAGCTTCTTCGTCCAGCAGCTGAAACCAGGGGTCTCTCTTCTTCCACCAAGGCTTCTGCCTCTGATATAGAGCAACAGCCTCAATTTGGAAGTGGGAAGAGTCTAGATGAACTTCCCTATGCCTCGGTTCAGTGATAGACGGGGCCCGATCAGTTACAACTCGTTCTCGGTTGACACCAAGACGAGCGTAGTTAATGCCAACGTTGGTCTCGTCCCGCTTTGAAAAAGAGAAGGGGAAAGGTCAGTTCAGATAGGTTGGCACAGCATAAAAAAGCGAGGCGAGAGAAGAAAAAGAGATAATTAAAAAGCCTCGGCCCCAGCCGAAGAAGCTTACCATCCTTAAACTTTCGGCTGAGGCCAACAGCTGCTAGCATGTTCTCTTGGAAAACATAATGCGTATCGGGGAGCCAAGTCTCCGGGATATGCTGCATTCGGCCGCTGCCCCCCCGGCTCGGCAGCTTGCCGAAGATATGTTGTTGATCAAGGTTCGGATCCGGCCCGTTATCTGCGGGGGGACCAAGACTTCCCATGTCGGGATCAGGCTCAGCAAGGTACCGGGGAGCGCTGAAGACGCAAGGGTGGCCCGGATCTGTGGGTGCCCTAACCCAAATCCATTGACCTCTCCAGTCCTTGTCTGAAGAGTCGTTCGGCCACATGGTTAGGTACTGGGGCCGGGACTCAATCCGGTACCACCCAGAACCATGGCTTCCGTGCCCACTTTGAATATTTGGCACTAGCCGATGAAGCTTTTTGAAGCAGTGCAGGTTCGGCACATACTTGAAGAACTTGCAGACCCATAAGTATGTCATCACCCTTCGGATGCTGGTGGGAGTTAACTGACATAGGGAGATATTGTAATGGATCAGCAAGTCTCGGACGAATACGTCCAAAGGGAACCTCAGCCCGTACTGAAGCTGTCTTGTGTACACCCCCACATACCCCGGGGGTGGACGATGGATTCTATCGGATGCCGCGGGCATTCGGCACCAATACCCATCAGCTTCAAAAATGCCGTAATTCAACTCAATTTGCTCGGCAAACCGATATTGTTCGGCATTCTCCACCCACCATGAGTAGGGGCGGTTCTTTATCATGGCCGAAGCTACTTCGGCATTCTCCCACTCTGAAAACCCGGGGAGGATATCCCAAAGGACAGCGGGAACTTCATCGTCCCGTCCAGAAGCGCTCGGCCCCTCCGTTCTCTGAGGAGGAGCCGAGGAAATTGGAGTCGCCCTAATCCCTTCAGCAGGGTCAAACTCTGGCCTTTGTCCATTCCAAGTCCCAATCCTGTTCCTAGGATCGGGAATTGGCCTTGCTCTTCTTGGAGCACGGGCTCTACCTCTAACTCCTCTTGCCATTGATTATTTCGAAGAAAAAAGTCGAAAAAAAGGGAAGGAGTTCGAATTCGAAGAAAAATAAACTGAAATCAAAGGAATTTACCTTAATCTGAAGCGAAAGTTGTCGATTTACGAGTTCGTAGTGGCAAGTCTCAGTTTCTAAGCTTAATGCTCGGGGAATTTGCGAAGTTTTGATGCGGGTTCTTGGTTTCTCTCGAGAATTCTGGGTTTGTGTTGGTGAATAAGTGAGGAGAGATGACGCGCCTCTGTTTATATCTCCAGGAATGGGATACGGGGAGTCCGCGTTTCAATTTCTCTTAAATACCCCACTAAGTAATTGTTAAACACACGACCTTGCGATTAAACTGCCCATTATCCGTCCAACTTCCACCATCATCCGCCTTAACCGTTGTTATCTCATTAATTACGGTTTAAATTCAAATTTTTGGATTAATTAAATCATTTACTTCCCTCCTTTTCTGAATTAAATCAAACCCGACCCGTCATCCTTCCAAATCGGGTCTGGGGGGCAAGTTGTTTGGGTCCAATTTAGTCCAATTGGGCCTAGGCATTAAATGATCCAATTAAAAGCCCAAGGTCAAGGTTCAACTCTTCAATTGTGCTAAAGTCAAAGGTCAGCCCTCAAAGCAAGCCAATTGGGCTAAGGCCCAACCTCTCCATGTATGAAGAGGTATAAAAGCCATCAATATTCATACATTCACATTCATACATTCTCATATATTCTGATATATTCAAGCAAAGCCACAAGCAACTAATTCTATTGCATAGTGTTCTCTTTCTACACATTGTACTGACTTTAGCATCGGAGGGGCCTTCCTCGGCAACACCCCCGAGGCTAGTTTACGTGTGTTTACTGTGCAGGAAACCTTCGGCCCAGCATAACTTGGACCGAATCCAGTCTTCTCCGTTTCAGCGGACCTTCGGCAAGGTCCCATTGTTTTCACCCGAAACAACTTACACAAAAATGAAGAAGGATAAGGATAATGATTGATAGTTGACATTTTTTTTGGGACAACATTTTTATTTTGATAACAGGTGGACATTATATTTTGGTTTTAGAAACATGGACTCTTTAAAAAAACATCTCGCAAAATTTAGAATTCAAGATTAAAAATTCAATGTACCAAAAGAACAAAAGTGCATATTTACAAGTATATTTTGTTACTTTCATAATGTTAGTTTCATATACTATTTTGGACGTTTCAAAAAGATCTACCCATATTAAATATATTTCATTTACAACTTGATTTTTTTTGGAATTAATTGGTTGTGAATTGATAATATGATTCCAAGTAAGAAAATCTTTACCTTAAATTATGCAATTAAAACTTGTGCTTTTCCTAATAAAGAATAAAAAAGTTAAATAAGGTAATATTATGAATTATGTTGTACTTTAATGTTACATTCCAAATATATTTCTTTTCTTATTTTATGTGATTGATTCCATATGGAACTAACATTATGAAACGGAGGGAGTATAATACAACAACTTGCAAACAAATATATATACTCACTTTAGTTGTTTAACGTATGCTGAGACACAACTTTAACTAGAGCTGTCAAAAGTTGACCCGACCCGAAATACCGACTCAAACCAGATTATTAAACGACCCATCTGAACCCGAAAAAATGGTGACCCAAACCTGACCTGACCCGACCTAAAACCAACCCTAGACCCGAGTTGACCCGAGTATGTGAGACCCGAACCCGAACATGAACTGACCTAGAGGTGACCCGACACGAATGTAACCCGTAAATTATTGACCTTAACCGAATCCGACTTGAACCGAAATTGACCCAAACTCGTTTTAACTAGTCAAAACCCGAATTTAACCCGACTTATTACTAACCTGACCTGAATTCAACCCAACCTGTTCCTAACCAACCTGTTACAAATCCGACCCAAAATTAACCCGACTTGTTATTGACCCGACCCAAAATCAACCCGACTTGTTATTGACCTGACCCAAATTCAACCCGACTTGTTATTGACCCAACTCGAATTTTACCAGACCTATTGCTAACCCGACCCAAAAATTCAACCCGATCTGTTACTAACCCGACTCAAAATCAACACTACTTATTATTGACCCGACCTAAATTCAACCCAAATTGTTCCTGACTCAATTCAAATCACCTTAAATGCAATTTAGACCACTTAATTATTGTTGATCAAAGCATTTTGTCTAGGGAGACTAAGTCGGTTCAGGCCAGCAAAAGAAAGGAGCATCATCCTCAAATTTAAGAGTTAATTAAATATAGTATATATTTGTTGTGTGGTCAAAGGAGATAATTTCAAAAGGAGATAATTATCTTCCTAAATTATAAACTATAGTTCCCTAGTATATTGCCATAATTAGCTTAAAAAATGATAATTATCTATTTATAGTTAGTTGAACCTGAATATGACCTGATTTAAATATGACCCGACCTGATTGTAACCTGTAAATTATTGACTTGAACATAACTCGACTTGACTCCGAGAATGACCCGACTTAGAAATGACCTAACCTGATTATAACCCGCAAATTATTGACCTTGAACCAAACCTGACTTGAACCCGAGAATGACCTGATTTAAAAATGACCCAACCTGATTATAACCCACAAGTTATTGACTTGAACTGAACCTGACTCAAACCCGAGAATGACCCGACTTGATTCTAACTCGACTTGATTCTAACCCGCAAATTATTGACTTGAACCGAACCCGACTCGAACCCGAGAATTACCTAACCCGTTTTAACCCGAATTAAACCCGACTTATTGTTCACCCGACCCGAATATAACCCGGCCAGTTATTAACCCGACCTAAACCCGACCAAAACTCGATAAGAAGTATGAACCGTAATGACCCGACTCAAGCATGACCAAACTCAAACCCGACCTGCATAGGTTATGGAATTAATCCTAATTGACCTGACCCGAGTTGACCTGATCCACTCTTACCTTCCCAAACCCGACCCATTTACCCGAATTGACAACTCTACAAGAAACCTAAAAAAATTCTCAAAAATCGTGGATATTAGCCTTCAATTTTGGAAATTTTTGACTTTTATTCGCCCCGAAATAAAAATTGCCGAAATGTTTACCATGGTCCATAATACCCTTCAGGTGTCCAATTGAGTGGGTGGAACCATCCAATTTGCCTTTAAACGACCAATTTATCGGTTTACAACTTGCACCGATTTCATTAATTCAAGCCTACCACGAACATTTATGACAACAAATAATGATCATATATAGTTCCAAACGACATTATATGACCCCGAGGTGTATCCCCTAGAATTTCAAGACTTTTCGATACCGAGCCTCGAATCCTCCAAAATTTCTCAAAAAGTGTGGATATTAGCCTTGAATTTTGAAATTTTCGACTTTTTTTTTCGCCCGGAAATAAAAATTACCAAAATGTTTACCATGGTCCCTAATACCGTCCGGGAGTCCCATTGTGTGGGTGGAACCATCCAATTTGCCTTAAAACTACCAATTCACTGGATTATAACTTGCACCGATTTCATTAATTCAAGCCTACCACGAACATTTATGACAATAAATAATGATCATATATGGTTCCAAACAACATTATATGACCCCGAGATGTATCCCCTAAAATTTCAAGACTTTTCGACACCGGGACCCGAAACCTTTAAAATTTCTTAAAAAGCGTGGATATTAGTCTTCAATTTTGGAATTTTTTGACTTTTATTCGCCCCGAAATAAAAAATTTCCGAAATGTTTACCATGGTCCCTAATATCCTTCAGGTGTCCAATTGAGTGGGTGGAACCATCCAATTTGCCTTTAAACGACCAATTTATCGGTTTACAACTTGCACCGATTTCATTAATTCAAGCCTACCATGAACATTTATGACAATAAAAAATGATCATATATAGTTCCAAACGACATTATATGACCCCGAGGTGTATCCCAAAGAATTTCAAGACTTTTCGATTTTTGACTTGAACTTCTTTGGGATATAATGTCGGGTCTATATAATTGAAAAAGACCCGACTTGAAAATGACCCAACCTGATTATAATTCGCAAATTATTGACTTGAACCGAACCCGACTCAAACTCGAGAATGACCTGACCTGATTCTAACCCGCAAATTATTGACTTGAACCAAACCCGAGAATTACCCTAACCCGTTTTAACTCGTGAAAACCTGAATTAAACCCGACCTATTGTTCACCCGACCCGAATGTAACCTAACCTGTTATTAACTCGACCCAAACCCGATAAGAAGTATGACCCGACTTGACCCGACTCAAGCATGACCCAACCCAAACCCGACCTACACAGGTTATGGACTTAATCTGAATTGACCCAACCCGATTTGACCCGATCCACTCTTACCCGACCCAAACCCGACCCGTTTTCCCGAATTGACAGCTCTAACTTTAACCATTATCTTTTCTAAGTATATGTTTGTATAATAAATAAAGAATTTGATATTATAAAAGTATACATTATGACGAATCCAACAATATTTGTAATTTATATACTTTGTATTAGTTAAATAGCTGAGTCAAAACTTATTCTTAAAAAAAAAATCAAAGCGTAACACTAAAAAAAACACAGATGTAGTATATGAGCTAGTGATCACCTCCCCTTAGAGATTTATCAGCGCTATAATTTTATTTATTTATTCATCAATCTTGAGGAGAGTGTGCATATTGTTGTTGCTACTCTAGGGAGGCTCAACAATTTGCTTGTAAAGAAGTTCATGAATCTTGATGATTGTAGAAATGTATGTTTGGATGAAGCTCATCGTTTGCTCGATTTAGGTTTCGAGGATGATGTTAGAGAAGTCTTTGGTCTCTGCAAAGAACAATAAGGCAGACAATCTTGTTCTCTGCTACAATCCCAACAAAGATCCAAAACTTTGCTAGAAGCGCGATGGTTAAGCCTACTGCTTTTAATGTTGGTAAACCCGGGGCTGTAATCTTGATATCATCCAAGAAGAGTATGTGAAGCAGGAGGCCAAAACAGTTTACCTCCTCGAATGCTTGCAGGAGACTCCACCCTCGGCTCTAACATTTTGTGCAAACAACAGTACGCGATTAAATTTTTCAAAGCAGGGAAGAAAGATGTCTTAGTAGCCACCAATGTGGTCTTAAAGGGGCTGGATTTTCTTCATATCCAGCATGTAATCTACTATGATGTGCCTGCTGAGATTGAAAACTCAGTACATCATATAGACCGGACAGAAAGACGTGGTAAAACTGGAATTGCAACGACACTTATAAATAAAAACCAAAGTGAGACTACACTGCTTGATCTAAAGCACCTTGTGCAAGAAGCTAAACAAAGGATACCTCCTGTATTGGCTGAACTAGACAGCGGATGAAACAGAGTCAATTGCCTTTCTCAGTGAAGTTAAAGGTTGCGCGTGTTGGAGGGCTTGGTCATAGCATTCAAAATCGTCCTAATTGGAGTACTAAAATTCGCTACTTGTCAATTCTAGGAAGGATTTTGGTGGTGGTAGTTTTAGGGCTGAAATATGAATTTGTTTTGATCTCAGTCAGTTTGTTATATGTACAGACTATTATGTATGAATGATTAGTGTCAATATTATGTATCATGTATGTTACATGAAAAATTTGTGACTCTTTTGAATGTAAATCTTATAAACGAGGTGGTAAAGATTGAACTATAGCAAGAACATTTAGTTCATAAAAAAAAAAAAAAAAAAAAAGAGAGATCTAGATTTGTCACAAACAAGCTCTGTAACACGTATGTTGAAGTGTTGATAGAGTCCAAATAATTCGTCATATCACCATAATCAAGATCAATACATGAGAAAATTGTTGTACAAAGAGCTAGAATGTCGATAATTTTTTACTTACTGCTGTAATAGTTGAGCGGCTTTAGCCTAGTTTTAATTTACATACAAATCTTAAGCAAGACATTCAATATAATAAAAGAACAAAAGAGAGAAACAAGTATAGAAAGCATGCAATTCAAACTCTGCAGCGCGATCAGAATCACCAGTTGAAGCTAAGGTATTCGAAATGCAGGTTGGTTGCGCCACACCCTGAACAAATTCTTGCAACATCATGTCTTAATCCCCTTGGTCCTGAAGCCATGACTCCCACATCATGTCCTTTGGACTCCAACAATATTTCTGCCCAAATTTCAAACAAAACTTTAACTGCTATTTGAAGACAAAAAAACATTTTTTTTCCTAGTCTAAAAATTACTAGTACAACCCAAGATTTTTCATTATCAAGAAGGTATGTGTTTGATAATTAGTATATTTCAACTATATGCACATTTATAGTCATAGTATGAATGCAATATCATTTGTTGGTTCAATATAGGAATGCAGCAACGCACTATTTTTTGTCAAATTTGATTGAAATCAATGATATAATTGATCGAAATGCTTGATAGCAATATTATTAATTCAACAATTAACAGGTTTTGAAAACTCGTATATAACCTTATATGACATGATGAAGTGGTATGTAAAATTTGTACTACGTAGTAGATATAGCAATAACTTACTCTGGAGATTAGGCCTTCCTCCATAATGCACCTGAGTAGCTTGAACAAGAGACTGATAGGGATGACTTTCGAGCTCCCCACCCCCACCACATAACCAAGATCCTGGAGAAGTCATTGGCATAGGCACCTCCACATTCTTGATCTGCTTCTCTTCTAATGCAGCCATTTTCTTCTTTTGAATAAAAAAGACGATGCTGCTTATGAAGATAATGCTAATGCACATAAGAAACATATCCCAGACAACCCAGCTAGTGAAGTCATATAAGCTGTTGGTGTTTTTATCTATGGGGTAGATATAGTATTGAGTCACTATGGCAAGGAGGATAAGAAACAGGACAAAGGAAGATGCGATAATGAGGCAAAGGCAGAGCCAACTATTGTGTCCCAAAACCGGAGTGATGGGTGAGTCTAATGGGCTAGGTTTAAACCAATTGGTATGAACTAACAAATCCTGGCCATTGGATGCAGGTGGTGCTTGATCCTCTCGAGTCACGTATGCCTGAATTTCAAGTTGGATATTTGAAAGATCAGCTGGAGAGCTCTCAGCAGGAAGCAAGAGGTCAAGCATGGTGAGATCAGCCGCATGCTTGAAGGCACATATAAGGACAACTTTTGGGACTTTGCCTTTTTGGGTATTTGATTGATGTATAATCTCTCGAATTATGGATATATATGGGGTCATACCACTTCCTCCACTGATCAACACCAAAGTTTCATGCCTGGAAGAAGGAAAAAGTTTTAGATTATTGAACTTTATAGTTAAGCTGGCATGTTGCATGTACAAGATATAACCATCCACCATCCCTTCTCAATTCTAAGTATTATATTTGATTGAGTTAATTTGATCTTTTCCTCATTACAAAAGAAAATAAAGAATCAGTCTTAGGCCAATGTGTGTCTCATCAACTTATTTTCACTAATGAAATATTTCAAAAAAAAAAAAACAAAAAAAAAAACAAAAATACTGGAAACTGAGATAAGTTCCGCATAAGGATTACCCAAGCTCTTTCCATAACTACATTTAGATCATCATAAAAGTTTTTAGGTGAAGAAAACACATCCTAAAAAGGTCTCAACTTTGGTAGCCCGAACACAATGAAATATTTAGGGGCATACTAGAAGCTGAATCTATATCAATTTGCAACTTCCGAACATACAAAATTGAGCTAAGTTTTACCACTTTACTTACTTGATAAAGCTGGTAGAAGCTGGACCATATGGCCCTTCAACAGACACTTCAAGCCTGTCCAGAGAAGAAGATGACAGTTCTTTGTACAGCTTGGTTGTCCAACTCCCTCCAGTCTTGAACACAATACTTAGCCTATCAGGTTCCATGTTATCATTTGAGCTCACAGTAAAAGGGTGCCACTGTAACGAGGAAATTTTTGGCACGCTCACAAATAAGTTACTTGCGACGTTGTAATGTAAACCTGTAAAACAAACAAGTAAAATAGAAAACTTAAAGCTTTTCTAATCTCGACAATCACGCTAAAGTTTTTGTTTCTACCTAAGAAAGAAATACTTATAAGTTCTACAATGACCATCCTTTTTTAGTATTTTGATTGTCATTTACAGCTTTTACTAGTCAATAAAAGATCATTGCATGTTCTCTTTAACTAAAAAAATAGTATACAGTAACAATTCCGACAAATGAGAATTAATTTTCCGATCCCACTCCAAAATTTGATTTTGACACTTTCATTGTGAGAGTATAACCTATTTATATAAGTCAGACGGAAGTGTGAGGCCAAAACCAATCTAATAGTGTAGAAATCACTACCGGTGCATTATTAAAAATCAATTGTAGACAAATGTTAAAGTTCGACAATCACCTCGACTCTTGGCAAATGTCATCTCCACAGTCCCACCCGGAAGAACGCGAACTGAGGTTAACCTTGCACGAGAGCGTGACTGTAAGAACCTTAGGTATCGATCAAGTGTGAAGAGGTAAACTCCAGGAAGGAGTTGCATCGTCCAGGCAGCTCCTATGTGCACGATGTAGAAAAAAGTGGCTAGGGCGTAAAGTTGGTGAGTGTAAAAGAAAACTTCGAATGACTTTCTTCTGGTGTATGCAAAGCTTGTTATCCACATTGCTATCAAGAAAACCCAAGATATCTCTCCTGCTATATTTGACACATGAGTTTTGCTCCATTCAAGTGCCTACATAACCGAAAACCCTTGTTAGCACCAATTACCACAATAATATGCCTTAATAATATAGGCGGGTTAGTTTGGCTTCATTCTTTTCATCTGAATTTCCCTTGTCAGAACTAATTAGCTTTAAGTAGATTTGAAATAAGTGGCCTCTGTGTAAATTTTTGTTTAAATTAAGCTTTGAAATGAACTTACTAGATACAATTGGCTAACTATAGCCCAGTAGATGAAAAAACCAGCACTGTGTAACGCTGAAGTTATCATGACTACTTGCCCAATCCATATATGATACTTGATGCTAGACTCAGATGTGAGACCAACCAAAGGCAAAAGTGACGACAATCGAATTACAGGGAAGAACACAAAGGCCCAGGATATGTTTGAGGCATAACCAAGTCTTAGTGACACAGTCCGTAAAGTAATTTGCCACCTGAAAATCGAACAAAAGAAAGAAAAGAAAAAAAATAACACAATTCTTCGGTGTTAGTAGTAGCACAGTAGTACGTAATAGAATTAGCACGAAAATAGTAAGTTTCACACGTACTTTTTTTGATGCTCTCTGCCATGCCCCATGAATGGATGCTTAACACTGACATAATAATAATGGCCAAAATGCCAGCACACAAGCGCAATCCCCATAACCAAAAACACGAGTTCCATTGCTGTAACCACCCCTAGAGGCCCTATAACAAGAAGAGGACGTCTCAACATTGCCAGATGCGTCTGAGGTGATGAATTACTATGTACAAAGATGATTGATTTTGTTAGCTCTTTGATAGACAAAATCATCAACTTTATTATAAAACAACCAAAAACCAAAAAAAAAAACAAAAACTGCTCCGATCAAATTTAATTTAAGCCATATACAAAAATAATTGTTAGATGTTTGATCAATATGAAAAGGCCAACAAGCTAATTGTAGGCAAACAACCCAAAATCAAACAAGGCCATACCCAAGAGCAATTCTGTCACAAATTAATAATGAATATCGAAAATGTTGGTACAATGTACGTAGCAGTATAACACTATATTTAAACATGCAATGTAAGAAATGAATAAACCTTTCCAAGGAAGATTCTCTTTTATCCTTCAGATGAAGGTAAAAGCAGCCGAGAACCGCGATCAACATCACAGGAAATGTAAGGAAGAAAAGGTTTACTCCTGCAAATAATGAGGTTAATTATTAAATTGATTCTAACCATAGACACACACAAAGTACAACATCAATAAAAAAAAAAAAAAAGCTTGGTTTTATACCTTGCTCTCCAATGTATGTTGGATTGAAGGATTCTGCTAGTTTGGGAAGCCAATTATACTTGAAAACTTCCAAAGGTAATACAATCCATACTACCATCCATCCAAGAAAAACCAGCACACATGTTAGCTTCAGCAATGCAAGGCTGCTCATTGATCTTTTTCTGCTTTAATTTCTTAAAAATAATTCACAAAATTATTGTTGATTTCAGTAGTATATTCTTTATACAATATACAATTCTTTTCTTTTTTTTTTATGGAAATAGTTTCTTACAAGACGTATATATAGAAGCAAAATTAATGTAAATCAGCTTTGTTGTTACATCATCAGAAAATCTTGCAGTTTATGATGCTTAACCAGAAAGGCATGACTCTTGCAGTTTGTGACTCCTATCATATAAAATATACAAAAATTTCCAATTTCAATGTTAAATAATCAAATAAAGACACAGTTCTTCAAACACACATTAAAAATATGACATATTTGCTATGTCAAAAATGAGTGGACTTCAATGCAGGCTTTTCAAATTATAGTGGACTATATGTTTTACAGCCCCAGGTTAATGAAGTCCACCCAATGTTAATATAGACTCAAGTACATAAATACATGTGTGTGGCACAAGTAGTCGAGTACATGTCCTAGGGTTAGAGACAGCTACTTTGTGGTAAATAGTAAAGTGCTTAAAACCTTGACAACATTAAGTTGAAGTATAACAATCAGACAAAGAGTCCAAATATAATAGAATTACCGTACTTTGACATCTTGCATGTTGGAGATATTTTTTTAAAAAAAGAAGATTAATCTATATAGTTGAATAAATTAATACTACATATCATAAGAGAATGATTCTAGGAACCCTCAAATATAACTTCCATTGGATGTTAGTACAGTTGACTTGCGAGTTCTCAAATACTTCTGTACTATAAAGTAGTACTACACATATACAGAGCAATCCTGGATAGCTTAAAAAATAATTTCATGAGAAAATGACCTACTATCTTTCATTGATTCACATATCCAAGTTCTATCATTAGGGACATGTACTACTAGTACTAAAACTTTGACTTATTAAGCCTCATATATATAATTATATAAATATACAAAGAGATTGACTCAGAATATGGCCCCTTCAGAGTAAAAATAATTAAGAATTATAGTTTGATAATAACTTTTTAATTTTTAAAATTGTTCTAGGCTTCAAAATTTTGAGGTCTTTTTAGTTATTGTCTACAAGGAAAGACTTTAATGAAATTTACATTAATTAGTGACAAATTGTACATCATACGTAGTAATATATTACTAAGTCACATATAAACCAAAGTCAAAACACCTAAAGCCATAAAACAAAAAACCTTACATCTATAAAATCATTCGAAATAAGTGAATAACTAATAAAATATTATCATAAAAAAAAAAGCTCGGAAAACCATCCCGTCATAAGTGACAAGAAACAGAAACCCAATTATCAAGTTAGCATCACCATCAAAGAATTATAACATCATTTATGTTCTATGTGTAACGCATCTCCCTATCAATCGTAAATATTCTTAAGGTGCCTTTTCTGAAAATAATCCATAGATCATATAAGTTGCATTTAAAGCAATAATTAGATCATACTCAGGATCAGACTTCCTACTTTGATCAATCCTTCCATGAATAGTTTCTTAGTGACTACTCATTTTCTTCAGAAACTTCACAGCCCCTGTAGCAAATATTATCAATCATCATTTTAGAAGAAACAACATTATTCAAGCCATGAAATTCAAATCCTTAAGAACAAAATAAATTACCAGAATATATAGCCTCTTCGTTTCAAAATACGTACATTAAAGCTCCTTGACACGCAAATTTAAGAAAAAAGAGAGGGTAAATGGACAAATTATTAAAAAAAAAAAACCTTTAACCCAACCCACCCTTTTACTACTGTGTAAGTTATTTAGTTTTAAAATGTGTGTTTACCCTCTCTTAAATTACATGTCAATAAGCATGGTTGCAACTTGCAAGTATTATAAAATAAAAGTATATATTATGAAAAATAAATGACAAGAATGAAGATAAGAGTTCACCTTCTACCATGGAAAATGGAAGATAGCTTATTGTGGACAAACAAAACCCACAGATTTCAGGGTTGCTAGTTTGCTACTCAATCCAACAAGCTGTAGTGAAATAAATGTAGATAAAATTAAATAATTCAGATTCCATATCTTATGAAGGATATTAGGAGGGGAGGAGGTCTCTTTGTCAAAATCAAATAATTCAGATTCCATAGCTTATGAAGGATATTCAACAGAATTATACTCAGAAACAATCTACCATTCAAGCATTATGTGTGTTTGTTAAGTTACATGTGCTTAAGGACTGTTACTCCAACACCAATAGCAACAAAAGTTGCGATAGCTATGCCAAAAATGCCAATAAGAATCCCAGGAATGATCAAAGATTTCCACCCTTTGGATGTGGCCATTCCTGAAGCTGTAGTAGGGCCTCCAATGTTAGCATTGGAAGCCAAAAGCAACAACTTAAGATCAAAGTTAAATATCTTCCCTAAACCTAGAATGATGAACAGATGGACCATAACTTGTACAAATGCAAACAAGAAAATACTTGGCGCGGTGTTGATAACACTCCAGACATTGCCACTTGCACCAATCACAACGAAGAAAACCTATTATTGCATAAAAAATTAAGTCAATTCTGAAATGTCAAATAAATATCTGCAAGCACCACTAATAAAATTCCAAGTTTTTCTGTAATCAAAACAAATCCAATATGGGAAGCAATGTGGATAATAACTGAGAATCTATAAATTAATATAGAGTAGCTTCGAAAGACATATTTTACTATGAAAATGGCACATGGTCAAATAAGACATGGAGTCATATGAACAAGAAGAAGAATATATAATTTTTTTTTACCTGCATCGAAATTGAAGATATAACCTCTGCGGAAGGTGCAAGGTAGCTAAATATTGGGGGGCAGACAGTAGCTAGAATCACCACAATTGCTGTAGCTATTGGAATAATGCCTCCTTGGATTCCAGATAACTTTGTGATATAGGCAGCACAGCTGCATATAGCAAAGGATACAGCAATAGAAGTGGCAGTAGGTAGTGTATGGAACTTAATCTCAGTTTTACTCTCTGAAGTAACTGCAACATCTATTCAGCGAAAGTCAGTTTCTATTAGATGTAAACATAGAAATTAAATAATTACTACTCTATAACAGATATAAACATACCTGTGGCAGATTTTGAGACTTCAGGAGGTATTCTGGACGCTATTGCAAATAACACCATAAAGTAAACAGCACAAATGACATTGTCTGCAGCTACTCCAGCAGCCACATTTGATGGGGAAGTGCCAAGAATCTCTGAAATTGCAATGTAATTGACAGCTGCAACATAAATTGCATTAAAATCATCACTAACTGATGATAGAAACTTGTTTTGACATTTCCACAGCAGCAAAAGTGTTATTGCCCAAAAATTAAAAGCTCCCCCTTCAACATCATTAGCTACTTAGAAAAGCGTACTTATTAATTTGTATGATGTGTTATTAAGGAAGAGGGTGGGGGGGGGGGTTCCAATAAATATCTAGTAATCATATAAATAATTTCAGAAGACCAGTTCCAAATTCTTGTAAAAAGATCATCTTAAAATGAAGTATTACTGCAAAGAGGAGAACAGAAGCCATTCATCTCATTTTCTACGTTAGAGCCTACAAACATGAAGTATCCATCAAGAGAACTCAGCAACAGATGCAATCACTTCTGGTCCATGGGGCTACAACAAGATAATGATCACAAACTGGCATCAAATGCCATATTCTTTGCAAAGAATAATACTTTCCTAAAAAAAACTGGCTGCTTTGAACGGTAAACCTACCTTCAACTGACATCAGTGAATTGTAGAGGAGCATAGAGATTTAGGAGTGAATCAGATAAATAAAATAATGTAGAAATTATTCATGAAGCTTAAAAGTTAGTGAACTACATCAATGGGACTAAACCTAAAGTTTTATGTAAAAATGTGAAGCAAAACAAGCTTGCAATTATTGTTTCACATTACTTACATCCACCAATGTAACTGCCCATGAGTGCAGTAGCAATTTTCCAACCATCAGCACCAAGCGATCGCATGGGAACTATAAAAAATGCAACCACTGTCCCAATCACTGTAGCCACTGGAATAAGAAGGTGAAGAAAGCATTCAGGAGATGAGAACTTAGGAATATTAATGGAATGCTCATTGACTAAAAATAACACAACACAAAGCAGTAAAATCCCTAGAGCCCTTTAGTTCTGTTTAGATGTATTATTCAGCAACTCATAACAGAAATTAACCATCCCTCTAAATTTTTTGAAGACAGGTTCAAATAGCTTCAATAAGACAAGAAACTACAGTTGCGATTTTGTGATCCATTAAGACGATTTAAGGGTCCATTATGTCCAAGTTTAAAATTTCAAACAAAGTAACTATTACTCATCAAGTATTTTTATGAATACTAGGGCAGCAAACGCGCGCGATGCGCGCGTCATAGCTAGTCATATCTAGAAGGTTTTCTTCGGTTTGGCTTTTAAATCACAAATTTAGTTAAATTAACTATAAGAGAAAATATATAAACAACTATGTGGGTAGTATAAATGTTCAAGATAATTAACATAATGAAAGCATAAAAATAAATAAATATTTTAGAGGGTATAGTTGTCTAAACACTAATCATTAAAAGTAGCTTGTACATATTAATGAGGGTATGTATGTAAATACACATTTTGAAGGGTATAATTGGCATTACACTATTCATAAGAGTAGTTTTCTACTTTTTATAAGGTAGGGATATACACACCTCTTAACTGAAACAAACATAACCACTACTCATCAAATACACCATTTATAATCTGAAATTCCCAGGAAGCGCATATAATTGATTTCTCTTCAATACACAATAGAATTTTAAATATATATACTTGCAAAATAGCACCACCTGATCCAAGCAAGAATGCCAAAAGTAACTTCCCAGTTGACTGCGCAAGCTGACGCATATTAGCTCTAAACAAGAGCAAAGGAACAGTCAAGGGTAACAAGTATTCCAACACAATGGAATATGTTTTTGCTTCATAAGGAATGATCCTCAGATTACTCGCTGCAAGGCCAATCAAAATGCTCACAAGTGCAGAACTGATCATGCTCCCAACCTTTGTTTTCTCCGACCTTAAATCCCCAAAATACTCATTTGCCTCCATATGATAGCAGATGAAATATAATTAAGACAAGAAATAATATCTAGAATTACCTTTCTCCTTTGAAAAGAAAATAAGTATGTCTTACCAACAATGTCATACATAGCAAACTGAAGTTTGATAAAAACAACCCAAAATATGTTATGATTTATGACCCATCTCCAATCCCACCATTCAACTACATATCCTTTTATCGACTTCATAATCAAGAAAGGAAACCACAGGAGACAGTGGCATATTTGTTTCTATCTCCGCTTATAAGATTAAGGCTTTGATTGATTGATTGATTTCTTTTTAACTTCATAGAGAATATAAGTATCAAAGTTATGTCCATACTCCATACATCCAATTTCCGCAGAATCTGAATAGAGTAAGTTCGAGTTAAGTTTATCTTCGTTTCAAATCAAAAGCGAAGATGCATAGATTGATAAAGAAGAATTGGAACAGTCTAATACTCCACTAAAATATACCAAAATTGAAAGTAACACAGTCAACTCATGACACAATTTAAAATAGGCCAATTCTTTAAGTTTTTCAGCACAGATATCACACCTGATAATGCTAAAACAGGAAATTTTAGATGTTTTTTCAATTCAAGTAAGAGTAAAAGAGTGGGATCATGGAGAGGTTTAACGAGGTAGAGGGAGATCAAAAATGACTAGGTTGGAAAGAGTTAGGAAGAATATGAAGTATATGGATTTACGTGAGAATGAGGTATTTGATCGTAAGAAATGGAGGTGGAAGATTTCCGTGAATAACTATCTAAATAATCCCTTTTGGTTCATGGTTCATATAACTGACCTCACTTATGGAATTGATTGATTCTAAACACGGCAAAAACTCAACCTTTGACCTCATTAATATGAGTATTACCTATACTTTACTACTCCCTTTATCCCTTAGTTAGATTCCTCTTCTATCATTTATTCCTCATATAATAAACACGGCAAAACTCGACCTTTGAGCTCATTATTATGAATATAGCCGACCTCACTTGTGAATAACTCTCACATGCTTCTAAATGGCAAAACTTGACCTTTGACCTCATTATTATGAATATTACCTATACTTTACTACTCCCTCAGTCCCTTAATTAGATTCCTACTTCTATCATTTATTCCTCGTATAATAACAGAAGTATAAATCTAATTAAAGGACGGAGGGAGTAATACAAATTAACATTAAAAATTAAGCTAAACACATACTTCAAGTTACTATTTTTTTTTTTCCGCCAAGAATGATACTTTTTTCCATACTTTGCTTACTTTTTATATCTTTCTTATTACGATGTTCAACTTGTGTAATTATTAATTAATAAATATAGGTCAACAGAAATCACCCATTAGAAAGCAATGCAATAATTTATGTAAATTCCAAAGAAAAATAATATAAAATAAAATCAACAAAAATTGATTGTAAAAGCGATTAAAATTACCAGAAACTGAAAGCTCCAGTGGATAGAAGAACAGACCATAAACCCCAGTGGTCGTTTGGTGAAATAATTGGGTAACTGAAATTCAATTGCGAGTTTATTCTTAAAGATGCTCTTGATTTGGTATTAGTAGATAAGAAATTAACATTGTAGGATGAAGGAGAGTTATAAGAATGAAGTTTAGAGGACGAGAGAGTTGAATTATGGAGTATGAGTTTTGGTTTTGGAGGTTTTAGGAGAGAGAAAGGAACTACTGGCTTGCTGAAGAACATGGTGAATGACGCCATTAGTTTGATACAATCTAGCATTGACACCTTGGTTAGACGGTTTATAGGATTGCTAGGTAATTTCTTTGACGGATAATTTTCGATTTTAGATATTACGGGTATGTTCTCTTCAACTTAATTTCAGTTCAGTTTTTTAATTTTGTTCGCTAATAAACATTTTAGTTTAATTCAGTTAAGCTCAGTAAATCAGAACAGGCGCTACATGAGCGTTATATTTCAAACTCAAAATAAATTTTTTTGCAAGGATTAATTTTTTATTTATCAATAAATAAATAATTAATTAGATTTGGTAATTGTGCGGTCTTTATTTTGTATTCAAAACCTAGATTTTTCAGATTGGTTTCAAGTTAATTTTGGGCCAATTAAATCTATTTTCTTACTCATCGGCTAATGCTTATATGTACTTATAACATATCATATCAATCAATACACATGTGAATAACAATATCTTAATCAATAGTTACATCATATGAAGTATAACATATGTTCTTTTCCATAACTATTGTCAAATCAAATCAATATTATGTTTTCCACAAAATAAATAAATAAATAAATAAATATGTTTATATAACATCATTTTATTTATGACATCACTTATATAATATAATTATACTTTTATTACATCATTATTGTCAAGTCACATCATATTATGATATGACATCACATCACTACAAATATATTTACATAATATGACATCATTATACTTATATGACATCTTTAGATTCATATGACATCATTATAGTCAACCCACATCACTTTATTAAACTTTTACGACATCATTATAGTTATATAGTATCGTTATAATTAAGTCATATCACATCATTATACTTATATGACATCATTACATTTCCTGAATTTTAAAATAGAGTCAAAACTTGACCAAAAATCGTGTATAACCTTTAATTTTGGATAATTTTTCACTTTTTTCGAACCGAAAATAAAAAATTGTCGAGATGGTTACCATGGAACCTATTACACCCCGGGAATGCATTTGGGTGGTTAAAACCATCCAATATGTCATTAAACGGTCAATTTACCCATTTACAACTTGCACCAATTTCATAAACTCAAGTTTACCACAGACATTTATGACAACATATAATGGTCATATATAGTTCCAAACGGCATTATATGACCCTGAGATGTATCCCCTTATATTTCAAGACTTTTGATATCAGGTTTCGAAACCTCCAAAATTGCTCAAAAAGCGTGGATAATAACCTTTAGTTTTGGAAATTTTTGATTTTTTTTTACCCAAAATAAAAACTGCCACGAACTTTATCATGGACCCTAATACCCTTCGAGAGTCTAATTGGGTGGGTAGAAGCACCCAATGTGCCTTTAAACGATCAATATAGCCGTTTACAATCTGAATCGATTTTAAAAACTCAAACCTACCACGAATATTTACAACAATATATAATGATCATATATGGTTCCAAACGGTATTTTATGACCGCGGGATGGATCCCGTATAATCTCAACACTTTTCGACACCGGGTCTCGAAACCTCCAAAATTGCTCAAAAAACGTGGATAATAACCTTTAGTTTTGAAAAATTTTGACTTTTTTTTGCTCAAAATAAAAATTGCCGAGATCTTTATCACGGACCCTAATACCCTCTGAGAGTCTAATTGGATGGGTGGAAGCACCCAATGTGCCTTTAAATGGTCAATTTACCCGTTTACAACTTGAACCGATTTCATAAATTCAAGCCTACCACTGACATTTACAACAACATATAATGATCATATATGGTTCCAAACGACATTATATGATCCTGGGATGTATCCCCTAGAATATATAAACTCAAGCTTACCACGGACATTTACATCAACATATAATGATCATATACGTTTCCAAACGGTATTTTATGACCCCGAGATGTATCCCGTATAATCTCAAGATTTTTCGACTTCGGGTCCCGAAACCTCAAAAATTGCTCAAAAAGCGTGGATAAACCTTGAGTTTTGAAAATTTTTGACTTTTTTTTTTGGCCCAAAATAAAAATTGTCGAGATCTTTATTATGGACCCTAATACTCTCCGAGAGTCTAATTGGATGGGTGGAAGCACCCAATGTGCCTTTAAACGGTCAATTTACCCGTTTACATATTGAACCGATTTCATAAATTCAAGCCTACCACGGACATTTACAACAACACATAATGATCATATATGGTTCCAAACGACATTATATGACCCTGGTGTATCCCATATAATCTCAAGACTTTTCGACACCAGGTTCCGAAACTTTCAAAATTGCTCAAAAAGCATGGATAATAACCTTTAGTTTTGAAAATTTTTGACTTTTTTTTTTTGCCCAAAATAAAAATTGCCGAGATCTTTATCACGGACCCTAATACCCTCTGAGATTCTAATTGGATGGGTGGAAGCACCCAATGTGTCTTTAAACGGTCAATTTACCCATTTACAACTTGAACCGATTTCATAAATTCAAGCCTACCACAGACATTTGCAACAACATATAATGATCATATATGGTTCCAAACGATATTATATGATCCTGGGATGTATCCCCTAGAATATCAAAACTTTTCGACACCAATCCCAAAACCTACAAAATGTCTCAAAAAGCATGGATAATAACCTTAAGTTTTGGAAATTTTTGATTTTTTTTTTACCCAAAATAAAATTTGCCAACAGCTTTATCATGGACCCTAATACCCTCTGAGAGTCTAATTGGGTGGGTGGAAGCACCCAATGTGTCTTTAAACGGTCAATTTACCCGTTTACAACTTGATCCGATTTTATAAACTCAAGCTTACCACGGACATTTACATCAATATATAATGATCATATATGGTTCCAAACGGTATTTTATGACCCCGAGATGTATCCCGTATAATCTCAAGACTTTTCGACACCGAGTCCCGAAAACTCAAAAATTGCTCAAAAAGCGTGGATAATAACCTAGAGTTTTGAAAATTTTTGACTTTTTTTTGGCCAAAAATAAAAATTACCGAGATCTTTATCATGGACCTTAATACTCTCCGAGAGTCTAATTGGATGGGTGGAAGCACCCAATGTGCCTTTAAACGGTCAATTTACCCGTTTACATATTGAACCGATTTCATAAATTCAAGCCTACCACGGACATTTACAACAATATATAATGATCATATGTGGTTCCAAATGACATTATATGACCCTGGTGTATCCCATATAATCTTAAGACTTTTCGACACCAGGTTCCGAAACCTTCAAAATTGCTCAAAAAGCGTGGATAATAACCTTCAATTTTGGAAATTTTTGATTTTTTTTGCCCAAAATAAAAATTTCCAAGATCTTTATCATGGACCCTAATACCCTCCGAGAGTCTAATTGGATGGGTGGAAGCACCCAATGTGCCTTTAAATGGTCCATTTACCCGTTTACAACTTGAACTGATTTCATAAATTCAAGCCTACCACGGACATTTACAACAACATATAATGATCATATATGGTTCCAAACGGCATTATATGATCCTGGGATGTATCACCTATAATCTCAAAACTTTTCGACACCAGGTTCCGAAACCTACAAAATTGCTCAAAAAGCGTGGATAATAACCTTAAGTTTTTGAAATTTGGATTTTTTTTTTGACCCAAAATAAAAATTTCCAAGAGCTTTATCATGGACCCTAATACCATCCGAGAGTCTAATTGAGTGGGTGGAAGCACCCAATGTGTCTTTAAACGGTCAATTTACCCGTTGATAACTTGAACCGATTTTATAAACTCAAGCCTACCACGACATTTACATCAACATATAATGATCATATATGGTTCCTAACGGTATTTTATGACCCCGGGATGTATCCCGTATAATCTCAAGACTTTTCGACATTGGGTCCCGAAACCTCCAAAATTGCTCAAAAAGCGTGGATAATAGCGTTCAATTTTGTAAATATTTGACTTTTTTTTGCCCGGAAATAAAAATTGTCGAGATGTTTACCATGAAACCTTATACCCTCTGGGAGTCCAATTGGGTGGGTGGAACCATCCAATATGCCTTTAAACATCCAATTTAAATGTTTTCGTACACGCCTCTTGTATTGGCTATAAGCTTTCACAAGTCCTTTACACAGCCGATAATGGTCATATATGGGTCAAAACAATATTATATAACCCCGAAATGCATCCCGTAGTGTTCCGTGAATTTCCGACACCAGGTCCCAACACCTCCTAAATTGTTGTGATTTCGTGTATTATAGCCTTCATATTTGGCTACCGTATATCATTTTTACACCCAACAAGATTATTCATCAAGGTATTTCCATATGTTCCGAAAGAGTCTTAGGAGTCATAAATAGTACCCGAAACCATCTCATTCATCCTTAATCATCATGTCTAAGGCAAAGTCGACATACCCTCAAATGACAAAAATATCTCCAAGTATGTCTTATCCTTGGGTGCACATGTCCTGTGACATGCCACACACCTCCTTGCACCATCCAACATCTCAACACTTAGGCTTTGTGACTTATCTTAATCCTGTACTTAGCATTTTTTAGCATAACCGCTAACCCTGTTTTCCAAAATATAGGTGTTTTTAGGGAATAGGCTTAGGGGAAGGACGAATCGAGATGACATAGGGCTAAATCTTAGTGGATCGTGGTAGCAAGGATTCAACCCACTTACTTCAAAAAACATGTCAATGAAGTGTAAAATGGGTGACTATTTGTATGGCACCAAGTTTTGGAGTAATAGACACAATACACAATCAACATATTTATCCAAGTTCTTTTTTTACGGTTGTGAACACCATAAAAAAAAATTAAACAATAGTCCTAGTTCTTTTTTGCAAAGTGCAATGAAAATTCACGCCGTCTTGCCAAACAGCCTTTCAGGTTAAATACAAGTCACGGCTGAGTATATAAAACAAGTGAAGCAATCAGATATTACAAGAATGTATAATATGGTAAATGAGCAAAAAGATTCTATACATTGTTCCAACGGGATCAGATCACCAGTTAAAGCTAAGGTACTCAAAATGCAGGTTTTTGGCAGCACTACAAGAACAGATACTTGCAACATCATGTCTCATACCCCTAGGTCCTGAAGCCATGACTCCGACATCTTGTCCTTTGGATTCCGACAATATTTCTGTAAAACACCAACCAAATTAAATCATTAAACTTTCATACAAACTGCTCCAAAAGAAACCACAACACAATATGAAGCACAACAGGAAAAAAGAGGAGTTAATTAGGTCAGTACTTTTGAGATCAGGCCTTCCTCCGTAGTGCACTTTAGTAGCTTGAACAAGAGACTGATATGGAAGACTCTCCAGTTCCCTATCCCCACTAAGGCCACCATATAACCAAGATCCAGGAGAAGTTACAGGTGTTGGTACTTCAACGTTCATGATCTGTTTAGCTTCTGCTGTGATTTTTCTCTTTTGCAACAGAAAGACAACACTGCTGATGAGAATAATGCAGATACACATCAAAAAGAGATCCCATAGGACCCAAATAATGAAATTGTATTGGCGGTTTGTTCCTTGATCAATAGGATAAATATGGTATTGAGTCACCAAAGCCAGAAGAACAAGAAACAGGATGAATGAGGACACAATAATGAAGCAAAGGTGGAGCCATCCATTGGGGCCCAAAACAGAGGTAACGGGCAAATCTGATGGGTTAGGCTTGAACCATTTAGTCTGGACAAGCTTTTGGCTATCTGATTCAGGGGGCTGGTAATCTCTAGTCACGTATGCAAGAATTTCTAGTTGGATTTTTGAGAGATCTTCTACAGCGTTCCCAGCAGGAAGCAAAAGATCGAGCATGGTGAGCTCAGCTGCATGCTTGAAGGCACAAATGAGCTGAACTCGAGGGACTTGTCCTTTCTGGATATTAGATTGATATATTATCTCACGAATTATGGGTATAAATGGGGTTATCCCACTGCCTCCACTGATCAACACAAGTGATTCATGCCTGGAAACAGGGAAGAGAAATTGTTGAGAAACCACATTAATAGTTGAGAAATAGTGTTACCCCTAAGGCCCTAACACTATCAAATAATTCTAGCCGGTGGCAATGTAAAGTAAGGTGTGTACAAAATCTCACTCCGAGGTAAACACAGTGGCTGTTTACAATTTTACAATAGAAAGATGCACAAATAGTTTAAGAAACCACTTTCCATAATACCCAAAGTCAAATTATGAGTAAATCTTTTGGGTCCACTGCAGGAATAAATACAAGTTCTAAGCACATCAGAACATGTTGGTGAGATTTTATACACTTGGACATAGAGTTAATAAAGCTAACCTTCACTAAACTTAAACTATGCTTCAAATTATTGTGTCCAGGCTGACAGTTGCAGCCTGTTATACTAAATAGGTAAGCTTGATTAGCCAAAATTAGTTAATATTAATAATATCAACTTGTTTGCTTGCTCTACTTGGTAATGACTAAGGTAAGACTGCCTAATTCAGATTTCCTGAACCCATATAAGTGACAAGGTGATAGGCGAGGTTCTTGCACTCCAACAGTGTTGTGTTCCTTAGTTCGATACAAAATTGAAGCTATTTTCCCATGGGTCTTTTTGAAACACTTTGTTTTCTGGTCTGAATCAGAAACTCATAAGTTTGCATACACCAGGATTTATGAAATGAATCAGCTTGAATTTTAGCAATATTCTCTCACTAAACAGAATTGGTGATAATCACAGTGGAAATCACCAATTAAAACCTAACCAACATTCAAGAGGTTGGGACTATCCCTAGCCAAAATTCCAGAGGTTGGAGCTCTACAAAAGTACAAAGTATCTCCATCTTAACAATATTTAACATCCTGATATCTCCCTAATTAGCTCCAACTCTAACAAACTAACTGGCTTCCTTTTCAAGCTTCTTGACAATCTATTCATTATGCAACAACCTAAATTACCCATTCCCCTAATATCTTTTAATAACAGAAATCCATGAAATAACAGCAATTGTTCTTGTAGTAAAGTTGTGCGAACATTATATAGATAAATATAAAAACAAAAAGACCATGCAAATTGACAAGTTTGTGCCATACTTTAAAAAGTTGGTCGATGCAGGTCCATATGGTCCTTCAAGACACTTCAAGCCTGTCTAGAGAAGATGATGAAAGCTCTTTGTATAGCTTGGTTGTCCAACTCCCTCCACTTTTGAAGACAATGCTGAGCTTATCAGGCTCCATGTTATCATTTGAGGTCACAGTAAAAGGGTGCCACTGTAACTTAGAAATTTTGGGCACATTTACAAATAAATTACTAGTGACATTGTATCGCATTCCTGAAAAGAGGGAAAAAGAGAAGTAATTAACCAAATTCTCTCTAAAAGCTTACTAAGAAGAGCTCATTCACACATGTTAGACAAATTATCATAAGTCTGATTACCTGGACTCTTGGAAAAGGCCAATTCAACAGTCCCACCAGGAAGAATCCGAGCTAAAATCAGCCGGGCACAAGAGCGTGATTGTAGGAACCTTAGGTATCGATCGAGTGTGAAGAGGAATATCCCAGGAACAATCTGCATAGTCCAGGCAACCCCTATGTGTATAACATAAAAAAAGGTTGCCAGAGTATAGAGTTGGTGTGTGTAAAAGAAGACTTCAAATGTCCTCCTCCTAGTGTAAGCAAAACTTGTCACCCACATTACCATCAAAAACACCCATGACATTTCTCCCGCTATGTTCGACACATAGTCTCTGGTCCATTCTAGCATCTGCAAGATAAATTTTTTTATTACTACACACAGCTGAAATGTAACAGACAATTTGATATATGCTAGAATTACCACTAGGAAGAACAAAGACTGTTCGATTTGGAAAAAAGCTTTCAAAGTGAGTTTTATTGTCTATGAAATTACATTCTAAGAACACCAGTTATCGAACTTCATTTCTCTTTGTTTGGTCCTTGATAGAAAGTTAGAAAAGAAAGAAGGGAGATGGTGGGGAAGAAAGGAGGAAGGTAAGGGATGAGCAAGAAGATGAAACACCCCTTCCATATAAGTTCCACCCCTTGAGTAAATTAAATCCCCCACTTAACAAACCAAAACGGAGAAGATTGATTTTCCTGGAAAAAGCTTAACCTTTCAACCAAACACATCCTTATAATTTTATACAGAAACACAATTTAGTCACCACAATTCTACAAAAGATGGAGACAATAATACGACGAGGAAAATATACAATCACGTGCACAAATACCTCAGACATTTGGTTAACCATAGCCCAGTAGATGATGAAGCCAATGCTGTGTAGTGCAGAAGTTATCATGACTACTTGCCCAATCCATACATGATATTTGATGCTTGACTCAAATGTGAGACCAACTAGAGGTAAAATTGAAGATAATCGAGTTACAGGAAAGAAAACAAAGGCCCAGGCAATATTTGATGCATAGCCAATTCGCAATGACGCACTTCGGAACCGCGACTGCCACCTGTGGAAACATTTAATAATATTTAAAAGATAAACTTTTCAGTTTCTTAGAAACGCAACAAGAATATCCCTCTTCTATATTGAATCACTCTAGGCCTCTAGCAAACCAGGATGTTTTTTTTTTTTTTTTTTTTTTTTTTTTTTTGGGGGGGGGGGGTGGGGGGTGGGGGAGCGTAATATTGGATGAACAGTAGATTCAAATCCAGCAGCCAGAAGTTCAGTACTATAGAAAGCGACAGAAATGTGAACAACTGCAGTAATGCCTATCAAAATAGCATCAAGAAAGCCTAACAGCAGATAGAGAGCCAATAATAAAATAACAGGAGGAATTATAAGGTAATAACTATATATATATATATATATATATATATATATATATATATATATATATATATATAAATCCATCATATGAACTTTTCCACCGAGAAAAATAGGGGGCTTCAAGTAAGTGATCAAACCATGCAGATGTTATATCAGAATTCAGAGCATTGTTTCTGCCAATGATTACCCAAGTTTTTATAAATAAGCTTTATTCTTCATTTCTCGATATTCTGTTTATGTTCAACAGCCACAACACTACCACTTTAACAGTGTGAAATATGCTTATGCAATTTCCAGGGAATTTTATATTTTAAGTCCTGCAGTAGCACTTTTGTTTAATGATAGATACTACAGGTCTACAGCATATAAATAGTGTACATACATTCATGTTGAAGAGATTGGAGTTTTTGAAGGAAGATACGAAGAAGTTCTACTTACGGTTTTTGATTCTCTTGGCCACTCATCATGAATGGATGCTTGACACTGACATAAAAGTAGTTGCCAAATTGCCAACTTACAAGAGCAAAACCCATAATTAAAAAGATGAGCTCCATTGATGTGACAACCCCTAGAGGTCCCAGTACAAGCAGTGGGCGTCTCAAGGAGGTGAGATGCTGCTGAGTTGAAGACCTGCAACAGGATTGTTGATATTATGCGTCAATAAGCAGGTAGTAAATATATTAAAAGATATGCTATGCGAAACACAAAATGGAGAAAAAAACCTTTTTGAGGAGGCCTCCGTTTTGTTTCTAATATGAAGATAGATGCACCCAAGGACCGATATTAACACCATGGGAAACGTAAGCAGGAAAAGATATATTCCTGAAAAATAAGAAGGCAATGTGATTATTTACTGATAAGCTGACCCTGACACCCCAAAAGGGTGAGAAAAGAAAAGGAGGAAAAGAAAGAAAGAAGAAATTCATTAATGGGAAAGAGAGAATGGAAACCTTGCCCCCCAATATATGATGGATTAAACACTTTTGATAACTTGGGAGTTGAATCATATTTAAAAAATTCCATGGGCAACACAATCCACACCACCATCCACCCAAGGAACAACAGAAGACATATTAACTTCAGCAACACGAGGCTGTTCATTCTCTTGTAGATATTCAGAAGATTGATTTTTAGATGGAGAATGCTGACTTAGAAGGTCATACATATATATAGCAATAGTGAACCAGTTAAAAATCTAGCAGATCTTGATAACTAAAATGGCATGTTTCATGCAGCTTTAGACCTAAAAGCATAAGAAACTATACTCCATAACAGATATAATAATTGAAATGAAAGTTCTAATTTTGACAAGTAATTGTATAAAAAATTATTTAATTGTATAAAGTCAAAAGGTTTAAACCTAAATGAAAGCTCCCATCTGAAAGAAGGAAACAAGCAGTTAAAAGTAATAATATAAGAGAGTATAATGTGGATGTGCTATAGTAAGAAACTGTTAGTATCTGGATCACACGAATACACAATGTCAGACCAAGCTTTAGTAAATTTTATATTAAGTTGGAGATAGTTATTGTCGCTGTTATTATTGTTTATTACTTTGTGTTAGACTGGCAGGAGATTATATATCATGATGAATAATGTAATCGTATTTATGGGAATCAACTTCCAATAGTTAATACAGTTGACTAATTTCTCTGGTGCGAGTGCAAATGTACTACACAGATATAGTAACGTACTACAGTACTACATAACTACATATAGCACAATCCTGGATGATTTTACAGAAAACTATAATCTATCTTTCCTCAGAAAATGACCCAGTAACAAATTTCCCAGATCCAGATTCCCTTACAAGATGACTTGATATTAGAAGCTTAACTAGTTAAGCCTTTAAAATCATTCAAGCATATATATTGACCAAGTCCAAAACCCTTTGAAATGAGTAAATTATTAGTTGACTTATAAGAAAAATTTATCAGAAGATTAAGGCCAGCACTATTATAATTATTTGTCAATATCAGTTATGAGTCTCATGACAATATGAGATCAAGCACAAATATGTCTATAAAATCACTAGACTAAATATATTACGTAGTAAATGAGCAATAATTGATACCAAATAAGCTCAGAAAACCATACCCAAATAAGTAACAAAAAACGGATGACCTAATGATCAAGTTTGAATCGCTAACAAAGAAGTATATCAGAATTTCTTCCTTCTATATTACTTCCTCCGTTTCTATTTAGTTGATGTGCTTGATTTAGGCACACATATTAAGGAGAGGAGAGAGAGTGAGAGAGAATGAAAAAGCAAGTGGGGTAGCTTGTAAATGCAAGGTAAAAAATTTACCTCAAAAGGAAACGTGTCAACTAAAAAAAAAAAACTTCCTAAAAAGGAATACGTGTCAACTAAAAAGAAACGGAGGTAGTATATAGCACATCAAAACTAGAAATTTTTTACAGTGCCTCCTATGAATATTATTTATAGAACATATAACTAGCATTTAGAACAACTGATAGATCATACTCAGGATAAGACTTCCAATTTTGAGCAATCCTTCCCTGAAAAGTTTTGAGTGAGTGCTCAATCTTCTTTGAGATGGAAATCTTCACAATCCCTGTCACATGTATTAGAAAAAACAACACAGCTCGAACCGTAAAACTAAATTCCTACTGACAAATAATCAATTGAAAATATACATATGTTTCAAAATACTTGCAACCAAGCTCCTTGGCACACAATTTAAGAAAAAGGGGACAGAGGGTGAACGGAAAAATGAAATAAGTAATTCATAGCCTTTATAACCCAACCCAGCCCTCTTACAGGTGTTTGAGGTATTTCAAATAATTTGTCCATTTACCTTTCTTTTCTCATTCTTATATTGCGTGTTAAGGAGTCTGGTTGCAAGTATTTCGAAATGAAAGAAGTCTATAAGTATTCAAAAATAAACTAATAATAATGAAAGAAGCTCACCTTCTACCATGGAAACTAACTTATAGAGGAAAAGTTCTTGAATTGTTAGTTTGCTACACAAGCCAATACCTAATTTTTTCTTTTAAAGGGGGTGGGGTGGTCTTTGTGAAAGGCAGATGATTTTGATTCCATGTTAACTTTTGCAGGATATTCAACATCAATATAATCAGGTGAAAATCTGCAATTCAAGCAATTTTCGAATTTGTGAATTTAATTGTGCTTAAGGACCATTAAACCAGTACCACTAGCAACAAAATTATCAACAGATATGCCAAAAAAGCCAACAAGAATGCCAGGAAAGATCAAAGAATCCCACCTTTTGGCTTTGGTCATTCCTAAAGCTTTAGTAGGGCCTCCAATATTAGCATTGTAAGCCAAAATTAACAGCTTCCAGTCAAAGTGAAATACCTTCCCTAGACCTAAAACGATGGCCATAACTTGTACAAATGCATCCATGAAAATACTTGGCACGGTGCTAATAACACTCCAGATATTTCCACTTGCACCAATCACAACGAAGAACACCTATTATTGCATTAAAAATATAGGTCAATTCTGAAATGTCAAATTAATGTATTCAAGTTGTATACAAGCACCACAAGTAAGAACTAAAAAGCTTAAGTCTTTCCATGATCAAAACAAGCCCAATACGGAAAGCAAATAAGTGGAATAGACTAATTACTAATAATACAGTGTAGCAAGCAGGAGAAATTTTAAAATGTCTTGACAAATCTGTCCAGGGTTTTAATTTTCAAAATCTTTAAGCTTCAAGTCAGTAGATTAAGAAACCCCTCCAACAATATTTGCTAGTACAGAAAAGCATACAAACCAAGTTTAGAGAGAGCGTGTGGTAAGGTGGACTATCTACATTGCAAGAAAGAGGGTGCAGGTCAATGGCTCAAAACTTGTGAAAAATGTAAAAATAGCGCCCATATGTTTTTGACGGAATTCAACATATGGTGTTAAGCTTAATTTTGACAATTTTCGAAAGGAAAGAGGTTCAGGTGTTTCCTAAGAACCTCACAAGACTCCGAGAGGCCATTTGGGTGGTTGGAACCATCCACTTTGCCTTGTCAATTTAGTTGGTTACGTACATGTCTCCCTTCATTGACTAAGGCAACCATAGGCCTTTATGTGGGCCAATTGGCGGCCTTATATGGCTCTTAACAATATGATTGACCCCGGATCCATCCCTTAACATCACTTGAATTTTCAACATCGGGTCCCAAAACCTACGAAAATGGGTTGATTTCATGTTAAAATTATTTTCAGACTCGTCAAGGTCCCAAAATCTTCTAAAGTCTCCACTCAATCTGTTAATTTACCCTCTTTTTTTCTTACACTCATCCATTTTTTACACTCTCCCACTTTATCCATCTTTTACTTTATTACATACACTTGCTACAGACATTTTCTTTCCAATTGCCTAATTTGTGTGCAAAACGCAAATACGAAGAACATTAAGAAACGAAAGCAGTATTCCGATATACATGCAGTCGGAATTCGATCTCAAGTCTTAAATTAAAGTAAGTCAACCTCCACAATATCCGCATTACAATGTATAATTTAAAATCAGGATAACCAAAATCAGCAAGGCAATATTTAATGTCAACTTCAAAGAAATCTTAATTAAAAAAATTAATATAACCAAATCATTGAAAAGTGTAAAAGAGAATTAATTACCAAAAACTGAAAGCTCCAGTTCAAAGAAGAACAGTCCATAGACCCCGGTGATCATCTGGCGAAATGTTAGGGTAATTGAATTTAAATTGCTATTTAATTCTAAAAAAAAGCGCCGAATTTCAAATTGTAGTTAAGAAATTACCACCATACGAAGAAGAAGCTGCTACAATGTCGGGAGTGTGAAACTGAAGTTTAGACGATAAGAGAATTGAGGTATGGAGGTTGAGTGTTGGTTTTGGAGGTTTGAGGAGAGAGAAAATGTGGTGACTGACGCCATTAATTTGGTGATGTGGGGAGAGTCGACGGTCTTTCTATTCTATGGAGAAAATGGGGCAAATATTTAGGGATGGAGATACTTTAACGAAAAGTTTAGTTACTAATTTTCTCATTTTATATACTACTTCTGTTATATATTGTTTGCAACGATTAGACATTTTTCCTCTCTACTTTATGTCAAATTGTTGTAAATAATATGTAACGAAGATAGTATGAGTACAATTTATTTTAGCTCGTTCAATTATAGAATAGGCCCTGAGGATATAAGAAATTAAGGTTAAATTTTAATTTGAACTAATAAATTAAGGTCGGCAAATAGGTTAAGGAGAAACCTCTTCAAAAAGGAAAGTTGTTTTTACAAAAATCAAATGACATAACAAAAATATGATTCTAGGTTGGGCTATACAAAACTCCAAACTGATTTAAAACTGATTGGAATGGAAACCGGATTCATGAACATTAATGGACTAAAGTTCGGGTTGACATTTTAAACTCCTACCTGGCTAGAATCCCTCATAGGCCAACCTATCTTGAATTAAAACGTAAAATGCAAGTACTTAATTGAAGTTTATAAAATTGCAAGCAATTAGATTTAGGTCAGCTCATATAGTACAAGTTATTAGTATATATATTTAACAAAGAAAAATTAAGATTTTATTTATGCTTAAGAAGCCGAAGTGATGCTTTGATGAAATGAATTACGGAGGTCAAGCCTAAGAAGGCATGTTCCTTGCATTACCTATTAAGTCAATTTTAATGCGACGGCCTCTTCAACAGACTGATATTATATATAGCATGATGACTGTTATCTTTGTTCTCAAGCCTACTATACTTTAGCATACTAGTTCTTGTACTCTTGCTTGCGCGTAGTAGCTTATTGCAACGTTGAACGGTAGTTGAGAACTCTTAAACTTCGAAATGGCCGGTGTTACCACA
Source organism: Chenopodium quinoa (assembly GCF_001683475.1). Classification (NCBI taxonomy): domain Eukaryota; kingdom Viridiplantae; phylum Streptophyta; class Magnoliopsida; order Caryophyllales; family Amaranthaceae; genus Chenopodium; species Chenopodium quinoa. Next base: position 961,006 of record NW_018742987.1, on the reverse strand, counting down.
GTCATGTTGGCGGTGCTGCTGGCAAATACAATTGGGGCCTTTGCCAATGATCCTGATATGCTTCAAGATGTTTGTGTTGCTGATCCTACATCAGGTATATTGAAAGATAAAATTTTGCACATTTCTATGTCAACTCATTTTTAAGTACTCTCACTTATGTCCAACCCATTCTTGTCTTGATTAACTTTACGGGAATAATGGTGAATGGGTTCCCTTGCAAAAATATTAGCATGATAACTGCAGAAGACTTCTTCTTCACCGGAATTTCTAAACCGAGCCAGATCGCCAACAACATCCTTGGTTCAAAAGTCACTGGGGCAAATGTTATGGACATCCCTGGCCTCAACACCTTGGGAGTCTCTATGGCTCGAGTCGACTTTGCTCCCTACGGTCTAAACCCACCTCACATACATCCTCGTGCCACTGAAATGATCTACATTCTTCAGGGTGAACTGTACGTTGGTTTCATTACTACCAACAATAAGCTTGTTTCCAAGATTGTTAAGGCTGGTGAAGTATTTGTATTCCCAAGAGGCTTGGCTCACTTCCAGAAAAACACGTCCAAATATCCAACCGCTGTTGTAGCTGCCTTCAACAGCCAGCTACCAGGCACTCAGCAATTTGCAGCTGTTCTCTTTACTTCTAAAGATCCTGTGCCCAAAGATGTGTTAGCTCAGGCATTTAACATTGACGAACATGAAGTTGAGATGATCAGAGCTGGCCTTACTCAATAATTGTTTTAGAATTACGATAAGATATCTTTAATTTTTCTGTGATTGTGCCTTAAGCTCTCCATTGTTAAGACTATTGTTCATCATTGGTGTGTAACAACAGAGTAGCTCTGCTTGATAATATTCTATGTTATCTGACAAAGAAAATAATTGGAGGTGGAGTCATTATTTCTTGTACGTCCTTAAGATTTTCTCAAAACAAAACTATGGTTGACTGCATTCTGCTGAGGTACTTGTTCGCTATGCAAAATAAAGCTGCAAGACTTACAACCACCAATTATATCTGACCGTAAATCTTCGGAGCTTGTTCACATGAGTCGGAGAACCATAGTACCAAATCCGTAACCAAGGAAAGTTGCTATGGAAATACCGAAAATTCCAGCAAGAATACCAGGAACTACCATAGAATGCCACCCTTTTGCAGTTGCCATTCCACAGGCTGTCGTAGGACCCCCAACATTGGCATTCGAAGCTATTAGCAATAGCTTCAGGTCAAAGCCAAAAAGTTTGCCCAATCCAAGAATCAGACCAAGATGGACAGAAATTTGGACAAGGCAAAACAGGAATATACTTGGTGCAGTGTTAATGACACTCCAAACGTTCCCACTCGCCCCCACCACAGTGAAGAATACCTGTGTCAAAAACAATGACAAAATAGATGTCAGTAGATGAATAACTGGAATCAGTGAGCATCAGAAGTGTTGGACCAAAACCTTTACCATCCTAGGCCAGATATTTCATTCAAGGTGTTCTTTTATTAATTAATTAGGTAATCGAGGAGATTAGGTACCTCAACATGGTGCATTGGTGCCTAATCGAATCACAGAAGAGCTAGCATGAAAAACAGAAATCACCGGCAGAAAGACTCAGTACTACACTACATAACCAACATTGGTGCTACGGTACTAGCACTTTCTTTCTTCAAAGTCCAGGATGGCTACGTTTTGGAGGTCCCAGAAATAACATACATTAAGAAAACAGTATCACATCCATTATCCAACATGTTCAATTAAATCAGAAACATAGTACCTGCATCAAAACCACAGCCATAACTTCCCCAGAAGGCGCTAACTGATTAAACTGTTTTGGGAACACAGTTGCCAAGAGGACCACAATTGCTGTTATTGCAGGAAGCATACCACCCTGAATTCCGTAATATTTGGTAAGAAAACTTCCAGCTTTGCATATTAGAAAAGACACTGCTATGGCAATTGCAGACTGTAAAACAGGGAGCTTGTCACCAGAGCCAGAGCTCATGTCCGTCACGCTATCTGTTCAGAGAGAAACTTGCTTAAGAGGAAAGTTTTGGTAGCAACTATACATTATAAAGATCTTCAAGACAACAATATATATATGAAATAAGATGTTGCTCTGCCCTCATTCAAGAAAATGAAAGGAAAAACATAACTGAAAAATAATTTTTTATAACCTCATAAAGGAAGAAATGAAGAGCATCACAAGGTCGACAATAAAAGCATCTCAATTTTATTGAGAAAAAATGGTAGATGTTATACAACATACCACCAGTTGATGCTTCAGCTTCTGGAGGCACTCTGGATGCTATTGCAAACAGTGTGGCAAAATATACTGCACATAGAACATTATCTGCGGCTAGTCCAGCGGTTAGCACTGATGGAGAGATCTCCAAAGCTTCCGCAATGGCAACATAATTGACAGCTGCACCCATTACGAACAAGGTTATTTGAACTAAAATTCTCAGCTTTTAGACAAAAATTCCACAAAATTAATTAGTTACAATATTTTCACAAGAAGAAACTCATGATAGAAAGGTGAAGGATGCAAAATATCCAGAAAACTGACTGTAACGAGCAAGAAAAGTTAAATGAACATTGAGAAATATAAAATTTCAGTCTTCGAAACATTTTAACACCAGTTTACTTGTGCAGATCATGTAAGCCTTTTACTCGAACCAAAAAACTCAGCACTAAAGTATGAGGAATAGGAAGCCCTTAGTTGAACGATACCAAGTTTACCAACACATCATTTGCAAATGGAAGTTGTTCAAGCTAACAAACATATATCAAAGAAACAGCAACAAAACACCAGTAAAGTAGCAAGTACATTACCTCTGCCAATATGTCTACCCATGAGAGCAGCAGCTATCTTCCATGCATCTCCACCAAGTGACCGCATTGGCACCAAAAAGAATGCTACAACAGTTCCAACAGTGGTGGCAACTACAGATAAGGAAAAAATTAGCCTAAAAAAAAAAAAACACAATATCCAACTACTAATTACTAATACAAAGTATATCTGTAAAAAAAAAAAGAAGACAGATACATAATTATAAGAAATCTCCACAGCAATTGGATAAAAAGATAACATTTTCTAACTCTCAGTGGTTTCCAATCATTTGTCTGAATGCACCAGTGCATGCCATTAAAGGAAAATTGTGGAGAATCAAATCCGTGATTATCCTCTTTTCCAAGATCTTGAACTCATGTTGGGAGGAGATGTTCATGAAAAGTCTTACTTAAACTACTTCTCTATATGAAATCAACTCAGCCCAATAATAAAACATAAATAGCCATGAAGGAGTAATATACTAACTTGTGAAAGGAACATTTCATTATATGTTGACAGCATTCTCAAACTTATTACTTACTGCAGCAACCTAGTTCCATCTCCCAGTACTTTTTGTCTTTGCTCTTCTAAGAGCTTCTACCATATCCTCATTCCTGGACATCTCAAATTTTAGCTGCAATGCATTCGCATTAAGCCAGAAGAGTTCGTTGATAGAAGCGGACATGTCCATTCAAACCTGACTACTGGGTCCTGAAGTGGTTGTACAACAAGGGTGTGCTTAGGTGCCAAATGCCCCACTTTACTACGGGACTGACTGAACATTTCAAAATCTGAACATGACTACATAGTCTACATCATAAAAAGACCAACTAAACGTCAAGGATCCACATATTTTGGATTGCTATTACACATTAAATACATGATCTAAAGAATGCTACCTGATCCAATCAAGAATGCCAAGAGCAATTTCCCGGTTGATTTGATTACACTACGTATATCTGCTCTATATAATAGCAACGGGACAGCCAAAGGAAGCAGAAACTCCATGACAACTGAATATGCTTTCTGTTGAATTGACCACCTTATATTTTGATGATTGACCTACATAAAACAAACTTTGACTAACGACGTTTATGAGTCTTGGTTAAAACAGAAGATTCAGGTTTGAAGTTAAATGTTCTGGAGTAGGAACAACAGAGTTTGGAAGACTTGATGATGAATGCAAGCTTTCAAGATGTCCTCACAACTCTATATTCTTAGTTACTCAGTGTACGAACTTAAGAAACAAAAGTGTTGGAAGGAATTAAGAAGAAACTCGAAGTTCCTGAAGGAACCTGAAGTTCTTGAAGGAACTTGACGAATGACTCAGAAAGTTTTAAACGAAAGTTTTAAAACGGTTTTCAAAAACCCTTAATTTAAGGAAGTGATAAAAATCAGTTTTGAAAAAGATTTAAAAAGATTTTATTAATAAATAAATAATTCATTAATTTAAAAAGATAAGTTTTAAATTAATTAATTATTTATATTTTAATTAATAAATAAATAATTATCTTTTTTTAATAAATAATAACTATCTTTTGAATAAGTCTTTAACTGATTTTTAACTTGGTAAATATTGGCTGCTTAAATTAAGGAGCACGTTGAATTTAGGAGTCAAGCTAGGGAAATCATGTTCCTAAATTTCCTCTGCCTACATCCCAACTTCTCAGTCAAAGAGAACGTGGGATTAAGGGGGAAGTGGGAACTTGATGGAAGCTTGGTTTAACTCCTTATAAAAACATATCAACGTTAAGTTTTGAAAGTGTGGAAAAACAATCTTAAATATTCTGAGCATAGAGTTTCAAAGTGTTTAAAAGAGAAGTTCCTTCCATCCTTAGTCTCTTAAGTTCTTTAGGAAATACTTGTAATCATTGTGTAATTGGGTTTGGGTTGTGAGAGTTGTAAAGTGTGAGACTTGAGAGAGTTGTTTACACTGTACAAGTGATTCGGAGTAGAATCACAAAGTGTGAGAAACTGTGATTGAGGGATCACAGTTGGGTAACTTGAGTTCCTCACGGAACTTGAGTGTAGGCAACGTATTAGTGATTGTAAATCATTTTTACATAGTGAATTTATTCATTGCCTATCTCAGTGTCTTTTCTCTTAGTAGTAGATTTAATTCCGCAAAATTTACCATAGTCTATATACACTACAATTCACCCCCCCTCTTGTAGTATACATTGTTCTATCAATTGGTATCAGAGCAAGGAACTCGGAAAAGCAGGAAGCCCTGTCGAGTCAAAGTTCCTGGAGGAACAATGTCGAAGGACGAGAGACTAGCTGAAGGTTATTCTACACAAAGACCTCCACTCTTCAATGGGAAGTACTACGCCTATTGGAAGACGAGGATGGAGATGTTCATACAGTCCGAGAATTATCAAGTCTGGCGAGCTATCGAGGTAGGAGATTACGAGGTAACAAAGACCAATGCAGAAAACGAGGTAATTCCTAAACCTATTTTTGAATACGATAGAAGCGACTTTGAGAAGAAAGAGATTAATGCTACTGCTAAAAAACTCCTAGTTTGGGGTTTAGGGCCAGATGAACACACTCGTGTTATGGGATGTAAAACAGCAAAAGAAATATGGGATTTACTAGAAATAACCCACGAAGGAACTCATGAAGTTAAACGTTCTAAAATTGATATACTGCTTTCTAAATATGAACGTTTTGAAATGGGTTCAAAAGAAACTATTCAAGAAATGTTTACTCGTTTTAAAAATATTACTAATGAATTAGTTTCTCTTGGTAGAGTTATTCCTATGGATGAACAGGTACGCAAAATTCTAAGGAGTCTTCCTGAAGATGAACGGTGGAGATCCAAAGTGGCAGCTTTGCAGGAATCAAAGGACTTTACAACTTTCAACCTTGAACAACTTGCAGGTTTCTTAATAACTCATGAGCTTCACCTATCAAACAAAAGCCAAGAAAGTTCAAAGAGCCGGGGAATTGCTCTAAAGGTTGTCCAACCAAGTGAAGAGGATTCCGAATCTGGAGAGGAAGAAGCTGCCATGCTAGTCAGGAAGCTAAAAAAGTTGTACCGCAACAAAAGGTTTGTTGACCAAAAGAAAAGGAACTTCAAGAAAAACCAATATTCCAAGGAAACTGGAGGATGCCACAAATGTGGGAACACAGATCACTTCATCAAGGAATGCCCTCTCTGGGAATCAGAAAAAGGAAAAGGCAAAATGAAGGAACACAGAAAATCTAATACTCCAAACTTTTCAAAATCTGATTACAGGAAAGCCATGATAGCTGCGTGGGGAGACACAAGTTCCGAGGATGAAGAAGAATCCACGGAAGAAGAGACGGCAAACCTGTGTTTGATGGCTAAACACAGTGAGTCTACTAAAAAGTCAGAGGAGGTAAATCTCAAACCTAAATTTCTGAAATCCCTGTCAAAAGACAAATTAATTTCTTTGCTCATAGAAACTTTGGATGAATATAAAGAAATATGTCTTAAACTTGGACAAAATGAAAAAGCTCTAGAAATCTATAAGGATCATATGAAATATTTGAATAGTTCAAGAACAGATGTTCAGGGAAGATTCTTTGATTTGCTAGATAGAAACTCTATGCTAAAGGAAACATTGGAAAGAGTCAAAAATGAAAATATCATGTTAAATGTTGAATTGACTCAGTATAAATTGTTATGCACTAACATTGATTCTAATAATGCTCTTCAATTGCCTTTAGTAACCTTTAATGATGATCTTGAAAATTTGAAAAAAGAATTGCAGGTTACTAAAGACAAAAATGAATCCCTTGAAAAGGATTTAGAAAGAGCTAGAAACAACAAAGTGCAATCCACATGGGAGTTCCAAAGTGGATATCTGAAGCTCAAACTAGAAGGACAGAGGGTTTGGGTTTCAATCACAAAAAGAAGAACAGTGGTAAAAAGAAAAAGTACGTGGAACTCCCTAGTGAGACTGTGTGTTCCTTCTGTGGCAAGTCAGGACACAAAGATACTGATTGCAAAAGAAAGGAACTTAAGTCCACTAAAAATATAGCTTATGTATGGCAAAAGAAAAATGAGTTTGCTGTATCAACAAAGGAACCCATGAAAGATGGGGTTCCTGAATCTAACCCTTAGTTTCTTTTGCAGGTCGAAGTGAGGGGGAACAACCAATGGTACCTCGATAGTGGTTGTTCTAAGCACATGACAGGAGACAAAACTAGATTTCTCTCACTGACGGCCTATACAGGAGGAACTGTGACCTTTGGTGATAACAAGAAAGGCAGCATTGTTGCCGTAGGAAAGGTTGGAAGGTCAAGTTCCCAAGCTATTGATAACGTTTTTTTAGTCGAGGGCCTCAAACACAGCTTATTAAGCATATCACAATTTTGTGATAAAGGAAACTCTGTAAGTTTTGATTCTGAAAAATGTAGCATCATTCAGAATGACACTGGGAAAGTTTTGCGAACTCGGAAAGGAAACACTTATACAGTGGATCTCAATACAGTTCCGAGGAACAACTTAACTTGCCTCAGTGTCATTGAGGATGATCCTTTACTGTGGCATAAACGTTTTGGTCATGCAAGTTTCTCTTTGATTGATAAGTTAAGAACAAGGAACTTGGTAGAGGGACTTCCTTCAATCAAGTTCCTATGTGACAAAATTTGTGACGCTTGTGTGAAAGGAAAGCACGTCAGGACATCCTTTAAATCCAAGAAGATGGTGAGTTCCACGAAACCCTTAGAGTTAATTCATATGGATTTATGTGGTCCTATGAGAATTCAAAGTAGAAGTGGAAAGAAGTACGTCTTAGTAATTGTTGATGATTATTCTAGATTTACATGGGTTATTTTTATGTCTAGTAAGGATGAGACTTTTGACGAGTTTGTACATTTTCCAGGAGAATTCAAAAGTCCACAGGTCATCAACTGATACACCTTAGATCCGATCATGGCACTGAATTTGAGACTTTTAAATTTGATGATTTATGCAGGGAACAAGGCTTAAGTCATAATTTCTCAGCTCCAAGAACTCCACAGCAAAATGGAGTTGTGGAAAGGAAGAACAGAACCTTAGAAGACATGGCTCGAACCATGTTAATAGCCAGCGATCTTCCAAGGAACTTCTAGGCAGAAGCCGTGAATACAGCCTGTTATATTATAAATCGTGTCATGCTAAGGCCTATATCAAATAAGACACCCTATGAACTGATGAAAGGCAGAAAACCGAACATATCTCATCTTAGAGCATTCGGTTGTAAATGTTTTGTGCATAATAATGGTAAAAGAAACATAGGGAAATTTGATGAAAGAAGTGATGAAGCCGTATTTCTTGGATATGCTACTAACAGTAAAGCGTATAGAGTTTACAATAAACGCACTATGTGTGTTGAGGAAAGTGTGCATGTTATATTTGATGAAACTAATCCACTTCCATGTACACAGGAACATGAGGATTATGACTTTGAAATTGGTCTAGTACGTTCTCAAGAACAAGAAGAAGATGCAGTAATTCCAAATAAGCAGCCAACTCGAGTAAATGAAAATCATGAAAATCCGGAGAAGGAACTCGACATACTGACTGAAGTTCCTTCGACAGAACAGCCTCAGATTGAAGAACCTGTCGAGGAACCAATAACACAAGAGGAAATCATTGAAGAAGAAGCAACTGGCTCAGAAAATAAGAATAGTCGAGTTACTATCCAAACCTTCCAGCCCAAACCTTGGAAGCACCAAAAGTCACACCCACTGGACAAAATTATTAGTGATTTATGCAAAGGAACTCAGACTAGATCGCAAATGAGGAACTTCTGTGCCTTCAATGCTTTTCTATCTACTTTGGAACCTCGCAACCATAAAGAAGCCTTAGAAGACCCTAACTGGATTATAGCCATGCAAGAGGAACTTAATGAATTCAAAAGAAATCAGTGAGTTCCAAATGAGCATGATGGGGGAACTCAATTTCTTTTTAGGACTGCAGATCAAACAAACTGAATCATGAATATTTATACATCAGCAAAAATATGTCAAGGAACTCCTGAAAAAGTATAACCTTGACGGCGCAAAGACTAATCACACTCCTATGGGAACTAACTCTAGGTTAGACGAAGATCCCTCATGAACTTGTGGACCAGACAAAGTACAGAGGTATGATTGGTTCCTTACTATACTTAACTGCAAGTAGACCTGACATTTCTTTTAGTGTTGGTCTGTGTGCTAGGTTCCAATCAAACCCCAAAGAATCGCATCTAACAGCCGTTAAGAGAATACTGAGATATCTCAAAGGAACTGACGACTTGAGTTTATTCTACCCAAGAAGTGACACATATGATCTTACTGGATTTGCCGATGCCGACTATGCTGGGGATTTGGTGAATAGAAAAAGTACATCAGGTATGGTCTAATTCCTAGGATCTTGTTTAGTTTCTTGGAGTTCCAAGAAACAGAATACAGTTGCTCTATCCACAGCAGAAGCAGAATACGTAGCAGTTGTTGCATGTTGCTCACAACTTGTGGATAAAACAACAATTACGTGATTTTGGCATAGTTCTTGAATGTGTTCCAATATACTGTGATAATACAAGTGCTATTTGCATATCAAAAGATCCAGTACATCATTCACGTGTAAAGCATATTCATGTTAGGCATCATTTTCTAAAAGACAATGTGGAAAAAGGCTCTATTAAACTAGAATTTGTACAAACTGAATATCAAATTGCTGATATTCTAACAAAGCCTTTGAGTAGAGAAAAATTCGAAAAGATGCGATTGGAACTCGGAATGATAAAGCTGAATTGAGCAGTTCTTCTTGGAATCCCAAGGTATGTCTTAGTGAAACGACTCAGCATTGCTATATATAACCTTGGTGTAAAAAACATAATCTCGAATCTTGCAATGAAAGAGTGTGTAATTTTAATGAGTGTGTGATCATGTGATTATGTTGATGAAGAAGACAAATTAAGCCATATTATTTTCCAAGTTCCTTTGTGAAAAGCTCTGTACAGGTCAACCAGTATTTTACTTTGAAGTAACTTACTGGAATTTTTTTTCTTTCGTAATTTTTAATTTTCTTTATCTTTCAATTTTTATCTTTTTATTAATTTTATCTTATAAATTTCAAAACAACAAAAAGATTTTTTTTATTTTCTCAATTAGATTTTATCTTAATTTTTATCTTTATCTTTAATTCTTATTTTATCTTAATCATTGTAAGTAAATCACAAAATCCTTTACCTTACCCCACTAAACTCTCAACCATCATTCATCGATTCTCAAGCCTGAACACATCCTTCAAGAAAAATCATTGTTAAAGCTGAATTTAAAAGTGGTGAATGGGAATGTTTGTTTTGCATCTGATGTGCAAAGTGAGTGAGGGGGAACACAGTGAGGGGGAAGGAGAAAAGAAAGAGGAAGATAGTGAGAAAAATATTTAAGAAATTGGTGAGAAAGAAACAGAAAAAGATAGTGACAAAGAGGTCGAAGAAGACAAGAGTGATGGGGCAGTAGAAAAGAAGAGTAGCAAAGGAGAGAAAACAGAAGGTGAATCAGAGGAAGCAGGAGAAAAAGAAAAAGAGAAAGATACAATAGAAAAAGAGAGTGAGAGTGATATAATAGAAAAAGAGAGTGAGAGTGAGAAGGAGGAAGAGGATGATCAAGAGAAATTAATGAAAGAGTTGCTTCAGGAAATTGAGGGCTCTGTCAAACACACCCCTGTAACAGGAAGAAGAAGGAGAAGTATCAGACTTGCTAACCCTGCAATCTGAGCCTGTTATTGTTGAGTTGGATGATGATTCAACCAAAGTTTTTGAAGGAACTTCCATCAGGGTCCCTCAAGAAACTCCATCACCACCTCCAATTCCATCCCCTGCTCACCAAACCACACCTTCTCCACCTGCTTCACAGCCTCGTACTTCTGGTCTCGGCTTCAGTGCTTTTAGCTCTGGTCCAAGTTTCTTGCAAATCCAGGAGGAACTTAAGCTTTTGTCCACTACACTTACACAGAGTATAACTAACCTTTCTTCTAAAGTGGATAACCTGGCTACTAAAGTTGAGGGGCTGCAAACTCAGATGCTTTCTCTGGAAGATAAAGTAAATGCTCATATGGACTCCTCGGCTCAGGAACTCAAAGCTAAAGTGAAGCAAAGTTGTTACAAGACCATTCTCGATGCGATCAAGGATGTTACCTTACCATGAAGCTGCTACCATTTCCTAGCCCTTTGCAAAACAAACCTACCCCACTCTTTCTTGTGATTTATTAAACAGTGATATTGTCCTTCAATTTTATTTTGTTTGGCTTGTTTTGAACACTTTAATTTGTTTTTATTTCGGTTTGTATTAAACTGGCTAAGTTTGTCTTTGAATTTGATGTTTTCATTTTGGTTGCATATGAACTGTGTGCACATGCTTAATCGTTCATGAATTCAGATTTACTACTCCCTCCGTAGTTTAGTACTATATATAGCATGCTCTTTCTATCATTTTGATAATGTCAAAAGGGGGAAGAGAAGAACAAACTCAGAAAGTTGGACTCAAACCGATTCCCTTCAAGTCTTCATCATTTAAGTAAAGGTATAAATTTCACAATTTATTAATTTCATGAATGATGCAGACTTCTTTATCCTTAGTTTATTTTATTGCTTTAAATAATTTAATTGTTTTATTTAAGTATTGGTTACTCTGATTGCTTGGATGTTTGTTTTGTTTAACCGAGTTTGTTTTTGTTTGTCATCATCAAAAAGGGGGAATATTGTTGAATTGACCACCTTATATTTTGATGATTGACCTACATAAAACAAACTTTGACTAACGACGTTTATGAGTCTTGGTTAAAACAGAAGATTCAGGTTTGAAGTTAAATGTTCCGGAGTAGGAACAACAGAGTTTGGAAGACTTGATGATGAATGCAAGCTTTCAAGATGTCCTCACAACTCTATATTCTTAGTTACTCAGTGTACGAACTTAAGAAACAAAAGTGTTGGAAGGAATTAAGAAGAAACTCGAAGTTCCTAAAGGAACCTGAAGTTTTAAACGAAAGTTTTAAAACGGTTTTCAAAAACCCTTAATTTAAGGAAGTGATAAAAATCAGTTTTGAAAAAGATTTAAAAAGATTTTATAAATAAATAAATAATTCATTAATTTAAAAAGACAAGTTTTAAATTAATTAATTATTTATGTTTTAATTAATAAATAAATAATTATCTTTTTTTAATAAATAATAACTATCTTTTGAATAAGTCTTTAACTGATTTTTAACTTGGTAAATATTGGCTGCTTAAATTAAGGAGCACGTTGAATTTAGGAGTCAAGCTAGGGAAATCATGTTCCTAAATTTCCTCTGCCTACATCCCAACTTCTCAGTCAAAGAGAACGTGGGATTAAGGGGGAAGTGGGAACTTGATGGAAGCTTGGTTTAACTCCTTATAAAAACATATCAACGTTAAGTTTTGAAAGTGTGGAAAAACAATCTTAAATATTCTGAGCATAGAGTTTCAAAGTGTTTAAAAGAGAAGTTCCTTCCATCCTTAGTCTCTTAAATTCTTTAGGAAATACTTGTAATCATTGTGTAATTGGGTTTGGGTTGTGAGAGTTGTAAAGTGTGAGACTTGAGAGAGTTGTTTACACTGTACAAGTGATTCGGAGTAGAATCACAAAGTGTGAGAAACTGTGATTGAGGGATCACAGTTGGGTAACTTGAGTTCCTCACGGAACTTGAGTGTAGGCAACGTATTAGTGATTGTAAATCATTTTTACATAGTGAATTTATTCATTGCCTATCTCAGTGTCTTTTCTCTTAGTAGTAGATTTAATTCCGCAAAATTTACCATAGTCTACATACACTACAATTCACCCCCCTCTTGTAGTATACATTGTTCTATCACTTTCGCTTCAGAAGCAATAATCCCCAAGTTACTTGCTGCAAGCCCAACTAGTGTAGCAACTAACGGACCACTCAGGGCGCTCCCTATCTTAGTCTTCTCTGACCTGCAACCATAAATTAACAATACCGCAATTGTATCATCAACACTAACAACCATTATACTCAATACTCTACTCGAGATTTCCAATGACACCCATCGCCGAGACAATGCTCAGATGGAAATTACGCATTTCGCGTCCAACTTTTCTTGATAAAAATGACCACCACACCTTATTGACAATTACTTAATTTGGGATGATGGAAGTTCCAATTATTCTCACTATTGCACATTTCATGGTTAGGATTTGGGAAGTTATAGAAACATCTACTTCAACATATTTAATATCTAAATACAAATTCAGTAATCTCACAAATTCATACTTCTCCATACTAATAAGCACAAAATCTGATTTCACATTCAAAGCAAAAATAGAATTCAATCTACAATTAGAAAAACTCAAATATTCAGCACCAAATTAGGAAAGAGAGAAAACAAACCAGAGACCGAAAGCGGCGGAGGCGAAGAGAGCAGTCCAGGTGCCCCATGAATCGGTCGGAGATATGATCGGCGACGACAACGACGATTTCACAGTGGTCAACGGTTTGACCGAGCTAAATTTCTTCAAATTTGCTGGAAATCTTAGCAAACGGTGTTTGAGAACGAGGTTTTTCTCGTGGAATTCGGAGTTTGATGTCGACAAGTAGCTCTGTAAGTGTGGATTTCGATGCCGGAGAATCGCCGCCGGCGATAAAAAGTGTGATTTTTGCGGCGGAGAAAGTACCGCCGATGGGAAGATTAACGGCATTGCCGGCGGAAGCTCGGCAGAAAGTGGCAATGGAAGAGTGGTAGTCTAGTCTACAGGTTAGCAAAGAGATTAGAACTCTGATAGTCTGTTAAGAAATGGCCAACTGGTTTTTTTTTAAGTGTTTTACTTTGGCCTTGTTTGGTAGTTAGCTTATTGGGGCTATATTAGCTTATTTGACCAACTTTAGCTGATTGACTAGTCAAATAAGTTAATACAAGTGTTTGGTAGTAAGCTTATTGAATAAGCTTATTTACCTCAATAAGCTGTTTTCCAAAACGTTGGGTAACCCAACGTTTTCAAAGAGCTGATTTGCTTAGCTTGTATTTTTTCTTCCTTAATTTCTTTGTTTTGATTATTGTTTTTCAGTTTATTTTATTATATTTGTCATGCATTTTTTTTGTTAAAAGAAATTATCTATTTTAATCCAAATTTTAGCAATCCTTATCTCCTCCCCAAAAATTATCTCATGTTAACAAAAATTTGAAATCCTTGTTAGTTGTTACCCAGAACAATTCTGTTTTTTTTTTAATTTTTAATTAAACTATATATGTGCCTTATTAACTGTTTTGGCTTTTAATTATGTGATTTTTTTCTTTTGAATTATATATACGTTTATTTTTTTTTTTTAATCTGAATTATATATGTATTATATCAGGAAAAAAAAATTATACATCGGATGGCAAATAGGCAATCCAGAAGACGACGGCGTATTTCTTAGACATAGATTTCTTTTAATTTAATAGACATTCTCATTTTCCAATATCAAAAGGTTGTTTGCATTGTAACATTACAAAGTTCAGCTTGTAATATTTTTTTTCGATTTCATTGATGTTGTGCATTCACTATTGTTAATATAAAATTATTCTTGCAATGTTCATATAAAGAATGATCTTCTTTCAAAAAAAAAATATAAAAAATGATCTCACAACTTCATAAAATGAATTATGTACAAAAATTATCTCATAATATCATTGATAAAATTATATGCCCAATTATATCTACCATGTAAATTTGTTAACAATAAATACATATATCATTTATGAAATAACTACTTCTTCAAAGTTAAATATGCTAATGTCCTTATTGGTCACTTTGCAAACTCAAACAGCTTTAAGTAATCAGCTATTTACCAAACACTTTTATACAATCAGCTAACACAATAAGTTAGTCAAATCAGTTAATAAAATCAGCTAGTCAAAATCAGCTAACTTAATCAGCTTCAGCTTTCAGCTTTCTCCCAAACAAAGCCTTTGACTTTTTACGCTCTTTACGTGATTGGACGTGCATCTTTTGGTTAACGACAAGCGTGTTGAAACACTGAGGGCTATGGTAACATTCAAGCAAATTTATGTAAACATTAAGGTATTCATGAGATGGTTTTGGTTTATGTAAATACTTGTATATTGACTTGCAAAGCCAAGCAAATTATGATATGGCTTGTTAAACAGATCTCTTGATTCTATAGAAAATTAGAAATCGCAGAGAATGTGACTATTTTTTACAATTGCCTTCATTCTTTGTCGATTTGGTAAAAACATCCACTTAATTATTATCCATATCAATCGCCTCTGGTGGTCAATATTTACTCCTTAACAATCTCAAGGAGTCATGAATCATGATCATGATCATTTGGAAGCTTCAAAATTTCATCTGTAGCAGAACTTTCATGAAAGCTGATTTGTAACATTAGAAAATCCATTCCCTCTGACAGCTATATGATGCATAATTCATTTGCTCGACAAACAAATGCAAGTAATAATCTACCAAAACAATTTCTATAACTTACTCCTAATTTACAGAGAAACAGCAAGGTGCAGATACAGTCGGGCTGTTAATAGTAACCAAGTAACCAACAGAGCACACAGGTGCAAATGTGCTATCATCGCTTTAACTCATGAATAATTACAGCACTTTATAGATGAGAAACCATTGTTTAAGAGCTAGGATGAATAGTGCTCAACCTGCTTCTGCTTTTTTGCTCTACTGCCATCGTCTTCCAGCACCTTCAACTTATTCTTTATTGCAGCAATTTTTGCACTTCGACTCATTTGTCCAGAAGAGCTGCCTGAATGGGTTGATCTGCTCACAACTCCAGCAACCTTAGATGAACTTTCCACCAATTCAGCAGCAGATTTCTCGTTAGCAAGGCGTACAACCAAAGGGCGTCCACAAGCCAACCTCCCATGCATCTTCTCCTTGGCTAGTCTAGCTTCCTGCATGCTCACTCCAATGAAGAACATAAGAAATTGTTTTTGATTCATCTTCTTAGCAGACCAACAATTAGAAAAGGAAATTACAAAGACGGGCTTCAGTATATAAGCAGCTTACCTCTTTCGTGCTATACTGGACAAAAGCAAAGCCACGTGGTTCACCTCGTTTTGGTCCCCGGGTATGCAACAAGAAATCCTCAGATTCTATCTTCCCAAACGGAGAAAACATCTTGAGCAGAGTAGCCCTTCATTGAGAAAAACCGTGTCACCAGGGCAGAAAATGGAAGGAACTTTCAAACTTTGATGCATAATACTTACTCAGAAATCCTATGATCAATATTACCAACGTAAATTCTTCTGTCAGAGGTCTCGTTACTCGTACCATTTAAATCCTGTGCATAAAAACACCCGAAATTTTACAAAGAAAATTGATTTCAGAATAATGCTTTGGTCACTATAACCAAGTAAATATATCCGTTCAAAAAAGGCACTTGAGAGCTAAGTATTTGTCAATGTATCCAATCAAATATAACAGAACCGCTTCAAAAGCAGCAGTCCAAGAAATTTAAGCTACATTGGACCACCAAACCTTACTTAGATTAAAATAAATGAAATGTACCCCGCCAAAGACTTAATCCTGATAACATGTATTGACAAGAATTAACAGTTTCACATCAAGTTCCAAGTACTGGAGTATGGGTATGGCTCTATTACCCAACAAACCATATTTGCAGTGAATCAGTGATGGTAAAAAAAAAAAAAAAAAAAATGATACTCCAATATGCTGACTATATATACACTTGTATTATTTATCAAATTATCTATCAAGACAATTCTTAAATCCAAAGTCAAATGAATCTGAAACGTGTATTAGATATCATGCTGACAACAACGTAAGATGACCTCTCTCCAATTCTCAATCCCCAAACAGGTCTAACTTGCTATTTTCAGATATTGAGGAAAAAAAATTACGAAGTTTGTAAACAAAGGCTCCTCTGTTTCATTAATATCTGTTATAGCTACATTCTTGGCAGTTGGCAATCACTATCCTAATATCCTCTGTCATAAGATTTAAAATCAAAGCAAAGCAAATTAATGGAGTACGAGAAATTAAAATCTTAATCAAAGTAGTAAGTTAGTAACATAACTCCCTCAAGAATGGAAGTAATATATGGAATTTTTAAATGACTTATAGGGAAACAGCAGTAGGTTCCCAAGTGTCTAGACTCTACAGCAAAGGATGGAGGTAATATATGAAATTCTTAAATTGACTTATAGAAAGATAGCAGTTGGTTCTCAAGTGTCTAGGCTCTACAACAGAATTACTAAATGAAACACTCCCTTACAAGAAGACAGTAACAGAGTACATGCCTTTAGATCACGAAACAGGGAACAAGAAAAGTGTATCACCACAAGCTAAACAAAGACAAAAACCAAAAAAAAAAACCAAAAAAAAAACAATGACAATGCCATCAATAACAGCATTCGATCTCACATCAGTCCTAAAGTGGCCAATTAGCCACCCTCTATAAGATTTGGGGCCACTAAGCTTTACAGCTAGAAGTTGTGTGGTATGTGCATGCAAACTATTCACATATAGACAAGGCTATAAGATATCTTGCATTTACAACACGAAAATACATTACCATAATCTTGGACATGGAATCTGATGCCAATCAAGCAATGGTACCCACAAAGTGAGCAGCTAATATGAACCAGAGCATCACAATTTCTCTTCAACTGCATTCACATACATGAAAAACCATAATCAATTTACAAAAGAGTTTACTTCACATAAGTTAACTTTGCATGAAGATAATATCAAATTAAATTGAATACAGTATACAGAAAATGGTTGTGAAAGGTAAGTTGATGTATCCAAGTAATTCAATCCTTGTTCCAACTCTTACAAGAAGCTGCCAGCAAATAGTTTTACTACTATAACATGCAGTGCATCGAAGCAGTTCCATTTTTTTACTCAATTATACAACGATAATACCCTCTCCTCCACCCATAATCGAAAATCTACAACTATAGTAAACTTATAAATAAGTCTGCACTTAAATTGCAAAGGAATGAACTCTTAAATAATAGCATAATTGAAGTTAGAGAAGATATGCTGAGCACCTATGACAACTGACAAGTGACAACAAATCCAAGGAATCATATTCACAGTAAAAATAAATAAAAAAAAAAATTTTTAAAAAAAAAAAAAAAAGGCAAACTGCACTTTGTGGCCAAAAAAGGCCTGATTTCACAATCTCATGTTCTCTTCAAAATTAAGTAAATGTGAAAATACCAGCCCTCGACTACTAACAGAATAATAAAGTACATTGAATCACTCATAAGCCTTTTCCCAGTCGTCTGCAACTTCTGCATTGTCATCAGGAGTGCCCATAAGCTGGACAGTTGAACTGCTTGATGGCACACTCTTCATTTCCCTCTCAGAAGTGGGTTCAGCAGCTGCAGTTCTTTTGACAAAGTCCAAAGCTCTTGCTGATGACTCTATTGAGCTCAAAGAAGAATCGGGATTCAGAACTGTCCATCGGTTTGTTGTCGAAGTAACTGGGGCCTCACGACCTTTAGATGATGTAGAGGGTCCAACATCAGCAGTAACACTGCCACCGGACCAGTCCTCCTCACCCCATGAATCTTCAACCCAGCTATTAGATTCCTTTACAACAGCTTTTTTCCAGGGATTACCCTTGAGAGCAGAAGAAGCTGCCGCCCCTCCCCAAGCAGATGCTGCAGTGGCTCCAACACCAATATGTTGAACGACAGCAGCCCCTTGATAGACAGATCCATTATCTAACCTTCTCATAGCAGTTGCTGCACGAGCAGGATCACTGAAAACAGCAAGAGCATTCTTGTCATTCAACCACACCAGTTCACACTCACCACCAAACCGCAGAACCAATGTGCTGATGTCTGCATCGCTTGGGAGGTCAAGCAGGGCAACAACATGCCTAGGATCCATATCCACCAAAGGGTCAAAAACAGGTGAGTGGTTGGCACTCACTGCAGGTGAACCCTTGGGCCCAATAATACGAGCTGGAGCTTTGGATTTAGCAGTGGCATGAACCACAATGAAACGCTTAGGCTCCCAACCAGCAGCATTGATTGAGAGTTTCCATCTCTCCGCTATTATACGGATTGCATCTCGCTTCTCCTTCAGCATTGGACAAAAGACATGAACTTTAATATTGCTACCACTACATCCTTTGCCTTTACCAAGTACCAGGTGTTTGCATCTCTCCTCCACTGCAAGTACCCATTTTGGATCACGGCGAAGTAATTCTGAAACCACTTGTGAAACAGCTGCATTCTCACCAAAATGAAGAGCATCCAGACTAGGCTGAGAAATATCAAAAGCATCTGCAAGAACACGCTTCCTCACAAGCTTGGCACATTCATCGTCACACATGAGTTTCCTCTGTCCAAGCGGAACTCTTTTCTCATTTGCTTCCACCGGCTGAAGTGGTGCTGGCAGCTTCTGTAGAGTAGAAGCTTCAAGCACATTCACAGCACTAAAGCCTAAATTGCTTCCCCCAGCATCACAAGGCACTGCTGCAGTAATTCTGCCACAAGAGCATGTGATTGTCACAGGAAATTCACATCTTGACTCGGGACAAGGAGTTGTAGGGTGGCAAAAAGCTTGACAAGTGTGTCTACAGTCTCTCCTCGGAGCACCACATACTTGTCCACAAGAACCCTTTACAGTAGGATCTGACGGTCCGCAAGATGGATCACATGGTGCCGGGTGGCAACTCCTAGAACAAGAATGCAGTCCACATCGCCTAGTCTTTCCACAAAGTTTGTTACAAGTTATGTCCTTTGACCCACAAGGAATGTTGCGAAGAACCACATGTCCACCAACACATTCCTTCGCTATGGGAACTGAACAAGGAGGGCAATTTCCAAAATGACAGCTGTGAGTAGATTGGTGGCCACAAGGCTGGGGAACTAAACATGGATATTGGCATGAGGGAGGAGGGGTCCCACAAGGTAGGGGTGGCGGGATTGAAGTCCTTCCACATGCACATGTAAGGTCAGTAAAAATAGTTTCCATGCAGGGAGGACAATGACCACAGTGACAGAAGGCTTCACAAGAATGTTGCCCGCATTTCAACTTCTTTCCACAAGGCATGGAACAAAAGTGTGGGTTCCAATCACCAGATACAGTGTTTCTAGAATCAGAAAGGGGGCAACAGCGCTCACTACACCGATGCCTTCCACAATTCTTCTTACGCCCACATTGCCGATCACAGACAAATTTCTCACTGGCAAGGGTGGTCTTATAGCATTCCACAGTTTGAGAAGTTGAACCACAACGGCATTTCTGAGTGACTAGCTCGGAGCAAGGAGAGCAATTTCCAGCATGACACTTATCCTTACAGTAATGTTTATTACAAGGAAGAAGCTTGCCACAAGTACCTAAACATGTAGGAATTGGGTCCAGACAGCTCCTTCGCCGAACCCTAAGGTTTGTCTTGCCACAATAACATGTCTTTACTTTGCTGGGCAAGAATTCACACTCCCCACAAGGACCTGGGTGACATATTTCAGCACAAACATGGTTTCCACATTTCAACTTCTTTCCACATGTAGAACTACAAGAGTAAAGACCATCATCCGGCCTTATCTCTCCCTTCAATGACAATTCTCCACAAATAACCACCTCAGACTTCTTCTTACAGAAGCAAGAGGAATCTATGGGAACCTGGCAAGGCTCACACGGACCCACATGACAAATCTGATAGCAGTGATGACGCCCACATTCAAGAATCTTATTGCATACCTCACCACAAGTATAAACAGATTTCCGTTCAGAACATCTCGTTGTAATTACTTTCTTACCACAAGGACAAGGGCGAGGAGGAGCAAAAGCCTTGCAAGGTGGACAAGGACCAGGATGGCACTGCAACACACAAAGATGGGGACACATATCCTCCTTGCTTAAATCAGCTCTAGGAAGTTCCCTCTCTAGTGATTTTCCACAAGGCTCACCGCAAGAGTGCGGTGTCAAGTATAAATCAGATGGAGGATCGTGTCTCTTACCACAAAAGCAAATATAACGAATATCCTTAGATGTTGTTTGCTGCACTGCCTGACATCCAGGACACCGCCAATTATATCCCTGAAGCTTCTCAGCAGATGTATCAGCAGAAGTAGGTGCACGAGCCCATTTCTTAATACAGTTCAAATGGAAAATAGAGTAGCAACTCGAGCAAGACCAAACAGGAGCATTCCTCCTCACCATATCATAACAAATCATACATTCCACAATCCCCTTACTTAACTTCTCCTGAATTTCTTGCACCAACTGAGGTAAATCCGAATCCACAACATTTCTCTTCTGATTACTTTTTTCCTTATTAACTGCTCCTCCTCTCTCTCCCACGCCCTCCCTTGGCTCATTTCGCTCTCTTCTTAGATAATGTGGTCGACCCATATAACTACGACCCCCACCACCACCTCTAAATCCTCGACCCCCTCTACTGTTCATTTGCCCTTGCCTCTCTCTGTTATCTGTTTGCCCCTGCCTCTCTCTGTTATCCATTTGCCCCTGCCTCTCTCTACCATCCACTTGCCCCTGCCTCTCAAAGACATTGTCGTCGCTTCGACCAGCATCCACATTAAAGTTTGACGGCGGGGAGCTCAAGATCCCAGGACCTCTTGCAACCCACTGCTGGGTCTGGGTTTGCTGGCGTTGTCCAGAAAACCTTGTACGATCTCTACGATCAATCTGAGCTTGAAAACTCATAATTCCAACAATAATCCCCAAAATCAAACACTACTCACTCACTCACAAAAATTAGCCTTCAAATCAAATTGGGTATGTACAAAACAACCCTCGAATGTAACTTCTGAGTTTCTTCTTACACCCCTGCATTTATTCCATACAATCAATCAATTACCCAGAAATTCATACATATCGTTACAAAATATAACAAACCCCACATTAAATATAACAATTCTAAACATTTTTGGTAACTTTCCGAATTATCTAGCAACCCTATTGCCCAATATTGAAACAACAAAATATATATATATATATAAATAAAATAACAAGAAAGCGCAAAGTTCCCAGAAAAATTCAATCAAGAAATCAGCAAAAAAAATCGAATTTACAGAAAATATAAACATAAATCAGCATGAATAAAGAATACTAACCCGGGATAAAATTTGGGGAAAATTAACAATCGAATTAGTCCCTTCAAAATTAACCATCGGTGTTGTTTGGTTGGATGCAGACAATACCCAGGAAATCCCCAAAATTCTTAGAAGCCTGATGTCCTAGTGTCCTACTAAATCTTCGAGGTGCAAGGTAAGCAACTCCCCTAACCTAGGAAAAGATGGATATTCCTAGTATATATAACTTCTAATCCTTTGCTATTGTCATAGAAAGAACTCAGCAATTGGGTAGTGCCCATCGCCAAACAAAAATGAAAATCCTAAATTTTAATTTCGCCAAACAAATAACCACCAAACTTTCACACGGACATCCTTATACCCCATTGCCATTTCAGATATCAGTCTTTACCATTGAACCTAATCCATAAATCCATAGAACACACCATCACTATTTGGATGTTCACCTCGACCTCGATACAAGTCATGCTAGTTGTTTCAACTCCTCATAATATCAAACCTACTCCAAGCCTACTTCTAAAGCATTTAAGTAACTATGATTTAAGGACAAGACACTAATTTAGCTATTTACAAGAAGTCCTGTGAGTTGGCTCATCCATACAACGCCAAATCTAACACAAGTGTTATAGTTCAATGCTATTTGATGACAAGAAGTGTTCTTTTTCCATACCCATAAAAATTAACATATGTAAAGTCAATTTTGTAGGAATAACTCATTCAATTACATATGAATGATTGCATACAACAAAATCAACAAACCCAAACTAAAAAGGGGGGGGGGGAAATCAATAAAAAAAAACGTTACAAAACCCTAAAAACAAAGAAAACAAATATTTATAAATAAAAATCGAATCCAAATATAAAACTGGCATCGCAAAAATCACAGATGTTTTGAAATTCATTCAACAAAAGCCAAAGAACGAAATTTCGGTTGAAAAACTATGAGACGAAGAAAGCAAAAATACCTTGATAAATTAGCTTCAGATCAATGAATTGTAGCTAACGATGTGATGGTGGTAAGGATCAACCGACCGAGTACGATGATTGAAGGGTTTGAAGCGCCGACGATTATTGTGTCGCTGGAATTTGGAATTGGTTTTTGGTTAGATAATTTGACATGTATTTATCGTAGTAGTACGAGTATTAGGCTTGGCACAGGCCACAGGGTGATTCACGATTGTTTGGGTTGATCTAGTACGGGATGGGAAAATTAGGCCCGGTATGACCTTGCACGAAAAAGTTTGTGACTCGTGCCGTGCCTAAGGCTATGTTCGATTCAGCAAATATTTCAGAAATGATCCGATTAGGTCTATTTATTTACGTTTAATTTATTACTAAATATATTTGTGATTAGCAAAATTATGCAAATTTCATATTTATAACTCTAATGACCTTTCGTTTGATAACTTTTTAAGTAAACAAATATGGTCAAAGTTTAATTAAACCTAGAATTTAGGTCAGATTGGGTGAACTTAAAATAGACTAAATTATGGTTTAAGATTGGCCAGTATGGCAACATTATATTACGTGTTACTACAGGCATGATTTTAAGTGTAGTTCTTGTCGAGATAAACTCAAATGAATTATTGGTCGCATGGCCCAACATAATGTCAAACGAAAGAATTAGGTCATTTAGGCTCTGTTCCAATTTACTAAACTGTTGAAGCTGAACTAAACTGAATTGAATTGAGCTGAAATGAGAGAAGGAAATTAAAAACTGAATTGAATTGAGCTGAATTGAATTTGTTTATGAGAGAACGAAATTAGGAACTGAACTAAATAGAGCTGACATCATTTGTTTATGAGAGAAAGAGATTAGGAAGTGAAAGGATTGAAGTTGAACAGAACTCAAATGAAATTAAGCTGAACATAACAAAGCCCTTAGTTTATTTTGATTTTATTAAGTAAAACAAGCTTAAACGGACGAAGACAATAAGTTCAAACAACTTGAGTTATCCCCAACTCTCAAAAATTAAGTTCACTTAATTCAAGTAAAGTTTTTTTTTTTCTTTTTTTTTTCCAAATGAATAACATAACTTTTAGGCAAAAACTAATTAAATCCGATAACATCAATACTAGATACTAAGGGGGCGTTTGGTTGGGGGTAATAAATAAAGGGAATGGGAATGAGAGGGTTTCATTCCCTTTGTTATTGTTTGTTTGCCACATTTCCCCATTCCCTTTAGCCCTTTTTATTTTTGGGTTCACCCATTTTCCCGCTACACCCATTCCCCACCCCCCTCCCCTTTTGCATTCCCATTCCCCTCATCACCACTAGTGCTACACCACCAACCTCACACCAACCATCACCTTGCTGCCCTAAACCACCGTCCAGCCACCTTGCTGCCTCTCCCTATTCATCGCTGCTCCACCGTCGCCGTCGTCACCGCCGAATGACCGATCCCCTCGACGGCGATCCTCATCATTCGCTGCCTTTGGTCGCACGTAGATCGTCGCTCCTCCCCCCATGGTCGCCGGACATCGTCGCTCCTTCTCCACCCCTCCCTTGCCTTGACCCTCGCCAACCCTCCCGTTCTCGAAAAACCACCCCCTCCCAATCTCCCATCATGCAAAAACCCTCCCTCTCCCCTCAAAATCGTCGGCCGCCATTACCCCCACCCTCGAAAACCTAGAAGCTAGGGTTTCGAGGGTGGGGGTAACGGCGGCCGACGGTTTTGAGGGGAGAGGGAGGGTTTTTTTAGGGTTTTGCGTGATGGGAGATTGGGAGGGGTGGTTTTTCGAGGACGGGAGGGGCGGCAAAGAAGGGCGGCGAACATCGAGGCAGGGGCGGCGATGGCGGGAGGGGCGGTGGCTAGGCTGTGGGTTGCAGTTGTGTTGAAATTGGAGGTGTTGCGGTTGTGTTGTGGTGGTGCTGTGATGGTGTGATTCTTGGGTGTTTTTTATGAAAACAAACATGTTAAAAAGAATGGGTTTCATTCCATTCTCTTTAATTACCTTTCTTCATTCCATTCCGATTCCCTTTGGCGAACCAAACGACCCCTAAAGTAATACCAACATTATTCTAGAACTACACGTGTCGCGTCCACATTAAACAAATTTCCGCCAAAAACTTTCTTTTTTATTTTTTTTCCTTAAAATATATAAAAATAATTGATATATATATATATATATATATATATATATATATATATATATATATATATATATTCGGAGATCAGTTATGAGTGGTTAGGTTTCAGTCTCCTTCCGATTGTTGTTGTGTGAAATCGAACACGAGTCCTCCCTACCAAGTGTGGTCCCAATCACCACTACACCAACAGCCAATTGGTACATTTTGTTCTACTATAATAATACAAACATACAATTGAGGCTTGATAGTCTAGCCAAGTTGATTGGATTAAAAGCTTTATACTAACTTGTAAAAACTATAATCTCTTATCATTAGAAAATATTTGGTTCCCAAATTCCGTTTATAAAGTATTTATCTACTTTAATCCTAATTCACTTATACTGATTTTCTATCTAATGTGTCCAATTTTACATTCTTGTTTTCATGTTAAAGTAAATTTTTTTGTCCTAACTTTTTTCTCTTGAACTTGATATCACATTTGCACACCCATTATTTTTTTTCCTTTTTATTTTTCATTTGCTTTTATTCACAAGAAATTAGTGTTTGTTTAAGAAAATAACAAATTCTAATGGCATCCCACATTCTTGGCCCAAGCCCCCATCCCCTTCATCGGTTCATCCGGCTCATCCCATATTCCCACATACCAAATACTCCTTTAAAGTAGTTGAAAAAAGTGCATTCCAACTAATTCATAGTTGTCATTATTCTCATTATCATCCAAAGAAAGTCAGCAAAAGCTTATCTCAAGTTCAATGAGATTCTGCACTTTATGGTATTGCACTATTGCTACTTCTTGGTGGAACTATTGCCTGTGATCACTACTTTAGGCTTTTTAGCTACCAAAATGGATTACCCATTGCTTATCACAGTATCGGAAAAGAGTTTTTTTTTAGCTCACCTTTAACTAAAAAATAAATAATCTTATTTTCTTCTCCACAAAATAAAACATATGATATATACAATTAAATTTAAATTTAAACAATACAAGCTTAACATAGACCATGTTCTTTTAACTTAAATAGATGAATTAAACTGAACTAATATAAACCGAATATACAATATATCTGAGTTGAGCTAAACTACGTTTTCACCATATTCCGTTATGTGCACGTAATAAATAACAAAATTTGTGACAGATAATCCAAACCCTTAAGTCAATCTGCAAAAGAGTGCAAGAAATTTTCATTCATATGAAAATGGAGATGTGAAATTTTGACATAAGTGGTGTTTTGGGCCCGCCATAAAACACGCGTCTTCCAAATTGTTGCATAAAACAATTTTCATCATCCATGTGAACTCAATACTAGATACACCAACGGTCCAAATTCTTCTTTTTTGTCAAATATAAAAAATTCCTTAGTTTTATTCTAAAGCTCAATGATTTACATCACACTCACTCAAATAGTACCCATGATTTGCTATAATGATATGAAATTAAGCTAAATAACACAATTTTTCACTGAAATCTAGCTAAAATATGGATACCCAGATGAATAATTTCCTCTTTTCTTTGCTAATTTTCTGTTCAATGACCTCTTTTTCTGCTGCTGACTTTAATCCACCTGATAATTACCTCATAAACTGTGGTTCAAGCTCAAAACTTTCAATTGAAAATCGTGTTTTTATTGGAGATTTAACAAAACCCAGATTTCTTAAAGTTGATTCTTCTTCTAAATCATCACCAATTTCAATTTCTAACCCAAAACCATCACCAAATTCACCTCCAATTTACAACACAGCTAGGGTGTTCATAGGTGGGTCAACTGCTACATATGAATTCAGCATCAAATCAAGGGGTATTCATTTGGTACGTCTTCATTTTTCGCCTTTCAATTCACAGAATTATAATCTTAGTTCTGCAATTTTTAGTGTTTCTGCAAATGGGTATTCTTTATTTCATGGTTTTAGAGCTTCTAAGTATTTTTTGAGGGAGTTTATAATGAGGGTGGATTCTAATACGCTTAAAATTGTGTTTACTCCTGATGGTGGCGAAACCGGGGTCGGGTTTGTTAATGCTATTGAGCTGATTTCTGCTCCTGATAATTTAATTCTTGATTTTGGGGTGATGTCTTTAGAAAATTATGGTACTAAGGAGTATAAAAACATATCTTCCCAAATTTTAGAGCCTGTTTTTAGAATTAATGTGGGTGGTTTGAAATTAACCCCTTTTAATGATACCCTTTGGAGAAATTGGATTCCAGATGATGATTATCTGGTTTTAGAGTCAGCTGCTAGAAAAGTAAGCACAAATCATGCTCCTAATTATAAGCTTAGTGGTGCTAGTGAGGAGGTTGCACCAGGTAATGTGTATATGACTGCACAGGAGATGAATCAAAATAATATGTCAGGCCTTTCTGATTTCAACATAACCTGGAATTTTCCTGTGATTGATCATGTAATGTATCTTGTGAGGCTTCATTTTTGCGATATCGTGAGTATTGGCCTTAATCAGCTTTATTTCAATGTGTTTATCAATGGGATGATGGCATATAAAGACCTTGATTTGTCGGCCCTTACATTCCATACGCTTGCATCTCCTTATTATCTTGATTACGTTGTACGAATGGACCATTCAGGGCCTATTCAAGTTAGTGTTGGTCCATCTTCGTTGAGTACTTCTTTGAAGAAGAATGCTATCTTGAACGGAGTTGAGATCATGAAGGTAGTGAACAGCAAGGTTACTGAAGCCGGATCCAAGAAAAATCATATGTGGGTCATTTTGGGTTGTGTCCTTGGAGGTTTTGCTGTTTTGAGCCTTGTGTTGGTTGCTGTTTTGCTTGCACTAAGATGCTGGAGGAAAAAAAAACCTGCATCAGAAAGTATAGGTTGGACTACCTTGCGTGTACCGGGAGGAAGCGTGTATAGTAGAGTTACAGAAAGTAGTACCTCTCCACACAGGAATGGACTGAAAATCCCTTTTGAGGAAATACAATTTGCGACCAACAATTTTGACCGTACTTTGATAATTGGTACTGGCGGATTTGGAATGGTGTTCAAAGGGGTTCTTAGAGAAGGTACAAAAGTTGCTGTGAAACGAGCCATGCCGGGGTCCAGGCAGGGTCTTCCAGAATTCCAAACGGAAATATCAGTTTTATCAAAAATCAGACATCGCCACCTTGTTTCAATGGTTGGCTATTGTGAAGAGCAATCAGAAATGATCCTAGCATATGAGTACGTGGAGAAAGGACCACTGAAGAAGCATCTATATGGTGGTAAATCACCTCCATTGTCTTGGAAGCAGAGGCTTGACATTTGCATTGGTGCTGCTAGAGGTCTTCACTACCTTCATACTGGTTTTGCTCAGGGGATCATTCATCGAGATGTCAAATCTACAAACATTTTACTTGATGAAAGTTATGTTGCCAAAGTGGCTGATTTTGGGCTTTCTAGGTCTGGCCCACATCTTGATCAGACCCATGTAAGCACAGGTGTAAAAGGTAGCTTTGGTTATCTAGATCCAGAATATTTTAGAAGACAGCAGCTAACAGATAAATCGGATGTATATTCCTTTGGTGTCGTGTTGCTCGAAGTTCTTTGTGCTAGACCTGCAGTAGATCCCCAGCTAACAAGGGAACAAGTAAATTTAGCTGAATGGGCATTAGAATTTCAAAAGCAAGGCCTTATAGAGGAAATTGTTGATCCCCATCTCAAGGATCAGATAAAACCAAGCTCTCTAAAGAAATTTGGAGATACAGCACAAAAATGTTTAGCTGAATATGGTGCTGATAGGCCAACTATGGGAGATGTTCTGTGGAACTTGGAGTATGCATTGCAACTTCAAGAGGGTCAACCTACTACAGAGACAGACGAAACTAGTGAAACATTTACTTCAGAGATTTCTGTAACTAGAATTGTTGCTCGTGGGCCTAGCAATGTTATTCCTGTTGGTGATACAAGTGATGAGAATTTAGGCAAGTCTACTAGTGACGTTTTCTCTCAGTTGGTGACCAATGAAGGCAGATAATCTACACCATGGTCCAGCAAGTTCTAGCTTGTAAATGTTTCTCAGCATTGTATATTATCGGTAATCATCTAAAATTTCATGCCATTCTTTGGAATTTATTTGGGGTTCATAATTGTTTTATTTGGTCATAGTTTGCTTCATGATTGCATACCAGTGTTGTTTTTACCTGTAAGTGTGGTATTGTGGATTCTATCTGCAGTGTGCTCTAATTCACAAATCTATTCTCAGTACATTTATGTCAAATCATGCCTCTAATTCAAATCAAAAAGTCGTTTTAACAAATTTTCTCACATATTAAGAAGCTTATTAGTGTGAGTTACTACTTCAGTATTGTTGAACATTGTGTGGATACTATAAAAATGCTTTGTAATTTAAATTAAATGACAATTGAATGTTGCATGGGTGTTGAATATTGCATTGTAGCTGTATTAAGACTATTAACTGGTGGTCCCTGTATATACTTTTGGTTTATCATGCCATTTTCTCTATAAAACAAGTTCCATAACCACTATCAAAAAGTGAGGTATTCCACCCACATGAGCTGTTGAGCGAAGCACTTGTATTTGGCTGCATCACTATAGTAGCTGTTGTATCTACTGCTTGCAACTGAGTATTGTAAAACCCACGCGGTCGCATAATAATAATTGGTCTAGTTTTGGGCTGAAGATGATTGGGTTGGGATTTTAACTAGATGGGTGAGCTTGTCTTTTGCTGCTATCGAGTCTTATTACACATTAATTAGCATGCTCTGTAAAAGTATATCATTTGTAGAGTAATTGTACTCTTCAATTCAATCTGCCATTATAAAGTTGCGCCAACTGTGAGTTGGAAAGTCTTTAACTTCTGAGGAAATCCTTGGCTGCTATTGTTTGCCAATTAGGATCTGCTTTAGTGTAATAAGCTTTAAAAAGGGAGAAAGATGGAAGTTTATTAAACTGTCTTCAGTTCATTGGCAAGGATTCCACTTCCAATATCGTTACATGCTTTTAAAATGCATAATATGAGTGACCATGTTGATAAATTCAGTTGATTGCTATCTGTTTTGTACCCTTTTTTCTTAGTTATAGGGCATTTATTCCTTAATTATCACTTTATTTTCCTTTGCTAACAAAACTGAGCTTCATTGCTTTGCCAGGACTCGGAATATATGCCACTTCTTGTTTTAATTAAACATAAAACATATAGGGATTTTCTCCAAAGTTTCTTGTTATAAGATAATCACTGATAGCATATGACTATCCTGTTACATTGCATTCAGTTTAAAGAGCCATTCCCTTTGTTTCAGAAAGTGTTTTTTTTTTTTTTTTTTTTTTGACATTTTGTGCTTGTTATTGTAATAGATTATAGAAGATGTCGAGATGCGGCAGAAGATCATGGCTGAGATGAGGCCTCATGTTTGATTGAATAACAAAATTCTTGGATGATTACATCAGACCTATAGAATATTAAAATATGGAGGATAAGATTGCAGTTACTTTTAATCCGTTTGGTAATGAGCTTGTGTACGGAGTTCCTCATTCCATGACACTGCAATTCTGTTTGGATTGTTATAGGGAATATTTCAATTACGAAAGTGAAAGTGTCATATGATTAAGGCATTAAACATGGTCCAATACATCTAGTTAGGTGGTTAAATTTTTGATTCTTTGTAAATTCGAGTACATAATTTGTTCCTCTTGCCACAGATTGAAATCTATATCCACACGTTAAGATATTGTATGAATATGTCCATCTTTGTATTAATGAACATCCGCGAATTCAAAAGCAGATGTGCAAATTATATTGCACATACATAAATTATTGTTGCATTCAGCCGATGATGAACAATGCCATCACTTATTCCCTTCTAACATTATTCTGTACTTAAGAGTGGTTTTACCAAGTACATAATTAATATTGCTACCACTACATCCTTTGCCTTAACCAAGTACCAGGTGTTTGCATCTCTCCTCCACTGCAAGTACCCATTTTGGATCACGGCGAAGTAATTCTGAAACCACTTGTGAAACAGCTGCATTCTCACCAAAATGAAGAGCATCCAGACTAGGCTGAGAAATATCAAAAGCATCTGCAAGAACACGCTTCCTCACAAGCTTGGCACATTCATCGTCACACATGAGTTTCCTCTGTCAAAGCGGAACTCTTTTCTCATTTGCTTCCACCGGCTGAAGTGGTGCTGCAGCTTCTGTAGAGTAGAAGCCTCAAGCACATTCACAGCACTAAAGCCTAAATTGCTTCCCCCAGCATCATAAGGCACCGTTGCGGTAATTCTGCCACAAGAGCATGTGATTGTCACAGGAAATTCACATCTTGACTCAGGACAAGGAGTTGTAGGGTGGCAGAAAGCTTGACAAGTGTGTCTACAGTCTCTCCTTGGAGCACCACATACTTTTCCATAAGAACCCTTTACGACAGGATCTGACGGTCCACAAGATGGATCACATGGTGCTGGGTGGCAACTCCTGGAACAAGAATGCAGTCCACATCGCTTAGTCTTTCCACAAAGTTTGATACAAGTTATGTCCTTTGACCCACAAGGAATGTTGCGAAGAACCACATGTCCACCAACACATTCCTTCGCTATGGGAACTGAACAAGGAGGGCAATTTCCAAAATGACAGCTGTGAGTAGATTGGTGGCCACAAGGCTGGGGAACTGAATATGGATATTGGCATGAGGGAGGAGGGGTCCCACAAGGTAGGGGTGGCGGGATTGAAGTCCTTCCACATGCACATGTAAGGTCAGTAAAAATAGTTTCCATGCATGGAGGACAATGACCACAGTGACAGAAGGCTTCACAAGAATTTTGCCCGCATTTCAACTTCTTTCCACAAGGCATGGAACAAAAGTGTGGGATCCAATTACCAGATACAGTGTTTCTAGAATCAGAAAGGGGGCAGCAGCGCTCACTACACCGATGCCTTCCACAATTCTTCTTACGCCCACATTGCCAATCACAAACAAATTTCTCACTGGCAAGGGTGGTCTTA
Source organism: Chenopodium quinoa (assembly GCF_001683475.1). Lineage (NCBI taxonomy): Eukaryota > Viridiplantae > Streptophyta > Magnoliopsida > Caryophyllales > Amaranthaceae > Chenopodium > Chenopodium quinoa. Next base: position 929,105 of record NW_018742987.1, on the reverse strand, counting down.
TAGCATTCCACAGTTCGAGAAGTTGAACCACAACGACATTTCTGAGTAGAGCAAGGAGAGCAATTTCCAACATGACACTTATCCTTACAGTAATGTTTATTACAAGGAAGAAGCTTGCCACAAGTACCTAAACATGTAGGAATTGGGTCCAGACAGCTCCTTCGCCGAACCCTAAGGTTTTTCTTGCCACAATAACATGTCTTTACTTTGCTGGGCAAGAATTCACACTCCCCACAAGGACCTGGGTGACATATTTCAGCACAAACATGGTTTCCACATTTCAACTTCTTTCCGCATGTAGAACTACAAGAGTAAAGACCATCATCCGGCCTTATCTCTCCCTTCAATGACAATTCTCCACAAATAACCACCTCAGACTTCTTCTTACAGAAGCAAGAGGAATCTATGGGAACCTGGCAAGGCTCACACGGACCCACATGACAAATCTGATCACAGTGATGACGCCCACATTCAAGAATCTTATTGCCTACCTCACCACAAGTATAAACAGATTTACGTTCAGAACATCTCGTTGTAATTACTTTCTTACCACAAAGACAAAGGCGAGGAGGAGCAAAATCCTTGCAAGGTGGACAAGGACCAGGATGGCACTGCAACACACAAGATGGGGACACATATCCTCCTTGCTTAAATCAGCTCTAGGAAGTTCCCTCTCTAGTGATTTTCCACAAGGCTCACCGCAAGAGTGCAGTGTCAAGTATAAATCAGATGGAGGATATGTCTCTTACCACAGAAGAAAATATAACGAATATCCTTAGATGTTGTTAGCTACACTGCCTGACATCCAGGACACCGCCAATTATATCCCTGAATCTTCTCAGCAGATGTATCAGCAGAAGTAGGTGCACGAGCCCATTTCTTAATACAGTTCAAATGGAAAATAGAGTAGCAACTCGAGCAAGACCAAACAGGAGCATTCCTCCTCACCATATCATAACAAATCATACATTCCACAATCCCCTTACTTAACTTCTCCTGAATTTCTTGCACCAACTGAGGTAAATCCGAATCCACAACATTTATCTTTTGATTACTTTTTTCCTTATTAACTGCTCCTCCTCTCTCTCCCACGCCCTCCCTTGGCTCATTTCGCTCTCTTCTTAGTTAATGTGGTCGACCCATATAACTACGACCCCCCCCCCCCCACCACCACCACCTCTAAATCCTTGACCCCCTCTACTGTTCATTTGCCCTTTCCTCTCTCTGTTATCCATTTGCCCCTGTCTCTCTCTGTTATCCATTTGCCCCTGCCTCTCTCTACCATCCATTTGCCCATGCCTCTCAAAGACATTGTCGTCATTTCGACCAACATACACATTAAAGTTTGACGGCGGGGAGCTCAAGATCCCAGGACCTCTTGCAACCCACCGTTGGGTCAAGGTCGGGCTTGCTGGCGACCATTTTGTCCAGAAAACCTTGTACGATCTCTACGATCAATCTGAGCTTGAAAACTCATAATTCCAACAACAATCCCCAAAATCAAACACTACTCACTCACTCACAAAAATTAGCCTTCTAATCAAATTGGGTATGTACAAAACAACCCTCGAATGTAACTTCTGAGTTTCTTCTTACACCCCTGCATTTATTCCATACAATCAATCAATTACCCAGAAATTCATACATATCGTTACAAAATATAACAAACCCCACATTAAATATAACAATTCTAAACATTTTTGGTAACTTTCCGAATTATCTAGCAACCCTATTGCCCAATATTGAAACAACAAAATATATATATATATATATAAATAAAATAACAAGAAAGCGCAAAGTTCCCAGAAAAATTCAATCAAGAAATCAGCAAAAAAAAATCGAATTTACAGAAAATATAAACATAAATCAGCATGAATAAAGAATACTAACCCGGGATAAAATTTGGGGAAAATTAACAATCGAATTAGTCCCTTCAAATTTCTCTCTTCTCTTTCTCTTTCCTCTCTTGTGATTGAAGAGACTTGGGTAGGAGAAGTTCACGGAGATCTTCTGAGAGAGAGAAATGGGGTTAGGGTCTTAGGGATGGCAATGGATCTAGACCCGACCCGGATCCGTGGATCTAGATCCGTTTTTCACGGATATGGGTCTTTAAATTTTGGACCCGACGGATTCGGGTCGGATCCGGATCCTGCTGGCAAAAACGGATCTGGATCCGGGTCTGAGATCTGGGTCTGGGCCTTAGACCGGGATCCAGATCCGTGGACCCTTTTTTTTTTCCTATTAAAAAAAAACTAAAATTGTTTGTTTCTTTATTAAAATGTTGATAATGTTAGTAATGATAAAGATTAACCCTTTCAAGTGATGAATTTTGGATACTCATATTATATACATCATTGTTGTTTTTTCATTAGCTCATATGTAACATCGTATTTTTTTTGTTGTTTATTATTTTAAGGAAATTTTGACTTTTACCACCAAAAAATTTGGACAAATTGTTTTTTACCACCTACTATTTTAAAAGTTGTATTTTACCACCAAATAATGTTCTAAAAATTGTTTTTCACTACCTACCGTTGAGAAAACCGTTAAATCTAACGGTGTTTAAAAACATTCTTCGATTTTTGTGCCTAAAATATGTTCTTTATAGGTTTAGGGGGGTATTTTGGCCCTATGGGTCCAATTTGAGGTCAAAATTGATAAAAAAAATATCGGAAATACCTCGTTTTGCGTGTTCACGCAATTCGATGTATTTTTAAACACGCAAAATGAGGTATTTCCGATCATTTTTTATCAATTTTGACCTCAAATTGGACCCATAGGGCCAAAATGCCCCCTAAACCCATGAAGAACGTATTTTGGGCACGAAAATCGAAAATTTTTAAAAAAATTCCGTTAGATTTAACGGTTTTCTAAATGGCAGGTGGTAAAAAAGAATTTTTTGAGTTTTATTTGGTGGTAAAATACAACTTTTAAAATAGTAGGTGGTAAAAAACAATTTGTCGAAATTTTTTGGTGGTAAAAGTCAAAATTTCCTTATTTTAATTCAAAATATGAGTGTATAAGTTGGTTAATTTGGGGTTGAACTTAATAACCAACAACGTAAGTTTGAAATAAATTTTTTGACCCGAACATTACATTTATTGCAAAATATTAGGCAAAATATATTGGACCCGTTTTGGACCCGGATTCGAAACCGGATCCGTTGGACCCGACGGATCCGGATCCGGGTCTTCATTTTCTAGATTCGACGGATCCGAGTCGGGTCTGGATCCTATATATAAAAACGAATCTGGATCCGGGTCCATCCAGACCCGGTCCAGATCCGACCCGTTGCCATCCCTAAATAGGGTGCGCTGAATTTATACGGTAAAACCAGAAAAATCAATACTTGGAGACCAAGCGAAAGGAAAGAGAGATGAATAAGGATTCTTGTAGGCCAAGAGAAGGAGTCGCAAAATATGACTCGTGTAAAATTTTATTTAATAAGATAATCAAATAAACCGACTTTTTTATGAGCCCATATTGCATTGTATTGGGCTTTCTAGATTTTTAAGGTGCATTTTAATCCTAGGATCATGTTCTCTATCCCATATTCCCATCCCACCTTTTGATATTGTGTTCATGAAAGAAGGGGTGTGTGTGATATTAATGGCATTTGAAAAAAAAACGAAAAAATAAAAATGATGCGAGCGATGATGTGTGATGATGGGCTGAGTATGTAATGTTTTGATTTGGTGTATCGATAATGTATGTGTCTGTATTATAATCTTTATTACTGCAACGTTTGTTTAAAAACAGATGATGCAGTTGTATAGATGAAAAAAGATGTGTGAAGATAGTTTGTGTATGTTAAGTGTTGATCTGATAAGATAGATTTTGCATATACTATGCGTCTATGCATGTATTAGTGTACTGCATATTCTGTTGATGGCTTCATAATGTCCATCATATTCCAAAGATTTGAGACTGATTTTGATTTTGTTGCCTAAATAAGCTTTAGGGTTATATGTTGGGTAAACCTATTTTGGTTGCATTAAATAATGAATTGTGAAATGCAAAAGACGTAGGTATACAAAGCAAAACAAATGGTGTATGATGATGGTCTTTACATGTTGTGTATTGTTTTGATAAGATATATTTTTCACATACTGCATACATTAATGCAATGGATATTCCATTGATGGTTTCATAACCTTTATTATCTTTCAAGGATATAGGACATATAGGGATTCATGTTGTCCAGTTGGCTTTAGGGCTATATGTTCGGTAAACATATTTCGAATGTAAAATGATGAATGTGGAAAATGATGAATGTGGAAAATAATGAATTGTTAAAATGCAGAAGATGCAAGTATACACATAAACAGAAGGTGTGGTGATAGTTTGTGTATGTTATGTGTTGTTTTGAAATGATAAATTTTTCATATACTGTGTGTACATCTGTGCAATAAATATTTCGTTGATGGCTTCATGATCTCCATTATTATATACTACGGATCTGTGATTGATTTGGATTCATGTTGCCTAATCAGCTTTAGGGCTACGTGTTTGGTAAACTTATTTCAGTTGCATTAAATGATGAATTGTGGAAAATTATGCAACTTATATCAAATAAATATTTTACACGTTTTTTTTTTCGATATTCATGTACACAATATCCTATGATCCACTAACCATTACGGTGCACAATCAATGTGTAACGATCACTCCGATCATAAAGTCATAGTAGGAGAAGATTTGGGAATCAAATTACTTGTTACCAAGCTCTCGTGTGGGCTTCACAATTCGTTTTCAATTTACCTTAGTTAAATCATCAGTTAGAGGAATTAAGAAGCTTAATGATTAAAGAGTGTATCGAGTGAGAACTTAAAAATAGAGGGCGTTTGATTTAGGGCATGTTAGGGAAGGCCTTTTGGACACGTAAGGTCAGTAACTCCCTTTATTATTTATTTTTTTTGTCAAGAAATTTTAATCAATTTCTATACCCACTTTATTTTATCATGATTCATCAACTGCCTTTTTGATCCCATACTCCTTTACGTCTGCCAAACATTGACCAATGCCGACTATCATATTGGCTGATAGTGAGTTATTAGTGACCACCCCATAAACACCTCGTGTATTGAAAAGTCAGCTATTACAATTAAATTTAGCGGGTTTTAAAAATGAAGTTTTATTGTTTGCGTGATCATGAACTCGACTCGACTCGCTCAAAAACAGGTTTGGAAGCCCATACCATAAGGATGCATAGGCCCTGTTTGGGAGAAAGCGGAAAGCTGAAGCTGATTGAGTTAACTAATTTTGACTAGCTGATTTTATTAACTGATTTGACTAACTTATTGTATTAACTGATTATATAAAAGTGTTTGGTAAATAGCTGATAGCTTAAAGGTGATTGAGTATGTGAAATGACCAATAAACTAATTGTGGGGTAGGTAGTTTAGATAAGATTTTAAATTAAATGAGGTTATAAGTGTCATTTCACAATAATTAATGAATAAGTTAATTGAAAAAGCTCCTAAAATGAGCTTTTTCAAAAAGAGCTTATTTAGTGGAATAAGCTCTTTCAATAAGCTTACTTCCAAACACTTGTATTAGCTTGTTTGACTAGTCAATCAGCTAAAGTTAGTCAAATAAGCTAATATACCCCAAATAAGCTTACTACCAAACAGGTCATATCCGTCTGTCTGTCTCTACCAAAAACGGCAGAAATATATATATACTTCATCTGTTCTTTTTTACTTGACCTGTTTCTTTTATCACACTTGCCAATGTAAAACTTTAACAATCAATAACTTAAATTTTCCAAAAGTAAATATTATAAAAGTTATATATTATGATAGTACTTATTGAGACGAATTCAAAATGATCATACATGAATATATTTTTCCTTACATATTATTCACAAAATACGGTCAAATGAGGGGTGGTGAATAGTGTAAAAGTCAAAACGGGTCAAGTAGTAAAGAACGGAGGAAGTATATATATATATATATATATATATAGAAGTAGAGGTGGCATAGTATCATGGTGGATTGATTGATGACATACATATGTTAATACCAGCTATAGCAAAATTAGATGGGTGGTTAGTTACATAACATGTGACAAAAGACAATGACACTAATTAGTTAGTGGCTTAAATAATGTTGCTGCATGGACTCCGTTGGACTTGGGTCGGGCCCACTCGCCTTTTTATATTACCAACCCTACTAATCTCCTCCTCACTGCCTCAATCATGTCAATCTAGTTTTTTTTTTTTTTAGGAAATCATGTCATGAAGTAGCTTTTCCCTTTTTAAAAAAAAAACAAGGAAAAGAAAAAAGGAGTAATATAAAAATAAATAAATAAATCTTGAAGCAGCTTAAATTATCCCAGGCAGGCAGACCAAAAAAAAAGCACAATCTTCTCTCTCCTCTGACTTCTCATTAATTATATATATATATATATATATATATATATATATATATATATATATATATTTGTTTAATTGGGAATTAGAGTTAGTTGCTACCTAATTTTTAAAGATTTATTTTAATGATGTAGGTAAAAGGGTTTTTTATGTTTTAAAAAAATTGCAAATTATGTACCTCTAGATACTAATCATAGGTTGTTAGGAAGTTAAGGTAAAAATGGCAAAATATATATATATATATATATATATATATATATATATATATATATAGGGGAGGGATCCGGTAAGAACCCCTTCTTATATAAGAACCCTAGTTATATAAGAACCAATCTCAGTCGTAGGATTAAGGTAATTTAGACGGTTAAGATTAAAACACGTATTTTTCCTTATACCCTCTACCAACCGATCAAAATTTTCTCTCTCCTCTAACTTTCTCTCTCTTCGTGTTCATCACATTCTCTCTCTGCAAACCCCAAAAATCTCCATAGAAATTGCAATTTGAAGGATTTTCGACTCAGGTTTGTTTTTTTTTTCGATTTTGTTCAAATTTCCATGAACTTAGCATGATGTTCATAGATTTTGCGATTTTTTGATTTGATTTTTGCGATTTTATGTTTCCGATTTTTTGATTTGATTTTGCGATTTTGTGATTTGATATTTGCGTTTTTCTGTTTTGATTTTAATGAATTTCGCATGGAGTTTGATTTTTTTGAGTTCGATTTTTTCAAATTTCGCGTTCGAATTTAGGGTTCTTTTTTTGCGGATTTAGGATTCTAATTTAGGGTATTCGAATTTAGGATTTAGGATTCAACACACAACAAACCGCTTGTTTTCTCTCTTTTTTGTGCAATAGTGTGTATAGCACAATGATTATATTAGTGGCTTTGCAGCCATTTTTCCCTGCTTATATTCATTGCTGTAATGTTCTGTATCAATTTTGATTCATTGATTAAATATATCAGGTTTTGGGTAATTAAACTCGTGTTATTAAAATTGAAAAACATTTATTTTTTTCCTTTTTTTGTTGGTCATTAGTTCAGTTCATAGCAGTAGTCATCCAAATTATGGTGTAACAACTACTTGTGTATAATGCCTACCCCGATACACTCAAGAATAAGAATAAGTTCTGTTAAAAATTGTTTGTTAAGTAAACAATTCAGGCTAAACAAAACTTTTAAACTCGATTAATGAGCAAGCATAGCTTGAACAACTTGGCATTACTTGTTCTGCTTGCATCAATTCGTCATGTCTAAAAACAAATCTGGCTTATTCTCTATGTTCTATTTTTTCTTATTTTTGCGGATCTATAGTTCGAATTTAGGGTTCAATTTTTGCTGATTTTTTCGAATTTTGATTTCGAAATTGGTGATGTTGGTGCGATTGCCCCTGCTTGTAGGGGTTGTGGTGTGGTGGTTGATTTATGCAACAGCAGCTAATTGGTTAGGGGTTGTTGGTTGTGAACTAGTGATTGCAGGGCTGAAAATAAACTTTAGAACATAGGTAGAAAAAATTTGGAACATAGAAAAAAATTAGAACATAGGTTGAAATAATTTAGAACATGGTGTTGATCTTTCCACGTTGTTCTTGTCGATATGTTTATAGAATGTCAATGTTATGATCTAAAATACACTTTTAAGATACGCAAGCAACTGACATAGCTTAGCATGTTCTAAACTCTTTTTAAGCATGTTCTAAACTCTTTTAGAACATGGTGTTGATCATTGTGGAAATATATGAAGTAACCAGCATTATTCGTTCAACACTTCTGGTTATTCTCCATTTTGTTTTATGGGAAGTTTTGAAGCTACATGTGGTGCTCTTCCATTCTGGTCTAGACTGGTCCTCTTCTCTTTTGTGAACTATAATGATTTGGTGTTGACTGTTGTTGCCTAGCTGGGTTTGCTCTTTTCTGTTTCTTGCTCCTATCTGTGTCCTGCTCCAGCTTTCCTGCTTTGTGCTGTTATGTGCAGCTGTTGCTTGGTGTGCAGGCTGACTTTCTCTGTTTCAGGCTGCTGTTTGTGGTGCTGGTTCAGGCTGTGATGCCTGCCTTGCTGTGTGTTGCTAGCTGTTTCCTGGTGCTGCTGGTGCTGTTCTTGGTGTTAGCAGCCTAGTCTCCTGCTAGCTGCTGTTTCTTTGTGCTGTGTTGCTGTCTGGTGCTGCAGCTGGCCTTCTGGGCTCGGGTTGTTGCTGTTGTCCGTTTGGTGGTGCAACTGGTCTGCTGAGGTCTGTTTCTGGTTGCTGCTGCTGTTGTAGGTTGGTGCTGCTGGTTCCACTTGCTGCTGCTGTTTCTGCTTGCTGTTATTGCTGTTTCCTGTTTTTGTTCGGGTTTTTTTTGGCAGTTTCTAGGCGTTGGTGTTTTGGTTTCTATTTGTTATTTTATCTTTGGCCTTTTCTTTTGTTCCCCATTTCTGGCAATAATAAAGAGTATAGTTCATTCTATATTATGGGACTGCTTTAGCCTTCATTTTTGTGTTGTCGATATTCTTCGCATTCAACTGTCTTGTTTTGGTAGGACAATAAGCTGGTGCATTCGAAAGTCTGAGCCTCTTATTGGAATTCCAATGGTTAAGGTGATGACTTCCCGTCTTGGGTCAGTAAACACAATGAACTGTCAATTAAACTTTCAGTTGTGTGTTGCAGGGATTATGCTCATTCAGGAGCGGCATGTTTAATTATGCTTAACTAAACCTAGATTATGTAACGGTAATGACACGATTGGAGCATTGTCTCATATTAGGGAAAGGTTAATTCACGGCTAACCTTTGATTCAAATACACCTAATTCCTACATTGAGTGTCGTTACTTACTCGTTACATTCTACTATCCCAAATTTTGCACAAATTATTGACATTGTTACTAATAAAACTTTAGAACATAGTTAGTAAAAATTTAGAACATAAAAAAGAAAAACAACTTTAGAACATAAGTAGACTAAATTTAGAATATAGGCAAAAGAATTTAGAACATAGGTAAAAGAATATTTAGAACATAGGAAAAAAAAAACTTTAGAACATAGGTAGAAAAAACTTTAGAACATAGGTGTAGAATATACGAACAACTTTAGAACATAGGAAAAATTTGGAACATAAGAAAATGATTTGCAACATAGTAAAAATTTAGAACATAGGAATATAGAACATTGGGAAAAAAAAAAGATCATAGGAAAAAAAATTGGAAATTTAGAATATTGGGAAAAAAAAAAGAGCATAGAAAATAAGTTTAGAACATATACTAAAAATTTAGAACATACGGTGAAAAAAATTAGAACATAAGGTAAAAATTTAGAACATATGATAAAGTTTAGAACATAGATAGAAAAAATTTAGAACGTACGGAAAAAAAAAATAGAAAATAGGTAGAAAAAATTTTGAACATAGGATAAAATTTAGAGCATACAGAAAAAATTTAGAGCATATGAAAAAAATTTAGAACATACGAAATAAATTTAGAACATAGACAAAAAAATTTGAATATAAGATATATATTTAGAACATGGGCAGAAAACTTTAGAACATAAACAATAAAATGTAGAACATAGGAAAATAGTTTAGAACATACATATATTTAGAGCTTAAATTGAAAAATTTAGAGCTTAAGCAATAAATTTTAGAACATATGCAAATAATATTTAGAACATATGATAAAACCTATTAGCTCAATTGGAAGAGCATTATGCAAATGCATAGAGGATGTAGGTTCAATTCCTTCATAGGTTATCTTTATAAATAACTAAAAAAAACTTCAAATGTTTTTTTTTTTAAAAAAAATCCAATAAAACAAATTAAATTAGCACTAAGTTATATGAGCAGAAAATAAGTAGACTAAATTTTGAACATAGGAAAAAAAAAAACTTTAGAACATAAGTAGACTAAATTTAGAACATAGGAAAAAACAAATTTAGAACATAGGTAAAAGAATATTTAGAACATAAGAAAAAAAAAAACTTTAGAACATAGGTAGTAAAAATTTAGAACATAGGAAAAAACAAACTTTAGAACATAAGTAGACTGAATTTAGAACATAGGCAAAAGGTAAAAGAATATTTAGAACGTAAACAAAAAAAAAGAAAAAAAAAAAGAAACTTTAGAACATAGGTAGTAAAAATTTAGAACTTAGGAAAAAAAAACTTTAGAACATAAGTAGACTGAATTTAGATCATAGGCAAAAGAATTTAGAACATAGGTAAAAGAATATTTAGAACATAAGAAGAAGAAAAAAAACTTTAGAACATAGGTTGGAAAAATTTAGAACATAGAAAAAAAAAAAAAAAAAAAAAATACTTTAGTATATAAGTAGACTAAATTTGGAACATAGAAAAAAAAAATTAGAAAATAGGTAGACTAGATTTAGAACATAAGAGTAGGCAAAAAAATTTAAAACATAAAAAAAGAATTACAGAAATGCCATTACTAAAGGATGGTTTTAGATGGTTGGATCAAAACTAATAAATGGTTGAGATTGGTTCTTATATAAGATTGAGTTCTTATATAGAGGAGGGTTCTTACATGAGCCTTCCTCTATATATATATATATATATATATATATATATATATATAATAATATAAAAAAAATAAAATAAAAAAAAAATAATAAATATATATATATATATATAGGGGAAGACTCTTGTGAGAATTTTTTCTTATGTGAGAATTTTTCATATGTGAGAACACTCTTTATGTTCTAAATTTTTACTCGTATGTTCTAAATTTTAAATCTGATGTTCTAAACTTTTCCTTAGGTGTTCTAAATTAAATCAAATGTTCTAATTTAGTACTCACATGTTCTAAACAATAAATTAGTTAAGTTTGATGTCATAAATTTTAAATAACTTGTTCCAAAATTTTAACTTATATGTTCTAAATTTTAAAACGTGGTGTTTTAAGATTTTTAATTATATGTTCCAGATTTTAAAACGTATGTTCTATTTTTTTTACATTTATGTTCTAAATTCTTTACTCACACTTTTTATATTCTATATCAGTTTGTTCTAAATTTTTATTCACATGTTCATAATCTTAAGTCAGATGTTCTAAATTTTACTCATATGTTTAAAATTTCATAAAGCAAATTTTAAAATTTTTTAATCACTTGTTCTAATTCTAAAATCAGATGTTCTAAACATATTACTCACACAAATGTTCTAATTTATTTCTCATATGTTCAGAATTTTAATTTGAGTCACATGTTCTAAATTTTAACTCGCATATTCTAAATTTTTACTCACATGTTCTAAAGTTGTACTCACATGTTCTAAATTTTAAATCAGTTCTCATATAAGTATGAATTCTCACATATGGACTTATTCTCACCGGATCCCTCCCCTTTATATATATATATATATATATATATATATATATATATATATATATATATAAAATTCCCCAATGAATAAATACATGATATTATCATGAATTGTAGAAAATAATGTTACTTGTACTTTGTAAGATTTATAATTGAGCCACTTATAATGGTGAAGGTAATGATTATGTCAATAACCATAAAGTATTGTATAACATTCATTTCATATGGTTATCCTAGTATAATCGGAGTTATGTATACCAAATACTCCGTATAATGCAATCATTTGCTCATTTGTTTCCATCATTTCGCTGATAAATCTGATTGTCAAGTACCTACAATGCCTATAGTTTTTAAAGAGTAAAAGTTATACATGTATGGTGGATATTTTTTTTTTCTCCTTTTTCAAACCGTTAATATATACATATTTATATTCGTTGGAGATTTTTTTTTAAAATGCAGTCATCAATTTTATTTGATAACAAGTCATATTTTTTTTCTAATTTTCTATGACCAGTGTACGAAATACTGTATAAACTATGACCTTATCAAAATTCAAAACGTTTTGTTTTTTAACTCCAGTGAAAATCAGGTCAAATTATTGGCATTAAAATCATTTACAAAATAACTTATTATAACATTAATGATGGCATTAACTACTAAGATTAAAATCTTTAAGAAAGAAGGTCATTTATGTCTTTTACACTCTATCCTTTTTAACCAAAATCAAAAACCCAGAAAGAAGAAGAAGGTACTCCAATTATCACTCTTTCCTTCCATTTTATTACAGTTTTCCGAAATCCACAAAATACAAGAAAGAAGAAGATATTTGCAACATTCCCCAAACAATATTTTCATTTCCCCCCAAATTTGTCGACACTTTCACAAACGTCGCAAATTTCACAATTCCACACTCTTGAAGAGAGAGAAAGTGTACAATTGATGCATTCTGGAGTAATTCATGTTCCTCAAATCTTCAATTTAGAGAGAGAAAAAACAAGGAGTTAATTCAAGCATAGAGGGATAAAATTAGGGTTTTTGGGGGGTTGAATTAGGGTTTATAATTTTGGAAATCAGCATTTGTTTGGTTAGAAAGAGATGACGGATGTTGTACTTCACATTTACGATGTGACGAACAGCGGTTCAGATAAGACGAACAATACTATTATGCATATCAACAAGTTCTTCAAAGATGGAATTGGATTAGGCGGTATCTTTCACAGTGCTATTCAGGTAATTTCAGTTTGATTATTTTTGGTAATTTTGTATTTTTGAGATTTTGAATTTTTTGTGCCAGATCTAGGGTTTTTGTTTGATAATTTTGCTAAATTTACCTATTATAGCTCTGCTTTACTGTTTTTATTACTTGATTTTGTGTGTTTACTAGTTTATGATCATATGCTTGATTTCTAGCAATTTTTAGCTTTACATTATTTGAGTTTTTTTGTTTGTTTGACATTAATTGTCGTTGGAGTTTTCTGATTGTTATTGGTTGGTTGTTTGTGGTGGCATAGTTGTTGAGATGCTATAGAGTAGATTGCGTTGCGAATTTCCAGTCTCGGCTGTAGTGTACTTCTATAGTTCTGATGTTCTATATAGAGGAGGTGATTTAAAGGACTGTAGTCTTGAACTCATGATTGTGTACGTAGCAAGAGGAATACTGTCAACGATGTGGTCATGAGGAGGTGGTTTGAAGGACTGTTGATTATTTACGCTTCAAGAAATCAAGAGGATTAATGTCACCGGCGTAGTTTTTACATCATGTCTTTGCATTAGATAGCTGTTGTAATTGTAGTTTGAAGGTCTGTATTGAGAATGAATGAGTTGCATCTTAATGTACCTGGTATGTGAATGCGTTAAAAGAGCAAAGGGCGTGTGGTTATCTGCTGATATGTTTACTTACTTATTAGCAGCAGCATTCATCTACGCTTATTGTAATTATTTTGTGTGCTTTAGGGTTAGGCATCACAAAAGTTTCTGTCCCTTGGTCAGCTTCAGCCAATTAAATATCCATCACTACTGCGTTTCTATGATTTTTTTTTTTTTTGTTTATTTTTTTTTTTACAAATATCAACATTTACGCGTGATGATTGGGAGCCTCCTTTATTTGTTACTCTTTAGTTTGTCTAGATAGTATGTTTGTTTTATAGTATTTTGTATTGATACGATGATATATTGATATTTGGTCAGTGCTAAATTCTGACTGACTCTCTCTATTATACCTGAACTCCTGGCATTAAACTTTGAGCTGCCAATTTATCTCTTCCCCTTTTTCTGTTGTTAACTGAAAATCATACATATACCATTTACAAAGTACAAATTAGTGACTTCACGGGGGTGTGAACTTCCTAAGTTGTTATCAAGCTGTTATGTTCCCATGCTAAGTTAATCATTGTGTGTTACTGTTCTTAATTATTAAACAAGTACATTAGAATTGCGGGACAAGAAATTATTCTGACCCGTTTTGTAATCTGTGTTGATTCTACTGTTGTTGCATTCCAATATTTTGGTAATTTTTGATTGTTTTTGTTGGTTATATCAGATTAGTTTGTAGTATATAGTTATGCCAAATACTTCATAGTAACAACTTTATGTGTTTTCAATTTTTGATTTATGACATGTATTAAGGATAGTAATGATAATTGGTAAGTTCCATGGAATAATTACAGGTGTATGGAGAAGATGAATGGTCGTTTGGGTATTGTGAACAAGGAACTGGAGTCTTTAGCTGCCCTGCTACACAAAACCCCATGTATACATACCGTGAAAAAATTGTTCTTGGACAAACCAATCTTCCTGTCTCCAAGGTTAATCAGATTTTGAGGGAACTCAGTAGAGAGTGGCAAGGGGAATCCTATGATTTGCTCGCACGAAATTGCAATCACTTTTGTGATGAGTTATGTGAAAGGTTTGGTGTTCCAAAACTTCCAGGTATAGCATCAGTGCAGCCTTGCTTTTATTATGATTAATTGTAACTAATTTCATGGCCCCTTGTCTTGATTGCATTTATTACTGTCACGAGTTGACTTTTACATTCATAAGATTGTGCTCTTTTGGTATGTGATCACCTAGCTAATCTGTGGCTCCAAATCTGTACTCTGTACATGAGAGCTATGAATATTTTACCACTCTTTACTGTGGTAAATTATCTGGGAGCATATTATGATATCATTAAAAGGTTTAGAAATCTGAATTCCCGATGTCAGTTTAACTTTAGCATGTAAGCGTGTTCTTAGGTTTACATTTAGTAGCAATCTGTATTTAAGCTGATTGGCACAATGATCTGTTCAGTGTTCACTAAGAAAATCCCTCATTTTTAAGTCACTTTTTCTCAAACCTTTCCAACTGATTATCTTTGTTATGTCTGTTTCTCTTTATTGTACGTTTCCTTATGACGATGCATGTTTAGCCGACCCCAAATCATTTTGGGACTAAGGCTTTGTTGTTGGTGGTGGTAATTTGGGGGAATGATTTGTTCACTATATTCCACTTTTCCTCCATCCCTTGTTACCGTTCTTTATAATTCTTCATTCCTTCATTTTCCTACATATTTTTTTGGCGTGAAAACCCCTGTTTTTGGCCATGAGTTGGCCCAATGTGTATTTCTATGCTTACCTAGCATCCTGCTGCGGCTAGTGTGTGTCTCAAGGATTGTCAGCTTTTGTGATGTTTATGTTTTCCTGTTTACTAGATTCGTTTCTACCGATGGGTGGACCAGGTGGTGGTATTAAACTTTTAAATTCCGCAGGGAATTTAGGGAATTGTACTTTATCTAATAATTATCGGTCCTTAACTTTCATTTGAATTATTCTATCAGACATCATGTTTTAGTTTATAATATTATAGTGTATGATAAACCACGTATTCTGTTTTTCTCATTCCCTATGAACTTGTGCATATGTATATAAGAAGTAAGGGTGTAATTGTCTATTGCATACCTGAATATGATTCTATTGCAGCTACTGTTTGTATCATATTATCATTGCTTTGACAGAATTCTGAATCACATTGGATGGAAAGTGGTTTTACCACTCCCCCTCCCTCTCTCTTTCCGGGGCTCTCTTTTAAGCTGCAAGGTTTTTTTTTTTTTTTTTTTTTTTTTTTTGTAGAATCATTATGCAACTCAGGTTTGCATAAATTCATAATGTATCATTGTATCCCAAGTTACTGCTAGGCTATTTTGAGAGAAGATATCTGTGTTCCTAGCAAAGTTTTCTACGAATTAATCGATAGCCCCTGATACTTGCAGGTTGGGTTAACCGATTTGCACATGCTGGTGATGCTGCAGTTGAAATAGCGGGAAACACTGCATATCGTGTAAGCTTGCTTCTGTACTGTCTTAGAAAGTTAAAATTGTCTTTTTTCTCATTGTCAGCGGTGTTAGTAGCATATCAACTTTCTTATCGTCTCTTAAATAGCCTTGTGAAATGTTTATTACCTTCCGAAGGACTAAGATTCGATGATATTGTATAGTACCAAATAGGAGAAACTGCTGGGGTAGTAAAGGAGTAGACTGTATTGGTAGTGAGCCGACCTTTCTCAGAGGGGAATCTACTTTTATAAAGGTTATGGGTCATGTATACCTGCATTGCTGGAATGATGGTAGTGAACATAGGTCCTTGTTTTATGAAATTAAGAGATACCTGTGCAAAGTATTGTTGGTTTTAGAGAGATTGATTTAGATTAAATGGGAAAAATGATTCACTTATTGAGCTAGGTGAATTTCATTTGAGGCCCTCAAATTTAATTTTAACTCTGAAATTTCCTTATACTAACTTGTGCTAATATGAGTAGTGGAAGTTATTGAATGGTAGGATGAGATAGGAAATGTAGTTTAAAATTGAAGTATGAAAGATCTTGTGGTTTAAAGTTGAACGTTGACTCCTAAATTATGATAGTACGTATAAGATTTATTAAGTGTGCTTCACTTCAGTGAGGCGTGTGCCTAGGTGCAGCAGGCCACTCATTGCCTTAATGCACCTTGGGATTATACATTGGGTTCAGTGAAGTTGACTTTGCTTCCCCCTGCACCCCTCCCTCTGCTAGGGATGATTATCCAGCTTTTTCTGCATGCTATATAACATATATAGGAAGTAATCACCAACTGTGAACTTTAGACTTCATTCTGTAAAAAATATGCCCTGGTTTAAACAGCCCAACTGCATGCCATTTTTTGAAATTCTATACCATCTCAACAGCCCATCCTCCCTCCCTTCAGTCTTTTGTTTGTTTATAAGTTCTTATGACTAATTTCTGATATCACTGCAGTTCAAACAAGCTAAGACAGAAATTGTCACAGCCAGCAAGGTTGCATATCGTTTCCTTGCAGGCATTGCCTCTAACTCACAAGTATCCCCGGACAGCCCAAATTCCAACAGGAATTCACCTCGATTCCAAGTTTCTTGGTTCAAGAATATGATTCCTGCTGGTGACAAACCCTCCACAAGCTCTGTAATTGATGGGCCAAATCAGGACGTGATTAGGCAACAGCAGCTGCAACAGGAAGCAGATGATGAAGCAGCGGCAGCAGCACCCCTCAGACAGAATTCACGTCGTGGTAGCTGATGGGAAGAGTACATGGTTTTTTTAACTGATAAAAGATGCCAATGCTATTCTCCAAGAATGTGTTATGTAACTGTGTATCCTTGTAAAATGTACTGCTCTCTCTTCTTTAAACTTGCACTTACGACCAACTCAAGTTGTATGAAGTACATTGTGAAAATTTGTTGTATTCCTTCAAATTCCTGCAACAAAATTGTTAGGCCAGTTTTACCATCCTGCTTCCCCCCTCTACGTGGGATGGAATTGCATTTACATTAGTAATATTCTCAGGCTTCCAGCAAGTTAGCAATTTATTTTCTTTGCATTGAACTCATTTTGTGAGAACTTTGTAGTCACGGTATAGTATTTCAGAACTGAAACAATTTATTCAGTGTTCCCTTGTTATAAATCGTCGTTTCAATATTAGCCAGAAAAAAAAAAATGATATTAACTGATCCTCAAAAGTGTACATTGTACAGTTTAGTAAGATTCCCACAAAATTATCCATACTGATCAGTTGTTCCCAACAATGCGAGTACAGAGCTAACCGCAGTTTTGGAAGCAATTTAAACTTTAAGGCTACATGATCGAAACTGCAAACTGCTTTCTTTTTTTTTTTTTTTTGACAGATGAGAAAAAGGGATATTAGTCCCCAGAAACCTTACGAAAGAATACTAAAACAGTGAAAAAAAGGTAGAAAAGATTGTAATTTGCTGAGCTTTCCCCTGCCATGTAAAGCTCCTGCTAGATCGCCCTGCGCCCATTTGATAAGTCTGATGTCTTGAGTGGTCACCTCCAAGTGCCACAGCTGCTTCTCCAGCGCTAAGTAAACAACTAGGCTGAACAAATCAACACTACATGTCTTCAACTTCTAAGTGAACAGGCCAGGTAAAGATCGCTGAAAAAAAGAGACATTAGAAGTCCACCAAGGTCTATCTTAGCAGCCGCCTTTTTTTCCCAGAACTTACACGCACAAAAACATTAGCAATCAAAGCACAAGAAGAAAAACATAATCATATTGTATTAGCATCTCATAGCCCAGTTACACAGTAAACACAGAATGATGATAATAATACTAGTTCAAATCACAATAACAAAGACATTACTGGTCATTCAGAATATCCCAGTCTTGACAAAGCTCAAACTCAATTCATCCTATACGAAACGCTAAGAACCAGTAAGCCATACTAAAAGAAAAATCCAAACACATGATGACAATAACAATGTCGACAACATTACAGGAGACTGAAAACAAGGGGCACATCAGAGAAGCAGTATATACATTGGATGTTTATTCAGTGATATTCTGCCTTTATCATATGAATCATAACCCTTATTTTAAGCAATCTCAATATCGGTTGAAGAAAACTCTGTCCACGTGTGCATCTTCTCCAATCTGGAGAGATGAAACAGCCTGTGCCGCAATAAGGCCTGCAGAGATATCGTCATTGCTCCATGGTCCATCATCCAAATATGGCATGTGGAAGTTTTTCTCAAGTGGATATGATGAAAAGGGCTGATTGATATCTCCAAAGTGATTGCACTCGCACTCTTGTCCATAAGATCCCGGAAACCAGCCAAAACTCTCCAAGGAGCACTTATTTAGGCTCTGATGCGACAGAGCAGATTTGTCCATAAAAAGTCCGATATTCGCAGTATGGTGCCAACCACCAAAGTCTTCCTCTTTCTTCAAAACAATTGTAGGCGTGTCATTAGAGTCTTCTCCAAGTAAAACATGGAGAGCAACTGCTTCAGCAATTGCAGCACCCTCTTCATCAAGTCTCTGTTGCTCTTCATTTTTCAGCTGTTTCTTCTTCTCAAGTTCAGATCGAATTGCTGCAGAAGTCGCCAAGGCTTTCTCCAATCTCCTCCTTTTTTTCTCTGCCTGCTTCATGCGATCCAATTCATCCTTCACCTGCTTCTTTTTTGCCTTTTTCACATGGGGGGTTTTCGCTGACTCCATCTCCGACCTTTTTAACTCCAATTAACCTCAACTATAGTATGTTAGTAAGATTATCTTTCCTGAAATAAGAACTATTTTACGAAGTATACATTTACCCTCTAATTATCTCTCTTTTTATTTAAATGTTTTGAGAGACTTGTTTTATCTACCTTTTTTTTATCTCCTGCTATTTTTTTTTATATTTTCCTTATATGTTTCCTATCAGCTGTGGAACTATACTGAATTCTGAGACAATGTCTACTACACCCACTCAGGACTGTAATTATACCTTATCTTACGAACAAAACAACCCCAAACTGAGACAACAGGGGAAAGAAGAAGACCAAACTGGTAAGTTCTGAATGATTCATTCCTTCGCATCATTGTCCTCAGTTCACCCATCTGTGTGTGCCAGGGATGTATACAATTTGAATTCACATATGACAGCAGTCAGTTCCAAAAGAAGTTACATGACCACCAAGCTGTAGTTATAAACACAAAAACAAAGTCAGGACTCAGGAATCAGGATCATGAGCAGCATGGACTTATCACACATATTGCATATACAGAGCGCACACACAAAAACTCTTCAATAGTGACCATTAACATATGGAATCAGTATCCCCCCCCCCTCTCCCCCACACACACATGCGCTGTATAATTATTTAATCTAAAACACATCCCAATAGCATAATTCTTTCCAACAATTTTTCCACCAAAGTCAAGTTGGAAGAGATCACAAAGTGTCTTACAAAATCGTCCAAAACTCATTAGTCCATACAAAAGCACGCGCAAATACTCTTAATAAATGACATTAACACATGGAATCAGTATGAACACCCTCCCCTCCCTCCACCCCCAAACAACCAAAGAAAAAAAAGTCCAAGCTTTATTATTTACTCTATAACCCATCCCAAATCCCAATTCCTTCCAACAATTTATCCATCAAAGCCGAGTTGAAAGGTCATCAACTCATCATGTGCCTTACAAACTCGTCTAAAACTCAATCAAGCCACTTATCCAATGTATCGGATCGTATCCAAGCCAACAAAACCTCAAGACCCAATCCCGTTACACATCCGAAAGTTCATCTACCCCATTCAAAGTTAAATCCCAAGCTAAACAAATAAGAACACTAAATTGAAGTAAATTGAGTACTATGGTTCCAATTCGGAAGCTTAATCATTCATAAAAAAAAACATTCATAATAAATTAATAAGCACTCTGTCAAATATATAGATCATATTCAATGAAAATTTAGCTTGGATCAAACAAAATGAGAGAAATAAACATTTCTATTTACAGATAACAATCACAAGATTAGTAATGAATCAAACTCAACAAATATTTTACCTAGAAATGCTAAAATTATAGGTATAACAATGATTCCAACAAAATAATCCCAAAATTCTCATCAAAAAGGGGGAAAACAGGATCTACGACCAAAAAAATTTACATAAAACCCTCAAATCCAACGAAATAATAACACAAAAATCGAGATCCAACACACCCAAATGAAATTATGCACAATCACAGTATGCTGGATCAGCAATTTCATGAAATATCAAGAAATCAAACAAACCGACAATCAAAATCGAAAATTTAATTAAAAATTCCAAATTTTAATACAATTTAATAAATCAATACCTGATTTAATCCAAGATTAAGCCCAAATAATACGAACCCTAATCCTATGCATACGATTAAAAGGAAGCGAGTTTCAATAGATCGAAAAAACCAAGAAAGAAAAGAGAGAGAAAATGAAAGGAAAAAAAAAGGAAGAAAAGAGAGAAGGAAATTATGAACTGATTATCACAAGGATATTGAGGTGAGAGAAATTACAAGGGTAATTTAGTCATTTTAAGAGTTTTGGTTGGACAGGTGTCAATTTTTGATTGAGTAAGGTAGACGTTAAATCTAGATAATTCTGACACGTGGGTTTTACTAGTGTGCCAACCAGTGTAGATTTGAAGGCAAGTTTGTGGGTCCCTATTTTGTGAAGTGTGGGGTCAGAATTTGAGGAGATCTTGACCGTTGATTGGGAATGGCATGATGATCATGGGATGTAAAATTGACGGTCTAGATTTTAAGAGCTATGTAGTGTTGCGTAGAGTTGACTTCTAAGCATTTTCTGTGGGTTGTATAAAAAAATCTAGTTGGATAGAGGACAAATTATAATGAAATTTGTCACTTGTATTATCTTATAATTTTAAAAGTATCAAAATACAAATTAATTGAAAAAGTTAAGAGAAATACAAGTTGTTGGGTATAGAAGTAGTTATTGAAGTCTTTAAAGGGGAGACGGTGATCATTAGTTTATCGATATGTTTTAATTTAAATGCGGCTAGACTTTTATTTTATTTTTGATTTCAATTACTCGATTTAGGATAACACTTTGTGTTGCGAATTTTGATATACTAGCACATGTAAAATCAATCTATGGTTATTATGTGCACAAGCATTGTTGATGCCTTGATGGAACATGGTATGCAATGATTATGATATTTTATTAAGATAGTGTTTTTGTATAAATATAAACAATATGATAGATAATTGCTAAGGATACTAGATATCATATGGGATGTGAATGCTAGTGTGGAACTGCGGAACATAATTGTGGATGTTGATGTGTTACATATGTCAATTCAATGGTAGTTGCAATGAAAACAATAAGTCAAAGTTTAATTGTTAATTTATTTAGTCTTTTAAGTCACTCGTGAGAAAATATAATTGTATAAGAAGTTTTTAACCATTTAAGATTTGAATTGTTAAACGCCCAAAAAAAAAAATCTTAAGGTTGTTGGAAGAAGGAAACACTAGCAACTCGGGTTGTTGAAAAGACGCCAACAATCTTGAATGAGATATTAAGGGCCAATTCAGTTCAACTTCAATTATTTCAGTTCATTTTCTAATTTCTTTCTCTCATAAATTATATAATTCAGCTCAATTCAGTAAATTAGAATATGCCCTAAATCACGAAGGACGTTTTGTTTTTTTTTTCCTTGGTTTATTTTTCTTTGTCCATTTGCATTATTTTACACAATTCTAAAGTGCACAATTAAACATTAATGTTTCTAGTTATAGGCATTGCAACTATACACAAAATAAACAAGGCTCTATCTTTGTAAATTTACATAACAAACAATCGTAATTTTAAGTAAAAAGGGAGATTATACATATTGACCCTATACTATTGCGTTTTTCAAATTGTGATCTCGCTTTTTAAAAATTACACATTACGTAGTAAATTACTAAACTATACCGTGATGTTGTCGTTATACAACCATTAAGGCCCCGTTCACTTTACCTTAAAAAATAATAATCAGTAAAAATAAATTCAATTTAGTAAAAATAATTCTAAATCAGTAACTTTAATAAGGAAATATCACTAGAATTAATAAAAATAATTTAACTTCAGCAAAAATAATTTAAATTCTATAAAACTAATTTCAATTTAGCAAATTAAGACGAAGTGAACATGGCCTAACACCCAATACATGAGTAAGTATTACCCACTACCATGGTATTGTTATTTTTAATTTATATATTGTTATTGAGAGGAGAGAGACTGCAATTTTGCAACATGGGTGGGCTATCACTACTCCCCAATAGATGAAGTTTGATCAAGGTAGACTTTACAAATTACAGATACGTATTGAGCAATAATTAGTGAACACTAGACCCTAGTGTAGGGTCTACTACCTACACCCCCATACAAAAACGGTACCGTTTTACCCTTCCTCCTACTAACTCCTCACTTCTCATATACTATCCTCTTGCAAGTTGTTACAGTAACCATCTATACCCCACACACTACATTATGAAAAAAAAAAATTGAACCACCATTCAAATTTTCTCCCTTCATTCTTCTCATTTTATTTCTCCATTTTCTCTCTCATCAAAATCTTCAATATTTGCAAATAAATTTCAGTAAAAAGTTATAATTCTCTATAATAGTCAAGCACAATGTCTAATATATGAGATAAACTTACACAATCGCTGGATAAAAGTACCAAAACAAAGTCGAAAATCGAAATTGTAAGTGTTTTTGTTGATTTTGAAATGAAAACACAAGTTTAATGTCCTAGTTTTTTTTATTGATTTTTGTTGGCAATTGTGTTTTCATGAAAATAAAATAAACATCCAGCTTGAAAATGTATAAAAGTAAGTATGATGATATAATTTTACTTATTTTTGTACAAAAAAAATGGGGAAAAAAAAAGAAAATTTGTGGTGTGTTATTAGTTTATAAAATTGCTGAACTCAAAAAATTAAAAAAGAGTATAATTGTCGCAAATTTCTAGATGATTTAATCTATTTCGTATGAGTATAGATTTGTAAATTTAGTTCGCAGTGGAAAGTTCTATTTTTTATGAATGTTCATTTTCAATTTGGTAAATGTTCATTTATATATTAGTATGATGTTATTCACATGTTAATAGATTATTAATATAATTAATGTTCATTTATATATTAGCACATGATCATTCACATATAAATGTTTGTTCTTTTTATATTTTGAAGTGGAAATTTCTTTGATAAATGTTCATTTTTAGTTGGTAAATGTTCAATCACATAATATTATATGATCAAATGCATATTAAGATACATTTATTAGAATTTTGATATATGATAAACATATTTTTATACTACTAATTAAAGCACCCAATTATATCATGAAGTAGTTAATTTTACAAATTTAATAAGGAATTTCAATAAGAGTGTGTGTTATATAGCAGTTGTCATGGAAATGATTCTTACATACAATTACAATAAGGAGTGTGTGCTACCTTCAAAAAATTTCAATAACAAGTACAAAAATTATAATTTTTATACATTTTTCATCTATGATAATGCTCCTTAATTAAATGTTCAATTATAAATGATTGTATGTTCATTTACAACTATTACATAAATATGTTGAGTTTTGAAATATTATATGTTCAATTACAAATGTTAAATAAATATGTTCATTTCTGAAATATTATATGTACAATTATAAATAATTGTATGTTCATTCACAACCATTAAATAAATATGTTCATTTTGGAAATATTATATGTTCAATTTAAAATAATTGTATGTTCATTTACGACAATTAAATAAATATGTTCATTTTAAAAATATTATATGTTTGTGTATAAAATTATACGAATATTTTGTTTATAAAAAAAATTAAAAATTATACACTTCTCATTAAAATCAGAAGCAAGCTTTTATCAATGGTGATTTGAGCTTCTTTATATTTTCCCTGTTTCTTAATCCTTTGCGCTTTCCCCCTCTAACCCACTCAACTAATTAAGCTACAATAACCATTGTTGCCTCATTGCCCCACGACCACTGTTGTCTCGCTGCCGCCGCTATCACCGCTGCCACATAACCACCATCATCTCGCCACCACCGCTGTCATAGCAACTGCAATTTGTTTGTAATTGATTCGAATAGGCTTGCAATTTGCTTATTGAGTTGCTTTCTTGTGAGTTAGGATCATTAATTGCTTAGTTTTTTGAAACAAAGGATCATCAATTGCTTTATTATAATTGATACCATGGAAATCTCTTCACACTCTTTATTTTATACGAGTACAATAATTTTTACATGGAATTGAAACTCAAAACATTATATTAACTTGCAATGGTATATTACAAAAAAGAAAAAAAAAAGAAAGTAAACACAAAAAAGAACAAAATGACGTCATTTGGGGAGGGGGTGTAGGTAGCAGAAGCTACACCGGGTGTAGTGTAAAATTTTCAATTGAGCAATTGGCAATGGATAAAGGCCCAACACTAAAATTATGAAGTTCAACCTCAACTAAAACCCAAAACCCAAACCCATTGAATTATAGCCGCAATTCAAATCAGCAAAACCCTAAATATTCTTCTTCATCCTCTACAAAACCCTAACCCCTCTTTTCAATTTCATCATTCCTCTCAATCTCTCTCCTCTCAGCACTCCGCTCTTCTATAAAATCCCCCCATTAATTTTCTGAATTAGGTTTCTGATACTCAATTTCGACGTCAAGGTTCAACGATATTTTGCTAATTCGTCGGAATTTTCAGCGTTGGAAAGTTTTCAATTGCAATATCTTCATTTTGGTTGATGATGGTGGTAATCTTTCAAATACCCTTCTTTTTTTAAAATTTAAAAAATGTGAAAGATCCTTTTTTTTTGTTAATTGAAATTTGTTTTTGCTTGATTTAATTAGGGCTAAATGATGATAATTTAAATTGAATCTTAGCGGATTTCAGTGAGATTATTAATCTATGATCTGATTGTTACACACACTGATGCCCTTTTGTACTAAATTAAATGTTTTAATTTTTAAACTAACCCTAAAAATGCAGTCTTTAATTCTCAAAAAGCTTGTATATTTGATTATTTAAATGAAATTTATTGTTTTACTAGTATTTAAACCCTAAAAATGCAATACTTGATGCGATGATGAGATAAAAACACTGGAAGTGTAAATAGGCAGTGGACAAGATCCAATTTATTGGGTTTTTCCGTGAGCTTTAAAACAAACGACTTCTCCTTCCACTGAGCTCAAAATATCAAATTCTTATTATTTGATTTGAATTATTTTTACTTAATTTGTGTTCAAAATTATAAATTTGATTTCTTGAAATTAGCCCATTTGATTTTATGTTGCGCCCATTACCAATTCTGGGGGATAAATTCAGTTCCTCTTGGCATAATGGCTCGGGCGACAAATCAATGTTTAACAATGTGGTATATCCTGATCATTGGATTTTTTTTAATTTGTGTCTCTTGATCCTGGAAACGCCACATATATTTCAATTCATCCTGTTTGTTTTATTTGTTTTGGGGTTGTGTTTTGGTGATGACATTATTCATTGTGTTGTGTTCGTTGTCGAATTTATTATTGAATCTTATATAGTGAAGTGCAGTGATGAAGCTTAAGTGTGGACTAGAGTTTCTGATCATTTGGTTGAAGACAAACCCTTGGCTGTCTGAGCACTCATTACATCACATTACATTACCCTTTTTTTTTGAAACAATCATCATCAACATAGATTTATTGTTTGTAATGGTTTTTGATTAGTAGAATATAATTTGTTATTTGTTGTAAATTTAAAGAGTTACAGTGATGAAGCTAAGTGTGGACTAGAGTTTCTGACCTTTTGGTTGAGGACAAACCCTTGGCTGTCTGAGTACTCGTTACAGAATTAAATGTATAGTTGTGTTTGTTGATGTATTTGTGATTGTGTGTTGTTCAGGTAAAGTCTAGTGTTTGTTTTTGGGTATGCAGTGATGAAGCTTAGTGTGGACTAGAGTTTCTGACCTTCGGGTTGAAGACAAACCCCTTGGCTGTCTGAGTAAACCTCTTAGATATCGATGTTTGTATAATGTGTTTTTTTTTTTATTGTGAATTGTTTTGTGATTTTGTGGTATGTTTGTGGAATGATTAGAGTTGATGATGATACTTTATATTATCTTAGCGGATTTCAGTGAGATCAATGATCTATGATCTGATTGTTACACACACTGAAGCTCTTATTTCACAATTCATTAGTTATGTTTGCTTACAGTTTTTTGTTTATGTTTGTATGTATGTTGCTATGACGACATTGGAACACGGGAGTGTTCTTTGGGCAGAGGACAGGATCTATTGGTCTCGCCGTGAGCCTTTCTATTAACGACTTCTTCTTCCACGGAGCATTAAACACAAATCTATAATTCATCTATTGCGTTTTTGTAATGGTTAGTTTGCGTCCAAATACCAATTCCGTAGGATAAATTTCGTTCCTTATGGTGTAATGGCTCGGATGCTATATAAATTAATGTGGTTTATCCTGATCAGTGGCTTGTTTACTTGTAGTGTCATATGATCCTGGAAAGGCTTCATACATTTCTTATTTTCTGTATGTTGAACCTTATGCTGTTTGGTGCTGCTATGATGAATCTAAGTTTGGATAGAATTTTCTGACCTTTTGGCTGAAGACAACACATACTTGGCTGTGGTTCTGAGCAAGCACATATAGTGATTTTTCAGTTCTTGTTTTCAAACTTTATTGCTTGGTGTTGAATATTATTGAAAATGCATGTTTCTGATTTGATTGATTAAACTAATATGATATGCTGATAAATATCGAGACAAAGGGGTGATGAATCTCTATAATATTGCAAAAGCAGCATCTCAATATATTGGGTTGCAATGAGCTTGGCTAAACCACACGAGATTTCTGACTTCTCTTTATGTTAATCAAAATCAAATCTCTTTTATTTGTTTGTGTTTCTTAGGGTGTTTTTATGTTGCAAATCTGATTTTATTTATTTGAATATTTGTGTTGGTTGATTAGTTGATCATATATATCCTTTCCAAAGAATTCAGAGAGTACAGGGATAGCTTGTTTTCTGTTATGGAAGTTGCTTGCATATTTGAGCTGTTTGTGCATAGGCTGTTGATGTTTATTGGTTGTGAATTAACTGAAGAAAATGAGAGAGCTGCTGAAGGGGAGGCGGGATGTATTTTCAATGAGGATGAGTGTCTTGTTGCTATTGAAGGACGGTGTGCTTCATGTATAGTTTACCTTAATTTTATTGATAAATTTTCTTTAGTCAACTTTGTAGTGTAAAATAATATGAACATTGTGAAGATTTGTTTACAAGCTATAATTTATAATGTATATTCGATTATTCAATGTAATTTTTTCTTTAGTTTTTGTTGTTGGCCGTGTGTTTTTTCAAACTGAATTGTAATACTTTCAATCTGCATTGCAAAGACGTACAAACAAGAATTGTTATGGTTAGTACAAAAGATGAGAATTTTAATTTTGTATGGCAAGCTAGACAATTTTACTCGAATTGTATGAAGTGAAAATGTAGGAAAATTTCACATCTGCTACTACTCAAATACCCCTAGTTCACTTTTGCTACTCATCAAACAATTTATTTTATTTTGCTATCATACAAAATCACATAATTTTAATTTTGCTATCACTTTTAATTACAATTTATGTGCGTGAGATCAATTACCCTCACTGCCACCCTCCCTCCTCGCACACCGTCGTTGCCTCCCCATTTGCCACCTTCAACCCATCATGATTTTTTGGTTTTCAAAAAACCTAGCAACCCCCCTACCGGCACCGGTGACAGCCCATTAGGGCAGCCATCACCCTCCTTTATCCCCTTCTCGCTGCCCTAACCCCTAGCTCAAAATCGAAAAACCACCCTAAACAACCCCCCCAACCCTTAAACACCAGCCCGAAACCACCATAAACGAAACCCGTAACCCCGTTCCCCTCGTCGGCGACCGACCATCAGTTTTTCTCTTCTTTGGTATGAGCCCAACCACTTTCTCTGCTCCGACGCTGCATACTGTCGCCCCTCCTCCTTACCCCTAACCACAATCCCGAAGCCCACGAAATCATAGGAATAAAAACCCATCCCCTACCTCTAAAATCCCCAAATCGTTCCTCCTCCACCCTCGAAAATCCTATTTTGGAGCTAGGCGAGGAGCGATCAGGAGGTTTCAAGGGTGGGGGGAGGGTTATACTAGGATTTCTTGGGAGGGAAAAGGGTTTAAGGGCTAAAGGCAGAGCGGTGTCGCCGCACAAGAGATTCTAGTGCGTCGGTCGAGGTTTGGGGTTTGGCGTCGAGAGAACGATGTTTGGACGCCGGCATAGGGAAGGGGAGGGGGAGGGTGGTTGACGGGGATGGGAGGTGGCTGAGAATTTTTTTTCAAAGAGGTTCTTTTTTTTTTTAAAAAAAAAAGAAAAAAATTAAATTATTATTTGATTAAACAATAGGCCCCACTTTACGGAATTCGTTGCAATATGTATAACTTTGGGAATTGGGTGGTAGTAAGATAATATAAAAAATTAAACTGATAGTAAATGTGAGGCAAGGTGCTTTCGCTGGTAGCAAATGTAAAATTTTCCGAAATTTTATTAACATTACAAGTTCAAGAGGAAGTGTAATTTCGCAATAAAAAATCATCAAATGGAGGTCCTTGTCATGTTGAAGTAGTGTCATCTAATCAATGTGAAATCTTATAACTAGGCAACTAGTTATCAAGGACTTGTGTTACCATTAGTTGGTTTTCTTGATCACACATGTTTTCTCTCTTATATTTGTACTTTAAGTTTCTTATGCACGTAAAACACTTAAGAGAATATAAGTAGCATAAAATAAAAAAATAAAAAAACTATGCCAATTATAAGTTTATAACTAGACAAGTGGCGAACCCTAATCTTTTGCCCACTTTTTGCCTTAAGTCATGCAAGTCATGCATTTATGTCTCCATTTTTTTTTCCCATCTTCTCTCTCCTCATGCCCATTATAAAAGGACAACCAATGAGTGTGCTATGTAATAGATCTCTAAGGGGTATTTATGTTTAGATCGATGTAATCTTTATTTTTCCACTTTTAACATGTTATATGCGGCTCTAAGGGCTATGTATGTTATTTTTCTTACTTTAATTAGGTTAAACAACACATAGATGTACTTGTGGAATGAAAACGTAAAAAATATGTCTTTGTTGTGCAAATTACTCTTATCAACTTTCAAGTCATCTCTATTAACACAACATATTTTCAAATTTAAGACAATAATAAAATAATATGAAACAGAGGTGGTATTCTCTTCTTTGTTGAACAAATAACAGTACTCTGTATTAAAACCCCACCGTATCCAAACTTATCCATACAGTCTATTCTTTATGTCTCTCTAATCTCGTCTCACCCAAACCCAATTTGTCCCGTTACTATTGATACTCACTAAGAGTTATGCTTATTACTCCGTAATTTATACCACCAATTCACCGTACTTTAAAAACATAAGTGTAGTTTAATGAAGCAATGTTAAAGGCACGAACGAGTTGTATCGTCTAATATGTGATACGAGTAGGTCCTTCTATTTTGGACACACACATATTGTCCTAATTGTTATACCCAAATCGTATTATCTCAACCTTGTTCATATCAACCGTTGTGCTTCTATCCCCAGAAATTTGGCCCAAAACTAACCTTCTTCAACCTTCCTTCTTCCCAACAAAATGAGCTCACACCTGTAAATTTCCAACACCCAATTCACCTCCCATCTCCAATTCTCCATAGCAATGCTATCCCTAAAACCTCCATTTTCCCCTCACTCTCTCTCTCCTTCCAACAACCCCTTCTTCTCCTTCAAACCCCTCCTTAAACCCTACTTTTCCCCACCTCAAAAACCCCATTTCACCTCCATTAAATCACTTCTTCAATACAATCGTAAACCCGAACTCGCCGGAACCACCCCTAGAGTCGTCGTCATCACCTCCGGCAAAGGCGGCGTTGGAAAAACCACCACCACTGCTAACATCGGCATCTCCCTCGCTCGTCATGGATTCTCTGTTGTCGCCATTGATGCCGATGTTGGGCTTAGAAACCTCGATCTTCTTCTGGGTCTTGAGAATCGTGTGAATTACACTGCTTTAGAGGTTCTTAATGGCGATTGTCGTCTTGATCAAGCGTTGGTTAGGGATAAGAGGTGGTCCCATTTCGAGCTTCTTTGTATTTCTAAACCCAGATCGAAATTGCCATTAGGGTTTGGCGGAAAAGCCCTAATTTGGCTTGTTGATGCCCTAAAACATCGAAATGAGGGATCCCCAGATTTTATTATAATTGATTGTCCTGCTGGAATTGATGCTGGGTTTATCACCGCAATTACGCCGGCGAATGAGGCGATTTTGGTTACGACACCGGATATTACGGCGTTGAGGGATGCTGATAGGGTTACTGGATTGTTGGAGTGTGATGGGATTAAGGATATTAAGATGATTGTTAATAGGGTTAGAACTGATATGATTCAAGGGGAAGATATGATGTCTGTTTTGGATGTTCAGGAGATGCTTGGGTTGGCGCTTCTGGGTGTAATTCCGGATGATACCGAGGTTATTCGGAGCACAAATCGAGGGTATCCTTTGGTTTTGAATAAGCCCCCGACATTGGCCGGATTGGCTTTCGAGCAAGCTGCTTGGAGGCTTGTGGAACAGGATAGTATGACCGCGGTTATGGTTGAGGAGGAGCCCAAGAAACGCGGCTTCTTTTCGTTCTTTGGAGGATGAAGTGAGGTTTGGACAATGTAGTTATAGGGATCATGTGGAGGAGGTCAATTGTTGGAGCTTGGATTATGAATTTGCTTTGAGAAGTTTTGTGTACAGATGCTAGGTACGGGATTTTTTAACTAAAAGTTTATTTTGGAATTCAATTTGCTGTCGTTTTTTTTCTCTATGAAGTAGCTAGAATATTGGAATGCAGCTTTGGATAATTGTATCATGAAAACTTTGTAACTTTTGTTGCATTAATTTGAATGGAATGTTATGCATTGTTGAATCATTTTTTGTTTATGTTGGAGAAGTTATTCTTAGTTGCTTTGCCTGTATATATTTTGATTTTCATCATCTGCACAATGTAGTTAGCTGCGTAATCAACTTGTATGACTTATAGGCTGTTTGATTTACTTGTTTGTTGAGATAGATTGAATGATTGATGCTTAAAAAACACTTTGAGCTTTCAAGATTAGTTCTTTTTCTATTTTTATTTTGCTTTTGTGTGAGTAGAAAGAAATGGGAGCCCTTAGTTGAGGGTTAATGTAGATTATGTAGTTACCATTTATATTGTGCATATTTTGCGCTGTAGTATTTGTGGAGTGCTATAGTTGTGTAATGCGTTCATATGCATTTGGGACTGAGACCACTTTTTACACATTGAGAAAGCATTAGAGGGACATGATTGTAGATGAGCTTTTGGATGATGTAGTTTTCTTGATAATTTGTGACATTACTTAAGTGCCTATTCCGTGGCTCTTTTGAGTAAAATCTTAAGATAGAATTCGATTGATAGATTTTTGCAGCTCACTGCTGTGCCATTGTAACCTATTTTTTCTCCCTGGGTTATCGTGGATTCATCTAGTGCAGTACTGTTCCCACTTTAACCTAGCACACCAATGACCTAAGCAACTCACACTCTCTAGTCTTTAAATATTGGTTTTCTTTTGCTGAGTGAGTTGGGGAGACAGAGGGGAGTTAAAATAACAGTTTCAAGGCGAAAGGGATATCTTGAAGATAGACCTGAGAGACCATGATTCGCCATAAGGGTCAAGGTTAAAATTCTGCAGGGGATAATATCAAAACTTAAAAAGACAATTATACCGAGTGATAGAAGCCACCCCTTAAGAGATTTGGTGCTTGTAGAGGAAATATAAATTATAAAAGCCCAGTACCTCAAGCAAAAAGCAAGGTCAAAATGGATTTGGGGGAAAAAAAAAGAAAAAGGGCTGTATATTGCTTTTTATAAGCTATCAAGGGAATTGTTGTCTATATGATGGATTGATTGTGGTTTTCACTGATAGCTGATGTTGAGGTTGCTGCTGCTGATTATATTTTAGTGATCAGGATCTCAGGGAACCTCTGTTTCATTATTTACCTTGCAATTTCGTTCTGCTTCACTCTCAACCAGAACATACAAAGTAAAAGATTTTTTTTAAAATCCTGGATCTTGATTTTCTTGTATTCTGATTAAGATTAGGATAGATCTGTTAGGATGGTCAGACATTACTTATTGGAAAGCGGTATGTCGATTCTTTTGGAAGACTTTTACTGTAGAAGTGGAGGAAATAAAGCATCATTTCCTGATGGTCAAGCAATTTTGTTCAAAATGAAGATCTGTGGAAGGTATAAGATCCTCTTTCATTTCTCCGATCTTTATAATTATATTGTGTCTGGTTACTCTGGTATGAGAAGTGTACACCAATTATGTAGCCGGGATTTTCAGTTAGTTTAATGACGAACTTTGGGTTCTGGTTGCTAATTAGTTGGTGTTTCTACCCGTAAATTCAAATAGAGCTGCTTTGATATATGAGTTTCACTTTAAGAGTTGTGTATTTTATTATTTATAACAACAGTAAGGAAAAGGATGACAAGAAGCCAAGAAGGGTTGTGTACTTAAGTGTGTTTTGGATGGCTATTTTTGGATTGTGTATATTGGGTACTTGGGCGGTTATCAAAATACTGTGCCTGTGCCCTGTGGGCAGTACTCGGCGGATTATGCTGCTGGGTGTGAATATTTTATGCAGATGAGAGTTACTAATCAAGTACGGAGTGTGTTGGCTTTCCAAGAGGCTGTAATCTCAGATTATGTTCTATTTGACTATTTCCCAAGGCTTTGTGGTTATCTTCTATAAAATATAGAACTTCCGCTTTGGTAAGGAAATGATTCTCATACATTAAGTATTTTTTGGCCTTTTGGGTGGCAAGCCGAGTGGGGGGGTTCAAGATTACTGATATAAAGGAGGAACTCGGTGAGCCTTGAGTGGTGATGGGATATAAGATCAGAAAATAATGGCTTTAAATCAAGGATTTTGAAGGACAAACCATGTGAACTAATAAGTTTGATTTACATGCTTTACATTTTGAAGTGACTATAAAATTGCTTCATGATGTCTTTATGTTGTTCCAGAAGTCAAAATAGTTTGCTATGTGCATTGATTTACTTCCATGAGTTTTGTAAAGATGATTACAGCCTTGTGTATGAGAAGAATATTTAACAGAGAGGCGAACAAATGAATCTACCAACATGTCTCACAATATTATGTTTATGTTAGATGATATTCTGCTTATTTTCTCCTCGATTTGTTTTGTCAAAATCGTTGCACCACAATACAAAGCATATTGGAAAAAACGATGTCGCCCATGTCCTTACGAAGTTAGATCTTTGAAGTTAGAAAAATAAGCTAAGATGAGAAAATAAACAAGAGTGGGAGACATCTCATGAAACACGACCCATTCCAGAATAACATGTAAATCCATTCATATTAACGTATATAAACCTATAATGTCATGCATGTTGATCCAAAAATGGAATAACTTTGATTTATCTTCTCATGAATGAATATATAATTACATTACATTAGAGAAAATGTAATAGTGCAATGTAGAAATTAATCAATCTTGCCCGTTCCAGGTCCTCTTGAAGGTTAGTAGTATTTGCTAAAGTTCCTTTCATTCTATAACACTCTCTTCTACAAAACCAAGCCAAGCCTGTAGTATATGCAGCAAAGTGTCAGTTATCTTGTACGTTGTTTGGACTTCCATTGTTTAATAGCTTCAAGCAGGGCAGTGTTTGGCATTATAAACTTGTGAGGAAGTGGTTGATTTGTAGAGGGCGATGTGTCATTTTCTGTCAGCCACTGCTCTATCGCCCTCCGGTCGTATGTGTATCCATCAGCTGCCACATATGGGTCCTCCATTACA
Organism: Chenopodium quinoa; assembly: GCF_001683475.1. Taxonomy (NCBI): domain Eukaryota; kingdom Viridiplantae; phylum Streptophyta; class Magnoliopsida; order Caryophyllales; family Amaranthaceae; genus Chenopodium; species Chenopodium quinoa. Next base: position 894,697 of record NW_018742987.1, on the reverse strand, counting down.
TCCTGTTAGTGAAATCACAAGGATTTATTAGCAATGAATCAATAATTTCAAGTGTAGTTTATGACTTCCTGTTTTAATTTGCTTTCTTACAACCTTGGTTTTTAATGCTAGGTAACAAATTATTTTAAGAACTAAAAAATGTTGCATTCTGATATCCTATTATACTGGTTTGGGATCTTGAGGGACTCATAATGATCTGAGATTGTTCTGTAGTAGCTTCTATCAAGGACAAATTCATTTCAATAGCTTAATAAAGTCACTGTTGGCTAGTCTTTAGGGGATCCAGTTTCCAGATGTATGCCGCCTTGCCGTAAACAAAAGAGACGTATAGTCCATGTCAGTGGACTATTTGTTCATGTAAGAACCATGAAAACTTTACAATGTGTCTAGCAGTCTAGATTAAGGTGACCAGCAAAGATTCAATCTTTTAGTTCTGTCAAGTTAGGAAAGCAAATGAAATCTGACAAGAGAAAGGTATGACTGGCATACCTTGAGAATGGGGCAGATAAAGTGTACTGGTGTTGCTGTTTGGGCGTTTGTAGCTGAATTGCGGGCACTGTCAGCCATTTCATTCATTCTCTCTAGGGCAGGAAGAACCTTATCTCTTAAATCAGGCCGATCTCTACCTCTAAGTTCAGAACACTGCAGTCCTAGTAACGCCAACTCAAGTGTTTCCTTCTCTGGCCATTCCCCAGCTTCTGGATCCAAGATTTCTATCAAATTGTCTTCATCAATTGCATCCTCAACCAAATAAGATATCCCAATTGCTGCTTTTGCTGTCAATAACTGTAAGATCACCACTCCCAAGGCATATATGTCCGACTTAGTTGAAACTCTTCCAGTCCTCTGATACTCAGGATCAATGTAGCAAAGTGTACCAACTGGGCTAGTTTCTTTGTATATGGTTTTCAGGGACATATCGGAGGGCTCTAAATTGATCATTGTACCTAGACCAGCATCACCAATCTTGCTAACTAAGTTGTGGTCAAGCAAGATGTTTGCTGGTTTCAGGTCCCTGTGAATAATAGGTCTTGGCTTCGTGCTGTGAAGAAAGGCAAGTGCCCCTGCCACCTCATAGCAGATTCTGAACCTTTCATACCAAGGTAGAGAAGGCTTTCCATTCTTATGAAACAACACATCATCAAGGCTACCGTAGTCCATGTACTCGTATATAAGTGAACTCTCTTCTGGAACAGCTCCAAGGAGCAGCAGTAGGTGAGGGTGACGAATTGTGCTCAAGATTTCTAGCTGTTAAAGTACCAATAGTAAATTAAACATCATTATCTGATTAAACTAATGTCTTTCATCTTATTGTTGCACAATTATTTGTTGGTTTATTTCAAACACAATTTTAAAACTAATTCTCATACCTCCTGAACGAATTGCTTGTTTGTGACACTATCTTTAGAGTGGAGGACCTTTACTGCCACAGTAGTGTGGTGCAACTTGCACTTGTACACAATCCCAAATGCACCTGCCCCGATCTTAAACTCCTCTGACAAGGACGAAGTGGCTTCCACGATCTCTTCCCATGTAAACTTCTGATACTGAACGGCTGGACTTGCAAACAGCTCTTTGAGCCTGTTCTTGCTTTCCTCCTCTTGAGCCTGTTCAGATCTGCTCTTGCGATTATTTCTTTCAGCTTTTACCCCTGTATCTATAGCTGCAAATTGTGCTGCTTTGGTTTTGTTCTCAAGATTAGTGATCTCTTTACATTTATCCTCCTTCAGTTTTAGTGCTTCCTCCAATCGCTCCTTGCTCATTTCTTGGAGCTGATCAAGTGGAAATTGGAACTACAAAGGTGAAATTACATAAGCAGGACATGGAAAATATATAATGGAAGTTCCTTATATCTATTGACATGAAGTTCAATTAGTGTAGCTTATATATCATCTTTGAGCAAGCATTTTGAGATGTTCACATTAATCTGTAAGCATTTTTAAACAAAGGGAGTGGTTGAAATTAGTTGGCGTTGAATAAGAGATTACCCGTTCATCAATAGAACTATTCTGGGTCAGTTCATACATTTTTTCGATATGCCTTAGTTCAATCCTCAGCTTTTCAAGTTCAGACATCTGCATACCAGGCTATAAGAAATCCATCATAGGAGCTAGGTAATCATCTAATAGATAATTTATCAGTCATGAGATTACCTGATTTGGAGAAGCACTTTGTTCAGAACCTGATGGTATACCTAGAAAAGAAACTGAGGGTAGAGGACCAGAGCTAGGGACTGGATGGGTGTCCGGATAAGAACATCCTGGTGGAGTCCCTGGGCGAGAGAGTGCTAGAGGTGTGCCTGGATAAGAACCTGTAGGCGCAGTACCAGCATAAGGAACTGCATGAGTATCCACATAAGAACGTCCTGGTGGAGTTCCTGGACGAGAGAGGGCTAGTGGTGTCCCTGCATAAGGACCTCCTGGTGGAGTTCCTGGGCGAGAGAGTGCTAGTGGTGTGCCTGCATAAGTATCTGTGGGTGGAGTTCCTACAGGAGAGACCACGGGGGAGTGCCCCTATAATAACCTGTCGGGTGTGTTTCTGCATAAGAGACTGCGGGAGTATTCCCAACAAAAGAACCAGCAGGTGGAGTGTAAAGAAAAGATCTCGGGGGTGGAGTGCCTGTAGGTGACTGGGCATTAGGTTGGATCCCTGCGAATGAACTTCCAGGAGATGTTCGATCAGAGGCCCATGATCCAGAGTCTCCACTGCTAGAACTGTGACTGCGAATACTGGCACTCCCAACATTTGAATTTGTATCCTTATAAAAATAATGCTTGAGTTCTATTGTTTCCCTTGCTAAAACTTTAGGTCCAGCAGCATTTCTTGGGAGATATTCGTGTTGTTTAGGTTGGGAAACAGAAGTGGAAGATTCTGAAGCAGGAGGGCCACTAGCTAAGCTTCCGTCTGTCAAAGTTGTCTGTGTTAGATAACTTTAAAGCAGGTATGACCTAATATTGTGTTTAAATAGACAAGCAACTCGTAAAAACTCACATTTTGGTGATGAAGGCCTGCTTTTCAGTAGACGGCCTGCAACATAGGAAACGCCTTAGATTCAAAAACTGATTTTCTTCACTAACTTTAAGGTTGTGTTCTCTTCACATCAACATCAGAATATCCTTAGTTTTAAGAAATACTCGGATAATTCCAGAAGTAGTACATATACTCACAACTTCAAAATAGATAGATAAGTTCATATTGTCTGCAGATTTACCTATTGTAAGTGAAGAAGAGCTAGAAGAACTATCAGTCGACGTGCTTGACAGATTACTTGTTTCATCCATGTATATCACATTCTGTTCTGAATCTGCAGGACGTATTTGCTGAAGCTTTCCATCACCAATGACATAGACTGAACAAAAACCAGGAGCATTTTCTGAGATGACTTGTGATAGATCATCTCCCCTGATCATTGTCAGATTTTTCCTACAAAAAAGTTATTTTCTGATTGAGCTTATTCGTCATGGAATTAAGATGTGAAAACATCAATGAACCATGTAAGATACTTTCTCACTATCTGGTTAGTACATTGAAAAAATGCTTGTTGATGTAACTCCGATGACAAGATGTCTTATTGCTTTTCTAGTGATCTCCAATGAAAGTGCCATGGCAATATCATCTGACTCAAGTACTACAATTTCTGATTTTACCTGCATTTAGCAGAATAAGTTTTGTTAACTGAAATAACAGATGAAGCAGAATATAGTAGGGGGGGGGGGGGGGGGGGGGGGGGGGGGGAAGCAGTTGTAATCAGCAAATCAGTATATACAAAATACTACTCCATCATGAATCAGTAAAGATCAGTTAGTACATACAGTTTCAGTTTTAGTAAAAATCGCGTTAACAGAATAAGGATATACACTCTCCAATAACAGTACTTTTCATATAAGTTGTAGGAAGGGGAAAAAAAAACCTTTTGTGCTTTCAGTATTTTGTGGTATGGGAACATTTTCCTCTGTTTCTTCCACTCAATTTCCTGTCTATAACCATTTACAACTTCCTCTCGAACTTGTGATACAGGTAGCCAAGTTCCCACTGAAAACAATACTCAGAAAATTAGTCAGCAGGTGTAATATATCTGTATTCTGCATCATTTTATTTAGAAAAAGAAAGCCTTAGCATATTTGCAATTGTTTTTCAGATGTTTATCTCGTAGGAGTTTTACTCACTTGGTGTAGGTACTAAAGTTATTTTTGGGTACACATATATGAGCTTGAAGGTAACATCTCCCTCTGGAAGGAATTTGTCGAGTGCCCACTTCAAAATATACTTGCTTTTTCGGCTTCCAGTCAGCGCGACTGCAACAAGGAGTTGTTCTTGATCAGCAGCCTTCATTTCTGCCATTTCTTGACAATAAGCAGCAAATGACTCTCTGTAATAACATGGTAAATCAACAAAGTTATATATAATTTTTTTCATCTACATTGAAAATTAAATGCATGCTATGATATTGTTACAAGTTTTCATGTTTTAGGTTAGCTTTTGGATATTGATTTCCTCCTTTCATGTGGAAAGAAATCTATCAATTTAGCCCTTGTGTACTATTAAAACAAGTCCAACGACCAACTTTTCGTATAGGCAATGGTGCAATTTTAGTCGAACCATGTCAGAGGCGGTGTGTCACGGCCTCAAGCATAGCCCTTGGCTTCGTGCCAAATCGGCCATCCTAGATTCCTAGGGACCTAACCAACGGCATGGCACGGCCATACATGTTCAACACTAAGCATTTCATGATGCATTGTATAAATAGTTTGACCATGTCGCGCCATGGGTCACCCGTGCTAGATTGCAGCCTAGACATAGCCTATTTTAGCAGAGGCAGCCTTGTGAACATGACAAAAACCAAACAATTGGGAAGAAAAATCCATGAATTGGATGATCTGATACAAAGCAAGTCAAGTTTCACATACATTATAATGCAGACAATAGAAAAGTTGGTTAAATCAAGAAAACTTACCAATTTCTGGAGTCCAACTATGTTTGATATCTGCAAAATTCAAAGAATGTACATCTATTTCTCTGTAATCTGAATACTAATTAAAGAGATTAATAGATCATCTCTGCTAAAACAAAAGAAAAACTCATTTCTCATGCCATTGAATTAGAACAAAAGGGACCCACCTTTGCACGTCTCTGTGTTTTGTTGGTGACATTACAAATGCTGGAGTATTCAAGGAACTAGTGTTTGATCAACGACTTGTTCATTATGTTATGTGAAATTTTATTATTGCGTACTTTGACTAGCATTGCCGCCTTCTATATGTAAAAGCTTTGCTTGGGGTGCTACGTAATATGTTGACGGATTTTGATATTTGATTCTCAATAGTCATTTCTCGGTACCATCTTCCAATAATTTGAATAGCATTCAAAATTAAATTGAAGGTAGAGAAAAAAAAAATTGTCACCTTTTCTAATAAAGTATTGGATAAATCCATTCGAAATTAATATGGAGTACATTTTAATTGAATGACTAAGAAAACTATCTAATTTTTAAATATACTTAATTAGATTTGTTGTTATTTTTTTTTGCGTACAAATATAATGTCAAAGAAATTTTGAAGCACGAAGTACTTCGTATAAATATTTTATTTTATTATTTTTATTTTTTATTTATTTATTTTTTATGAAAAAAATGTATTGATAATAAGTTAGTTGTTTTTTTTAATGGGAAGTGCTTTGACTTGAACATCCTAAAGAACTAGGCGAGGTGACATTAAAAAAAGGGACAAGGATCAAGTGCATATTCGATGTAGTTGCATGCACGTTTCCCATATTAATAAAACCTCAAAGAAATGGACAGGAAGTTTGAGGTTGTCAAAGTGTCAATCTTGAGGGAGCAGGACCATGCGTCTTACTTCACTCCCTTGGACAATTATTTATTTATTTTTTTTTTAAAAAAAAAAAGAAAAATTCAATCGTGATATGTATTTACGAACCCATGTGTTTCTAATGTATAAATTTTGGTTCAAAGGGGAAAAAATTACATTTATGGACGGTTACAAGTGGTTAGCAACTCAGTAAAAAACCATTAATGACCCCCAATATTGCCAATTTAAAATCCCACCAAAGAAGCGAAACACATTAGGCCAAGCTATGCTTGATCTTCTTGGGAGGTGATGGATGTTCTTCATCAATCTTAAAAATATAATTAAATTAGGTTATTAACTAATTTTACATGTCTATACCTGCATTGTAGTCTAATTTCCAAATTACAGCATAGTATAACTATTTATATTATGGGTAATGTTATATGTTAGGGCTATATATAAGCATTAAATATACTCTTGGAAATTGTATCAAATTAGGAATTCATGACCAAAACACGCGTAAATCAGTGTTATCTATACTAATATATTAAAAGGCGTTTCTAACAACGTCCACTTGTCACGTAAACTCCCCTCACTACACCACATCATCCATTCAAGTACTCATAACGCCACGTGGCTCTTTCTTCCATTGATTTTTATTACATGTCATGCACTCATAATAATTATAAAAAAAAGTTCTCCACAAGATTTGAACTCGCAACTTGTAATTCAAGAACTCTTACCACCAAGCTATGTGATTCTTTATGTAATCTTTTGAATACAAAATATTAATATGTAGCAAATGACAATATGAATAACAAATTTAATTACAAGAAAATAAAATCATAAATTACAATGTATATATTAATGACCAGTCAGTTTCATATAATAACCCGGGACATCGCCCGGGCCCAAAAACTAGTTAGTGTTTATATTTTGATGATTTCTTAATTGCATCTGCCCTAAAAAAAAAAAAAAAAAATATTTGCATCTTATTAATTTATTAGGTTTTGATGGACTTCTACATCCAGAGTCTTGAAACTGTAAATCTTTCACCAAGTAAAGACCCATAAATATTCGGACCATATTAATCTTTCACCAAGTAAAGACCCATCTGAAGCCCATGAAAGCCATAAGTTAATATTTTGGGTGGGCTTAGAAAATAGAAAGGATTCTTGCCAGTTGGTCTAATGTCCATATAAAAACAGATACCACATGCACACCAAGACCCCATTGTAGTCCTTTTTTGTTTTAGGAAGAGGGTGTAGACCGTAGTCATAAGGCCGAAACCTCTAAAATTTCTCAAAAAGCGTGGATGTTAGTCTTTAATTTTGAATTTTTTTGACTTTTTTCACCCCGGAAATTTAAATTGCCGAAATAATCACCATGTTCCCTAATACCCTCCGGGAGTCCAATTGACTCGGTGGAACTATCAAATTTGCCTTTAAACGACAAATTTACCGGTTTACAACTAGCATCGATTTCATTAACTCAAGCCTACCACGAACATTTATGACAACATATAACGATCATATATGGTTCTAAACGGAATTATTTGACCTCGAGATATATCCCCTACAATCTCAATTCTTTTTGACAACGGGTCGCAGAACAATCAAAATTTCTCAAAAAGCGTGGATAGCCTTTAATTTTGGAATTTTTTGACTTTTTTTTCGCCCGGATAGAAAAATTGCCGAAATGTTTATCATGGTCCCTAATACCCTCCTGGAGTCCAATTGGGTGGGTGGAACCCTCCAATTTGCCTTTCTACGACCAGTTTACCGGTTTACAACTTCATCTATTTCATTACCTCAAGCCTACCACGAACATTTATGACAACATATAATGATCATATGGCTCTCAAAAAGCGTGGATATTAGCATTCAATTTTGGAATTTTTTGACTTTTTCGGATGGAAAAAAAAATATATCGAAATATTTACCATGATCCCTAATACCCTCCGGGAGTCCAATTGGTTTGGTGAAACCATCAAGTTTGCCTTTAAAGGACCAATTTACAGGTTTATAACTTGCACTAATTTCATTAATTCAAGCCTACCACGAACATTTAAAACAACATATAATGATCATATATAGTTCTAAACTGCATTATATGACCCCAAGGTATATCCCCTAAAATTTCAATTCTTTTCGACACCGGGCCCCGGAACATTCGAAATTTCTCCAAAAGCGTGGATATTAGCCTTTAATTTTGGAATTTTTTGACTTTTTTCGCCCGGATATAAAAAATTGCCGAAATATTTACCATGGTCCCTTATACCCTCCTGGAGTCCAATTGGATGGGTGAAACCATCCAATTTGCCTTTAAACGGCCAATTTACCGGTTTACAACTTGCACAGATTTCATTAAATCAAGCTTACCACGAACATTTATGACAACATATAATGATTATATATAATTCCAAACGTCATTATATGACCCCGAGATGTATCCCTTAAATTTTCAAGGCTTTTCAACACAGGGCCACGAAATCTCCAAAATTGCTCAAAATGCGTGGAAATAGCCTTTAATTTTGGAATTTTTTGACTTTTTCACCCGTAAATAAAAATTTCAGAAATGTTTACCATGGTATTTAATACCCTCCGGGATTCCAATTGGGTGGGTTCTACCATCCAATTTGCCTTTAAACGACCAATTTACCGGTTTACAACTTGCACCGATTTCATTAACTCAAGCCTTCCACAAACATTTATGACAACAAATAATGATTACATATGGTTCCAAACGACATTATATGACCCCGAGATGTATTCCCAAGCATTTTAAGACTTTTAGACACCGGGTCCCGAATAGTCCAAAATTTCTTAAAAAGGTGGATATTAGGCTTCAATTTTGGAATTTTTTGCCCTTTTTCGCCTGGAATAAAAAATTGCTGAAATGTTTATCATGGTCTCTAATACCTGCCGGGAGTCCAATTGGGAAGGTGGAAGTGGAACCATCCAATTTGCCTTTAAACGACCAATTTACCGATTTACAACTTGCACCGATTTCATTAACTCAAGCCTACCACGAACATTTATGACAAAATAAAATGATTATGTATGATTTCAAACAGCATTATATAACCCCCAAATAAATCCAGTAAATTTTCAAGGCTTTCGCCCGGAAATAAAAATTGACGAAATGTTTACCATGGTCCTTAATACCCTCCGGGAGTCCAATTGACTGGTGGAACCATCCAATTTGCATTTAAACAACCATTTTACCGGTTTACAACTTGCACAGCTTTCATTAATTCAAAACTACCACAAACATTTATGAAAACATATAATGATCATATATGGTTCCAAAAAGCATTATATGACCCAAGATGTATCCCCTAAAATCTCAAGACTTTTCGACACTAAGTCTCGAAACCTTCGAAATTTCTAAAAAATCGTGGATATTAGCCTTCAATTTTGGAAATTTTTGACTTTTTTCGCCCGTAAAAAAAATTGGCAAAATGTTTACCATGGTCACCAATACCCTATGGAAGTCCAATTGGGTGGGTGGAACCATCCATTTCTTGTTTAAACGGCCAATTTACTGGTTTACAACTTGCACCGATTTCATTAAATTAAATCAAGCCTACCACGAACATTTATGACAATATATAATGATCATATATGGTTCCAAACGACATTATATGACCCTGAGATGTATCTCCTAAAATTTCAAAGCTTTTAGACACCGAGCCCTAAAACCTCTAAGATTTCTCAAAAAAACGTGGATATTAACCTTTAATTTTGGAATTTTTTGATTTTTTTTTTTTTGCCCGGTAATAAAAATTGCCGAAATGTTTACCATGGTCCCTAAAACCCTCCGGGAGTCCAATTGGGTGGTTGTAACCATCCAATTTGCCTTTAAATGGCCAATTTACCGGTTTAATACTTGCACCGATTTCATTAAATCAAGCCTACCACGAACATTTATGACAAAATATAATGATCATAATTGGTTTCAAACATCACTATATTACCCTGAGATGTATCCCCTAAAATTTCAAGACTTGTCGACACCGGGCCTCGAAGCCTCCAATATTTCTCAAAAGCGTGGATATTAGCCTTTAATTATGGAATTTTTTGACTTTTTATCGTCCGAAAATAAAAATTGTCGAAATGTTTACCATGATCCCTAATATCATTCGGGAGTCTAATTGGGTGGGTGGAACCATCCAATTTTCCTTTAAACGGCCAATTTACTGATTTACAGCTTGCACCGATTTCATTAACTGAAGCATACCACAAACATTTATGAAAACATATAATGATCATATATGGTTTCAAACGACACTATATGACCTTGAGATGTATCCCCTAAAATTTCAAAACTTTTCGACACCGGGCCCTGAAACCTCCAAAATTTCTCAAAAAGCGTGAATCTTAGCCTTTAATTTTGGAATTTTTTGACTGTTTATCGCCCGAAAGTAAAAAGTGTCGAAATGTTTATCATGGTCCCTAATATCCTCCAGGGGTCCAATTGGGTGGATGGAACCATCCAATTTGTCTTTAAACGACCAATTTACCGGTTTACAACTTGCACCGGTTTACCGGATTTACAACGGCCAATTTAATTAACTTGCACCGAACCTGCCTTGAACCGAAATTTTCTCAAACCCATTTTAACCTGTCAAAATCCGAATTTAACCCGACTAGTTACTAACCTGACCCGTTCCTAACCCGACCCGATCCTAACCTGACCCGAATTTAACCCAACATGTTACAAACCCGATCCGAAATCAACCCGACTTGTTATTGACCTGACCCAAATTAAACCTGACTTGTTATTGACCCGTCCCGAATTTTGTCAGACCTTTTACTTACCCGTTCCAAAAATTCAACCCAATCTGTTACTAACCCAACTCGAAATTAACACGTCTTGTTATTGACCCGACTAAAATTCAACCCAAATTATTCATGACCCGATTTTAAATCACCTTAAGTGCAATTTAGACCACCTTATTATTGTTGATCAAAGCATTTTGTCTAGGGAGACCAAGTCGGTCCAGGCCAGCAAAAGAGAGCATCATCCTCAAATTTAAGAGTTAAATATAGTATATATTTGTTGTATGGTCAAAGGAGATAATTATCATCCTAAATTATAGACTATAGTTCCCTAGTATATTGTCGTTCCCTAGTATATTGCCATATATATTATAGTCAAAGGAAATAATTAGCTTGATAAAAATAATAATTATCTATTTATAGTTAGTTGAACCCGACTATGACATGACTTGAAAATGACCCAACCTGATTGTAACCTGCAAATTATTGACTTGAACATAACCCGATTTGAATCCGAGAATGAACCGACTTGAAAATGACCCAACCTGATTATAACTCGCAAATTATTGATTTGAACCAAACCCGACTTGAACCCGAGAATGACCCGACTTGAAAATGACCGACCTGATTATAATACGCAAATTATTGACTTGAACAGAACCCAATTCAAACCCGAGAATGACCCGACCTGATTCTAACCCGCAAATTTTTTACTTGAACCGAACTCGACTCGAACCCGAGAATTACCCTAACCCGTTTTTACTCGTGAAAACCCGAATTAAACCCGACCTATTGTTCACCCGACCCGAACGTAACCTGACTAGTTATTAACCTGACCTAAACCAGACCCAAACCTGGTAAGAAGTATGATCCAACGTGACCCAATTCAAGCATGACCCAACCCAAACCCGACCCGAATAGGTTATGGAATTAATTCGAATTGACTCGACCCGATTTGACCCGATTCACTCTTTCCTGACCTAAACCCGACCCGTTTACCCGAATTGACAGCTCTAGTCATATAGGTTACGTACTTTGGTAGCATGCACAATTTACGCGAATTTCTCTGTGTGTTTGGTGTACTGGTGTAGTGGTGTGTACTGTGTACATGATATTTTGTATCAAGTTTCTTTACATTAGTGTCTTATGGCTTGTTTGGTTGCACAAAGAATATGGGGTAAGTGAAAAATCATGGAAAATTCGAAATTGGATGAGTTGTTTGGTTGACAATAAAAAGTGTGAACGTGAAATTACAAATTCATGGGAATTATGAATTCACACAAAACATGGAAAGTTAATTACCTAATTAACCTCCCTAGGTAAGTCAAAGTTCCCATGATTTGTAACTTTCTTCGGTCTAATCAAACAAATTTAGACAATTCCTAAAAATTAAATGTAGATATTTAATTCCCATGAAATACAAAATTCCCATACCAAGCAAACAACGCCTTAGCTTTGTTTATTCTTTCTCAAGTCAATCTTGTGTTTAAATGTGGCAAAATATAGAGAGTTCGTTAAGATATACTTGTAGAAAAGTAGTTAGTTTATTGTTTTCTTTGTAATTTAAATGTTTTGTCTTTTTTTCCAATATAAAAATGTAACAACAATTGGAAACGTCAATCCACGCACTATGGAACATTATGGTTCAAAATTAGCATCAAAGCCGAGTAGCGTCCAATTAGAAGGAAATTACGTCGGCAGTCAACATATAATAATGGTAACTCTATATTTAATATTGGTAATAAAGTTAGGCACAATTATGCTAATTTATTTATTAGTACTAACGTTGTCATCCATTTATATAAGCTCATGCCGCATATGGATGAGTTAGTTGTTTTTGTTTTCTTATCTTCCTATGATGATTTATTAAATCAACTAACCAATCTCCAATTTTTATCATTTTTTATATACAATAAATTACAGATATCTCGTTCCATCTTTGCTACTCATCAATCACATAGTTAAGTTTTTAACTTAGCTTAGTGTCACAACTCAAGCCCTACACCCACAATGGCAGCAAGCAATGTCACTTGGGCACTAGGCAACAAATCGGGCCAAGGGAGTTGCCCATGGGTGCTAGGAAGCACCACTCCCCTAAAGAGCTTTAAATAGCAACCTGCTTATAAACCTAGTGAACACTCAAGTAACAGTAACACAATAATGGGTCATTTGGGAGACCAAATGGAATCCAAATGAATCCAAACTTGGTGGTCCACCGTTTTTGGACCCAATGAACACAATGGTGCAACCAGAATTTCGAGGAAAGGTCCGGAAACTTCCAGAATGTGCTACAAGGCTCGGGATGCGTCCGGAAGCTTCTAGAAGTATCTAGGTTGCTCTTGTACATACTTGTAACCTCTAGAGTAATGTAGAATACTCCGGGAACTTGTACATATGAGTAGGGACTCAGAAATGTATAGAAGTCTCTAGAAAAAGTAAGCTTCTAGGACCCTCCATTTAAGGAGGTTAGAAAGCTCTAGAATAGAACATTCTAGCTACTTGGGAGGACTATAAATAGGGTCCTTCCCCTCATTTTGTAGACCATCCAAGCATTTGTAAAACACTCTTTCTCAAGCAATATAAAGTTCACTCAGTCATTTTCTCACTTGTGCTCTATTTACTCACTTACTTTAGCTTTCGTTGCCATAGTTGCTTTAAGCAATACTCGGGGTAAGCCTTGACTAGCAACCTTAGGGAAGGAAGTTAGTGGGCGCGCGTGCAAAAGACTAAGGGGATCAGTTGGCACGTGACATTAGGCTCTGTTTTTTGGATTCAATTTATCTAAATTAAATTTTAAGTATTGAACAAACTAATCTGAAAATTCTAGAAATTAAGTTCGAAAAAAAAAAGCAAACCTGAGTTATATAGTTTAGATTTTCTCCTCTTAATTAATGAACTTATTATTCAATAATTGTATCTATTCATCAAGTAAAGTCCAGGGCCTGTTTTTTTTAACTTAATTTCCGTTTAGTTTAATTCAGCTCAGCTTCTAATTTCTTTTTCTCAAAAACAATTTATTTCAATTCAGTTTAGCTTCAATCAGCTCAGTTCAGTTCAGTAAATCAAAACAGACTCATAAAGTTTTAATGACAACACAATTACGATTAGATTTCATACATCTTTTTATCTTATTAAATAGTGCATCATGATCTATTTGGTTACACATTTTCATCATTTTGAAAATATTAGTAGAGAAAAAGTAGGCACAAATGTCTTTCTCTTTTGAAGACAAAAGTTCTTGACCTCACACGTAGCACAACATGAATTATAATGTAGGGGATGAAATCATGAAACAAAATGTGGGTTGACAATTTCCTATCACAAAAGGAAAAAACCTAACTCACCCCCAATCTATAATTGGCTACCTACCATATTTTGTGGATGTATATGCCATGGTTGGTTAAACAGTTTTAAATTAAAATTTTCAACTTTCTATATTTCCACTTTTAGGGGTGTACTTTTCCTTTTAGTCAAATTCTTTTTTGTTTTGGGAATAAAAAAGGCATAAATATTTGATTAGTCATAATGTTTATTCACTTTGTATTTATAAGGCGACATGTAAGTATTTGTCTTGATTGAAAACTTCAAGTATAACAAACACATTAACAAGTGAAACACTAAAGTAGGATGGGATAAATTTCCCTAATCAATAAAATGAGTTCTTGTTGGGATTTGTTAGGATATTATTCGATTGTTATGCTATATTTATATCATTATTAGGGTTTGTTTCTTTTAAATTACTTTTAGTTCAGTTCAGTTCAGATTCAATTTAAACAGTTTAGTTTCTAATTTTCTTCTTTTATAAACAATTTATTTCAGCTCTATTCAATTCAGTTTAGTTCAATTTAGCTCCAACTAGTTCAGTTCAGTTGTTTTCAGTAAATTAGAACAAGCCCTTAGTTACCTTAAATATAGGATATGATATGGTAAATACAGAATATATCATATGTAATGTGTTGGTGCCATGGTGATTTATATACTAGAGATTCTACAAGAGGGAAATATGTATGCTATATATATGTTGAATGAATGCATTGATGGTCAAGCTTTAAGCCCTTACCTAAATATTTACATGGTATCAGAGGCCAAACATATTGAGTACATCTATATTTTGACTAGTATTAAACGATATATATGTGATTCACTTTTTTAATATTATGATCATTCTAAGTTTTCCAACCAGAGTATTGGTACTCCGTAGTTGTCGATAAAAGATCAAATTTTTCTTGTTATTTAACGCATATAAAATTGCTCAATAAATCTAAGATTTTTCAAATACTACTTGATAATTTAACACATACGAAAGTACAAATTCTCTATAATATTTACTTTTCTAGTAGAGCTTTTGAATTTTATTTTTCTACAATCAATCAATGATCAGTGCTTTCAAATACTGGTGATAGATGGAAAGATATTACTCCAAAAGATATTTATAGGAATATAAAGTAAAAGATATTTTGAAATATTAGAGTTTTTTTTATTGCTTGTTGTTTATCTTAAAACTTTCTTTCAATAGTAACGTGGACGTAACTAAAAAAAGCATGGGATTGTTGGTGTGAAGTGTGATATACTATTAATCGTATGAGCTTACGTACATAAATAGAAAGTGGCAATAATAACTAACAGAAACGTTAAAGGTGAACTAACGAGAGACGGGCACGCATTACTTAAACTAGTCCCCACTATATATTTTGTGTTTGTATCATTAGTGTTTAATCAGAGCTTATTATTTACTAATCTACATCAATGTTCTCCTCTATGATTTACATAATGTATAATGATGTATGATGCATGGATCCTAATGGTGTATTTTAGTACGAGTATAAAATTATTGCAACCAATGTTACTCTAATCTCATAACATATACTTCGTATAATCTTAGAGTCTTAGACACATGTGCATTCTATATTTTTTTCAAGATAAGAAAAAAAAAAATATTAATAGACCTCTTACAAAAATAAAAGAAAATAAAAATAAAAACCTACACATTTAATAATAATTTAAGTTTATTTCATTTGATAAATATTAGCCTTCAAAACTTTTTTTTAAACAATACCCGAACGCATTTAATTAATAAATGCAAAGAAGACAAGACAATCACATTAATGACCAATAAGGTTTATTATTATTATTATTATTATTATTATTAATATTTTTTTTTTGTGTAACGCTTTAATTAAATGTTTTACCTAATCTTGTTTTTATTAATAAATTACCTAATTTAACAAATCATCTAGTAGTAGAGGGAATGGAAAATAAAAATAAAAATTTGAAGAAAATTGAGAAATGGAGAAGATAGTGGACTAGTGGAGTAATGTTCCGTCAACAAATAATGATTATTCTTATCAATTATAGGTTTTCATAAGATCCCTTTTTCAAATAACAAACTTTTCAAGTCACTTTACACAATAAAGGATTTAGTACTATTATTGGTGAAGACGGAACTTCACGAAATTGGTTTAACTTTGTGTATTATACCCTTCAACTGAACACCATTCGTGTAGTCGGTCTATGGGCTAGCCCAGGTGATTTGTGAACCTAATATGGTTAGGTCATACTTCTCATGCTTTCCCAAGGGCCTATTTAGTGTCCGAACCATCTAATTCATTCATTGGCCTATGATTTGCATCCCTCGTAACCATGTCTCAAATCGCCTTATATGCATGCTATGTCTTGCGTCTTGCCCATACAATTATAGACTCAGGTGCATACCTTGCGTCCCCGATCATGTATTAAGTCGTTGAGCATGGCGTATGTTCACAATGAAAGTTAATCACAACTTCACAAAAAAAAGCTTCTTAAGCACCTTGTTTATTCAAAATATAATGAACAAATATTTACTATCACTAGAATCGACATTTTTTCCCCCATTACAGGATTAATTTTACATTCAATCAGCACTGTTTCATGTCCAAATTTCGTCTCCCATTTGGCAGGACACAGCATGATACACAGCGAAAAAATCTACATCTATACACAGAATGCAGCCATCCTAGATTAACATTTACTTCCTCGCTCACAAGGAAATCTCTTTTTTTTTTTTTTTTTTTGATTCTATCTAAATTTCTAATGATAACAAAACAGGCTCGATCTAGTATCATATTGATCAATCACAATCCCTTGGATGACTTGATCCTACGATTTATTTCTTTCTCCAACTCCTCGAGGCCTCCCACCTCCTCAAGCTCCTACACCACATAACACGAAAGGTAAGAAATTGCACCATATAACCATAAAACTCTCCATTGTTATAAATCAGTTCACTTTGATAGTATATTTTCAATTTGCCATTAGTCGATTACACCAAAACAGAGGGAGTACAGACATAGTATTTTATTTTTTTAACAAAAAAATTTCAACATAAAACAAAACAAGTTTGGAAACAATAGGTCCTACCTTAGGTCCCAAGAACAGCCCATATGGAACTCCATTGAATTTATCTGAGTGGTGTAGCTGACATACCAGACATCAAAATCAAAGAAGATACCGACCGTTAGATTCAGTTACAAAATAAAATCATAATAATGTAGCTATAGTACAGTTTTTCTTATAAAAAAAACTTACATAATACACCTTACACATGTTAATCTTTCTATAATTAGCAAGTAATGGCATAAGCTATATAAACATAGTAAGAACTTTTTGAGATGCATTGAATGTTTGAATCCTTAAAGATAAATATGAAATAACATGAGGATCATGCCACTAATCTTGTCCCCCATACGTTCATGATAAGGAAGGTGGGTTTCTTTTCCTTTTTAAATAAAGAAATCAACTATAAATCCGTTCCTCGCAATGAGTTAATGACTATCTACTCAAATTGAGAATACTTGATTGTTTCTTTAGTTAAGTAATATATAAAAGTAAAACTAGAATTTTTTTTCATTGTAAAGGACTTATTAGATCCAACATAAAGCGTTCAAACTAAATCAACTGACTTGGTATAGTGTGTTGAAATTACTAAAACAACTATATTTTGGATAAAGTATATAAAGATGTTTATAGTGAAACAAAATTGAGACTATTTAAAACAATCATACACTGAAATGAATGTATTAGTAGTACTGCATATAATTTAACCTTAATTTGTTGTTAGCAAAAAGTGTGTTTTAAAGCAGAGTTCCAATAATCATGTCAAACTAAAGTCTACTAAAGTTGAAATAACAAGGTCCTTTATATCCTTTAATCCTTTATCCTTATCTGAAAGAAAAGGTGAAGTCCAAGCTGAGCTAACCTTATGGGCAGAGGCTACCCTTCTGAAATAAGGAACATCGGCAATAGGACCAACTGGGAATCGCTTGTGAACAAGGCCATCATGCACAAACATGTAGGCTATCCCAAAAACTGTAATTCCAAGTCCCTGTAAAGTATTATATGGTTATTATCATTCTGTATATGATATTAATATCATACCCTAACAAATAATATGAAAATTAATAAATCATCACGGCTGACTAAAATGATCTACTTCGTGAATCATTTGATAAGTTGTCCACTAGATAACCAATGTACAACAGTCACAAATCCAATTTGGGAACACTTCTTTTTCGATACATAAAATATCGATGCATTAAGAGTTACTCATAAATATATTGGATCATATTATGCCAGTAATCTCCAAATTAGGTTACTGATAGTCATAACAACATATAATTCATCACGCACTACAATCTAGCAGGGCAATTAAGGAAACTTACCGCTCCAAAACAGAGACCAGGTATAAGGCCTTTGTGGAAGAAACCATAAGAAAGAAGGCCAATAGCTGGGACTGCATTAATAATGGCAAACACATCATTTAGCTCAAAAGGTCCTTCTCTCGGCCTATGATGCGACTGCAACCACAAAACACAGCACATACGGTCAATTTGTATGGCAGATGTGACTGCAACCCAAATCACACAATATATAGTACAACACATACGGTCATTTGAATGGCAAATGTAACTGCAACCACATAATAAGAAAGATGGACATAGCACACATGGAGTATGCCCCATAGTCAGCGAAATAATTGAGCATCTTATAAAACATAAACTTCACGTTTCTACAAATAGGACAAGAGGCTTAAAAATCAAAATATGTTTGAAAATTCATAATATATTTCTATATCAACCTCAATTCCAATTCTTGAAGGAAAACAAATTACAATATGAAACAAAAGTTAATTAATCCAGCCCCAAAATAACTTAACTAACTTACTACTTTGCTAGATGCTTCTTATACAGAATTAGAGTCCAATTTTTGAAAATAAATAAACGAGCTTAGGACTCAAATGAAGCCATAGCATCATACAACTCATGGCTATAACACCTACAAAAGTACCAAAAACATATCTAAGAATCAAAGCTTGAAAATCCAAGAAGATTTCGTTGGCTATGGCCCTTAAGTTCTAAAAAAAACAAAGGTTTAAGTTCTAATAATGGTTAATAAGGGTTAACAAAGTTCAATACAATTAAAATAAGTTTTCATAGAGTTAAAAAAGTTCTGATGAAAAATTTCAGGGAAAATCAAGTAAATGAAACACGCCCTAAGTTTTCAACAAAGTAAAATTAATCAAAGTTAACCCCAAAAAAATTCCACATTTCAACAAACAAAGTCTAAAGATAATTTAGAACTTCAAAAATAAAATCGATAATTTTTAAAACATAGAATGAGAATACGAGATCAACCTCGTGCATGTGCCACAAAGAAGCATGCCATAGAGCTCTATGTGCCCATCTTGCCCAGAACTCCATTCCCACCTGAAAAAAGGGTAAATAAAAAAATTAAAATCAACTCCACAGAAATCAGCATTTAGCAAAATTAAAATAACACCACTCATCATTAAGTACATTAGCAATTATTCAATTTATCACTTTAACTGTTTTTCGACGTAAATCCTCTCGGAACATTTGTTTAGAGGGATGAAGAGCGTAAATTAGATCATGGACACAAGTGCACGATGACTAAAGAACATTTCCCTTGTTTATTTACAGGGAAATTGGGATAAGGTTGTACAGTAATCACCCTTACAAACACCATTAAGGTACATTAGAAATAATCCGATAACATCAAATGACGTGTGATTTTGTCGTGTATTTCCATTTCCTAATCAGAAATAAACAATTATTCTTTTTACAACATACTATCATATGCTAGGCCGGTGGAAAATGAAGGGTTATAATACTACAAGTTGATTAGTCCGTATTAAACAAACATTTTCCACCAATAATCTAACAATAATTAAAATTTTTAATAATTGATTAAAATATGAGTAATTGTGTCGTAATTATAGTATAGTAATGGAAAAAACTTACAGCAGCGCCAACCGAGAGTGCAAACGTACCCAGCATCTCTGTAACTGGCACTTCTCCTCCCTAATTTAAAAAAATAAATTAAAACAAATTCCAGCATTATTCGCTAAAAAAAAAAAACGACCCGAACCAAACCGAATTGAGTCAGGGGTTACATATAAGAAGCTAAAAGTCCTAAAATTAAAACTAGGAGGTATAAAATTGTACCTCCATTTGCCAGTAAAAGCGGTAATAAACAGCCATGACAGCCATAGAAGTAATACCCAAGCTAGACATAACAGCAGCAATCAAATAAGTGAACCGCTCAGATTTCTTCCTAGCTAATTTCTCCGATAATCGTGCGGCTAAGATTTGACTGTCATCATTCTCGATACTCACCCGTGTAACATTAACAATCTCATCATCATTACCGCTTGTACTGGTACTCTCCGTTTCGAAACCCCTCAATCCACGCTGTTCCTCAAGAACGAAGCAGATAGTGAGGCTTTTCTCTCTCCTATTTGACCGGTAAACCGGGAATCGCCGGTAAGGCGGGCGGTAGAAGAAGGAGATTGGGGCGAGGAAGGAAGTGGGCTTAGGCCCAGGCCCAGGCCCGTAAAGAGGAGGAAGGGTCTGGGAACTCCCGACGGTGGAGAGCCCAATGGCCATTGAAAGTGGGCCGAAAAGTGGTATAGTTCGAGAGAATTGGAGAAAGTGAGAGAGAGGAAGTGGGAGAAGAATGAATGGTGTAATTAAATGGAGAAAGGAGAGGAGAGGAGAGAGAAAGTGAGAAAATGTTAAGTGCATGAAGACCACATGTTTTAAGGTTGGTTTTTAGAAATTACAAATTGGTGTAAATTTATAAACTCGGTTTTTGTAGAATACAGTCTTTTTATAGTCACGTACTTGTCATCTTCACCGCCCTTTTCTACCCTCCATTTCATAACGGTTTACAATCCAATTACTTTTTTTGAATTTTTTATTTTGTACTTTGGTTACTCAGTGGAACGGTGGAAATTTTACTGCTAGTATGAGTCAAATTTATTCAGTTTAGATTAGTTTCAATCGGTTCAGTTTAGCTTCAATTGATCTAGTTTAGTTTACTCGAATTTAGCTCGTATTGGCCATTTGTATAATCTTTAGGATATGCTATTCACATTTCTTCTCCCCAATGAACCAATTTTTGAATAATATATTTTATAAAGAAAAATATCGGTAAAATTAAAATGAACAATATCTTTAATGATTCGGTCCAATGGTTACACGATAAAAACCAATTGATTGTTGATGTAGTGGTGATTGATTGGGGTTGCACTTGGTAGAGAGAATTGTGTGTTAGATCTCCGCAATAATAATTGAGAGGAAATTGGAATCTAACCACCCAAAACTAAATCTCAAATCCGAATTAGCCTAAAGGATGAATCGGGTGAAACACCCTAAAAAAATATTTAAAAAAAAAAGGCAACAAGACAATTTTATATAGTACTATAATGATAGTAAATAAATGGTCACGATTTAACCAAAATATATGATTGATATCACAATCATAGTTAGTACAATGAAGACATATGCCAATATAATCATATGAGAAATGTGATACTACCACAATTATTTTCTTTACCTACATCCTCCGTTTGTAATTAAGATGCATTAGTGCATCACTCATATTAGTTATATAATTGTGGACTTTTAGGCAATTTTTGAAGTAGAGAGCAAAAGAGAGGAAAAAAAAAAGAGGGTTCATGATATTGTACTGTATATATAGAGAAAATCTATTAATATAAGAGAAAGTGATGCATCTAAATTAAAATTTCGATGCATCTAATAAAACACAGACAAAGTATTTGGTTGAGGCAGTTGAGTGCACAATATTCTAAATTACACCAAATACCAAAAATATATGAAAATTTCAAATTAACGAAGAAATATAGCATAAATGTAACTGAATGTTAGCATGAACATACATTTGAATGCATTCTTAAAACTTAAAACTCCTTCAATTTTAGTGCTAGACAAACCTAATTTCAGAAATTACCTTCATCATACTAGATTATCCCTTACTCTTAAAGGAATATTAATAGAATGAAACCAAATCAAATGTACGTAGTAGATCAAATGTGTACAAGCCACAAGCTAATTAAACAAAACCTCAACACTAGTTGATGCTCTATTTATGCAAGTTGACACTTAAACTCTTGAAACAACAAACAAACTACAAACCCCTTACGTAAGGAAAGGAAAATTTATGGCAAAATAGGAGTTGGGCGAGAGAAAACAAAGGGCTGACCACAAGTTGGCACATTATAGCATTGTGTAGTAACACAAATGGACAACAAACGAATCACACACTTAAAGACGGTACACTTTTTGCTGGAAAAACGTTGTGTTTTTGTGGGTGTTGGCAATTTCTTGGCCCGTCTTTTGTTTCACCCTTAAATATCAAAATGTGGCTTAGCTTTTAAAGCCATCATCTGCATTAATATAAGGAAAATGATTTACAAAGTATTAAGTTATAAAGGCTTTATTCTATTAAAAAAATCAAAAATCAAATAAACAAATCAAAATATACTTCAATATATTTGAGAAATCAGTGATCAATTTTATAAGTTGCGTGAATTGATAAATGAAAGAGTTATAAAAGTCGACATTACAAGGAAATAAAGAAAAGGTAATAATAATTCATAGATCAATTTATATAAAACTTTATATATTTATATTTGGGTGTACATAAAGGTAGGTGCGTGATTGTGCACCATATCTTATGTTATGATTTAACAAAATGTTAAATATTTAGTTAAAAGAGAGTTCATTTCACAAATCCAAAGGATGCTCCATCCTAAAATCATTTGGCGATAGAAGGAGTAGCCTTAAAAGTGTTTTAACTTTTTCTTATATTCTCAATGTGGAACACTTACCTGTGTTATTTGGTAGAATATAATGCAACACTTGATGATCGTTTATTTTAGTTAGGTTAAATAGAATAATATCTAAGACTGAAATCAAATATCGTCTACGACATTATTTGTCTTCTTGACGCTCTTTACACCAACCAAAAAAAAAAATTGGTTTGAGTATAAGGAAACGAAAGAGAAGATGAAACTGCCACGTTGGGCAATTATGGGATGTTATTATAGTTGAGAGTTTGCGACATGAGTCAAATTTGAGTGGAAGGTGAGACCAGAAAATTCAGTTCACATTTTTTGGTTACAAGGATTCGATGTTAGGACCTCCACCAATAATAACAATATAACATGCACCTTCAACTTCTTTTCCACCTCCACCACTCTCTATAGTCCTATACGCCTTGTTTGTATAAAACGGTTTCTACGACCCCTACACCTCCACGTGTCCATTCTACACTACACTAAAGTAATGCCTATCCCATTGTCACTACCCATTGGCCCTCTCGGCCACCCCCACCATTTTATTTGCTCACATGAAATTCTAATCAATACCCGATTTGATTAAACTTTGACCATATTTATATTTTACGAGTACGCTGTATTTTGTAACAAGTAGTAAGAAAAAATTATTATTAAGGGTTTGTACTAATTTATTAAATTGAACCAATCTGAAATAAATTATTTATGAGAGAAGGAAAGTAAAAACTGAACTTAATAAAATTTTGTCGAATTATCTTTGTTTCTGGAAACAGAATACTCCTCGGGGCTAAGGTAATCAAAATGTCCTAGAAGTATGTCCAAAGTATGTCCGAATTTCCCTCCGCTATGCCTTGCTGTCCGAGAGCTAGGCCTGCAAAAGAGAAAGAAGGTTAACTGCCCCGGGGGTGTGACCCGGAAAAGCCCCTCCGATGCTTAAGTCAATGAATACACTTTCTAGAGATAAAAAGTAGAGAGAGAAAGAGTTCTTTAGAGAGAGAAAGTAGAGAGAGAAGGTTAGAGAATTAGGAAAAAGTTACCATCATTAATGATTAATGATTGGAGAGCTATTTATAGATGTACTTTCAGGTGGCAGAAGTTGTACTTGTTTGGACAGATTAGGGGTAAATCCGTACTTTACTCTGATTAATGATGAGCTGGATCATGGAGGGGTATTTTCGTAATTTCAAGTCAATGGGCTTAGGACAATGGACTTGGCCCAAACATTCTTATTTTGATGTTTAATGTATCGTTAAGTTTTAAGTATTTGATATGAGATAATAAGCAAAGGTTAATAAAATATTGGGTATGATGGTGATTAATGGGCAAATAAGAGGCCAATACATTGAACCACCTATAAGGAATTAAGGATCAACATAATAATAATCATTTTAATTAATTAATAGTTTTTTTAAACCTAATTGGATGTTCCCCAAAGTCGCGCACAGGAGTTTGATGTGTAAGTTTCGATGGCAAAGGTTTTATTTTAATATATATAATAAGGTTACAGATAGCTATTGGCTACTAGAAATTGGATTAAAATTAAGATTTGGGGTGACAAAAGGATGAATTGATTTTGCAATAAACATTACCTAATTCTCTCGGAATTTCGACCTACTATAATTATGTCAAAATTGTCAAATGTCAACACTACTTTTTAACTTTAAATGAGAATTAAAGTGTATATTTTGTTGGTGAAAAAAATTTGGGGTAACGATAACAAATTTGTATGTAATTCCATTAATAAAGGCTAGTGTCAATGTCCTTGATAACGATGCTATATCTTCAAATGTCATACCTAATCTTGTGTATTTCATTTTAGATTTCCAAAGATTTAAATAATTAGGAATTTCCAATTTGATATACCAAATACGTACTGTAGTATTGGTCATCTTTAACCCTATTCACATACACTTTGATTGTGTTGGTCATCTACAAAACATATCAAACAAATTGGTGCAAATTAGTAAGGAAACAATGAATACCGGAGTATAAATTAGTTTTCTGAATAATTATTAGATGGTACCTAGAACTAGCAAGCAAAAAATTATTTTAATTATTTAAAAATAATTAATATTATCAATAATTTTTTTACATAATTAAATCAACATACATATGGCATATAATATGGAATATTACGTTAATAAAACTAATACTTTCACCAAAAAATAAAAATAATACGAAGTACTTTTCTCTCCTAAGTCCTACCGTAAAAATACATACAAGTAGTCTAATAAAATAAGAGTAGCCACCTCAAGTGTATGTACGTTTTTTTTTTGGTTCCATCCGGTTCACCCTTTGGGCTAATTCGGATTCAAGAATCAGTTCTGAATACTTAAGTTTCATTGCTCTCTCAATTATTGTTCTGAGGGATCGAACGCATAATCTTCTCTACCAAGTGCAGTCCCACTCACCACTACACTAATAGTCAATTGGTTGTACGATTCATTTTACGTACAGACATACAGTACATAGTTACGTATAAGATATACTCTTAGCTTACATTCGAATTGGTAAAATTTAATAATGCTCCTTTGTACCCCTACCATAGTACCATAGTATCCTTTTAGATTGGCATGCATGGTCTGTGCAGGCGGATGCACGATCCACATGGTGCATCTTTTCCAAAAAAAAAGAGGAAAAAACATTGCATAGAAATATAAAGAACATTTAGTTTAAGTGAAAAGAACATATTATAGAATTGTAAAGAACATTGTATAGAAATGTAAAGAACATTCAGTTAAAGTGCAAAGAACTTGTTATAAAATTGTAATGAACATAATGTGCAGTTAAATAATGTTCTTTATTATCTTCATGTTCTTTGATTGTAGAATAATGTACTTTTATTTGTGACATATGTTAATTGTTTATTTTGAAATATTCTTTGAAATTTGTCTTTAGATTATGGTGGTTGAATAAAAATAATGTTTATTACAATTATCATTAGAGATGATAAAAAATTCGGGTCTGGCTGGGCCTTAACATAATATCTCGTGTCAAACCGGGAAAATGTAGTGGGCTTTTCGGGCCGAGTTTGGATTTTTTTTAACTAAAAATGCACTTTTAGGCTTTGTCTAAACCCACCCTATTTTCGGGCCGGGTCGGGCCAAAGTTGATCACCTCTAATTATGTTTTTAATTAATATTACGGATGTTCTTTAGATATACATATAAAGAATATGAAGTTGGATGTTTTTTTTTTACAAAATAGGTATATGTTCTTTATAAAACAACTATATGTTTTCTACAATACAACTATATGTGATGTTTTTTATGAAATAGCTATATGTTCTTTATAAAACAAATGTATGTTCTTTACTGAACAACAGAATGTTCATTCCGCGTTTTTAAAGAGAAAATGGATGCACGGAGCATCGTGCATCCGCCTCCATAGAAAAAATTTCATTTAGATTGCCTTGGTGTGGACCAATCCATATAATGAGCAAAGTATAGCATGGACTTCATGTCTTCATATGAATAATGGTTCAATTGTGGAAATAGACATCACTTACCCTCAAATTTTGTGTAGGATTGTGCCTAAATGTGCATGTCTAAGGTTTGCATGTGGAGAATTGTGGCTCGATGCATTTTGTCAACAGTCCTACGCAAGCAAAATTTTCACAACAATTGACACTATAATACTATATACGAAGTATCAATTTACTCTGTATATCATAGATCACAGATTGACAGCTGAAATAGTTTCATACAAATCTATTTTCATCATTTTTCGGGATATCCTTCGGTTTACCCTTTCGGGCTTAGATCCGACACCCTAATTTATTTTTGGTGTAGGATATCTTTAATTCTTTATAACCCTAGCTCTTTAAATATCCAATGATGTGGGATAATTTATATTTTTAGTTTTCTTAATGCTTTCCTAGATCTTGGACGTCAATATAATACAAAGTACAAAGCAATCCAAATTCATAACTATAGGTCTAAATTTCATACATTCGAGTATTTAATTTGTTCATCATTTACAAGTGACATATTATGATTGCATTCATGATGAGTGAGTATTGGTTGCATGACTTGCATCCAAATCTCATACTACAAAGGTATGTTAGTATTAGGTCATCTTATGAAATTAATATTTTTTCGTCATAATAAGAATTCATATGGTACTCCGGAGTGCTTTTACATGGGGATTTGTGATTTAATCACAAAATGTGCATTTCTTTGATTTTTTTTTTCTTGTTTGTAACACAAATAAAATAAGAGCATGTTTTGATTTACTAAACTGAGCTGAAGTGATTAGAACTAAACTGAATTATTTATGAGAGAAAGAATTTAGAAACTGAATTGAATTGAACTGAGCTGAACTGAAATTAAGCTAAAGAGAATAGGTCTTAAGGGGTGGACAAACATTACTAGTAGAGCATTAACCTTGATTTCATGATACAAAATTTTCTACAAACTCATTATATATATAAAAACGTGGTTTGAGATGATATCTTAATACTTCTTCCGTTTTTTTTTTAATAGTTGGACTTTTACACTATGTATGTGTTCCATTTTAAGTAGATTTGATGATTTATAACTATGCAAAAATATAATTGTGTAGTATTTTATTAGATTCGTCTCGATTTACATTATTTTAATATCAAATGTTAATAATTTTTTTACACATTGGTAATTAAAGATACTAACGATTGAAATCATACATCGACAAGTGTGAAAAGAAGTGTTGCAATTACAAAGAAACAACGGAAGTATATATAATTCAAATTTACGGAGTACAAAATTATGCAGTTATGACTATCATGATTTATGAGTGAATAGAGTGATGGATTCACTTCATGTCTTAAGTCACATGTTGAAGAATGCTGGAGATGGACCATACAATTTGAAAACGGGAAGCTAAAGTGGGCCTATACTCTGATTTTGGACTGCGATCCGAACTATAAATATGCGGCCCATATTATTATAAATTTTATTTGGGCTAAATATACTTTTCATTTCTCACACACAGTACTTAACAAACTACGTGGTCTTTTTATTTTGTGGAGCTTGGCTTGAAGTCTTGAACAATAGACCAACTCTGCCAAAATTTGAAGTCAAATGAAATTACAATTGTTTGTGTTTTCAATCGAAATTCATGATGGTAGATAATACTTGAAAGATGTGATTATAGCTTGATCTTGCGGTGAGGGGTTCAACTTTCATACCCTCTTGCCTAAGTCATCTAACTTTCAAGACAGTTTCGAAATTATAACTGCTGAAAGATTGGTCGCATAACCTCCCAAAAACGATTAGTTGGTCTTTCTTAATCCCTTATATATTACTTGTAATAATATATTTCGCTAGTCTTGATTCCAAATATAGTTGTCACTTAAGGCTTGTTCAGTTAATTTCAGTTCACCTCTAATCAGTTTAGCTTAGTTCCTAATTCCTTCTCTCATAAACAATTCATTTCAGCTCTATTCAGTTCAGCCCAATCAGTTCAGGTCAGTTCAATTGTTTTCAATAAATCAGAATATAAGCCTTTAGTTTTGAATGGCCTAATGAGAATATAATACTGTTATAGATTTGATGCAAAAAGTGTCACAAATTTACAACAGGTGTATTTTACACCATCAACTATAATGTTAGGTATAATGATGCATGTAATGATATACTATGACTAGTATCTGACATTATTAATTGTATATTCCTCATTATCTTGTACATAGTAATTTTTTTTTCCAAAGGATCCTTTTGTTTATTATCACATCTCTCTTCATTTTTTTTTCCCAAACTTTTTAATTTTTTAAAATCTTCGTTGATATAAAAGCAGCAATATTTTTGAATAATTTTGAAAAATAATTGGTACCACATTCGTTCCCAATCTATCAAAAACAGTATACACCTGCTTCTAGACTTTAATCACTTGGGCCCTCCAGTCTCCACTGCCTCTATCTAAAATTACTCCATAAATTCACCCTTCTCTTCATCTTTCTTTCTTCATTCTACTCGACTTCACTCCAAACCAAACAAAAAAACACCACAATCCAATTACTTTTTTTTCTTGTTTTTGTTTTTTTTGTTGTTTTTAAATAAAGCCGAAATTTTTATTCAGTGACATCAAAATCATGTCACCCAAATATCCTCTTGTAAGTTTCCTTACTCTCTTATTTATTTTATTTTTCAAAAAAAAATTACAATCTAATTTTAATTTTTATTTTTTGGAAAAAAACAGGTGAAAGCAGGGTTGCTATACAATGTAGCAATTTGGGTGGTTTTGATGAGCACAATAAGAGGAAGTGAGGGCAAATTGGTAAAAAGACATCCAACAATATCATACAGAGCAGTAAACTGCAGAAAACACAGTGCATTTATAACTGAATTTGGTGCCAAAGGAGATGGAAAGACTCTGAATACCAAATCATTTAAATCAGCAATTAATCATCTTTCCAAATTTGCCCCTGATGGTGGAGCCCAGTTGATCATCCCTCCTGGAAGATGGTTAACTGGCAGTTTCTCTCTTATCAGCCATTTTACTCTTTACCTTCACAAAGATGCTGTTCTTCTTGCTTCTCAGGTTTCTTTCTCTTTACTTTTTTTTAGCTGTTTATGATGATCACTATCTATGTGTCAAATTGTATGCTTTATTGCGTTACGTTTTGTTTCAATTTATTCTCGTTACCATCATTTATTAGTGCCCGACATAAGGGTAAGGGCTGAATGAGTTTTTGTGAATGTATGAAACGAAATAGAAAAGAAACAAATAAGAAAACCACGGTACTCCTTTCGTCCCATTAAAATTGTCCCATGACTATTTTTGTGAGACTTGTTTTGGGTTAAATGGGGCTATTAAGATATAGATTCTATATATCAAATTATGGATTGATTGAGGGTGGTAACATTTGTAAGCTTGGGAAGGGAATGGTATAACATAGGAAATGAAGTTTGTTATTCATGGTCGAAGTGTTGACTCTTTAATCGAGATATTTAAAATGAGACAATATTTTAGGAGCGAAAGGAGTGCAAAATAATGGTTTGTAATAGACTCCGCATGTACCTACAAGGTGCTATTAAGTAATAGTGTGATAAAGATTTGTTCCTAATAATTGTTATTGTAAATTCAAGCAGTTAGTTGAGGTCTTTTGACCCACAAATTAAATCTTAGGTAGAAGTAGTAGACTAGATATACTAAACTCTACTGTTGCTTAATTGCTCATCCCAACAGTACTAGGACTTAGGAGTGTTCATTTGTTGAAAAAAGGGGTCCATTGACCATTGCATCTACTCTTTAAGACTTTAATTCCTTTCTTAATCAACCTATAAAGTGAAAGAAATTGAAATAGTTTCCTTAATTTGCTCCATTAACAAAGGGATACAAATTCTAGTAAAGAAAGAAAGGTATCCCCTGCCTCTTTTTCTTTTCTTTTTTCTCCAAGAGGATTTGGACATTCGTGTTACATCCACGACTACACATACGTGCCTACGTGTAGTCGTGTAGTGTTGTACACATATTAATACATGTGAGTGTGCACCACGCCAACATATTATATGTTTTTTCACACACATTAATGTAATGTACGCGTCTTTACTATACTCCAAAGTGCGCCTCATAATAAGAACTATAGAGGATCATACTAAAACCTTATACCTAGATCAAATCCAGTTGATAAACATAATATAAACTTTTAGATTATTGAAAAATACTTTAGCATCGTAAGCTGCTGGGATAATGGTACACATTGGATATGGTACCAAGGAATCCTAGTCAAAAAGGAAAGAAAACAACACTCTTTTTGACTTCAAGTATAAAACAAGCAGGAAATAAAGGAAAGATGCCACAACTTTGGGAGTTGGGGAAGTTTTGCATCTTAGATCAGCAGTATGGATGACCCCTATACTGATGATGGGCAAAAGGGACAAATTACAGAAAACGTTAAGCATTTCAAACACAAGGCTTAAGGTTGAATCTAGCTGCCTGATTTCCTGTTCTAGACCGGTGCAATATCGATGAAGTTTGTTATTTTCGATTAATTTTTGCTGGCTTAGTTATGATGTTCCAAAATAATCACTAAATAGACCATATTTAATTCATCAATCGATAATTGTCATATTGTTCCAACCTCTTATATATACACGTACCTTAATACTTCGTGTATGAGATTTTTAATAATGCTCAACATCAATGTATCATTATCCAGATTATGTTGATAGAGTTATGATGAAGCATGTCTCCAATCAAGAAAGGTTTCATTATTGTTACTGACTTTTGCTGCTCATTTATCTCCAAAAATGAGCATGTTGGGCATGAGTCTCATGACTCATGGGTAAGTTGGTCCCAAGGGCCTACATAATTTATGTTTTTGTCTCTAAATTTGTTTTATCCTTGAAGTTGTACCATATTTTTGTAATAATTAGACATCCTTTATTCAATGAATAACTGAATGACAAAAACACTTGTATAATTACTTGGAAAGAAGTTGAAATTAATAACAATTTACTAGGAATGCCTTGCTTTGAACACCTAAGTCTTGCTTAAAAAAATTGTTGTAGCTCTCATCCTGGATAGTTGAAGAGTAATGTTTAGCCCAGCATAACCCTGCTACGTTTTTTTTTTTCTTTTCGAAAATGCACTATGTTGGACTAATCGTGGCTCGATGGCTCAATGCCTATTGCCTTGAGTGTCCTGAGCTTGGTTGTGGATGGGATCATGTCACTAACTTGTCTCAAGATTCGTTTGTCTTACCCCCTTATCTCTTGTATGTTGTACTACCTCGTATTCTTTACATTGTAAAATATCGTTTGTCAATTCACTTGCATTGTTGGTTCAATAATTTGTAGAATATGAGAAAAAAGCAAATATGACATGATTAAGAAAAGTAAATCTGATGATTAAGGTGTATCTATCTGATTATGGCAGGATGAGAAGGACTGGCCGATACTTCCACCATTGCCGTCTTATGGTAAAGGAAGAGACGCCCCTGCTGGTCGTTACCAAGCCCTTATCACAGGAACCAACCTTACTGACGTAGTTATTACAGGTAACTTTTGCAACCCATATTTAAATTTGAAACTTGATCATATTCTCTTACAAACTTACATGAGTAGTCTTAGGTGAGACCATCTTGGATTAAATATAACATAGAACTCATAGTATTACAACGCGTGCCCTCATCTTTGGGACCATCGCGTGCTCTCATCTTTCTTCAACATCCAAAGGCAAAAAGGCGAAACTTCTTAACAAGTCCCCTGTATCATCAGCTAAAAATTTCCTAATAAGTTTTATTCATTTATTGCATTTGAAATTTCTATTGGTTGCCAAATTATTTTTATGTCTCTCTGCTTATGTAACCATAGTAGTTAATCCTTATCATAATTGGTTTCACAATTCAAAATTGATCATTATAATGTACAACAATTGGAAAGATGATTTGCCAGTATAAAATTTTCTTAAGTAGTCATTTTACATCTTGATCGTTGCATTTAGTCTGCATTGAGTGAATAAGTGAGATTTAGAAATTAACTATACAACCTTGTCCTTCCTAATCAACTGGGGAAAAAAAATCAGCATTCAAAATTATATCAAGTTAACCATGCTATAATACTATGTTATAATTGTTTTCTTAGTGATGCCTTAGCAAGTTTATTTCAAATGATCCTATGATTGGTTACAGGCACAAATGGAACAATTGACGGCCAAGGTGAAGCATGGTGGACGAAATTTAGGAGCAACAAGTTAACTGAGACAAGGCCTCACATGATAGAACTCATGTACTCTAATGGAGTCCAAATCTCTGATATCACCTTGCTAAACGCTCCTTTTTGGAACGTTCACCCTGTTTATTGCAGGTACATTCTTGACTCTTTCCTAATTTAATTTGCTTGTAAATTAAAAGATAAAAATGAAAGTACAAAAAATTGGATGATTTCATAATTAGTGAATAATGATGAGTAGGTGATTAAATACTTAATTTTTAAACATTGCAGAGATGTGATTATTAGTGGATTGACCATCCTTGCACCAACTCATTCTCCTAACACTGATGGTATTGATCCAGGTAATTTCTAATTCACCGATCCATTTATTCAATTTGTAAATACTTCGCATATTTTTTTTGGGTGTAAAGAGAACCACAAATGACAAATGGTGTAGACGAAAAATTGATCACAAGTCTTGAGTTTAACCAGTTAAACTAGTTGACATTCACAGTCTTTTGCGTACTTTTTAAAAAATAGTCCCAAGGTTCTTAGGAAAAGTTGTTGCTTAACTAAATGAGCTTTGTATTGTTGTTATACAGATTCTTGTTCAAATGTTAGGATAGAAAACAACTACATAGTCTCAGGAGATGATTGCATAGCAATCAAAAGTGGGTGGGATGAGTATGGAAACCGGTTCAACATGCCAACGCAACACGTGATCATCCGCTACCTCACGTGCATTTCTCCAACAAGCGCCACCATTGCACTCGGGAGTGAGATGTCGGGTGGTATCCGCAATGTACGGGCTGAGCACATCACTGCCATAGACACGGAGTCAGGGATCCGAATCAAGAGCTCCCCGGGCAGGGGAGCCTACGTCAAAGACATCTTTGTAAGGAAAATGACAATGAAAACCATGAAATATGTTTTTTGGATGACAGGTTATTATGGGGCGCACCCTGACCCGTATTTCAACCCGCGGGCCCTACCGACCATCAAGAATATTAACTATATGGATATGGTAGCAGAGAATGTGAGCATGCCAGGATATATGGAAGGGATTAAGGGGGATGTTTTTAAGGGGATATGTATGTCAAATGTTACAATTGGTTTGGCCTCAAAACCTATGGAAATGATGTGGAATTGTACTAATGTTGAAGGGGTTGTGAATCGGGTTTCGCCTCGGCCTTGTGGGTTGTTAAGGGAGGATAAGAAGGTTGTGGAGTGCCCTTTCCCTGAGGATAGGTTGCCAATTGAAGAGGTTGAGTTCAAAAATTGTGTAGCACCTCTCGCGGTTTAAGTTATGTAAGGTGTGCGCTATTTATGGTTATTTGCTACTTATGTAATACTAGTTTTTTTTACTTTATCTAATGCCTATTTATGTATAACTAGTAACATACGACGTTTGATCATAATGAAGACTTTTTACGTTTATATGACTGTTTTTAAATATGTTTTGGTTTACCCTTACCGGTAGTAAGAGCATTGTCACTAATGGGCATTTTTTTGGTTGCCCAATCTCTCTCTAACCACTTTCTCACTCCTCCTCCCCATGGGCATTTTCTTGGTCATTTTTATTCTACACCAATGGTCAAAAATTATAATCCCCACCATTCTCTCTCCTATTTTTAACCCTATACCCCACCAATATTTATCTCTCCTACACATCATTAAATTTGTAATTTAGTATTTCTTAATTTTATTGTTAACAAAATTTTGTATTGATTAAATTATTTATGAGTAGTACAATATTAATTATTTTTAATATTCATTTTTGCAAAATGTATTTTTTAATAAAATAATAATATTTATTCTTAACTAAATTTTTTTATTGATTAAATTATTTATGAGTACAATATTAATTATTTGTGTCATTATTTTATGCGAAATTTCATTTTTCATTAGTACAACATTAACGATTACAACATTGGAACATAATGATCGTACACCAATCATACAAACCAAATAAATAAACGATTACAAAACTATTTATTCATTACGACCGTATTTTTGCCAAATATGCTCAACTAAATCATCTTTCAAAGAAAAATGGGTTTGGCTATCACGCAGGGTAATTCTTCTTTGAATATACGCGTCAAAATCAACGTTTGGTGGTCGGCCAACGTCAAATTCGAAAGGCTCGTTGTTATTCACTGTGACACTTGTACTCGGACCGGACCTTGCTCTATGAAGCTGAGGGCGATCTTCTTCATAATACCTTCTCAAAACTTCGGCACGAGTGTAATTGTGTCGTTCATCCTCGACAATCATGTTGTGCATAATGATACAAGCTTTCATTATGTCGCTCAAAATGTCTTCGTCGAAAGCAAGTGAGGGTTGTCGTAATATGGCAAACCTGGCCTGTAGAACTCCAAACGCACGTTCAACGTCTTTCCGAGCTGCAGCTTGTTTATCTGCAAATAACTTGTCCTTCTGGAGTTGAGGATATGTGATACCTTGTATAAATGTTGCCCAGTTCGGATATATACCATCTGTTAAGTAGTATCCCATGTTGTACTCATGGCCGTTTACCATAAAACTAATTGGTGGTGCCCGACCTTTCAAAACATCGTCAAACACCGGAGAGCAGTATAGGACGTTAAGATCATTACAAGAGCCGGGTATTCCAAAAAATGCATGCCAAATCCATAAATCTTGATCCGCAACAGCTTCGAGGATAAGGGTTGCATTCTTGCTACGACCTGCGTATTGTGCTTTCCAAGCCATAGGACAATTCTTCCACTCCCAGTGCATGCAGTCGATGCTAACGATCATGCCCGGGAATCCACGCATTTCATTTTGGTGAAGGATTCTCCTTAAATCTTCATCTGTTGGACTTCTTAAGTACTCGGCCTCAAAATGCTTGATCACCCCTTGAGTAAAATGTTGCATTGATTTTCTAGATGTTGTTTGACCCATGCGTATGTATTCATCTACGGCATCCGGAGCAACACCGTACGCTAACATTCTTATTGCAGCGGTGCATTTCTGCAGAGGTGATAAGCCAAGCCTACCAGCTGCATTCCTACGCTGCTGGAAGAACGGATCGCCCTCAACCACTTTAATCATAATCCGACAGAATAAAGGTTTGTGCATTCGAAATCGACGACGAAACTGATTTTCGGAATACACAGGATTTATTGCGAAGTAATCATTGTACAATTGCAAATGCCCTTTCTCCCTTTCTCTATCTCCCCTATGCTGCGGGACTGTTTCATCTTCATTTACAATTTCGATCTCGGATGGAGGTGGTTGAGGAAGCATTATGTTAGGTAAGTGATTTGTGACAAATTCGTCAACTAGATTATCAAATTCCGCATATTGATCTGAATCAGAAGAATTTGAGCTAGAGGTTGAGCTTATGGAAAACATTTTCTGTGTTTGGTTTTTGAATGTTTTGGTGTTGTGGATCAATTTATGGTTTCACACCTTTAAATAGGAAATGTTATCAGTGCATGTCCTTCAACTGAGTGTGAACTGACTACTCAATGTATAGTAAAAACAAAATACATGACTACTCAATTCTTAATAATCAATACCAACGCTTGTCATACGGTTGAAGTTATGTATGAAATGACTACTCAATGCTTGTATAAAACAAAAACTACAATTGGACTTGACTACTTTTTGGGATTTGACAGTTCAATGGTTGATAAAACCAACCACTTGACTCATGATTGTATAAGACAAAATCTACACACACTAGCTAGTACTTCACTCATAATTGAACAAAATATATGAAAATGTAATATAATTTGATTAATTTTTGGAACATAATTAATAATAAAAATTAATTCATTGCAACCTAAAATAAACAAAATACTTGAAATCATAATGCATAATAAACTACTCTACTTTCCACCATACACTTCTTGAATTAGTTCCTCCTTCCACGCTTCTTCAGTTGGTGTAAGTGGCATCGTTTTTGACATAATTGCTTGCAACATATCAAATTTCATCTTCTTCTCTTGTAATTCGACCTGTTTGTTTTTCCTCTTTTCCTTTTCCCTTTCAAGCTCCAACCTTTGCTGCCATAAATTTGCCTCAAAGCTTCTAACTTTAGTACAAGCCTGTATCTGTTCACCAATACTTAAAATTGCACTTTCATGAGCAATAGCTTTTCTCTTACGCTTAGCCTTTGCTTTTTTACCCCGTCGGGTCTTTAGTATTAACCTTAATGACTAACGGTGTTAACCTCCGTTGGTCATTAATGGCATGTTGTGACATTTCCATAAAACTGAAGGTTATATGGTGTATTAGAAAGTTTTTGGTGGTATACGGTGAATTAAGCTTAAACTGAGTGGTATATGGTGAAATTTCCGTATTTTTTTTTATTAAACCCCAAAAACTACCCATGGGCATTTTTCTCCCCATTGGTGGCAATGCTCTAATAACTTCATCTAAAGAGCAGATGTTCATGCTGAGCCTGAGCATTATTATGATGATTTGAATAAGGATTCAGGTCGATTTTGGCTTGGAAAAAATGAGCATGAACTAATTTTTGGCCTAAGGCCTAACCATGGTGATCCATGTCTAGTCATATTATTATTATCTTAGAAAATGTCAAAATGATACTTGCTGGTTCAAATGGGATTGACCATCTCACCTAGGGGTGAAAGTGAATCGGTGTAAAACCGAACCGAATCGAAAAACCGAACCGAATAAGGAATGTGGTTCGGTTTTTTGGGAGGGTGGTTCGGTTTCGGTGTCAAAAATAAAAAAATTTCGGTTTTCGGTTCGGTTTCGGTTCGGGAAATTGAAAAACCGAACCAAACCGAATTATAAGCCCAATCCTACAAAACCCCTGCCTGGCCCAAA
This sequence comes from Chenopodium quinoa, assembly GCF_001683475.1. NCBI lineage: Eukaryota > Viridiplantae > Streptophyta > Magnoliopsida > Caryophyllales > Amaranthaceae > Chenopodium > Chenopodium quinoa. Next base: position 857,499 of record NW_018742987.1, on the reverse strand, counting down.
ACTAAATACCCTAGGTATATAATGAAAAATAAAAAAACCCTAATTCCACTAATCCTCTTAGCCTTTCTCCACTCTTTCGTCCCCTCTCCTGTCTGACTGTCTCCTCTGAGTCTCCGACCACCGTCCAGTAGGCACCAGGCGACCACCGTCAACGGTCCACCTGCTTCTCTCTCTCCTGTCTTCTCCTACTAATTAAGGTATGAAATATGCAATTTGCGAATTCAATTTGCGATTTTAATCGTTGCTCTACTTACTTGCTCTCTCCTGTCTTCTCCTACTAAAGTACTAAATACTAATCGTTGCTACTGCATATTCAATTGTGAATTGCGATTTTAATTTGCGATTTTAACTTGCGATTTTACTTGCTACTGCGATTTTAATTTGTGAATTGCGATTTTAGTTTGTGCTAATTTGTGGGAATTAATTTGTGGGAATTTTAGTTTGTACTAATTTGTGGGAATTTTAGTTTGCTTAATTTCTCTGCTACTGCATTTTCAATTTGTGGGAATTAACTTTCTGCTATTCTGCTAGACTGCTACAGTGTTACTGCTTTGCTATTACTCTGCTAGACTGCTATTGCATGTTCATCCTCTTCCTTTATTAACTTTCTGTTCTTATGTTGCTGTTTTTTATGTCCTAGGCCAATGGCAACCAATGTGGGTGTCAATGACCACCCTGAACAATCTGAACCTGAGACTGACCAATCTGACTGTAACAAAAAAGAAGAAGGTGTAAAAAGGAAGAGGATGAAAGAGCGGTCTGAAGTTTGGGAGCATTTTGTGAAAGAAGACTTACCTTCTAGAAGGCAGGCAACTTGCAAGTATTGTGGGATGAGCTACAAGTGCGGGGCAAAGAAAAACGGCACTAGTGTGTTATGGGCTCATATTAACCGTTGTCGTAAGTATCCCTATAACACCCCTAAAGATTCAAAACAAAGTTTACTTTCATTCAAAAGTGCTAAAGTAACAAGTGCTGCTGGTGGTACTAGTGGGTTGACATACCACAAATTTGATGCTGGTTGTATTAGAAAAGCTTTGTCGTATATGGTAATTGTTGATGAACTTCCATATAAGTTTGTTGAAGGTGTAGGTTTTAGACACTTTTGTGGTGTAATGGAACCTAGATTTAATGTTCCTTCTCGAATTACAGTAGCAAAAGATTGTTTTGAAACTTATTTAACTGAGAAAAGAAAGCTGAAAAATCAATTAAAGAAATGTAATTCAAGAGTTTCTTTAACCACTGATACTTGGACCTCTATACAACAAATCAATTACATGTGCTTGACTGTCCACTTCATTGATAATGACTGGAAATTACACAAAAGAATTCTGAAATTTTGTCCTATTTCTAGTCATAGGGGTGATGATATTGGCAAAGAAATTGAAAAATGTTTGCTTGATTGGGGGCTTGAAAAAGTCATGTGTATAACTGTTGATAATGCTAGCTCAAATGATACTGCAATTGGGTATTTGAGAAGGAAAATGAATGGATGGAAAACTGGGGTTCTTAAGGGTCGTTTCATTCACATGCGTTGTGTTGCACACATTGTCAACTTGGTTGTTTCTGATGGGTTGAAAACTGTTAATGAGTCTATTCAACGTGTAAGGCATGCTGTTAGGTTTATAAAAAAATCTCCTGCTAGGTTGCAAAGGTTTAAAAAATGTGTTGTAGATGAAAAAATCTACACTAAAAAGGGATTGTGCCTCGATGTGCCCACTAGGTGGAACTCCACCTATTTGATGTTATCTGCTGCTATTGAACTTGAGGATGCTTTTGAGAGGTATTCTGAGGAAGACCCTCACTATTTACTTGATTTGAGTGAGACAGATGGTAAGGGCAGCCCTGATGCTGATGACTAGAACAATGTGAGAAGATTTTCTGAATTTCTGCAAGCTTTTTATGATTTGACCATGCATATCTCTGGCTCTTTATATGTCACTTCGAATCTGTTTTTTCATGAATTGGTGAGTGTTAGTATACTTTTGAATGATTTGGTGTCAAGTGATGATCCGGATATGTGTCTTATGGCTTGTAGAATGAAAGATAAATATGAAAAGTATTGGGGTGATCCAGAAAAAATAAACCTCTTGATTTTTATTGCCGTTGTCCTTGATCCTCGTTATAAACTTGATTATGTTGAGTGGATGATAAATGAAATCTATAATTCTATTGTTGCATCAAAGTTGGTTAAAAATGTGAAAGAAGCTATGAATGCTTTATATGAGGATTATTGTGTTTCTTCATATGGTGATAGGAATAAGGTGGAAACGGCTTCAAGTAGTGATGATAAAATTCAAATGTCTCCCAAACATAAGAAGATAGAGGTCTTGAAGAATAAGTATAAGAAACACAAATGTGAGAGAGATGGAGATGCAAAAATAGAATAAGACAAATATTTGGAGGAGGATACGGCTGAAGATGTGGATGATTTTGACATTTTGAGCTGGTGGAAGTTCAATAGTTCAAGGTTTCCTACTGTTGCTAAAATTGCACGAGATGTTCTTGTTGTTCCTGTGTCGACAGTAGCTTCCGAGAGTGCTTTCAGCACTGGAGGCAGAGTTCTAGATCAGTTTAGGAGTTCATTAACTCCTTGAGTTGTGGAAGGTTTGGTATGTGCTCAAAATTGGTTACGTGCTGCACCATTCCCAAGTATTGAAGAGTGTTTAGAGGAAGTCGAGCATCTTGAAGAAGGTAAAATATAAGAACATTTAATCAAAGTTAATTATTTTTCATTATGTATATATATTTATTTTGGTTTCTTATCTTGTGAATTTTATTGAATTATGATAGAAATGAAGAATATGGCAATTGGTGATGCTAAAATTGATGAAGTGGTCGAAATACTTGAGTGATTGCTCTGTGCTGCTACTGCTGTGTTGATCTGCTGCCACTGCTGTGTTGATCTGCTGCTACTGGCCTACTGTGTTGTTGTTCTGCTGGCTGTTGCTACTGTTCTGCTGTTCTGTTGCTACTGTTCTGCTGTTCTGTTGCTACTGCTTTGCTGCCTGCTGGATCGATCTGTTCTGCTGGCTGCTGCTATTGTTTTGCTGTTCTGCTGGCTGTAATGTTGTTGAATGTTGATCATGTTATGTTTAACTTAAGTAGTTCTGTTAAAACTTGTTTAATTTGAGTTTGTATGGATTGATTGGTTTGATTTGATACTTTGTTAGTTTGTTATTTAAACTGAAAACTTAAGTTTGTATGATTTGGATTGGTTTGTAGACTTTGTACTTTGTATGAATTGGACTAAATTTGTTTGCTGTTATTTTGTTAATTTGCACTGCTTGCTGTGTTAGTGAGAATAGTGACTTAGTGTGTTGATTAATGAGGCCCAATTTGCAGATTATTGGCCCAAATAAAAGAGGCCCAAAAAAATCGGTTTGGTTCGGTTTTTTTATTCTGAAACCGAAATAAATATGGTTCAATTTGGTTCAGTTTCTAAAGTAAAGTGGTGCGGTGTGGTTTCTAAAATCAAGAAACCGAATTAAGGTGGTTCGGTTTCGGTTTGGGCCAAAAACCAAACCGAACACCGAACTTTCACCCCTAATCTCACCCATGTCCAACTTGATTCTCAACTTGGGCTCATGCAAGACTTGACCAATGGAAAACTCAAAACACTACCTTACCCGATTCTTCACCCTGCAAACATAATGCTATAATATCCGAATATACACCGTACACAATCAAACTACTCCATATTTAAAAAGAAACGGAACGAATACTGATCTGATAGATACCCGAAAAAGATAGAGAATTCCCTAGACAATTGTACTTGGTAGGAAAATATCGTTTCACCAATATCTACTGCTCTACTCGTATTACATTAGACAAATGAAGTAGGAAATCATAAAGAATTAAAGATCAATCAATTAGTCTAAGGTGCACCCTTGTGCACCTAAAATAGGTGTAACAACGTAGCCCAAAAGCCCTAATTACACACATCCAATTAAAAAATGCCCTAAAACTAAAAAAACACGGAAATTGCAATACACCCACCCACACCCAATAAATGTAAAGTCATTTCCAAACTCAAAAATCTTCTTCTTCTATATGATTTTCTCTCTCCTCTTTTTCACTTTCTCTCTCCTCTATTTCATTCTTTCACTAAAAAACTGCAAAAACTTCAATGGACATTAGGAAAGAGATGCAAAATCAAAAGGATCTTCCCCAAAAATGCTATTTTATGTAAATTTCACTTAATTTTGTTTGAATTTATATGATTATCACTTAATTTTGTTTGAATATTGTTCGAAATTTATTATGGAATTGTCAAAAAAAATAGTGAAATCAAACGGATATTTTATGTTCACATTTCGAAATGCATATGTTTATATTTTGAATTCTTATGTTCATATTTTTTTATGTATATGTTCACCTTCTGAAATGCTTAATTATGTTGAACGCATTCAAAAATGAATCAATGCATATGTTCATATTTTGAATTCATATGTTCATATTTTTAATACTTATGAATTGAGATGCATATGTTTCATAATCATATTATTTTTATTTCTTCAATTTTTTATGTTCATAACAAAATGCCTTATATTCATAATAATATTTTATATGTTCATAATGTAAATATTCATAGAAAATATTTGTTGTTCTCATTAAGTTTGTTTATGCATATCTTCTCTCTCTTAAATGCATATGATCATATTTTTTACGCATATGTTCACCTTTTAAATGGTTATATTCACTTTAAGGACACCAATGCTTACGTTCATATTTTGAATTGTTATGTTTACTTTCTGAAATGCATATGGTCATATGTTTTATGCTTATGTTCACTTTCTGAAAAGCTAATATTCACATTTAAGGAAACCTATGCATATGTTCATATTTTGCATGATTATGTTCATTGATAAAAAAAAATGTAGAAAATCAAATGAAAATTCATACACAAATAAAATTGATCGAAGCTAAAAAAATAATCAATTCATATGAATTCAAAAAATCAAATAAACAACCAATTCCATATTGTAAGTAACATATTCAATCGTTAAATCGAAAAAACGAGAAAAATAAAAATAAAAAAAAAAAAAAAAAAAAAAAGAGGAAAAAGGAATTAAAAAAGGAAGGAGAAAATATAGAGTATAATTTGTGAATTCAAAGATTCATATATACCTTAATCAATCGAAATTAAAGCACAAAATCGAAATTCACACAAAAATTCATACTTAATAACTATTTTCATGTTGTAAGAAACAAATTCAATAAAAAAAAGTGTAAAAAGGGGGGGGGGAAATTAAAAAAACAGAGGAGAGAGAAAATTAAAAATGAAGGAGAAAAATAAAGGAGAAGAAACCTAAAGTTCACTTTCTGAAAAGTTAATGTTCATATTGTGCTGTTGTTACACCTATTTCTAGGTGCATGAGTGTGCACCTAAGAATATACGTCTGACGCCTCACATCATATGATATGTAGTCTGTAGCATGCAAGCCCCATGAATTGAAGGGCGACAAACCAAACGAACATCATTTCGCCTGCTCACTTTGGCCTTTTGCTGATCTCATTATTCGCTGCGTTACGAAATCTTAATTTTTTATCAGATTAGATACATTTATTTCATTGATAACAATCTATTATTACCATTTAACCAATTTAATGTAATTGTACTCCTTAATGATTTCTTTCCATTTTTATAAATCAAATAAAATCTTTGAGTTTCCTCTAATACTGATATTTATTTATTTTCTTCTGCCTATAAAATTCTTCATATGACAGTCTTTATTTCATTTTTTATTATTTCACAAAATAAAGTACTTCTCCAATAATGTCTTCTTCTCTACTGTTCAAAACATACCATGTAAAGTCTCAACCTTTGTGTGTCATTCTTCATGTAGTTCTTTGATGCATCAATTTATAGGGGTTCCATTTTTTTTTTTTTTTTAATTCGAATTTTTAGTGAAAATTTAAACATTTTCAAAGTTTAGTATAGCTAAATTGATAGGTACGGAGTAAAATCTTTGCTAATGCTCCGTAAATAATTTCGAAGGGGAGATGATTTTCCTTGATTAATGAATTGAGACTTGAGAGTGGGAACTCCTTTCAGTGACGGGATCCTTACTAGAGAGGATCCCGTCCTGAGATCTGGTCCTAAAGGACTAATTGTATGTTTTTCACAACTTTTTATTAATTAAAAAAAACTTCGTAATTTGTAATTTTTATGTAATCTTTCGAATATGATGAGAATATCGACTATAATTGTTTCATGAATTTTACCAATTGTCTTGATTCTAACATTTTAAAATTGGAACAGGCTTATGAAGTGGTTTTGGCCTTGTTATCAGTTATCCTACTACTAAGCATCAACTTAGTGGAATGTCGAACGGTTAGAGTGTTGGAGGGCGGAGTTCCGAAAGGGTGTCGAAAGCATGGTGCATTTTTGACGGATTTTGGTGGCGTAGGAGATGGAAAGACGTCGAACACCAAGGCGTTTCGATCAGCCATTGCTAGCCTAAGCAAGTATGCATCCGATGGCGGGGCGGAACTTATTGTTCCACCAGGGAAATGGCTGACTGGCAGCTTCAATCTCACTAGTAGCTTTACTCTTTACCTTGACAAAGATGCCGTTCTTATTGCTTCCGAGGTAATAAAACTCAATTCTAAACATGATTAATAGTTGAAATGTTGTCACTATAATGCCCCTATTTAAAGTTTAGTCAAATACTATAATGCCCCTATTTAAAGTTTAGTCAAATTATATCGTGCACTTGAGAGTATGGAGAACTGTACTTTTAAAGTTGTTACATACAAGGCCACTCGTTAAGAGTATGGAGAACCGTGCTTTTAAAGTTGTTACATACACGGCCTCTCATACTCTCACTCGTTAAACATAACACTTGGATGGACAAAGGGAGGCATGAGATCCTCTATTGTGTATTTGTGTGTATACAACATACAAGTATATAAATCCAATTCGAACTTATCAAATTTATGTATCGATAAATGGGAGGACGAGGGTTTTTAATATTCCCTCGGTCCAACAATTGGCAACAATTTTGTTTTAGGATGTCCCAAATAATTGGCGATTTTATAAATCTTGGAATTAAAACTTTTAGTATACCAATATGACCATATTACACCTAATATTGGATTTATAAACCATAGGATTTCATTTCCTATTCATTAGTTTCTTGGTCATTCTTATATGTCAAACAGGATGAATCAGAATGGCCTGTTCTTCCTCCCTTGCCTTCCTATGGAAAAGGCAGGGACGCTCCGGCCGGGAGATATGCTAGTCTCATCTTTGGAACCAACCTTACTGATGTTGTAATTACTGGTAATATTCTTAACACCTTAATCATCCTATAACCAATTTCTCTAGCTAATCTGTCTTTACTAAACAGACTCTGTCATCATCAAAAACTTATGCATTAAATCAATAGGAGGCAATGCAACAATTGATGGCCAAGGGGCTTACTGGTGGGACAAGTTTAAGAAGCAAGAGCTTAATCTGACGCGTCCTTACTTAATCGAGATTATGTTCTCTGATCAAGTTCAAATCTTTAATCTCACTTTACTGAACTCTCCTTCATGGAATGTGCATCCTATTTACAGCAGGTTGATTAGTCTTTATATAATTCATTTTGACCTGAATATATACTTTTGTTCCTATGAAATTAATCTTTAGAGTTTTATTGCAGCAATGTTATAGTCCAAGGCCTAACCATCTTAGCTCCTGTGGATTCTCCTAATACAGATGGGATCAATCCAGGTGATTTATAGAATTTCAGTAACATTGTGGATGTGTGTACAAACTTATATCGCCAAAAGCCTAAACTCTTCAACCTATTTCTTATAATCATGCAGATTCTTGCTCGAATGTTAGGATTGAGGATAGCTATATAGTCTCAGGAGATGACTGTATCGCGATCAAGAGTGGTTGGGATCAATATGGGATCAAATTCGGAATGCCAACACAACATGTAAACATTCGAAGAATAACCTGCATTTCCCCTGATAGTGCAACAATTGCCTTAGGCAGTGAAATGTCAGGTGGAATCCAAGATGTAAGGGCAGAACAAATCACAGCAATTAACACAGAATCAGGGGTCAGAATTAAGACAGCCCCAGGAAGGGGTGCCTTTGTTAAGGACATATTTGTCAAGGGCATGACCTTGAGTACAATGAAGTATGTGTTTTGGATGACTGGCGACTACGGATCCCACCCTGATCCAGGTTTCGATCCCAAGGCGCTGCCTATAATCAGCGGGATCAATTACCAGGATGTGACAGCTGAGGATGTTCAGATGTCAGGAAATCTTGCAGGAATCGAGAATGATAAGTTCACCGGGATCTGTCTCTCTAATGTTACTATTTCTTTGGCTGAGAAACATAAGAAAGTTCAGTGGAATTGCACAAACATTGAAGGGACTACTAGTGGAGTTAATCCTCAAGCTTGTGATTTGTTGCCTGATAAGCAGCCTGGTAAAGTAGTGCCTTGTCCTTTCCCTACTGATAAACTTCCTATTGATGATGTTGAGTTGAAGATTTGTACAGTTAGGCCAAAACCTCCTAGATATTAGGTTAATCAGATGTAATTCTAGTTTTTTTAACTTCGCGGTTTTGGTAATAAGATGATCAGTTTTTAACTTAAGGACTGTAAAATATTTTCTACTCCGACTATATTTTCCCCTGTTTTCTAGCATTCTAGGCATAAAGCTCTTATTCTTTGTAATCTAGTCCCAAGACTGTCATTTAAAAAAACAATTTTTTTTAAAAAAAGAAAAAGAAAAAGAAAAGTACATTAAACTCTATAAGCCAACTTGAAGGAGATCTTCAATTTTTCATTCAATTTCCAGTAAACACAATAATTGGAATGCCATCCTTAAGGAGATATAGTGACAAACTCTGTTGATATATCTCAAACGGAGTATAAATGAATCTAGACAGAAGCGAATTCAGAATCCATGTATTCAGCAAAATATGTGAGAATGAAATGATACTTGTCCATTGAACCCAATTACAAAGCACATAATAAAGATTTACTTTGTATTAGGAACCAGCAAGAGACATGTATTCTTCAAAGAATCCAAAAAGAAAAAAAAAGAACATAAAAAGATCAGTTATAATTCGTATGAGATATCTGCATAAGACCAAGCAAGATAAAGTTTCAAAGCCTTCCAGCGTGCTATATACGTTGATCCTTTTCTATTGATTTACGCTTGCTTTATAAGTTTGTGCCAGTGCGACAAAAACAGCAACATGAACCCATATATTTCAAATGCTCACTCAGACTTCAGAAATCTGAATTAAACAGCTAGCTGCTGACCACAAAACACCAGTAAAATCTTACATGACCTTCCGACAGATGAGCTTACTAACCCTGGAGCATAATATTAGCCAAGGTACAATACCAATCTGCGTACACAGGATTAGCAAGAATTTTTTGTTATAATTTATTTTTATATTGAAGTGAGATCACTAACTGTATCAAAATCAAAATATGAACATCAGAACATGATAACCAAAAAACAAAGAAGACACTTGCATGTTCGGTGTAATTGTGAGATGAATATGGGATCTTTAGTTAACTTAAATAAAAAAAATATCATAAAAAGATCAGCACGTAGAGTAAATTCAGCAGCTGAAAGCCTGAAAATGGAGACACTTCAGAGTTCAGGCCATCCACTTAAGAAACCCAATGGAAGGGTAAGTGGCTCTGACCTGCTCATCCCAAATACTTTGTACAAGGGTGAAATCTGTTTCAATGACAGAAGGCATTCATTTTGGAGGGCCAACTATCACATCTCAGATTCCATGTAGGATACAAATATAGGATCGCTAGGAGCCTCATTCAGTAACCTAGCTGCATCTGAAGATGCTTTTTTTAAAGAAAATTCATTGTTGTGTGATATGGCTATGAAGACAGGACAAAAATACATAAAGGATAGTTTCACTGATGTCAGGGAAAAATAATTATTCCATAAAGGGTTTTATGAAGAGCATGCTGAGGATGCTCAAGATTTCTTGCACATAGGTCAGATTCATAGGAGTAATAAAATCACAAGACATAGCACACTGAACAGGATAAAAAAGATACTTTCTACAACGTGAGCAAGCTACATATGCCATACCATCTAGCAAGCACCCTGGCTGACTGGCAAATAGATGAATAAGGATAAAATCTCAAGGGTCTTGAATGAAAGACATCAGCTATGACTCCTATCAGTCCTATGAAGCCCGTGAAAGTGTCAGTCTGAAGTTAGACTAGAAGACCCCATTTAAGATCATGGAAACTGATATCTTACAGAAGGCTGGTGACTGATGTGGGAGAAGTTGTTGGGGAATCCAACCCAATGTATACAATGTGATATAAATAAGCATGGGGTGGATGGAATCTGACAAAAGTCCAACGGTTAGTAGTGTAGGTAGCTACAATGCATGCCATGCAAGATTGCTTCTGGGTATAAGGCAGATTTGGCATGAAGCAGGATAAAGACTCAAGACTTGAGGTATGTGCATTGGCAGATCATTATCAAGATTGAAGCTCGTAAATTATTTCAAACACTTAACACAACAAATACATTTTTTTTTTTAATGAAAATTCAACTTTGCATCCAACAAATCTTCTAAAACCTTAACAACCATAGCCTTGATAGGTAAGTAGTCAACTTGCAAAATGAGAGGTGTAGGAATCGACCAGTCATGCAAAAATTAAAGAGAAAAGAACCATATCACACTCATACCATTACTTTGTCCTCTGAACCACCACCAGATTTCCAAGATAGCATCCTTCCTGCGCCAAGAAAATATATAATTACAAGACTGTAGGCAGTAAATTGTATCATGAGCTAACACCCAAACACCATCTCTGATTCTTCCAAAGATTAGTGTAGGTAGTTTCAAAAATGGGTTAGTTGCTAATGTAAAAACCATACACACTAAATTTTTAGAAGCTTAATAAAGAAACAAAAACATTGCAATAAAATGACTTGCAAGTGGTTGAAGTTCCTCACCAAATGGTTGTACAAGCTCCTTAGATATTGATCCAACAGGGTATTTCCAAAACCAAACTCCCAGCAAAAGATAGGTTAATGCCTGAAACACAGACAAATTAATTTAAAACCTGAAATGTACAAGCACAAAAGAATTAGCACAAGCAGAGTCTGCAAATAGGCACCTTTACAGGAGTCACATACTTCATATATGGATCGTATAATGATTTCCTATCTAGAATTTGTTGTTCTTGCCCTACAAGTGATGTCAAACACAAGACCAAAATCAATATTATGTATCAACAAATTCAAGATCCCACAGGAATTCTCCATTTGCTAATACAGCTGTATAGTACTGCGTCAAATTACCAAATACTAATCCAACAGCACATATGGAAATTAGTAAAAGCCAAAAGAAAAAAATACATCCAAAGTTAAATTTTGGACACAATATACAATATCAAAACCATCACTTTGGTCTCAACAAAGAAAAAAGGACACACATTAAACCAGCTATAGACCAACTCGGTAATAAATAATAAGTCGCATTACATGACCAACAAGTCAAGATGATTTATTAATGCTTGTTAATCTGACAAAATGACAAGCTATGGTTTCCTTTCACTTACATTTTATAAGCTCTTTTTCCTTAGCTGCTGCTGTTCTCCTAAGTTTTGCTGCTTGTGCAAACGTCGATGGTCTATTGTCAACAATATACGCGAAGGTAAGAAGACACGAATCACACGATATTGCCAAGGGAGGTATAATATATAGGGAAAGCAGAAAAGTCAATAATATTTTCCTTGTGATAGTTACATGAAGGTCTGTATACAGAAAATGGCAGGCAGCACTAATTCGCTTCAATCAGTCCTGGGTGAAGAGTTCAACTTAAATGCATTAATTTGATCTAACTATAACAGGAAATAACAAGACTCAACTGTGACAATGTGCTAGCTTCTTTCAAAAGCTGTTTAATTTCTGCGCGCAGCTCCTTTTCCTCATCACTCGGAGCTCCTCCACTCTTGAGAGAAAAATAAACAAATAAGCCAATAAAGTCTCGGTTAGTGCTACAAATCATAAAGATTAAGCATATTGCGGGATAACCCCCCCCCCCCCAAAAAAAAAAAAAAAAAAAAAAAAGAAAATCAAAGAAATCCACAATCATATAAATCTTAATCATCAGAATTCATGGTACCATTCTAAAAGAATCCGAAGTCAAAGTGTGCACAATTTTTCGTAGAAGACAATAACAGTATAGAGCTATATGACATCTTTTCTGATACCATAACTGATTTGTACGACGACAGCTTCTGTAACAGGAAATGATAAGTTTCCAATACACTCCTTAAACCGTAAAACATCAAAATGTGATCTACTCGTCGTATTTTTCAATTCTTGAGCTCATAGGAATTTATTACACTCTTTATTCATACATACTAGCGTGTGCACTATACTCAAGTAGAGAGAATAATGCATTACCTTAATTTGGTGCTCTAAGTATCTAGGAATAAACTGAAGCAAGGCAACGAGGATAAAGATCGTCGGAGCTGCCAAACTACTTCCATCATCATCCATTTTCTCTCCTGCTTAATCAAATTACAATAAAACCGGCAACAATTCGAGAGTCACGAATGCACCGTACTTCGGGACAACAACCTGTTAAAGACATTCAGTTGATAAATTCTACAGCATTGGTACAAATGATGACATAGTTAGCAACTAAACAAGCAGACATTTATTTATAATTCTACTACAGGTGAAACAACTAAATTGGATTCGTGAATTTAGGATCACTAACTCTCACAAAAATAAATTAAAAGCATTAAGACATGAAGATTTACAATTCATAACAACTAGTTTGTCAATAAGTGATTGAATTAATTGAAATAAATCATATTATCGATCAAGCAATATTCAAATCGACAATTAAATACAACAAATCATCATAAATGAATGAACAAATGACCGATAAAAACAAATCACAGGTAAATATCAGTAGTATAAGCTAAAATTAACTAGAAATACAGCTCAAAATAAGAAGTGAAGAATGAAGAGCACTTACCAAAATTATTTAGGAATCTCCAAACTAGAGATAAATCACGAACCCTAATTTTTGGAAATAAAAGTCAAATCAGCCCTTAAAATTGACGGATTGATGAAGGATATAGAAATTAAAAGTATGAATCATGAAGTATTGAAGATGGAAGAGGTGGATGTTGCGTTTTTCAGCAAAATTAATGGTGGGACGTGGGTTTGTTCTTTCTTCTATTTGTTGGGCAGGAGAAAACTGGAGAAGGTGAACCGTTTTTTTATTTATTCGTTTATTTTAATGACTTCTAACGTTTCAGATTAGATGACATGTTTCCACTTTAACATATTTTATAAACCTTTTTTTTTTTCGAGGACACAATTCATAAGCTTGGTTTTGATTAATCTTGATTTATTTTAATTAACTTTCACTTTAAAAACGTTACTGCTTTGCCAATTTTACTCCTCAATTGATTTTTTTTTTACTTAAAAATAAAATTAGAAAATGAAGTAAATGGTTACCTATATTAATGAAGTTATTTGAAGATTTAGGGTGAGTTTATCCCCAGACCCGGATCCAGATTTCGAACTCTACCACATCAGCTTTTCACTAACTTTAAAATATTTTTATATTATTCTGATTCATACAAGACTTTCTCCAAATTTACACATTATCCCAAAACTCACTCCAAACTCATTTAATCCTCTTCAAAATATATTTATTTTTTTTGTAAAATACTATTTTTTTTAAAAAAAAAATTATTGTAAACTTTTGGTTGGTGAGGTGGCTAATTTTCATTGGCCTTGCAAAGTCTTGACATGAGTTAGGATTTTCCAAACTCCATGTAAGACTCACATGAGTCTTAGATGAGTTTATTGCAAGAATCTTGAGTAAGACTCATGTTGAGACTTTGATTAAGACTTGTAATAAACTTACCCTTAGTTTTTAAAGCTTTCTCTTTAAATCTTACTCCGTATTCCGAAGTAAATACCGGGGGCGGAGACCGGTAAATACTCCGTATATTTCATCAAAGTAAAAATGTAGCTCAAGATAAATTTCACAAAACCCCATATGACTCTATATTTTCTTATACATAAATCACATTATGTTTTTAAAGAGTTGAAGATCGTGTGAAACAAGTAACAATACTGTAGTATGTAAATTTCAAAATTGACCAGGCAAATTTTGATCAACCCAAAGACGGATCAGAATTCGAAACCAAAAGCCTAAAACAATATTCCAAAATATACAAAGTATAAAGGAATAAATGGAAAAGTAACCAAATCCGACTCGAAACCGGAAGGAGTAACCTATCTTTGTTCAAATAAAAAAGAGTTGGACATCATGATAATTACAAGCTTTTACCAGAAGTCCCCAAAGCTTTTCTAATGATTTGTATTCTATGTATAGCAAAATAAATAGAGTTACAAGTATTAAGATGGAGGAGAGAGCTCGCAGGTGTCAAATTCATTGGCACCCTGCAAACGCTTACTACCAGAGCTTTGCTTAACATTCCAACTTAGCTGACCAGTAGGAACTATCAACCAGATCCGACGGGGACTGTATATACAAACCCAGCTCCATTTGTATCAAGAACAAAAAAATAACTAATTTAGTATCTTTGTTGGCATGGCCTGCTGCTCTAGAAATGAAATTGCTCTCGGATACATAGCTGCTTAATATCTACACTTTCCTTCACTGGTTGCAACTTGATCTCATACAGCTTCGGCCAAAGTTTACCAGTCACTGCAAGGAAAGAATGTTATAAACCCAACTAGGTCATGATGGACTTAAAGACCTTTTTGTACTCTATTAGTCTTCTCCTTAATCTAAAATTTTTACCTTTTACTGTAATACACATGAGGCACAAACGAAAGGGGCAATTGAATCTAGGACCTAATAAACCTAGGAGGCTAAGGCCTTAATCAGATCCAGTATCTTGTACGGGGTAATACAGATGTTTATAAGTCTGGCCATTACAAATTAGACAGGCAGCCAAAAAAAAAAGCATTTGATCTACAACTATCAAGCAGACTAGCAGAGAGCTTGCTTAATTATGTTCCCTGCGCACGTTAAAGAACCAATATTTACTCTTCTGTTATACAGATACTAAACATCTATTAACTGTTATTTATAGCAGCTTAAAATTATTACGAGTAATAATTTACATCATAGAAGGAATGGTCCAATTAGGTTTAGAAATATATCAGAACAGAAAACTTACAATGGAGACGAAGCTAATTAAGGAATGTTGATATTAGGCTAAGAACAAAGAACGAATTTAGAGACCTTGAGGTAAATCACCCAGCTAAGTCGCATTGGGCTAAAAAGTTATGTGGGAAAGGGCATAGGAAGAGCAAAAAAAAACATTTACTAGTATTTAACTCATCATTTAAAGCACTGTGGCTTGTGAATGAAAGTTTCAAAATATCTCTGCTTATGCATTGCTAAAATTGATTGATTCCTCATGCAGGTAACATGCAAAAGAAATAGCTTACCAAAGATGCGCTGTTTACTGCTGTCCCAAGCTATGCCATTCAAAACGTCAATACTCTACAGAAATGTAAAATGTCATATATGAGAATTTAGAACCTTTTTCCCTCTAAAGGATACCCTATTGCAGGGCTCACAACAAAACCAGTAGTCCAGTACCCACCCCCCAGGCCCCCATCATGTGCTAACTATAACACTGAGGCAATCACAGCAGGCAACATAAGAAAACTTTCAAGAATATCACTTGTAAAAAGACTCATTAAAAAATTACGTAATAATAATAATAGAAAAATAAAATCATGGGCCATCTGATAGAGTCGAATTATTACCTTTTCACCAGAAGCTATCAATCCTTCCCTGAAAATTTGGGCAAAAGAAAAAGGTGTCAATATGATATTAGGAAGAAAAAATAAAAAGATGAGATTAGTTGCATAAATTCAGTGAGCACCTCAAATTGGGAAGAAGAATCCACCCAACCACAATGCCATCTCCAGGTGATATTTTAGCAATGCAATCAGTCTGCCCACGAAGAACGAATCAACTTTAGAAGGCTCACATGGCCCCAAGAAAAACACGTGCTACCAAGCCCCATTACAAGCAACCTTCAGGCCTCATATTTACCCACCCACCCAACCACCCCCCCCCCAAAAAAAAAAAAAAAAAAAAAAAAAAACACACACACACACACACACTCTTTAGGCTTCCTAGGAAGCATAGAAAAACTTTCTAAAAATGGAGTTATTACCCATAGAAATCATGAATTAAAATTATCTAATGTAAAAGAAGACTTTCAAAGTGATATGAAACAAGTTGCTCAATAAGCACTAGTAATTAGCCCATTTATAAAAGATATTACAAAAGCTGCTGTCAGCACTAAAATAACGCCCTCTCATAACATAACCAGACTCTTGGCTAAATTATAGAGAAAATTGTCAACTGCCAATATATAATAAGTATAACTTTTTGGAACTGAAGTAAAGTTGGCCTCAGATTTTGAAAGGAAAAAGATGAAATATTTCACATGAGTTGGCACTGCCAGGCTGCAAGCTCAATATGCAAACACAGATGCTTCAAAAAGATTCAAGCAAAAGTTTACTGACTCAGTGAACTTCTCCGTAGGTTTGAAAACACAAGCAACAGAGCAGAAAGCCACAGTATTACAATTATACAAATGTATTACCATCCAAACATTTGCCCACACTTCACCATTCACAAACTCTAATTCATTCAGGTTGTGTACTTCAAGACCTTGATATCTAATGGTTTGCCTTTGAATTTCTGTAAACAAGTGCTAACATAAGTAAGGTTAAGTATGTCATTAACTAAAAGAAAACAGCAGAGCAGAAAAATATTCTTCTAAAGAACCAAGGGTATATGAGAAATGTTATGTGCACCCACAACTGAGCTGAGATTACATTCAAATTACATAAGTTTCAGAAAAGATAGCAACGAGTAGAAAAGTAGACAAAAGACAGACATTGAAGTTGAAGGTGCAGTATTGCACAATAACAGTTCGTGCACATACTTACTCCCACTGTACAACAGCAAGTGAATGACATCTTGGCATGCAAGTTTTATGTATATGAAACCTAAGATCTCATCTATTCCACCTTTTTCCTATTGAATTTATCTTTGGGAGGGGGAGGGGGAGGGGAATAGAGAGGTGGAGAATATTCTAAATGTCAGACTGAGGAAAGATAATACACCAAATAGCAATGTGGGGAAATAGCAAATGAACTTTGAGACCAGGGATGTTTCGAATACTAAATGAGAAGAGCAGTGAAATCATAAACAGGTACCTTTCATAGTTTGGGGATCATATTGATATAATGTTGAAGAGCCATCACTTCCAAACAAGATTTTACCATCAGTAGCAAGTCCCCAACCATCATTCATTTGATGCGTAAATGATGCTAGCTGCAAGAAGCATGTAGGCATAAATAAGTAAAGCATCTAAACTAATCAATCAAAGGCATTAAAAAAGAACACAAAACAGGAGTCCATGAATTAGATCAGCTATAACCAATTGACCTAATATTTGTTTTAAAAATTTGTCAAACAAACAAAAGATACACATAACATCCACGGCAGGTGCTTTCAATACAAGTCTACAACAATCTTTTGATATGGTGTTGGTGAATGAATCAGCAAAAACAAGCTGTGAGGCTTACTATTGAAATATGAAGAATGAATACTATGATCAAAGAAAAGCATAAATTATGTACAGCAAGCTCAAGTAAGGTGCAAGGAAAGAAGACATGGGAAAATAAGAAAAAGAAATGGAAGAAACAAGGAATGAAGTGCATACAAAACATGTTCACTTTGGACATCATATACCCTATTTGATTCCATCTCATACCCACAATCAAGATAATTTCACAAGTCACAGAACAAGTTTAGCAGTCTTCACCACACTTGAACAAATTGGAGTTTTAGTTGAAGACTATGAGCAGTCAATTGCATGCCAAATATTTAAAATATTGTATCACAGATAAAACCAGACATACATCAAAACTATGATTGAAGTTTACTTAACAGTTATAAAGCTTTAAGTATCAAAAATCCAAAATGCAACAAATCTCATAACAGCAGTCAAAAAATCAAAATGCAACAAATCTCATAACAGCAGTCAAAAAATCAAAATGCAAGGTATTTACACAGAAGACAGTTCTTTACTTCCTCCGTTCTTTACTACTTGACCCGCTTTGACTTTTACACTATTCACCACCCCTCCTTTGACCGTCTTTTGTGAATAATATGTAAGGAAAAATATATTAATGTATGATATTTTTGGATTCGTCTCAATAAGTACTATCATAATATATAACTTTTATAATTTTTACTTATGGAGAATTTAAGTTATTGATCGTTAAAGTTTTGCATTGGCAAGCGTGATAAAAGAAACAGGTCAAGTAAAAAAGAACAGAGGAAGTATTAACCAGCAAATGAAACCAAAATGGACTTTATTGAAGCAATGTGATGCAAATCCAGAAGATATGGGTAGGCCAGACTTCCAGCGAGATTTAAATCAATATTTTATGGCAAATCAGACAATACATAATACTCTTAAGTCGTAAAAAATTATAAACAATAAAAATAGATCAAGATAGGTAAAGAATGTAACACAGACTCTGTTAAAATTTTGTCTGTCATAGATGTAACCAATTTTCTGCAACCACGTAAGTTGATACAACCTACAAAGGCAATAATCAATGATTTAGAAAACACATCAAAGTACTGTGCCACTGAACATTTTCATTCACTTAAGATGAATAATTAGTGTTAAAGTAAAAGAAAATAGATTAGGTTCTTCAAAGGCATACATAAATTATTATTCTGAGATTCATTGGAGAGGAAGTTATAAATTTCAGAAAACTATAGTATAAAATAGCCGTCTTTTTGCCTTGATATACAAGACCTCTTTCTTTGACATTTATAAATAATGGCCAATAATAGAGCCACAATTATTTGCTTGCTAATTTGAGATTTCTATTTGGCTAATCGAAGGACTTGTTCAGTTACCATTTTTCTAAGTCAATCGTTATGTCCATTAGACAAAGATTTCTCATTTATGGTGCAATTAAATTTCCCTCTATCATAGCCTATGAACTTGTACCAAACTATCAAATGAAGGACAAGAGTGTATGCCGTATATGTGACATAAAAGAAGCTGCTTGTTTGACAACATACCCAAATGTTGAGAGCAAGCCAGCAGAAAACTATGCTAAGAAAAAGAATCATACAATCACAGCCACTCAACTGGACATACATTCACAGCCACTACTAAAAATCTCAAGGACTTTTCTACATACAGCATTAACGAGAGAATGACCAAAAGTAAAAAAGTTATTACTAAAACAATTAGGGATACATACCTTTCACCAAAGAGAGTTAATCCTTCCCCAAAAGAAGAATAATCCATCTTATACTCAGCCTCAACCTGTTAAATCAAGGGATGCAACTATCAGAAGCAGTCAACAAAACTCAATAGATGAAAAGCATAATAAATATGTGCTCACACGTATAACACGAATAATTTTCATCTGGGTATACAGGGGGAAATAGTACAGAAAATTAAAATCTAGAGCCCCTCTACACAAGCAATAAATTGGCACAGTAAAAAATTAAAATAAAATACTAAAAAGAAAAGCGCATGTGGAAGATCTTTCCAATCACCTATGAGAAGGAGAGGAGCAACCGGCAAGAAAATAAAACAGCTAAATTAAATCTTATACTGTTCAAGCGAACTTTGTGGTACCTTATCGAAGCCCCAGATGCTATGCAGGTATAACATAAACACCAGTATAAACTAGCATAGTTAGTCCCGATAATACAATAGCAGGTATATCATTATCACCACTGTTGAATTTAATAGGACACCAACTCTTGGATAGTTTAATACAATGGGAGAGTCTCTAAAATTCCAGATTCATGCAAGATGCAAAAATTTCTATTTAAATATAAAAATAAAAACAAAACCTCACAGGACAAACCGACAAAGATATTAAAACTTCCTAGACCATGTTAGATCATCAAGTTCACAAATTGAAGTGGAAATGAACATAAAGTACTTTAAAAAAAAATTAAAAAAAAAAGTGTACCTTTCCTGTTTGTAGAGCAACTCTCCTCACGGCAGACTGCAAGATTTAAATTGAAGTCAGATTACAAACATTAAAATTATCCAAACACCAACAACACGGATGTATAGTTTAATTTTTTATTTTATTTTTTTATTCTGACAATTTTATTTTATTTAATTTTTTTTATTTTGGATGATAGTGGAAAGAAGGTTAGAGGGAATAGAAAAGAAGAGGAGCTCAGAAAGAAAGAATAGTTTTGAGATGGTTCCATCATAAAGAAACATTGATGAACCCTGATTTCCTTTCTTAAGATTGGAGTGGGAAACAGTATAACAAGGACAGTAACAGTGGCAACAGAAAACCAACAGGTATGGCAAATAACAGTAGTCTAAAGAAGTCAAAAGGTGTGTAGTCTACCTCTAATTATTTTTAACTAGAAGAGAGAGTGTTTTCGAAGGAAGAGTTGCAGAATAACTTGAAGTAGTATCATCAAGCAATGGCCTTGTTATAACTTGTGCACTAAACAGTTAATCATGCTTGATTCATGACATATTGAAGTTCTTACTTCTTCCAAGCATACCAAATCAAAACTCGAGGAAGAACTCACCTGGCCATAAAGACCAATTGATTCATAAAGAGTGTCATTTTTCCAATATAGAAGCCCCTGGAAAGAGACACATATTGATGTTAGTCTCCGGGAACACACACACATGTATAATCGCTTGTTTAGCACAAAACAACACCCACTTGGCACACTCAGAATTGAAACTTCTAAACTCAGCATAAGCACACTCAAATGACCCACCACTCCAAACCTCATTCGATATAATCGGAAAATTTTGGACGGCTCCAGCCACGACATGTAATTTAACAATATACATATTGAAATTTGAAAGCTTTACTTCTTAAATCTAGACTCATTGAACAACCTACAGATAAATTCAAGGGATAAACTATCATCGACAAAGTCACCCAATTGATTTTAATCAGCCTGATATGGCACATTAGCTTGATCATCTAAATCCTACAGTTGACCACTTCTTGTTGTGACAACATCATTACAATCCAATCTAATCAGCACGAACATTAGAACAAAAACTTATGAGCTAAGTCTAAAATCAACAAGTGAAAAACCCTAAATTCAGGAATTCAATGTACTCTTATCACACAATTCTAAACAAAATTATCATCAAATCTGTCATCAATATGCAAATCCCTTTCCCCCCAAGATAAATCATGAACTCATAACAATCAGAAATTCAACGATAAATTAAATTACAACAGAAAAACCCTAATCGCAGCCAACAAATTTCATGTAATTTAGCACAATGAGCATAATTTCTCAAATGTTTAATCAATTGCAACAATCAAAATTCATACATAATAACAGGAAACAACAACTTGAAAAATTCAAACCTGGGTAAAAGCTTTGGGATCATGGGGAAAATCATTAACAACATCAATGGAAAAAATCTGATTAGATTGAAATTTCTGGGAAATGTGAGGGAGTGCAACCCAGGCGTTCGACGAAATGCCAAAAAGAACAAGGACAAAGAGAAGAAGCGCAATTGGGATAACTCGAGTTAGCCATCGATAAGGAGAAGAAGGAGAGGGAGAAGGCATGGACGAGTGAGGAACTGAGTTGGATCGTTCAGTGAGTTTCTTCTTCTTTCTCTGGGTTCCACCACCTGCCATTAACGATCGAGTAGAGAGAAAAGTCCAACAACTTTCTTACATCATTTTTTAGGCAGTATGATGGTGCGTTACTAGACGAGGAATGGTCCATGTCTCTCCCAATAAGGACAAAGGGTGAGCATTTGAGCAAACATAGTTGAAAATTGGGGTCACCATTACCCAATTAGGGTTGGCATTGGTCGAGTCAAATGGAAGACCCATTTTAGGGGCGGGGTGGGATTGGGAGAGACATCTTGTTTGCGGCTAGACACTCTATGTGGTTGCTTATAAAAGAATAAAATAGTTCCTGTGATATTGACCGAATAACTTTTATAATACTGACCTAGTATCCCTTATAACAATGACGAAATAACTCTTGTAATACTTAAGGGTATGTTTTTACTAAATTGAGCTGAGCAGAACTAGATTATTTATGAGAAAAGGAAATTAAGAACTAAACTGAGTTGAGCTAAACTGAATTGTTTATGAAAGAAAAAAATTAAAAACTAAACTGAAATGAAATTAAGCTGAAGAGAACAGGTTTTAACCGAGTAACCCACATAACACAACGAAATAACGTTTGTAACACTAGTCGAGTAACCCCCATAACAAATAACAGTAATGAAGTAATCCTTATGATGGTTGGTCACACGATGTTATGTAAGTTTAAACTAATTTCTAAAATAAAACATTCTTATTACGAAGTATTTTTTTTAAACCACATGAACATTCTTACCGGCAAAGCCTAAAAACAACATTAACAATAATTCAGTTCAATCAAAATAAGTTTAGTTCAGTAAAAATAATTTCATTTAAGTAAAAATAAGTATAGTTCAGTAAAATTTGGTAACTTTTGTTTTTAAGAAAAATTCAGTAACTTTGAAAAAGAAATATAATAGAAATTCAACACAAACAATTTCAGTTTTGTAAAATTAATTTTAATTTAGTTAAATAATTTAAATTCAGCAAAAATAATTTCGGTTCAATAAAGATAATTTTAGTTTAACAAAATAAGATGAAGTGAATGAGTTCTTATAATTCAATCTAATTTTTGTAAATAACTCATCAATAATAATTTTATTATTTTAAATTGATTTTTACTGATACTAGTCTTGTGCCCGTGCGATACCCGAGTTATTTATTGATTTTTAAGATAAATTTTATATCTATATGCCAAATTTTAAAATGTATCATTGATACAAAATTAGTTAGGAAATGACTGCTTTTGTGATGATTTACTATCTAGTATGGATGTAATGACTAATAATAATGTTGGTGTAAATGTTCGATTTAATTTAATACATTAAAAAAATTAGCAAAAAAAAAAATTAAATAAATGTTCAAAGCCCATTGGGTTGACCCGCCAAAACTTTGGGAAAAAGTTGAACATTTATTGATTCGTAACCTGAAGTGACCCAATTCGAGATGACTCATGACCCAAGCTTAATTGACAGGTCTACATAGAAATAATATTCGATGTTTTATGCTTTAAACTACTTCTTTCACTAAAAAAAAATTATGATATAAAAAATAAATTTATATTATAATTTTTGAGCAATATAATTTAACAGTTTTTTTTGAATAAAATTAAAATTCAATTTACATCTGAAATATTGGTATTTTATCGAAAATAAAACTCTAAATTAAAAATTTTATCCTAAAACTTTATCCAAATAGAATTCTAAACTAATTTTTAATCTTTTGAAGTCTATTTAAATATATCAGCGCAACACTTGACGAAAAGTTAAGTGTTGTTATCTCATGACTTGGTTTAAAGTTTAGCTTTTTATATTAACTAGTTTTGTGCCCCGTGCGATGCCCGGGTTGTTTATGAAGTTGATCTAACACTCAAATTTTATTTTATTGAAAATAAAACTCTAAATTAACAATTTTATTCTAAAATTCTATCCAAATTTGATTCATAATAGAATTATAAACTAACTTTTTTATCTTATGAAGTATTTTTAAATCTATCCAACGTGGCGCGACATTTGGCGAAAAGTTAGAATGCCAAATAGTTTTGTGCCCCATGCGATGCTCGGGTTGTTTATTGAAGATAAATTTTCAATATATATGTCAAATTTTTAAATTTATCATTGATACAAATTAGTTAGGAATTGATGTGCTTTTATAACGATTTGCTATATTTTATCAAAAAAAAATTAACAAAATTATAATTTAATGTGCACCTCTAAAATATTGGTATTTTATTGAAAATAAAACTCTAAACTAACAATTTTATCCTAAAATTATATCCAAATAGAATTTTAAATTAACTTTTTAATCGTCTATTTAAATTCATCTAACGTGGCGCGACACTTGGCGAAAACTTGAAACCCCAAGTGTCGATGCCTCGTGACCTGGCTAAAAGTTTAGCTTTATATATTAGTTATATGATATGATATGATTATATAATTATCAAATATAATTTTTTAAAAAAATGTACAGTACAAATAGAGGTGGTTATTGGGTAGAGTAGCCCAATGATAATAAGGTCAGGGCCAAGCTTATAGGGCTTTTAATGGACAGAGCCCTTATTGGGTTGGGTCATATAAGGCCCGCTAATGGCCCGTGACCCGTATTGACCCTATAAAATGTGACCCTCTTTGACCCGACCCGGCCCGCAATCAATCCTGACCCGACCCGCCCAATAACCAGGCCTAAGTACAAAGTACTTCAATATTACGTACATAATATTTGACTATTTGTACGTAGATAAAAAAAAACTTGGTCGAGGAAAAAGTTACTCCGTAAACAAATGAATGATAATCCACAAAAACGTTTGGCTTCCCATTTTTCGTTACCCGTAATCTTTCATGTAAACATTCACGAAAAAACCGGGAACATTCCAGACCCAACTAGCTGGCTCGAACCTTCTCGAATTCCCCTTCTTAAAAAAAACACGATTCCATCAAAAAAGTAAACGCTCAAAACGCTGTCGTTTCACTTCAAAAAATTTCAAAAAAACCCACCAAAAAAACATAAAACACACTTCAAACTCTAGAGAAAGGTAGAACACTCCAGAACCATAAAGGCATAAACACATCCCATTCTCCTATATAAACCTCCCTTCCTCTACCTCTCTCCTCCATCACAAAATCTTCCATTGTTAATCGCAAGCATATCTCAAACCAATTCTCTAAATCGTAACCAATTTTCTCTCTCTTCTAAAAAGCGAAATTCCTAGGGTTTTTTCTGTTCTCTCGAAGGTTCATCAATGGCGGACGTAGCAATGGGTGAAGCAGAGACATTTGCATTCCAGGCTGAAATCAACCAGCTTCTTAGTCTAATAATCAATACTTTTTACTCTAACAAGGAGATCTTCCTTCGTGAACTAATCTCCAATTCTTCTGATGTATGTCATCTTTTTTCCTCTGGTTTTTTTATTTTTATTTGTTTTATGATTTTGATTTTGTGCATTTGATTGATGATGATTTTTGTGGTTTTGATTTTGTAGGCGTTGGATAAAATTAGATTTGAGAGTTTGACTGATAAGAGTAAGCTTGACGCTCAACCAGAGTTGTTCATCAGGCTTGTTCCTGACAAGGCTAACAAGACCCTGTCGATTATTGACAGTGGTATCGGCATGACTAAAGCAGGTAATGTATTTGATTGACATCAATTTATACTCGAATCATATTATGATTTATTTATTTATAATTTGTGTGAGTGTTTAAATCCATGATTTTTATTTTTCTGTAATTTAGCTTGGA
Source organism: Chenopodium quinoa (assembly GCF_001683475.1). Lineage (NCBI taxonomy): Eukaryota > Viridiplantae > Streptophyta > Magnoliopsida > Caryophyllales > Amaranthaceae > Chenopodium > Chenopodium quinoa. Next base: position 832,067 of record NW_018742987.1, on the reverse strand, counting down.
AATTTTCGATCATGCGATTCTTAATTTGTTTGCAATGACGATAATTTAGAGCAATTTTGTGTGTTATTGTTTGCATTGTTGTTGGTTCTACATGATTATTCTTCATATTTACCTGAGCCCTGAGGTTGAGTATGTAAATGAAAACGTAGATAAAAATACATGATTGTTAATATGTATTTTAATGGACATATTTTGAAGTTTCGCCTAGATTTTAAAGAAATTTCTCAGTTTTGTTCTTTAGTAATTAGAAGATCTGTATATTGTACCACAGTTGTATTTTTCTCGTAAGCTTCATATGTCAAATGTTATGAGCATAGCCGATTTGTGTTTTTGTGATGTTAGTTGAAACAAAATCATAAAACTGGACTATACATTGCATTATTTACAATGAAAAGTTCATTCCTATGTCAATTGTATGAAATTTCCTGGGTACTATAGTAAGACAAAATATATGTGTGTATACCAAAGATTTGTACTCATCATGAGATGAATTACTGCAGACTTGGTGAACAACTTGGGTACCATTGCCCGATCCGGCACCAAAGAATTCATGGAGGCATTGCAGGCTGGAGCAGATGTAAGCATGATTGGGCAATTTGGTGTTGGTTTCTACTCAGCTTACTTGGTTGCTGAAAAGGTCATTGTGACCACCAAGCACAACGATGACGAGCAGTACGTTTGGGAGTCTCAAGCTGGTGGTTCCTTCACTGTCACAAGGGACACTACCGGCGAACAACTTGGAAGGGGTACTAAGATTACCCTCTTCCTCAAGGAAGATCAGGTAAATTTTTATTGCCCACATATTATTATATTCATTGTTTTACATAATCTTTCTGTCTTGTTGATTAGCTTTGAGTGATGATTGTGTTTTTACAAACTAATATAGTAATTGCAAGCTAGAATGTTAAATTTGAAATCAAGGGTTAGAATAAATTAATGTCAGTAAGAATATGATTGTATGATGTTGTTCTCTGAGTACTAATGAATCTGCTGCTTTTATGTGCAGTTGGAATACTTGGAAGAGAGGAGGATCAAAGATCTTGTGAAGAAGCACTCTGAGTTCATCAGCTACCCAATTTACCTATGGACTGAGAAGACTACAGAGAAGGAGATCAGTGATGACGAGGATGAGGATGAGCCCAAGAAGGAGGAAGAGGGTGAAGTCGAGGATGTCGATGAGGAAAAGGAGAAGGATAAGAAAAAGAAGAAGAAGATCAAGGAGGTGTCGCATGAATGGCAGTTGATCAACAAGCAGAAGCCAATCTGGCTCCGTAAGCCTGAGGAGATTACCAAGGAAGAATATGCTTCCTTCTACAAGAGCTTGACTAATGACTGGGAAGATCACCTTGCTGTCAAGCACTTCTCTGTTGAGGGGCAGCTTGAGTTTAAGGCTATTCTGTTTGTTCCGAAGAGGGCTCCTTTTGATCTCTTCGACACCCGAAAGAAGCCAAACAACATTAAGCTTTATGTCAGGAGGGTGTTCATTATGGACAGCTGTGAGGAGCTCATCCCAGAGTACCTCAGCTTTGTTAAGGGTGTTGTTGACTCTGATGACCTTCCACTCAACATCTCTCGTGAGATGTTGCAACAGAACAAGATTTTGAAGGTGATCAGGAAGAACCTGGTGAAGAAATGCATTGAAATGTTCAATGAAATCGCTGAGAACAAGGATGATTACAACAAGTTCTATGAGGCTTTTTCGAAGAACATCAAGTTGGGTGTCCACGAGGATAGCCAAAACAGGTCTAAGTTGGCTGACCTTCTTCGATACCACTCAACTAAGAGTGGGGAGGAGATGACTAGCCTCAAGGACTATGTCACAAGAATGAAGGAAGGTCAGAAGGACATCTACTACATCACCGGAGAAAGCAAAAAGGCTGTTGAAAACTCCCCGTTTTTGGAGAAGCTCAAGAAGAGGGGCTATGAAGTGCTGTATATGGTTGATGCCATTGATGAGTATGCTGTTGGGCAATTGAAGGAGTATGAAGGCAAGAAACTTGTTTGTGCTACCAAGGAAGGGTTGAAGCTCGACGATGAAACTGAGGAAGAAAAGAAGAAACGTGAAGAAAAGAAGCAGTCATTTGAGAGCTTGTGCAAGGTGATCAAGGACATTTTGGGTGACAAGGTTGAGAAGGTTGTAGTGTCAGACAGAATTGTTGATTCTCCTTGCTGTTTGGTGACCGGTGAATATGGTTGGAGTGCAAACATGGAAAGAATCATGAAGGCGCAAGCTTTGAGGGACAGCAGCATGGGTGCTTACATGTCTAGCAAGAAGACTATGGAAATCAACCCCGACAATGGAATCATGGAGGAGCTTAGGAAACGCGCAGAGGCTGATAAGAACGACAAGTCGGTCAAAGACCTCGTCATGCTGCTATTTGAAACTGCGCTGCTTACCTCTGGTTTCAGTCTTGAGGATCCAAACGCCTTTGCTGCTAGGATCCACAGGATGTTGAAACTCGGGTTGAGCATTGACGAGGAAGAGACTGAGGATGCTGACATGCCTGCTCTGGAGGAAGATGCTGCTGAGGAGAGCAAGATGGAGGAAGTTGATTAAGCTGTTGATTTTCTTACAGAAATGTTTTCTACCATTGTTGATAAAGTGGATATATTCTAGTCTGACAAAGTTATGTTTCTAGTAGTAGTTTCCTAAGGGGAGTTTTTGGTCTGTGGCTTTAAGTGTCTTCTAGTATTGAGTCTGTTCGGTTTTCTATGTTGAACTTGGTTGTGTTGCTCTATATGTAACTTGGTCAAGTTCAATAATCAATAGTGAAGCTCTTTTGGTTGTTAATTCTTTTGATGTGCCTCTTTGCTCCTTAATTTGACAATTCTTGAACGTTTTCTAATCTGCCATTTTGAAACTTGTTTGTCTATTGAAAGCTGAAATTTACACAATCTCCTTGCTTTTAATTTAATGCCATTCTTACCTTACTGCTGCACATTGAGTCAGAATCTAATTGCTTAGATGCTCTGGATTTGGAGTCTTCTGTTCTTTGTTATAAACTTTGGTTTATGCAAACATTGAACTGTAGAAGTTTCAAACGGAAATGTACAACTGATACATGAAAAATTTGTGCTAAGATAAAGTGTCCGTCAAATTGAAATGAATTGCTGATAATCAATCTGTGATGATTTTGTTCCTAATATTGTGAAAGTCTTGTGAACAAAGTTCAGTATCAACATTGAACTAATGAAATCTTTCTACCATTTTAGATTCCTCTTCATTATTCTCGATTTTTAAGTTTCAATCGGGTCACTGGTCTGTCTAGTTGGTTCATTGAGTAGCAAACTTTTTCTCGGTCCAATTTGAGAATTCAATTGTGTCACTACTTTGTTAGTCATTTAGATGTTCTGGTAAAAAGAGCAAGTAATGAAAAAGACAATGCATCAGAATTTTTTTTAGTGTGCCTGATCAAAGTACTGTGTCTCTTTTTGTGTGTGTGGGAGGGGGGAGGGGGAGGGTTTGGTTATTTCCGAAAAATAAAATTATTAAAAAAGAGCCAATAGTAAAAATTCCTACTACTTGTTGTAGTTACACTCAAAATAAGAAGAAAAAAGAAGTAGCATCAGTAATTCATCAAAATAATAAAATTGGCCAGTATAAACTTTTTTTCATAAATTTCAAACAAAATAAGTTTATAATCACAAGTATAACGTTATACAGTATAAGATAATACAATTCCATTAAGTTAATTAGCTAGGTTTAATTAAAAAAGAATAGGTTAATCTTAGTTATACGAAGTTAATTGAATATGAGTGTATGATCGCAGTTTGTAAGTTATCATAATTACTTAGAGCAACCCCTTGATGAACAAAAAGAAGTCATTATCACTTTGTAATTTCGGACATCACTTTTTCATTCTTCCACTTCATTGTAATCATCCAATAAAATTACAATATTTACTCTAATTTTAAATCATATTCGCATATCCAAGTTTATGTGGCTAATAAATAAAACATAAAGAGAGTACAAATTTAGTATCAACAAAGACTAATATTTGCTAAAAATGCAGGAAAAGTTGAAAACTATAATAGCTTTTAATTTGTTTAAAGCTTATATTGAAAAAATATATTGTTTAAGAATAAAGATCCTCTCCCTATTTAGCGGTTTAAATGGTAAAAGGCACACTCTGTATATGTGTTAATAACTACGGAGTACTAATTTATTAAATATATCATCCTAATAGGCTAATATCAACAATGTACGAGTAGTAAGCTAATTGACATTTACAAGACCAAATTACAATAAATTGAGGTAATAAATATTCCGCGCATATCTTACTCATTTACTGATTTGCACTCTCCTTCCCTTCTCTCTCTTTTCCACTCTCCCTGTTTCATTACCAATTTTAGCAATCTCTTCACAAGCACAATTTTACTAAACAATCTTAAACCCTATAAATCTCCCAACACTCTTTCTTCCTTCATTTCTCACCCTAACTTTCAATTTCATCTCTCTTTCTCTTCATTTTTCTCTCAAATTCTACTTTTTCTTCTCCATTTTTCTGCAGAATTCTGTAAATTTACTCTACTTTTAGTTCGATCATCTTCTTCCTTCATTATTTTTTCTGCAATTCTTCAGTAATTCATCATTATTTTTCCAGTTTTTCGATTATTTTAGCTTCTGTAACGTCAAGGTTTTGCGTTTTTGGAGGAGAGAGAATTTCGAAGAATGAGCTGCGAAGGCGAATGTCGGAGCTGTGAAGTAGCTTTGAAATCGAACGAAGTTTCTGGAGGATTCCGGAAGTAAGATTTCTGTAATTTTTTGTGCTTCTGAAATTCTGCTGTACTGTAATTTGTACTGAAATTGATAATGTGTGCAATTTTTTGACGATTCAGAAATTCGAGGATTTCGTATTCAAGAGATTGCTTGTTGTCTTTCGCTGAAGTGAATTATACGAAAGCGTTACCTACTGGATTTGATCGGTCTATTCTCAGGTGAAATTCGCATTTTTTCAGACTAAATTTTGAATTATTTTTGAGCGCTTTTTTTGCTGTAATTATGCTATGACGATTAATTAATGTAATAATTCTGCAATATTATCAGTTATCACTCCAAAAACTTCGAAATTTGATGCAATGTGGCTTGTTGTTTACGCAATCGTTTCGCGCGCTAGTGTTCTAATCATATAGATTTATCTATTGCATGTAACAGTTCAATATGTAGTTATTTTTAGCATCTGTGCAACATTTATGTTTATTTTTAGATTATTTGTAGTTTTATGAAGATTGATGTTAAGTAAGTTTTTGTTTGAATCAAGTTTTACAAGATAACTGTACCTTTCAGTGTTTTTAGTCTTCTTGGAGGTTTTAGCTCTTATATAAGAAACATTTGATGTGCACTACTCCATGATGGCATGATGTGTATGTATTCTATATGTATATATAGAAATTGTATATACTCAACTTATTTGCAACATTCTGGTTAATTTTCGAATGAAATTTTGTTGATTTCGTATTCTATTCGTCATAAAAACTCATAACCGTGGCTGAAAGCATTATAGACTACGGAGTAGCTAGGTTGCAACGTTCTAGTTATAGCATGTTAACTGGATTCCACTATATGTAGTGTCCTACACAAAGCATAGATAGATCCAAGTGTAGACATGACCTTTTTATTAAATATTGAATTATTTAGGTCCAAAATGAAGTATTTAAGTATCATATCCAGTACAAGTATCCAAGATGGATCTGGAAGTAAATGAAGAATCAAAAGTAACATAATACTTACCGATTAATCACTTGTTGATTTCTTATTCTATACGTATCATTGCCATATATAGAGATTTTATGTACCCGCTCATTTGCAACATCTGAGTTAAGTTTTCCCATGCATGAATTGTTAATAACTTGTTCTTCATGTTATGGATGTGGCCTAAATCCTGAAACAGCTTGCTTTTTTTTTTTTTTTTTTTTTTTTTTTTTTAACTTGTGCAATCCTAGGAGTCTAATCAGATGGCTGCCTGTTTTTGCTTGTATGATTTTTCTTTTTCAGAGCCTCAACTCATTTCGCACAAGTTTGAGGGCATAGATCTTTCACGTATAATTCCTTATTAAATCTGCTTTTGAACAGTGAGCTGGATGATACTTGCAAGAGTGCACCTGAAAACCAGAAACTACCTGGTCTTGAATCAGTTTATACTAGCAGGACATGGGGTGATTCAAGTCGAGATTCATCAGAAAAGTGGGGCAATTATAATTTGAGCTCAAAGGACTGCAAGTTCACAGGTATTAACGCTATTGCCTCCTTTCTGCAATGTATGTATATGTATACACATATCTTTTGGCTTAATAATAATAGTCTCATTTGTGGTGGCCCTAATTGTAAGAAATTGGGAACAAAAGAAAGCATGAGAAACTATATAAAAATAAAACCTTTTTCTATGGGGAGGTCAGCCATTTATGTGTTAATGAACTTTTTTAATGAGCAACTGACAACTGGCATCTAGTCTGGGATATCGTTGAGCTCTACAATCTTGACCGATTTTATTCTTTGATTTAGATGGATTCTCATCTTTCTTATGGTTAATATTGAGGTAGCTAACTATCCATTTAACTAGCCATCTTAGCACCTCACTTGTAGCTACGCGTTTCTCTTCCATCTTAATAGGATTCAAAGTCAACAGATTTCTTTGCAAGAGTGCACTGTGCACCTGGACACTAGAAACTACAAGGTCATGGCTCAATATTCACTGGCAAGCTATGCAGTGATTTTAGTCAAGATTTATCTCTAAAAATGGGAAGTTTTAAGTTGAGCTCAAAAAACAGCAAGTCCTTATGTCGTATTGCTGTTACCTCCTCTCTGCCACACACAAACACACACGAGTATATCTTTCTACTTAGTAATAATAGTCTCTCTTATCGTGGACCCAAATTTTCATAAAGTGGGAACAAAAGCTAGCATGAGAAAACATAAGAATTTAATACACCTTTCTATTGGAAATTCAGCCATATCGATAAATCCTACAATTTTGATGCTCTTAATGTTGAGGCAGCTAACTAGCCTTCAAAGTGCCTCACTTGCAGCTACATTTTTCTCTTAATTGATAATAGGAAGCAAAATCAACAGGCTTCTTTGGTGCTCTTAATTTGATTGCATTTGATTGATTTTAACTGAATATTGCTTTTTTATGTGATTACTTTAAAAAAAAAAGTCGCTGAAGCATTTGATGTACCATGTACCACAGGTCATGCTCATAGCAATCAATCTCATCATTCCTGGCAAAAACCTGGAAGTACTGCTATTTTGACATCAATTCGAAATCCTGAACTTAATAGCATTCTAGGAAGCTGGTCTACTTCAAAGTTACCATCAGCTGGATCAGAAGGGTCAGTTATAAAACTTCCAGGGACTGATAGTGGTCTGCTGAGCAGGTGCAACGAACCATATCGTCCTCCATCATTTTATAAGGTCTGTTTCTCTTTGTTTATGTACAGAGAGGGGTAATAGGGATGAGGGGAAGCAGTTATTCTTTATTGTAATTTAGTTGCAGATTTGATTGTGGTTTAAAATGTTGATATAGAGATTTTCAAAAACCCTTTGTGCTTTGTTCAGGCAATGAATCATTCAGGTAAACTAAAATATGGCACTTCTAGCAATGGAATATCTGAATGTGCTGAATGGTCAAACAAGGCGAGGTCAATGGAGGGAAATTGGAGGAAAGGTGATTTTTTGTGTACCCTATGCTATGTATAGTGTCTTCTGTATTTATATAGGCTTTCAGGTTAGATATATTCATGATTTTATCTAATGTGGTACCTTAATTGCTGGTTCACTCCTAAGCTTTCATAACTTTTTGCTTATTCACAACATAAGGAGTAACGAGCAATTGTGGGCAATCCTTTATAATTTAACTTGATTTTGCCTTTCAATTTGGGCAATACATGAAAGGCAAAAACAAGTCAAACTAATAGATAGAAAATTCTGATGCAGATACTTGTCTAGTGCTGGAAGACCATTCAGCTGCGCCAGCAGTTACCAGCAACAAAAGTCCTTCACCTATCTCTCCTTCTATTCCTGGATCTGTTGAAAGCGTCTGTTCTATTGGGGAAGCTTCTGAAAAGTACCGTACAGAAGAAAATCCTGACCATCACCCTCTGACACAGGTAAGTATTGTAATTATAAAAAAAAAAAAAATCCCCTTTTCTCCAATCTACAAATTATTGCAATGCAATGAACACAAAGTGTGTGTTAGACTAGATGTCTAACTATTGCAAATATGTATTAAAGGAATGGCTGTTGTAGTGTCATACTGAATGACCAAGTTATACGCTAATTTGTTTTATTGGTGCAAATTGTTCACTAATCTGTTTATAGGAGATATATGATGCCGTAAGCTTCTCATACGTGTGATTGTGTGAATGTGCAATAGTAGATGATAATTTTTAAAATAAAATGACTAGATTTTACTTCAAAAGTTTTATTGCCATATTATTGTGTCAAAAATGAATTTCCTGTATCAATCTGCTATGCAATGATGTCTAAGCCAACTAGTGCTTCAGTTTCAGTTTACAAACCTACAAGCTATGTAATGACCGCACAATTTGCTTAAAATGGCTAAAAGGTGAACTTACTAATCTAGCTGTCCAATGGTGCAACAGTTTACTTCTAAAAACCAATTGATTGAAGTGGATTCTGGAGTGGCTATCAGTAAAGAGCAGTTGCAGCCTTTTCAGGGTCAAATTTTGGATGGAGGTCGGTTCTCTGCCCTTATGAATTTGGAAGAAGCAGAGGATATTGATGCTTACTTTCTCGATGAGGTATGCTTGTTCATCATTTCTGGTTGAACTCAAGGTGAATTTTATTAGTAACTTCAGGTGTTACTTTTGCAATCATGATTCTTGAGAGAGGAGTGATAAATGTCCTTCCCTTGCCATTGCATCCAAGGCCAATAGCCTATGTGAATTCGCTACCTCAAAGATAATCTAAATGAGCTTTAGTGACCAGTTACTCATTCCTATTCAAAATTATATGCCAGTAAATATTTAGTGCCACAGTATGTGCTTAATGTGTTGATTGCAAACTTATTTATTCCGTGCTCCTTGTGTGATTTTTTGTCTTGCTTTGAACTCGGCAGACTTGAAATGTAGCAATAAGTTTCGAGTCTTTGATCCCAGTTTCTCACCTGCTCTTTATTTTGATATAAATGATTTAAAAACCTACATGACATGCATAGTCAATATGTATTTGGATGAGCTGCCATTTATGTAATCCCACTTCAACAATCCAAATCCATCTGTTTCTGTGAATGTATCCATAATTAGGTTTTGTCAATCACCAAGGCACCAGGTTAGTTTTAATGATGAAACAAGAGTGTTTCAATGGGTAGCACTACATAATGCTATATTTGATATTCATGCAATCCAGAAAAAGAACTAGCTTTCTTTGGTATCAAATCAGCAACATAATTTCCTTCTCGTTTCATAAAGGTGACCTTTATATGTCTAAAAACACTTATACAGCACCCTGCAATGATTAGCAACATGAAAATAGCAATTATCTGTTATAAAAGGCTGGTGAATTAAAGAGAGAGCCTGTGAGTTGTCCAAGTATTATATAACAGTTATGTCAATAAACTAGGCCATTTTGTTAAAGTATGTTGCCTAGATCAACATATTATATACATTGCTATTAAGATTGGTTTGTTTGATAGCAAACCATCATTGTAAATTTGTAGTAAAGATCAGACCAGACCATAAATTATGCCAACACAATTATATTAAGAAGAGTACTTAATATATTCATTCTTGACCTTTGAATTTTCATCCTTGGCAGAAATATGATGTCATGGTGAATGGAAGAAACGGCTCCAGAACTAAATCAAAATTTATACACTGGTTTCCAGATAATGGTATGTTGTTACAACAGTGATCTCTCTGTCATAGACCCTCCTCCCTTGGCCTTTTAGTTTTAGCCTTTCGTTTCCTACTCTTTGATACCAGTGTTAATAATTCTTTTGCCATTCCTTACCAGATAATTATGATGGTAACATCTTGTCTGAGGCTGAGAGAGATGGGTGGAAAGTTTGGAGAGAACCTACTGGAATGTCAATGCAGGTGAATCCCTTGGGTCAAAAGAAGTCAAAGGAGGCAACAACGTATGGCCAGAAAGCTTCATTCAGGGAGAAATCAAAGACATGCGTTATTGACTGCCTTGACTCTGACAGTGTTGTGCTAAACTGTTGCTCTCCTGATCGCAAAAATCTTGATTCTCGGATTGTTAAAGAGCCTGAGTTGGAAAAAATAGCTGATGAAGCTGGTTCAAGTTTGGAACTCAATCTGCCAGATGAGGATAGTTTGATTACTGTTGATGGCATCTATATCTTTGAGCAAGAAGAGCCAAATAGTCCTGAGATCCCTATCAGAGGTGAAAGAGGTGTTTCTCCTTTCCGTGGTTCAAACAAGCTGAAAGGATCAGAAAGTGTGCAGGAAAAGTTGAGCTCACCAGATCCACAGTATCATGAACCTCAGATAAATTCCAAGAATCTATTTGTCCATCCTTCTGATTCCCTGGCTTGTGTCAGTACCCCTCCTACTATTCAAGATTCATGGAAGAATCGTTACAATCCCATTCCTTTTGCTCCTCCTCCCTTTGGTCAGCTGCCTTTGAAGCCAAATTATGATTCTGTTGAGAATTTTCTGTCACCCAAAATGCCACGTGCTGATGACTACTGCCCTGACCTCGACAAAATTCTGTCAGCTGATCCTTCAATCTATCATCAGTTTCTTCAGTCTCCAAGATACAATCAGGAGTCTAATGTGTTAAGAAGTCTTCCTCTCAATTATCAGACAAATGTGAAATCAGACATGTATATGGGAAAGAGAGGTAGTAATCGACAAATCACACTGATTCTCTATAAGCTGGTTCTACCTGATACGTGTAAACTTAATGTTCCAATTCTCTTTGTAGGTTTTCATGCTGAAGAGAGCAACAATTCTCCGATCAACCATCACCTCCAGATACAAAGGAAGTTGGCACAGATAAGTCTTGAAGCAGCTGAGCATAGGGCTTACAGTAAAGCAATCAGCAACCGTTTCTGGTAAAGATTCAGTAATACATAATTACTTAATTAGTAGTCTTGTGCTTTGCATGAAAATGAGCTTGTTTGTGAACATAAAAGTCGGGTATAGAATGTTGTTACAGTCAATAGAAGTATCAGTACACAGTCTGTGCTTTTTAGTGAAGTGCAAAATGTGGAAGGAAAGAAGAAAAAAAAATGGATTCATTAAAATTAGTTTCACAAAGTAGAATCTTATCATATGTAAATAAAATTAAGTGCGAATTGTGAATAGCCGAAAAAGGGCAGAGGTAAGGTTTTAGTATAAAGTAAAAATGTAAGTACCCGTTGATGTCTGTAGTCTATGCTACATAACCCCAAAGAATATATATATCCTCAATGAGAAGTATAGTTCACTTTTGGCAAGTTTTTTTAAGTACTCCTTTGCCTTTCTATGCTCTAACTGATCTCATTTTACAAGTAATTTTCGAATGAAACCATGAAACTGCATATTGTCTATGATGATGTGCTTGGTGCAATGGTGCACCATTTTGTGTGGGTATATTTGTAATGTATAGGATTATTTGATGAGCCAAGAGTCACTTTCTCATTTACCACTGCCTGCAAAACAAAATTTCCAGTACTTCTGATGATACAAACAACAAGAACAAAGCCTTAGTCCCAAAAATTCCAAAACTTCTGATGGTACAAAAATCTCTTACAATTTAACATTGATTGGCTATTATAATATTCAATAGTACAACTATGAACTATACTACTCAACCCTATCTCTAATCACACATGAACTTAAGCTTTACACCTAACGGAATAAGTAGACAATTTAACTAATCCAATATGAATAATATTTTTTTTTTCTTCTTTTTTGTAGTAATACTTCAATTAACAAATAACACAACCATTTGGATCTTCTTCAACGCTTCTTGCATAACCATTGTATCTTGAGTAAAGGGGATAATTGTAGTAAGAGTTAGTATAGGAGTTATGGGCCTGCATAGCATGTATAAAGTCAGACACTTGGACCACAGTATTGGGCTCCTCAGGATTCTTGGGCTTTTCGGGCTCTTTTGCTGGCCCAACTGTGACAATGTCAGTGTAATAGTTTTTCCTCAATTTCTTCACCACTGCCAGAGGATCCATGTCACCTATTACTGTCAATTTCTTTTCATTCATATTCATTGAGATTGAATCAATCCCTGCAAAAATAAAAACCTCAATTATTCATATTCAATTCTTTATTTAAAAAACCAATTATTCTTGAAAATATTGCCACAAAATGAAAGGCTATTTTGGGGAAAAAAGTGTACCAGGAATAGAAGAGACCAATTTTATAGCATTTTGCTTGTTATTATCATCTTGGATATCCAATTTCACCACCAACTTCTGAAGCAAAACCCAACGAAAACGAAATAATTAATTACATGAAAATAACAACTAAAAATTCAATAGCAAGATGAGATACTCGGGGTAATTATGTGTATATACGTTGGATCTTAAAGAAGTAGAGAATCTAACCTGCATTCTGTTATCCTTTTCTTGGTTCCTTACAATACTATAGAGGGGGAGATATGAGAGAGGAGATAAAAACAATTACAAGTAAGAGAGTAGAAAGCAATGACAATTAGTGTATTAAGAATGTAGGAAGTGATAAACATGAGTAGTCCTATTTATACGGGGAAGGGAAATGAAATTGACAAGCTTGTCAATGGGCGACAAAGTCCAAGTCTTTTGTATGTCCAAGTCTTCATTAGACTATGTCTTTGTGGATCTGTGAATGCCGCGTGTGTCAGTCGGGTAAGGCTAAAGGCGGCTTCCAATGTCTCCAACTTGTTGATTTTACGTGGATACACAGACACTGTTAAAACTTAATAAGGTGAACACACCTAAAATAAATGTTACGGAGTGAATTTCTTCATGTATGATTTCATTTTTAATCATCATTTCCACTTCTCAAACACCATATTAATTATTTTGTCCTCATTTTTCAATTATTATTTTTTATTTCAAGTGAGATTATCTAATTATGAGTACTTTTCTTAATTTACTTCTCGATTTCAAGTGAGAAGAAAAGTTTTTTCATGTCTAATGAAGCTAGTTTTAAAAAGTTCTAAATATTGATGAAAGATTGAACAGTTATTATCGTATACTATTGAAGTATTGATAATAAAAGTGACGCCTTTGTATTATTTTGTTTATGTGTTTGACTACGGAGTACGAGTAGTACGTATATACTCCCTCCGTGTTGATGAGACTTGAACCCGAAATCTCCTTAAGCGACATTAAATTGTTTATCACGTAAGTTAACTTTTGTTGAAAATATATTACTTGTCATTAGTTAGACTCGTACCAAAATTACAAAGTCGGAACTGACTGTGTCATGTTAATCCAAAATGATCTGCATCATATGGTCAATTTGTCCAAAAAACATCTTGTTGAGAAGTTTCGAACTCTTTGCAATCGTACTTGTCCAGCCGTCAACATAGTAACATGGTCTTTTGGCATTCGCTTTTCCTAACCTTAATAGGCCTTGTTTGGTTGACATTCTAAACTGGAGGAATTGAAAATTCATGGGAATTGAGAAAATAAGGAGTTGTTTGGTTGACATAACAAAGCAAAAATAGGGGAAGTGGGAATTCATGGGAATTTCAACTTCCCACAAATAATGGGAAGTAAATTACCTAGCCTCCTAGATAAACCAAAATTCATGAGAATTCTAATTTCCCTTATTGCCAACCAAACACATTTAAGAAATTCCTAAGAATTTCATTAAGGAATTAACTTCCCATAAAATATAAATTCCTATGGAATTAAATTCCCACGGGAATTAAATTCCCACATCAACCAAACAACACCTTACTTATAAACTACTTCCTCTATTTTGTTTACCTGAAACAATTTGTTTGTCAATAATTTCAATTCGTTAATAATACAAAATTAATTACAATTATCATTATGTGAAAATTATGCAATTCTAAAAAGTTGTTATTTTAAATTAAAGGATAATAAAAATATATAATAATATATAATTATAGAGTACATAGACAAATTAAGGGTTTTAAGTATTTTAACCGTAACTTAAGTTTTTTGTTGAATTTGTTGATCACTTAATCCTATAACACGATATTAGAGTTAAAAAGTCACGAGTTTAAATTTTATTCATCTTTCATTTTAAGTGATATATAAAGTTAAGTATGGGAATTTATGTTGCATTTACATTTTGAGCCCAATGAGAGTGGAGTGTTTAAAAAATACCTATAGATGGATCAAAATAAGTAGCATTGAATTTTAATACCACTATACAATATACATGAAGTATAATACACCAGACATTTCAATATTGACCAATTCTTTGAAGAATACGGGTGTTTTTAAGATTTACCATCTTACAAAAAAAACTTAAAATTGCTTTGTATTATTAAAATGGCTTTTGCACATGGAAAGAGCTTTACAGCTAAGTGGACCAGTAATTTAATTCATTCACTATATGTAGTTAAAAATAATACAAGTATACATATTCTGCTCCACAAAAGTCACAATAGCGATTTCTACCTTTTCAGGCAATTTCACTAATTATTTATCCACTGTTTTAGAAAAGCTCTTAAAGTGAAGCTTAATTACTTAAGTTTGAAAAAAAACTCCCAACTTACTAGCTAGAACCGGGAAAAACTAAATTAAGGAGAAAAGAACGATTTTGTTCTGGAACGGAGGGAGTACTACGTAATTAACAAATAACGCAACCGGTTGGATCTTCTTCCACGCTTCTTGTGTAACCCTTGTATCTGGAATAGCATGGATCAGTGTAGGGTGTGTAGTAAGTGTTATGCGCATGCATAGCATTAACATAGTCAACCACTGGGACTACAACTTTGGGCTTCACAGGCTTTTTGGTCACTTCTTTGGGCTTCTCAGGCTCTTTTGCAGGCCCAACTGATATAATTTTAGCACTATATTTCTTCCTTAGTTTTTTCATCACATCTACTGGATCCATCTCCCCTACAACGGTCAATTTCTTTTCCTTCATGTCCATTGAGATTGAATCAATCCCTACAAAAAATTAAAACCCAATATTAAAAATATGCCACATTTTAATGGAAAGCTATCTATTTATTCTGAACATGGAATTACCAAGAATAGAGGAGACTAGATTTATAGCCTTTTGCTTGCAATTCAAATCATTGTGGACATCCAATTGTAGCACCAATTTCTGAAGTAAAACCAAAGTTAAAAAAAAAAAAGACAAATTAAAATTACTTTATTAACACTAACATTAAACAGATAGCTAGGAAAAGAGGTGAATTGTAATTATATTATTATAATGTTACATTCATCTATTAGAAGCGAAACTAAAACAAAACAGTTTATAGAATAAAGACAAAGAAACAATGTTAAAAGGTTTAACCTGCATTTTAGCTAACCGGAGATTGTACAATGTAGGGAGAGTGATAGATGAAAGTATGAAAGTGGTGAAGTAAGAACTAAGAAGTGTAGCATTATCATGTGCAATCATGAATATTTATAGGGAGTCATTGGCCGACTCCAAAGCCGCAAAACAAGTGAAATAGATGTTAAAAGCCATGTCATTTTTATTAATTTTATACGATTAGAAAATTTTGATTATAATAATTCAGGTTTGATAAGTTTAGTTTTTATTATTATTTAATAATTCCATCTTTATAAAATATTCTATTTCGAAGCCCTTCCTAACCCCCATGCCTACCCCTCCGACTGTCCCGACAGCCCTCTCCCATAGCGTCGGCCGATCAAGACCACTCCCCCACCCGGACAACCCAGTTCGCAGGGAAGTCGGTTGGGTCGGCCAGCGTAGGGGAGGAGTTTGGGCTCGCCGACCTTCCAGTGAGGGCTGCCAAATGGTTGGGGTTGGGCTGGCCTTTATTTTTTAATTGTTTTTTTAAAAAATATTTTATTTTATTGCTCCTTTGTCCTTACTCGTTGGTCATGCGCTGTTCTTACGTCATTCATATGCCACGTTGAAATTTCACAGTTTCCAATGTCTCTAGCCTTTTTTTTTTCTTCCAAAGGTGTTAATTATCCCACGAGTATTATGGCCATTATGGGGATTTGCTGATCTAAATGAGTTTTTTTTTTTTGTTTATTATTTTTTTATTTTTTTATTTTTATTTTTTTAAGGAAAATGTTACCGGCAAAGTACTTTGTGGAATAGAATCTAAATGAGTTTGTCATCTCTACAAGAGAATAAGGTACTCCATAATTTCCTATCCTTGTATTTCCTCCTTTATTTTTTAGTTGATCTGCATTGACTTGTATATTATTGACCACTTCTTCTTTAATCATTTTTTATGAATAATATATATTTAAGGGTTATTTTTTAGTTGATCCGCTTTGACTGATACATTATTCACCATTTTTTGTGAATAATATGTAAAGAAAAACATATTCATGTAGGTCTTTTCAAATTCGTATTAATCAATACTAACATAATATATATAAGTTTTAAAGAGTGAAAGACAACTTGAATGGTTAGAATATCTCGTTCGATTCCATAAGTTCTTGTGATCGATTCTCATCACTCGTCTTGTGGCTCTCTAAACACCCAAAAATGACAATAGTAAGAGTAACTTCTCTACCTTATAAAGTGGAACCACCTCTCTTCATTCTCCAATGTGCGACATTCACAAGTGGGATACATTGGATTTTAACAAGATTATTAATTTTCATTTTTCCTTTTTTTATTTTATTTAGTCGGGTTTAGAGAATTTGTTTTATACTCCCTCCGTTTTTAAATACTTGCTCCATTTCTATTTTTTGCACTATTCATTTGGATGTTTCTACTATGGTCATCTTAAGTATGACTATAGCTATACTTAAATGTCATTGGTTGATTTTAGATTTATTTTTTTAGCTTGGTCAAATCTTATTTAAGGGTAATTAAGGTATTTTTCTTCTTTAATTCATTGTCTTATTTTTCAAATTTCAATTAATGAATTTCTGAAAATATTATTTTAATTTTCGAATTTATTTTATCTAAATCTAATTTTAATAAAATCTAAAATTAAGATTAAAAAAATAATAAAAAAATCGAAAATTTGTTCTTCGTCGTTATTCGATGTTCATCAATGTTCTTCCTAGTTCATCCAAATTTTTCATCAAATAATGAAATCAACCACGATTTTATGTTCCATGTACCTTAATTTCAATCGCGCATCAATTGAGATCGAAAAATAGGCTTGATTTATACAGCCATTGCGCAATTTTATGGTACACATAATCGGTTTCTATCATCCTGTGGGTGAATTCTTAATCTTTGAATTATAGATTATAGTTGTACAAAATCAAGCATCGGATTCGAAAATAGCGTTTAAGGTATAAGAAATAAAAAATTTTAAGTTTTTCGGTAATATATGTTCGTCATGAAAGTCTGAGAAGAAACCGTATCACATTTTTTTTCACAACTTTTTTTGATCCAAAAAATCGAAGATCGAATTATAAACACTGTTTGTGATAAAGGTATTGACCCAAATACAAATATGACATAACCTTAACTAAATTTTATTAATTATAAAAAGATAATGACCAAACGTAACATTGGACATTTCCAATTATTATAATAGAATTTACTTCGATGGTAATTTATAATACGATGAACCTGGACAATGATTCGAACTAATCAATAAACAAAAATTATGGAATCGATATATTTTAAGTATAGAAATTGCATTTTAATATTGGAAATCACTTATTCTAATCATGATCTTTTCCTAAATTTCTATCTTTTTAAATTTTGAATAGATTATATATTGGAAATCAGTTATTCTAAATAGGATATTTTCCTAATTTATTATTGTAGACACCCATTTGTGTCTCCCCAAAACCAAACCCAGTGATGAGTACCTTTCACGTCGAATCATAATCGAATGAAACGAAAGTGTGGAAAGGTCTAGTGTTGCGGAAAGTTTTTATTTCTTTTCTCTTTTTTCTGTTTTTGAAAACTTTATTTTTAAGAAAATAGCCAATCCAGTTTGGTTGGTCCATGATATGGGTCCAATAGTGGTGTAGTTGGATGGGGTTTGCAAAGACCTTTCCAACGATATATTATAAGCCCAATTCCGATGAATATTGAGGAAGTTATGGCCAATTTACTAAACTGGGCCCGGTTTGAGCTTCATGTGCGGCCCAATGATCTAGTGGAGGGCCTAATATGATTTATCATTCCTAATGCAATTAGGAATGGTTTTAGTCTTCTAGATTCTTCTAGAAGGTTCTTTTCATTCCTAATTCAATTAGCATTGATAAGTTGACTTTGTTGACTTTTCAGTGTTTTAATCAAAATTAATTAGCATTTTCGAAGAAATTATATTATTTTATCCTCCAGTACGGTAAACTTATCGTATTTTCGAAAACGCGTTAAAATCAAGACTGGCGTCCAACCCTAGGCCTTGGCGCCAGGCGCTAGCCACTGGTGTCTGGCGCCAGCTAGCCAGGGTTGGCGCCAACCTTGTTTCCTGAGCGTCGGACTCTATTTTGTTAAATTATCTTTTTTGGCTGATTTTCTCTATAAATGTCGTATCAAAAACTCCATTTTCATTCACGAATTCTCATCAACAATTAGTTTTAATTAGCTTTTATCAACAATCATTAATTCTTTAGCATTCTTTCATTCATCTCTTTCTTACCTTGTTTTTCATACAAAATTCCGCATTCACAAGATCTAGAAACACCTAGCCATATTCGAAGTTGCCTTCGCCCTAGACGTGAAAGGTTTTAATTTCTAAGGGTTTGGTCCCAAATCTCTCTTTCAATTATTTAATTTAATTGTTTTGATTATTATTTTCCTTGAAGTTACTAACGTGTGTATTTTGTTATTAGAAAGAGGTACGAAGCATCAAAGTAAGTACTTTAATTGATTTATTGATATTATGATGTAGAATTCATGTTTATATTGTTATTATGATATTCCTAGTATCATGTCTAGGGTAATTTCGATATTAAATATGATTGCTATGATGTCTTTTATTCTCTTCCTAATATTTATGATTGTTAGTATCATGTTAGGGTTAAAGATTTGATTTTTATTGCTTAGTGACATGCTAGGGTTTGTTATTAATCTTGTTAGTATCATGCCTAGGATTTTGCTTTTATGCTTTAACATAAATATTATTATAATTATGATTATTATGATTATTATTAACTATGATTGCTATGGTTATGATATTCGTTATTGTTCATGGTCATTATAATTTGTTATAATAATGGTTCATGATTATTTATTATTTATGATTATTATTGTTGCTTGATATTATATTTGTTATTGCTTGATCACCTTTATGCATGCTTAAAGGGAATTTGTACTTGCAATCACGCTTAATAAGATATTAAATAATCTTGTTAGGGTTAATGTGATTATAATTTCAAGTGATCGCTAATAATAGTTTATTTGTGCATTACATTCAACCAACATAGATAAACAGGTTTAGGGTAATTCTATTGATTGCATGTTAATCAGAAAGCGCACATGAATACGATCAGAATAAAGTAGAGGTCTATTATTAGGGCAGGTTCAATCTCTTTTAGGTTGGATTTGTACCATCATCCTCGAACCCTTATTTGGTTCATGACCTTATGGAGTTGACGATCTCTTGGATCGTTAAGGGGTGTAACCTTCATCTCGTGAACGGTTTACAAGTTCCTAAAAAACTTGTTGGCGACTCTTTTGCTCTATCTTCTTCCCTTTTGGACGCCACCGTACTTTAGTGTATGATCACAGTGGGGTTCAGGCTAGTGGGATTTTTAAGGCTTGAAATTATTCCCTACAATTATCTTTAAAAGGTAAATGATTTTTATCTTTTAAATTTTAAAAAATCTTTACAAACAACAGCGTTAGGGTTCTTTGCTTCACATCTTTATCATCCTCGCATACTCTTTTCAACCGAATTTGTTTCACAGTTTGCACAATTATTTTTGGTATTCACAAGAGTTGAATATGGTTGAAAAGAGTATGCGAGGATGATAAAGATGTGAAGCAAAGAACCCTGACGCTGTTGTTTGTAAAGATTTTTTAAAATTTAAAAGATAAAAATTATTTACCTTTTAAAGATAATAAATTAGGAAAATATCCTATTTAGAATAACTGATTTCCAATATATAATCTATTCAAAATTTAAAAAGATAGAAATTTAGGAAAAGATCATAATTAGAATAAGTGATTTTCAATATTAAAATGCAATTTCTATACTTAAAATATATCGATTCCATAATTTTTGTTTATTGATTAGTTCGAATCATTGTCCAGGTTCATCGTATTATAAATTGCCATTGAAGTAAATTCTATTATAATAATTTGAAATGTCCAATGTTACGTTTGGTCATTATCTTTTTATAATTAATAAAATTCAGTTAAGGTTATGTCATATTTGTATTTGGGTCAATACCTTTATCACAAACAGTGTTTATAATTCGATCTTCGATTTTTTGGATCAAAAAAAGTTGTGAAAAAAAATGTGATACGGTTTCTTCTCAGACTTTCATGACGAACATATATTACCGAAAAACTTAAAATTTTTTATTTCTTATACCTTAAATCGCTATTTTCGAATCCGATGCTTGATTTTGTACAACTATAATCTATAATTCAAAGATTAAGAATTCACCCACAGGATGATAGAAACCGATTATGTGTACCATAAAATTGCGCAATGGCTGTATAAATCAAGCCTATTTTTCGATCTCAATTGATGCGCGATTGAAATTAAGGTACATGTAACATAAAATCGTGGTTGATTTCATTATTTGATGAAAAATTTGGATGAACTAGGAAGAACGACGAAGAACAAATTTTCGATTTTTAATTTTTTTTTTAATCTTAATTTTAGATTTTATTAAAATTAGATTTAGATAAAATAATTTCGAAATTAAATTAAGAATTTCAGAAAATCAATAATTGAAATTTGAAAAATAAGAAAATGAATTAAAAAAAGCAAAATACCTTAATTACCCTTAAATAAGGTTTGACCAAGCTAAAAAAATAAATCTAAAAACAACCAATGAAAATTAAGTATAGTGATGGTCATTTTGAGAGTGACCATACTAGAATTTTTATATTCATTTATCCTACTTTGACTCATATTTGTGATTTATACCTAAGAAAAAATATAGTCTTGTGGTACTTGTTGAAATTATCTCAATGAATAGATTATTAATTTTCAATTGTTAGAATTTATACTTATTTTTTATTAAAGATATTAGTGATCAAAGATTATCATCGACATACGTGTCTAAGAAAAATGGAACAAGTATTTAAAAACGGATGAAGTATTTGTATACATTTGTTGACTCATTGATGAGTTCCACATTTGTAAAAAAAAAAAAAAAAAAAAAAAATCTAGTTCACTTAAATGCATTTGCTGACTCATTGATGATGCAATGATGGTAGTTCACTCAAAAACAAACCTATAATTCTTTACTTGTATTTAGTACGGATTATAATATTCTTTCAAAAAAAAAAAAAAGTACGGATTATAATATGATATGATATACGACGAGTAATGGTCTAATGGGCACATGCACCAGCTAAACTCATACAGAGTATTGTTCTTCAAATTTTTCCAGTAAACTAAGAGTAGGAGTAATAAACAATGGTATCTTTGTTTGCGTACCGATTATATTAAAAAAAAAAAAAAAAAAAAAAAAAAGGTAAGTAGAATTTTTTTTTAGGAAATCCCCTATTGTACATGCATTGGTGTGAGTGTGACTTGCTATTAAACATTACTACTCCGTACTTGCCTAATAACTAAGTTTTTATAAATAAATACCCCATAATTCTAATTCGTGCTATGCACGATTTGTTTAATGTAATTAATGATTAAGGGGCCTATTCTGTTCAGCTTAATTTTAGTTTAGTTCACTTCAGTTCATAATTTTCTTCTCTTATAAACAATACATTTCAACTCTATTCAGTTCACTTCAATTTAGCTGTTTTCAATAAATCAGAATACGCCCGAGTTATTTTCATTTCAATGGCCACATGTTCGATGCAAAATTGCATGTAGCAATTAAATGTA
The DNA here is from genome assembly GCF_001683475.1 of Chenopodium quinoa. Classification (NCBI taxonomy): domain Eukaryota; kingdom Viridiplantae; phylum Streptophyta; class Magnoliopsida; order Caryophyllales; family Amaranthaceae; genus Chenopodium; species Chenopodium quinoa. The sequence goes on along the minus strand of NW_018742987.1, from coordinate 810,016 downwards.
TCCACAAAATTCAGAATTCATAGTGTCATGCTAAATTGCAAATGACAAAATGACTTGCATCTTCAAATTGTCAACTTAATCTAACTTTCGCTTGAGAAATTTGAATTCTTTGAAAACTCTGCCCGCATAACATAGTAAGGACTAACGAGTATGTAAAAAATAATTTGAGATCGACTAACATAAATCACTAACTATTAATGTATATTTAAAGAGAATGGGTAGAAAGCCGGATAAACTTATACTTTTTAACATTAGTGTTTGTTAATGGTATATAGAGGTGAAAGATAAGCTGTTTCGTGGTGAGTTTTATTATAGACAACTATTCCTTACTTATTAGTGAGCAATTGGACATGGAGTTTAATAAAAATAGGAATATTTATTACAAAAATTTTCAAATCTTTGAAGGAAACAAATGTGCTAAGTTTTAGCATCTTACAAAAAATTACATAAAATAAATAATAATAATAATTTTATACAATTTTTCAGAGCGTTTTTAATGCTTATATATAGCCCTAAGGGCTATGTATAGCATTACCCTAATAATAATAATAACAATAATAATAATAAATTACACCTATACCGCTATACGTAATCCACATTTACTTTTCTGATAAATGTTATTCACCTATTTATGACTTAGGAGAGCTCAGAGCTATTTAATATTAATATAAATAATGAATATATCTAACCAAAAAAAAATAAAAAAAATTGAAACATTGTTATGAAATAGAGGGAGTACTCCGCCTCGTAGTTAACAAATAACGCATCCAACTGGGTCTTCTTCCACACTTCTTGCATAAGCATAACCATTGTATCTAGAATAGTATGGATCAATGTAGTAGGTGTTACTCCCAAAGTTATGGGCTTGCATTGGATGAACATATTGAATCACTGGGACTCCAGATTTGGGCTCCTCGGGTTTTTTGGGCGCTTCTTTGGGCTTTTCAGGCTCTTTTGCAGGCCCAACTGATATTATTTGAGATGAATATCTTTTCCTTAGTTTTTTCACCACTGTTATAGGATCCATGTCTCCTATTATTGTCAATTTCCTTGCCTTTATATCCATTGAGATTGAATCAATCCCTACAAAAAATTTAAACCCAATTTTAGATTTTTTTTTTTTTTTTTTTTTTATAAAAAAGTATTTGACTTTTTAAAATAAAAAATTTTTTTTAAAAAAAAAAAAAACCAAATGCCATGTTATTATGAAAAGCTAGCTAGTTATTTTGGGACGTATAGAATTACCATGAATAGAAGAGACTAATTTTAGAGCCTTTTGTTTGCAATTCAAATCGTCATGGACGTCCAATTGTAGCACCAATTTCTGAAGGGAAAAAAAAACATTAATATAAGAAAAAAATACGAAATAAGCATTATTTTATTATATTGACCATAAACATCAAATTTAAAAGGTAAGAGATCTAACCTGCATTTTTGCTATGTTTTTGCTTTGCTTGATTGGAGAATTTCACACTTTAGAAAGAAATTAAAATGATGATATTGTAAAAGAGAGAGTAGAAAGTGTTGAAGTATGAAGAATAACAAAATATGTGCAATATTTATATGAAAATAGGGAAAGTGGAAATTGAATCAAGACTACTTACCAAGTCAACTGACTAATGAAAGCCAAGTCTTTTTTATTTATTGTAAGCCTTGTTTTTAATCTACCTTTGTACTGTCATAGTGTAAATGCCGCGTGTCAGGCTAATCAGGTGAGCCCAATGGCAGCTTCCATTTTCGTCAATTTGTCATTTTTAATTTTTGTTTTTTAGTCGTATTTTGGTTCTTTTGGTGATTATAGTGATAACCAGATCATGATTCATGAATGTGATCTCTAAATTAGACTTATACAAGTAACTTTTCTCGCCTACTTATTTATACTAACTCCGATTTTTTTTTATTTTTTATTTTTATTTTTTTTTTTGCAATTTGAGATATTATTTGAGAGATATAAAATATTTCAAAGTAACAACTAAAAAAAATCAGAGGTAGTATTTATTTTAAATACACACTTAAGTATTGATTTGATTAGTTTGTAAATTATTGATTTTGTTTATTTGCTATAAGTTGCTTTATTAGTTAAGATCAGACTCATTTTAGGTTTTTATTTCTATGTGAGATTTGAGTATTTCAAAGTCCGTAATCACTAGATTTGATATGGTAAGGGATTGATTTAAGCTACCTACTTAGCTTAACATTAAGCAGTTATGCACGTTTCGTGTTATAGCATATCTCAATCGTAAAATGAATTACTTGAAAAGTAATAATCAAATACAAGTAGGTGTTAGAGGCGTAAAACAAATTTGTAGCGTGCTTACAAAATTGCGAATACAAATTAAAAGTAATAATCAAAGTATGTCCCACAAAGTATAGGTGATAGAGGCGTATAAATGCAAATTGCCCAAGGAAGAAACGATGACTTCATCATCGTCAACGTTAGTCGTCAATGAATTACGCGTCAAAGTCTTCTCGTTTTCTGTTTTGAAGTTTCTTGCCCCTTGCCTACGTTCTAGTCGTTCCTTTTCCTCAGCCATCATTATTGACCTTTTTTTCCTTTACGACGACATGCATTAATATGTTATTTACTACTCTAGTATTCATCAACTAACTCACGGTGTAGATAATGTTAGATAGTTTACCCTTAATATATAATATAAAACCACGAGTAAAATTCTTTTAGCACCATGTTTTCACCCACTAAACACGTATTTTTTAAAGTAAGACTCTATACGTGTTTTTTGAATTTATGACCAGAGCAGATCACAGCAGCTTAAAAGAACAAGGCCTTATTCAGGCAAATATACTTGAAGAAGTGCCTCATATATATTAAGAAGCTAAGACTACACGCGCATAGAAAATTAAAAACCAATTGTATCTTTATATGTATATTGTTTATACGTATGTGTTGATAATTAATTTAATTAGTTAATCAGTTATGAAGAAGTATATAGCTCCATATATTGTAAATGAATGAAATATAAGGGGATTGAAAAAGACTTGTACTACTTGATATTACTAGTCCATTACTTCCTCTATATCTTGACAATATTATTTGTTTTTCAATGATCATACTATTCATACTTCATCCATTTAATATTAATTGAACAAAAGGGTATTATTTGTGAGATATAAAATATAATTTTTTTTCCAATTAATATTTAACGGAGGTAGTAGATAGTTGATAATTTGGTATGGGTATTATTAAACATCATGCATCAAATGAATTATTGTCCTCATTAGATTCTTATCAACACACAATTCCAAACTTGAATATCGATTTGGTAGTGCATAATTAAACATAACAGTCAAAATTCTTAAAAAATGTCTTAATTAGAGACATCAATATCATGCAAAATCACATATTAATTAAGTTGATTGCGAAATAGGGAAATGGAATATAATTTACTAAAGAGACTAAAATTGATTATTGGCATATTTAACAGAGAACAGTAGTAAATTGTCACAATTTGTACAACAAGTGTGAACTTGGAAAAGTGAGTGGAACATTATTTGTTAGGTGATCAAACGTCTTGGGTGGGGTTTTATACATTGTCACATTTTTACAATGACTCAAAATTAAATGCATGTAGGAAGTGGTTAAGACTAAAAAAAGAACTACTTTGGCAATATTTAAATTAGTTTTTTCCTTTTTAGGAAGAGGAAGAGTACAAGAGTAAGATTAATCATTAATTAGCCTTTTTTTTTCATGGTAATACAACCTAATTTATCAAAAACCTAATTAGAATATTTTATTTAAAAGAATTTATCTCTAGATCCAACTTCCAAATTATTATTGTAACATTTTATAAGTTTTACTATATAATAGATGATAAAATATATTAATATTATAAAAAAAGATTTGAATTGACAAACGTAAAACTTCATTAACTAGAGAAATTATGTTTTATACAATTATACCTTACACATTATTGGCTTATTGCTGATAACTATACATTAAGCATCTCTACCACACTCCAATTAAAATACAAGGCAAAACTCATAAAATGACTAAACATTATTAATTGTCATTAAGCTTTGAAAATTAAACTATTTAACAAATAACACAAGAGTTTGGATTTTCTTCCACACTATGATTGCTAACAGGATGATAATGAACATAATAGGGAGGTGCGTAAAAGCCCGTTACAGCCTCACCAACTTGGGCCTGACTTTTGGGCTCTTGTTTCTTGGGCTCATCTTTTTTCTTCTCGGGCTCTTTTGCAGGCCCAACTGAGACAATTTCTGTATGATACACTTTCCTTAGTTTACTCACTAATGCTACTGGATCTATGTCTCCTGTTAGTGTCAATTTTTTCTCCTTCATGTCCATTGAGATTGAATCAAGCCCTACAAATTCAATGTTAGCTTGTCAACATACCCTTTTCACCATTCATTTAATTAGATTATTCAGATCAAGTCCGTTTAATTATATTTGGGTTATGAGTCATTCAGATTGAGTCTAGTCAAATTAAGACACTCTTACTACTGTTACGAATATGATATTGTGATAAATTAGAATTGAGGAAATAAATCAACTATTCATACCAGTAACAGAAGAGGCCATCTTCATTGCCCTTTGCTTGCACTTCTCATCATGAACATCCAATTTCAACATCACTTTCTAAATGGTTCAACAAAAAATAAGTAGTATTAGCCTTAAAACAACATACTTGTACATAATGAGTTTTTTTTTTTTTTTTTTTTTTTTTTTTGGTGAAAAGAATATATAATGAGTTTAGTCTATAGAACAATTAAAAGAGAATTATTATTATTATTATTATTATTATATTGAGATTTGAGAATGGGAAATAAAAATAATACGTTCAGCAATCATCAGTCATCACACTTCTAAAAGTACTATTCCCTCGGTCGTGATTTATTAATAGTCATGTTAATAGCGTAATTAGACAATACAACATAAAATTAACGACTAAACGGGATAGAGGGAGTAATAACAATAATACATAATACGAATGAATTGATGATGAATCAGCAAAAAAAAAAAGGGAAGAAATAAAAAGAAATGGCATCTTATGACATACCTTCATTATTGATAAGGAGAGTAATTCGAGATCTGCGTTGAAGTGTTGTAGAATTTGTTCCTAGATTGATTAAGAGAAAGATGAGGAGTTTGAGAAGAGAAAGAGTTACTATACGTAATAAATAAAAGAAGGAAGTGTATTTATATTGAGATGTAGTCAATACTGAGTCAACCAAATGAAGGAATTTAAAGCAGTGGGCTCGACTAGTGTACTCGTACTATCCACCGTCGACTCTTAATAATAATAACCCTTTTGCCGTGTGGAGTTGGATCTTGGATGTGGTGCCGTTCTTCCTTTACTTGCCTTCTTTGGGAAGCTTTGCTGCCTTCTTTCAGGATTTTAATATTCATCAATAACTATATACGAAATACTAAAAGACACACTAACAATAACACGTGTTATCACCATATGATCTTGGCCAGAGCAAATGGTGTGATCTCGAACTATATTTATGTGATTCACTAAAAATTACTCATACTTGTGTATTCTATTATAATAAAGTAAAAATGTTCTAATTCTACTCTCTTTGATATGACTTTAACTAACTAAACTAATACAGTATAATCTTATACGGAGTTATATACACTTATAACAAATTTTTGTATCGTGACAATGGCAATCAACACATCAATTTTTTTTCCCAGAAATGTTGGCTATTGGTTGAATTATAAAACTTAATCAACATTGTTACCTCATAAAATAAGTATGTATCAATCAAAAATATTTTTATTATATTTTTTTTCCCCAATTGGATAATTTTAATCGAAATTTCACTTGTTGTGTGCTGTACTGCCGGTAGTTGCGCTCAAAATTTGTCCAGTTATGCTGGTAAGATCATGTATCACAATAATAAGTCATGTACTCACTACTCAATATTCATGTGCTATGCTTAAGGAGTATATACAATTAAGCCTACCACGACTTTCCAGTCAATGTTCGATCTAGTTTTTTTTTTTTTTTTTTTTTTTTTTTTTTTTTTTTTTTTTTTTTTTTTTTTTTTTTGGGAGATTTCCCAAGTTTTGGTACTTTCCTATGAGTAATATGTAAATTTATCTAGTAATTAATGCATGGGATACTTTAAATGGAGTAGATGTAAATTCGGAGTACTCTGTGAATACTAAGAATTGAAAAGGCGTTGATTTTCATTAGTGTTTTAGCACAGGTAATATAACGTTGTGAGCTAAAATTTCCATTTGTAGAACTCGTAGTTGTATCTTGTATGTCATTCATTTTAGCTTGAGTACATGTACTACGAGTCTACGAGTAATATAACAAAACTATTTAGATTAAGTTGAGCTTCTTAGAAGACTATGCTCATGGGTTAGTTTGCGATTAAAGCAAACAGACTGCTACAATTATCATTTGATTTTAAGATGAAACTTCACTTTGAGCTTTATTAGTGGGTCTCTAAAACGAGAAATAAACTTCTCTCGATGGCATGACTACTATCGACCACAACCACGTGTGTAAGTGTGTGTTATAAACTTACACATCCTAAAAAATGGTTACACAAAAACAAGGTTTTACTTGATGCTCCCAAAGTATATTAGCACAATCAGTATCATTCCCACTCATGGATTTGGGACCTGAGTTTCCTGTTTCTGTTTTTCACTTGTAGGCTCAAGGATAACGATTGGGCTCAAGGAGAAGGATATGCTTTGACAGAGTTCAAGTTGGGCTAAAAAAGGTAAACAAAAATTTTGGGAGCCCACGGTTGTTCTACTATTCGACCCATTAGACATCAATAAACAGACCACTGAGGTGAAAATAATGTACAGACTAAATGCACTTCATAAGAGCATCATCACTCGTGGTATAATTTTATACCACGATGTAAAAACTCATAAAAACATGCAATTTTTTACTACATTGGTGGTATAAAACTATACCATTTGATGGTATATACTAGGGCTGAACAAAACTACCCGAAAAAATCGAAAAACCGAAAACCCGAAAAACCGATCCGTAACCGTTCCGAAAATTAGGGTATCCGATCCGATAACCATAACGGTTCGGGTACCCATTCCGATAATTTGTTATCGGGTATGGTTATGGGTATCATTTTAAAATTAACGGTTACCCGATCCGATCCGATAAGCATTTTTTTTTGCTTTTTTTCCCTACTTAAATCTATTAATATAAATCTAAACTTTTACTTTACTTCATAATCACTTTATAATATCAATGATTAGTAATATTATTAATAATTTGGTCAAGATCATATGGTATTGTTTTTAATTAGTTGTAAATTATATCATAATAACGAACTTATCAGTTTCAGTTATGGGTATCACTTTTAGTGATTTTGGTTTTCGGGTACCCTTCCCATGCTCACCCCTAGACTATATACCATTCCATGGTAAACAATTGCTTTGGTCCCCGTGAAACATGAACCAACCAGGTCACGTCATATGGCTCGGTTATCATGTACTTTTTTTTTTTTTTTCAATTGCATTTTGAGAGAAAATTATAAAGTAAAAAATTACCATTGTTCAAAATTTTTCAAGAGCTACACATAGACACCCATATTGATATAGTTTTATTTTTCAAATTCACTTTTTAATACATAAATTACTTATTTTATTTAATCAACTTTACAAATATTAATTAGTTATTTCCAATAATAAAATGAAATATAATTATAATTAAATTAAGTGTATTATTAATACAAAATAGGAGAGAGAAAGTGTGGTTGTAAACTTTTTTTATACCATGGGTGGGATGATTTTTGGAGAAAGTATATTGTATTGTAGTATAGATAATGTGGATGAATGAGAAAGTGGTAGAGAGAGAGGGATGGTATAAATTTTTATACCATGAGTGATGATGGTCTAAGCACAAAAGGTACATTTATTTATTTTCTTATGATACATTAGGAATTTTTCTTTATCAGATGTTTCCCTCGTGAGGAGCATGAGGATTGAGGGGGGCTTTCTAATAAAAAAATATTGATGCGAAATCATAATGTTTTGAATTTTAACATTGATTATGATTTATGAAGCTTGTTTTGATATTTTTTTTAATATTATATAAAATAAATTTAAGTGCTAAATATATTTGGATTTTTTCTAAATGAATTGATATAATATTTTTATAACTTATACTTAAAAATAATTAAATATACAAAATATATATTAATGCTTAGAGTCGTGCGTTGTCAAACAAATTGAAAATCAAAATGAAATAATTAAAACAACATACCGATGTATGGTACTCCATAGTCCGTAGTAGACTAGTAGTAGTAATGGTAAGAAGAAGAAAGGGCAAAGAAACTTAGCTGCCTACACTATGAAAGAGGAAAAACTTCTTTCAAATCAATTGACAACTTGTAGTCTTGACTAGGTAGGGGAAGACAATGGAAAATCAACCCAAAAAAATCTTGAACCTAAAGAAAAAAAAAAAAACCTTGAGATTTCAATTGGAAAACTAAAAACCTTACACAAGAGTAGTCAACTATAAAGATGGATTTGATAAGGATCAAACTCCCACCTTGTGATTGGGAATTTGGGAGAAGGTATATCTATCATACAAATCTTTCTAACAATTACGAATTAGCAAAATTATACACATACTTCTTTGATTTTATTTTTATTTTTATTGTTGCAACGTTGATTATACACTCAAGCATACTTGAAGGAATTTACTGAAGATGATGGGTTTACGACACTTGCCCCAACATGTGTGATGTATCACAACTTATATCCGGTCAAAATAAACGTATAACGCTATATGCTGATGACTCTCCACTTGATTAACCGTATATACGCATAAAAAATGGTAGAATCAATGCCCACCATACATTATAATAGAGGATAAGATATCATGTGAAAAGTATAGACAATTAGGCAAACTGATGTGAAGTAGACCTTACTCAATCACTCATCTTTCAATCAATGTTTAAGTGGCCTCTAATTGTATCAAGATCAAAAAGTAGCCAAACACAAGCATATGTTGATGGACTAAGCTCCACCTTTAAGAGACCACCTAGGAAGAAAGGATATCAAAGCATAAGATATTTTTCACCCATATGTGTCACAATCTTATTGGTCAATTTTTTGCCATAAAGTATTCTCCTACCAAAAAAATTCCTAATATTTTGTCATCTCCACAACCTTAGGCTAATATGAAATGACACATTAGATATTACTTAATAAAAAATATTAACAAAAATTTCACATTATTATACACTAATCAATAACGCGTCGACTTCGCATTGGCTAATTAAACTCCCACTTAAAAACTCATATCACCATATAAATAAGCAAATTACTAAATAAAGTATCCTACACTACATTTTTCAGCTGCTCATCATTTTTATTTTCTTTCAACCCTAAAAAAATTAAAAAATCAAAAAAACAAAACAAAAAAAAAATCTTCTATCATCTTCTTCTGTTATCTTATTGCAAATTTTCTCTCTCCTCTCCTTTAATGGTGTCGATGAACCCTAGTTTGCCGGAAGGATTCTACTTGGACGCTAATGGAGTCGCTTTACCGGGATTGAACCCGTTCTCGGCGCCGCCACCGGAGGAATCGCCGGCGACGGCGGCTACTGCGACGGTGTCTTTATTAGATGTTTCCCTCGTGAGGAGCATGAGGATTGAGGGGGGCTTTCTAATAAAAAAATATTGATGCAAAATCATAATGTGATAAGGATCAAACTCCCACCTTGTGATTGGGAATTTGGGAGAAGGTATATCTATCATACAAATCTTTCTAACAATTACGAATTAGCAAAATTATACACATACTTCTTTGATTTTATTTTTATTTTTATTGTTGCAACGTTGATTATACACTCAAGCATACTTGAAGGAATTTACTGAAGATGATGGGTTTACGACACTTGCCCCAACATGTGTGATGTATCACAACTTATATCCGGTCAAAATAAACGTATAACGCTATATGCTGATGACTCTCCACTTGATTAACCGTATATACACATAAAAAATGGTAGAATCAATGCCCACCATACATTATAATAGAGGATAAGATATCATGTGAATAGTATAGACAATTAGGCAAACTGATGTGAAGTAGACCTTACTCAATCACTCATCTTTCAATCAATGTTTAAGTGGCCTCTAATTGTATCAAGATCAAAAAGTAGCCAAACACAAGCATATGTTGATGGACTAAGCTCCACCTTTAAGAGACCACCTAGGAAGAAAGGATATCAAAGCATAAGATATTTTTCACCCATATGTGTCACAATCTTATTGGTCAATTTTTTGCCATAAAGTATTCTCCTACCAAAAAAATTCCTAATATTTTGTCATCTCCACAACCTTAGGCTAATATGAAATGACACATTAGATATTACTTAATAAAAAATATTAACAAAAATTTCACATTATTATACACTAATCAATAACGCGTCGACTTGGCATTGGCTAATTAAACTCCCACTTAAAAACTCATATCACCATATAAATAAGCAAATTACTAAATAAAGTATCCTACACTACATTTTTCAGCTGCTCATCATTTTTATTTTCTTTCAACCCTAAAAAAATTAAAAAATCAAAAAAACAAAACAAAAAAAAAATCTTCTATCATCTTCTTCTGTTATCTTATTGCAAATTTTCTCTCTCCTCTCCTTTAATGGTGTCGATGAACCCTAGTTTGCCGGAAGGATTCTACTTGGACGCTAATGGAGTCGCTTTGCCGGGATTGAACCCGTTCTCGGCGCCGCCACCGGAGGAATCGCCGGCGACGGCGGCTACTGCGACGGTGTCTTCTCCGACGGACGATTCGAGTAGTAAGAAGATTAGGAAGCCGTATACGATTACGAAGTCTCGAGAGAGTTGGACTGAACCTGAGCACGATAAATTTCTTGAAGCTCTTCAGCTGTATGTTGAATTTCATGCCTTTTTAGTTTACTTTTTTTTTTTTTTTTGGTAATTTTAAAATTGATTGATATTTTTTAGGGTTTGTTAGTGATTATTACTCTATTAGTTGTTGGTTATGTTGAATTGACTTAGATTGTGCTAGGAAACTCAGAAATTAGAATTATGCCTTTTGAGTCAAAAATTTCTGCTATTTTCCAGAATTACGAAGAATTGGTGAAATTTTGTGTTAATTACTGTAAGTTAGTAATGATCAATGTTATCGCGAAAATTTTACTGATTTGAGGAATCCCTGGTTGGATGTTTGCTTGATTTCCCGCTCTAATTTTGTGGCATATTGGGGGGAGGTACTTGATTCTGGTTGGTGAGTTGTATGATCGATTATAATTTATTTATGGCTTTGAGAATTCGTGAAGATGCGATTCTAACTGGGCAATAAAAATTGGGGTTAGTTATTAAAACATGTTTCCAGATTGATTGGTAAGGGTTTTAGGTCATGCTTTGATAATGCCTTAATGTGCATTTTTGTGAAATGGTCAATTAGTTACACAATTAGGTTTATTAGCTGTTTTTGTTGGGAAAGGCAGCTCATTTTTCTCTTTATGCTACGGAGATGAAGCTAGCAACATGGACAATTAGGAAGCTTTCACGTTTTTGATTATATTGGCCCTCTTTTTATCCTCTAAATAGGAGAGGGTACCTACTTACCCGGACTAAAAGGCAGATGGACAATTGTTTTTTTTTTTTTTTTTTTTTTTTTTTTTTTTTTTTTTTTTTTGTGGGCTGATTTTGCCCCAAAACAGTGAAACACTTTTCAGTCCCTATTTGGTTACACAACTTTGTGCTTGTTTGATGAGTCACCGAGTCACCGTGATCCATTAAAGCTGCATCGTGGAGCAGTCTTGCAACTCAAAAAATGATATATATTTAACTCCTTTCACTTGTTTCATGTTTGCCTGTCCTGTTTCCATAATTTCCTTTTAGGATTTTGATATATGACTTGCGTGTTTGGTGCACATTTTCATATATTCCCCTTTCCTCACTTCTCAAAATATTTTTTCCTTAGCCCCTCTTCATGTTTCCCCACACTCCCATGGGATTTGAATTCTTCAAATTAGGCATTTTGTGATCTCAACCCTTTCACCATCTTTCATCAACACCATTGGCCTTAAAATATGTGCCACTGAGAGCCTTGACCTATTCACATTGCCCATTACATGACCACCGCCCACCGCAAACACCTCAACGTAACATCATTGCCACTAAGCCTCTTTCCCAATGCCACTACTTTTCCAAATCACTGTGAATTGTCGGCACTATTATCAACATACCTACCACCGTGATCACTTTACCAAGTAGTGTTTTCGCCAAATTATAAATCCAAAGGTCTCGTCACTTCAAATTTTCTACTCTATTATGCTTGAATTTGGCCAAAAAGTAGGGTTGAAAGTCAACCATAAGAAGGCTACTTTGTGGTCTCATTGGTAGTTTTTGTGGAGAGTGGGAGGGAAGATGGTGGTGATGAAGCATGGATCATAGATATTGGAGGTCAGTGATGGCTTGGTGATGTTGGGTTTGTGGTAGTGATAAGATGTCTGTGGTGGAAAAGGGACTATTAAGATATGTTGGGCTTGATGAGTGCTGGTTGTGATTGCTTTTCCTTTTTATTCTTTTTCTGCAAGCACTTGAAAATTTGAAATGGAATTAAAGCTCTTTCCCCTCTCCACCCAGACAAGATGGATCAATGAAGGAGTTTTTATACTATTCCTTTCGTTTATCTTTGTTATTTCCTTTCCTCATCTTCAAATCAAACTGCCCCTTATTGTTATTAAATAAATAAATAGTGATTTAAGAAGGGTCTGGCAAGCAGAAAGACCAGGAAAGTGAGAAGACTGAGAACTTGGTGTGGCTGCTCATATATCAATTATTGAAGGAGGTGTATGTATCCTTGAGGCGTGTCATAGTAGAAGATATGAACAGTTTATAAGCTTGAAAAGCAGCATACTGAACATTGAATTTCCTTCATATTTTTCTACTAAGAAGTAAAGCGTCATTAAAATTGCTGTTATGTAAGCGATGAACTGAAAAGTAACAGGTAATTGGTAATCTAACTTTGTAATGCCATGGAAAAAAGTAGAAGATTACTTACTGTTGTATTTATAAAATAAGATCAGTAAGACAATAACATAAGTGAAGAGATTGAGTGTAAAAGTAGCCTTTGAAGGCTCTGAGATTGATGAGATCAACTACTTGTTGGACTTATAGTGGGACTTTTGATCATAGATAAATATTGGTCCACCACCTGGTTACCTTTAAAGAACAGATTCTTTCTCTTTTCGGTTGTTAACCTGATGTCATTAGTGTTAAGTTGAAAGCATTGAAATCTGTGGGTTCACGTTTCAGCAATAGAAACATAGACCATTTTAGTCCAAATATAGTGGGATGAAGTTTTTCCCTGGAATTGATTTGGGATTCTGAAACTAGTGAAGCTGGGCGACAACCTTACAAACTAATATAAGTGTTATGACAGGCAGTTTGTTGATATTTTCTTTCGGTGACCTTTTATATTAAGATTATTAACTATCCACCCCAAGCCCTTGAATAACATTACACTTGTACTTTCTAGCTAAGCTTGAATTTCTATAATATGTGATTCTGCCATATTCACTCAAATCTTTGTTTAATGTATTAAAGTATGTAGTACTAATTCTTTTTCCTTACTTTCTGTAGTTTTGACCGTGATTGGAAAAAGATTGAAGCTTTTATTGGGTCAAAAACTGTTATTCAGGTAAATTTATTGCAACTTTTCTAGATAATTGAAGCAATAAATGTTTTTCCCAGCTGTGATAAATGTTCATGCTGTATAACAAACAGCTTTTGCGAAATTCATGAGAAACTAATGCCTACTGTTTAACGCCAAAATTGTTGTCCTTTTCATGAACCACTAGTGTTTTTTTGTTTTTTTAAAAAGCGGTGTCTCAGTTTTATCAAACTATGAGAATTCCCTATGAGTAAGGACAATAATGATAGTAGCTTCTGCAGATTCGCAGTCATGCTCAGAAGTATTTTCTGAAGGTTCAAAAGAGTGGCAGCAATGAGCATCTACCGCCTCCTAGGCCAAAACGAAAAGCTGCGCATCCATATCCACAGAAAGCTCCTAAAATAGGTTAGCATTTGTCACTTCTGAAAGGCAATATGGAAATCCTCCCCCCCCCCCCCCAAAGCTAACCTTTCTTTTCTGGTTGGAGGATTTTCATGATGGAATTGCCTGATTGATCTCCAATTTTGTATTTTGTTATCTTTGTTGCACATTTTGTTTGAAAACACTGTGTGAGCCAGCTCTTGTTTTAAATCTTTGTAACAGGTCCATCAGTTTCTCAACCAACAGGTTCTTTGCAATCGTCTTCTCTTTTGCTTGAACCTGGGCTTCAAAGGCCAGATTCTACTACAATACCCCAATATCCTGATAATACTGCAGCTGTATCTTCATGGGTCAATAATTCTCAGCCTAATGTGGCTAAAGGTTTCTTTACTTTTACTTTTTATTTTTTAATTTTTTAATTTTATGTTTTCAGATCTACAAGCTGAATTTTCTGCTTTTAGTTCTTAACCTGTTTGAGTTTTGTTTGATCAGGTGAATTAAAACCCCCAGTGCCACCAATTGCAAATAACTGTTCAAGCAGTACTGAGAGCACAGCAATGGCACACAATACCGGTGGACCGAATGAAGCAGTAAAGCATGCTCCACCATTAAGAGGTGGTTGATAAATTCTCTACTTTTTCTTGTTTAAAAAACTGAAATTTAGTTCATAGAAAATTGCATGTCTGTGATTAGTTTCAGACTTTCATCTTCACCAGTATAAGTACGTGTATATTTATACAACCATGAGCCAAAGGAATAGCTATGTTTGGTTGTTCATGGCCCCTTGATGCAACTTTCTTCCTCTTTGTGGGTTTAAGCTGGTGGGACTGCTGCAATCACTGTCTTAAATGCAGTTGCAGGGGATGTGGTGCTTTAACTTATGAATTGTATACAACAAGGAATGTATGATTTTAACCCTGCTGCTACGTAATAACGCAATGGAATTTTGTATGTATGGGTTTATTCTTTTTATAGAACAAGCTATAGTGTCATTCATGTGTTCCATATCTACATAACTATATTTTGTTTATTGTTTATATTTGTGTTTTTCTGTATTATATGGAAAAGGTGAGTGATCTACTAAATATAAGTCTTGCCTATCTCTGATGTGAGTTAATATTAAAAGGCTCTTCAGTGTAGTTCTGGTCTGTTTGATTTTGTTTTATTGTTGCAAAATGATGTATGCTGTGTTTTTTTGTACTATGTCCTTGGCTGTTTTCTATATACTCATTATGCACTCATTCTAAGTATGTGTTGCATTTTCTGCAGTTCTGCCTGACTTTGCTCAAGTATACGGTTTTATTGGCAGTGTCTTTGACCCAGAAGTTAGTGGTCATATGCAGAGGCTTAAGAAGATGGATCCAATTGATGTTGAAACGGTGTGTTCTCATTCAGTTATCTGTCATTGACATGTTGTTGATATGTTTTTTTTTTTCCTTTTTCTTATTCACTGTAGTTACTTTGTTAACCTTATGCTTGGTCTTTTCCAAACAATGAATTGATTAGATTTGTCATTTTCAACAACCCCCCCACCCCCCACAACAAAAAAATAAAATTTCCCGTGTCTTCAAATCAACTTCATTTAGCTCTTTGATATTAGGATTGGGTCAATGCCTCATTGTCAAGGTATATATAACATTCCTAATATCTATATCCAGAAGCCATTGATAAGCTGGGTCAACATCTAATCTCTAGGACATGGCATAGCCCCATTCAAACCTTAAATCAGCTATGTTTCACCCCTATTATAGGCTATGCATTAATTACTTGTGCATCTTTCCAACTAGGTGCATGCTCCATTTGTAAGGATAAGGCTTGTTTGAGGCAAGGGTACATGTAACATTGAGGCCCGTATTAGTAGACCAAGAATTTGACAAAAACGTCATTCACAGACTAAAATATATCAAAGATTAAGGTAAGGCCAAGCAAAAGGCTAAGGAAAAGGACTGGGCCAAGTCCAAAGACTAAACCATGGCTTCTTCTGATGTCCATGCTAGGCATCTGTCATTCTAGGATTACCAAGTTCACCTATCCGGCCATCCCCTTTCTTAGTGATCTATATAACCCTTTCACATTTGTGGCTTGCCTGAATACATTATCTGCTACTCTGAAAGACTGAAAGTGTAATCAAAAGCTGAAAATTTGCAATCATGAAATGTCAGTTTTTTGGGTCCTGTTTCTGGTACATTTTTCCATTTTAGACATCAATATTAATTTTAGAAACATTCAGAATAAGCAGAAGATTAATATTTTGTATTTTTATAAAGAGGATTGTTTGTACAGGCCTTCAGGGTATTGTAATTTGCTAACTAGTGTTTTCAATTTATACTCCCTTTGGATTACTGAGAAGCAAACTGTGTATCTATTGCTACATCTTTGTATTAAACGTTCTACGATTTAGCTAATTGTTTGTTGTCGCAATAAAGATCTCGTCATCAGGCTATATAGTCAATTTACACTTAACAAATGTACCAACCTCAAAAAATGTGGGAAATGGGGCAGTCAAGCAAAGTCCGTAAATAACCTTCAGAGTTTCCTAGAGCTAATGAAGTGGTGAGACTGTCAATGACATTGGATCAAAGCTGCCTAGTTTAAATCTTTTTGAAGGTTAAATTTTATGGTTGTGTATTTTCTTGAAGACTGACGTAGCATTCTTGTTGAAGTTAAAATTTAGGATGACTTACAGTCTTACAGGTACCTTTATACCCTTGTAATGAGTGGACTGCAATTGACGCAAGGTCCAAGACCAATTTGATTTACAAAGGCCATAAGTTATTATCCTGAAACTCTAGGAATAAATGGGGGAAAGCTCTGCTATGTCTGAAATATTTTTTGGGTGACAGAGAATTTTTGGACAGAATATGAGACGATGGAGGGAAGTACTTTTGAATCGGTCAACAGGCAATGGCCCTCGAGGCTATAGATCATACTATATTTTTGATTGATTTATTCTAAGTTCTTGCAAGAGCCATTATTGAATCTGATGTAAGATCTTTTCAGAAATTAGAAGCAAGTCCTGCATTTTTTATCTGAACCATAAATGAAAATCACTCTGTAATTCACTACTTCTTTGAGATCATCTGGTGTGCTGCACCAAAAATTTGAATATTAATAGTATTAATTTTCAAATTCTAATGTCTTTTAATTTATAATTGTCGCTAGACCTAAATTTAAATTCATTGGCATTTAAGTTCTCTACTTGAGTTAACATGTCTATGCCGACCAAGACTGTAGGTGATGCTTAATTCCAGGTTTTTTTGAGTGTTTAAGGTTATAGTGTACAGTTGTACACTTATAACAGTTATAAGTCTATGAAACCTTTCACTGGCCAAAAAAGAATTTTGTTGTGACTTGGAGCGTTAGTCGTTTTGGAATTTGGGATGACAAAATGTATAAAAAGACAGTAGAAGACTAGAAGCAATTGATAGTTTCCAAGTCCCTGTTAAATCCTGTTTGAGCCTTGAGGCCCATGGAACTGCACTGTAATTTGGGAAAGTTTTGTGAACATTAAGCAGCCTCTGTGTCCCCATTAAATATCAATACTATAGATGATTCTGGAGCAGACATCATCATGCAAAGCCTATCTTATAAACCATATCTCACATCCTTTAAAAGTAATTTTTAAGTTCTGACAGAAAATCCTTGTGCAAGCTCACTGCGAACCTCCTCAACTTCAAGTCAATACTCCTAGAAACTCTATAATCATATCTCTTTTTTTGTATCCTAGTTCAATTTCGTTGAAACCTTACTCGTGCTTATGATTGGAAGCATCTAGCATGTAAAGATGTGCGTGTTGTACATTTGCTTTCACAGTACTCATTAGGGAAAAAAAATTGTATTTCATAATATCTGTTTAGTTTCTTGTCTTGATTTTAGAAAATGTGGTATGTTGGACTGTTGGTATTGTGGCTTAACTTCATTTGTTTGAACTTTTGCAGGTATTATTGTTGATGAGGAATCTCTCAATCAATTTGAGGAGTCCTGATTTTGAGGATCATGTAAGTAAAAAAAATTGCATTACAAGCGACTTTCTTTTCCTAAATCACTGTTGTTGCTTTCTCTCCCTCCCTTTTGGATGGGTCTTCTTTCTGTCCCATATATGTTGCAAAACATCTGCCTTAGATTTTATATGTGGATATGGTGTTTTATTTATTTGTATCTGACCTAAAAACCAGCGTATCGTGTTCTTTCCCCAGGAAATTTATTTAGAAATACAAACACCCTCCTTTGATTTGGTAATTGGCCTGCCCTGAGTTGAGGGTGTTTAGAGCAGTGTAAGACATTATTCTGGAACCTCAAAGCATCTGCAGACTGCAGGTGTATGTAATTGGGATGCTAGGTGACAATCTCAGTAGTGTCACATTTTTCTTTCATGCTAATCAAAACCCTTGGGATTGAGTAGGCTAGAATATAGTGGGAAGTGCAATAGGAGATAACAAATTTTCCCACATGTGTAATACCAAGTGTTCAAGTGGTGCAGAATGATTTTTCCTTGGAAGAAAGTGAGGGAACAGAGAAGACAGCCTGTATGGGTTGAGCATGAGAACTTTTATCTTGCAGGCCTTCTTTACTGGCCTGACTCTCTTATCTGAATCACATGTGACTGAAGCTGTACTGTTATACTCTTGCTGATCTAATATGAGCGCAATGGAAGATTTACCAGTGTGGTTGCATCATGAGTGTGACACAAGCTGTTTCAGTACTATGTGTGTATATCAATGCTTTTTAAGGCTTTTGTGGGGTTGCTATATGAACTGATACCAACGGTCCTTTTTCCCTTCTATGTTACGATGCATCAATCCTTGTATTCCCGTATTTATTTGGGTTCCTGTCAATGTTCTTTGATTTATAACAAAAAACATTGAGTTTAGTCCCACCAACTCTTTTTCTATTTTAAGGGCTCTATTGGTTGTGGTATATCTGTATATGTATATCTGATTACTGGTATTTTTGGTATCATAAATGTTTATTTTTTTCCTTCTTTTCGTTGACAGAGAAGACTGCTCTCATCTTATGACATTGACTCTGACAAGGGCATTCCTGGTGGCATGAGAGATGTTGTATGTGGCAAGTGATGAGACTAAGTATAGTGCTGCGGTGCTGCCATGTCCTACACAAAAAGGGGCGAACCATGAACGACCACTTTCCCTGACCTTTTTCAGTTGATAATTGGATATAGGATTAGCCTAGTTTTTCTTCAGTATCCTTTTGTGTATATAGGAGAAATTCGTAGAAGTAGCTGAAATGTCGTTCTATTGGTTGTAAAGCTCTCAGTTTGCTATTGATGGTTTCGTGTATAGGAGGGAGGCTCTGTATATTTGAGGGTTTTTTGGGGTCTCAGACATAAAATTCTGTATGTTCTGTGCAGTAAGTTATCTTCTGCTTCTTTAGTTAAATGTAAGTTGGCTTGTATATTTCAAAAGCTAATAAGATACCAGACAACTGATCTCCAGTGTTGTTCGTGTTGATTGTATTCGAGGTTGTTGTATCTTATTGACTACTAATTCATGGCTTCATGCCTAATGTTAATAATCATGTTTATCAATGCATCATCTCCATGCTACTGCTACATAATTGTTTCTTCTTGGCTAAATATTTGGTCCAATGTTTTTCAATATTTTTTTTTTTTTTTAATTATTTTTTTTTAAAGAAGCTTTTAGAAAAGTTTGTTGCTTGGGAGTAGTATGATTCAATTGCAATGGGGGTGTTTATTTTTCCCAGAACTCAAGACGAGACAATGTAAATTTATGTAGAACAGTAGGATAGATTCCAAACACCCTCTTATTTTGAAAAACTATCATATACTTAACATTTTTCTTAATCATATTCAAAAACAACATATTTGATATCATAATCAATTCTTATTCTCTTCGTCTTTCCACATCTCATCCCAATTTTGTTTGGCTTCTTCAATACCAAGCAGGGAGCCTTTCTTCTCAGCATCCCAACTAGTTGATAAAGATCCATATGGAACACCGAGAACTGAGCTTCCAAAGAACACAAATGTTGTTAAAAATGGCACCCAAATAGGCACATCCCACAACTGTTTTTCCTTCAATATGTCAAAGAGTTTTAGCAACAGCACCCCAATTACCATGGGCACGCCCACTGAGGTCAAGATCCTTCTTACCATCCTATCGAAAACAACCGATGGGATTTTATCATCGTCATCTTCTTCTTCTTTGTTGTCTTGACTCGAGCCTTTTTTTGGTGCATTTGCCTTCTTCTGTATCGAGTCATTTGCACCCCCAAATCCTTTGGATTGAGCATGCAACTTCCAAGAGCTTGTATAAAGTGAATGATGGTTATTTATTGTTGTAGAGTAGAATGGTTGGCTTCTTTGATCCCATAAAGATGGTTTTGTAATGCAGATGGGTTGTTGATGAAAGATTGCCAAAGTTTTCATCCTTTCTTCTTGTTAAGCACTCTGAGTTTAGTGCTTACCATACAATGCAAGGTAATGCAAAATACTTGTATGTTTTGAATATTGTCAAGGTTTATCCGAAAACAAATGGGTGGTGGTGACCTCATTTGGTATGTATCAAGTGGAGATATTTTCAAAGAGCCTTTTTGTCTCATTGTTCTATCATCCTTTATTCAAAAATTTAAGGAATCAATTATCAATCAAGCAAACAAAATATACCAAGAAAATAAGCGCGAAAATTCTCAAAATGTGGCTCAAGTAATTACTACTTGTATTATTTGTGCTTGGTGTTTTTTTTTTTTTTTTTAATCTAAAATCTCCCCAGTGGAATTAGATGATGCACCTAGATAAACGAAATTCTTTATACCACTCACCTTAGATAATATGTGGGTTTTTAATGCTAGTATAATTCATTTTGAGACTAAAAGCTTTGTTGTAGTAATGTAATTATAATCTGCAGGCATTGGGTTTTATAATTAAGTTATTCTGCTTGTAAATCCATCTTCTCCTTTGACAGTCAGATGATATTCATATATCAAGTTCAGAAAGGCATCCCAAAAATACCATACATTGACAATATGTGGGAGTCCTTGGTTCTGTACTATACAGATACAAATCAGTACATAAAAAAAGACGCATAATACGTGTGGGCCAGCATGTTCTCTAAAAATACATGATCAACGCCGCAGCTTCTCATATGAATTAGTTGCTACCTGCCTCAGTGGAGAAGTACGCATAGGACTACCCGAGTTAGTAGAGGGAGAAGGTAGTCTGGATCTCATCGGAGAGCTTAATAGAGATGGTCTAATCAAGGGAGATGGAATAAATGCTTGTGTTGGAGACTGCAGGATTGGAGTATTATGATATGAGGAAAAAGGCGATGCAACTGGACTCTGACTCAGATGAGAAACTGGTGTGGCTCCAGCAGATCTTGGAGCTGATCTTATGACAGGCAACATATTTATCCGTATCCTACAGATACAAAAATTTATGTTCAGAAAAGGCGACAATAATGACATTACTCTTTCAATCCTTAGTTTGCAAAATTCACTAGATGTAACTTTGCAAGTGGTGAAGAGTACTAATAGTTAGGTTTGTAAGCAAATCTAGACAGATTTATAGAGCATCCTTGCACTTAAAATCATCATTAATAGTGGTTTAGCCTCAGAGGTCAGAAATAGGGCACGTAACATGGGATGAAGAGAATGCTTCAAGTTAACAAGATAATACTACAACTGTATTAAGTAGCCTCTTACCTGTTGTGTACATCGACATAATCGTCAGTCTCGTCAAAAATTTCCTCCTGTAACACAATGCACACAGAATTAATGAACATATTAGCAATGATGACAAAAAAATCAGGAAAAGAAGATGACAGGTTATGCCAAGATTGTAGGAGAGATTACTTCAGCCTCATACCACAAAAATGCTAGACAATACAATATTCGTTGCTATACTGATACAGACATATTGAAATGCATTATTTTCTTCAACTGAAGCCATAAAAGTGTATTCAAAAACTGCAAGAGCTCTCATCAAGAGCTTTACAAACATATACAAAGTATGTAGAATATGTGTGATTTTGATGTTCATGGGAGTCTTATCATAAACTTCAAAAAAGTACTGTCATCCTTCAAAAAGTATTTTCACCCCTCCCCTACCCTTCCAAAAAAGGTGATTTCTGAGTATACAAAACATCATCAGAGTAGCTCAGCACCACTACAATCTCTGCACTAGGAAGCAGTAAAAAAAAAGGAAAGTATACAATATACTGATAGAGTATTAAGATTTTACCTGCAGCAATTCCTCCAACACGTCTTCCATTGTGATGATACCAATAACTTCTTCACTGGGATCGGGGCAAGAATCTAGATCAGGTACCTGCAGTATAGTATCTTCGTGATGCAGAATTACATTTTTTCCTAGCTCCATGGCATCAAGCATTGGAAGACTATGAGGTCCAGTTTTAGTTGAATGCACAATGGATGTGTTCCTTGATGTTTTCTTTTGATCTTTTCTATGGTTTTGATGATTTACCCCTGTGGAATTGTGTATAACTTCAATGTCAAACATCTCTGCAAGATCTACTACTGCACCAGCAGGAAAGTTTGCAGATTTATGTCACCTATACTAATTATACCTTTTTTTTCCTGATTGTTCAGGTCTTGAGATTGCATTCGTCTTCATCACAGATATTGCAGAATTGGATGTAGCATCTGACATATCTTTCACGCCTTGTTTCCTCACAACTATACCCATATGACTATGACCCATTTGAAATAGGTTCAGTATATCATACAGTGGCAAGTGATCGTAGAATCTGTAACAGTTGAAATGCTCATTAAAAAGCTAAAGAAAAAGGATGACAGCATGCAAATCATTACAGAGAGAAGACAGCCACACAAGATGTGCATATGGCTATAAATTATGACCGCCATTGCTGCCCCCTAAAAAAGAATTTACTAGTACACTGATACAGAAAGCTAATCAAAATAATACAAAAGAAATAAGCATCAAATTCAGGAACTTCTGAGCAATGTATAAAGGTCAAACCTGGAGATCTTTCTAATAGTGAGATTTCTTATAGGAGTTTCATCTTCAGGTCGGCAAACAACCAAATTTTTTACCTGCAATTGAAAGAAAATTATTTTCAAGTGCCATGAATATGCATGGATGAAACTACATAGTTACGTACTACATACTACTGGTAAATAGGAAGTGAAATACAGGCCATTTCTGACTTGTGATTAAATGATTAAGAGCAAACATTGCCAAGGAACAGAGAATCAAAGGGATAATCTTTCCCATGCTAAGTTTGGTATGTCGACAGAAATAATTTTGTTTGTGTTTGGGGACGAAGGCTATTGATCAATCAACTAAGTTCCATGAGAAGTAGAAGATTTGCAGAGAGATAAAATTTCTAAATGAAGTCTCCATCAAATCAACAGGAGGAGGAGATTTCTTGAAAATACCGTAGCTATTGTTTGCAAAAGGGCCACCATGGTGGAAAGAGGGAGTATGAGAGAAGATAGAGGAGAGAAATGAAACGTGATGATAAGTTATTCAGAAGAGGAGAGATAGAGTTGCTCAAATAGCTACCATAGGGTAGGGTAAAGTAGTGTAATACCCTTGTTCAGTGGGAAAAAATTACAAGTCCAATCCTTTAGCCCCAATACAGGCATACAATTCCAACCCTTATTTTTCATCCCCCCCCCCCCCACCACCACCACCACCAATTATACCCGATCCAGGAGACTCCATCGAGAATGAAACTTCCCCGGTTTAGAGTAAAAGACCTAGTAATCTTTTTACATATCCCTACTCCCTTACCAAAATAAGGCCTATGATATTTGAAGGGCAGCCAGAGTAAATAGGCACTCGACTGTGCCCCTCCCTCATTATCAGCTCCATTGTGTCCCTGGAAACAACCAGTGAAGAAAATTTGAGAATGGAGAATGTGAAAATGTACAAAACCAAGGCTAATGAGAAAGCTCACTTGTCAAGTTTAGCATCTACATCAAGGGAAAATACTTTAGACATGTCAGTCATAGCATCTTTAGCAGTCTTTGTTGTTAGATCCAAAGCTCCACCAATGATAGTGGTTTCATCTTGAGTCAATTCCCCACCTTTGCCTGCCTGATGTGATAAAAATATCTCTGTGTTATGACACTTGAATCAATTATTAGCATGTTGTAAATTTACAACAAAACCTCTTTCTTCTAGAAAGATATACCAATCAGACTTTTACGCAAGGAATATAATTGTATACGAAGTAGAGGATTCACTACATACCTCATTGGCATGCAGGTCCACAAAAGTTTTCAGCTCTGAGCGTCTTAGCAAAGCAGAATGGCCTCTGCCTAGCAACCAGTCCAACAGCTGCCATGGCATAAATTTGGTACATAGGAAAGGCATATAGGATTAAGTAATCAAAAAGAACGGGAAACAGAAATACCCTCCACATTTTAATTACTTTTATGTACTGAGTATCAAGAAGAGAGACAAAATAAATAATTCCTCCATTTCTAAATAGATGCATCATGTTGACAAGACATGTTTGTCAATGAATTACTTTGACCATTAATATCTTTAATATGCTTCGATAAAATTTATAAGGAAATTTATATTTCGAAAATACACAATGAGATTAACTCAACAATGATTAAAATAATGATATTTATTTTTATATATTATTAGTAATAAAACATGATCAAAGTTAGTATAGGAATAGTGTTAGAACTCTAAAGTCAATATGATGCATCTATTAAGAAACTGAGGAAGTATATATATATAAATAAAGAAATAAAATCATACTTTTCCTCTGGAGATCACAATTACCTCAGACTACAGTATTTACCCTCCACAATTGATACTTCCTTATTTTAAGTATCTTAAACTGGTTAAGAGATTAAGTAAAGTGTTTCTCGCTTATGTTTTCCACTTTTCCGCCCCTCCCCAGTTTTCACCACACTTACTTGTGACTTATGAGGCAAAATACTTACCTTGCTGATAGGATAAGAAATGGGTAGCAGTAGAATGACAAGTACACGGACCAGAACAGAAAGTTTTGCACCCACACTTAGTCCATACTGAGAGCAAATGGATTGGGGAATTATCTGAAATTTAATCATAGTGCCACTATTAAACTTTTGTTACAGCAAAAGAATCCAAAACTTGGGGCAGGGGAAACAAACAACGAGAAAAAGGAGGAGAAAAGGAAACGACTTCTGAAAATTTTGCAATGATGCATATTGTTCCCAATTACCTCTCCAAACGCAAGTATAAGAGTGACTGATATCAATATGGAAGCCCACGCAGGGAGAAGCGCATCAAGGAAAATTGGCAAAGCCTGGAAGACAAAAAAATGGTGAAGGAAGAAAAAGGCAGGAAAGACAACCATCGATACATTCAGTTGCAAACATACCTCCATTGCCATGGCATTATATATGAGGAGGGTGCAGAGTAACAAGTGCTGATTTTTAACAAGAGGCAAAATCTTCTCTGTAATGATCAGAAAATGCAGAAGAAATGAGAATTTTTTTAATGTTTTCAATGTTAACTGTCAAGGACTTTTCAGAATAATAGCCTAAGAGAAAAAATTGTTATACAGAGACCTGCATTTCTCCTGTCCTTGGGCTGGCCAGACTTTGAAAGAACCTCAAGATCAACTAGGCTAAGAGACATGAGCCCTAGGGTAAGACCTGACATAAGACCAGCAAAGCACACTAGAGCCACACATATGATCAGATAAACCCAAAACATGGTTTCACAGCAAGGCACATCATTTGCAGCCATCTTCTCTCGGAAACAAATGCAAGAAACTTCACTAGAGATACCTTTATAAGGGAAGTTCCTCAACAAGAAAACATAAAATGAACAAGAAGCAGAAACCACTGAAGGTTCATATAGAAACGAAAAAGGTGATTGAGAATATAAAAGGAATAAAAGTGTAGCACAACTTGACGGAGATAGCATTTAAAACAACTAGAGAGAATAAGGTGCAGAGTTCAACAATCTCAAAAGAAAGGGTGACAAAACAGACAAACCAAAAGAAACAAACCCCCAAATTAACTATCACGCACTTTATACTACTTAATTTATAAACAATAACAATCACCCTATGCAGGATATGTCAACTCTAAGGAAGTCAAAATAACATAACCTAGCCTCTAACTAGTACTATCTTCATTTCACAGCGATTTTAACATTTGCCATTTGGGTCCCTTTTTAAAAACTCTTAACATGGTGCTTTATTCTGTTTTTGGTAGATCTTATTCACTATCTTACCGCACAGCATTTACACTTTTTCATTCGCTCTCTATTTCTTTATCCACCTTTTTTCTTACACTCACCCACCTTTTTAGACACTCTATCTTACTTTATCCATCTTTTTCTCATACAATCAACTTTTACACACACTCTTTCCTTTGTTTGATATTTGTGCAAATAGTATATCTTAAGATCATTGTGAAACAGAGGTAGTATAATCTTAAAAAACAACTGTATGCAATTGGCAATTACCATACCAATTCATAACCATTTCATTCATTACTCAGATTAACATGATTGGTAAACCAATCAAAAGTACGCAGTCTAACTCGCTGCAAAAATATGTAATAAATAGCTTGTACCAGTTAGACCCTTTAATGATACACGTCTATTAAAAAAAATTAAAAATATATATTTTAATTGTTTACAAGGCTACAATTTCATAGGAAATACGAAGTACAAGAAGTTTATTGTGCTTATTAACTTGAGTCCCCATAACCTAAAGCTATAATGTTATTAATAACTTTGCAACTCCATATGAAATTGACAAGTATACCACAAAACTAAGGAGGATTAATAGAAAATACAAGTAACAACTACAGCTGAATTATTACAAATAAAATAGTAAACCATCACCTTAGTGGAGGTACATCAGCAATTGGACTCAGTATGCAAATCGAGTGGTCCTTCCATATCAATGATTATTATCAGTCCGAGAATATCTAATCTTTCTGATGGAAGAATATAATATATGCTTTTCCATCTCATCATCAACTGATCAACTCCAAAGAGCCATGGACAATCATGAGCATATTCATCCTGCCCACGATTCATAGCTCAAGATTTACATTAGAATCCGAACTGGTTTAAATCTGGAGGAAAGTGAATTACGTCAACACATCATTGGGAACCTGATGAATTGTTCAATTACTGTGGTTTATTTGACAGAAAAATAACATAATAATCTTTGTATATTTTTCATACATTAGAATCTACGGGGGCTAATTGAAAAGTAACAGAAGTAGACTGCAAGTGAACAACTTACTATGTAGCTAAGATCGACAAGTCACCAACACAACCTGTACGGTTGTACCTTATACCTTCATAGTTTAGTCAGCCTAGTTGTGACTTGTATACAACCACAAAATCATGAAAGGATCTAATGACAGATACAAGTTACTTGGATTGATTCCCACAAAATGTAACTGTGAAGGTATAAACTATAAAGTGTCTTTGTTTGTTACTGCATGTAATCACGAACTACCCTAAATGGTGATAAATGAATTTCTCCATGCCACCTAATGACTGACAAGAAGATCCATCCAAAAATGAATGTAGTGGGTTGATTAATGCCTAAAGATAATTCCAGAATGTCAATAACAAGCTATTTATAATTGCCGAAAGGCAAAAGCATCATAAAGACACACACTTTCCTATCCATGTTGCAATCCCTCGTTAACCTACAACATACAATCAAAATGCACATAAGGTTAGGTACAATTAGCGATTAAACTAACTAGAATAGTAGTTTCCATGATATTTCCCAAGCTTGAAAAAAGTGGCACATACATGCTAAAAGGGATTGATCTTTCCATAACTGTCATTGGCATCATTTTCAACTCCCACTGTCCAAGAAAAATAATTTACCACTACCAATTTCATAAGAAATTCTTATATTAAGTCATGCCACAATAGTATTGTCTGTTTTTTAATCGTACGTAAAGGGTATGTGTCAAGCTTTTAAGACTTCTCAAGCACCTTTCAGGCTTTCACAACTAAAAACAATCTTACAAATTCACACAAGATAATAGATTTTGTACAAATGAATATGTCACATAAACACATGTATCCAAAACCAATACAATGTAAGCTCCACCACTTTCATTAATTTGCAAATAATAGGCAAAATTAAAGCATCCAGTTAAATGTAACCATGGCGGAGTGCCTAAGTACCCAACCTATTAATCATACAGATGAACTATCAACAATATCATCCTAAACATCACATCAAAAAACCCATCAAGACCTCTACACTAGTCTTGACTAATAATGGGTAAAATCAATAAGATTAACCAAAATAACAACAATGTCAAAGCCTTAATCCCAAAATCAAATAAATTCTAACCTTCCACATACTTTTCGCAGGAAAAAAAAAAAGGGATTGCAATTCCAAATTCAAAACCTTGTCAAAGCTGGCACCACCCTCACCACCTTAACATCATCATTACTCAGATATCTCAAATAAAGCACAAATCTTTAAATCAAACAGTTTTGATATTTCCATTTTAATCAAAGAAAAAGGGTTTTTTTTTTTTGGTTTAGCAATTGACAAAAAAAAAATAATCAACCCATAAACAACATACCAATTACAAAAAGATAAATAAAAATAAAGTAACTAGTAACTGAAAATCTAAAGAGCTAATATTATAATCCTGGATAACATACTAGGAGTGGGACTTGCCTCGTCAAGCACCACAAAGATAACCACAGTTAATTAAAGAAACCAAACTCAATTAAAATAATTAGGTTCTGAATCCAACTATACAAAGCCATAATTAACCAATAATTTATTTCTAAAGCACACAAAAACCCAAGATTATGCACCAAAAAGTTGTAATTTCTAATTAAAAATAGAGTGGAAGTATAAATATGGCATACAATACATAAATAGAATTGAAAACAATAATTCAAATGAACAAGAACACTGAAGCTCACCTGATTTTGGTGGCCTTTGGTTAAATTAAGGGTTAGGGTTGGAATCGCCAACTCTTCCACGCCAATTTAACATCAAACGACGCCATGCCAATATGGCGTGCCCTCTCCATGCTTCCCTTTTCCATTCACATTTTCAGGAGTTTAAAAGGCTGCAAAGGTTAAAAAAAAATTTATACTTTCTCCCTTTCTGCATATATGTGATACAAATCTTTTAGTTATTGATCAGTATAAATTTTAATAATTAAAATTTAATAATTTATTTATTGAGACGATTACAATAATTACCCATATAAAACTAAAGAGTATAATTGGACTTTTTTTATACTCTTTCTGTATCTATTTTGATTTAATAAAGCACATTTTATTTATTCGGCAAACAATTAGGAACAAAGAAAGTATAGAAATATAGGGTAAGAAGATAAGACCCTGACCAGATCGACCTTAACCAATTATGGAGTACTTTGTTTTTCAGGTCAACACTTGTAGAAGAGGGAGGTAAGAGAATCCCTCTACTTGAGTTCCCCACCAACTCCATCAAACGAAGCTTGGTTTAGTGTACAAGATTTTTTTTTTATTATTTTATTTTTTTGAGAAATAGTGTACAAGTAATATAATCATGTTTTGTTTGACATAAAGAAAATTGTATGTATTATGACAATTTTAATTGTTTTTTTCTAAATTTTTCAGACAATAATGATCTATCAATGATTTTTACCTCCCCTATAATTTTAGTGCAACCTAATAAGATTCTAATTAATTAAATTTTTCTACCTTAATTCTTATACTGTATTATATCATTCTTTACGAGCTCTAATATATGAAGTACGGAGTAAATATTTTACTAGTAATATAAAGTATTCTGTAATAAATAGAGTAATATAATAATGAAAAATGGTACTCATTTCGTTTCACTTTGTTAGTCCCATATAGAATCAATCACAAAAAAATAAGAGAATGAATAATATTTGGAATCTTCCATTTTAGTACAAAAATTGCTTAATTAGTTCTATCTTATTAAATGTTGTGATTTTTCTATTTGGAAAGCATCAATTACAATGTTTGTTTAATGGGATTGATGACCAATCAGAATATTTAATTACTGTCATGTCATCAATTCACTAATGGGATTAGAAATTATAAGACCAAATTAGGAAAATAAAATAAGATTTAAAAAGGAATAGGTTCAATACAAACTTTAAACAAAATCGGGTGTACAATAATTATTGTACATCCACTATAAAGATAGACTAGATTGATCAAAAGTTACCCCTAAAATAAATAAAAGCTACCCTAATATGCATAAAAGTAATCCAATACAAATAAAAATTATTAGTGAAGAATCACATTTTAAATGACTAAAAATCAATTATTTGTGATTAAATGTAATTAAATTACCATTATAAAACTTTTCTTATTGTCTATTTATATAAAAAAATTGTATTATGTTAAAAGCTACCCAAAAAAAAAGCAAAAAGTTACCCTAAAATTAGGTAAAAATTACCCTTATACTGCTCGATGTACAGTAAAATTAGTGTAAACCAGGTGTATACAAAAGTTTTTATAGATTCAATATAGGTAGATCATTTTGAAACGCTCAAAATAGTATATGGGACTAACATTATGAAACGGATGGAGTATTTCGAAATTATAACATGAAAGTTTTAAGGATCAAATTAAATTAATTTGTCAAAAATAAAAGGAATGGAATATTATTAACGATTGGAAATTATTTGGAATAGTATTTGACCCTAACTATTGCAATAGAAAATGGTTTTCAATGCTTTAGGTGAAGGTGAACGGTACTTATTAAAAGGTTTTGAAAAATTATGATTTTATTAGTACAAGCAATGGCCCCCATTCCTCAGATCCATTAAAATCTTACTTCAACATACGACAGGTTTATAAGTTGTTGGTAACACACTAACAAACCGCCCTTGATTGTTGTACTTTAATGTAAAGTGCAATAATTCAATGGTTTATCTAAAAGATCTATAAAAATAGTATTGTACATTATTCATTAAGCATCATCCATTCATCATACATACATTTTGGTCAACTCAAAGTGTATATGAAGTAGATATTATCATTTGAGGAGTATCATATTACCCTTAAAGGCAAGTACTCAACGCAAGGACAATATTAAAAAAAAAATAAAAATGATTCAATTTAAAAGTTAAAAGTTAAATCTACTTGGTAAATCGAAATAGAGGAAGTATAAGATATAAAGCGTTTGGACAGGTACCCGTATCGTTAGTACTAACAGTTTGGGTATTCGATAACCAAAATTCCTAAAAGTGATATCCATAACCCGAACCGATAAGTTCGAATACCCAGATTTTCGGATCGGTTATCGGGTACCCAATAAGATGTCCAATAATAATAATTAAACTTAATTATATAGTTATTATTATGATATAATTTACCACTAATTAACAACAATACCATATGATTTTGACCAAATTATTAATAATATTACTAATCATTGATAATATAAAGTAAGAGTTTAGATTTTAAAAATATAGATTTAAGTAGGGAAAAAAGCAAAAAAATACTTATCGGAACGAATCGGGTAACCGTTATTTTTAAAATGATACCCAATAACCATACCCGATAACAAATTACCGGAACAGGTACCGAACCGTTATGGTTATCGGATCGGGTACCCTAATTTTCGGAACGGTTACGGATTGGTTTTTCGGGTAGTTTTGCTCAGCCCTACTTAAAAGTGGTATT
This sequence comes from Chenopodium quinoa, assembly GCF_001683475.1. Lineage (NCBI taxonomy): Eukaryota > Viridiplantae > Streptophyta > Magnoliopsida > Caryophyllales > Amaranthaceae > Chenopodium > Chenopodium quinoa. The sequence continues at coordinate 778,342 of NW_018742987.1, read as the reverse complement.
CTTCAAGGGGGAAAAAAAACAAAAACTGAATTAATACTACCTCCGTTTTTTTTTTGTTCACACGTTCTGACTTTAGCACTATCCATACACTCTCCTTTGACTGTATTTTGTGGTTTATCCGTGATGAAAAATATAGTCATGTGGGATATTGTTAGATTTGTCACGATATATATTTTCAAAATATCAATGGTTAAAGTTGTGTATTGACAAACGTGACTAAAAAAAAACGTGTCATTTAAAAAGAAATGGAGAAAGTAGAATCGAATTCTTATCACCATTGGGCTCAAACAAATTGAAGTTGATACGACATTGCATGGGTTGGGCCCAAGGGAGTCTTTGGGCCGTAACTGTAATTGAGTACCAATCTATTGTTTTTGGGCTAAATCAGGGTCATGAATTCATGATGCTAGCTAATTACCAACGGCCAACTTAATATTTTTCCAATGGTTTGGCCTGATGTGAGTGTTTTCCAATGCACAAAGCATAGACCAGTACCATTTTTTTTTAATTTTTTTTATTTATTTTTACAACAAGCAATCAAGCATTTAAGCATATATACATGTACTTTGTATTTCTATTTCACATTTCACAAAATACGGAAAATAATCCTCGCCCCCCCCCCCAAAAAAAAAAAAAAAAGAAAATAAAGGACACAAAAACTCCATTGGCTTTAAGTTGCCAACCGAGGTTGTTGCCTTTGAGGCTACGATCTAAATTTTAATACTGTATGAATTTTTCATTAGTGCTGATAATTTCCGGTTCTTATTAATCACAACAAAGGAATATTTTATATCTCATAAATAATACCCCTTTGTTGCGAGTAATAAGAACCGGAGATAGTATTTATGTAAATAAATTGGGCTAATTCAACTTTAAGACAATGTCATTGAGGATGAAGATATCGAAGGTGTTTGAATATTGTGTTGATGATATATATGATTGAGGACAAAGGGGAGGGGGTGATTGATCATGACCTTTTATATTTTTAATTAAATAATTTATTTTCAAGAGATTTATTTTTCTTTATTTAATTAATAGATTGATTACAGCGAGTCAGCAACGCGTGAAATAAAAGTACAAGTGTATTATGTGCATAGTTAATTAATCATATATATTTTTAATAGTTGAGTATTAATTTAAATAAATGTGTAAGCGTAATTATGACATATCATCGTATGCTTCAATTTTTTGTCGAATGTATTTATCTTCCATAATCCATACATCACTTTATTTGAAAAATGGCATGCACAAGCATGAAATCAAGCTGAATTCAAAGTCAACAAATTGTAATATACTCCAACTTGCATGGTAAGATAAAAGCCCAGGCCATTAATTGATTTTGCTTTCACTTGATTAGTAACATGATATCAGCATGCAACATAAAACAAAGTACAATGACATCGTCCAACAATACAAATTAAAACAAATCGCGAAAATGAGAAATGAAAGAGAAAGCAATGCAAATCAGATGCAAAATAAAAAGATCAACAGATTAAAGCAGAAAACGTAACAACTAACACACCAAACATCAACATTTTTAATCAAACAATCTCGCAAAAACTACTCATCATCATCATTGTCATCGTCGTTGTCGTTGTCGTCCTGATTTTCTTCCACCTTCTCTGCTGCCTCCTCAGCGAGATGATCAGTAAACTGATCATAGCCTTCAGCTAAAGCAAGTCCTCCCAAAATTCCTGCAGCTGCTCCTATAGCAATTCCTGTACCCATTCCTCCAAAACTGCTCTTTTTCTTCTCCTCTACTGGCTGCTGCCCGTACTGCCCTTGATCGTACCCGCCATACCCTTGCTGCCCATACCCTGCAGAAGGATAGCCTGCAGCTGCAGGCTGTCCATAAGCAGGGGACTCCCCGTTATACTGCGGGGCGCCATAGTCAACGTCCCTAGACGTTGTCATTGACGCCCCGTGGTGAGGAGGGGGGTAAGAATTATAACTTTGATATCGCTCACGCACAATGATCTCAAGCTCAAGCTTTCCCTGAGGCCGACCAGAGGAGCGCTTGAGCTTGAGCTTGCGCTTGACACTGTTCCCAATGCCTACATCGTCCAACACATCACGTAGATCTAGCTTTGCAGTGCCGATGTGAGGCTTGGTGTCCTCATCGACATCTGCAAAGTGGACAACCTCGATGGTTAAGGTAGCATCGTCTATAGGACCATTTAGAGGGACCTTCAGTGTTTGGTCCCATCTAGGGTTTGTGTCACCCTCGTCGTCGGTCCGGGTCGTGACTTTACGATCCGAATCGAACCACATTATGGCGTACGGCTTCGTAGGGCCGTAACGCCAATTGACATTCTTGATATCCTTAGCGGATAATACTGTTACTTCAACCTCGTACCTTGAGGCCATTTGAATCAACACTACACTTATTAAGGAAGATTTTTTTTTTTTTTGTTTGTTTTTGCACTTTGGACATACAATGAAATACTACTATCCTAGTATCTTAAGGACTATGGTATTTATAACATTTCTTTGGGTACCATTTGTCTAAAAAATTTCCCAAAGTACCCTTTTGTCCGTGTTATTTTCGTGGGTGCACGATGCTCTAAGCGCATATAGGCAGTATAGCATAGTAGTTAGTAGTTCATTATTAAGGTTCGTTAGTTCATCTTTTCAAATCTTTGGAGTTAACAAGTAACAAATTAACAATATAAATATAATCATGTTAAAACTTAAAAGGTTACCATTTTATGTACTTTGTATATATTAGAGATATGAATTGTTTGAAATTAGGGAGAGTCCGAGAGATAGTATTTGTTAAATCATATAATCATAATGTTAATCTAAATGATAAATCAACATTATATTATAGACTAATTTCGCGAAAAGAAAAAAAAAAGATTAATTATAATCATAAATTTTTATGTTAGGTTTGAATGTTAAATTATACTCATACTTAAAATGAACGAAATATATCCTCTACGAAAAAAGACGATCTTAATTATTGGAAAACTTAGTAGGGTAGATAGCTACATTTTGTTTATTTTTTTTAAAAAACAAAATATGTAATATATTGTGTGTAGAATTTGAGTATTGCATAAACGAATAATAATATTTTGAAAAGATTTGTGGCTAAAAGTTACTGTACTATGTATACTTCTAATTCTTTGTATCTAACAATTATTTCCATTTATCTTTTTGCCCCAATCTTAAATTCAATATTTGACATTTATACATCAATCAATCAATAACATAATAACAGACACCAAGAATGACACGTGTCATTTCTTGGTGCTGTCATTTTTCCTCCAAAACCATCCTTCATCTTCTCTTGCCAAAATAATATTTATAGAATATGATTTGTTATTGGTTTTTCCTTAATCTTCTATATGTATACACAATTATTTCAAATTTTATTCTAAATATTATAATTTGTATCTTTCCTTGCCAAAATCTTTTAAAATAATACTCGATTTACTATTTGGTTATTTTTTTGGGTAATCATACTTTTTTTATACTACGTATAATGAGATGCATTTTATATTGTGTTGAGAAAAATAAACTAATGTGACTATTTTCTTTTCTCCAAAAAATTGCAAGATCACTTTGACTATCAGCTAAACTTCATTTCCTCTATTTAATCCCATTTTACCATATCACATCCCTATTTTGTTTGTTTTTCCTTTTCACTTCGTACCTACCATTGAATTAAAGACTAGAGTATCAAACATTATTATTATTGTTGTAGTAAGTCACGTATTGATTTTAAAACTATTTCAATAATATATAATATAACTTTAATTTAATTTATGCAAAATTATATTTTTTGGTTAAATTCGTGCATCGCTTGGGCACTAATCTAGTTTGAATCTATAATCATGTCAATTGAATCAACTTGTATTTAAAATTAATTGACATTAGGTTTTAATTCTTAAACTTGTACATTCACATGTTAGAGGATGATTTTTTTTTTTTTTTTTTTCTGTTTTTTTTGGGTCAAGTACCTATACCGTGTCATTTACGTGGGCTTACATTCCTCTTTTCGTTTTTCAAATTTAGAAGAAACGTTTAACGTTTTAAAACGTTTCAATAATGAAATAAAAGCACAAAACGTATAATTATATTGTACGGAATATATATTTAAACAAAAAATCAAACACTAATGTCCTTTGGCTTCTCGATGCAATATATCTTGAAGATTAAGTAATTGCCATACATAATACTCCGTACATAATTAATTAAGTACGAGGAAACAAATAAATAAAAAGATGTGTCTTCCCACTCACTATTCACATGGTACTCTATTTATTTTTCTTCCTCAGTGGCGGATCTAGGATTTTCAATTCGGGGGGACAAAATGCTTAACTTACAAATAGCTTAACAAAAAATAAAAACAAAAAAAAAACTCAAACACACAAATTAGTTAATACTTAATATTAAAATTTCAAAATAAAAAACATACTTAGTCATACAATTCAAATGATGAAAAAAATTACATAAACATTACATTAAAATTACACTTTCATCCTTCGAGTCTTCATATTTTGGAAGCGATCAACAATTTTTTCATCGGAAACTCTTAGGAAGACATCCTTCTCAATAAAAGTGACCAAACAATCATTCATAAGTTGATCACCCATGCTATTTCGCAACTTATTTTTGACACATGTCATTGCGGAAAAGACTCTTTCAACACTTGCCGTGGCAACCGGAAGAATCAACATCAACTTGATAAGCAAATGAATAAGAGGAAAAGTCTTATGCTTATTAGTTCAAGCATCATAGAAAGAGAGTTAAGGTCATTTAAACCTTGAAATCTATCATCATTTAGCATATTCTCCATGAATATATCAAGTTGACATTCAAGAGCCATCAAATCAAAGCTTGAAAATTCTTCGGGATAAAAAGAGGCAAGTTTAAGTACCTTATCTTTATCAAAGGATGAGAAGTTATCTTTAGGACTTAAACAAGCCATACATATTAGTATCTCCATATTCCTCTCATTAAATCGATCATCAAGTTCTTGAAGATGCAAATCAATCACTCTTACAAAAATTCCAACCCGAAAATGATGTTCATTTGTTGCTTCTTCAACAAAACGTCTTGATCTTCCTTGAGGAACATAAGGAGAATCCATAGTGGGAACAACAATACCATGTTTAGCACAAAATGAAGTTACCTTGTTTAAGAGAGTATCCCATCCTTGCTCCCTCATTTTTTGCAACACCAATTTTGTGTAAGTGACAAGTTCCATGGCATTTACAATATCTTGCTCCTTTCTTTGCAAAGCAACACACAAATCATTAGTGTAACCAAAAATAGTCAACATCAAGTGAGCAATAAAAACAAAGTCAAATGACTCTAATTGTCCTAAAACAATTTGAGCTTTGAACTTATCTTCCGATACACCATGCTTCCCAATGTGTACAAGTACCTTAACAATTGTAGGAAATAAGAGGATGATGTTTGAAATAGACTTGTAATAAAAACTCCAACGAGTATCCCCGGGCCTTTTCAAACCAAGTTCTTGATTTAAACCCGATCCACTCACAATATCCCCTACATCCAATGCTCGAGCAACTTCTTGAGCTTGATCTTGTCGAATCATTTCTCTTCTCTTGCAAGAAACTCCAACCACATTCAATAAATTTGCAAGTATCTCAAAAAGCCAACCACAACTATCATTCTTTTTAGCAACGGCAACTAGTGTTAGTTGAAGTTGATGAGCAAAACAATGTACGTAGTAGGCACTTGGAGTATCATTCATAATCAAAGTCTTAAGACCATTTATTTCACCTTTCATGTTGCTAGCTCCATCGTACCCTTGCCCCCTTATCATAGATGGACTCAATGAATGTTCAACAAGTAAAGACATGATTGCATCTTTAAGAGTTAAAGCGGTAGTATTACTAACATGAACAATGCCTAAAAATCGCTCCATTACCTTTCCACTATCTCTATTAACAAAGCGCAAAACAAGAGCTAGTTGTTCTTTTTGGGACACATCACTTGACTCATCGACTAATATGGCAAAGTAATCATCACCAACTTCTTCTATTATGCACCTAGTTGTTTCTTTGGCACAACAATTAATAATGTCCTTTTGAATAGAAGGGGAAATCATTTGACAATTTTTAGGTGCTTTTTCAAGAGTATGTTGTCTTACTTCCTCAACCTTTTCTCCTAACCATTTCAAAAGCTCAAGGAAATTACCCCTATTATATGACTCCCCGCTTTCATCATGTCCACGAAATGCCAAACCTTGCCCCAAAAGAAACCTTAAACAAGTTAAAGATGCATTCAAGCGGATAAAATATTCACTTTTAATCACCTCACTTGCATTGTCAAACACATTCAAGATTGATTTTTTTTTTCCATCTCTTAAATTCACATATTTCTCATAAGCAAGATTATGAGCACTGTTAATTCCACCAACATGCTTCTCAAATCTTTCCGGTTTATTCCATGCCCTAAACCCTCCATCAACAAATGCATCACCCCCCGAATAACTATCAACTTCATTCTTGAACAAGTAACATACAAAACAAAATGCAGCATCTTTTTCAATACTATACTCAAGCCAATCCCATTTCTTGAACCAATGAACACTAAAGCGACGTAAACCACACACTTGTCTTTGAGGAAAGTCATGAGTTTTTGGTTGGCAAGGTTTTTTAAGAATATAACCCCTCCTAACTGCATTTCGTTCATTTGCGGGGTAATCCATTATGTTTATTCTTTTTCCCGGATCATGAGGAAGAAGTTCAACATCGTATACCAAATTTTCCTCCAATGGTACATTACAAGTACTTGAACCACCCATTTCCATATCATCTTCTTGACTTTGAGGGGGGCTTAATGAAGGGGAGTTATTTGACTCATTTTCATGGAGTTTCTTTCTTTTATACAAGAATTGTCGAAGATCGGGTTGTTTTCTAGTAGCCTTGGATTTGTTTGAATTAGGTGAATCATTTGACATTTCCTAATTACATTAAAAAATATATATCAATTATTCAATTTCGGAATTTCCACAATTCACATCATTGCATAAATGCATACTATAAAACCTAACATTAAAATTGCAATTAAAATTAAAATTCAACAAATATTGCAATTAAAATTAAAATAATTCAACAAAAATCTGAAAATTAGGGTTAACAATTGGTGAATTGGGGATTTCAAATTAACAAATTGGGAATTTCGAAATTCGAATTAGGGTTAGCAACTTAGCAAGACATACCATAAGTTTAGCAGCGACTCAGTGAGTGGTGAGGAACCCAGGGGCCAAGGCGGACAGGCGGTGGTCGGTGGAGCAGCGAGCCAGTGACGCCTGACGCACTCACGCACGCGCCTGCAGCGAAGACTGAAGATGGAGCACAGCCGCACAGGAGCAGCGACGCACCACGCACGCACGAAGCCTCGACGGTCGCCGGTTGGTGGAATGGTGGAGCAGCGACGCAGTGGACTAGTGGAGTAGTGGTAATGGCGAATTGGAGTGAAGATTGAAATTGAGCAGCGCTGTGCGATTTGTTTTGCTTTTTTTTTTTTTTTTAATTTTTTTTTTAAATTGGGGGGACAGCTGTCCCCCCATGTCACTTAATTGGGTCCGCCCCTGTTCTTCCTTTTGACTTATCTTCACATGATACCTACGACTACACGAGTAGTTAGTTAGTTAGGGTCTTTTTTTTAACTAGTAAATCAATTTATCTATCACACATTCACACGGTCACACCATGCAATATCTAATTAGCTTATGCTCGATCGCCTGCAAGTAAGGGATCAAATTGTTTCATTATAAGCTTTTTGGACATAATACCTCAAAGTTGCACATACATATTACATTTAATGGAGGTAATACTCCATTTATCTTTTTGCACAATCTTAAATTTAATATGTATTAATAGTTATATAGTTCGTTGTGTAATGCTTTTTTTTTTTGACAAAGTTCGCTGGGTAATGTAAATTGATAAATAATTGAATAATAGACCTCTTGAGTATCACTACACGTAAGTGTCCCATGTTAATTGGTTGAACAAGAGATAGTTAATCACTTATAAGGCTAAGGGGCTATTCGTCCTGTTGCCCTATGGTTTTGGGATAAATCTCCTTTGATCTTGTGAAGTTGACTATTTTCTCTTGGTGATGCGGCCTAGACCTGTATATTTAACATGGTATCAAAGCTAAGTTCACGATATGAAACCCTAAATGGCTAAAGTTCACTAGGTCAAGTGTAGGTCCATGTGAGGGGGAGTGAAGAAGCACTCTAGCCCGAAAAATCTCATGAGATAAAGTGAAAAGGGACTTTATGTGAGGGGGACTGTTGTAAAATAGATCTCTCATCAAGTATTACCACATGTAAATATCTCACATTGGTTGAAGAAGAGAATATTAATCACTTTATAAGGCGAAGAGGTTACTCCTCCTATGCTATATAGCCCAAACCCGTATTCAACATAGACAGATTGAAAGAACAACAACAAATAAAAGGCTATAATTCTTACTCCCTCCGCCCCTATTTGTTTGCCCCATTGCCAAAATACGAGTCAAACTCTAATAAATTTGATTATTGATTCCTGTTTTTCTATCAAAGGAAGTATAGTCAGGTGTTATTTTGTTTGGTTCGTCTCATTATAAATTTAATTAGTATCAACTTTATGTAATTTTAACGCATATGAAAATTGAGATATAAATGTTTTTATACGTGTCTTCGAGACCGCATAATGTCAAAGAAGCAAAAATAAAGGGACAAAGGGAGTATAAACATTGCACCCGAATAAAAGAAATAATAAAACTTGATAATATTTTTTTTGGACAGGAAGAAGAATGTTTTGTTTTGTTTTTTTTTTTTTTACAAAGAAGAGTGTGTATGTTTTGCTATGATGCTTTAAGCCTTTAAGCATCTATTTATAATATATTTTCCTTTCCTTGTTAAAAAAAATGTTACTGTCTCCCTAATCCTTAAACTCCTTATTAATGTAATATTAGTATTAATGTATGTAGTTTTTTTTTTTTTTTTTTTTTTTTTTTTTTTTTTTTTTTTTTTTGAGGAAAGTATGTAGATGTTATTTTGCTTTGTTTGGTAATTTGGTAATGTACTAATGTTCAATAATTATGTATGTCGACATCAAAAGTTATCCATAACGTTTTCAAAGTCAAATTATAAACATTGTAGATGCCACCTGGCATATGCCTCCACTTACCCACTACAAGTTGGACCTACAAGATCACGCTCAACATCCCACCTGCAAATTGCAATGTAGGGTTTCTGCTCTTGCTAATTCATCCAGAAATACTTGTGTTGTAGCCCCTATTTGGTAACTAGCGATAAGCTTATCTGATTAACTAGTTGTATTAACTGATTTGACTAATTAGTTGCATTAGTTGTTTTGGCTAGCTGATTGGTAAAATTAGCCTATTAATTGTAGTTATAGTTGTTTGTTAGTCGAGCATATGAAATAACAATATAAAAATTGACAACTTATTTTTGCTTGAGGGTAAGAAAAGAGGAAGGACAAGAATGTAAATTATTTTTTAGAATAAAATTGTCATCTGACACCTTTTACTTAATTAGCTAATCTTAAAAGCTCTAATTTTTTTTTTAGTTTTTTACAAATTAGCTTATTTGCCTCAATCAACTTATTTAAAAAGTTCTTTTACCAAACGACCAAATTAGATGATTTATGTAGTCAAACTTCTAACTAGGTCAAATAAGCTCGTTTTAATCAAAACTTTATTTACCAAACATGGCCTCAGGCCTTTAGTTAGACATATCAAAATATTTATTGTTTTGAAATCAACCTGTTAGTTTGACTCCAAACTTATATAAATCCACACCACAAGGCTTGAAATTAATCCAAATAAAAGTTGAAATCCAATCTAATCTAAATAAAGTTATTGACTCAAAGTGGATTAAATTGTAATTGACAAATTGGATGTTCGAATCGGAATGAAGAAGTTTGGATCCAAATAAGTGGAACATACGTTGAGTAATTTTTTTTTCTTCTTGAATACGAATTACATCTCTTTGCTTTTGCATTATTCATATGGAGTATAATTGTTATCTTCGTATTAAAAAGGAGTACAAGTAATACACACTCCTTCCGTTTTTAAATATTTGCTCCATTTTTACTTTTTGCAATATCCATATGTCCGGTTTTAACTAATTTTTGTGACTTATACATAAGAAAATATATAGTTTTGTGGATACTTGTTAGAATCGTCTGAATGAATAGATAAGTAATTCTCAATTATTAGAATTTATGTTTATTGATTATTAAAGATATTATTGATCAAAGATTTGTATCGACATACGTGTCTAGGAAAAATGTAGCAAATATTTAAAAACGGAAGGGGGTACTACTCCATTCATTTCATTGTAGTCGTAACACTTTGACCCACACACCTGCCAACGCACAACTTTAACCGTTAATAATTATAATCATATAGGTAGTATTATAAACAAGTATACTCCGTATTGTATATAAAGACTAATCCAAAAATAATCTATCTATACTTTGTATTTAAAAATACAAACCATAAATTTTTCATATGACACATGGCATCACAAGTCACTCATCACCCCATATGCCACATATCATTTCCCTTAATATTTATGTTTAAGTGTTTTTGCATTATACAACTTGCAAATTCAAGTAAGAAAATGAAGTGTTTCATTTCCACCATAATAAAATAATGTTTTAATTAATACACATTACATAAACATATAAATTATAATAAAAATTGTCTTTTCAACTCCTAGACTTTAAATATAATTTAAAATAATATGTCATTTTATATCCCACAATCTTTATGTGTATATATCTAATAACTAAATCCCTTCATCTTCTTTCAAGTTTCTACCCTCTCTCTCTTTTTTTTTTTTTTTAAAGTTTTAGAAATGAAACAATTTTCTGAATATGAAAATAATTAATCCAAGTAACAACCCGTGCATTGAACGGACCAAAAAGCTAGTTGTATATAAAGACTAATTCAAAAATAATTCATAGTACACCATAATATGTGTTTTATAAATTACACGGAGTAGTCAAAGTTAGCATATGAGTATACAAAAGTTAAATTGTTGCAATTATTCTAAAACAAAGGAGTAAATCGGAATAAACATAAAGATACGGGAGCAGTTGACTTGTGACCACCATATAAGCAATTACGATCACTCCTGACCGCGATCACTGCGCCACGCACATCTCAGTGACACACCCAACGAAACAGAGAGAGATGCATGCGCTAAACTCTCTAGCAATGGCGTGGTTCGCCAATACAACGGAGAGTTATTCATTAGCCTCTGAAATCGATTTCGGGACGGTTTCGTGGTTCGTCTATGCCGGTTTATGTGTAGTATTGGTTCTATTTGCTGGTCTTATGTCTGGTTTAACTCTTGGTTTGATGTCTTTTAATCTTGTTGATTTGGAAATTCTTGCTCGCAGTGGTACTCCCAATGAACAACAACAGGCAGGTTAGATAATTCTTTTTTTTTTTTTTTTCATTTAGTATTACAATTGAATTTCAATATGATTTTGGGCAATTTTTACATCTGGGTTTTGTGGGCGGATGTTAACTAGCTTAGTTGGTTAAAGTCGCGGGGATGGATGGTATGTGGGTATGATTGTTTTAGATGGTGTGAAATGGGGGTTGGTGTATAATGATTTCTTCAGGTGTTTATATGATTTTACTTGCTGAAATGGGCAATTTGTTGTAGTTGGTACTGATTATGTTCTGTTTTTTTGTTAATCCAGCTAGTATTCTTCCTGTTGTTAAAAAGCAGCACCAACTTTTAGTGACATTGCTTCTATGCAATGCGGCTGCCATGGAGGTACATATTCGGATACTGATTCTTTGTTAGTTTGTATACATAATTGAGAATCTTGATGACTACTCCTGTCTTATTGATTTGTGTATTTTTCTGCCTAAATCTCGGGTTTGCTGTTGTTGTTGTTGTTGATCAACCTCATTATTCTTAATTATTGCTCTTGAGGTGGTTGTTGTTGTTGTCGTCGTCTTTGTCTTATACTCTTGTTCAATTGTGAACTTGAGCAACAATGTAATATGTTGCTTAACCTCAAGGTTATATAAAAGTGTGAATAAGATTTTGAGGGGAATGGCAATAGAGTAGTTTATGAATACAATAGTTTGTATGGAAAAATGTAGACATATACTACATTGGTCTTCCCACAAGAAAATGATTTGTACTAGGATGGCTGGATGGACATGTATATAACAAACTTCAAAAAATTTTGTTCTAGTATTTTTCGTACCCCTTCGTTTGTACCTCTTCCCATGATGTGATGCTTGTTGCATACTTGTCTACTTGCATAATGGGTTAGAGAAAACAGGATGTCGTGCTAGGGGATCGCGTCATCAAGTTAGGGGCGGAAGGAAGATGTGTTGCTTGGATGTCTTTTATTGACTCTGCTATGTTGATCTCATTGGCATATTGCTGTACCATTATGCTATACTGTCGATACAGTTTCTAGTATCTAGGAGCTTTACCTGGCTTCAAAGTATTCCGAACTGATAATGATATCATCTTTCCCTGATTGACTCTTTTGTTCTGATTTTTACCTGCAGACACTTCCTTTATACCTGGACAAGCTTTTTAATCAGTATGTAGCTATCATTTTATCTGTAACATTGGTCCTATCTTTTGGGGAGGTATGTAGCTTTTGACTCTGTTATCCTTCTGTTGTTTCTATTTTCATTCATCAATACTTTCTCAGTTCTCTCAGTAAAGAAAAGTTTGACTTCTCTGAATTTTTAGGTTATACCCCAAGCTATATGCACAAGATATGGCCTTGCTGTTGGCGCAAATTTTATATGGATTGTACGAATATTGATGATTGTAACCTATCCAATTTCTTACCCTATTGGAAAGGTAATTTTCTTGCCCAAAATGAAAGCTTAATATAAGGTTACTGTACTTGATACAACGAGAAATGCATCAGACATCTGCTTCTAGACTGGGCTGTATGATTGAAGGGAAACCACTGAGGCACTCATCATAAAACTTTAAGCGAGCATTGTTTGGATCAAAGAGTTGATTTTCTGGTGATCTATTCTAACTTTCTCTAGGCTGTAGGATGGGATCAAATTGGGTTTTTATCTTTGGGCATGGTACTTGAGCTCCCTCATATATTTCCACCCCAGGAATATGCACATATATGTTTCTATGTTCCTATAGTATGTTGATAAGCAAAAAAGGAGGTCAGCAAGCTATATTCATGATCATAAAAATGGCTGGGTGGTTGTTTTGTCAAGTTCAGTGAAAGCTGAAAGTCATTTGCACTTAAGCTTCTGGATATGACATTAGCATGCGGTCAAATAATCATTGGTGTGGGGCTAGGAATGGGGTTCTACTGCTACTTGTTAGACAGCATTATACCACATCCAGTCATACCTAAATTGGCAAATTACATCATACTGTAAATTTAATTTATATGAACTCTTTGTGCTGCGTTTTTTAATAAAATATTCTGCAATTGAAGGTATTGGACTGCTTACTAGGACATAATGAAGCACTCTTCAGGAGAGCTCAACTGAAAGCACTTGTCTCTATTCACGGTGAAGCGGTAACTGACTTTCTATGGAATTGCTTTTCTATATAAGAAAATGCAATAACTTCAATTCCTGGATACCTGTTTTGTTCCTAATGCTGATATTTTCTGTGTTCTTTAAGAATTCTGAAACTGTCTTTGTGGTTGCTTATGCATTATCTGACTAGAACTTATATTCTTTTAGGCTGGAAAGGGAGGTGAGCTTACTCATGATGAGACAACAATTATTAATGGTGCATTAGATTTGACAGAGAAGGTAGCTGCTGAAATAAACTTTTAATTTTTGTGTTCTGTCAATTGTTGAGTTTCTTAATGTCTAGTTTAAGTTATGATCCACAGAAGTACCGAATTAAGCTGCTCTCTTCTGAATACTAAAATATCCAAACTGCCTGGATACAGGATGGAATGCCAAATTTGTGGTCATGCTATTGAATTTAACATGTTGTTTTGAGCGTAAAAGAAATTAAGCATTCGGCAAGAGCCTCGTTTTCTTGGTTTCTGATTCTATTTGTGTTTCCGGTGGAGATATCCAGTGTTTGCAAGAGCTACTTAATCTGCTGTCCAGTATAATGCCATATTGACATCAAACAGGGCAAACACTGATACATTTTCAAGGATTGCAATTTTGAGCAATCTTTCTTGTCCACTAATCTATTTACACTTAATATGCTATGAAGATACATAGTTTTCTGCAAGCCTGATATATACTTGGTAACCTTTAATATCATCTAAATCTGCTCCCCACTTTATTTTCTTGCTGAACAGACTGCTGAGGAGGCAATGACACCGATTGAGTCAACTTTCGCCTTGGATGCCAACTCAAAATTAGATTGGTAATGATGTTTATTTTCTCCTTCCTCATATATAAAATGATTCATATATATTACCCACCTCTGAAAAAGAGTAGGCAAGTTCAATTCATTACTGGCGTTGTTAAGCATGTTTAAGTCATGGGATCATGGAAGAAATTGAACTGTTGAGTACTGCTGTTCTGTTTTATTGCTTCATATATGATTCTGCAATGCTTTTCTTTTCTTTTTTCTTTTTTTAATGCCCAATCACGTAGGTGATGAGTGCATGACCTGAGAATAGAAGTGGTTATTGGACATGGTAGTCCAATGATAATAGGGTCAGGGCCAAGCTTATAGGGCTTTTAATGGACAGGGCTATTAATGGACAGGACCCTTATTGGGTAGGGTCAATATAGGGCCAACATATTTTTCCAATTTAGTTGATAAAAAAAATACATAATGTAAAAATAATTATATAGATTAATTTGTTTTCATTTGTATTTAATAATGGCTTTGTCCAATATTTATTTTAATTGATATTTTGTAGGCCCGCCCATTATCGACCCGCGGCCCGCAATGTCCCGACCCTATAAAATGTGACCCTCTTTGACCCTGACCCGCAACCGACCCTGACCCGACCCAACCAGGTCTACCTGAGAAGTGCCTATTATTGGTTAGCTAAAAATTGAAAGTATAAATGTTTATATACTGCTAGTAGATGGAGCATTGGTTTGATGTTATCTAAACATACTTTTTTGAATATTTTGAATGGAGTTTTGGAATGCCTTAGTAGCCAAGATATTCTTAGTTATAAATTGTGTTCACCTCGCCCCCTATTATCTGCACCTTAGGGAAGCCAACTTTTTTTTTTTTTTATGATGTATCTCACTTTTTTTACTCAACCGAAAGCATCTTAAGTACTCAGCTACGTGTCCAACAAAGGAACACATAATATAGTGGATAATAGTAATGTTGGAATGTGTGACTAGGGAGCTTATGGAAGTTTCATACTTTGTTTCTCGTTTGAGGTGGGAATGTGGGATCTGCCAGTATCTCCTCTTTATTGAATTTATTGGGAGATGAATATTCTGCAATCTGCTACTTTCCCCCTCTTTAAGAAAAATTGTAGAGATGCTGCTTTGCTTGTTTGTTGATTTGGCCACAATTTCATTTTGTAGGGAAACAATGGGAAAAATACAAGCTCGTGGCCATAGTCGTGTACCTGTTTATTCTGGAAATCCAAAAAACTTCATAGGAATGCTATTGGTGGGTGTCAAAAAGTCTTAGTTTTGAGCTTTTGAATTCCCTTTATCCCAAAATGAACTTCACACTTACTGTTGGCATAGACATTAAGAATGTTGTTGAATGTATAAAAATGGGGATTAGTGTAAAAAGGAAATGTGACCTTTTGGGGGACAATCATTTGAAATATCTGAAGTTCATTATATGATGGAGGGGCATCTTAAAATGGAAAGTATTTTGTATGATAAGCGTATCAAGTCCCCGAAGTTGTTTTAATTTTTATTTTAGATGTAATGCTTCTTATGCTCTATAACTGGCCTTTAAAAGGAATTTGATTAAGCTCTTCTTCAATCCTCAGACTAAAAGTCTATTAACAGTACGACCCGAAACAGATACTCCTGTAAGTGCAGTTTCCATTCGAAATATTCCAAGGTATGGTCTAGAATCTATATATATTGTACTCCTAGTCCATGAATCATTAATGGAGTAATATTCCTACATGTTTTCCAGGGTACCAGCAGACATGCCTTTGTATGATATATTGAATGAATTTCAGAAAGGTCAGAGTCATATGGCAGCTGTGGTGAAGGGAAGGGCAAAGAGTTTTCATAATTTGCGTATCATTGATGAAAAACCTAAGCGGTCAAATGTCACTAATGACAAGTGCGATTTAGCTACTCCTTTATTGTCCAAGCAAAGTGACAACTCTGAGAGTATTGTGGACATTGAAATAATCCCTAAAACAAGAAACAAGAACGAGCATAATTCACAGCAGGATTATGCATTACCTAACTCTTCTCGAAATTCAGTAGAAATTTCTAGGGAGGGAGAAGTTATTGGCATTATTACCCTTGAAGATGTTTTTGAAGAGATTTTGCAGGTAGGTATTTACGAAATATTATACAGTATAACTTTATATTGTTCTTTTTGGATTTTTTTTTTAATATTTTATATTAATGTTAAAGAGGACCCTAACTAAACCTCAACAATCATGGTTTCTTAGTCTGGTCTTTGCGAGCCAAGCACTTGAAAGTGAGGGGCAAAGGTAAAAGCACTTGCAGCTGGGGGGGGGGGGAGGGAAGGATTCAATCTCGTGACCTCTAGGTTGCAAGGTGAATCCCCAACCAACTGCACCAAGCCTTGCTTGGTAATGAGGAAGTTAGGCTACATGAAAGTATATCAGAAACAGGAAGTGCACCAATTCCTACTTTTTGGAAGCATTTTGTCCAAGAAGGGGGCTCCTTGATGGAAGACCAGCCATACCTAGGGGCTAAGGATGTACTGTTAGGCCCAGCTACATGAAACAAACATTTAGGACATTATGTTTAATTTGTTCTTATGTGGAAATCAATCTTGGTGTGGATCATTCCCCCTCCCCCCCCCCCCCCCCCTACCACACACACACCCCTTTTTCCTATGGTTCTCAATACCTATTGTGTAGCAAACTAGCAATTCTGAAGCCAATTTTGGAGTAGTATATAGAACCAGCAGCACACCCCCCTAGAGCTAATAGCCGGCTGATTAATTTTGTCCCTAAGTGTACACATGGTGTAACCATTTGTCTAAAATGGGTATTGGATTTTGAGATGTGGAGGCAAATATATACTGATTTACCCAAGTAACCCAGACCGCTGTCTTTTTCTTAGATAAACAGACTTTAGCTCATGCAATAGAGTGTGTTAACTATAACGTTTAACATACTCCCTTGAATTTCTGCTTTATGCAAAGATTGTTCTTTGATCTTATCCCTTATTTTATTTATTTCTTAAAATTCCCTCTTTCTACACCGAAGCTATCATATTCACTCTCTTCATGTGCTCTTTGGAAATACAGGAGGAGATTGTAGATGAAACAGATGAATATGTTGATGTTCATAAGAGGTATCGGCCATTGTTTCATTGACAATACCAAGCTCAGTTGCAGGTGACTGATTTGGCGATAAAGACTGGCACTGACAATTTTACTCACTTCATGCAGAATACGTGTTGCTGCAGTTACAGCTGCTTCTTTGGTTGCACGTGCTCCATCTCTTCGGAGGTTAGCTAGCCAAAAGAATGTTGTAAGTATATTGTTTCCCTTCCTCCTCCCCATTTTTTCTTGTTAGCTTAGCTTTGCATTTATTTGTGAATCATCTCTGTAACTTCAACTGTATTTTTAATGTTTTTTGATCCGATTTAGAGAAAAGGTTTTGATGATCTGCTTCCTGTTAAGGATATGTGGTTTTAGAACCTCTAGGGGCACTAGAGCTCTATGATTCCTATCTCAAAGTTGATTTAAACCATGTTAACATCCAAATAAATTTTTCCCTTCCTGATAAAAACATATTCCTATCTCAGAGTTGTAAAATTGTAAGCTTAGCATAGAAGTTTAATTTCCTTGTGTGGTGTTGCTCAGGGTCAGGGAAGCCACAACAGGCTTAAAAAAGGTGCAAAAAAGACTGATGACGAGATTCATGCTTCAACAATGTGATTACTGATTATACCCCTGCGCCCCTCTCAATCGAGTCAGTTCGTGAGAAGAGGCGAAATACTGTACTTTGTATCTTTCATTTATGATTCCTATACATGTTAATAAGATCTTGAACTATGCTATGTGTAAGCATCTAGAGGAGAAATGGTGTTGTTCACCTTTGGTTTTGTATCAAGTTATGTACATGACAATATGACATGTACAATGCACACTCATGTCAGAAACACAGAACGCCAATTATTCATCCAAAACTACTTTTTCCCATCATAATTATCACAGTATATCAAAAGGATTTTTTGTTGCAAAATGCAAGCTAAGAAAAATTTAGCCTGCAAACAGAGTGATATGTTTAGGGTTTGCTCTCTTCAGCTTAATTTCAGTTCAGCTCCAACCAATTCAGTTCAGTCAACTCTTAATTTCTTTCTCTCATAAAATATTCATTTCAGCTCAGCTCAAATCAGTTCAGTTTAGTTAAGCTCTGTTCAGTAAATGTGAACAAACCCTAAGTATGTTTGATATCTCTAATTATTGCATATAAATTTTGTTTTGAGATATTGGAATGATGGAATTTAGTTGAGATAATCGAAATTTATTGGGTAATGGAGTATGGATCTTTATAATTTGGCAATTGCATTCATTTTAATGGGAAAATCTAGCAATTTTTACTTTACAATTGGTTGTACCTTGTAATGTACAACTAATTAACGCCCTTGGTTGTTTGATGGTAATTAATAGGTCTAGTGCTTGTATAGTCGTATGTGATATGTCTCCAAGTTATTTGACAAATTGACATTGTTACTTGTATTGAATTTTGAGAAAGATTACATGCTTTTATCATAATTAAATCGTAACAACCATAGTACTCGTAACATAAAAGTCACCTTTTTACTTGAGGGTCCCCATTGATCCTTTTGATAAACGATTGATATTTATATAGGAGTAAAATCGTAATATAATAAGCAAATTTTGCACCAAAACACACTAAAAACGGTATTTGAGTAGCGGTTTTAGTCCAAAATTGCTACTTCAAATAGCGGTTTTATTCATAAAAAGTAAATATCATATGCACTCATTTGCGATATTGCTACTAGATACTGTTATTTATCGTGAAGATCAACTTGTATTTTCCCCGTTTTACAAAAACGGCATATAAAAAATGTTTGCATTTGAAAATGAGTGGTTTCCCGCTAAAAGATGAAAACATATTCCATTTGCACTTTATATCAGAATCCCGCGAAATTGAAAAGAGTAGCGAAAATTGCCGAGGAAGATAGCTTCTTCAAAAATACGAGTAGCAGAAAATCGTCATGGATGATGTCGATCGTCTGTTCGAATGCTTCAAATGTGGCGTTACTCCTCCTGGTAAATCTCTCTTCACTGCAATTCGTCATTAGTAAGCTCAATTTGATCTCCATTTTTACTTACTCATAAATTTTAATTTTTGATTTAGTGCTTATTATCACCATTTAGCTGTAATTGATCTTCAATTCTTCCTAATTATAGTATTAATTAGTTCGTCATTACTGCTAATTGCTCTTCTAGGGTTCGGATTTGTTTGGATATATTTATTAGGGTTTGAAAATGATCCAATAGTTTAATTAAGAAATTTATTGTGTAATTAAGTTAGGTATTGATCTTGAGAAATCATCTAATTTTTCCAGGATATCAAGGTGAAAACCTAATTTTGTGATGCTGTTGCGAGTTCTTGGGTGGATGTATTGTCCGATTTAGTCATGAATTTGCCATAGCTTTTTTAGATTTTACTAATTCACTTAATTAATGGCAATCTCAAATTTCTGTGCCAATTTTAGTAAGCAAGTCTGTTAAGTTAATTTATCTTTTCATGTATAGGTCTCGTCCGAATTAGTAACTACGAAGGAGTTTAATGATTGATTGTGGGCTCTTTTGGTTTCTTCTGAAAATTTTCAGGCATTTGAAGTAGTTTAGGATGAAATGAGATGCCCAATTTACTATTTTAGTTGGGATATTGGGCATAACATTCCATACATGTTATTGATAGTTTAATGGTTATGGTATTTTATAAACTCTATATTGGTTTCTTCCATCAAAATAACAAATGTTGTGTACAGAATCTGCTATTAGAGAGAGAAAAACAAGTGTGAGTAGACTGAAGCCAGAGAATTCAAGTGTGAAGGGCACCGACTCACCAAGTTCAGCAAGACAAGGCGAGAAGAAAACTGTGGATGTATGTGGGAAATCAGAAAGTGTATGTCATGTGCTCTTAGCAACTCATTCTTTTTGGTGGGCTTATTACCCCCATTGCTGAAATTTGATTATTAAACTTTCATGCTCGTTTCTGTCCGAACATCTTGTTAAAGGATGAACCTTCACAAGTGTAAAAATTATCAGATATGCAATTTCCGTATCCTCTATCTATTATATATCTATGTTACTGGCTTTTTTCTTCTGAATTATTAGAAAAGAAAAAAGTAATAGTGAATCTGTATCTTCTTCGTTTCCCTTGTCTTTTGATGCATATTATTCATATCTTTTAGTTTATTTGTATTTATGATGCATTGCAGCTTAGTTTTCTGCACTTAATATCACAGGGTGTGTCAGTGACAAATAAAACAAACAAACTCATTGCTGGTAGGCAGCTTTCTCCGGGTGTGTTCTATGGATCGCCACATGGAGTGCCTCCTAAGAGGCCATCCAGTTTACTCCGAGTATTGCGTGAAATACACCTTGATTTATCTGAAAGACGTAAATCCAACTTAAGGTATAATGCTTTGGCTTTTTGTACTATCATTTACATTCATATGAGGAGTTGATCACGTTTCTAGTTGTTTACATACACTCTACTGTATCTGTCTTGTGTCTCTTGACAATCATGTTTAAATGTTTGGTCAGGAAGCAAATATGGGCTACATTTCCAAAGCAGGATGATGCTATAAAATTTGCAAAAGAACAAGCCAATGTTCGCATATTCAGCTACCAAGATCATTTCAGTGGTCAAAGAAGATTCCTTGTTTCTACCTATCAAGAGTTTTGGAGAAGGTTACTTGTCACCACAAATTATCTTCAACATTTTAGTTGTCTTTTTGCTGGCTTGTGTTTCTTACTTACTGAAAGTTGATCCTGCATCATTATATAGGTACAAGAATATGGACTCAAAGTCCCGTCATCATTATGAGGTGATCCAAGATGTGAGTATCTGTTGTTTAATATCCTGTGCAAGGACTGTTCAATTGCTTCTTTCATGGTTTTATACTATGATTCGAATTATTCAAGATTATTTGTTGGGTTGTTGAGCTAAATTTGTACTGCTTGCAATTCATTTCCCTTTGTGCTAATTCCTATAAAGTACTTGCTGATCATCCATGTATACTTTAACACTTGTATGCCATCAGGAAGAGGCCTTTATGTTTTGAGTAGATAAACTTCTCCATCCCTATCTGTATTCTTTTTGCACCTGAGTTATTATTTGTTATTTAGCTCCTCAACCTTGCTTTTGTAAAAGTGAGCTGTTTGATAAAATTAAACTTTGGACAACATGCCTTCTCCTTGTGCTGGCCCAAGTCCTTTGTTGATTAGAAAAAAGCATTTATCCAACACAATATTCAGGTTATCAAATCTTGATTTTAAATTTCAATTAAATATTTTTTTCAAGAATGTGGGAAGATTCAAACAGGATCATAAAAAATGTGATACAGATACTATATTAGGACGAATGAGGAAGAGAGTATAGTAAGTACGAAACTATCAGAAAGGTTATTATTCAAAATCATGCTAAATCTTGTTACAATGAGTTGGATATTAAAACAAAGCAACAACTTCCCAAAGGGTGGAGGCATATGAACAGGAATATAACTTTACATTATGTCCTTATTCAAACTTGTTACTTCTTGTTTGAGGCAAAATCTAATCTTGTTGGGCTATTTTCTATTTCCAGGGCTTTCCTTGTCATCTATACTTTGATCTAGAGTTCAATAGATTGGAGAATACAAATAGAGATGGTAATCAAATGGTCGATCTTCTTTTGCTGGTCATATTTGAGGCATTACATGAGAAATATCATATACAAGGAGAAGAAGATTGGGTTGTAGAACTCGATTCCTCCACTGAAGGTAGGGCTGTGATTTAGGTGAGTGATTTGAATATTTGAATACATAAACTTCATATTCATAACCGATTTTTCTAATGTTTCATCTTTGGCCTTTGTACCTTTTCATTACTTGCTGGTAAGAGAGTATATTATCATATTTGTTTGGACAAAGATGGATTTTGTTTCTTTATATCTCCAATTTCCAAAAGTCTTCAAAAACAGCCAAGTGTGGTCTGTTCAATCCGATACATCATTGGTTCATGCAGTGATGCAATTTGATTTATGATTTGTTTTATTAATCTTGTTTTGAAAGTCTTATAAATATGTTTATTGGTTACATGGCAGCAAAATTCTCTCGCCATTTGGTGCTACGTATTCCGAAGGCTGCGTTCAAGGATAATTCTCATGCTGGTGCTTTTGTTTCCGAGGTATGGCTACTTGATAGTTATTTCTGTTAATGATCCTATTTAAATATAAAATAAAAAGGGATAAAATATATGTGGGAGCATTAGAAATATGTCAGAGCAGTTGAACATAGTATAATCCATCTTACATCTATTTGTTACATCTTTACTTTAAGATTTGACCATGTGAAACCTGTAAAGACTTTTGTGCAATTTTAATATCTGCACACCATGTCCTCTCTTGTATTGTGTATCTGTCTAATCATCATCCACCTTTTTCTGTCAATATCAGTTGTTCTCAAGAATTCATAAAGCGAAGGAGAAGGATGAGAGATTTCACCAACTCTTTATTTTAAAAGATTCTAGCTCTGCAGGACCCTCAATGCAACTATTTGTGGATAATGCTGTATATTCAAGAAATCGTTGTTTCCGCTTAGCTCTATCATCAAAAGCCGGAAAGACTTCTTTGCTTCTGCCTACTGGACGATTCAAGTGTAAGGGCATGGTATGAAACCTTTTTGTATCTTTGTCCTAATTGGAAGTTTTTTGTTTAGCCTAAGCAATTATTGCTATTTACATTTATTGATGAGCTGGAAAAATTGATCCATGCTGCTTATGTGCCCATTCATGTATTCATTATTATTAGTTGTATTATTCCAAGAAGGCTTTTTTGTAATTTTATCTAAACATGCAGTGTGTGGTTTACAGTGTGAAGAAGACGTTTTCATGGCATCTTTGATCTGCAATATAGATGATGACTGTGAAAAGCTTTTAGTGTGTAAAATGGAGTTGGACTGTATCAAAACTCTGCAGTTTGATACCGAGGTAATATTTAGCTTAGTTTTAATGGTTTACTCTCTTTTACCAACCATATTGATGCTATCAACTTGTCAAGTAAACTCTTTATTTTTTTTTCTTACAAATTCCATTATACTGCGTATATTTTAAGATATATCTTTGTTGGATGTTTTTTTTTTTCCTTTTCCTTTGAGGGATCTTGAGGACTCTTTCATAGCCTTAAAGTCATGACATCATGTTGCTCTATGTCATTCTAACCTTCATTGTTTTATTTTTTGATGCTTCAAAATATTTGTTTTCTTCTTTGATTGCGTAATGATGTATTGCTTGACTTATGCAGGTTAATATTACTAGTAGGAGACCTTTGAGTGCGCTTCAAGAATTCACATCTAATGCTTGTAGAAATGATGCCTCGAGAACTTACCTAATGGGAGCTTCTCCATTTCCTGCCCTGGATGCATTCATAGAATCTGTTGCTTCTTTTGGAGCAGTGACTGGTATGTATAATATTTAAGAGCTGTTTTTTCAGGATTGACTTGGTGAAGTGCAATCTCAGATTTTTATATTGGTTTCTTGGGAAATTTAGTTAATTTAATCAGCATTTGAAAGGGCATCTCGTGATTTTTCTTCTGTACTTTTGCAATCTATAATCCTTCAAGACTTTAAGTTAGTTCAACTAGTCCTTTTTGCGAACTTTCTTTCATCCAATAGTGTAGTATAGTTCACATTTTGTGGCCAAAAACCAATCTCCAAAGTTGTAATCTGTAATTGCCTGGTTTTGTCAGTAAATTTTTTTCTTCACAGAAAATTTTTCAATAGTTGTAATCCTGGGGAACTGCAAGAAATGTCTTTCCACTAGTATCTTCCAAATTTATTCACTCTTACTGAACAGAGTTTTTATATTACAAGAGAAAAGACAGCTAAAGAAAATATTATGTTTAGGTAGCTCGATACATGTTGATTGGAGCATCTTATTTTGGTGTACTAGTCTTCATGAAAACAGTTGATACCGTAAGTTTGAGCTTACATAAGCCTAATTAGTTCGACTTGCAGCCCCTTCAGCCTTTTCTTTTTGCATTGTAATGGTTTTGTAGATTTCTAAAGGTTTCCTTCATCCATTTCACTGGTTGATTGATTAAAATTTTGATTGTTGACTATGATGACTCCCTCCAAATTAGTTCGACTTGCAGCCCCTTCAGCCTTTTCTTTTTGCATTGTAATGGTTTTGTAGATTTCTAAAGGTTTCCTTCATCCATTTCACTGGTTGATTGATTAAAATTTTGATTGTTGACTATGATGACTCCCTCCAAATTCCAGGAAAGATCCGAAGCTGGTATTGGTTTTCTGAGTACAGTTTGTTGGTCTACAGTATGTCAAAGAGCAGATACTGTGGAAGGATTGGTCGAGAACACAAAAGCAATCATGGTATGTTGCATTGTCCTATCTCACTTTTTACACTCGAAAATATGAATTCACGAATCCTGCTTATTATCCAAGTCCACATGATGTACTAACTTTTGTTTGTCCTCTAGTTATGTATGTGGCTGACCTACAGTGGGCTCTTTACTATCAGAAGTGTTATGATCCTGATTGCCAAGGTTTGTCCCATTGCATTTGAAAACTTATGAGTTAAACCCTGCAATCACTTCTCGATAAATTTCTGTTTGGATCAGGATATCGATCGCCCTCCCGTCCCATTCCACTTGATTTAATCCCTGAAGTTTCCAGTTTAGAAAACACAGGAGTTATTGATGGCTCTGATAATAATAAGGAGCACATGTTACTTGGTGGTCATGAAAGCATGATAGACGGAGATAATGATGAAAGTTGGTGGCTTGAAGCAGTGAAAGCTGCTGACAATGTTGAAACTATGGGAGATTTATTTATCAGTACCACGGTTAGTTTATCTGTGCCTTTGTAACATTTGGTTGCTTTTGCGAACTTTCTTTCTCTGGTTGGTTCAGTCTCCTGTTTGTATATATTGAAGGATAATGATAATGAAGATGACGAGGGATGGTGGATGGAAGTTGAGAGGACTGCATCTCAGGCTGAATTAAACTGCCACTGTTAAAGACATGATAATCTGTTGCATTTCTAGATATTAACATGCCTGTCCTATTGCAAAGACTACTAGTGCCCAGTGCTCACTGTTGGTGTGAGTTCCTGGAGATTCCTCAGATAATAAGGTAATTATTACTCCTTCGGTCCTAAACTCATTTTTAATCGCAGGATTGTATGAAGTTAAAGAATTATGGTTAAAAGTAGAACAAAAAAAGTTGAGAAAGAGAATGAAAGATTATTGGGATGGAGAGAGAAATGGGAAAATTAACTAGGAACTGTGAAGAAAAATTAAAATACCCCAAGATAGAATTTGTGAAGGCAAATTTGGGGTGGATGGAGTAATGAAGTTCCTCACATTGTAGTTTCTGGAGAATAGTTGTCTGAGTTTCTGGAGAAGAGTTATCTGGCTGTCTGGCACAGTCCTTTAGAAAATATCCTGAATTCCCCTATCTTCTAAAACTAATTAAGGGGGTGTTTGGTTCATTAAATTGGTATGAACTGGTATGGAATTTCATACTAGAGAGTTATGGATTCTAAAACCCATAATAGTCTAAATTTGTTTGGTTTAAATGTTGAAATGAACTATATGCCTCATTAATAGAATGGATTGAGAATATTAAGGGGAGAGGTGGGTATGAGATTCCATAGGTATAGGGTAGAGTTAGTCAGTTAGAAACCCCTTGGGTATGCAATCCCATACTTAAAAAAGCTCAACCAAACAAAAAAAATAGATGGAATCGAAACTCATTCCAAAAACGACCCTGAAGGAAATGTGTGACTAAACTGCGGCAGTGGCTTCATAGTGCAACAAAGGAGCTGCATAGCCAAAATGTCCTCGTATAATTGAAGTTGAAGCTTTTGCAGATTTTTAGATGTCCCTTATTCTTGTATAGTTAGCATCTAGGAGACCTCAAGTAGCAGAACATTAGTCTAATAGTATATCCTATGTTCTGTAATTATTTAACTTTCAGTTTCGAGCCTTTTAGGCC
The DNA here is from genome assembly GCF_001683475.1 of Chenopodium quinoa. Lineage (NCBI taxonomy): Eukaryota > Viridiplantae > Streptophyta > Magnoliopsida > Caryophyllales > Amaranthaceae > Chenopodium > Chenopodium quinoa. The sequence goes on along the minus strand of NW_018742987.1, from coordinate 751,996 downwards.
GTAATATATCTGCTGCTCCTTTTCACCAAAAAAAAAAAAAACCTCTGGTATGCGATGTATTGCAGTAAGTTTTCCCTGATCTGTAATCAAATGCTGTGATGTACTCCTGTTTGATGTATAATATGAAATAAATTGTTGAAAGATTATTTCAAGTTCAAGAAGATTATGCATTTTGCATGCACTAGATTTTCAAGTACAAAAAACTACAAAAACTTTTACTGCTAGTTTCATATATTTCATTCTGAATCAACCTTTATTCTTCCATCATTTTTACAAGGTTGTATTTGATACATGAGTCATACTGCTAGTCTCTACTAACTGCATAAAAGCAGGTACATTATTCTTCTCTAAGATTCATTAGTACAATATAGCATCATCATAAACCAATTATTGCTGGGAAATTTGATCTGTTTTGACAGTTTCATAAACCAGCTGAGCAGTCAGAACATCAACCACACCAGAACCAACAGATTTAAACACAGTAATCTCCTTGTCATTTTTTCTCCCAAGCTTATCACCTTTAATCAATTCCACCAAAGTCCCACAAATATCATCCCTAGTTATCACCCCTCTCTCAAAAGCACCCACCAGTTCCCCAGCTTCCTCTAATGCAACCTCATTGTCAACAAACACTCTCCCCCTCCTTATCGCCTCGTCGTCGCACTCCTTCATTGTTGGCTTAAACGACCCAACAAGATCAAGATGAGCTCCTTCCTTCAACTCCAACCCTCTCACCAACTCTCTCTCCGAATTTGTGGCGCAACTCACAATATCACCCAACCCAACCACCTCCTCCAAGCACCCATTACTCTCAAAACTCACCCCATCAAACCCATTCTCCCCCCTCAACCTATCTGCCAATGCGGCCGCCTTCTCGGGCGTTCGATTCCAAATTATCACCCTCTTGATGCTAGGCCTAACACCCAAATGGGCAGTGATCAAATGGGGTGATAAATTACCAGAACCAACCATAACAAGAACATGGGCATCATTTCTTGACAAATAAGAAGAGGCTAAGGCTGAAATTGAGGAAGTTCTGTAAAGGGTTAGCTCAGTAGCATCAAATAGAGCTAGGGTTTGGCCTGTTAGGGAGCTGAAAAGGGTGTAGCAAGCATGGATTCCGGGTAAATTGAGGGAAGAGTTTTGAGGGTGTGAAGTTACAAGTTTGACCCCAATGTAAGGGAGAGAAGAAGAGGTTGAGAAAGAGGGCATGAGGAGAAGAGTGGAATTTGGGGAGGTAGAGAGAGAATGGCGAGGTGGGGTAGAGAGAGAAAGAGAGGCGTTTGGGAGGGTGGTTTGGAAGTGGCTGACTAATGTTTTGTGGGTCAGGATTGAGCGGAGGGTGGTGATTGAGATGAATATTGGGGTGGTTGCGGCGGCAGAAGCGGCGGCAGCGGCGGGTGTTGCCATGGCGTAGAGAGAGAGAGAGAGAGAGGGGGGGGGGGGGGGGGGGGAGGAAAAAATGTTAAGTCTAAATGTGTGTAGGCATTTGGGGTTAGGGGTTGGAGGAGTATTTTAAGGTTGCCAAAGATAAGAAGAAATAGAGAATATTGCTTTTGAAACTTCAGAGAAATTGGTTCTAAGTCGGAAATTTCACAAGTTATAGTAACAAGTTTAGGAAATTATTTGTATCTTTTCGTTGTAGTTTCTATATCAAAGACTGATTTGATTGATTTTAAATTCTTGAGTAATTGCATATTTAAAAAATATACTTTTAAGAGCATGTTCGGCAAAATTAATTGTTGTAGTAGCGGTTAGTTTTTTAGACATTGACATTATTGTAGACTATGAGGGTACTAATAATGAATTTTTAGATGTAGTTTTCAATATTGTTGTGTATGATTTAAGTGTTTGTTACAAAAATAACTATTACAAATTTGCAATATGAAAATAATTTTAGGAAGTTATATATTGTAGAGCTAAATTGATGGCTATTGTTAACATTTGTCCATAATCTAAAAATTAATTTAGTGAAACACCGTTTCAAAAGCTCAAAATTACCATCGAATGTAATAGCCTACCTTGCCATGTGATTTCAAGTACTCTAGTCTCTAGATGCTCACTTTGCTATTGATTTCCATCATATTCCATTCTAATGTAATTACAAAAAATTTCAAACTTTGAGACAAAGTTGTTGGCATATATCTCAACAATTTATATCAAAATAAAATTCTATCTAATCTATTAACAAACATAATAATTGATACTTGCATGTTCTTTAAAACTTTCCTTGGCTAGTTGGTTAGAGGTTTTTGATGCATGTTACTCAAAGCTTCCAACTAGTATGTTGTATTCTTGCTCAATTTGACAATTACATTACACTTATATAATGAAAAATCATATTGTTACCATAGTAAAAGGAGGTAGGATTGCTTAGTTAGTTAAAAATCCCTCTCAATTCGATTCTCATTAGTTGCTTTGCCCTGTTCTTGTATTAATAGAACATTATACAAAGTAATTATAGTTGAAGTTATAATTCTTAATAAAGGAGTCCAACTACCTTTTCAGTGTAGCATTCAGAACGTTCAAATTGAAGATGATAATCTATTAGTCATCAACTCAATAAAAGGCATTTGGTCAATCCCTTGACAAATCAAGCATATTATCAAAGACACTTCCTCTCTCCTCACTTAATTTCATTGGAGTATTTAATATCAAGAGGCAAATCAAGCAGCAAATTGAATCTTTAATGTAGGTCATTTAGTGTCTAATAATTTGGATTGTGATGTTTGTAAATTGTACTTTGTAATAGCTCTAGCCTATTTCGTATTCTTTGTTCTAATAGGTTAGGAATTCTCCTTGTAAGGAGGTTTCTTAATATTAATCAATAATCAATAACGATATACTAAAAGACACATCAGCAATGACACATGTCAATTTCTGGTGTGTCCTTAGTATTTTTTTAAAAAAAATATTTAATAGAAAATTTATTTAAGGAAATTATTTGTAAAATTTAATTACTATATAAATAAAATGATATTTACATTAAATTAACTAATTAATATGGAAAATAGAATAGCAAAATATAATCTTTGTAAATATTTTTTAAAAAATCTTCTACTATAAGTTTTTATGTGGCAAACATAATATTCGTTTCAAGGATACGATTGAGATAGACAAAATTTAATGATTAAAAACGAGATATTACAATATATGACAACTAATAAGTATATACGTACATAATTTTTTTTGTCAATAATCGTGCATGACACGGGACCTAACCTAGTTACGAGTAATAATGTTAACCGCCTCTCTATCAAAGGAAAAAAATAATAATAATAATAATAATAATAATAATAACCGCCTCTCTCCTTCGGTTCTTCCACAATAATAATACGGGGTAAAACCGAAAATATCAAAACTGGACCATCTTATCGTCTTCGTAACTCAAAACTTTCTGGGTCGCTTCAATTCTCTCTCATCTGTATCTTTCCAATTAGGGTTTTTTCATCTTAATTGGAGTTGAAATTTCCCAATTTCGGCAATCAAATCATCAAATGTAATGCAGCAAACTCCAACAATTGCAGGTTTTCATCCGATCACCCGATCTCCAATTCCCAATTCGTGCCCTAACCCTAAATCCCAATCAAACATGGGCTGATCTCAAAAAATCTCTTCCATTCTCCAATTCATCATCAACATCATCATCTTCTTCCTCTGAGCTCAGATTCTTGTCTGTCAATGGCAAAAAGCTCGACGAATCCTCCACCATTAGCTCTTCCGGCATCGCCGCAAACTCCACCATTAATCTCCACTTTAAGCTCCTTGGCGGCGGCGGAGATGGCGGCTCAACTTGCGCAGAATCAAGAGATTGCTACTTGAAGATGTACGCCGAGAAGAAGCCGGAAAAAGTGGACCCTAACGAGAAGCGGCTTTCGAAGTGGACAACTTGCGCGCTTTCCTTCGAGCCATTGAAGCCGCCGTGTGTTATCGACCGCCTCGGTAACGTATTCAACAAGGAAGCTCTTGTTCAGGGGTTGCTAGCTAAGAGTTTGCCGAAACCCTTTTCGTTGTATATTAAGGGTTTGAAGGATTTGATTCCAATTCAATTGTCTTCTGTTGAAGGTGATAAAGTAGAAGGATCACGTTTTCAGTGCCCAATTTCTGGGTTTGAATTCAATGGGAATTACAGATTTTATGCTTTGAGTAAGTGTGGTCATGTTATTAGTGCAAAGGCACTCAAAGAGATTAAATCTTCTGTTTGTATTGTATGTCATGAGGAATTCGAGGTAGACGATAAGATTGTTATTAATGGGACTGATGAGGAGGTTGATGTTCTTAGGAAGAAGATGATTGAGATGAAGGATAAGGAGAGGGAGAAGAAGGCGGCGAGTAAGGTTAAGAAGTCAAAATCGAAACAATTAAACTCGGTTGATGTTTCCGGGGGAGGTGATGAGGGTGTTAATGTTGTAACTAGTGATGATGTTCGATTGAGTGGGAAGAAGCATGGGATTGATGTTGTTAATTCGAAGGCCGAGGTCAATGCCAAGCTTCCTAATGCTGTTGCTGGTGCTGCTGCTACTAAAAATGGTTCAGCTAAGAGATTCAAGGCTGTTGATATTGCACCCCCTAATGCTGATAAGAAAGTTTATGCTTCTCTTTTTACCTCTTCTAGGAAATCTGATTTTAAGGAAACCTATTCTTGCAGATCACTTCCTTTAGGTCGAAACTGTTTGTTTGCTTATTAATGTGAGTTTTGTTTTCTTGTTTTTACATGGCTGTCAATTCGCTTGTTTCGTTACCATGTTGGTTATGTTGAAGCATTGGCATCTTTGTGTTTCGAAACCATATACATTGTTATATGTATGATCTATGTATACAAGTATTAACTTTCTTGTACTATTTGTTTTCCTGTGTTCCTGATCCTCCTGCTTTAAGTAGATTTTTGAAGTAGTATACGTTCTTGTTTGAAATAGGGTGGTGGTAATTATTCTGTGCTTTAATATTTAGTAGAATGAGCTGAATTAACTCACCAAAGTCCAAAGGATTGTTCTTTTGGATGTAAATCGCACTGTATAGAGCTTAAGAACAAGGATTTCTGTGATGAGAAAGGTGGGAAGCAAGTAGTAACGGCAGTAGGTATAACTGTATAATGGTATAGTTAAAGGAGCACATGGATGGCATGAAGCAGAAGAAATAAAGAGAAAGTTGGGTGTATCTTTTGTTGGTAGAGTAAGTTAATGCTTTGAAATAAGCTTGTTTTAGGGGTTTGTCGATTTATTCTCGTCATCTTTAGATTGAAGCACTTGCTTATATTGTTGTATGGTTGATCAAAGTGCGTACATTCTTTGTTGATTGGACAGTGTGTTGAGGTTCTGCCTTGTTGTTGGGTATGTAGATTCTTTTGAAGTTTCTGCTTTTATGTCACCACAATCCTTGCTTGCTTGGTAGGAGGCCAAGGCTAAGTAGCTTCTTATATTGCAAGCGGCTTTCCTGCTAATCTGCTATGATTCCTGGGAAAGGATGGCTTTTTATTCTGCACATATTAGGCCTATAATCTTCCAATTTCGTCTGACCCATATCTCAACTGCCCTTCTTTTAAAGTCTATGTCTTAACATTTATCATATTTAAGCTTGCTCATATACTATGTTAGTGCTGGGGAATTTTATCCTTTTTACTTTTCCCAATCTTTTCTGTTTGATTTTTCATAATTGCATCTCAAGCCCCCATATTTGGTATATCCAATTTGCTATCTTTACTCTTCAGTACTAATGTCATCTCAAGTCCATTTTTGTCAGGTTCCATACATGGATTTTCTTGCATTGTATGATCTGTTTATTCGTGTAAATTGTGATTAAGCTGGAATTTGTGTATCCCGTCTTGTTTGTTTGGTTGCCTTAGACATTTATTTACCATGGGTTGTACTTCTCCTGACAGTCATATATTGGAGCATTCTCACGGTTATCACATTGGCAGGCATTTTCACCAAAGTCAACTGATAATTGTGAATCGCGTATGCCAACAATAATTGTCAGAATATGTCTTGAGATCATACTTATAGAAGATTTGTAGATTTCCCTGTGTTAGAAGATTATGTTTTGCAGGGGGCTATTTATCTGTTTGTGAGATGGGTTAGCTATGTCACTGTATGAGGTGATGCAGCTGTCGATTCATTCCTCCTTGTAATTGGCATTGTTGCATCAGTAACTATTTGTCAAACCATTGAAGAAGCATCCTGCTTTGCACCAGTGGATGCCTTGAGAATCTGCTTAGGGTTATAAACATGCTGGGGTTAGTAATATAGATGGACCAAACACAGGTGCCAACTCTAAAAGTACATACTCCGAACTCTGTTGGACCTGTGTTAGACTAGTACAATTTTGGTTTATATTGATGAATTGTATAGTTCTCACTGTCAAGTTACCATTTCTGAGCTACAAGGGGTATTCTGAGTATCCGAATTCTGCAGTATCGTCCGTTGCATAGCCAAGTATCACAACAATCAAAAATATTTGAAAATAGGCTCTTTTGCTTGATATTTGTGAGATACATTCATGGATTACCCCTATGGGGAGTGTTATGACCAATTACGCCTTTCATTACCCTTAATGTATATAGCAAGAACTTGGGCATTGTTGTGAGAAAATGCGTCTTGCATAGCTCTTGATGTATAGCAAGAACATTTCTTTACCCTTATGTTACTTAGTTGTAGTTTAAAACCTCCAAAATTTCTCAAAAAACGTGGATATTAGCCTTTAATTTTGGATTTTTTATGACTTTTTTTTCACCCAAAAATAAAAATTGCCGAAATGATTACCATGGTTTCTAATACCCATTGGAAGTCCAATTGGCTCGGTGGAACCATCCGATAAGTCTTTAAACGACCAATTTAATGGGTTACAACTTGCATCGACTTCATTAACTCAAGCTTGCCACGAACATTTATGACAACCTATAATGATCATATATGGAACCAAACGGCATTATATGACCCTGAGATGTATCCCCTAAAATCTCAATGTTTTTCGACACCGGGTACCAAACCATTCAAAATTTCTCAAAAACCGTGGATATTAGCCTTCAATTTTGGAATTTTTGACTTTTTTTTTGCCCGGATATAAAAATTGCAGAAATGTTTACCATACTTCCAAATATCCACCGGGAGTCCAGTTGGGTGGGTGTAACCATCCAATTTGCCTTTACATGACCAATTTACCGGTTTACAACTTACACCGATTTCATTAATTCAAGTCCACGATGAATATTTATGACAACAAATAATGATCATAGATGGTTCCAAACGACATTATATGACTCCGAGATGTATTCTCAAGAATTTAAAGACTTTTCAACACCAGCCCAAAGACTCCAAAAATTCTCAAAAAGCGTGGATATAGTCTTCAATTTTTAAAATTTTTGACTTTTTTTTTGCAGGGAAATAAAATTGTCGAAATGTTTACCAAGGTCCCTAATATCCTTCGTGAGTCCAATTAGGTGGGTGGAACCAACCAATTTGCCTTTAAACGACCAATTTACCGGTTCACAACTTGCACCACTCAAGCCTATCACGAACATTTATGACAACACTTAATGATCATTTATGATTCCAACAACATTATATGACCCCGAAATATATCCCTAAGAATTTCAAGACTTTTCGACACCGTGCCCCGAAACCTCCAAAATTTTGGACTTTTTTTCGGTAGGAAATAAAAATTGCCGGGTGTCCTAATAACCTCCGGGTGTCCAATTGGGATGGTGGTACCATCCAATCAATTTGCCTTTAAACGTCCAATTTAATTACCGGTTTACAACCTGTACGGATTTATTAACTCAAGCTTACTACGAACATTTATGACAACATATAATGATAATATATGGTTCCAAACGGAATTATATGACCCGAGATGTATTCCATAAAATATTAATATTGTTCTATACCGGGCCCGAAACCTTCAAAATTTCTCTAAAAATGTAGATATTAGCCTTAAATTTTGAATTTTTTTGATTTTTTAACGCGCGAAAATAAAAATTATTGAATGTTTACCATTGTCCCTAATACCCTTCAAGAATCCAAATGAGTAGGTGGAACCATCCAATTTGCCTTTAAACGACCAATTTACCAGTTCACAACTTGCACCGATTAAATTAACTCAAACTTACCACGAACATTTATGTAAACAAATAATGATCATATATAGTTCCAAACAGCGTTATATGACCCCGAGATGTATCCCCTAAAATTTAAAGACTTTTCGACACCAGGCCCTGAAACCTCCAAAATTTCTCAAAAAGTGTGGATATTAGTCTTCAATTTTGGAATTTTTTGACTTTTTTTCGCTAAGAAATAAAAATTGACGAAATATTTACCATGTCCCCTAATACCCTTCGAGAGTCCAATTGGGTTGGTGGTACCAACCAATTTTCCTTTTAAACGACCAATTTAATTATCGGTTTACAACTTGCACATATTTCAATATTTCAAGCCTACTACGAACATTTATGACAACATATAATGATCATATTTTGTTCCAAACGACATTATATGACCCCGAGATGTATCCTCTATAATATTAATACTTTTCTATACCGGGCCCCGAAACCTTCAAAATTTCTCAAAAAACGTGGATATTAGCCTTCAATTTTGAATTTTTTTTTATTTTTTAACGCCCAGAAACAAAAATTGCCGAAATGTTTACCATGGTCCCTAATACTCTTCTGAAGTCCAAATGGGTGGGTGGAACCATCCAATTTGCCTTTAAACGACCAATTTACCGGTTTACAATTTGTACCGATTTCATTAACTCAAGCCTATCACAAACATTTATGACAACAAATAATGATCATATATGGTTTCAAACGGCGTTATATGACCCCGAGATATATCCCCTAAAATTTTAAGACTTTTCGACACCGGGCCTGAAACCTCCAAAATTTATCAAAAAGCGTGGAAATTAGTCTTAATTTTGGAATTTTTTGACTTTTTTTCGCAAGGAAATAAAATTGCCGAAATATTTATCATGGCCCATGATACCCTCCAGGAGTCCAATTGGGGTTGGTGGTACCATCCCATTTGCCTTTAAACGACCAATTTAATTACCGGTTTACAACTTGCACGAATTTTATTAACTCAAGCCTACTACGAATATTTATGACAACATATAATGATCATATATGGTTACAAACGGAATTATATGACTCCGAGATGTATCCCCTAAAATATTTATACTTTCCTATACCGTGCTCCGAAACCTTAAAAATTTCTCTAAAAGCGTGGATATTAGCCTTCAATTTTGAAATGTTTTGATTTTTTAACCCCCAGAAATAATAATTACCGAAATATTTACCATGGTCCTTAATACCTTTTGGGATTCCAAATGAGTTGGTTGAACCATCCAATTTGCCTTTAAACGACCAATTTACCGGTTTACAACTTGCACCGATTTCATAAACTCAAGCTTATCACGAACATTTATGACAACATATAATGATTAAATATGGTTCCAAAGGCATTATATGACCCCGTGATGTATCCCTTAAAATTTCAAAACTTTTTGACACCGAGCCTCGAAACCTCCAAAATTTCTCAAAAAACGTTGATATTAGTTTTCAATTTTGGAACTTTTTGACTTTTATTTTCGCTCGAAAATAAAAATTGTCGAAATATTTACCGTGATCCCTAATCCCTTCCGGGAGTCCAATTGGGTTGGTGGTACCATCCAATTTGCTTTTAAACGGACAATTTAATTACCGGTTTACAACTTGCACGGATTTCATTAACAAACTCAAGTCTACTACGGACATTTATGACAATATAGAATGATCATATATGGTTGCAAACGACATTATATGACCCCGAGATGTATTCCCTAAAATATTAATACTTTTTATACCGGGCCCGAAACCTTCAAAATTTATTAAAAAGCGTGGATATTAGCCTTCAATTTTGAATTTTTTTTATTTTTAACGCCCGGAAATAAAAATTACTGAAATGTTTACTATGGTCCCTAGTACCGTTCGGGAGTCCAAATTGGTGGGTGGAACCATCCAATTTGTCTCTAAACGACCAGTTTACCGGTTTACAATTTGCATCGATTTCATTAACTCAAGCCTACCACAAACATTTAAAGACAACAAATAATGATCATAAATGGTTCCAAATAGCATTATATGACCCCGAGATGTATCCCTTAAAGTTTCAACACTTCAACACCGGGCCTTGAAATCTCCAAAATTTCTCAAAAAGCGTGGATCTTCAATTTTGGAATTTTTTGACTTTTTTGCCTGGAAATAAAAATTGCCGAAATATTTACCATGGACCTTAATCCCCACTGGGAGTCCAATTTGGTTGGAGGAAACATCTAATTTGCCTTTAAACGGCCAATTTAATTATCGGTTTAAAAATTGCACGGATTTCATTAACTCAAGCCTACTACGAAGATTTATGACAACATTTAATGATCATATATGGTTTCAAACGTAATTATATTACCTCGTGATGTATCCCTAAAAATATTAATACTTTCTACACCGAGCCGCAAAACCTCCAAAATTTCTCAAAAAGCGTGGATACTAGCCTTCAATTTTGATTTTTTTTTTTATTTTTAACACCGAGAAATAAAAATTGTTGAAATGTTTACCATGGTCCCTAATACCCTTCGGGATTCCAAATGGATGGGTGGAACCATCCAATTTGCCTTTAAACGACCAATTTACCGGTTTACAAATTGCACCGATTTCATTAGCTCAAGCCTACCACTAACATTTATGACTTTAAATAATGATCATATATGGTTCAAAATATCATTAAATGACCCCGAGATTTATCACCCAGAATTTCAAGACTTTTCGACACCGGACCCGAGTACTCCAAAATTTCTGAAAAAACGTGGATATTAGCCTTCAATTTGAAAATTTTGACTTTTATTCGCCCGAAAATAAAAATAGCCGTAATGTTTACCATGGTCCCTAATATCATCTGCCCATCTGGGTGTCTCATTGGGTGGGTGGAACCATCCAATTTGCCTTTAAGCGACCAATTTAGCGGTTAACAATTTGCACCGATTTCATCAACTCAAGTCTACCACGAACATTTATGACATCAAATAATGATCATATATGTTTCCAAACAACATTATATAACCCCGAGATGTATCCCATAAAATTTCAAGACGTTTCGACACCTAGCCCCGAAACATTCAAAATTTCTCAAAAAGCGTGGATATTAGTTTTCAATTTTGGAATTTTTTGAATTTTTTAGCCCAGAAATTAAAATTTCCGAAATATTTAGTATGGTCCCTAATACCCTCCTGGAGTCCAATTGGGTTGGTGGAACACTCCAATTTGCCTTTAAACGGCCAATTTAATTACCGATTTACAAATTGCACGGATTTCATTAACTCAAATCTACTACGAACATTTAAGACAACATATAATGATCATATATGGTTCCAAATGGAATTATATGACCCCGAGATGTATCCTCTAAAATATTTATACTTTTCAACAACGGGTTCCGAAACCTCCAAAATTTCTCAAAAAGCTTGGATATTAGCCTTCAATTTTTTGATTTTTTAACGCCCGGAAATAAAAATTGCCGAAATGTTTACCATAGTCCCTAATACCCTTTGGGAGTCCAGATAGGTAGGTGGAACCATCTAATTTGCCTTGAAACAACCAATTTAACGGTTTACTACTTGCATCGATTTCATTAACTCAAGCCTACCACAACATTTATGACAACAAATAATGATCATGTATGGTTCCAAACGGCATTATATGGCCTGAGATGTATCCCCTAAAATTTCAAGACTTTTCGACACCGGGCCACGAAACCTCCAAAATTTCTCAAAAAGCGTGGATATTAGTGTTTAATTTTGGATTTTTTTGACTTTTATTCGCTTGTAAATAAAAATTGCCGAAATATTTACCATGGTCCCTAATACCATCCGGGAGTCCAATTGGGTTGATGGTACCATACAATTTGGTTTTAAACGACCAATTTACCGGTTTACAACTTGCACGGATTATATTAACTCAAGCCTACTACAAACATTTATGACAACATATAATGATCATAAATGGTTCCAAACGGCATTATATGACCCCGAGATGTATCCCCTAAAATATTGATACTTTTCTATACCGCGGCCCGAAACCTTCAAAATTTCTAAAAAAAGCGTGGATAGTAGCCTTCAATTTTGAATTTTTTTGATTTTTTAACGCCCGTAAATAAAAATTACCGAAATGTTTACCGTGGTCTCTATTACCCTTCGGAAGTCCTAATGGGTGGGTGGAACAATCCAATTTGCCTTTAAACGACCAATTTACCAGTTTACACTTGCACAGATTTCATTAACTCAAGCCTACTACAAACATTTATTGCAACAAAAAAATGATCATATATGGTTCCAAACGACATTAAAGGACCCCGAGATTTATCCCCTATAATTTCAAAACTTTTCGACTCCTGGCCCCGAATCCTCCAAAATTTCTCAAAAAGCATGGATATTAGCCTTCAATTTTGAAATTTTTTCCTTATTTTGGTCAGAAATAAAAATTGCCGTAATGTTTACCATGGTCCTTAATACCGTCCGGGAGTCCCATTTGGTGGGTGGAACTATCCAATTTTCCTTTAAACGACCAATTACCGATTTACATCTTGCACCGATTTAAAAAAACTCAAGCCATCCAGGAACATTTATGATAACAAATAATGATTATATATGGTTCCAAACAACATTATATGAATCCGAAATGTATGCCTTAAAAATTCAAGACTTTTCGACAGTGGGCCCCAAAAGCTACAAAATTTCTCGAAAAGCGTGGATATTAGTCTTCAATTTTTGACTTTTTGACTTTTTTTCGTTCGGAAATAAAAATTGCAAAAATATTTACCACGGTCCCTAATACCCTCAGGGGGTCCAATTGGGTTGGTGGAAACATCCAATTTGCCTTTAAAAGACCAATTTAATTACTGGTTTACAACTTGCACGAATTTCATCAACTCAAGCCTACTACGAAGATTTATGACAACATTTAATGATCATATATGGTTTCAAATGGCATTATATGACCCCGAGATGTATCCCCTAAAATATTAATACTTTTCGACACCGGGCCCGAAACCTCCAAAATTTCTCAAAAAAGCGTGGATATATTAGCCTTCAATTTTGATTTTTTTAATTTTTTTTTTTAACGTCCGGAAATAAAAATTGTCGAAATGTTTACCATGGTCCCTAATAACCTTCGGGAGTCTAAAATGGGTGGGTGGAACCATCCAATTTGCGTTTAAATGACCAATTTACCGGTTTACAAATTACACCGATTTCATTAACTCAAGCCTACCACGAACATTTATGACAACAAATAATGATCATATATGGTTCCAAACAGTATGAAATGACCCCGAGATGTATCACCCAAAATTTCAAGACTTTCGACACCGGCCCCGAATCCTCCAAAATTTCTCAAAAAGCGTGGATATTAGCCTTTAATTTTGAAATTTTTGACTTTTTTCGCCCGAAATAAAAATTACTGTAATGTTAACCATGGTCCCTAATACTGTCCAGGTGTCCCATTGAGTAGGTGGAACCATTCAATTTGCCTTTAAATGAACAATTTAGCGGTTTACAATTTGCACCGATTTCATCAACTCAAGTCTACCACGAACATTTATGACTACAAATAATGATCATATATGGTTCCAAATAGTATTATATGACCCCTAGATGTATTCCCTAAAATTTCAAGACTTTTCGACACCGAGCCCTGAAACGTCTAAAATTTCTCAAAAAGCGTGGATATTAGTTTTCAGTTTTGGATTTTTTTGACTTTTTTTCCCCCGGAAATTAAAATTGCCGAAATATTTAGTATGGTACCTAATACCCTCCTGGAGTCCAATTTGGTTGGTGGAACCATCTAATTTGCCTTTAAATGACCAATTTAATTATCAGTTTACAATTTGCACGTATTTCATTAACTCATGCCTACTACGAACATTTATGACAACATATAATGATCATATATGGTTCCAAACGACATTATATGACCCTGAGATGTATCCCCTAAAATATTAATATTTTTCTACACCGGGCTCCGAAACCTCCAAAATTTCTCAAAAAGCATGGATATTAGCCTTCAATTTTAATTTTTTTTTTATTTTCTAACGCCCGTAAATAAAAGTTGCAGAAATGTTTACCATGGTCCCTAGTACCCTTCAGGAGTCCGATTGGGTGGGTGGAACCATCCAAATTGCCTTTAAACGACCAATTTACCGGTTTACAACTTGCATCGATTTCATTAATTCAAGCCTACCACGAACATTTATGACAACAAATAATGATCATATATAGTTCCAAATGAAATTATATGACCCCGAGATATATCCCATAGAATTTCATGACTTTTCGACACTGAGCTCCAAAACCTCCAAAATTTCTCAAAATGCTTGGGTATTATCCTTCAATTTTGAAATTTTTTGATGTTTTTCCCCTGGAAATAAAAATTTCCGAAATGTTTACCATGGTCTAATACCCTCCGGGAGTCCAATTGGGTGTGTGGAACCATTCAATTTTCTTTTAAACGGCCAATTTACCGGTTTATAACTTGCGTCGATTTACCGGTTTACAACGGCCAATTTAATTAACTTGCACCGAACTCGACTTGAACCGAAATTGAACCAATCCATTTTAACCCGTCAAAACCCGAATCTGAACCGAAGTGTTACTAACCTGACCTGAATTCAACCTGATCCGTTTCTTATCGGACCCGAATTTAACCAAACCTGTTACAAACCCAATTCGAAATCAACTCGACTTGTTATTGGCCTGACCCAAATTCAACCCAACTTGTTATTGGCTCGACCCTAATTTTACCGTACCTATTACTTACCCAACCTTAAAATTCAACTCGATTTGTTACTAACCCGACTCGAAATTAACACGACTTGTTATTAACCCGACCTAAAATCAATTCAAATTTTTCCTGACCCGATTTCAAATCACCTTAAATGCAATTTAGACCACCTTATTATTGTTGATCAAATCATTTTGTCTTGGGAGACCAAGTCGGTCCAGGCAAGCTAAAGAAAGGAGCATCATCCTCAAATTTAAGAGTTAAATATAGTACGAAGTATATATATTTTTGTTGTATGGTTAAAGGTGATAATTATCTTCTTAAATTATAGACTATAGTTCCCTAGTATATTGTCATATATATTATAGTCAAAGGAAATAATTAGCTTGATAAAAATGATGATTATTTATTTATAGTTAGTGAACCCGAATATGACCTGACTTGGAAATGACCCGACCTAATTGTAACCTGTAAATTATTGACTTGAACAAAACCCGACTTGAACCGAGAATGACCGGACTTGAAAATGACCCAACCTGATTATAACCCGCAAATTATTGACTTGAACCGAATCTGACTTCAACCCGTGAATGACCCGACCTGATTATAATCCACAAATTATTTACTTGAACAGAACCCGACTCAATCCCGAGAATGACCCGACCTAATTCTAACCCGCAAATTATTGACTTGAACCGAACCCGACTCAAACCCGAGAATTACCCTAACCCGTTTTAAACCGTGAAAACCCAAATTAAACCCGACCTATTGTTCATCCGACCCGAATGTTACCCGACCTGTTATTAACCCGACCTGAACCCGATAAGAAGTATGACCCTACTTGACCCAACTTAAGCATGACCCAACTCAAACCCGACCCGCATAGGTTATGGAATTAATCTGAATTGACCCGACCCGAGTTGACCCTACCCACTCTTATCCGACTCAAACCCGACCCGTTTACTCGAATTCACAGCTCTAGTTGTAGGGATGCAATTACTGTCAACAAAATACGGCCTTGTTGCAAACTCTAGTACTATCAGATTGAGAGATTAGTAGTCAACCTAAAATATGCAAGATTGCAAGTATCACTTCTACTCTGTTAAATACTCTTCTAAATTTAGTATCATACTCGACTTTGATTCTTAGATTGGTTTTTTGATTCAGTAAACTATGTTAATCGTTGGATGACAATTTGGGTTTCACTTATACTTGTCCTATTTTCCATTTGATCTTTAAATTTCGGGGAAATCAATTTAAGGTTCAGAGGTTACTGTTCCCATTCTAATTGGAAAAGAGAAATACATCCTATTGGACTTGTAAGTTTTTGTTTTTGTTCTTTTTTTTTTTTGGACAAAGATCACTAACAAAACAAACAATAACAACCATAAGTCGGCTACAAAAAGCCCCGTGGAAGCTTATAGCCAATACAAGTGGCGTGTACAAAAACTGGTAAATTGTATGCTTAAAGGCAAATTGGATGGTTTCACCCATCCAATTGGACTCCCGGAGGGTATTAGGGTCTATAGGTAGCTTCTCGGCAATTTTTGTTTCCGGGCAAAAAAAAGTCAAAAATTGGCAAAATTAAAGGCATACACACATTTTGGCCAATTTCGGAGGTTTCGAGGCCCGGCGTCGAAAAGTCTCGAGATACTATGGGATACATCCCAGGGTCATATAATGTCGTTTGGAACCATATATGATCATTATATGTTGCCATAAATGTCCTTGGTAGCCTCGAGTTTATGAAATCGGTGGAAGTTGTAAATGGGTAAATTGACAGTTTGAAGGTATATTGAACTTGTAAGTTGTAATAGATTAAAAATCTTTTCTTCCTTGAGCTTGATCTCCAAAGCAAAACAAAATACCATTACATTGGAGGATGCTTTACATGCCTTAAAATGTGTTATGCTTTAGTGTTATAATGAACCAATTCAACATGTACAACAACAGCAACAACAAAGCCTTGATTCCAAAATAAATTGGGGTTGGCGAACCAATTCAGCCAACATCCCCCTATAGAAAAGAGGGGGGGGGGGGGGGTGTTCAAGCCTTCAAGGCTTCAACCAAGATTTGTATGTTGGGCGTACTCAGCTACTCCTTTTAAGCCGCATATTATTGCAATCAACATTAAAAGCTTCTCTATTTCAGCCATAGTCATAGACATGTTAAAGTATAATTTACATTGAAAATCAAAATTCTACAATACATGAAGTAGTACATACATTAAAGCCACCAAACTCCATTACTAAAACCTGTTATTTCAGCATTATACACTAGAAACAACAATCTCAAAACTAACTAATGCAGACAGAAACTACTGTTGGTAATCAACATTACATACAACAAGCTTTTCAGAACCATATGTTGTGCCGTGAACCTTGTGATTGAATCTGATACTACTAAAATTTAGATGATAATGTACACATCCCCTGACTCTTTCTTTAATCAGCCGAGTGGATAGAAAACTATGATGAAAAAACGGGGGAAACCTGTGATCTCGTACAAGAGGAGATAAATTTCTCCTCTCTTATCCTCTCTATCAGTCTACAACTGATGACAATTTTGACAATGTTAGCATAAAAACATCAACTCTACCTTGCTGTAAAACTGTTACTTTTGCAAGCATATGTTGAAGAAAATTGGGCTGTACATAGCTCGAGCTAGTTATAGAGCAAATTATATTACTTTTGCAACATGAAGATCTTCTCAGTTAAGATACATGGGAGCTCGATCTTAAAACAGAAATATACCTGCGGCATCCAGCATCAAAGGTAAATTTTGAATAACTATTAATCATTCAACTTCAGATTTCTTTTCTACGGGTTTGTTTTACTTTTTGAACCTTCTGATTGCTTCTAGGGAATAATAAATCGTTAAGCTGTCTTTCAGCACTATATTCTGAAGTGGCCTGCAAGCATATTATGATGGCAGTGAGAACAGCATATCAGAAATATTACTAAAGATTATTCTTGTGAAAAACAAGGGTAAGGACCTGAGAAGTGAAAGCAAAACGCAATGTTTGTACTTGCGTTCCTGAGCAAACTCTCAAGTCAAAACCACGAGAATCCACACCAATAAGCGATGCCTCCTGCAACAACAATGAAAAAAAAATAAAATAAAAAATAAAAACAAAACTCCCCAACTTATTACAAAAACAAGGGTAGAATCCAAGTAAAGCGAGAAAAACAGTTTCAACAGCTTTAGCTATATCCCCTAATCAAATCCAAGTACACATTTAAATCCTTGCATTAAGAAATTTTCAATCCAAAACAATATCTGCACAATATCAAGGATGCATCATTATTTCTCAGGGACTAAAACTGAGCGGAAACAAGGCTGCATGATGCATGTTTCTACAAATTGATTTCAAGAACATCAACTACTAAAATCACTTTTGCTTTATGTAGCTAACCCCACTTATGGGATTAAGGCTTTGATTGATTGATTGAACCTCAGAGAGAATAATTATAATTTGTCATGGAGCTGTAGATGATTTAAGCAAAAGACAGCTTAGCTGTAATATCAGCTTTTTGTCACAAAATTTTAGGCATTCTTAGTTGTAAGTTTCTGATGTAAGCTTAATGTAGCTAGCAAACTTAGATTACAAGGCAGAACGGTTTGTCAGTATGTGCAACAAATCACGAGAAAATGAGCAAAAAAAATGTCACCTCTACTTGAAGACCCTTGCTTCTCCAGCACAGGGATTTGAGAGCATTGGTGGTCTTTTCTCCTGCAGCACTTACACGAGATATAATTTTGGAAGCTGAATGAGCAATTGCATCAGAGTGTGCCTTCCTGTAATCTTCAACCTCAACTTCAGTCTGTTACACAGTTTAATTCCAGGATCTCATTTTAGCAAATACTTCAAAAAATGGAGAAAATAATCCCTCACAGCGACAAAGATAATAAACAAACTATCTAATTTTAAAGGCTGGGTTGAGAGGGAGTTTGTAAAATTGGAAATTACAAAAAATTAAAAAATTAAAAAAATAAATAAAAATTATACACACACAAACAAACATAGATCCATCTTTACTCCAGCACTTCCATCTTCTTTGGAAGTGTTTAAGTTAACACATCCTCACCATTTAAGGAACATCAATATTGGGTAAGGTCCTTCAAGAATTCATAAAATAATTTCTCTCTTGTTAAGTGAAGGTCCTAACTAATATAGTTCATATGAGCACATGGGCACGGCTGACATATGAAATGAAGGCACTATAAAAGGCCTCATATTTGCTTCAAAGCTTGTTACCTATACTCCTGTATTCTCACAAGTCATAACTGTCACAAGATGGGGAGCCTTTAATTGCACATTCACAGTAGTTAGTAATACAAAGAAAATTTTATTTAAAGCGGGGCATAAAACCTTAACCCTAAGGTCAATAGTCAATAAGTATTTATTATATTCTTTAAAATATACTATGAAGGATTATTGTTATTTGTTCCTAATAGAATCATAGATTCACTATTCTTGAAATTTAAATTGTAGTGAGCAAATAACCAGGGCCAGTAAACTGTAAACAATTCACATATTATTATCAAGTAGCACAAAGTCGTTTTGCACAGAAACTCGAATTAAGTCAATAGCATTGCCGTTATCACAGGAACCTCCATAAAGAGTCATTGGGGAAATGTTGATGATGTACATTCCCTGGGTCCCCAAATATTTTTTAGGCTTTCCTACTTACGATTCCCAACAATAACCATTACACTTCTACTTAAAGTAAACCATTTTCTTTTCAGTTTCTTCACATAAATCATTATATGTCTCTATCTAAACATATTTGACACATAATCCATATATACTAAAATAGCCTTATAATAACAAAACTTATTCTTGGAACTTTAAGAACTTATTGCTAGACTTGCTATGGTTCCAAAACAACTTTTATAACGTTGGGGGCACCCCCACATTCACTTCAAAAATATTGGAAGAAGTTACAAAAATTTGGTTTAAAACTATAGATATAAGTATATAACTGACAATTTTTGACATTTTCAGGTCCTAAAAGGAAAGAGGACAAGGTGCTTCCATGGACCCCAAGAGACCTCGGGAAATCACTTGGGCGGTTGGAACCATCTGTTTTGCCTTTAAACGATCAATTAATCCGGTTACATACACATCTCCCTTCAAAAACTCAAGGCAATCATAGGCCTTTTTTGACCAACTAGTGGCTTGTTATGGTTTCAAACCAACATTTATGAACCTGAGGCACCCCACATATTCACTTCAATTTTGGAAAGAGTTCAAAAAATGGGTTTGAAAATATGGATGCCGTCGGATAATTTTGGACTTTTTGGAGGTCAAAAAAGAAAGAGAACAAGGTGCATCCCCTGAGATGTCATTTGAGTGGTTGAAAGTCCGAAACTTCCAAAATTTCTCAAAAAACGTGGATATTAGCCTTCAATTTTGGAATTTTTTGACTTTTTTTCAACCGTAAATAAAAATAGACGAAATTTTTACCATGGTCCCTAATAACATCCGAGAGTCCAATTCGGTGGGTGGAACCATCCAATTGCCTTTAATCGACCAATTTACCGGTGTACAACTTGCACCGATTTCATTAACTCAAGCTTACCACGAACATTTAAGACAACAAATAATGGTCATATGTGGATCCAAACGGCATTATATGACCCCGAGATGTATCCCCTAAAATCTTAATGCTTTTCGACACCGGGCCCCAAACCATTCGAAATTTCTCAAAAAGCGTGGATATGCCTTCAATTTTGGAATTTTTTGACTTTTTTTCGCCCGTATATAAAAATTTCCGAAATGTTTACAATGGTCCCAAATACCATCTGGGAGTCCAGTTGGGTGGGTGAAACCATCCAATTTTTCTTTAAACGAACAATTTACCGGTTAACAACTTACACCGATTTCATTAATTCAAACCTACCACAAAAATTTATGACAACAAATAATGATCATATATGATTCCAAACAACATTATATAACCCCGAGATGTATTTCCTAGAATTTAAAGACTTTCGACACCGGGCCTCAAAGACTCCAAAAATTCTCAAAAAGCGTGGATATAGCCTATAATATTTGAATTTTTGAACTTTTTTTCGCCCGGAAATAAAAATTGCTGAAATGTTTACATGATCCCTAATACCCTCCGGGAGTCTAATTGGGTGGGTAGAACCAACCAATTTGCCTTTAAACGACCAATTTACCGGTTTAAAGCTTGCACCGATTTCATTAACTCAAGCCTACCACAAACATTTATGACAACATATAATGATCATTTATGGTTCCAAGCAGCATTATATGACCTCGAGATGTATCCCATAGAATTTCAATACTTTTCGACACCGAGCAACAAAACCTCCGAAATTTCTCAAAAAGCGTAGATATTAGCCTTCAATTTTGGAATTTTTTTTACTTTACTTCGCCCGAAAACACAATTTTTACCATGGTGCCTAATATCCTCCGAGAGTCCAATTGGTTGGGTGGAACCATCATATTTGCCTTTAAACGGTCAATTTACCGGTTCAAAACTTACACCGATTAAATCAACTTAAGCTTACTACGAACATTTATGACAAAATATAATGATCATATATGGTTCCAAACGACATTATATGACCCGAATATGTATCCTCTTAAATTTCAAAACTTTTTGACACCGGGCCTCGAAACATCCCAAATTTCTCAAAAAAACGTTGATTTCAATTTTGGAATTTTTTTACTTTTGTTCGTCCGGAAATAAAAATTGCCGAAATGTTTACCATGGTCTCTAATACCCTTCGGGAGTCCAATTTGGTGGGTGAAACCAACCAATTTGCCTTTAAACGATCAATTTTCCGGTTTACAACTTACACCGATTTCATTAACTCAAGCCTATAATGAACATTTATGACAACATATAATGATCATTTATGGTTCCAAATGGCATTATATGACCCCGAGATATATCCCCTAGAATTTCAAGACTTTTCGACACCAGACCCTGAAAAATCTAAAATTTCTCAAAAAGTGTGGATATTAGCCTTCAATTTTGGAATTTTTTTGACTTTTTTTACCCGGAATTAAAAATTGTCAAAATGTTTACCATGGTCCTAATATCCTCCAGAAGTCCAATTAAGTGGGTGGAACCATCCAATTTGTCTTTAAATGGTGATTTTACCGGTTTATAACTCGCACTGATTTCATTAATTCAAGCCTACCACGAACATTTATGACAATATATAATGATCATTTATGGTTTAAAACAATATTATAAGACTCAGAGATGTATCCCTTAAAATCTCAAACCTTTTCGACATCGGGCCCCAAAACCTCAAAAATTTCTCAAAAAACGTGTATATTAGCCTTTAATTTTGGAATTTTTTTAACTTTTTTTCGCCAAAAATTAAAAATAGCCGAAATGTTTACCAAGCCCTCTAGTAGTCCAATTAAGTGGATGGAACCATCCAATTTGCATTTAAACGGCCAATTTACCGTTTTACAATTTTTGCAGTTATTTCACTAACTTAAGCCTACCAAAAGCATTTATGACAACATAAAATGGTCATTTATGGTTTCAAACGTCATTATGACCCCGAGATGTATCTAATCAAATCTCATTTCTTTTGGACACCTGGCTCGAAACCTTTTAACTTTCTCAAAAAGCATGGATATTAATCTTCAATTTTGGAATTTTTTTACTTTTTATCGCCCGGAAATAAAAATTGCAAAAATATATACCATGGTCCCTAATACCCTCTGGGAATCCAATTGAGTGGGTGGAACCATCCAATTTGCTTTTAAATGACCAATTTACCGGTTTACAACTTGAACCTATTTTATTAACTCAAGCCTACAACGAATATTTATGACAACAAATAATGATCACATATGATTCCAAACAACATTATGTGACCCCGAGATATATTCCTTAGAATTTCAAACTTTTAGACATCGGGGCCCCGAAGATTCCAAAATTTCTCAAAAAGTGAGGATCTAGCCTTCAATTTTTGAATTTTTTTACTTTTTTTCGCCCGTAAATAAAAATTACCAAAATGCTTACCATGGTCCCTAATACCCTCCAGTCCAACTGTGTGGGTGGAACCTACCAATTTGCCTTTAAACGACCTATTTAACGGTTTACAACTTGCACCGATTTCATTAACTCAAATTTACCATGAATATTTATGACAACGTATAATGATCATATATGGTTCTAAACGGCATTATATGACCCAAAGATGTAATCCAAAAATTCCAAGGCTTTTCGACATCGGACATCAAAATCTCCAAAATTTCTCAACAAGCATGCATCTAGACTTTAATTTTGGAATTTTTTGACATTATTTTTCGCCAGAAAATTAAAATTGCTAAAACGTTTACCATGGTCCCTAATACCCTTCGGGAGGCCAATTGGAAGGGTGAAACCATTCAATTTTCCTTTAAACGGCCAATTTACCGGTTTACATCTTTCACCTATTTTATTAACTCAAGCCTACCATGAACATTCATGACAACATATAATGATCATATACGGTTCCAAACGGCATTGTATGACCCCGATATGTACCCCTAATTCTTAAGGCTTTTCGACACTGGGCCCCGAATTCTCAAAAATTACTCAAAAAGTGTGGATATTAACCTTCAATTTTGGAATTTTTGACTTATTTTTGCCCAGAAATAAAAAAATTCCAAAATTTTTACTATGGTCCTTAATACCCTCCAGGCGTCCAATTCGGTGGGTGAAACTATCCAATTTGCCTTTAAACGGCCAATTTATCGGTTTACAACTTGCACTGATTTCATTAACTCAAGCCTACCATGAACATTTATGACAACATATAATGATCATATATGGTTCCAAACGACATTTTATGACCTCGAGATGTATTCCCTAAAATCTCAAGGTTTTTTGACAACGTACCCAACCTCAAAAATTTCTCAAAAAGCGTGGATATAAGCCTTCAATTTTGGAATTTTTTTGACTTTTTTTCTCCCGGAAATAAAAATTGCCGAAATTTTTACCATGGTCCCTTATACCCTCTAGGAGTCCAATTGGGTGGGTATATCATCCAATTTGCCTTTTAACGGCCAATTTATCGGTTTAAAACTTGCACCGATTTCATTAAATCAAGCCTACTACGAACATTTATGACAACATATAATGATCATAAATGGTTCCAAACGACACTATATGACCCCGAGATGTATCCCCTAAAATTTTAAGGGTTTTCGACACCGAGCCTCGAAACCTCCAAAATTTCTCAAAAAACATGGATCTTAGTCTTAAATTTTGTAATTTCTTGACTTTTTATCGCTCGAAATGAAAAATTGCCGAAATATTACTGGTCCCTAATATCCTCCGGGAGTCCAACTGGGTGGGTGGAACCATCCAATTTGCCTTTAAACGGCCAATTTACTAGTTTAAAACTTGTACCGATTTCATTAACTCAAGCCTACCACTAACATCTTTAACAACATATAATGATCATATATGGTTCCAAACGACATTTTATGACCCTAAGAATCCCCTAAAATCTCGAGGTTTTTCGACACTGTACCCAACCCCAAAAATTTCTCAAAAATCATGGATATAAGCCTTCAATTTTTTAATTTTTTTGACTTGTTTTTTGCACGAAAATAAAAGTTGCCGAAATGTTTATCATGGTCCCTAATATCCTCCGTGAGTCCAATTGGGTGGATGAAACCATCCAATTTGCCTTTAAACAACCAATTTACCGATTTACAACTTGCACCGATTTCATTAACTCAGGCCTACCACTAACATCTATGACAACATATAATGATCATATATGATTCCAAACGGCATTATATGACCCCTAGATGTATTCCCTAAATTCTCAATACTTTGCAACATTGGGCCTCGAAACCTCTAAAATTTCTCAAAAAGCGTGGACATTAGCCTTCAATTTACCGAAATTTTTGACTTTTTTTTTGTTAGAAAATAAAAATTGCTGAAATGTATTAGGTTGGTGGAACCATCTAATTTGCCTTTAAACGGCCAGTTTAATTACCGGTTTACAACTTGCACGGATTACATTAACTCAAGGCCTCAAGCCTACTACGAACATTTATGACAACATATAATGATCATATATGGTTCCAAACGGCATTATATGACCTCGAGATTTATCCCCTAAAATATTATTACTTTTCTATATCGGGCCCCAAAACCTCCAAAATTTCTCAAAAAACGTGGATATTAGCCTTCAATTTTGAATTTTTTTTAATTTTTCACGCCCGGAAATAAAAATTGCCGAAATGTTTACCATAGTCCTTATTACCCTCCGGGAGTCCAATTGGGTGGGTGGAACCATCCAATTTGCCTTTAAACAACTAATTTATTGGTTTACAACTTTCACCGATTCCATTAATTCAAGCCTACCACAATATTTATGACAACAAATAATGATCATATATGGTTCCAAAAGGTATTATATGACCTCGAGATGTATCCCATAAAATTTTAAGACTTTTCGACACCGGGCTCCGAAACCTCCAAAATTTCTCAAAAAGCGTGAATATTAGCCTTCAATTTTGGAATTTTTTGACTTTTTTTCGCCTGGAAATAAAAATTGCGAAATGTTTACCATGGTCTCCAATACCCTCCGGGAGTCCAATTGGGTGTGTGGAACAATTCAATTTGCTTTTAAACGGCCATTTTACCGGTTTACAACTTACACCGACTTACCGCTTTACAACGCCCAATTTAATTAACTTGCACCGAACCCGACTTGAACTAAAATTGACCCAAACCAGATTTAACCCGTCTAAACTCGAATTTAACCCGACCTTTTACTAACCTGACCTGAATTCAACCCGACCCGTTCCTAACTCGACCCTAATTTAACCCAACGTGTTATAAACTCGACCCGAAATCAACCAGACTTGTTATTGACCTGACATAAATTCAACCCAACCTGTTATTAACTTGACCTGAATTTTACCATACCTATTACTTACCCAACCCAAAAAATTTATGACCAACTACTGGTCCATGTCATCATTTTGCCTTTAAACTATCAATTTAAAAGGCTACATAAACATCTCCCTTCATCAACTCATGGCCACCACTATGACCGACTACCGCTATTTATGGTCATCACTTTAGTTTTTGACACCGGATTTCAAAATCTACAAAAATAAAACCCCAATTTTGTTTATCGTAGCTTTCAAATTAGAACACCAGACTCAACAAAGTTAGACATCGAGGCTTTCTGAGTTCATGGGTCCCCGAGAGGCTTATTGGTGCAAAAATTGTTTCATTTATGCCTTGGCCCACACTTCTTTATCGTGTCTTAATATGCCTGGCTTAGCGTTGCTTTGTCTTGGTCCTAAGGCAATCCAGAGGCTACAATGTGATGAAAGATAACGATAATATATATACCCCGGCCTTATATTTTTCTAAATTTGTGTTGGTAATAGCTGAGAAGGCGTTAGGGTTTATATCAGCAAGGCTTACTAAAAAAAACTCTTGCAGATCTGAGCTAGTTAGGAGTTGAGCTAGTTAGGGGTAACCAGCTTACAATCTAGAATTCTAGACATCCTAACAATTGTTATTATTAAGCCATTTTCTCAAGCAAGACAAAATGAAGGCATATTAAGAAAATGTTATTTAACAAGAAAACCAAAAGGGTCCAGTGATGTGTATTATTGAGCCATTTTTAAGCAAGACAATTAATGGCATTCCTTAAGGAGGAAGGAGGAATAACACTAAATCTAGGTGGCTTCTCCAGTGATTACAAAAAGAATCACTAAAAAATACTGCTGCCAAGAACTAGCATGAATTTCAAAGGATTGTGCATGTGTACAACAAGTTGACGACCCACTAACCATTCAGAGAATTGTAGAGACATGAAACAATACCTGATTTCCATAAGCTGATATAAGCTGAATCTTAATCATTTCCAGCTTATAGAATGCAGTCCCATTAGACAACCCATTATCCTTATCCAAATCCCCAGTCCACTCAGAATTATCTTCAGGAGAAACCAATGGATGAGCATGGCCATTAACCGAACCAACATTTTCAACATTGGTATCTGCAGCTTTTTCATTCATGTTGATGTCAGCATCTTTATCTGGCTGAATCAACTTGTGCTTCTTGATGACAGATCGTTCCTCAATAAAAGCAGGTCTCAGAAGGCCTTGTATAGCCAGACCTGCAGGAGGCTGTACCATAAAGTCTATAGGATTATCAGATGTGACCTGCGCATAAATAGGGCTCGTTAAGACAATATTCACAATGTACCAAGTTTTGCTTTCAACTCAAAGTAATCATCAGCATTAGTCTTATGTAACACCCAATAGGATTTTGCCTAACTTCGATAAACAATTTTGAACATCTTGAAAACATCAGCAACATCTACTCCACAATACTGCAAGGCATCACAGTGAAAATATAAAAATCATGCATAACATGATAAAGACTGAGAAGAACCTCAGAAATCTTTTTTGCGAAATACATAGGATGGGAAGCACGCATCGTTTCTAGTTTTGCCCAGTCTCCCAAAGACTCATCTGAATCAACATGATCTTCTTCAACTTCAAGAATATCAACCCAATCCTTCAAAAGACAGATCAAATGCAAGAAGGATGTCATACCATCAGATACAGATTGCTGTTATAGAAATAGTACTCGAGGCACATATGAAGCCAAATAGCAAATAGTTCTCACCCCGTCAAACTCATCGTCGTCATCATCTTCACCCTCGTCTTCATCTTCATCAAAATCACTATCTTCCTCATCAATTTCCTCAATACCAAAATCAATTGTAGCTGGACCTGACAACTCCATCTCACTCAATATTTCTTTGGTATCCAGACCAATGATGACATGCTGCAAATAAGAAACCATAAGTCTGACAAGCCAAAAACACGAAAAATGGAATGGGACAATATTAAGTGTCAGGCTTTCTGCAAACAATAAAATGTAACGCCTGTTATAATTCCTGCATTAGATTGAACATTATAACAATGGCCTCCAAAATGGGCCTCACAGTTGGCAGGCTTTGGGAAGGTCATAATGTAAGCAGTCTCAACCAGTCAACCCTAAACAGAAAACAAGATTAATAATGTAGCTTTTGTTAAGAGTTAGCTCATGTACCATTTTAGACTCCACTACTACTACTACTTAAAAATCTCACGTGCTGCTACCTTAAAAATCTAAACCAAAGCTTAACCATATCAAAACACTTACTATAAACAAACTTGACACCTAACGAAAGGTAAAATAGCTACTATAATTGTTTTTTTTTTATCTAATTTGTTAATTAGATACAAACGGCAGTATAGGTAACCTTAGATCTGATGTAGCTCGGGAAATATACATTTTCAAAACATTGCTTCGGAATCCACATGAATTTCAAGAAGAATACGAAATAAATGTATATACAGAAATGCCCCTCTTATTGACACCACCACATCACTATGCATCTCTAGGTCAATATTCTTACCACATAGTTGTTGTCCGAGGTTAGGGACTGCATAATGTCTTCGTCATTATTCACCTGGAAGTATACATCTGGGAACAAGCCAAATATAAGACACTTCGGAGATAATAAGCAGATTGAAGCTAATTTTTAACTATTAAACAAGATTATTGTAAAACCAATACCAACTCACTTCCATGTTCGTCAGTCAGGTAAGGCAGATCTGGCCAGAAAATATTCTCATGAACTTCATCATTAATCATACCAGAAAACATTAGCGTTGCTTTGCTGTTTACCTGACAACATATAGGCCAGACAATCAGTAGAAAAGATAACAAAAGGACCCATCAACCAAAATTATAGCAAAATCTGTAACAAATTGAGATAATATACACACAATCAGATAAAATGAAAAAGACATGTCCTTTATAATAATCTCCTCATTATACATCAGATAGTTGATTGATCCCTCCTCTACTTTATAAAGTAGCTGCACCCTGGTGTAGAACCAGAGACAGGAAGTAAAATTAGCTACTTCTAGCCCCAAAGGAGAAATAATATTGTCAGGACTGTTGTGTTGAGTCATATCTTGAACTTATTAAGCAACTACAATTAACTTTTATTTGGGAGTTTAAGGAACAATTATCTATTTATCAATCATTCATTTTTTATAAAAGTTCACACAGTTTGACTTTTATGCTTCCCAACACATAATCTTGACCATTAGTATTATGGAAGTACATGTCTAGACAAATCTAAAAAGATCCCACATGATTGTTTTTCCTTGCATATAAATTCAAAAGGGGAGGGGGGGGGGGGAGGGGGGTTGTATGAATAGTGTTAGAGTACAAAGTGGGCTAAAGAAGTACTTATTATTTGACAGAATGAATAGTGTCATTGGTGATATGAGAAGTTCACTAGTAACATGTTCATAACAAGGAACTGAAGAAAGAGGATGCATTGTACTGTTGTTATGTTGTAGTCAGCAAAAGAGCTGAGATAATTTAAGAGCACTCAATGACTCAAGTATTGCTGTTTGACCCACTAACATGATGTAAAGGCATAGTTTCCAAACACTTCACTAGACCAGACACATCCACAAAATATCTAGCAACTCCAGGTATGTTGAGTCAAATAATTTTTTATGCTGCTCGAAGGAGTCTAAGGTTTTAGTTATCCAACATACTGATATAGACAAGTGGAACCCTAAGAGTTTCTTATGAATAAAGGAGATCTTTCATCATTTTTCTTTGCAAATTTTTTGAGATGCAACATGCACCAAATGATCTCAGAGGACTTTTGGCCTTTGGCTCAGGAAAAGTATTGATCCCCCTGCAAACTATGTTCCTTAGTTCTAAGTTTTTCAAGGCTATACTTTGGCTAGAGGTTCCTTCCAAAGGTCAAAGATAAATCTAACAAATTTAGGAGGAAAGCTACTAGGATTACAATGCCACTCTGACCCAACATTTGTCATCCATGACAAGGTCCATAAACCAAGACTAGGACTCCCATAGATAACTTGAGATCTTGAATAAAATCATATAGAATGTAATCCGCATCTAGACATCAAGTCTCTTGTGATAAATATCAGCAATAAGGACCATGTGGCACTAAACCCAAATATACTTGTCGAAGCTTATTAGAATGCTATGAGTCATCTATTCACCCTTATGAGACCTTTATGGGGGCAATGATTTAACTCAAGTAAAAGAGGGACGTTTCATGAGGCTGCATAGTGGGGCTTATAATTTACTTACCTTCATTTTTTTTAATTGACATGTATTCCTTTTTAGGAAGTTTATTTTTAGCTGTATTTTTTTTGGGTAAGTTTTATACCCTTTTTTTTTAATGTACCCCACTTGCTTTATCTTCTCTCTCCTCTCCTTAATATGTGTGCCTAAATTAAACATGTCAACTAATAGAAACGGAGGAATTATAATATACTTGACATTAGAACCAAGATAGGTTGGAGACAAGTCAAGTGCTCTCCTCAAAACAAAGCCAAATTTCAAAATTACCATAGGAAGCCCATGTAGGCCATGAATATTTGAAATAGGATGTATATACTACGTAGAAAATAATTAGACTAAGTATATCAACACCTACATTTAGGGAGCACAATTTATTACACAAAGTTAGCCAAGGATGGTCAATTATGGAAGACATCATAGTCGGGTACTTAGGTCTAAAGTTTGATGGCATTGGGAAGCTCTCTATCATTTCTTAAACAAAAACCAAATGACTTCGTCTTCCTTCGACATCCCAAAGGTCAAATGTATACTCCATCCATCACAATTTATTGGCCCAATCTCCTTAACATAAAAATCTCTACTCTCTTGAGTTGGGTCCAACACTCAATCACCCATTTTGTTAATATAATTTTTAATTTGCATATAAATTAGTTGCAAAAGGCTATGGGGCAAGTAAATTGGAACAAAGGAAAGATATGAAATCTCGATATCAAATAAAGAATCATAACAATTTCATTATACCTCAATGATGGTTCTACAAGTTTCAGAAGCAGTAAGTTGACCCTTTTCAGCATCGGCTGCTTCGGAATCCGAAATATCCTCAAATGGATGATACTTAGACTTGCCATTCTCTCCTAAATGATCTGACCCTGACCCTAAATACTTCCCAGTTGCTTGAATTCTGCTCTTCCTTGACTCATTCCTTTTATTCAACAAACTACCAAAGTTTTCCCTCAATTTCTTGACTTTATTCCTGAAAACCCATATTAAATTCATGCCCTTTTTAAGATATAAAAATGTACAAATCAAAATAATAATGCGTTAATTTACTCAATAAAATACCCATAAGCTCAAATCAAATAATAACTACTATAATCAATGGGTTTTATTAAAAATTACCAGGGAACAGCAACTTTGACCCCCATAACATCACCAGAGCTCCAAATTGAACGGCAATCTGAAATAATTTCCAGAAATAAAAATTGGGATCCCAATTAATAACTTATAAATTAAGAATGCATGAAACTATCAGAAAAGCTCTAAAAAAATAAACAATTCCCAGATAAAATTAAGAAATTACAAGATAGAGTGGAAGATGAATGTAAATGAATGGCCATAGTTGAATCTATTAACATCATTTGCAAATGGAAGATGAACTTAAGTATTGAAGAGAGAGAAAGAAGTGTGAGGAGAGAGAATGTGGATTGCAGAGTTCTTGGCCTTTGCCGTTTTTTTTGGAGGATGATGAAATGAAAGATGCTTTATTTTCTTTTTTTTTTTTAGAAATATCTTATTAAGTATTTTTCTTTCGATTTTACACGTAGATAATTCTTTTGTCCAATTGAATTGCACCCACGTGGCATATGGGCTCACTCTAATTGGCTAAGCAATTGTACAATCATGATAGGGCTCTTTGTCATCTAACAAAACCCCATTATGCATTTCATCCTTGCTTTTAATTTGTTTTTTTAAGGAGGAATTCCCTTGGAATATTCTATCTTATTGCATAATAATATCTCCAAAAGATACCAAATCACTGGTTATTTAAAATGTCTATTATACACTAAGATGTATTATGCACGATATAACGATCACTCGGTTTTTGCACATTTGATTATTTTATGAGAGCACTTAGTTCAAATAGATTTAAAAAAAAAAAAAAAAAAAACCATTGAAAATTGTCCCTATTAGTCAAATACATACTCTCCATTTGAAAAAAAATTCATGTGCTAGTGTGAACATGTGATGATGAACTAATATTTTTATACGTAGTAATAAAGATAGACAATCTTCTATCATGCTATAAGCCTCATAAAATACATGTATTTACGCACTAACAAAACTCAATGGCGAGAATTGTAATCTTGTCACGTGTAAACTATCTCGCCACGTGTTGCCATGTCACCTATTAATAATTATACATCAATGTTTTCTCATAAAAATTTATAATTTATTAGCATTAATATTTGAACCCATAACCTCATATTCATTAAAATTAAACTTTAACTAGCCACCGCTCCAATGACATCTTATGATGATAAAATTGTATTAAAAAGTGTTATTCATGTTCATAAATTCTAAAATTTTAATGGTGAACTCATATGTGTATATTTTAACAACAATATGATTGTAAAATTAGTTTCATTTCTTTGATCAGTTACTCAACCATAATTCATATAGGTTATAGTTAATTAAAATATATAACCCAAAAATGCAAAATAATTTAAAGATTTTTTCTTTTTAACCACAAAATATGTTTACTAGAAGGAATTTATTATGATAGCTGAATAATAAAAAAAATCCCTCTGACAAATAAAACAAATTGATACAATATATCATTTAGGTTGCTGCACATTAAATAATGAATATTGATGTTCAATTATATTTAAAATATTTAACAAATGATATTATTATTATAAAGCAACCAACTTATATTTCACTTGCTTTTTGTTTGTTATAATATTTTTACATACAAACAATGACTCGGGGCATCGCCGCCCGGGCCAAAAACTAGTTACTTTGAATTTCTCATATAGAAATTTTCTCTTAGTGTATAGCAATTGTTTATAAATACCATACAAACTTCTTCAAATTAAAAGGAAAATCCCATTATAAAAAAGGAAAATGGTACAAAGTATTCAACTATTGAATTATGAGATATGGTAGAGTTACACTAATACATGGAGTTTAAATATTAGAGGTACAATGAGAATTTGACATAGTATGACAAAGAGGTTGGGTTTTCAACATATTGAATTAAAGGATGATGTCCTGAATTTAGCTAAGGTTGCTCACTTGAAGAACTATGGTAGAATTAATCTTGACTTGATTGTTAAAGATACCAACAGTTTTTACTCATATTAAATAGTTCTCAATTTCTAACATAAAATTAAAGCTAACTCTAATGGTTGTTTTTGGAAACTAGCTTACAATTTTAATAAATTTCATGCTAAAAGCCAAATCATTGGAAGATAATTTAATAATTAGCTTGGCTAAGCTAAGCTAATTAGCTTAGAAATTAATTGTCTCTAATGAAATATTAATTATTTTAAAATAAAGTTGTTTAATAAAGTTGAAAAAACTTAATGACAATTAACTTAACCATTGTGGTATAAATTAGATAGAAGAAAGAATAGCTTTGCAATCCTAGACGACATAGCAAACTAATTTGATAATTAGCTTATTATTGGAGTTGCTCTTATAACCTTGACGGAATATTAAGATTGCCCGAAACTCTCTAGAGAGAGAAAGTTCTTAGAGTAAGAAAATCCTCACACATCAAATTTCCCCTTCTGACTTTTTCCTAACTTCTTCTCGTAGTGTTCCTTCTGCTTAAGAATTATCGTTTTCTTTCAAAAATTAAAAAAAAAAATGACTCGATCAGCAGTGCCTACTACCTTTATCTATCCACATGTTATAGGAGAGGATTTTATCCCTCCTCCTCCTCTTGAGTACGGTTTAGATTTAGATTGGAATTGTAGTGTTTTCGGTCGTTGCTGGGATGATAGAAATGATTTTACCCCTATATGGTTCAACGACTTGTTTCAAGGTTTTGGCATTTGAGAGCTCTAGTTCGTGTTTTTCCCTATGGTCGGGATTATATTTTCTTTTGTGGTACTCAAGAGGATGTCGAGGAGCTCGACTCTAGGGGATGGGTTCACTTCAGGGGGGGCTTGTTCGTTCTTCAACGTCTCCGAGCTCACACCGTCCCCCTCAATCTCAATTTGCATTTGGTGGATTTATGGGTTCAAGTGGAGGGCCTTCCAGTTCGGTATTCTACGCTGGAGATAGCCTCTACAGTTTTGTCACATGTCGGTGAGGTAACTATGGTGCACGACTCTAATGGTCAGTTCCCAATTCCATACCCTCGTGTTAAAATTCTAGTTGACTTATCGTTGCCCTTGATTCCTGGTTGTAACTTTCCTACTATTAATAATCAAGTCACGTGGGTTCGATTTATATATGAAGGTATTTTTAGATTTTGCAAAAAGTGCGGGTTTGTCGGACATGGTAGGAATTTTTGCACATCGGAACAGGCATCAATTAACTACCATCTAGAAGCTCGCTTTCGTCAGATCCACGAAAGTGGCGCTCGTGTGTTATATGGTCCTACTGATACTAATTTATATTCCAATGCACTTCGAGGAATCCGTCCTGTTCGTTCGAATTGGACCACGCAAGTGTTTTTTGGTAATTATGATGATGAGGACCCGCTAGAGAATTCTGCAGATTCAAGGCCGTCAGATTATGATAGTGGTGGTCGGGGTCTTCCTTTACCTTCGGAGGACTCTCACTTAGGTTCTACAGTGCATGATCATGCTATGACCATCTATTTTCCTGGCCTTTCACCGCCTCCTGATCCAGGTGTTTTTCGGAGTAGTGCTCACGAAGTTCGCTGGAGACAGCTAGGCAATAATCGTTCTCAAAGGCAGCAATTGGAAACACAAGATTATGTCGACAGCTCAACTCCACGTGTCAACCATGCAGTTCCAGAAGGAGTACGCTGGCATCATGAGGGGCATTGGGTTTCAGGTGACTCGGATGTGAACTCTTATAACTCACGTGAAGGGTGGCGGCAGTTTTTGGATTCTTCTGATGTTAACGGTTGGTTTGATTACTCCAACTTGGGCTCGGATCAGATGAGATCCAACAATAATCGAGTAGGTAGCCACAATTCGGGTTGGGCCTTGAGATCGCGGATTGTTTTGTCTGAACCTAGTTCTCCTTCAACCAATGGTTTTTATTATAATGGGTACATTTCTCCCTCACTCTTGGGCCGACCCAGTTTATCAGAAGATCCATATTATCAAGCATCTCAAGCTGTTTTGAACTCGGATCAAGTGGTACCTGCAATTAGTTCGGCTTTACCAAGCTTCCCACCTCCTCCTATGGGCCCTTCTGGCCCAATGTTTGAGGATCCTTTTGGCCCAGGTCCAAGCAACTGGGATGGGAATACGGTTGCAGCTTCCCCTTCTCCGTCCCTTTCAGCTTCTTTTCCAGTTGATAAGTCGGGAAATTCTGGGTACATTGTCGACTCCTCTTCGGAGGCTTTTGAGTTTCTTTCAACTCTTGAGCCCGTTAATGATTTAGCTTCGAGTGAACATGATGTGTTTGGCCCTGATTCGCCCTCTTCGAATTCAGATTCGGCAGTTCCTATGGAATGTTCTCCGCCCCTTTCTCCACCTTTAGATATTGTGGTTTCCTCACCCCCGAAAGCTTCGTCCTGTTCTCCTTTGCGTAAGGTGGGAAGCAAGATACGATCTTATTCTAGTCTAAAATTGAGAAAGAGTGGAGAGAAGATGTGGGAATGGGTTAGACAACACGGGCCGAGCAAGAGGGCGGGTGGTGTTCTTAATCCTTCAGCCCCGCCAATTCCAGATGACTACCAACAGCAGCATCACTCGGATTCAGCTTGCCTTCCATGCTTTCTTCCGTATAAGAAGCGCAAAGCTGAGCCTACTTCCTCTTCTCCTGTTTCTTCTGAAGGATCGGTGACCTCCTGCGAAAGGTCACCAAATGCGGGATGAAGACTGCTCTTTGGAATTGTAGGGGTTTAGGACAAGCGGACTCCCCTAAAATTCCTTATATCACAAGTTTAGTCCGCTCTCATGTTTTGGACTTAGTTTGTCTTTTGGAAACAATGCTTCCTGTACATATTGTTGCTAAAAAATTAGCATCTTTGCCTATTTTGGGTTGGTGTGGTATAGATGTTGTAGGACTTAGTGGTGGTATATTTATATGTTGGTTCTCTCCTATAGGCCTAGTTCCTGTCTATAGTTCTCAGAATGTATATCTTTGTAAATTAGTTCAAGGAGATGCAATAAAATATGTGATATTTGTGTATGGTTCGCCTCATGTTGCTAATCGTTTGGAGGTTTGGAATCTAATTAGTGATATCTTATAATCTGTTTCAACTGTGGTTGTTATTGGAGAATTTAATCAGGTGGAGTATATGCCAGATAAATTGGGTGGAAATTTCTCAATTCCAGGACAATTGGATTTTATCAATTGGCGCATGGGTTTAGATTTGGTGGATATTCCTTTTTCAGGTCCTCATTATACTAGGACTAATAACAGAATAGATTCTGACCCTATCTTTGAGTGCCTAGATCGAGCTTATGGTTCATCTGCCTGGTTTAGGGATTACCCAGACACGAAGCTCATTAATCAACCTATCTTATTTTCAGATCATGCTGCTATTATCCTCAATGATGCGGCTGACACTGATTTTATTAAACGTCCTTATCGGGTTGAGAATTGGTGTCTAAATGCCCCAGCCGTTCATGACATTATTGTGTCAAATTTTTCCATGTTCTTCCCTGGTTCTCCTATGTATGCTTTATCTCGAAAACTTTCTGTTTCTCGAGACCGGCTCCTTGCTTGGTGTGTTTCTCACAAGAAAGCCTGGGGTATTAATTGGAAGCAATTGGTATTCGATGTGTCCTTGGATTCTCAGTCTCTTTGCTCTCGAATGGACAGATGTTTATTCATCTCTACCAAAAATGAAAAGGTAGCGGAAGCACATGCAGCTTATATTTTCTGGCAGTAACGAGCAAAACTTAAGTGGGATACTCTAGGTGATTCGCATTCTCGTCTTTTGTTTTCTTCGGTACAATCTCGGAAAAGAAAAAAATAAGATTTTGAGTCTTCGAGATTCTACTGAGTGTTGGCATCGCGATCTCGATAGGATAGGTTCCATTATTCATACTTTTTATAAAGAGTTATACTCGGCGACTGATTGTGCTTCCACTCATGATTCGGATTGGTGGAATAGTCTTCTTTTACCCACCCTATCTCCTGACCAACAGAGTTTTCTTATGGAGCCTTTTACTTCAGAGGAAATAAAGGCTGCGATTTTTAGCATTGATGACAGTAAATCTCCTGGTCTGGATGGTTTTCCCTCGGGTTTTTTCAAAACTTTGTGGGTTTCGGTGGGTTCTTCGGTTATTGCGGCGATTCGACATTTCTTCTCTCATGGTTATATGTTGAAGGATTGGAACCGTACATTCTTGACTTTACTTCCAAAGGTAGATAATCCGGAATTTATCTCTCAGTTCCGTCCTATTGGGTTGTGCAACGTGATTTACAAGTACGTAGCAAAATGTCTGACTGGACGTCTTCGCTCAGTTATGCCAAGTTTGGTGGCTGATTTTCAGAATGCTTTTTTCCCAGGCCGTCTTCTTTCGGATAATGCGTTGATTGCTTATGAGGTTATCTCGAACAGGTCAAAGGCAAAGAAGAGATTCTTCGCAGCAATAAAATTGGACATGAATAAGGCTTATGATAGGGTTAATTGGGATTTCTTGTTTCGTCTGCTCCAGGCCTATGGGTTCCCTCCGTATTGGATCCACATTATTCGTCAGTGTGTGTCTACGGTTTCTTATCAAGTCTTGGTTAATGGGAATCCTCTCCAGACGTTTCAACCTGAGTGTGGTCTTCGATAGGGTGATCCTCTATCTTCCTATTTGTTTGTTCTCTGTATGGAAATCCTTTCGGCTATGATTAGGAAAGCTGAAAAAGCTTCTCTTTTTAAAGGAATTTGTATTTCTCGTGGAGCTCCTGCGATTTCTCACCTTTTCTTTGCTGATGATTCCTTAGTTTTTTTTTGCAAGTTTCTCCAGAGGCTTGTGAGAATCTCACGGATCTTTTATCGGAATTTTGTCTATTGTCAGGTCAGGTGATTAATTTGCAGAAATCTTTTGTTAAATTCAGTCCTAATACTCCTACAGACTATAGGGACTTCCTTGCTCGAAGTCTTAAACTACAGTGTAAGTCGTCCTTGGGTTCTTACCTAGGTCTGCTTGTGGATTTGGGGCGAGGTAAAGTCTCTGAGTTTAGCTATCTTATAGACAAGGTTGTTCAGCGCCTGTCTGGTTTAGCTTCCATGGGTCTCTCCTCTGCGGCGAAACTGGTTATTATAAACTCGGTCATGGTTGCTTCCTTCAATCATGTGCTTTCTGTGTTTCATGTCCCTTCGTCGATTTGTTCGAAAGTGGATAATTTGTTGGCTCGCTTCTGGTGGAAGTCGGATCAACATTCTCGAGGACTTGCTTTACGTTCTAAATCCCTGTTACATCTCCCTAAGGGTATGGGTGGTCTGGGTATTCGTAGTCTTAGTTCGTTCAATTCTGTTTTGTTGGCTCGTCAGTGTTGGCGTATTCATCATCACCCCCAACTTCTTATCTCTAGGCTTCTAACAACTAAGTATCCTTCTCTTCGTCTTTTCCAAACAAGGAGGATTCCTGGAGCCTCGTGGGGTTGTCAAGGACTATTGAAAGGTCTGTCTGTCTTATCTGAAGGTTTAGCCTGTAAGGTTGGTTCGGGGTCTAGGGTTCGTATCCTTGAGGATTCTTGGGTTCCTGGAGATCCTATCTCTTTCCGAGATAATGGTGAGGCATTTGTTCCGTCTCATGTTTCTTATATCATCAATCCGCGTTCTTACGCGTGGGATTTATCTATGGTCCATCAGCTGTTTGATTCTTCTATTGCTAGTCGTATCCTGGGCTTGGAACGCCCTAGTAGGCCGATGGATGACTTTGTGTACTGGAAATTTTCAAAGGATGGGAATTTTACTACTAAGTGATCTGCTTATGCAATGCTGTGTCGCCATGTTGATCATTCGGGGGGTATTTCTTCTTTCCCATCTACATGGTGGAAGAAGTTTTGGGGTTTACCTCTCTTGCCAAAGATGCAGTGTTTTTGTTGGAAAATTCTTCACAATGCTTTGCCTCTTAATGGTGTTCTGCAGTCCCGGGGAGTCCCTGTAGATCCGACCTGTGTCCTCTGTTTCAGTGAGCAGGAAACTATTGATCATTTGTTTCGTGATTGTCCCTTTGTTTCTACCCTCTGGGCTACTGCTCCTTGTATCTCGCAGGTGGTTCCTCGTAGGGATATGTCTTTTGCGTCTTGTTTTGTGGATTTGATGTTAGATTTGAGGCGTTCTAAGTCCTGGGAAATCTTGGTCAGTTTGGTTTCTTTTCTATGGGCCATTTGGAATATCCGTAATCATAAGATTTTCCGACAGGCTATTTGTTCCCCTTCTTTTGTTATGCACTTAATGCAGGAATGGGTTTCTAGAACTTTTGAGGCACAGGATTTCAGGGCTTTAAAACAATCGCAGTTGGTTCTCGCTCCAGTCCTGGGCCTTCCATTTTGTCCTGTAATGTTCGCTGTTTTCCCCGGTCTTCTCCTGATATTTGTCTCGTATTGGACGGAGCTTTCTCTTGTCGGGATCATTCAACGGGCGCTGGTTGGATTTTTCGTCCTTTAAACTCGGATTCAGTTTTAGGGGGTGGCTCCAGAGCTTTTCTGTCTTCTTCGGCCCTTCATTCTGAGTTGCAGGCTTGTTTTTGGGCTCTTAAGGCTGCTGTTCGTCGTGGGTTTAGGTTTTTGTTAATCTACACAGACTGTACCACATTGTTTACTCTACTTCAGGACAAGGGAAATAGTGATATCTCGTGCTTTTGGTTGCTTCAAGATATTAAGGATATCATTGACAATTTTTTGGTTTGTGAGATTCGGAAGGTTCCTCGTCAGTGGGTGGTTCTGGCTCATTGGTTGGCAGTTCAGGCTCGGCGTCGTCGCTTGTTATCTTGGTCTTTTTAGTTTTTTCTCTTTGTCTGTTTTTTTCATAGTCCGTCTTGTCAAAAATAAAAAAAAATATTTAAAAAAAATATTGTTAATTACTCTTATTATGTTTTATTGCAAGTAGCTATCCAGATTTCTTGAACCCCTCTTCAGTCTCATCTTTTACTGCTAACTTCTACTTCTGTAATTATTCTTTTAGCAAAGCAGGGAATTTTCTTCCTTCCTTTTTTTCGAAACTCCCATAAATGGGCGAATAATCTGCTAATTAATAGTGTGAGTTTGGAGTATAAATGTCGTTGCTCACACCCTTCAACAAGCCATACGTTATAATACCACAAATTTCCAGAAATTTTAGCAGTAATTTATGTTCAAATATGTTTAGTTTGAGATACCCACCTCATATAATTACCCCTAGTTTAGAATCCATTCATCTTTCCAGAAATTGCAGTTCAAGATATGTGGTTGTAAGTTTACTAGTTAATATTTCTCATTAAAGCTATAATTTTTCTTTAATTTTTGGTGGAAGTTTGATTAGTTCTGTTGGATTTCTTGAATTGTTAGGTTTGTGGGTTAAAAGGTCCAAGACCCAGATATCCTCGGGTATGGAAGACCCAGAAGAAAATCGGGACAATATCCAAGTCTGCTAAGCTTGTTGATTGTGTAAGGTTACCCTCCTCTTGTTGTTTCATTGAATTATACAATTGTCTTGATATACCTAGAAAAAACCAAAAATGTTATTTTTGGGATTGCCATGTTGTAGGAAAAAGCTAATTTTTTAGATTATATGTTAAGGGTTAGGCCTATAGGGAGCTAAAAAGGGGTACGATGTAGTCGGGATTTGATATGCCGTATTGGTAATATGGTACCACTCTCAATACTTTATCCAACTGAGCTAGTGGGCATCCATACGAAGAAGCTATAATTATTTTTTATTAATTGTCCGAGTTGGTGTGGTTATTCTGGATTATATTGTGGCTGATATTTTGCTTATGAAGATGGTGAATTACTGAATTCATTCCCGTCTTTCGAATTTTTGGAGGTTTAAATTGTGTAGTAACATTCTTGCAATGTCACTTATTATTCAAGTTTTGTAAAGGAGGGTATGCAATCAGGATAATAGAGAAGGTTTAAGTTGGGAAGGATGCAAGCAATGAGTAAGAAGAGAGGAAGTGTATGTGGGCTTTAATTTTGAGTTGATTAAGCCTTCATGTGCAAGATTTATGAGTATTGATATTAGGAATGAGGTTTTGTTTTGCTGCATTTTATATAATTATCTAAATCAAATGTCTAGGGATAGTAGGATACTGCTCCTTCCTCCATGTAAAGCACTCAACACACGTCTGCACGTCAGTTGATGCCGGGGGTGTGGATACATGTATCTGAATTCTGATCATAGCGAAGTTAGTTTGGAGACCCTTGAGTTTCTGGTTTGATGTTATGTTTCACATGAATGAACTCCATGTCTTATTTAAATACTTTCAATGAATGAAAGTTTGCTTTCCTGGAAGACATAAGAGGGGCTCTCCAGCTGTATCTTCTCTTTGTTTGTTCCATTTTCTACTTTTTCTGCTTTTGAACAACGATATTAATGTTGATTATTACAGATAAAGGGTTTGTCAAATGTTAAAGAGGAAGTATATGGGGCTCTTGATGCATTCATCGCTTGGGACTTGGAATTTCCTCTCATCACAGTAAAGAAAGCATTGAAGACCTTAGAGTATGAAAAGGAATGGAAGAGAATAATTCAGGTAGAAATCAGTACCAAAGATCATTTGAAAGTTAACATGAGGATTTTATCACTACAACAAGCTGATTGCCCATAAATGTAGGTGACAAAATGGATGTTAAGCAAAGGTCAAGGACGGACAATGGGAAGCTATTTCACATTAATGAATGCATTAGGGGAGGAGGATAGACTTGATGAGGTTGAAGAGCTCTGGACAAAATTATTTTCAGAGAATCTGGAAAGCACACCTCGCATGTTCTTTGACAAGATGATTAGCATATACTACAGCAGAGAGATGTACGACAAGATGTTCGATGTATGTTCAATCCTGCCTTAGCTTTTTTATTATTTCCTTCTATTTTAAAAGCTGTTATGTTCCAATAA
Source organism: Chenopodium quinoa (assembly GCF_001683475.1). Lineage (NCBI taxonomy): Eukaryota > Viridiplantae > Streptophyta > Magnoliopsida > Caryophyllales > Amaranthaceae > Chenopodium > Chenopodium quinoa. Next base: position 710,121 of record NW_018742987.1, on the reverse strand, counting down.
TTTATTCTTTGTTCCATGGTAATCACGTGTTATTGCTTGTTTAGATGGTATTGGTTATTATGTTAGGGTCACCACATATATGATATATGTACCTGACTCTGTTGGACTTAATTTTTACAGACTGAGTGTACTCTTAGATGAAAGTAAACAATCACCAAAAATATCTAGACTATATGGAGTTGTAGCTATTGTTTATGAAATGCTCATGTAACTGAGGTTATCTCTAAAGATATTTATGATTCCTAGCTCCCATTTATCTTTGACCCACTACACAATCAGGATTAGAAAAGCGGACCCAACTAAGTGACTGATGATACTGCTTAGTATCAGTGTGTACAATAGGCTATAGGTCTGGATGAATTTTTCCTTCACGTCAGTGATTCTTGTGTCAGAAGGTGCAAGTAGAGTATGTGAGGGGTATCCAAATTTTGGTGTTTGCTTTGGCTTGGAAATATCTTTAGATAAACTTGTTTTATGTGATCCACATGCATGTAGAAAGTGCAGTGAAGCATTTTTTTCATTTTTATACGTGTGTGGATTGCATAATTTGTGACCTTTACAAGTCTGTGAGCATTAATTGCCCATTGAACATTATTTTGGAAAGTAATGAACACTTCCATAGTTCCATTCCTTGAACAATTTGATCTAGCACATTAGCGCAACACAATATCAACGTACATAAGCTTACCCTTGACATATTAAGGCTAAAGACGATGCATTGTACTAAACCACTTTCCTCTCATTTATTCGCTGTCTCTTAGTTTCATCTTTCATCCTCTTGAAATGAATTTCTTGGATAAGTAAACAAATTGCACTTTATTTTATTGCTTCAAAATAGGTGACTTGAGCAATTTAGCAGATGGTAGGCGGTTTTCTTATATTTACAGTACTAATGGTAAAATTATGTTTCTAATTGTATAATGCTTTAATTTTTAGTGCCACAAAAGATACATGGTTAGACTCTTGCTATAAGTGTGCATTGCGATGCTTCAGTTTTATTTAAAATCCTATCTTTAATAAGAGTGTATGACTTATTTTTTGTAGGTTTTTGCTGATATGGAAGAGTTGGGTCTTCGGCCAACCACTTCAATTGTTTCAAAGATTGGAGCTGTTTTTCAGAAGCTTGGGATGATGGACAAATATGAAAAGTTGAACCAAAAATATCCGCCGCCTAAGTGGGAATATCGGTACGTCAAGGGCAAGCGTGTCAAAGTCCGAACTAAGCTGCCTGATGAATCCTCTGATGAAAATGTTAAGGAGTTGAATGAGCAAGCAGAGTCTTCTGATACTGGTATAGTTGCTAGTGATAGTGACAAGGAACATGACGAGCAACTAGATGAGACTGCAGGATGACGAGGATGATGATTCTACCAAAGCTAGGGAGTAAATGTAGTTAGCTGATGTCTGTAATATAGCACATATAGCATGTTACATAATGCAATATGGTTGAGCTGCTTATGAACGAGGAATAGGATATGTAGTCTCATACTCTCATAGTGTAAAAATAACTCTACTTTCAGAAATGAATGCAGTTTCCTTGTGACTTGTGAGTAAACTTGTATTCCTCTTTCCTAGTAAATCTTTCTTCTTTCTTCCCCCCCTCTTTTTTTTAATGCTCAAATGCAATAATGAATTTTGTAGCTTGCCAAAAAAGATGTGTGTAACTGCCAGCTTATCTGGAATAAAAAGAATTATGGAGACCTTCCAAACATTACTCGCAATCTAATAAAAATTATATAATTGGTCCCTATCAAAAATGTATAAATTGATCAAGCATCTCAGATTTTGTAAATTTTCGCATTGCACTAATAAAAGTAAACCCCTGTTTGAGAGAAGTTTATTATTCTAATTAAATCTGTGTTTCTATTCATCCTCTGACTCTGAACCTTCAGAACTTGACTGCTTATTCTTCCGATGAGCATCACCATTTGCAGTGGTGCCCTTCTTTGTGTCTTGTTCATCTTGTTCGTCCTCACTATACTCACTCTCATAATCGTCATCATATTCTTCATCCTCAACCTCTTCTTCTTCTTCAGCCCCATCCTCCAATAAAGGACCCTCTTCTGTGATGACACCACCCCTAGTGCCAGCCCTAGTCCTCTTGAGAATCTTCACCTTCAAACCTGTCTTAGTGTCGCATCCAATCCAAGAATCACATAAGCAGAAACATGTCATACTATAGTTACCCTCTGCTGGGGCCTGGAACTTCCCCATCACGAGGCGGGACCCTCCCTTTACTTTCTCAACGGCTTCCCTAACCGCTGCGCTGGTTTCTCTTGCACTGGCACCTGAGACTTCCATCATTTCCTCGATTGCCTTGGAAGCAGTAGTTAAAGCTGTAGCTTCATCCATGAAGTTGACCTTCTGGGAAAACCAAACATTATTGGAGTTCTGGTCGGCAAGGAGGAACCAAAAGTTTTCATCCTTGTGATTCGGATAATAAGGGGCATGGGGAAGAGCACCAATCAAACCATTAGGGCGTTGAAGTTTAATCCAAGCTTGAACTGTCACAATGTCACCCTCCTGTATACCCTCTTCACCTTCTGTTTCACACTTGACCTCCATAGATAGGGAGGGCATTATTTCAAGTACCCTCTCCACATCCTCTACTTCAGCGGCAGAAAAACCAGCTACTTGGGAAAGCAGGTCTGTTCGCTCTTGTTGAGTCATTTCTCGAAGCTCCTCAAAGGTCCGCACCTTCTGCAAATATATCACGTAAAAGCTTAGATCAGGTCTACATCTAACAGCAGCAAGTTATAAAAGAGACAAGTTAACAAGATATGCCTTACCTACAGTAGCTCATTATTCACAAAATACATGCAAAAAGTTTCACTTATTTAACATGTTGAGACTATTGTGATCTGCAACACCCAATCCTCCCACTGCATGCATATCATACAACTCTTGCTACCACTATGAAATTGTTTAATAGGGCCAAACCTCGACAATCCATTAAGTGAATTCTCTACTCTAGTCAGGTTGAAAATTGTATCCAGGTAACAACTGCTCACCACTGCTTAGGCTAGATCTATCATTTCTACAACTAGACGCGTAACAACCTTGGAGTAGATTATTGCAATTAAATCCTTTTTTACATTTTATTTATTTATTTATTTATTTATTTTGGGGGGGGGGGATATGAGTTGAATAATGATACAAACATGATAAAAATCTCAACTCGAATTTCCCACAAACCTTGCGAGCAATCTTTTTGGTAACAGCCTCACTAAAATGTGGCAGCTGCAAAAAAGGTGCAATGCCTTCAGTTGACCCTCCTCCAGCTTTTTTAGCGCTCAAAGGAACAGCCTGCACAAAAGGTTGACCATAGATAGATCAGAATCTGCACAGCATGAAGGATATAGTCATATAGAACAAAAACTAACAATCGCACAGCAGTTAGCAAATATAAAACCTACATAAGATCAGAAACTACGAAAGAACCTACAGCAAGTCAGTAATATGATGCTGACTGGTCATGGGTACTGGCGGATGCATATTGCAAACACATTCACCATCCAGAATCTCGTAACTGATCCTTCTTTTTTTTTTTTATATATGTATATGAAATTATTCTGCGTCCAAATAGTTAACATTCTCAATGATCCCATTTTCCAAACTACAGTAGCTAAATTTGGATACCGTGAACTAAACATTTTAATCTAATTTAGGGACTCATATAGCAGCTTATGTTAAAAAACTTCAACAAAAGCACTAAAAAGATTTGCATATTGTATGAGCATATACTGAATAACTGGAATTTTGTGACAAAAATCAATAATGTTGAGGAGAAGTGTGTATCTTCCACCATCAAGAGTCAAGACCATGATTAAGGAGTTTGTGAACACATCACTGTTGAGGCACTGTGTGTGGTGGGCAAACAACTGAAACAAGGGCATTTTTGATATAGCTTTAACCCTTGCCAAGGCCTGTATACAGCAGGGTAAAAAAAACTCCAAATTTTGGCATAGCATTCGATCTACATATAATTCAAATTTGATTAAAGAGAATGGAACGTGAGGAAGTGTTAATCCTATGTCCTTGAAGCTTTATTCAGCTCCTGAATTTCGTCTCTCTGTATCCAAGAATATTCTTAACCTAAAAATGCAGACCAGGACTAGCTTATAAAAAGAAAGCCATTCAGAATCAAATATGATTATTACATACCCCTAAATATAGAAGCATCCATTAGATGTGGCTGTTCAATACAATCAGATTACCATGTATAGCACTTCCATAACAGAATCTCTCACCCAAACAAGATTAGAACTATGACAAGTTTGGTGTGGGGAGAATAATACAACATTAAGATGAAATGTCGTCATAAAGTTCAGGATATCTAGGAGTACCTGAATAACACACTGAGAAAGCTCGACAACCCCAATTGCAGGCCTAAGCCACCCATGACCTTGAGCTGTGCGTGGTATTAGAGCCATCTGCATCATAAAGTAAATTATTAATGAAACAAGAGAACATCTGCGAATAAGTGTAAAAAAATAAATAACCCAAAAAAGGACTGGAACAACCATGGCAGAAATGTAACACATCAGAATTGTAAACTTGACACCTAAGCCAACAATATATGATTGATATGAGTTTAATGTGGAAAGTGGAAGCTAAGCTGAACAAGTATGGTCAATCTACTACTACTACTACTTAAAAACTTTGTCCAATTATATTTAAAAATAAATAAATAAAATAAAATAAAATAAAATAAAATAAATCCCGATTTTCCCTTGATAAAAATTGAGTTCACGTAAGATAGAGAACTTTGTAAGCACTACCTTGATTGAGCACTTGTTTTAATAAGGATATATATTTGAATCCAATAGACAAATAATTAATTATAATAATTAAAACTTTGGTTTTGAGTTAAAATAAACCAACCTCTGGAGTGCCCCTTTCCCAAACACTTCGGAGAGTTTGGACCATTTATTATCATATCATATCTTTGGACCATTTCTGGAAGGGGCATCTCAAAGTTGAGACAATACTAAGTTAACTAGAGTTGGGATAATTGAAGAGAAGGATAAATATCCTAACTATTATATGTCTAGAACAAAGTAGGCTTATCAAATGCAGGAATTGCTAGTTTATTCCAAAGGTCTAAGTTATTATCAGCATATATTGAAAAACCTACTAAGACAACAGGAAACCATAAAAAGGAATAGAAGGAGCACTCATCGGCATCATCAATGGATCAGAAGTGTGTAGAATAACAATACACTAATCTTCAGGTGTCACACTCTTACAAAAAATCAAGGGTTCATGCCATGCAGTGGTATTATCATTTGCCAAGTGCCAGGACACAGGAAAGCTTTGAATTACCTTCATCAACTCCTCAAGAAGACGAGGTGCAAGTTCCAGGACACGTTTCAGATCACCATTTAGTGTTGGAGGTAGGCCTGCTGTTTCCCTTGTTAAATGGGCTTGAATTAACAATTGTGTCTAGCAGAAAGAAATATGTTGTGTAAGAATTCAACTCGTAATTTTATATTTCACACCTAATTAATTCGAAAATAAGCTCCCAAAAGTACCTTAACTAGTGGAGGATGCTGCTTTAAAAATTTAGCTTGCTCTTGTTTGATGTTTTTGCTGTCTAAATTCAATTCACTCCTTACTAACAGCAACAGTTTGTGAAGTGGTTCATCATCAACTCTTCGGACTGGAATTTCCATGTATTCAGCCGCTTTGATGAATACATCCAAAACTTTGCTGAATAACATAACATACACAAAAAAATCAAACATAGCAATGCAAGTTCAGAGGTGTACCATGATGTCAAGACATAATAATTAAATGGTGTGACATCTAATGAAGAGAAAGTAGGAAGCAAAATTTTAGTTCAAGGATTCAGGCATGTTGAAAGGTGGCATCCAAATGAACCAAACGGGAGATGGTAAAGATCATTAAAGGGAGAGTAAACAAAGAAGAGGTTGACCTATTAAGAATGACAGTGAACTATTGAAGTGATTAGACAAGATTTTACACACCCACAGTTTACTCAAGTCATGATCCTTGAGAGGGGACTGACAGGGTGTGTAGGTGTATTTTGTGGTAAGTAGGGAGCTTTCACAAATTCTAAGTCTATAGTAAAGGAGGTTATGACTTTTCCAATTAGTTTTCCTCCATTTCCCTTCCAATCCATAAGCAGTGGAAAAGTCATGATCCTTGAGAGGGGACTGACAGGGTGTGTAGGTGTATTTTGTGGTAAGTAGGGAGCTTTCACAAATTCTAAGTCTATAGTAAAGGAGGTTATGACTTTTCCAATTAGTTTTCCTCCATTTCCCTTCCAATCCATAAGCAGTGGATAACTGGCTAATATCCTAGTAATAAAATTAGGGAGATCCAGATGTCCCTTGCAACTAATTCTATGTAAATTTTACAACTTAACACACTCCCTTTTCCTCACTTTAATTGCTTCTCACTAACTACTACTAGTCAAATATCACCAAACTCACAACCACTGTGTTTGTTACTCATAGAAAAGAAACTGTGTTACCACTTTCTCCATTCCAAAAAATTAAAACTCCAAAACTGATAAAACCCACGAGTCCACGACCCATCCATGAAAAAACTGTTAAAACAAAAGGAACACTTATTCCTTCATGTAAATGGATATAAAAATGTAGATATGAGTTATTTCAAAAAAAAAAAAACCAATACTCTGGACTCAACATGTTGAAGCAAATTGCATTTGAAAAGTATGCAAACACTTTGATACATTCTTAAAAGGGATACAAAGGCAAACATAACAGAGCAGAGAGAATATGTTACTTAAGAAAACAACTTTGTCGCACGTCAATAATAATCAGTGTTCCTATCAGTTCAGATTAACACGGATAAGACTGCGCACATCTGGACCTTCCAAACCTCACTCTACAGAGCAGAGGAAATATGTTACTAAAGAAAACAACTTTGTTGCAAGTCAATCCTAAACAGTGTTCCTATGAGTTCAGATTAGCAACTTAGCAAGATAAAGACTGCGCACATCTGGACTCTCCAAACCTCAGTCTATGGTAAAGTACACATTTGGTTGTGTTGCCATTGCATTAACTCGCTAAGTAAGCCATGGTGTGCAAATGACACTATGAAAGCACTGATAATAAAAGGTAAAGTGTAGAAACATAAAAATAAACTTAAAATAAAAACAGATACGTATCAGTGATGATAGTAAAAGCTTTAAGTATGAAAAGTACCTCGGGGCTAGTGATGGTTTCATCAAGTGATAATAAGCCAAAAGTGTCTGATGCATGACATAATTCCCTGAGTACTTGGCTGACTTTGAGAGATAAATAACAGCTATGACCAACGGCAACAAGATACAGATTCCAACAATCCAAATTAACAGTATCCCGCCAGATGCACCTTCAATATTTAATAGGAACTGAGGGAGAGCTATTCCCATTTGGAATCCCTGCAAACATCCAAGACAATAATTGCAATTACATGTTCAGTATATACCTGGCTGACAGGCGGAGAAAAACATGAACTCAAAAAACTAATGAAAGAAGACAATATACTTTTAAACAGCATATAAGAAAACGTACCTGTCTCCCATCTGGATGACCATATTTTTCATAATTCTCACGAGAAATGGGATCAGTCAAGGCCTGGTAAGCTTTTGAAATATACTCCACAAAATACTTGTTAGCCTCTGCAAAGAATACAAAAGATACCAGGGCATTAGGAATAGGTAGGCAAACTAATCAACGAGAAAAATTATCATAGCATCAACACAAACAGCTATATATACCAGGATCTGGATTTTTATCAGGATGGTACTGAATAGAAAGCCTCCTATAAGCCTTTTTGATTTCTGAATCAGAAGCTCCAGGTTCCAAACCAAGAATATTGAATGGCTCAAACACTTGAGCCTGAATACCACCAAGCAAGAGAAAATAAAGTAAAGGTCAAATCTATTGACAGCAAAATTTACATTGATACATAGTAAAATTTCAGCACTAATCACAACATGTGGAGCGTTCTATAGGAGCAAATGACATCAACCAAGTGACCTTTTAAATCAGCTAAAAACATCAATGATTCCCACTTGCTAAATATACATACCTCCGCGCTCATATTTTTTATATAATAAACCAAGAAGGCCATGATAACCCACAGCAACACAAGAGTCATGTTACTCCAAGTGGAAAAGTTTGAAATCTGCACATTCAGGAACAAAATTGAGCAAATGAAAATTACATTGAAAGATCATTAACAATGTAAAACGGATGAACACAGTGATCACAAAGACACAAACCCTTTTGAATAGTGATTTATGATATTTTCCAGACCGGGTGCATACAGCGCATTCGCAATGTAAGCTTTTCGCCTTCTTCTTAGCAGCACGGCACAGTTTTATAATTGTGTAAGGCACTAAAGGTAATGCCATCATCGTCAATATAAAAATTGGAAACAGTGAACTATTTTCTTCCGAAGCGGCCATTTCTATTCAATTCAAGATAACTTATATGAAACCCTAATCCCTGCAAAAAATGATTACACAAAAAATCTTTCAATATCATAAATCAAAGCCTGCAACACATTAGCAACCAAAGTTGACTCAATTATCAAACTAGACTTCAACAATTACATTTAATTCTTCAAGAATATATAAACAATTAGTCAATGATTCAAATAATTCAAAATCACCTCAAATAACCCTAAATTGACAATACTGACAATTGAATGAACGATTAACACTAGATTGTGAAATTGAAATTCGACTGATTATTAAAAAGGAATAATCTTTTTACCTCAGAAGCTGGTTCAATGGAGGAGAGAAAGCACAAAAGCCGCTTCAATGGAGAATTCAGAGAACGCTTCAATGGCGGAGAGGGAGAGGGAGAGGAGTGCAGCGAGGTGCAATCGTGAAATAGATCTAAAGTGAGAAAGGGAAAATAAAGATCTAGTCTAGTCTAATACAATGGATTATTATTAATGATACACCTATAATAACGACTTCAATGGTGTTAAAAAATTAACCCGATTATGATTTACTACGAGTACATACATTTCTCACTTAATTAAACTGTTTTTACCTGTAATAACGACTTTAATGGTGTCAAAAACTAACCCAACTACCTATTATATTTCTCAAATACTCATACCATTTTAAAGTATGAGTAATTTAAAAACTTTTTTTTTTTTTTTTTTTTTCACATATCTTAAAAGTCGTTTACTTCGTTATTTCATTTGATTTGAATAGATTAGTATGAAATTTTATAAAAGGAGTTTAACCTAATATTAAGAGCCATTAAATTAGTTATTTCATTAAATTTAAATAGATTGGTATGAAATCTTATATTATGGAGGAATCCCGCCTATCTTAAGAGTCGTTTAGTTCGTTAAATCAAAATAGATTGGTATGAAATCTTGTAATAAGGAGGAATTCCGTCTATCTTACGAGCTGTTTAGTTAATAAATTGGTATGAAATCTTTAATAAGGAGGAACCTAATTTAAGAGTCGTTTAGTTCGTTATTTTGTTAAATTAAAATAGATCAGTATGAAATCCTATACTAAAAAGGAATGAATTCTAGATCTCATATTTGTTGGAATGGTTTCTAGTTTTTTACATTAATCTTTAAAAAGTAATACGGGCATGAGAATCTCATAGGATAGGTAGTCAAAGTCTTGTATAATACGGACTTTTTGTAATTTTATTGTAAGACGATCAATTTAAGGATAACTTTAACACTCTTAAGAAAATTTTTAATTAGCTTACCATAGTAATTAATTAATTAATCCTATAATTAATTAATAACTACTTTCACAAGGCCACAGGCCACAAGCCACAAGCCACAACTACTTTTTGCGGAACATGCTCGATTTGACTTGTACACTTCATCTTAGTCAATCCCTAAATCCTTGGTCTATCCTAACTCCTAAGCAAATGCTCGTGTCTTTCACTCTTCCATAACCTCCTCAAGTTTTTTCTACACACCTCCTCCACTTTCTTCCAAACCAATGAACATTACCTCCTCATCTTCATGTAAAACCCTCTCGTTCTCTCTCCTCATATCTTCATGGCACCACCATCATCATCCTCAACAACAACAACAGAATCCCAAAATTTCAATCATCTCATCTTCAACTTCATCCAATCAACAGCAACCAACTTCTCTTCTCTAATTCCCCACAAACCCAAAACGACGCACTCCATTCCCATCATTTCTACACCCTCTACTTCTAAAGTTTTTCTCCCTCTTCCTCTCCCTTTTTCTGAGTCAACTCACCATGACTCGCCCTCTTCCTCGGGTTCTTCTCACCGGGTTGCACCGCCTGAACCCGGGTCGGGTTTCCCGTCAATGGTTCGAATTGGTGGGTTGAAGTCCGCCGGAAGTGGCGCCGGTAGTGGTGGTAGTGGGCCCGCTTTTGTGGGGCAAGTGTTCAGTATGTGTGATATTACTGGAACTGGTCTTATGGCTGTTTCTACTCATTTTGATATACCCTTCATTTCTAAGAGGTAATTTAGTTATTCACTGATTATTTGCTTTGATTTTGATTCTAAAGTTTTAAACTTTAATTGGGTTTGTAATTATTTTTGAAATTTTCATTTTTAATTGCTTAGTCGAATTGTTGAAATTTCAATTTTTTGTAGTTTACATTGATGTTTGATAGCAATTGTAGTGTTCCATGTTGGTTAATTGGGAAATTTGTTGTTCTGGTGAGTGATTGTTGGATGCGCTGATAATTGAGGTGTCTTTTCGGAGATAGATTATTGCAGTATACTACCCGTCTTGAAATGATAGTGGCCTATATTATTTGGCGTGCTATGCTATTGTAATATATGATTAGATCATGCACTCGGATGTGAAATGAAATGAGAGGGAGAAGCAGTGGGCAGGAAGCAACCATTACCGATGGGTTGAAATTTCAATTTTGTGTAGTTTACATTGATGTGTAATAGCAATTGTAGTGTTCCATGTTGGTTAATTGGGAAATTGGTTGCTTTAGTGAGTGATTGCTGGATGCGCTGATAATTGAGGTGTCTTTTCGGAGATAGATTATTGTAGTATACTACGCGTCTTGAAATGCAACCATTACCAATGGCTTGTGATTGAGTGCATTTTTAATTGTTAGTGTCTGTGGGTTGGGATGAATTGACCATTAATTTCGAATGAGAAGAGGGGGTGGGGGGTGGGGGGGGGGGAGGGGAGTATGAACTAGTTAAAACTTGACTTTTTGGTTGTCTACTTGCCTACCAAAATGTTTAGTCTCAATTTATATCAGGTAGGGTTATGCCGTTACTTTTTTTTTTTTTTTTTTGAAGAAGGTTGTGCCGTTACTTAGTAATGGTTAGTTGTTAGTATAGCAGATGACTTCTTTTGTGCTAATAAGTAAGCAAATTGTGCTAAGGTGCGGAGCAAGGACTAAGGAAAATTATTTGGCAAGGTTGGTAGGGATGTTATGTACTAATGGTGTCTAAACATTTGTGTCATGTTGGAAAGTTCTGTAAACTATCTTCTTTTCTTATTCCGTGCAACATAGGGATATTTTATGTCTCACAAATAATACTCATTTGTTGCATATAATAAGAAACAGATGTAGTATTAGAAAATGGTTATTATGATATTGGGGATGTAACCCTAGTGTTTGAGGGAATTCATAGTGTCTCAAGGGCCTTCTTGGTCCCCTGTTTACATCATAAACTCTGTGATTTATGCTCATTTGAACTTAGAGCAGGATGTTGTCTGATTGAATTATTTTCAGTTTGGTCTGAAATAGAAGAGTTTAGAATGAACAAGTGATTAAATACTTCTATTGTTGCAGAATCATGTTATTGTTCATGTATGAGATTTCAGTATTGCACGATTATGAAATATTGACAGTCTATTTAAAGGTGCACTGGTCCATGTTTTAATATACTGTCTTGCTGAGTCAAAGGCATTTCCCACTTTTAGGCACAAGGATGATATGCATCAGTATTCAGTACAGTTGGTGTGAATTGTTATTCCATGAACCAAAAATTTAGGTTATTCCGTCTTGTATGGGGGGTTGCAGTTCGGAAAGACTTTTGTGTTTGAATGAGGAAGGGGTAACGGAGAGACAATCAGTCAAATCAAAGAGCATTAATGTGAGTTGTTGACTAGCGAGAGTAGATTTTGGGGATGATGCCAATGTCTGATGCTACGCATCTGTTATTTGCTATCACGTACAGCACTTGTCATAGCTTTAAACTTCCCCCCTTAGTTTTGTGCTTCATTTTGTGATAATTGATAACCTGCTTTTGCTCTATGGATCCGTAGAACACCAGAGTGGATCAAGAAGATGTTTTCGGCTATTTTAAAGAATGACTCAGGCCCTGTCTTCCGTTTTTTCATGGATCTTGGTGATGCTGGTATGCTATTTAATATCTACCTATCTGTTCATATGGTTCTATTTTATCATGTTTGTTTTGCATGCTTCTTTGTAGGAGTAGATCATACCTTCATTGCAAAATCTTCTCTTTTTTCTTTGGTTTAGTACCCTCACTCGGTTTTTAACTTTCTTCTTCTTTTTTTTCTTTTTTTTTTTTAACTCAAAGATGAATTCTTAACTGATGTTTAAGTTGCAAAGTGTGTTACTATCAGATTATTATTATTTTATTATTATATTTTCTACGGCTATTTTGTAGTGGCCAAAAAATGTACATCCTGCTAATAATTTTCATTTTCTTAGTTTCCTATGTTAAAAGGCTGAACGTTCCTAGTGGCGTTGTGGGTGCTTGCCGACTTGATTTAGCATATGAGCATTTCAAGGTATGTTGATCACCTACCATCAATTCATTATTAGCTTTTTCCAATAAGGTGAGTTAGGTTGTAGAATGTGATGCATATGTTTAATCTATCATGGGGGAGAGTTGATTGGTAGTTACATTCTCATCTCTCCAAGAATGTTTATGAATGTATTTTTCTGCTTCATCTGGTCCATGTTTCATGTGTATACGTGCTGTGTGCACACTCTTTTTTTTTTTTTTTTTTTTTTTTTGTTTGTAGGTCTATCTTCTTGCTCTAAAGTACTGCTGAACTTCTTATATGCGCAGGAAAAACCTCGTAATTTCCAGTTCGTTCCAAATTCAAAGCAGGTGAAAAAGCATTGTTGGACTTCGTATAGTTGGACTTGTCAACTCAGGAGAAGTTCTGTGAAGATTTTCCCTGATAATCTTTCTTCTTGTAGGTGAAAGCAGCTAGCAAGCTTCTAAAAGGAAGTAAATTAACTGACAGTGGACATATTGACGGTGTTCCTGTTTTCTCAGCTCAGAATCTAGATATTGCAATAGCAACTCCTGATGGAGTTAAGTGGTAAGCTCTCCTATTATTTAGGACATTACCTTTTAAGAATCGCAACTGTTATTTCCATTGTAGTGCTGATTCCCTTGAGCCTGAGTCATGGAAAAAAGATGGACCTGATTCATATCTAAGCTCTATATATGGTGCAAAATAATTAGAGACTAACTCTTTAAAAAAAAAATCACAGTTTATTGTCAGAGTTTAATGTTGGATTCCAGGGTTTTTATTTAGTTGGCGTAATCATTGTACTACCATGAAATGGATTAAAACATGATTAAATAGTATTACTTGTAATTTTGGAGTGGAGGACGAGGGATATTAAACTGCTAAGATGAGATCATAGGATGTGATGATGTCTAGGTTGCAAAGAAGTGTATATAAATGGTGTAGAAATAGCTATTATGAAATATGTGAATGCAGCAAGTTGAACTCTATATCTTATGTGGAGGCCGTGAAGGAGATGTGGATGCCTTTCCTTCACTTTCCTCATCCCCCCCCCCCCCCTTCTTTTTCTCTCTTCCCTTGAGATGGTATATTGGCAGGGAGGTAAGTGGGTTATGTTTGTTATGTTTTAGAGTTCTGGAATTTGATATCATTTTTTTGCGTTAAAGCTTATTGGAATTTGTTAATGTAAAATCACAATCTTCTGCTACCAGGTACACTCCTTATTTTTTTGATAAAAACATTCTGGATAACATTTTAGAGGAATCTGTTGATCAGCATTTCCATTCTTTGATTCAAAGCCGTCATGTTCAACGGCGGGGCGATGTTAGTGATGATAACTTTGCAGCAGAAATAATAGAAGAGAGTGCAGAGAGCATATGGGAGCCTGGAGAGGTGAGCATATTTGTCTTTCTTTTTGATCTGTAAGTACAACATAAGCACTGCAGTAGTAAAGTTCAGAAAAAGTAGAACCAACTTTAGCTTATCCAAAAAACGAATGTCTATGCTACGTTCATGTGTACGTTCATATATTCTTCAATTTCATCCTGTCATCCATATGTTTTTTCTCTGGACTTCTTTCTCTCCCTCTTTTTCCTGTTATACGAAGTTTATTTCTGTCATTGTGTACTTGTGAAAAATTCCACATATTATTACCTATAGGATATACATAATCTTGGATTAGTGTATTAAGATTTAATTATGTGAAGCAAGTGAAAAGTAAGAACCACCAAGCTGCTTTTACAGTATGGTCTATAATTAGCTCAAGCTAATTGGGTGATTACAAATTTACACTTGATTCAAGGGCTAAAGAATTTCCAACTCCCTATTCCTAATGCAGACAACTTTTTGTGATCTTACTTTCTATATATTCTTGGAATTTTGCTTTCTTTTGAGTTTTAACAAAATTATTAATAGGTACAGGATTTGATGGATGAGATGGGCCAGCCTGGAATACCCTTAAGTGTCATATCAAAGGCTGCTGAAATGCAGCTTTCATATGCTGTTGACAAAGTGCTCCTGGGGAATAGGTGGTTGAGGAAAGCCACTGGGATCCAGCCAAAATTTCCATACATGGTTGACTCCTTTGAGAGGAGGTATAATTCATAATGCTTCTTATGTCCTTCAATATCCCTTTCGTGGAAGCCTGTTTTCTATGTGGGAGTTGGAATGACTAATGCGTGCTTCATTACCAACATTGTGCATGTTTGATTGGAAGTGAGGTGAGAGAAGAAATAAAATGATACTTTGTAAAATTTAGCCAAAAGTACCCATCATGTTGTGATTCACCATCTTTGTTAATTACCACCACACAAGCATCATCTCTCCATCTTGTGAACCCTACCACCAATTGATGGAGCATTGGCAAACAATGAAATTCGCTCACATCTTATCAATTCTTACACAGGGGGCAAATAGATTTGTTTTAAAAAAAAACTTCCTTTGTTACTATGATCACTTCTTGTTTCCTCCCTTTGCCTATCTCTTGGTTACCACTCATGAATTGGTGCCACTGTATTCATTCGCTCTGTCGATCAAGAAGTTTACAAAAGTATATGCTCTAAATCAGCTCTGAAGAAGTGATTTAGGTTGAATATAGATTAGCCCAAACACCTGTACCATTTTAAGCACAAATTATTTATCTTGCTTGTGTTCCTTCTTTCTTTATCAAGGTATACCGCAACTTACTTAGTATTTGGACAATCACGGCTATTCACTTTTTGACCTTGTAATAATTTATGCATGATCCATATAATTATTATATTGGTTCAGATAAGAGAATCAATGAGATGGTGGGTATACCGAATTACCGAGAACTCAGTTAAAAGCTTTACTCTGTTTGGGTTTTGAGTCTGGGTTTCATTTGTGGATAAATAGTCTATATGTGACACCACCGCCATTTCCCCACCTAGTGAGGAGATTTTCTTGTATGAATATGGAGATATGTATCTTCAAATTTAACTTGAATTGGATTACATGATTTGTAGTTTGCAAGACAACTTTTGAGTGTATACAAGTGATTGTAAATCTAAACAGCTTTTCTAGGTGGAGGATCGTGGGAAGATAAAAGACCAATCACATGGTATCTGCTAGGAAGCTTTGGTGTATTCAATGATCCAGTATCTAGAAAGCTCAAACTAAGATGTGTGTGTGATCAAATCTGCTACTTCTTATTTAACAAAACTCTTTAGTCTGATACTCTGATGGAAATGGACTGTAGGAAGAAAGGGGAGAATGTGACAAACAGGCATAGAGGGGCTCTTGCCTTTCTTTTTTGATTAATTAATTAATTATTTATTATTTATATAATAATGAATGTACATCTGCTTATTCATGCAGGAGTGCTGTTTCACGGTCAAGAGCACTTAAGGTAGCCACCTGTTCTGCAAATTCTGATAGGGAAAGCCTAAATGAACTGCCAGAGCAGTCAGCTTCGGCAAAGCTAGGACCAGAAAATAAAGATCAAACTACTGCTCTGGAGCAACCTGATCTCCCTTCTCCAAGGAGAGACTGGCTAAGATTACCTTGGCTGAAGCCTCAATGTGAAGCCAATAAAGAGGCTGATTCAAGGTTTTAACTCTTTACTCTGCTGTTTCAAAACTTTCTGTGAGCAACAGACTTATAGATTCGATTTTTATTCTGTTCATCTGACAAGATGCTTTGTCTAGAAACTTTGGCAATGAAATTACTCATCTAAAAAAATAAGGGCTAGAAACCACTTAAAACAAAAGAGTTGGGGGGGGGGGGGGGTGGAAAGAGAAGAAAAGAGTTGCTTTTGTTGGAGTTTTCCTCTGATAATCTCTTCTTTTTGTTAGGTTTGTAGATTCACCTGCTGGTCATGTGAAGGAAGAACTTCAAAGTAGTCCACTTCTCCCAAGGATTACGATGGTTGGTATTGCTACAACTGAGCCTGGTCAAATGAGCAAAGCCTCAATAAAGAAGACCATGGAAGATTTAAGCAAGGAATTAGAACAGGAAGGCCAGGGAAATTCTGCCTCTAAGAGCTCAGGAAAGTGTTGCCTTGAGGATAGAGATCCCCTTTTCGTAGCAAATGTAGGGGATTATTATTCAAGCATGAGTAAGTCAAGCTCACCTCGGTGGCTACGTGGTGTTCACAGATAAACTCTTTATAGGTAATTGGGGTATTTTAAGCTGTACATCATGTAATCGGGTTGAAATGAAGCTTAACGTGAAAGCAAGCATTGGAACTTTTAATTGATTGATTAATGGAGTTCCTCGCTGCTTATAGACCACGGTGGAGGTTAAGTAAAGAATGATGAATACCAAACTTAGAAGGCAGCTATGAAGAAACTTAATACGGAGTAGTAATAGAAATTGTTCAGAAGGTGCAGCTACTGGAGAAATTATTTAAGAGATAGGAAGCTAAGGTGTTAGGGGTTCTACGTCGACTAGGATACTCATTGCTGTACAAGTTTAGGTTGTACTGTATTGTATAATAAGATGATCGTTTTGAAGTTGTCCATTCTTGGTTTTCAAGCTGAAATAAAAGTTTATGAGTTTATCTTTAGTTCTTTACCCAAGGCCCCAAACCAAACTCGAGATTTTTGTAAGCAAATATTCCTTCCTATTTGCGTGTGTAGACCTACACCTACCGCAGCTGCATCCATGATGCTACCTAAAACTGTCATACGCCTACGGCCTACCCTTCACCATCAAAGCCACTCTTATCTCACTGTTCCAACTTACCTACCAGAAACTGCCAATCCTAAACACCAAGGTCGAGAGAGAGATCGGAGAGCTTTGTTCGGCTATATAACCAACCCACCCACCGTCCAAGAATTGGTTGTATGCTTGTATCTATCAACCTTCATTCAAAGACAATTCTCAAAAAGCCTTGGTTATTAGTATTGAGCCCCAGCCGTCCTACATATGGTGTAGTACTTTTTTGGCACTAATTTACCAAACTCAAAAATAAAGTGTTGAGGATAATGTTGAATCATTTGATAGCTCCTCTTGCTAAATCCTACTCCAGTAAAAAGAGCTGATTGGGTGCTTTCTGGAAGCAGTTCCCGCATTTGCTTTTACCTGTGCTACTCGTTTTTTAAACATGTTTTTTTGCCAAACTCATCGCAGGTCCCTCATTGTGTTACATTTGTCAACTTTATCTTATGCACCTGAAAGCACTGAAAATGAGCTGATATTGTATATTGTAATGAGGTGTGTGAATGTGAGCGCAAGGTCAGGGGCGGAGCGGGGGGGGGGGGGGGGCTATTGGGGGCCATGGCCTATTGACGGGATTTAGGAACAACAATTTTGGCACTCTTAACGACTTAACCTCTTAAGTATGTAAGTTGAAGCTATAACGTGGTCTATTTCTAATGATTGCACAGCTTGTTGAGTTCATTTAAAAGCACATCTCGTGGTTAATATGATAATAATAATATTAACTAAGAGACAGTTTCAATGGTTACAAACCTTTCATATTTGAACTTTGTGTTATCTACCAAACACCCTACAAATATAATTATAACAATAATTAAGAGAATAAAACCATCATGTCCAGTCTTGTAAAATGATTGTCACACATACAACTGAAAGTATATGGTGTGTATCCAACAAATTACTGTTAATGAGACTTGAAAGAATTAGGGGCCCACAGGCCCATTAAGTATCAATCTTGTCATCCTATACTATCTTTAGAAGGGCCCAATAAAGCTCTTCATTTGCGGAGTTTATAACTCATAAGTCATAAAGCAATGAGTCAAATCCATCAAGTACCAAGCTTATCTTGTGTACTAATGAAAGTGACACAAATGAGCGACGTTCTATGTTCTTTTTAATCAAGGATCACCAATGTGAGATAATAAAGGTGATTTGAGTGAGATTGACAAAACATGTAACTAAAAATTCTCATCCACTCATACAAAAAATTATTATGGCACGTCAAGGTGTCTTATCTGAACTTATCTATGTTTCATACTCTAAAATACGTACGTATATATAGTATGTATTTTGTGACTTGTGAGTGTGTTGTTATGATTAATACTCGATACCTCTTATATGAACTTATAAACCTGTTTCTCGGAGCGAACTAGCTAGAAGTATATATGGTTACACTCACTTAGTAGTAGAGGAGTTGACTTTTATAAGGTATGTTGAGCAATGAGCTAATGGAAGTGAGCGTTTACTTATGCTCAAAAGTTAGTAAAAGAAGTGCTGGGAGTCCTTGGAACTTTTGTGAGTTGCAAAGAAGAGGAAAAAAAAGCTTATTTGTAGCATCTTACCTATGAATCCTATGATAGTTAGGCACTTAGGCAGAATAACAAATGGTGTTAGTTTAACAATCTATTACTCAACCATCAGGGCCTTTGTTATAGTGGCACATAGTGCGTTATCTTCTATCATTGTATATACATGGTCAGGATTATACAATGGCCACAATTGTTTATCATGTTAGCATCCCTCTATTTTTACTACCATTTTGACCTTAGCTTTGCGCTATTTAGTGACTTAAACTTTACGAAGTAATTTTTTTTTTACTGTTTCATAACATGTGAAAATTATGTTATTATGTAAAGTATTAGCATGTATTTGATTTGCTTATATTTACAAAATATGTATTGTATGCAACTTAGATTAAAGTTGTGTATTGGAATATGAGGTGGAAAATTCAAGTGGTACTACAAATACGTAAAGCAAAGGAAGCTCATATGGAAGATCCATAAAACTTGAACCTTCTAGGTCGTTGACTTGTTGTTGACTCTTGTTGTCGTCGTTGACTTTCTTAGTACACTTTGATCGTAATAAAATCATTAGATGAATATAAATTAATAACAATAGATCGGTGAATGATGATGATATACAAGTGTAGTCACTCTAAATCACATAAAAATCAACTTGGTAAAAGGGTAACTGTTTACGGATATTTTGAAGTGATTAAGCATGTTATGTTATGTATGATACTCATATTATTTGTATACAAGCAGACAAAGTGATTCTAAAAAAATCTATTCGAAGCCTAATCCTAATATTGGTATAAAATAGGTTTGACCAATGTCTTTTTTACCAACCTGTTATAAGAAAAGAAGAAAAATGGACACGAGATGATCAAATTGACTACCAATAAATAAAAATTCTGATTCTCCCCAACTTTATACTATTATATAGTTTTTATGTGATTAATTTTCTTTAGCAAATGGGGAGGAGAGGAAGTTAACATCAGAGAAAGCTAGCTAGCTTAGCTTATTTAGTGGTGGTCCCTTGGCTAAAATTTATTATTGAAGCATATTTGATATATTCTCAATTTATTGAAGCATAACATTATTTACTTTAATTGAATGTAGTTGTAGGTCTCTGTATCATGCCTTTTTCTATCACTTTCTTCGAATGATTTTTATCTATTTTTTGTTTTTCTTTGCTTTTTTTTAAAAAATAAAATAAAGGTCAAAATGGCTCATTTCATGCTTCAAATTAATTCTCTCGTACTTATCATGCTTGCCTTCTTCGACAATCAATTTGCATGGTATGGTATGAGTTAGAGGTTTTTTAAAATTAGAGAAGAATCGTTTTATCAATCGCAAAATTAGAGTTGATCATATTTTGTCTAACTTGATATTGAGACGTATGTTTTAGACATTTATTTTTAGGATCTGTTCACTTCAGCTTAATTTTAGTTCATTTCAATTCTTAATTTCCTTCTCTCATAAACAATTCTATTCAATTCAGCTTAGTTCAGTTCAATAAATCAGAACAGTTCCTTAGGGCGACAATGAGTTTGTAGAGAGAATTTGGCTAAACTTAATACTTGATTTAGGGCCTGTTTTGATTTACTGAAAATAACTGAAATGAACTGAATTGATTGGAGCTGAGCTGAATTAAATTGAACTGGACTGAACTAATTAGAGCTGAACTGAATAAAGCTAAAATGGATTGTTTATGAGACAAGGAAATTAAAATTGAATTGAACTGAACTGAACTAAAATTAAGCTGAACAGAACATGCCTTTAGTACAAATAAAAGATGGTTGGCTCAAAGATTGTTAATTAAGAGCAAAATTTATTAGAGGAGACATGAAACCCACTATTATATATATTAATATGCTTTTTATAGAACTATTATCATTTTCCCTAATAAAAGCATTATAATTCATAAATGTAAAATTTGAGGATAAATATAGCCCAAGGGGATGGACCACACCCCTTTGTTTGTCCCTGTCCCTTAGGGCCTTAGTTAGGCTCTAATGTCTTAGTGATCCTAAAAAGGGTGAAGTAATTTGACTCATTCTCCACAAAAAAGTCTAGATTATATATACTTTCGTGATCCAGTATGAAATGACAGTTGCACATTATCACTTCTTTTCCAAATCGATCAGTAACCATTTAGTTTTAGTCAAAATCTCAACTTAATAAATAGAATTATATTGCTTCTATATACTTCTTAAAACACTTTTTTTTTTAACCTAATTTGGCAAAGAAAATCATTAGATCAATGTCTAATACTAATCATTAGACAAAGTTTTGCAGACAACGTAGTAGTATATAATTATCGAGATAAATTAAAAAGGTATATATAAAGTTTTGTATGAGACAAATTTTTTAATCTATAATTCTGTACCGTATATGCGACTGACTTTCTTGATAAATATTGAAATATGTTACAATGTTTATAATTATACGAAGTATATGACTATATATCCCTTTATCTCAAATAGAACAAATAGGTAAAAGTTAGCTTTACACAAGCTTATCAATCTACAATCAATACGCGCAACGGGGAAAAAAGGGACGGAGTTTGACCTTTCTCAAGATATGAAGTACCATAATCAGCACTATAAATCATAAGCAATAAGCTTTTTAAATTGTTCTTTTTTGGGTGGTTATGTGAGTCGTGGACTTGTGGAAGCCTATGAATAATCATGAGAATGCGAACTTTGGTCCAATACTTATAGTTTTATATTTTTACATGTGTCCTAAATCTATATAAAAGCTTATTATAATGCTAGTATTTTTACTAATTAAGTGTTGTTAGCGAGCTTAGCTTAGCCTTATAAAGTGCACATAATTATTTGCTTTCTTTAATGTGAAATACAAATCTCGATACTCTCCCCACCCTCACTACACTCGTTTAATGTGGAATAACACCTTGTTGATGTGATGAGTTTGTTACATACAACTACAACCCAAGTTGGCCGTTAGCAAATTCAAATGATATACTTGAGGAGAGTGCGTGAAAATTGAAGAAAAATCACGAGATTTGAACAAGCTTAGCTTGGCTAATCAGTTATTTGAATCCAAGAAAGTTATTACAAAAAGCCAGTATAATTGAACAACTTTATCCCTAAAGGATCTTTACCAAACTTGCATTAAAAAAAAAAAAACGCATGCAATGCTTTGATCAACCCATTTATACAGATTTTAAAAATTAAAGATTGTTTGTTATAATACACGGAGTACAAGTATAATGTTATAATTTGGCATTTTGTTTTCCTCAAAAAAAAAAAAAAAAAAAAAAAAAAATTTGGCATTTTGCTTAGCTTCACGCTATGTGCCCTTCATGCAAAACCATTTCATGTCATAACTTCATTGCTGATTAACGGCTCTACTTATTGCCTTACTGCTTTTCAGGATGATTCTTACCTTCCTTCCATTTTTGCGGGCGTTTTTATTTATTTATTTTAATGTATTTTCTATATTTTTTTTAATGTTATATAGTACAATGTACTGTCATCTGTTGGAACATGTGTTTTATTGTTTCTTATATTTCTTTATACACGCAACATTTTATCTTTTTATACACTATTTATATTTTATTAACTCACTTTATTACTAATTTGTGAATCAATATTTTATCAATTATTAGGCTCAATATATAATCTCATGATATCTATTTTTTTTTTCCATAATATACATTTAAAGATATTAATAGTCAAAGTTGAGTTTTGACTAGCATAAAAGTCAAAATTTTACAAGTATTAATAAATAGAAAAAATACTGTGAAAGTCAAGTAAAAACCATTTCAACTCACTCCCTCCGTCCCTAGTTATTTGCCTCGACCCATGCACTATTTTGAGAGTTAAAGTTTATCAACTTCAACCTAATTAATATACCAGAAAAATTATTATCATATATGAACTCGTTAGACTTATTTTAACTCGTTAGACTTATTTTAACATGCAAATTTATTTTATATTTATCAACTTTGATTTACTTCTTATTGCCTGTTGTAGTGATATGTAACTAAACATATCAATAGTTGAATTATACATATATAGATGTAACATTTTTTTTTTTGAAAGCATATATAGATGTAACTTAATTAATTGAGACCGTTTAAAAAAAAAAAGGAAAAAATTGCAATTAGGGTTGAATAAAAGAATACCACAATACAAGTAAGAAATTACGAAAATTTGACATTAATAATGCATATCTAATGTCGTATATACATATATTGACTACATCTGTATATATGACGACAAGATTATCATATTAAGTTGACACGTATATATATAAAGTATTATATCACAACAAACATTTGAGCTCAAAACTTTGTTGTTACTCGAATAATCTTTAAATTTGTCTTTACTCGGTCTTTTATACACCATCGCATGAAAAGTTATCTATGTGTCACTTAGCTTGTTCAGTTATGACGGTTTCAGATTTTATCAATCTTGTTTGTCAAAAGTTGAAGGGGAACAAGGAACGTAAAATGATCTTTTTGACTAATATTTTCACGTTACACGTGTATCTTGATAAGAACAACTATTTTCAAACCGCAGTTCTAAATTAGGGCAAATTACAAGAATTTGGCCATAAATAAGTCTTTTGTTCCATAAAATTGTACACTTATTAGATTTTAGGTTTTTGAGTTGACTAGAAGCCAAGTTGATACAAATATATATAGTATGTATCGTAAAAAACTTCATTTTGACTTTAAATCATCACTGTTTGATCTTTACTCAGCTCAAATCTTGCTACTAATTTGTCATTAATTGGTCTTAAATATACCATCTCATGAAAATAAAGTAATCTATGTGTCACTTAGCTTATTCAGTTATGACGATTATAGTTTATCGATCAAAATTATATTGATCTTTTGTCAAAAGTTGCATGGAAGGGAGCAGGGAACTTCTACAGATCTTTTTAACTAATTTTTTTACGTTATACATCTTTTTTTTAACGTTATGTATCTTGATAACAACAACTATTTTTTTTAATAAATTAAAATGCAATTCTAAATTAGGGCTAATAACAATAACCATTACCATTTTTGGCAAGAATCCATGCAATAATTTTGTTGTACTCTATACTTTTTATCTTAAATTTTTGATGAGCCGATTGGTTTCCAATTCCAAATCGTAAATCAATTAATTATGAAGCAACAATTAACACCTTGAAAAATTGAAAATATAGAAACATTTGAGTAATAACTAATAATATACGAAGTAAGTATGTAGCTCAAATGGTAAGTGAGTGGATTACCACAACAATCACCTCACATACCAATTACGGAGTAATTAATTCAATTACAATTTTTATACTCTTACTATAGTTATGTCCATATTATAAATGATATAATTGCATGAGGGATAAGTACATGTAGGGTTAAATCAATATAAACAAGCTAAGGTTGTGAAAGGAGAGCTTGTCAAAACAATGGTCCATTCTCCTACATGCTCAATACATCGAGCGCATGGAGTGCGCGTTGCCTAAGAATATATATCTTGTCTAACAAAAGTTAAGGATCAAAACTGTACCTTCACCCCTGTCTCTTTCTAGCCAATTTACTATACATACTGTGTGTATGATTGTATCTCAAATGTTATAATTTTTGTAGGTTATACATTAGGAATTAATTTTAAGCACAAAGATTTACATGTATATACGTTTTTTTTTTCCTTTAATTTTCATATTTGTAAAAGAAGTACATACGACGTACATCATATGGCTTGTCACAATATGATTTGTCACAAATAGTAATATGTTAGGTGATATTCACGTACAAATTAAAATATTATTACCATAGGCACATATATATATGTTAGGAATTTTTATTTTGAGAAAATCACATCGTAATGTTTAGTTAATTTTCAATGTTTGTACTCTGTACTTAAACATCCATTCAATGAGGGCTCCGCCACCCTCCCTCCTCGATCTTAAACCCTCACTCGAGCCTCTGATGATCTCATTGATGATGCCATTAGCCATAGTCGGTTAGCCCTAGCTTAATGTACTACCATTTCCCTTATATTATGAAGTACAACATGCATACACCAAGAGAGCAAAGAGAGCAAAATAAATGTGGGAGCAACCGTGCAAGCGTTACGTTATATTTGTACAAGAAAAGCGTGAGTAGGCAAAGAAATAGACAAAATTAGAGAAAAAGCAACCCGAAAAAGCAGTATATTTTGTTACAAAACCACTGGTTTCCCTCTCCAAACAAAGGCTATACCTTAAAACTTACTTTTTTTCATCACTATAAATATTTGTACATTTTTCACTACCTTTGTCATATCCTACCTAGTCTTCTTCTAGTCTTTCTGCTCTCATCATCCCTTAGTCCCCCACCAAACCTTCTTCTAAATATATTTTTTTTTTCTTCTCAAAAGTCAGCGCCTTTTTTTTAAAAAATAAAATTATTTTTTAGATTGTCACCCTTAAAAAAAAGTGTTTTTTTTTTCTTTGTTACAAACATTTTTAATTTTGAAGTTTTCTATGGTTGTGATGGGAGAAGGGGAGATCAATGATAGTTGGTCTCTATTAGCCGTTGTAAAGGAAAGTTCTAGAAAAGCTAAACTTAGAGCAGCGCAAGTTGTGGCAGATGATAATAATCTAATGACAACGACAACCACCACCACCGCCACCAACACCACTCCAGCGCTCGATTATATCAAGTTGGATCATAATGATTCTCAAGAGTCATTTTTTAATGATGACCAATTTGTCTTGATGAATAACTCGATAGGTTTTTTGTTACCATCAGGAGCAGCAGCAACTACTGCTCCTGCTGCTGATGAAGTCAGCGCTTTAGAGGACGAACTAAAAAAATTGTGCAGGCCTTTTTTGGTCCCTCAACCTCCTGTTGTAAGTAGTGACAAGACTGAACCCGTGGTCGGAGCTGGCGGGACGTCAAGTAATCAGCTCGTTGAGCAAACCTCGCGACAACATCTTTATCCAAGAAGATTTCATATCATTCCGAATCAGAATTCCTCAACTGCTCTTTGTGGTGGTCGTCCATGTAACTATAAAAAAAAGTAACACTATATAACCCTTTTTTTTTTTTTTTTTTTTTTGAGGTAAATGGTTTAACACTTTGTTATATTTTTTTTGCAGGAAATTTGAGGATAGAAGAATGGTGAGGCTAACAATGGAGGAGTTATCAAGTAGCGATAAATGGGCATGGCGCAAGTACGGACAGAAGCCCATCAAAGGTTCTCCTTATCCTAGGTAAAAGTTACTTTTCGTCTGTTTTTAATTTTGCGAACCATTAATTAGTAATTTGACAACTAAATTTGAATAAAACTTAAATTATTTTACAGAGTAATTAATTTAATGGGGTTGTTATTATCCTGCAGGAACTATTATAGGTGTAGCAGCATCAAAGGATGTAGTGCAAGAAAACAAGTGGAGCGGAGCCCCATAGACCCGAATTTCTACATCGTTACGTACACTAACAATCATCATCATCCGTGTCCATCCATCCATCACACCACTAGGCCTCGGGTCAGGATTGCAGCGAGGTCTGAACCGACCCCACCACCCGAGTTAGAAGAGTCTCCCACCAATACCGTGCTCGGACCAGGGTACGGGTCCGGGCCGGTTGGTAATGAGGTGATAGAGATTGAGCATGTAGCTGGTGATGATAGCTTTAGTAGTGGTGAAATGAATGAAGGCTCTTACAATTACAACGATCATGAGATGCTTACGATGCCAATGAATTCGATGTCGTGTTCGGATCTTTTATCGGGTATGGATGACCTGAATAGTACTAATAATAATTATTACTCGTACTACAATGAGAATAATGTTGGGTATAATCGGGGATGTGACCCGAATGTGAAAATGGGGGTCCGAATGGAGGAAAATGGGTCGGGTCATGGTGTTGGGATTAGAGAAATGTATGCTTCTGCTCCAGCAACGTTGGCTGGGGCGCATCAGCCGCCGAGTAATATGGGACAGAACTCACATAACAATATTTGGGATAATGGGATGATTAGGCCTCAAGGTTTCTTTTCTTAGCTATGTGCTATAATTGGTTAATTAGTACAGTAATAGTCTCTAAAGAATGAGTGACATGTGGGGAAGACCGGAAAAGTAACTAAAGGAAATAGTCGGTGTTTTTTTTAAAAAAAAAAACAACTGAAAGTGTCTATCTTATAATCTTTTATCGAGGCTTCTTATTTTTAAGATGTTTAAGATGACATGCGGCATAGAAGGTAGTTTCTAAGTTATTGGACAAAAATTAAATCTTTTTTCTTTTAAATTAATGTTCTTGTTTTATATGAGGATTCAAGTTGTTAGCCTTTAGCTTCCTTTTATATTATGTGATTTGTAAATTTTTCATATAAGTAATGTGTTGCATCCAATAGAGTTTAAAAGTAGATTTAATGAGTCAAATTTCAAGTGTCTAACCTTTATTATTTTTATTTCCCCTTTTTATATCTCTAAAATTAAAAACCATTATTATTCTGTCTTCTAATTAAGATGATTCATCATTTTCACAATAGCACCATCATGTAATCTTGTTGCAATTTAATCTATCATTATTGATATCATGCATCTAATTTGATGTACTAGTACATACACTCTAAGTTTGTAGTAATTACAACAACAAATGTATTTTTTCAAAGATCACTGTAGATTTTTGCATAAAACATAATGATTGTCTATGCATAAACAATGCAACTCTTTTCACAACTTGTAAAATGAGAAACGCAATTAAGGACCAGTCAAATTGGTATAGATTAGTCTTAAATAATTCATATATAGTTGTGAAGTACTTGTACGTATATGTATCAATGCAGCTGTGTAAGACCCAATAAATTAAAGACCAATGCTTCCAAACTACATACTCATACTATGAATTAATATTTGCCATTTGCATTGTTGTTCTCTTAAATTCTTTAGGTTTTAGTATTATTAGACAGACAATGAACATAAACGAACATTAATTAACAACAATATGACAAGAAAACATAATTTGTTATACTAGTTGTATTATATTATCGACATTGTGCATTACTATAAATGAAAATCAGATTATACTGACACCGTATGATTGTCATAGTTATAGTACGATTTACATTCATTATGATTTATATTTTATAAGGCAAACTAGTTAGTGACTTGGTCGTGCTGTCGTATTTTATGTCATCCACCTCCAACTGGATTAAATCTAATCTAAATTTTATTATTTAATCTTAATCATGCATTAGTCATGTAGATATCTTTTTTGTCTTTAATTGTTCAATTTGATATTGTAAAATAATTATATTAAGTATTACTGCACTTTTTAGAAGGGTTGTTCCGATTTCTCTTACTCTATATGATCTATGTATAATATATCTACTCTACAATATAAATAAGTTAATGTCGTTATTCAAAGTACTTAATATATGGAGCAATTATTGTCATTTTACATATACTACCTCCGTTAATTATTATCTGCAACTAACTTAGGAATATTTTACATCTCTCAAATAATACATCAAAGTTGCAGATAACAATTAACGGATGTAGTATAAATGTTTACCTGTAACTACTTTTAGTGTTACTTGTTAGCTCCATAATAGAAACTCATTTGACTCGTTTAAAGACATAAAAGTACATACTAAACATGTATAAATTTCACACATCTATTTGCAAAAAATACGCGCATAATCTAGCATTGGGGTGGTTTTATGAAAATTTTAAGGTACAGTCGCCTGTACCTAGCAAGGTACAGGCAAAAAACGCGAAAAGAACATGTAGCAGTTTTTTAAAGAACATAGAGCTGTTTTGTAAAGAACATATAACTGTTTTGTAAAGAACATCCAATTTTATGTTTTTTTATACATCTAAAGAACATCCCTAATATTTATAAAGAACATGAAAATATTATGTAATGAGCATGATTTATGTATATTCACCATAATTTAAAAAAAAAAATCAAAGAACATTTCACAATAAGTAATTAACATTATATCACAAATAAGTACATTACACTGACAATTAAAGAACATGAACATATGTTCTTTTTACTCTTTTTTAATATAAATATGTTCTTTTTACTTTAGATATGTGTTCTTTACTTTTAATAGTATGTTCTTTTCATTACAACAGTATGTTCTTTACATGTGTGTAATATGTTCTTTTCGCGAAACGACTGTACGATACAAGGTACCAACGCCTGTAGGAACCACACATTGGTGGTTTTATACTAATGACCTACCTATGCAATGTTTCTACTCATGCTTATCAAAAGATTAAATGAGCGAATTTCCTATGTAATAAATTGAAGGCTCACGAGCACACATTATATGAAATGATTAATTAATTACCAAGCCAATTTTACTATAATTGGAATCTAGTTACATGGTTGCGTGATACCTTGTTCAATCCATTTTCCTATTTTAATTTGGTTACAGCAATAAATATGTTCAATTGAAATCACTATCAAATATTCCTATCTCCTCTTATTAAAAATATACTCTTAATAGCTTAAAATTAATTAGAATCATCAATAACGATCAACCCCACTTTTAGACATGATATATATTCTCATCTACAATATTTTCTGACCATGATCGACTCCATCAAAATGTAAAATCATGAGGATACAATAATTAGATAGATATATATAGTATGAATCTAGTAAAGAATGACAGTATGTAGTTCACATATTTATGGTCCTAGACTAGATAAAGGGCAAGGGCATATTATATGCACTTATGGGAAGTGGAAAGAGGCTTTTACGTAGTACTATTCTTGAAACATTATACAAATTGACCTATGCATGGAAAAGAATATCGACGATGGTGATATTGCCCCATGCACGGGGATTCCTTTTTTGTACAATGCTACTTATGGAATATGTAAGTGTATTTAGTGTTTGGGTCCAATTTAGTCCAATTGGGCTTAGGCATTAAATGATCCAATTAAAAGCCCAAGGTCAAGGTTCATCTCTCCAATTGTGCTAAAGTCAAAGATCAGTCCTCAAGGCAAGCCAATTGGGCTAAGGCCCAACTTCTCCATGTATGCAGAGGTATAAAAGCCATCAATATTACATTTGTACATTCATTCAAGCAAAGCCTCAAGCAATTAATTCTCTTGCATAGTCTTCTCTCTCTACGCACTGTACTGACTTTAGCATCGGAGGGGTCTTCCTCGGCAACACCCCCGAGGCTAGTTTACGTGTGTTTACTGTGCAGGAAACCTTCAGCCCAACATTACTTGGATCGAATCTAGTCTTCTCCACTTCATCGGACCTTCGGCAAGGTCCCATTGTTTTCACCCGAAACAATTTGGCGCCGTCTGTGGGGAAGACTTTCAAAAATCTTTAAGCCAAATTTCTAACCAATATCATCTTGCAATTATCTTAGTAGCAATGGCTAAGAACCGCAAGAGCAAAGGCCTCCGTCAAGGAGCGGGCGAAAAGCCTAAAACCCCTACACCATCACCCTCGCCGGACCGGAACTCTCCCAAGGGTGCCAGCTCGGGGGGAGGATCATACAGGAAGGATTCCCTTTCTCCCGTAATTCATAACTCTCATCATAGGTCGAGTCACTCTCGGTCTAGCCGGGGTGAGTCCGATCATAGGACACATTCAGTGCCCCAAAGCCAACCATCGACTGTGCGCCCTCATTCCCATACTCGGCCGAGGACCCCTTTGACGGGGCCCAGCTCGGGGGAGGTGGCAAGAGCGCTGGCAGTGCTCATGGAGGCAATGAGGGCACAAAATATGCCACCACCTCGTGATCGAACTCCTCCGCATACCCGGCATCAGCGGAGGAAGCTAGACCATGATGGTGGGAAGCTTCCTTCCTTCTGGGAACTGGAAGAGTGGGAAGAGGATACCTGGAAAAATGAAAAAGAGAGGAAAAAGAACCCTCAATTTTTCAAAGGATCCTCATCCTCCCGACCAGAAACGCATAAGAGCAGCAGCACAGCTTCTCGGCCAGAATCTACTCACCGAGAACAACCTGAGACTGTTCGCCGAAGTGTCCTCGACCGACTCGGCGGCAAGGAACCGAGCGTGCACAGTCGCCTCTCGTTCCCTGCGGCCGAGGCCCATACTTCCCAGCCAGGGACGAAAACCACTCCTACCTCTCTAAGAGGGCGGAGCGCGGTCCCTTCGGCCAGGAACAAGGGCAAGGCCGTTATGCTACCCGCCAGTTCGCCATTCGAGCAATGGATACTGGAAGAGCACGTGCCCACGGTTAAAATACCGTCGCACATCACATATGACGGGACCTCGGATCCGAAGGACCACGTGGCCTCGTATGAGACTCATATGCATCTTTGCCCCAGATCCGAAGCGACTTGGTGCAAATATTTCCCAACCACTCTCAAGGAGGTCGCGCAAGCGTGGATCTCCAAGGGAGTAAAGCAAGGCTCCATAACAGGGTGGGATGATCTGTCCTCCAAATTTAGGAGCAAGTTTTCCACGGCAAACCGCCGAGAGAAGACTACTGCAGAACTCATGAGTCTGCAACAGGGGGAAACCGAAAGCCTCCGAGACTATCTGACCCGTTTCAGTAACGAGTCATCCAGAGTCTCTCAGCTGGACCAGGGGCTAGCCGTTTTTGCAATGCAGAATGGCCTTCAGCCCGGGAAGTTCCTAGACTTCATGGTCATGCATACCCCGCAGACCTTGGAGGAAGCTCTGAATGCCTCGGATAAGTTCATCCGAGCCGAAGAATGGAACAAAGCGAAAACCCAACCTCAATTTGGGGGAGGGAAACGAAGACAAATACCCTTGTCTGAAGGCCAAGGCCATAAGGCAAAGGGAAAGTCAAAGGCCTCGGAGCAATCTTCGGCCATCTAACCAAAGAAGGAAAAATTTGCCTCATACACAGGCAGATACGAGTCCTACACTCCGCTCTCTCTTCCACGCGCCAAAATTTACAGCGTGACGAAGGAGGAGCAGAGTTACCGAAAGCCGAGACCACTCCCAGAGTGGTATCAGCGAAAAAATAAAAATCAGTGGTGCGAGTTCCACGAGTCTCCAGGACACAACACTGAGGAGTGTATCCAACTGAAGGACCAGATAGAGGACATGGTCCGGAAGGGATACTTGAAAAAATACATCGCGGATCACCGCGAGAAAAAAGAGTCCGAGAAGTCTGCAAAGGACTCTCGGCAAGACCTCGACTTCCCCCGGAAGAACAGTAAAAAACCGGAGGGGAAATTCTCTCCGATCAATGTTATCTCAGGAGGAATATGCTCTCGGACGGAGCACAAGCGACACCTTAGGGCTTTGACTCACCAGGTGAATAACGCTGACATTCAGTCTCCCCAATCGCCGGTGCCGAACATGACGTTCACAGCCGCCGACTGCCGGGGGATAACGTTCCCTCACGAGGATCCGTTGGTGATCATCGCCACGGTGGCCAACCACGACGTCAGTAAGGTCCTTGTTGACGGTGGCAGCGGAGCAAACATTCTGTTCCGAAAGGCCTACAATCAAATCAAGCTGAAGCCCAAGCACCTTACGCCGGTACCCTACCCGGTATCCGGGTTCAACGGGGCTTCAACTTATCCAGATGGGAAGGTGAAACTTCCTGTCACCATCGGCTGCGATGAGGCAGCCAGGAACGTCATGATTGAATTTTTGGTCATTGACGCTCCTTCAGTGTACAACGTGATTTTGGGGAGACCCATAATTCATGAGATCCAAGGGGTCGTCTCAACTTATCATCAGCTGATGATTTACGTCTCAGACGCCGGCTTCCCCGAAAGGATACAGGGCAGCCAAAAGGACGCCCGAAGGTGCAACTACCTCAAGCCATCCAGTAGTCGCCCAGATGACGACAAGGATGAGGAGGAGAAAGAAAGAGAGCCAA
Organism: Chenopodium quinoa; assembly: GCF_001683475.1. NCBI lineage: Eukaryota > Viridiplantae > Streptophyta > Magnoliopsida > Caryophyllales > Amaranthaceae > Chenopodium > Chenopodium quinoa. The sequence goes on along the minus strand of NW_018742987.1, from coordinate 677,408 downwards.
GCACAAAAAAGCCGAAAGGTCTAAGTGCTTCGGCCCAAGGATCTGTGCCCAGAGAAAAAGGGCCCGAAAGGGAAAAGGCTAGCTCTTCAGCTGAGCCGCAAGACTCAGAGAGCCAGCCGAAGAACACAAAGACTGGGACACCTGCTGACATTGGCAGCAGGCCAGATTCTGAAGAGTCCAGTCCATCGGCAATGGACATGGACCAACAGACTGAAACAGTTGAGTTGGCCAAAGGAGACGTTGAGAAATGTGTAACAATCGGGATGGACCTTGATCCGAACACCCGTTGTGAACTTATTCAGCTCCTTCGGGACAACAAAGATGTGTTTGCTTTCTCGGCAGCTGATATGCCCGGGATAAGTCCAGACCTCATCTCCCATAAGCTTAATGTTGACCCAACGTGTCGACCAGTTAAGCAAAAGAAGCGGAATTACTCCGCTAATAAGAACCGAGACATCGCAGTCGAGGTCAAAAAATTGTTGGAGGCAGGCTTCATCGAACCTTGCCAATATCCAGAATGGCTGGCAAATGTGGTGATGGTTCAGAAGGCCAATGGTACCTGGAGGATGTGCGTTGACTTCACGGACCTAAATAAGGCTTGTCCGAAGGATTTCTATCCCTTGCCGACGATCGATCAGCTAGTCGATTCGACAAGTGGCCATGCCTTGCTTAGTTTCATGGACGCATTCTCGGGGTATCATCAGATCTTCATGCACCCCGACGATCGAGCAAAGACAGCATTCGTCACGAACGCTGGGGTGTACAATTACAAAATGATGCCCTTCGGATTGAAAAATGCGGGGGCAACCTATCAAAGGCTGGTGGATCAAGTTTTTGCCGATCAAAAGGGCCGAAACATGGAAGTCTACGTCGACGATTCGATCGTCAAAAGCAAAAAACCTGAGGACCATGTTAAGGACCTGGCTGAAACTTTCGCCACCTTAAGAAAGCATCAAATGAAGCTGAATCCGAAGAAGTGTGTCTTCGGCGTGAAGTCAGGGAAATTCCTTGGGTTCATAGTCAGCAAAAGGGGGATTGATGCCAATCCCTCCAAAGTCAAAGCAGCGCTCGACCTTCCTGAGCCGAAAACAAAGCGGGATGTTCAGCGGCTCACCGGAAGAATGGCAGCCCTCTCGAGGTTCATTTCCAGAGCTTCGGATAAGGGGTTACCTTTCTTCAAAGCCCTGAAACTCCCGAAAACAAAAGAGCTCGTTTGGGAGGAAGAGCAAAAAGACGCCTTTAAACAGCTTCGGGAGCATCTGGCTCAAATCCCAACGCTGGCTAGCCCAGCAGAAGGAGAAACTGTGTACCTATATGTGGCCGTTAGCCCAGCCACCATCAGTGCAGTACTGTTGAAGGAAGAAAGTAAAAGTCAGCAACCGATCTACTTTGTCAGTCATACACTGACGGATGCCGAGACTCGCTACCCTCTACTCGAGAAAGTCGCTTTCGCGGTAGTAGTAGCTGCTCGGAAGCTGAGGCCCTATTTTGATTGCCATCAGATAGTGGTCTTAACTGATCAGCCGTTGGAAAAAGTTCTCGGCAAGGTTGAAAAATCTGGTAGGCTAGCCAAGTGGGCTTTTGAGCTCACCGAATTCAGCATCAGCTACCGTCCGAGGGCTGCCATTAAGGCTCAAGCTCTAGCAGATTTCTTGGCCGAATGCTCATACCAAGAAGCGCTAGACAATGAAAAGAAAGTCTGGACCGTGTTTACGGATGGATCTTCCACCGAAAACGGTTCGGGGGCAGGAGTAGTGATAACTTCTCCCGAAGGCAAATCCTTTGAGTATGCACTAAAATTTTCTTTTAAGGCCTCGAACAACGAATCCGAATATGAGGCAGCAATCGCCGGCCTGGAATTGTGCATCTCCCTGGAAGCCGATCATGTCTGCCTGAAAACAGACTCTCAGCTAGTTGCATATCAGATTAGCGGCAGCTACGAGGCCAAAGAGCCCTCCATGATAGCTTATCTTGCCAAGACCAAGTCAGTCATTGCAGAGCTGAAAACTTTTGAGGTTCAGCTGATCCCAAGGGGTTAGCATACTCAAGCTGATGCACTCTCCAAACTTGCCAGTTCGTTTCTTACCGAGCTGAACAGATCTGTATATGTAGAAGTGCATCGAGAGAGAAGTGTCGACGAACCACCTGAAGTGTGTTGCGCTGACCCAGAGCCTAGTTGGATGGACCCCATCCTAGCTTTCAAGCTTCGGGGAGAAACTCCCGAAGATAAAGCTTTGGCCTCTAAGATGAAGAGAACCAGCTCAAGGTACATTGTCTTCAGGGGGGAACTTATGAAAAAGTCCTTCTCAGCCCCATTGCTGAAATGCGTGGGACCAACAGATGCAGATTATATCCTACGGGAGATTCACCTCGGCATCTGCGGGAACCACATTGGGGGAAGGACCTTAGCCCACAAGGCATTGAGGGCTGGATATTACTGGCCCACCATGATCGCAGATGCTAAGGAGCTGGTCCGGAAATGCGAAAAATGTCAAAAATACGCTCCAGTTATCCACCAGCCAGCAAGGGATCTTCAGCCGATCCTTAATCCACTCTCGTTTGCCCAATGAGGACTGGATATACTAGGACCATTTCCAGAGGCTGTGTACCAGAAAAAATGGCTGATAGTTGGTGTGGACTACTTCAGTAAATGGATCGAGGCCGAAGCAGCTTCGAACATTACAGAGCAAATTGTCAGAAAATTTATCTGGCAGAATATCATCACTCGTTTTGGCATCCCGAGAGTATTTGTCTTCGATCATGGGAGGCAATTTGATAACTTACCATTGAAGCGGTATACAGATCAGTTCGGCATCAAACTGGCATATTCAGCGGTATGCCACCCGCAAAGTAACGGACAAGCCGAAGCTGCAAATAAACAGATCTTAAATGCCCTCAAGAAGAGGGTGGAAGATCAAAAGTCCAAGTGGATGGAGGAGCTCCCTGGAACCCTTTGGTCCCTTCGGACAACTAAAAAAGAGGCAACGGGCTATTCACCTTTTGAACTGGTGTATGGTGCCGAAGCCGTTCTTCCAGTGGAAATTGGCTCTGAGAGCCTACGAGTGCACCACTTCTCGGCTGAGAATGAGCGACTGATGAGGGAATCTCTCGATTTCCTCGACGAAGTAAGAGACTCAGCCCGAGACAGGATGGCCGCTTATAAGCAGAGAATCAGCAAATTTTATAACCGAAGGGTCCATGCAAGGCCTCTTAAAAGTGGAGACCTTGTCCTTCGGAATGCTGCTGCAGTTCAGAAAGGCCGAATCCATGGGAAACTCTCAGCTGCATGGGAAGGGCCTTATGAAATCTATGATGAGCTTCAGCCAGGGACATACCGACTTCGGCAGTTGGATGGAACTGAGTTGAAAAATCACTGGAACGCTGATGTACTGAAAAAATATCATGTGTAAACCCTTCGGGGCAGGACAATCTTTGTAAGTACATTTTGAATTAATGAAAGGCCTTGGAGCCACCATTTATATAAATGTTTGCAACTTCTTATCCTTTCAAAGTTTTCTCGGTTCTATCTACTCTTTAAGGGTTTTTTATTCAGCCTCGACTGAAACCTTCGCCTTCGGTAACTGGGTTTCAGATTGCTGACAAAACTCGTCTTTTTAAAGAACACTGGTCTTTCAGCTGAAGTCAAACTTTAGTAAGACTTGTTCTCCAAAGACATGAGTCATGGACAATTCTGGGATATTGCCTTAACTGAGCCTTGTATCCCAGAAAGCCATTATCCGAAACATTGCCTTCAGTTGGCCCTGTGTTTCGGATATCCATTTTTCAATGATAGACAGAAAATCAAGGATAACAGCAATAGTTGGAAATTGTTTATTCAGCCTCGTCTGAAACCTTCGCCTTCGGGTAACTGGGTTTCAGATTGCTGACAAAACTCGTCTTTTTAAAGAACACTGGTCTTTCAGCTGAAGTCAAACTTTAGTAAGACTTGTTCTCCAAAGACATGAGTCCATGGACAATTCTGGGATATTGCCTTAACTGAGCCTTGTATCCCAGAAAGCCATTATCCGAAGCATTGCCTTCAGTTGGCCCTGTGTTTCGAATACCCATTTTTAAGAAATAAAGAAATTGTTTATTCAGCTGAAGCCATACTTCAATTTCTAGGGGGGGGGGCAAAAAGCACTACCAGTGCAAGTTTATGTTCAGCAGAATTGAAGAAACAGTAAAGCACTCAAAAACAAAGCAGCTGAAGAAAAGAACATCAAATTAATAATTTATGCTCAGAAATTGAGCTACAAGTTCAAATAAGTGAAGAAACTATATCGGCAGCCGCCCACAAGCGGAAAATAACAGCTGCCGAAATACGTACAGAAGCAAAAAATTAAACTGTTTTGTACGACAAGGCAAGCTGAAGCAAAAAACAAACAAGGCAAAAATTCAGAAAGCGGCAAGTCTAAAGTTGAGCGCATGATGAACCGCAAGATTCTGAAGACGACTGCCCGAGTTCCTATGCTTTAGCCCGAGGATCAGACTGGTCAGCATTGTTGGGCCTCATGGTGGTCTCAGCCCCAGCAGCAGAAGAAGCAGGCTTTGCACTCTGCCGAGCCTCCCTTTCCCTCTGTTCAGCCTCCAACTCCATTCTCTCAGCTTCTTCTTCGGCTTCCTCAGCCTTAAGGATTTCAGCTTCGACTGGAGTTGCATACTTCATATGAGGGTCTTCGGGATTCTGGACCCATTCAGCACATTTGGACCAGTTCAACTTCGGCTCAGCATGAAGGCAGACCTTTCGGCACACTCTGAACCCGTTTTTGAAACCCATTTCATATTCTTCCTAGGTATAGACACGGACTTTGAGTAGAGCCTCAGCATCAACCAACTTCTTCTGGGTCTCCTCCAAGTCTTCCTTGGATTTCTTCAGCTCATCGGTGAGCTTGAAGGAGGAACCTTTTAGCTCATTTAGCTGCTGCTGAACTTGGGATGCCTCTGTCTGGGCCTGGGCCACTTCTTCCTTTTCGGCCATCAGCTGATCCTCAGCTTCTTGGAGCTTAGCTCTCTGAGCTTCAGCGGCAGCAGCAGCCTCTGAGAGTTGGACATCCCTGGCTTGGAGCATCTCTTCAGCAGCCATTCTGCTGGCTTCAAGAGCTTCTAGCCGTTGCTGCACTTCAGCTTGTGCAGCAGCTCCTTCCTGGATTCGGCTCTCAATGGTAGCCTTGAATTTGGAGATGTCCACTCCCATGTGCTCTTGGAGGAATTTTTCCCCTTCCATCAGTGGGGGAAAAACTTCCTTCTCCATAGCGTCGCTGAAGGTTTTGAAGGCTTCAGCAGCTTTTTTCTCGTATTCCTCACCCTTCTGCTGCTTCTCTTCAGCTGCTGCTTGCTTCAGCTTAGCAAGCTTTAACTCCTCTTTGGCTACCTTTTTGTCGTGCTCGGCAGCGTCTACCCTATCTTGTAGGGTATCTATCAGCTCTACAGTGAGAGTCTGATTGTGCACGAACTGAAAACAGGAGCACAAGTTAAAATAAAAAATAGAGCTGAATTTTAGAGGAGATAAAGGCAAGGAAAATCACCTGCATCATCAGCATTTGGTTAGACCTGGCTGGGTCAGGAACTGATCTGCTGGATTCGCCCATCCCAGCAGTTTCCTTCAGCGACCAGATTCTTGCCCTATCTACTTCGGACGTGCCAGCAAAATCGCCGAAGTAGGCTGCAGCACCTTCTCGGTTCTGACCCCATATGAGGTCCCAGATGTGATCTGGGATTGGAATTCGGGGGGCCGAGAAACCCATTTCTCCAGATTGCAGAGTCTGGAAGGAAGGAAAGGATGACGACGGAGCTTCTTTAACTTTGGATGGCTCAGCATCCTCCTTCTCAGAAGAGTCAATTATTATGACCTCTTCTTCTTCAGGGGTGAGGACGAAAGCCTCAACCTCTCTTGCAATGTCTGCCGTGAAACCCTCAGCACTGGGCATCACGGCATCCTCATTCTTGTGCTCAGCAGCACTCTCTTGAACTTCTTCTTGGACCCCTCCCTTAGGTTCGGGAGTTTTCTGATCCACCTCCATCTCGGGAGGTGGCAGAGGGGTCTTTGGAGGTGATTGAGGTGGTGGCCGGGGAACCCTCGGTGATCCATTGCCTTCCTTGGGTTCCCTTATTTCGACGCCGATGGTCATCGGCCTCCGCTGAAAGTCATGGGGGCCGATGATGGCCATTCTTCGGCGCCTTTTCTGAAGCGGCTGCTCGTCCATGTCTGAGTCTGAGGACTCTTCTTGTATCCGGTCTTCGGGACGAATAGGGGCTTTCCCTTCTCTGTGTCTATTACTCTCTTCAGACTGTAAAAGACAAGGGGGGAGGAAGAATGTGAGTAAAAACAAAACAACAAACAGAAACAGACAAAATTAAGTATGAAAGCTCACCGAGGTCTTCAGCAAAGCCTCGTCTTCTTCAGCTGCCCTAGCTGCATCTTCTTCTTCAGCAGCCCTGGAGGACCCTTCTCCTCCTTCACAAGCTTCAATAACCCGTGCAACCTCTTCGGCCGTACGGGCAGCTTCAGCTTCTTCGTCCAGCAGCTGAAACCAGGGATCTCTCTTCTTCCACCAAGGCTTCTGCCTTTGATACAGAGCAACAACCTCAATTTGGAAGTGGGAAGAGTCTAGATGAACTTCTCTATGCCGCGGTTCAGTGATAGAGGGGGCCCGATCAGTTACAACTCGTTCTCGGTTGACGCCAAGACGAGCGTAGTTAATGCCGACGTTGGTCTCGTCCCGCTCTGAAAAAGAAAAGGGGAAAGATCAGTTCAGTCAGGTTGGCACAGCATAAAAAAGCGAAGTGAGAGGAGAAAAAGAGATAATTTAAAAGCCTCGGCCCCAGCCGAAGAAGCTTACCATCCTTAAACTTTCGGCTGAGGCCGACAACTGCTAGCATGTTCTCTTGGAAAACATAATGCGTATCGGGGAGCCAAGTCTCCGGGATATGCTGCATTCGGCCGCTGCCCCCCCGGTTCGGCAGCTTTCCGAAGATATTATGTTGATTAAGGTTTGGATCTGGGCCGTTATCTGCGGGGGGACCTAAACTTCCCATGTCGGGATCAGGCTCAGCAAGGTACCGGGGAGCGCTGAAGACGCAAGGGTGGCCCGGGTCCGTGGGTGCCCTAACCCAAATCCATTGACCTCTCCAGTCCTTGTCTGAAGAGTCGTTCGGCCACATGGTTAGGTACCGGGGCCGAGACTCAATCCGGTACCACCCAGAACCATGACTTCCGTGCCCACTTTGAATATTTGGCACTAGCCGATGAAGCTTTTTGAAGCAGTGCAGGTTCGGCACATACCTGAAGAACTTGCAGACCCATAAGTATGTCATCACCCTTCGGATGCTAGTAGGAGTTAGCTGACATAGGGAAATATTGTAATGGATCAGCAAGTCTCGGACGAATACGTCCAAAGGGAACCTCAGCCCATACTGAAGTTGTCTTGTGTACACCCCACATACCCCGGGGGTGGACGATGGATTCTATCGGATGCCACGGGCATTCGGCACCAATACCCATCAGCTTCAAGGATGCCGTAATGCAACTCAATTTGTTCGGCAAACCGATACTGTTCGGCATTCTCCACCCACCATGAGTAGGGGCGGTTCTTTATCATGGCCGAAGCTACTTCGGCATCCTCCCACTCTGAAAACCCGGGGAGGATATCCCAAAGGACAGCGGGAACTTCATCGTCCCGCCCAGAAGCGCTCGGCCCCTCCGTTCTCTGAGGAGGAGCCGAGGAAATTGGAGTCGCCCTAATCCCTTCAGCAGGGTCAGACTCTGCTCTTTGTCCATTCCAGGTCCCAATCCTGTTCCTAGGATCGGGAATTGGCCTTGCTCTTCTTGGAGCACGGGCTCTACCCCTAACTCCTCTCGCCATTGATAATTTCGAAGAAAAAAGTCGAAAAAAAGGGAAGGAGTTCGAATTCGAAGAAAAATAAACTAAAATCAAAGGAATTTACCTTAATCTGAAGCGAAAGTTGCCGATTTACGAATTGGTAGTGGCAAGTCTCAGTTTCTAAGCTTAATGCTCGGGGAATTTGCGAAGTTTTGATGCGGGTTCTTGGGTTCTCTCGAGAATTCTGGGTTTGTGTTGGTGAATAAGTGAGGAGAGATGACGCGCCTCTGATTATATCTCCAGAAATGGGAATACGGGGAGTCCGCGTTTCAATTTCTCTTAAATACCCCACTAAGTAACCGTTAAACACACGACCTTGCGATTAAACTGCCCATTATCCGTCCAACTTCCACAATTATCCGCCTTAACTGTCATTATCTCATTAATTACGGTTTAATTACGGTTTAAATTCAAATTTTTGGATTAATTAAATCATTCACTTCCCTCCTTTTCTGATTAAATCAAACCCGACCCGTCATCCTTCCAAATCGGGTCTGGGGGGCAAGTTATTTGGGTCCAATTTAGTCCAATTGGGCTTAGGCATTAAATGATCCAATTAAAAGCCCAAGGTCAAGGTTCATCTCTCCAATTGTGCTAAAGTCAAAGATCAGTCCTCAAGGCAAGCCAATTGGGCTAAGGCCCAACTTCTCCACTGTATGCAGAGGTATAAAAGCCATCAATATTACATTTGTACATTCATTCAAGCAAAGCCTCAAGCAATTAATTCTCTTGCATAGTCTTCTCTCTCTACGCACTGTACTGACTTTAGCATCGGAGGGGCCTTCCTCGGCAACACTCCCGAGGCTAGTTTACGTGTGTTTACTGTGCAGGAAACCTTCGGCCCAACATTACTTGGATCGAATCTAGTCTTCTCCACTTCATCGGACCTTCGGCAAGGTCCCATTATTTTCACCCGAAACATTTAGTATTTTTGTTCGAGTCACGACAAAAACTCTAGACTCGTAGTCGTACGGACTATACTGTATTCTCTCCATTTCTTATTTTTCGTACACGAGTATGTAAAGTTGTAAACTAGTTAGGTAGCTGTGTACTGTACCTGTCAGAGTGTCAGTTAATTTAGCTTATACGCTGTACTCCATACAATGGTATGGACTATTAAGTACTTAACAATTATGATATACTTTGTATTTTTTTTTTCTTTAGGATTAATAAGCCATTTTTATTATACTCCGTATATACTTTGTACGGAGTATTTTGCTGTATCTTGCTCTGAGGCGCTGTAGACATGTTGTGCTTTATAAGTGAAGCAACTGGGCTAGTAATGAAATAAAGGGCTGGGCTTTATTTCAGAATCTTTCCTATTTATCCAATGGGCTGTGGGCCTGTTCTAACTGGCAAGGAACACGCAAATTAAATTCAGTAAAATGAATCACAAACTACAATTCTACAAACTTACCTTTATACAAATTATACAAGTACAAACCTAACCTTATGATTTGTAATTGTGTAAAAGAATTATTAGAGATAGTAAATGACTTTTGAACAAACACTTGAATTTAATACTACCATTACTACCTCTAGATCGTATTATATGCAACTTTGAAATTTTTTATATCTCACAAATAATACCTCAAAATTGCATATAATATGATCCGGAGGTAGTATTTTTGATGTCAATCGGTTTTTGAGATTGATCTACTCTCTTCAGTCATCTTAGACGATATATACCCATTTTCAATAATCTCTAAAACAATTAACAATATCTAGTGGGTAATGCAGGAAAATGCTAACCTACATGGTTACGCACGTACAATCTATCAACATAATACGAAGTTAAACAGAAAGAAGAACATACTTCTTCACGTTTCTAACTTTGGAACAAAACGTCTATATTATATGATTCAACATTTCCACGTTAAAATCCAGCTGCTGGAATGTATAGTAAGTCCAAGAGTAGCCTAAGATATTCACTATATTTCCTCTTTTTTGTCATCATGCCTTTCACACATTGTAAGCAATTTAATTAATTAGTGCCTTCCACCTTAAAAGAGATCTGATCAGACACCATATATAGCTCTCCATAACACCAATAAACACATATTCTATGGTTTCTTAAGTATATACATTCTTACGTACTGTTTTCTTGTTAATTGTCTGAGGTTCAATGTGACATTTGCTTAAATTACTGCAAATTAATTTGGTATGATCATCTCTTCTATATATTAATTTAATACTTGTATGAATTTCAATTTACAAGCTTTCGGTTTATGTTTATGGAATCCATATGGAAGTAAATTAAATAAGATCAAATATTGATCATGTAAGACATTACAAAGGATATAGGAGTACCATTTTGGCAATCCTTGTGTTAAATTGGCATTTTTTCCACTATTTTTTCTTGTTTCTTTTATGTCATTTCTTTTATTAGTTAGAAAGTGAAGTAACTCATCAATTACTTATTTAAAACACAAATTATGTTAAATGAAGCCTTATATAAACAACAAACCAATTTTCATTTCCACCATATTTGTATGAATAATTACATAATATCAAAGTGTCATGGGAAATGACTAATAAAAAATCTTCTAGGGAGGTGAGAGGATTGGTGATTTGGTGGGACCAATTAAAATACAATATGTTACGTCCACAATAAAAATAAAATATGTCATCTATCATTCTTTTATGTTTATTTAATTTATTTCATCTGTTTCATATACTCCAAAGTCCTAACCACTACATTTGCAAATTGCAATGTGAAGGAACAAGTAATCAGGCAAGAAGTTATGCACAAAACTTAGAAAATGAAGAAGAAATTAACTTGGTTGGCACTGGGAATTCTACTAGTACAACTACGTTTGGTTGCGGGTTTGAAATCGAAAAGTGGTGAAAAAGACGTAATCGGGTATGGGTATACGGTGAAGTGGGCGAAGGTTGACTCCGGCACCCATCGGACGTTGACTGCCATACTTGAGCTTGTGAAGAATTCCTCAGTTTATGGACCTGATATTCAGCTCCTTTCTCTCACTGCCAGGTTCTTTGTGAACTCTTTTGTTGGTTATTTATTGTATGATTGAGCTACCTTGATTTCTTGTTCATATGGTTTACTCTATTAGTCTATTGTATTGTATAGTGCACATTCCATAATACATTTTAGAGTGGAATGTGATTATGATTGCCTTAAAATTTAATATTTCTTTATTAAAAAAAATAAAATAAAGTTGACTAATAAGAAATAAAATTACATATGAAGTATAACAAAAATATACCATGTCGTTATGCATTTAAGAGCATACAATTTGTATACGTATCAACCTATGTAGCCATGTAGTTATAAGTTATGAATCTAACTAATTTAATAATGTGTGTTAGAATATTGAAAAAAAATATTGAATATGAAATCACAAACTTGAATAGTTTTAGGAACCATATACTCCATTAGTCCATTCATATTTCTAACGGTCCATACATGTCGAATTATCAAACTAAAATTTACTCCGTATCAAGATGACTTACCATCTACATTCTACAATAGCCAAGGTCACATGCTCCATTTTCTCCATTTGCAATTTGTCACAAAGTACAAGTACTTGTATAAAGTCTATTTGCTCATCAAAATACTACCTCCGTCACATATTATTTATAACAATTTGACATAAAATAAAGAGGAAAAATGTCTAATAATTGCAAATAATATGTAACGGAGGTAGTAATAATAGTAATAATAATTAAAAAAAAAACTCTATTTGTTGGGATTGATTTAATCAAATTATCATTTCACCAAAAAAAAAAAAAAAAATCAAATTATGAATCCTTTATTTGACAGTTAGGTCAGTTCACTAACTCCCTCCAATTCCCAAATTTCCTTCAATTGGCAGCTTAGAAAACAACGACCGTCTACGCCTTCGAATCACCGACGCCAACCACCGCCGATGGGAAATCCCAGACGATATCCTCCACCGCAGTCAACCACCACACTCTCTCTCCTCCCTCCGCCGCGCTCTTCACTCACCCCCCACCACTCTCGGCCACAACCTCCACCTCTCCCACCCAAACTCCGACCTCACTTTCTCTCTCCTCTCCACCACCCCCTTCGGCTTCACCATCTCCCGCAAATCCACCGATGACGTCATCTTCGACACCACCCCTGACCCCACCAACCCCTCCACCTTCCTCATCTTCAAGGACCAGTACCTCCACCTCTCCTCCTCCCTCCCGGCCCACCGGGCCCATCTCTTTGGGCTCGGGGAACACTCCAAGCCCACTTTTCAACTGGCCCATAATCAAACCTTTACAATGTGGAATGCTGATATTCCTAGTAGTAACCCGGATGTTAATCTTTACGGGTCTCACCCGTTTTATATGGATGTTCGGTCTTCGCCGGTGGTGGGGTCCACTCATGGTGTTTTGCTGTTGAATAGTAATGGGATGGATGTTGAGTATGCCGGTGATCGGATTACTTTCAAGGTTATTGGGGGTATTATTGACCTTTACTTCTTTGCCGGGCCTTCGCCGGCCCAAGTGGTGGAGCAGTTTACTCAGCTTGTTGGTCGCCCTGCTCCAATGCCTTATTGGGCTTTTGGTAATATCTCACTTTCTCTCTTTCTTGTTTCTCCAATTTGGTAGTTTGATTCTGTTGTTCATATTTAATTGCTGCTTATTATATGGGTGTTCTGTTTGTTGCTGTCAAATATTCATTGTGTATGTTGCATTGTTGTAAGGATTAATAAATCTTGAGTTGTGGTGTATGTATTATATTATTTGTACATGTTTGTTTGCCATGTGATTTCGAGCTAAAGAGTGTTTACTACGGAGTACATCAATAAAACTTCTATAGGTTAATGATGGCTATGAAATTCTAGTGGTTGAAAATAGTCTTGGATGCACATTTCTGTATGATCAATTTCCACATTATTAGATTTTCATGGTTGATGAAAAGATGATCATAGGAGAATTTTACCATTACATCGGATAGGAACGGTCTTTATGCTGACAAAATGGGATTAAAGTCTAAAAGGAGTTGGGAAGTTTGGAGATTACTTGCTTACAGAGTGGCAAAATGTTGCACAAGTTACCAATTTGATAATTTTGTGGTGCTAGTCATTCCTTTGATGAATTATGGATGTAGTGGTTTATTGGTAATAATCTGGTTGGTGTGTTCTAAGTTTACTAAGTTACTTTCAGTATTGGGTAGAAGGCATTGCTGATTTCTGTCTCATGCTTAGTATGTGCAGATACACATTTTACTTCAATCTATCTTAGAAATCATTAAGTTTCATTAATAAAAGTCCGGAACTATCTACTCCTGCTCTTTAACTAATTAACTGCATATGCGTCTTGAAAATACTGCTGTTTGGAAAACGAAAATCTCTGTAGCTTGAGAGTAGGAAAATGAGAAGACTGGAGTGGTTTTGTTGACAGCGGAGCTGCTGTCATGGACATATTAGGCCTCCTTGCAGTCAATGTTTGTGATCTGTCTTACTTAGGCATAAGTTTATGATAGTTGTTGTGTTTCCTACACTGATAAACAGTATGTATACTATACAGGATTTCAGCAATGCCGTTATGGCTATCATGATGTATATGAACTTCAGTCTGTGGTAGCTGGATATGCAAAGGCTAGGATCCCCTTGGAAGTAATGTGGACAGATATTGATTACATGGATGCATACAAGGATTTCACTTTTGATCCTGTTAATTTTCCTCTTAACAAGATGAAGCAATTTGTTAACGATCTTCACGAGAATGGACAAAGATATGTGCTGATTTTGGATCCTGGTAAGTTGTTGAAATTCTGGATAATCTTGTGTATTGTTCTATAGATACATTTTCTCTTAGCCATTTTTTCAATTCATCCCAGGTATCAGTACCAATGAGACGCATGAAACATACATTAGGGGAATGCAACTTGATGTCTTCCTGAAGCGTGGTGGCAAACCATATCTTGGCTCTGTCTGGCCTGGCCCTGTATACTTCCCTGATTTTCTAAAGCCTTCTGCTCTGACCTTTTGGACAAACGAAATAAAGAGATTTTTAAATCTTCTGCCTGTTGATGGTCTTTGGATTGATATGAATGAAATATCAAATTTTATTTCCTCTCCACCTGCCCCTGGATCTACACTTGATGATCCTCCTTATAAAATCAATAATTCTGGAGATAGGCTACCTATCATAAACAAGACTATCCCACCCACTGCTTTGCACTATGGTGACATATATGAATACAACGTTCATAACTTATTTGGATACCTTGAAGCTAAAGCCACTCATGCTGCCCTTGTTAATCTCACAAAGAAAAGACCATTTGTACTCTCTAGATCAACATTTATTGGTTCTGGGAAGTACACTGCACATTGGACAGGAGATAATGCTGCAACCTGGAATGATCTTGTATATTCAATCCCGTCTATGTTAAATTTTGGACTTTTTGGAGTTCCAATGGTTGGAGCTGATATTTGTGGTTTTCTTGGGAACACAACTGAAGAGCTTTGTCGGCGCTGGATACAGGTAAATCTAAGAACATGTCAATTATTATCATTGCATAGGATTTTCTCCAAAATGTTATTTTAGGTACACCAGTTAGTATATGTAGACACAGAGAAGAAATGGGTAAGATTAGCTGTTTAGTTGAGAAGTTTGTTTGTTTATTTTATGGCTCAAAGAAGGCAGCAGTTGTCAAATCCCTCCTTGGTAAGTATCCAAAAGGGCGATTTTGTTGCTTTTTTTTTTTTTTTTCTTTTCTTTTCTTTTTTTTAAAAGAAAAAATTTAAAAATTCTGCTTACCAAAGGCTTCTTTTAATTCACCCTTTTTTTGTTACCAGATGTTGTCATCAAATCCTCTTTGGTAATACTTGTTGTGAGAGTATAAAGTCTGCATCAATAATCTTCAATAAAAATACATTACTTAATTGAATGTGTTTGAAATTTTTGAATACAGCTGGGGGCCTTTTATCCATTCTCAAGAGATCATTCAACACTTGGTACTACCTATCAAGAGCTCTACAGATGGAAATCAGTCGCTGCATCGGCTAGGAAAGTCTTGGGACTCCGCTACACGCTTCTCCCTTACTTCTATACTTTGATGTACAAGGCACAGTTGAAAGGAATCCCTATAGCACGACCATTTTTCTTTTCTTTTCCCGAGGATATCAAAACTTATGGTATCAGCTCACAGTTCCTTCTTGGTAGGGGTGTAATGGTTTCTCCAGTCCTGGGACCTGGTGTGGTATCTGTCAATGCTTACTTTCCTCGAGGAAACTGGTTTGATCTGTTCAATTATACTCATTCAGTGACTGTTTCCACTGGAAGGTGTGTTACCCTTAGTGCACCCCCTGATCATATCAATGTTCACATTCGAGAAGGTAATAATTCTTACTTCGTACCTCTTTTTTTTCCCACTGGAGTCCAACAATAGCTAAATGTAATGAACTGACTTTCTGGGATTATATTTTTGATTTAATAATGCAAGTAAACAAAGATTAAAGCTTGGATTTCGATTGATAATGGTTGAATGGTTACAAAAGATAGGATAATAGCTTAAGGCTATCAATCTTCAAAAGTGAGTTTAGCTCACAACTCTCCAAGGAGTGACTTGAGGTCACAACTCTCAACAAGTTTCATCCAATTTTTGCCTAATCTCTTTCTTTCCCCTTACCTCTCTATTTATACTAAGGGCTATTAACCCTACTAAACTAATATTACTAGAATGCCCATACTACCCCTCTAGGTTAGTCTATTACACTAAAACCTGGAAATTTAGGCACAGTTCATTATGGACTCAGCTATGAGAATCTGAAAATAACATGCATCTTGAGTGTTAAAGTAGTCCAATGACTTGAATTAATTTATCTAGCCTACCCATATCAAATTGTGGATCATCTTATATATAGAGATACTTGAAGTGTAAATGTGTAGTGAAGCCCATGTGACAGGGGATATAATTTATAAAGTGACATTTCTTACTATTCTGGCTTTGCTATCCACCATAAAGGGGAATACTCAATCTATTCCCCTCTGATTACTGCAGGTAATATTCTGGCAATGCAAGGCAAAGCTATGACAACCCGAGCAGCACGCAGGACGCCATTCCATCTATTAGTGGTCATGAGTGATCATGGGACCAGCTCCGGGGAGTTGTTCTTGGATGATGGAGTTGAGTTGACTATGGGAGTGAAGGGAGGCAAATGGACCTCTGTAAAATTCATTGCTGCAACAGCAAAACAGACTAATGTTATCAGCTCAACTGTTGTCAATGGAGAATTCGCAGTGAGTCAAAAATGGATCATTAACAAGATAACCATATTAGGTTTGGGAAAAGGCACAAAGATCAAGGGCTACATAGTACACACAGGGGCTGGAGCGAGAAAATGTGACAAATCCAAACTTAGTTTAACTCCAGATGGTAAAGAGCAGTTCATTGTAGCTGAGATTTCTGATCTGAACTTGTTAATAGGACATGAATTTAAATTGTTATTGTACTGAGTAATGCCATTAAATCTCTCTATTATTGTGCTTCAAATGCTCGATCCTGTTCAGGTATTTATTTTTATTGGCATTGTACTCAGTTGTATAATGTACCTTACTGAGATGCAATAAAATCAGATAAAGCCGAGATCAGTAAGTTTTCATGTTCTATGCATTTTGTAATAAACCTTCATAATTTCAGCTTCATATGTTTGGAAGGATTGTCTAAACCACAAATTATTTTATTAATGAAATTTCCATTGCTTGTAAATTTAGTATTAACTTACCCAGCCATTGCTGAGAGCCTGAGAGACAACTTTTACTTTAACAATAAAAATAAAAGTCACAAGAATTTAGCTTATACTTTCTTCGTTTTTAAATACTTGTTCTACATTTTTTATAGGCTTTTTTTAATTTTTTATTATTATTATTATTATTATTATTATAATATTTGATCAATTTTCTTATTTGGAAAGCTAATTAATTCTCATCAAGTGGACCTAAGAATATTAGATCTATATTTTCTCTCCTTCAATTCTCTCCACTATTTTTGGATTTTTACAATTTTTTATTCTTTAACCAACCATACTACCTTTATATTTTATTACTTTCCCCAATTTATCCTGAAACTTTGTATATTCCAGCAACTTTTACGTCATTTTTAATCTTGTATTACTATTTATATTTCAATGTAAACAAGATTTCTGGTACTCCGTATTTTTAGGTGTTCGAAGTCCATTTATTATTATTATTATTATTATTATTATTATTATTATTATTATTATTATTAATAAGTGTTAACCCTTCTTTATCAAGATTTAGTAGATTAATCTAACTTTCATATCTCGATTTAGTACCTATTCTTAATTTCATTTCAATTCATTTCAGTTCCTAATTTTTTTTCTCTCATAAACAGTTTAATTCAATGTGAAAATTATCTTTAATTCTAAGTCATTTCATTCGTATGACTTAATCTACTTTCTTACGCAATATAATGAGTCATTCATGGAAAGTTTTGTTGAGATAACAAAGAATATTTGAACCGAATAATTTTCAACCCCTTGGCTTTCTCTTGACAACGTTGTGTTGTCGGCTTTAATATTGATAAGAAATCTCAAATTTTTGTTTTTCCTTGTTATGTGGTAAATTGACACAAAAATATAAAAATTATATATATAATTTCAGGTAATTTGTTAATTTATGAATACTTTTAATATAATTTTTTTTTTATGTTCTTTGAACCAGTTATAAAAAATGTTAGATTTTCCATTGTTTCCATGACAACTGGTGGTTGGAGAAGTATGATGACTCTGACAAAAGTTGATAAGTGCGTACCCAAATATTGTAACATCGATCTAACATTCAAGTTGAGGTTATTTCAACTATTTGAAATTAAAAAAAGCATTAGTTTGCACTAGAAACATGTAGTTTGAGAGATTTGAGATTTAAATTCCAAGTATTATATGTTACTTCTTGTTGTTGCATATATCTTACTGTTTAGATGATCCCAATCTTGCTGTTTAGAAGATCCAAAGGTGTTACTATGGTTCTAATGTTGTTCTGTGTACGATACCGCTTTTATGTTTTCCATATGATTGAAGATTATTTGTTTATATATGTGACTGAATTAAGAAACAAATAAAGGTTAGAATTGACTACATCGATAGAAAAATTGTGGTTGAAGGTTATGGTTGAGGAAATAGTGTAGTGATATCGTTCTCCAAATCAAATGCCTTAGTTTTCTAATCATTTTCAAAATATTGCCTATTACGGTTTAGCCATCATCATATTATCTCCTCTGGTACATTTGTACAAATTTCTGTTTTCAACCGTTCATTTATAAATTAGTCATTTTAATTAGGTAACCATTCAAGTTGTCATGTACTCAAGTAAAAACTTAAACAATAAAATGCCTACTAGGATTTTCGCATCAATGTTATTGTTTGTTTTGATGTTGGATAATTTTTTCTTTCAAATTGATTTGTCCATTTATCTAGTCGGTTAGTCTAATACTTTTTTAAAATACATGTTAAAGTAATACAAGTATATTGCTGGTAAATTAAAACGGAAGAAATATGAAGTAAAAAAACTATAAAACTATTTATCATATATAACCGATCTTTTAAATTATCTCGTTATTTTTTTTTTTTTTGTACTCCATATAATTTTTTAATAATTCTTGTTTCTATTTATACTATGTTTGTGCAACCAATTTTAATATTTTCCCACAAATCTTATCAATCAAGTAAAAAAAATCATAAAGTTAATTTAATGTAATAATTTTATAGTACCATTTGTTTATAACATGTTATTCATTTAGAGTACGTACTTTCAATTTGTAAGATTTAATTTTTATGTATGATATTAGTTTATGTCTTATTTTTGGATTGAAATCATTTTAGTGAAATATATATTTTTTAAATATAATTTTTAGATTGAAACAAACAATCAATTATTATTAATCGTGACTCGCCATATCGAAATCCTGAATCCGCCACTGTTCAAACTTCAAACCGCTCACATTTAAACTCCCCAAAACCCCGTCAAAGAGCGCTAGCCATAATACAGTAATTTTTAAAACTTCTCCCACGTGTGTAAAATAAATGTCGATATGATCAATAATTAATTATAAAGTAGGAAAATGACATTTTTGTTGGAGCCTCAAAAGATATAAGTGGGGCTGGGTTGGCAGATATAAGGACATTTCTCTAAAGCTGGGATAATAGACTAGGAACCAGATGACCCGAATTTTATTTTGTAACCAATATTCATCCACACAAATCTAACTTCTCATTGCAAAATCTTCTCATATCATGTGTGGATCAATCAGTAGTATGTCCTTTGAAAAATATGTTTACGGAGTAAAATATAGTTTATGTCGGTCTCTTTATTAATACGCTTTAACTTAAGTATAACTATGACCATCTATTTATTTGACGGTCTTTATGATAACAAATGATAAAACATCAAATGATAAAAATAAATGTCGATGGCTGTTTGGTTAGTAAGTCACTAACTATATGCATACAATTCACGACATCATCATAAAATGCCAATGACCAAATGCCAAGAAACGACTACTGTAAAATTCTCAAATAATAACAAAGATTATGTGAAAAACAATCGTTCAAATTAAGTTAGCTTCATATGCATTATTAGGTAATTTATCATAAATTTAATTCACGAGTTAGATAATCTTCTTTTAGACTTATATACTACCTATGTTCCTGAAAATTCGATTCACTTTGCAATTGCGCGGTCTCTAATGAACATCTTCGACCATGAATAACTCAGATTGTGTATAAGTGAAAATTATAAAAAAAAATTGATGTTTGGATTATTTATAATAAGAGAAATCTAATAAGATCTCACATGCTAATTAATTCATTTATATCGTATAACTAATAAAATATGGTAAACGCTATTTTATTTTGACCATATGAATAGTAAGTGAGTCGAACTTTTAATAATGGGGTAGTATATTTTTCAGTCCATTTTAATCAATTTTATTTGAGTAATTAAATTTATTTTAATTTACTTCTATTAAATTCAAATTCAATTCATTTATAACAAAAGACTGGACCATCTTGAGTCGGCCTAAATAATTATCAATATTGCTCACGTTGTCGCGTCCACACAAATAATTTCCATCATTCTATATCCCATGTGGGAAAATCTTTGTTCTTTTAGGCTATATACACACTTACACATTATTAACTTTAAAGGTCATGCAAGTTAGAGAGGAAACATTGTAAATACCTCTCCAAAAATGGTTGTGATGAAAACATTGGAATACTGTTAGTCTCACTATGTTTAGTGAGGGGGATTTCGGCGTCGTCGGAATCAGAAAATGGTTGTGATGAAAACATTGGTCATGGATATAAGGTGAAGTGGGCAGACTATGATTCTAATGGCAAAGTTTTGACTGCGAAGCTCTCGCTTGTGAAGAGCTCCGCAGTCTATGGATCTGACGTTAAGTCCCTCATCCTCACTGCCAGGTTTAACTCAACTCTTGATCTCTTTAGTCTTTCAGTATTGGCTTTATATTTTTCACATGGTATTGATGTGAATGTACGTAATACCTTCCGATCTGTTCGCCCTCCAATTATATGATAATGGACATACAATTATTATTAATACATTGAGATCCATGATCAATCGATTAGTAATACAATATGATTACTAAAATATGTACAAGCTCATACAAGTATATTATGAAGTAATTTTTTTGAAACATTTATATTGCTACATATTAAGTTACTTCCTATCGTGTTTAAAATATTTGACCATGTACCAATAAGTTTGTATGATTTATGAAAACTGTTGCTTAATGTCACAAATATGTGGTTCAAAATGGCAAAACGGCAAAACAGAGGGATACAGTACCCATTAACTTGTACTCTTTTTTTTTTAGGGAGTTTTGCTTATGGACTTGTAGTTAAGGAAAAAAAAAAACAAAAATGATACTCACTTAATTTTTTTTATATAGCCTTACAAAATAAAATTACAAGTCCCCTCTTTATTACTCCTACTTAACTAATGTCGCGGTTTTTACTTGTCTTGAACTTAAATTAACAGCTTGGAGTCAAACGACATACTAAGAGTCCGAGTCACCGACGCCGACAATGACCGGTGGGAACTTCCTGACGAAGTCATCACCCGACCACCACCCCCGAAACCATCCACATTCCCAAAATACCCTTTCTCATTCCTCACAAATAACCAAAACCTACAACTATCCGACCCAAACTCCGACCTCACATTCAACCTCCACAAAACCACACCCTTCGGATTTTCCATCAACCGGCGCTCCACCGGCGATGTCCTCTTCAACACCGCCCCAACCGCCGGCGATCCCACCACCTTCCTCATCTTCAAAGACCAATACATCCAACTATCCTCCTCTCTTCCAGCTCAAACTTCACACCTTTATGGGCTTGGTGAACACATCAAGCCCACTTTTCAACTGGCCCAAAATCAAACTCTTACAATGTGGAATGCTGATATTCCGAGTAGTACCCCTGATGTTAACCTTTATGGGGCCCACCCGTTTTACATGGATGTTCGATCTTCGCCCATTAAAGGATCCAGTCATGGTGTTTTGTTGATGAATAGTAATGGGATGGATGTTGAGTATAAAGGTGATAGGATTACTTATAAGGTTATTGGGGGTATTATTGACCTTTACTTCTTTGCTGGTCCTACCCCTGTTATGGTTACTGAGCAGTATACTCGCCTTATTGGTCGTCCTGCCCCTATGCCTTATTGGGTTAAGCAGAAAAATGATTAAGCTGTAAAACATAAATATAATTAGTCAGGGAAAGGTTTACTAATAGATGACATTGGGTTGATGATATCATCCACCACCCCAATTTCACCAGTTTACACACTCGCCATCTTCTCGAAAGCAACAGGACAAATCCAAGTGGCTCAATCATCCTTTTTTGTCCTCGATCATCTCGTTTGTACTCCTTGGATTACCATTCCCCTGTCAACCAGGTAACTCGCCTCTCTAACTTTCCAATGGTTAATCAACGACTCATTGGTTCTTGCCACGGATTGCTATGTTTTCAGAAAATAAACAATGTTGATTCTTCCCTTCAAAACTATAAATGTAGACAGTTTTCGCTTTATAATCCGTTAACAGGCGCTGTTAACATGTTACCGCCATTGTTTCCAAAGAATGAGGGCACCCACATTATGGCCGGGTTTGGATATGATAGCGTCGTGAATCATGATTATAAAATCTTATGTTTTGTATATAGCTATCCTTTTCCGAAGCAGGCTGAATATTATATTTATAGTTTGAAGAACAATTCATGGAAATTCATCACTAATAAACCCGATTTTGTTTCTAAGATTCCTTGTTCTTCATGTATGGTTTACTCTAATAACTCCTTGCTCAACTATCATCAATCATTATTTGACAAATCAATATAATTCACTAGACCTAATGAAGTTTCTCCAAATCTTTGCTCTTCTCTTTTCCACTCAATTATTGAAGCTTCATGATACGTCATATCGGTCTCCCCAATACCAATCCCGCTAACATCAAGTCCGTATGACATGCCTGTCAAGGCTGTCATTATTGCTGTAAGATTATATATGCAATTTGGAATAATGCCTGATATGTGGTTCTTAGCAACATCCAAAATGTGAAGGTTGGATAATTGACAAAGGCTTAAATGTTATAAGATAGGCTAACAACACGAAGAGGGATCGAAGAATTGATGTATGAAAATGTTGATGATGGAAAAGTAGGAGGTAGATAACATGTATCCAAGAAAAGTTTTCTTAGGAAAGGAAGTTTGTTGATCCAGTCGGTGGATTCACTAAGATTACTATGACTCAGGTTGATTTCTCTCAACAATGTAAGATTGGACAGCCACTGCAAGCTTTTTGCAGTGAGCTCGGGATTTAAACTGAGATCAAGAGATGCTAATTTGGAAAGGTTTCCGAGTTGGGAAGGAATTTCACCAAAAAAGCCAGCATTAGCTAAATTGAGGTGCTCTAACTCAGTGAGGGAATCAATGGAACTAGGTATAGGCTGCTGGTCGAAACCACTGAAACTAAGGTCCAAATATTTCAAATGAGTTAGCTCAAAGAGGGAAGTGTCTAACTTACCTTCCACACAAATTATATACTCACCATATCGGACAAAATATCCGTGAAGATGAAGCATGATGACATGGCCAGTACGATTGCTGCAGCGAATGCCACGCCATTGGCAGCAATCTTCTATGTCTCCCCATGAAGAGAGAATTCCTTGCTTGAATCGAAGCAAAGCTTTTCTCTCACGGTCGATACACTTGATGCTACTTTGCTCTCCAAAGTCGGTCTCAGCAGCTCCTGCAATAGCATGATTCGAGTAGCATAACAGAAAAAGCCAACAAAGTATGATAAGGTATTGTAACGTTTTCATGGTTGAATTGCACTTTTGTTTTTGATAATTTTTAAAGAAAAGGAAGGGGATTAACGGATGAAAAACATAAAGTAGTAAAATTATATGTGTGAATATTACATTACATTACATTACATGAGATCTTTTTTATACGAGTAGAGGTCATCATCCCTTGAATGGGAGCTGATTGTGTCTCTTTAGTCTCGTCACGCTCAAAGGTAACATGCAATTAGCCATGGTACGGACCGCAACATTTAATGATTATTGAACAAGTCTAATAATGCACCGTGCAAATATGAATCCGGCTCCCATTTTCTATGAAATATTCAAACATGATACCCTACAAACATTCAGAAGATTTTTCTCATGTATTAATGGCCCAAATTTTGGTGTCAAAGCTAAATTAATACCCTTTTTTACAAGGCACGGATTCTACCTAATACTTCGAGATGAAATTGATGCAAAATAATACATAAGTATGTAAATGTGATTTGTTAGGGAATTAAAGATTATAAAGAGAAAGTAAGTCAATAATTTATACGGTATAAAATAAGTGATATGAGACGAATGAAATAAACGATACTCCGTTTAAAAGTAAGATTGAGAACCATGCATAGAATTAGAGGCAGAGGATTTAAAAAGTGTAGAGAAACCATTTTAGAGGAGTTGCACTTAAACGAAGGCCTAATTTTACAAGTTTTGCATTTAATAAAACAAATGTAAATAATAAATTTAACCAATAATTGGCTATTATATAGATGAAAGTGAAGGATAACTCAAGTGATTAAAGTTTCCCTCTCAGTTCTAATAGATTTTGGGATCGATTCTCATTACCCGACCTTATGCCTTTCTAAAGACCAAAATAACTGTTATATGGATGGGATAGTATTGTGCATCGTGCTGTCCTTAGCTTTGGAGTCATGGTTCTATCATCTATGTAGATAAACTGCAACAAGAGTTATTGTAGTAGGTAGTAATACACTAATTTAGTGTTAGGAATTAACCTATACTAAAAGCGAACCTAAAGTGATTGTCATGATGTCATTAAAAAATTTCCCGCCTTTTTTTTTCTTTATTTATTTATTTATTGCCAAATTTGAATGACTTCCAATTTTTAACCTACAATAATACTTATTTCTATTTTGACAACACATTTAATCCAATCATACTCAATTAATTTTTTTATTATTATTTTTGTAATATATATTTTATATACTAGGAATCTTTTAGTTACAAATATAGTAACATAGATTAAAATTAAAGTATTGAAATACTTCGTATATCATTATCTAAGATTATTATAATATTATCATTTTTTTTCCTCCAACTTAAAATTTATTTTAATTAAAAATAGAAAAAAAAAATATTTTGATAGCATACTTTGTATAAATCTTAAAATTATGCATAATGTTTGTAAGAACAATCAAACAAAGTTATTTTATTATATTATACTGCTCCGTTTTTTATATGTTAGAGTTGGATTTGCACATTTGTCGAGAAACAACTTTAACCATCAATATCCTTAAGTATTATTTTGTTACAAATATATTTTTAACATCATTCATAGCACGGGACAACACATATAGAGCTATGGCACTACACCACTATATTGAGAAACATTCACTTCACATACATAGTTCTAAAGTGTGTGTTGATTATACAATTTTTTTTTTTTTTTTTTTTTTTTTTTTTTTTTTTTTTTTTTTTGTACTTCGTATAGTTTAGTGTGAATTTCACACATTTTATCAATTTTTTTTATGCTGATAATTGTTGGTACATACTCCATAGTAAATTAGTATTGAACTTGGTAAGTTGGTAGCTTCTATAAACTTAACTAACTTTATGTGGACCTGAATTTAATGAAATAAGTAAAATAAGGTGCACAATATATGTCCTTAGTTTAAATACATGCTCAAAAAAGTAATCTGTTGTAAATAAGCTGAATGTTGTTCTTGGGCACGAGATTGAATTTTACACATTTTCAAATTTTATGTTAACAATGGTTGACGTTTGTCCACAATCCATAGTAACAAAGTACAATGATGAATGATGTATGAACTCAGAGTACATTCTATTCACCGAATTTTAAGCTTACTTGATTTTATTTAAGTTGTAAGTTGCCTTAACTAGGTTAAACCCCGTGCAAATGCACGGTTGTTGAATAATTATGATAATAATATAATTATATAAAAAATTAATGAATGGATTCATCAGGTATTAAAGTGCATGAAATGTAATAAAACAATTAAAACATGTGAGAGAAAATATTTATAGTTATAATGTGCAAGTTGATATTTTAGGAAGTTTATTTTAGAATTTATATAAAAAAAAGTCATAATCCAAATGCAATCTTTATTTTTATATAATAACAATTTTTTTAGAAAGTAATTTTGGCGGGAATTTTTTTAATAATATGTTGCCAAGTGTTCCTTCAGATTCGCTTTTAGTAGTATGTAATTGATAATTGATTGATTATCCCTTAATTACCCAAATAAGTGGAATTACGATGCATAGCTATTAACCTTAATGAAATATAAGTGGTTGTTTCCTTCATATTTTGGAGATAGGCTGATAGGGGAAGCAAGTTGGTGTACGGAATCTTCCTCTGGACAAGATGCAGAAATTGTTTAGTAAACTTCACATTGATCCTGGTAAGAATGATGCACTATTCTTGTTAGTTTTTTCATTGCAATTTCTGTCCACTAGCCTATTTATTACAAATCAGCCCTCAAACAGAGAACCTTAAATTGCTTATTTTGCTAAGTAAATACTTTATTTTATTTTTTTCTTAAAAAAACTTCTGTCACTTTTAGTTTGGAACCACTTTTTTTTTTCCGGAATTATTGTTTGTTTAAGATCTAGAGGCACTAACTAAACATACACCTAATTTTGAAAAATGCGTACTAAGTCAAGTGGATTGTAACTAGCAGTAAAATTTATAAATTTTAAGCTGGAAAATTAACCTTAAACTCGCCTTAACATTTATAAAGTACTCTGACAAGTTAACTTTTTAAAACTCGCTAGATTGTGGGCTAAGCCACTGGAAAACAGAGATAGAAACTTAGAAAGTTCTGTTTATTACAAGAGCATACATAGCCCTCTAATAAGTACAACACTTGCACATTCTCCTTCTAGCTCATTGTTTGACAAATCAATATAATTCAATAGTCTTAATAAAGCTTTTCCAAATCTCCGCTCTTCTCTTTTCCACTCAATTACTACAGCTTCCTCTAACAATTCAACCATGTGATTATCTTCACCAATGTCAAAACCATCTTCATAAAAAAATAGGTGTTCTGACCCGTTCATCAACGCTGTCAAATTATATATGCAATTTGGAATAGTGCCAGATATGTGGTTCATGGCAACATCCAACATGCGAAGATTGGATAACTGACAAAGGCTTAAAGGCAATTTTCCAAAAAACTTGTTACCGCGTAACTTAAGAAAAGCGAGATCTAGTATAGTGTTTCCGATGCTTGGTGGTATATAGCCAGTTAAATAATTATTCCCAACATTTAGAAACGATAAAAACGTACAGTTCAACAATGACATTGGGATCTCTCCTGAAAAGCTATTATTTTGCAAGTGCAAATATTCAAGTTGTGCTAGGTCACCAATGGATGTTGGTATATTTCCAGATAATTTATTGTTTTCCAAGTGCAAATATACGAGTTTATCCATTTTCATCAAACAGTTTGGAATTTTTCCAGACAACAAGTTGTTTGATAGGTCAAGCTCTTCTAGCTTTGAATTAGCTATTCTTGGACACAATAGCAGAGAGCCATCCGAAAACATGTTATCGTTTAGGCGTATGGACTCAACATTTTTATCTCCAACAAAAGATGGGATTGATCCCTCAAAGTAGTTTGAGCTCAAGTCAATAACTTGGAGGGTCTCAAAGGATGTTGATAAATCAGGGAGCACCCCATGAATCATATTGTGAGACATGTTTACATATCTTAGATTGGACGACAACGATTTTGTCCAAAAGGCAAGAGGAAGTTCACCAGAAATTTGAGCACTGGATATATCAAGGTAGGAGAAATTAGTTTGAGTTAGAAGCCATTTTGGGAAGGAAGGGCCCAACTTGCAAGATCTCAAACCTATAACGTTCAAATGAAAGCAGGGAATCCAATTTTGATTGATGTCAAGCACTAGTGCCGGGTTGTTTGACAAGTCTAATATTCTCAACCGTGAAAGATTTAAGAAATGATTGTGGTTGAGAGTAGCTTTTAAGGAATTATTAAAAACATCCAAAATCTCAAGCATAGAAAGTTGCCCAATACCTTGACTGATTGTTCCATTCAGATGATTCTTATAAAGATGTAATTCTTTGATTGATGAAAAAGTAGTAATCATGTTCGGAATAGAGCCCCAGAACTGATTCACACTCAAATCCAGATGCTCCAGACATGATTTGTTCGCACACCCACATGATAGAGCTTGGAAGGCATTTAAAAGGGGGCCATCAAGGTTATTGCCACATAATGAGAGTATTCTCAAGGCCCTCAAGTTTGAAAAAGTAATAGGAACGGAACCTTCAAATTGATTAAAAGAGAGGTCAAGATATGAAAGGGAGTGCATGTACTTCCCAAATGAACTTGGAATAGGCCCTGAAAGTAAGTTAAGAGACAGGTCAAGATATTCAAGTTGGTTACCATTTCTACTCAAATTGAACAAACAATTGAATATTGAAGTGTCATTGAAATTATTAAAAGAAAGGCTAACAATACGAAGAGAGGATGAGGAATTGATGTATGAAAGTGATGATGATGAAAATGTAGCAGGTAGCTCACAATCATCCAAGTAAAGTTTTCTAAGGGAAGGAAGATTGTTGATGGTTTGGACCCAATCGGTGGCTTCACTAAGATTAGTTCCTTGAAGATAGAGTTCTCTCAACAATGTGAGACCAGAGAGCCACTGCATGCTTTTAGCAGAAGAACCCTCATTATCATTAGAACTGAGATCAAGAGATACTAATTTGGAAAGGTTTCCGAGTTAGGGAGGAATTTCACCAAAAAAGCCAGCACTAGATAAATTGAGGTGCTCTAACTCAGTGAGGGAATCAATGAAATTGGGTATAGTCAGGTTGAAATAATTGAGACTAAGGTCCAAATAATTCAAATGAGTTAGCTCATAGAGGGAAGGGTCCAATTTACCTTTCAGACAAGACATGGATACATTTATACCTTGAAGATGAAGCATGATGACATGGCCAGTGTGATTGTTGCAGCTAATCCCACGCCACCGGCAGCAGTCTTCTACGTCTCCCCAAGAAGACAGAAGCCCACAATAATCAGATTCAATTCCTTCCTTGAATCGAAGCAGAGCTTTTCTCTCGCGGTCGATATACTTGATGCTACTATGCTCTCCAACCTCAGTCTCATCTCCTGCAATAGCAGGAATCGAGTAGCAAAACAGAACAAGCCAACATAGTATGATCATATATGTATATTATAATAAGGTATTTTAGCGTTTTCATGGTTGAATTGCACCTTTGTTTTTGATAAATTTAAAGGATACGGGAGAATATTAACGGATGAAAAACATAAAGTTGAAATGTATGTGTGAATATTACATGAGATCTTTTTTGTACGAGTAGAGTTCATATATCATCTCGTGAATGGGAGCTGATTGTGTGACTTTAGTTATAGTCATGCTCAAAGAGTCAAAGGTAACATGCAAATAGCCAGACTACGGACCACAACATTAAATGATCCTTGAACAGTCTAATAATACACGGTGCAAATATTTCTAAAAATTAGTCAAAAATAAACTAAATCAAAAAATTAGTCTTAACCGTTGGGTTGACTCGAACAAAAAACTTTAAGTTAATGTTGAGCATTTCTCAACCACCCGAAGTGACCCTACCTAAATGAACCATGACCGAAAGTGACCAGACCACAACCCAACCCGACTGACCCGATTGATGGGTCTAATCTTGCGGTGTGTGTGTGACAAAAGTCGTCTTATTGTTTGATTAATTTGGTTCATGAAAGCATTTATTTTCAAAGTCTTCTTACCGTTTGTTTTGGTTCATGACTTACTGACTTTTCAAATGTAATGTTCCAAACTTCCAATGAACACATACATAATGTAGTACTAGCTATCAAGCTTATTCCTAACTCATTTTTACATATACACAATCACTAAGGCAAAATTGTGGTATGTCAACCTATATGAGAAAATTTTAAATTAAACGTTCTGCCAAAATAAAAGTTAAACGTCTCATACATCCCTAAATCAATTCTATTTTAAAAAATATATTATATGTAACTGTAAGCGTAAGGGTTGTTTTATTACCAATATATGTATAATGCATGACTATTAGTTTAATCGATAAACTATGCCAGATTGGGAGATTATGTCTCCATCTGATTACCATAAATATTTTTATTCAAGTAAGGGTAACAAGTCTTTACTTTGACATTTTATCTCCTAAAGGGTGCATAACTGCATATCAACTACAGAATAAAGGGTGCATATCAGCTACAGAATTCTTATGTAAACAATATTTGTAAAGATTATATCTCACTTAATGCTATTATAAAATGAATGCAGTAGCAAGATAACGCAAAAGATGAGGAGCAATTGTTTGAATAGGCATTAAGATACCTGCAAGATAATGTTACATGCTCATTTTGGGGATAAATATGCTGAATTTTCAGGCACATATAGAGAACTATGGCACTATGCCAATATATTGAGAAACATTCACTTCACATACATAGTTCTAAAGTATGTGTTGATTTGGAAATTAAAAGTGAAATTAGCAACAGTCAACAGAGCTTCTTAAACGACAAGGGCAAATGGAAACAGATAAATAAAATAAATTTACAGAAACAGATATATAATGATCAACTTAGTGACTTACTTGTCCTGGTTGATGAATCATCAGTGTCTTGCTATTGTCATGGTTAAAAAAGATGTATAAGCTCCAGTGCATCAGCCATATCCTGCTCTGTACCTGATACAATTCGAAGGTGATGTTAAAGCCTGCAAAATAAACTAATCATCAACAAAAATGCAAACATACAAAGATATTAATTCTCAACAAAACAAGCAGATAAGAACAAAGATTAAGACCTTAGAATCCATTATCTCTTTTGTACGATTAAGCTCCTAAAGCGCAATGTCCCAGTTTTGCATTAGAATCTCAGCAGCAAGCATCCCCCACAATGTGCTGAGACTTCTTACACAGTCGGTGCACAGGGCTCTGTATTGATAGAGAAAATCAGCTGCACCAGAATAGTTCCCACATTCAAATTGAAATTTTACGTACAGACACAATGCCTCAATCTGCTCTGGCCCAATCTGATTAAAACAACAATGAGGTCTAAGAAGATGCCTAGAAAAGGTTTTATAGATATTAAACTCAGCTGTATAACAAGCAATAAAATTAGCAACTGGTCTTATAACCATAATTAAAACTCTGCCATGCTGGGCTATATGCATAGTTCCACCCAAAAAACCATCATCAACTTCTATTGTCATCCTAGATCAACCATAGATTTCCTGATCGAATGTCGCTAGATAACCTAAACTGCTTCACCAAAAGACAAAGTACACCCCCTGTATGCATATGGTCCTTTGAAGGACAATTTTTTTTTTTTTAATTTTTCACCATTAAAAAGCATTTCGTAGCTTCTTATCACATCAAAAATCATGATAAAGAGTTCTGTAATGCTTTGCAAAACCAGCTCAAACAAAGGAAATAAAAAAAATATATCAAAATCAAAAGTGATCAGAAAAACTCAAACCTATACAAAAGTTAATGGCACTAGAGAAGAATTTAGGGCAATCTGAATTCAGCCATGATTGACAGATTGAGTACCATGAAAGCATGACCATTCCCCAGGCTTCCCCAACAAACAAATCACTTGTAGGCTGGGTGAAATAGAGTCCTTATTTGAGCATACTTCCAAGGACACAATGGATCTGCCATCAATAAGAAGGCTTTTTCTCCCTGCAACCAATATAAAATTGCTAATGTGAAGTGAAATCAATGCTTTGACATTTATTCTCTGCCTGCAATGGAACTCAAGTCCAATGAACAAAGGGCTCACCAAGTTGTTTAAAAGGCAATAGGTGTCTGACTGTCTGAGACAAAAGGGGAGACTGAACGGCATGCAAACTGAAATATGACACAGTAACCATAACTGTAAGTCAAAGCAACCCCCCCCCCCCCCCCCCCCCCAAGAAACCCCTTTAGAGTGACTTCATGAACTACCATCTGTACTGACTACTGAAAAGTGAAAACCCTCACCTAAGCGGATACGAAGACAGATAATCACAGCTAGACAGCAGCAATACACACAAATAATACAATTGGTAATCGCAGAAGGAAGTAATGCAAAATACAGCAAAGAACACAATGTTAAGGAGCACTTAAAGCACTAAAGCCTACAACTGAATCAACAACCAAAATCATAAGAGGCTTATTTTTATATCTAGCAACATGAAACAATGCTAGCAACATGAAAATTAAAGTGATATTGTCATCTCTTTCTAAAACAAACCAACTTCTAACTAGCATTCTGAAATAAGAAGCTAAATCTCCTCCACCACACGAACACACAAACAATTAATCAAATCATCAACTCCACCACATGAAACATCATCCCCTACCCCCCCACCCCACATACAAACACAAACACAAACGAGTGACAAAACCACCAACAAAGTTCAAGATACTAGTAAGTCATTGTAATTCGCGATAAACACCACATTATTCTACAAGAGTATTGTTTAAGAACGGAAAGAAACACATAATTAAACTACCATCGCAACTAGAATCACCATTGAATATAATCAAATTAAACAAAATATAACAGTAGACGACAATAATTGAATGATTTACAAATCAATCAAATCATTGAAACAAAAGTTTGCAAAGCTGATAACGATCATTAAGCATATGAAGATTATACTGTTTATCAGAACGCAATTCCTAAAATTTCCTCCAACGATGTTACCTTGAGGAACCTCAACTCTACACTCAAATCAAACAAAAGCAAAACCCTAGGAAAGAGAAAATTACCTTGAGGAACTCCATCAACCATGTTAGTTTTGTAGAGGAAGTCGATTTTATTCTTGAAGAGCTGAGCATCATAGTACAATTCGCGTTCTTGAAGAAACTCCAGCAATGGAAACACAAGATGACATTGGTGGTGTTAAGTCGTATTCCGCCATTGTTGCGGTAGCATTAGCAGAGAGAAGAGGAAATTATTTATTGATTGATAATATTGGTTTTTTTTTTTTTTTTTTTTGACACAGATATTATTGGGTATTGGGCCAGTGAAAGACCATTAATATTATTGGGCGTAGATATTGGGTATTTCTTATGTATGAATAAATTTCAACTAACTTAAGAATATGATTATGTCAAATTATGGTTAGTAAACTTCACAGTAATGGCCAAAGATATTCTTGTTAGTTTTTTCATAGCAATTTCTGTCCACTAGCTTATTCTATACAATTCAGCCAACAAACAGAGAACCTTAAATTGATTATTTAGCTAAGTAAACGCTTAATTTTATTTTTTTTTACAAAAAAAAAAAAAAAAAAAACTTCTGTCACTTTTAGTTTGAAACCACTTTTTTTCGGAATTATTTTTTGTTTAAGATCTAAAGGCACTAACTAAACATACACATTATTTAAAAAAATGCGTAATAAGTCAAGTGGATTGTAACTAGCAGAAAAATTTATAAATTATAAGCATACACACAACTATTAATTATAAACATACACACAACTATTAATTATTGACTTAGTAAAAAACATAAACAACAATCCTTTCTTGTTCAAGCCACTGCTCAGAAGCTCGACAGACGGATCAACCTGCCAAATCAGACAAGAGAAGAAAAATGATTAAGGCGTAAAACAAAAAAATATAATTAGTCAGGGAAACGGTTACTAATAAATGACATTACCTTATAAATAGGTTGAAAATGCAAGTTGGAGAATGCACCAGAAAAAGAAGTCACCACCCAGGCACCCACCTACACGAAAAAAAAAATAAGAAAGCAGAAATTAGATAATCTTTGCTTAGTTGATTTAAACTGTACCTGTAATATTGAACCAATAATAAATTTATGAATAATTACCTTCAATCTTTCCTCCAAATTCTGGCTACATTCAACACCACCATGACATAAATCTTGTCTTTGATGTCACCAAAGAAGCTGAAAAACGCATGTCTCCATGTTCTCTTCACCACTAAAGTCCCACAAACTCCCCAGAATCCCACAATAAATCCGAGCACCACACTGATGTACAACCCTAAATAAAAAGTGTCAATTCCATGCTCCTCCTGATGAGTGACATTTGTTCCATTATTTATTGTCATGGCGGGTGGTGGTTCGTCTCCTGCACAACCTTGACGTGGAGCCCCGCAAAGTAATGGGTTTCCCATGTACGATGAAGGATCAAAACCTCGTAGCTGAGTTCCGAGTGGAATCCTCCCTGACAAGTTGTTGTTTGACAAATCCAAGATTGCCAGAGAGCTAACATCAGCAAGGCTTCGAGGTATAACTCCAGACAGGTGATTGTTTGATAAATCCAGAAATTCTAATGATGCAAGCTGCCCAATATTTGATGGAATGATTCCGGTCAACTTGTTTCTTGATAAATCGAGGGATAGTAACTTAGTAAGATTTGAGATTCCATCTGGGATTTCACCTTCTAGCTCATTATTTGACATATCAATATAATTCACTAGTCTTAATGAAGTTCCTGCAAATCTTTGCTCTTCTCTTTTCCACTCAATCATTGCAGCTTCCTTAAACAAGCCAACGATGTAATCTTCACCAACGTCAACACCAGTATTATCAAACTGTAGGTCTTTTGACCCGCTCATCATCGCTGTAAAATTATATATGCAATTTGGAATAGGGCCTGATATGTGGTTCATGGCAATATCTAACATGTGAAGATTGGATAATTGACAAAGGCTTAAAGGCAATTTTCCAAAAAACTTGTTTCCACGTAAGTTAAGATATGCGAGATATTCAAAAGCATTTCCAATGCTTGGTGGTATATAGCCAGTTAAAGAATTATACCCAAGATCTAAAAAATATAAGGACATACAGTTCAACATTGAACTAGGGAGCTTTCCTGAAAAACTATTATTTTGCAGGTGCAAATATTGGAGTTGTAGTAGGTCACCAATGGATGTTGGTATATTTCCAGTGAATTTATTGTTTTCCAAGTGCAAATATTGGAGTTGATCCCTTTTCATCAAACAATTTGGAAGTCTTCCAGACAATAAATTGTTTGATACATCAAGCTCTACTAGCTTCGAATTAGCTATTCTTGGACAAAATAGTTGAGTGGCATCCGAAAACGTGTTATCATTCAGGCGTACTGACTCAACATTTTTGTCTCCAACAAAAGATGGGATCGATCCTTCAAAGTAGTTTGAGCTGAAGTCAATAACTTTGAGGTTGTCAAAGGATGCTGACAAATTAGGGAGCACCCCCTGAATCATATTGTGAGACATGTTTATATACCTTAGATTGGGCGACAACGATCTTGTCCAAAAGGAAGGAGGAATTTCACCAGAAATTTGAGCATTGGATATATCAAGATAGGAGAAATTAGTCTGAGTTAGAAGCCAGTTTGGGAAGGAAGGGCCCAACTTGCAAGATCTCAAACGTATAACGTTCAAATGAAAGTAGGGATTCAAAATTTTGATTGAGTCAAGCACTAGTGCCGGGTTGGCTGACAAGTCTAATATTTGCAACCGTGAGAGATTTAAGAAGTGGTTGTGGTTGAGAGTAGCTTTTAAGGAATTATTAAAAACATCCAAAATCTCAAGCATAGAAAGTTGCCCAATACTTTGACTGATTGTTCCATTCAGATGATTATCATAAAGATATAATTCTTTGATTGATGTAAAACTATTAATCGTGTTCGGAATAGAGCCCCAGAACTGATTCATACTCAAATCCAGATGCTCTAAAAGTGGCTTGTTCGCACACCCACATGATAGAGCTTGTAAGACATTTAAAAGGGGACCATTAAGTTTATTGTTATAGAATGAGAGTTCTCTCAAGGCCCTCAAGTTTGAAAATGTGATAGGAATGGAACCTTCAAAATAATTATCATCAAAGTAAAGATATGAAAGGGAGTACATGTACTTCCCAAATGATCTTGGAACAGGCCCTGAAAGTAAGTTATCAGAAAGGTCAAGATATTCAAGTTGGTTACCATTTCTACTCATATTGAACAACCACTTGAATATTGAAGTGGTATTGAAATTATTACCACCAAGGCTAATAACACGAAGAGAGGTGGAGGAATTGATGTATGAAAGTGATGATGACGGAAATGTAGCAGGAAGCTGACAATAATCCAAGTAAAGGATCTTTAGGGAAGGAAGATTGTTGATGGTTTGGAACCAGTTGGTGGCTTCACTAAGATCACTATCACTAAGGTGGATCTCTCTCAACAATGTAAGATGGGACATCCACTGCAAGCTTTTAAAAGTGACTTCATAGGACTGGGGAGTGAGATCAAGAGATGCTAATTTGGAAAGGTTTCCGAGTTGGGGAGGAATTTCACCAAAAAAGCCAGCACTAGATAAATTGAGGTACTCTAACTCAGTGAGGGAATCTATGGAACTGGGTATAGTCTGGATGAAACCATTTTTACTAAGGTCCAAATATTTCAAATGTGTTAGCTCAAACAGGGAAGGGTCCAACTTACCTTCCAAACAACCCGAGGTGAACTCAATGACATTAATCCAACCTCGAAGATGAAGCATGATGACATGACCAGTACGATTGCTGCAGCGAATACCACGCCATTGGCAGCAATCTTCTATATCTCCCCATGAAGATAGAAGCCCACAGTTATCAGATTCAATTCCTTGCTTGAATCGAAGCAAAGCTTTTCTCTCGCCGTCGATACACTTGATAGCATGACTCGGGTAGCATAACAGAACAACCCAACAAAGTAAGATTATGTATTGTAGCGTTTTCATGGTTGAATTGCACTTTTGTTTTTGTTATATTTAAAGGTTATGGGAGCTGAGGGGATTAATGGATGAAAAACATAAAGTTGAATGGTGTAAATGTTGTATTACATGTCGTCTTTTTTTATACTAGTAGAATTTATCCATCATCCCATGAATGGAAACTAGTTGTGTCACTACTTTAGCTCTAGTCAAGTAAGTTAGGCAACATACAACTAGCTTAGTAGACAGGATACGGACCACAACAATGATAATCCAAACCTGTTTCCCCCATATCTTCTATTGAGTATATATTCTTCGTAATACACACATCTAGAAAAAATTCTCGTCTTTAATGGCCCAAATTTTGGTATCAAAGTAAATTAATACTTTATTCATTTCTGTATTACAACAATTTGAACGCACGAAATCTTAATATTTTGAGTTGAAATTGACAAAATAATACTATTACATATTTCTTCCGTTTTTATTTAGTTGCAATACATCCCTTCGTCACACATTTTAAGAAAGATATTAGCCTAGGTAAATGGATAAATTAATTTATAAAATTTTACCACGTATAGATTATGAAAGAGAAATTAAGTGAACTGCTTATGTAAACTAAATGGTATAGGAATAACCGAATAATCATCTATAAAACTAGGCAAAACCTTGATTCTCAAGTAATAAAATTTCCCGCTAAATTTTTTTCAATTTTACCCTTTAATTTAAATTGTTGATAAATCTAAACATATGTTAAATTAGTGAAATGATATAAAAGTAAGAGGGATGAAATCATGAAAAGAATAACATTATAGAGTATTAGAGAGATTAAAGATATAATAATATTTATAAAGTTTGGAGAACCCATGCATTTTAAAAGAAGGCAGATCTGACAAGTTTTGCAATCAAGAAAACGGAGATACTACTTAGTACATTTAACAACTAATTCTTAGTATATTGATGGGGCAGTATTGTCTATTGTGCATCATGTCGTCCTTGCCATAAGAAATTAATCAAATTATATATGGATTTATATTAGTGTTAGGTTTATAAATGTCAACTAACTTGGTTAAAAAAATAAGTCTTTGACCCTTTGGTGTTCATCTAACGAGGATCAAGCTACTGAAATTTCCTAAATATGGTCCACTAAGAGTGCTATTTTAGTCAAGACTAAGACTGGGGTAGAGTCTTAAATTATTATTATTATTATTTTTTTTTATTATTATTATATATTTTTTTTTAAGAGAGTTGCAAAAGCAATTGATGTAGACTATATTAGATTTTATATCTTGACTTGAGTACCACCCTCAAAACTTTAATCAACTAGACTAGTTGATTATTCACGGGGTAGAGTTAATAATATTCATTATCTAGTTTGCCAAACAAAATAAATTAAATCAATACTCGGTAGTTCCTTTGATTTGAACGTATAAATAAAGTCGCACAAGACAAGCCTGCTCGTAACAATCATATATCCAACTTGTGCCCTTGTGGTGTGTGACTACTGATCGACTTTTCAAAGTCGTCTTACCGTTTGTTTTGGTTCATGACAACATTGATTCCAAAGTCTTCTTATCGTCTGTTTTGGTTCATGACTCACTCCCCCCTTTTCAAATGTAATGTTCCAATGAACACGTACATAGTGGTATTTCAATTAAGGACCTATAAGAGAAAATTTTAAGTTTAACTTTCTATCAAAAGAATAAAAATAAAAACAAAAATCAAACATTAATTAAACTGATATCATTCATTTCTAAATCAAATCCAAATTAAAAAGTGTATACGGAATAATGTGTAAGCATAAGGATAGTATTAATACCTCTATATAACGAGCATTTGTTTAGTCCATAATATATGCCATATGAATATTGGTAGATTATGTCTCCATGCATCTGATAGGTGATTACCATTATCATTTGTTCGGTGGTTGAGGGTCGTGATTTTCAAATTTTCCCATTGATCGTTATTGAAAGGTGGGTTGTTTGAGATTAAAGAGGCTCACTAATTTTCTAATTAACAATTTCTGTGTTTGGGAAGGCTTATACGTTACTGAAATTGATTTAGAAGATGCTTTAATATTGTTGTATACGAATGAGTTTAAAATTATTGTTTGTTTAAGATGTAGCTAGGAGCTGAGACGCTATAAAAAGGCTAGATTTGAAGCCAACATAAAAGTTCATTTTTATAGATGCACTAGATTAAACCCCGTGCAATGCACGGTTGTTAAATAATTCTAGTGACAATAAATTTTACCAAAAATAATGGATATAAATATTATTATTATAAATAGACTTAGGGCCTGTTCAT
The DNA here is from genome assembly GCF_001683475.1 of Chenopodium quinoa. Classification (NCBI taxonomy): domain Eukaryota; kingdom Viridiplantae; phylum Streptophyta; class Magnoliopsida; order Caryophyllales; family Amaranthaceae; genus Chenopodium; species Chenopodium quinoa. The sequence goes on along the minus strand of NW_018742987.1, from coordinate 638,938 downwards.
ATTTACTGAACTGAGCTGAACTGAACTGAACTGATTGGAGCTGAACTGAACTGAAAAATTAAAATGCATAAAACTGAACTGAACTGAACTGAAATGAAAATAAGTAAATATGAACAGGCCCTTAGTAGTAAAAAGTATGAAATATTGTGAAAGAAATTAATTAAACATGTAATAGGTATAATTGGCAATTTGATATTTAAGGACATTTATTTTAGATTTTATTATACAAACTAAAAGTCATAATTTAATTACAATAATTTTTTTTAGTAAGTGGTTTTGGAGGGAAAACTTTTTATAATATTTTGCCAAGTGTTCTCTAAGTTTCGCCTTTAGTATAATGTAATTGATTGATACTAATTCAAGTAGATTTTAACTAGCCTTAAAATTTATAAAATATGCTGAGAAGTTAACCTTAAACTTGCTAGATTGTGGGCTAAGCCACTGGAAACAGAGATAGAAACTTAGAAAGTACTGTTTATTACATAGCCCTTTAATAAGTGCAACACTTACACATTCTACTTGCACACAACAACAGCTACATAAAGTACATATAATTATTATCGACTTGTTACACAACGTAAACAATGATCTTTTCTTGTTCAAGCCACTGATCGGAAGCCCAACAAATACGAGAATGACACTGCCAAATTGGACAGGAGAAGAAAATTGATTAGGCCATAAATTGATAAGTAATACAATTATTAGTCAGGGAAAAGACAAGTAATAACATTACCCAATAAATATAGGATGAAAATGATGAACAACATAATGCACCAGATAAAGAATTATCCTGTAAAAAAATTGAATATTCATTGCTTGGCTGAATTAGTAATGTACCAATAGTGAAAATATGAAACAATAAAAAGTACTATACCTTCAATCTTTTCTCCAAATTTTGGCTACATTTACAACCATCATGACGTAAATCTTGTCTTTGATGTCGCCAAAGAAGCTGAAAAAGGCATGTCTCCATGATCTTTTCACCACTAAAGACCCGCAAACTCCCCAAAATCCAACAATAAATCCGAGCACCACGCTGATGCACAGCCCTAGATAAAAATTATCATGTCCATGCTTCTCTTGATGGATGATATTTCCTCCTGCGGGTGGTTCATCATCGGCACATTTTTGAAGGGGTTCCCCACAAAGCAACGGGTTTCCCATGTACGATGAAGGATCAAAGCCTTGCAACTGAGTGCTGAGTGGAATCCTCCCTGACAAGTTGTTGTTCGACAAATTTAAGGTTCCAAGAAAACTCACATCGGCAAGGCTTGCAGGTATAACACCAGACAGGTGATTGTTTGATAAATCCAGAAGTTCTAATGAAGTAAGCTGCCCAATATTTGACGGAATTCTTCCGGTCAACTTGTTTCTTGATAAATCAAGGGACAGTAAATTAGTAAGATTTGAGATTTCATCTGGAATTTCTCCTTCTAGCTCATTATTTGACATATCAATATAATTCACTAGTCCTAATAATTTTTCTCCAAATCTTTGCGCTTCTCTTTTCCACTCAATTATTGCAGCTTCCTTAAACAATTCAACCGCATGATCATATTCACCAACTCGAACATCAATATAACCAAGTTCTAATAATATAAGCAATTTGGAATAGTGCCTGATATGCGGTTCATGGCAACATCCAACATGTGAAGATTGGATAATTGACAAAGGCTTAAAGGCAATTTTCCAATAAAGTTGTTACCACGTAAGCTAAGAAAAGCGAGATCTTTAAAATCATATCCAATGCTCGGTGGTATATAGCCAGTTAAAGAATTATACCCAACATCTAGAAATATTAAGTTTATACAATTCAACATTGATTCCGGGAACTCTCCTGAAAAGTTATTATTTTGCAAGTGCAAATATTGGAGTTCTAATAGGTCACCAATGGATGTTGGTATATTTCCAGAGAATTTATTGTTTTCCAAGTGCAAATATTGGAGAAACTGCATTTTCATCAAACAGTTTGGAAGCTTTCCAGATAACAAGTTGTTTGATAGATCAAGCTCTTCTAGCTCCGAACTAGCTATTTTTGGACACAATAGTTGAGTGGCATCCGAAAACATGTTATGGTTCAGGCGTACTGACCGAACATATTTATCTCCAACAAAAGATGGGATTGACCCCTCAAAGTAGTTTGAGCTCAAGTCAATAACTTCGAGGTTGTCAAAGGATGTTGACAAATTAGGGAGCACCCCATGAATCATATTGTGAGAAATGTTTAGATAATTTAGATTGAACAAGAACAATTCATACTCAAATCCAGATGCTCTAAAAGTGGCTTGTTCGCACACCCACATGATTGAGCTTGGAAGGCATTTAAAAGGGGGCCATTAAGTTTATTGCCAAAGAATGAGAGTTTTCTCAAGGCCCTCAAGTTTGAAAAAGTAATAGGAATGGAACCTTCAAATTGATTACGAGTAAGGTCAAGATATGAAAGTGTTGAGCCTTTTGGTTTTGATGGACAAATTGACAAACTCGACTAATGAATGTTTTGAGTCTTTGGTGAATAAAGGGTTCAAGCAAAGTTCGTTCCGGAGTAGGAACTTGGATGCGGAGTAACATTCTCTAAAAAGCCTCATGCAAATCTCACGTTCTAGTTTTAATTGTGAGCACTCAATAATATAAAGTCAGAAAGGAACTCAATGACTTATGTTATTAAAAAGACTACTGGAATAAAAGTTAGTTTTAAAAGATAATTTCTTAAGGAAAAAGATAATTTATAAAAGTTTTATCTAGTCATCTATTTTCGAATAAAAGATAATTATCTAAGATAATTATCTAGTTGTTTTAATATAAATAATTAATTTATCTTTTCAAATAAAATCCTTTTTAAAATAAAATCTTTTTAAAACAAATTTTTGATAAAGTTAGCAAGCAGTTTTCTTTGTTGTGAAAATCTCTGATTATACGGTTTTATCAAAGCTAATGTTTATCAAGTTGTTGAGATAGTGGATTAGTGAGATAAGGCTAGGAAACCTCCTTCTTGATCACCATCTATCAAGATAACTCCACAAGTTGTTAGTGGGGTGTTGCCATGTGGACGTGATTATAGTGGAGGTTAATGACTAAGCCTTCTCTATAAATACTCATGCAAACTATCTCAGAAAAACACAACTCTTGAGCATAAAAATTCCAGTAGCAACCTAATAACATAAAGAGAGTTATTTTCCTTCATATATTCTTGAGTGTAATAGGTATTTGTAATTACAGATTGTATTGAAGCACTTTGGGGTTTGGGATTGTGAGTTTGTGTAAGGTGAGGTCAAGGAAGCTTCGCTGCTGAAGGCTTCTGTGAGAGTTGGGAACAAGTTCCTAATTTGTGGAACTTGTTAACGGGTTTGAATCTTCACTTGTAAAGAGTTTGATTACATAGTGGAAATTTAGAAAAGCCTATATCTTCTCTCGTCATTATTTCATTTAGTTAAATTCCGCAAAAGTTTTTAGATTTCATCTCAAATACAATTCACCCCCCCCCCTTGTATTAGCCAGTTAGACTTTCAGCTGGTATCAGAGCAGGAACTCAGAGCACGCAGGCAACCCTGTTGAGTAAGTTCCTGGGAAAATGGCTTACACAGAGGAAAAGGAATTCGGGAGTACATCCATTCAAAGGCCTCCATACTTCAACGGCAAATATTATCCTTATTGGAAGGATAAGATGGAAATCTTTATCCAAGCAAAGAACTATCAGGTATGGCGGATTATACAAGTAGGAGATTACGAAATTACGAAAACGAATGCTAACAATGAGGTAATCCCTAAACCTATGGATGAATATGAAAAAACTGATTTCGAAAAACTAGAAATGAATGCTACTTCCAAAAAGTTTCTAATTTGGGGACTTGGACCCGATGAACATACTCGTGTCAAAGGGTGCAAATCCGCAAAGGAAATTTGGGATCTTCTGGAAGTTACACATGAAGGAACGTCAGATGTTAAACGTTCCAAAATAGACATTCTTTTGTCTCAGTATGAGCGCTTTGAAATGGGAAACAAAGAATCCATTAAAGACATGTTTACTCGATTTAAAAGTATTACTAACGAACTAACGTGTCTTGGTAAGATAATTCCTATAGATGAGCAGGTCAGAAAGGTCTTAAGAAGTCTTCCAGACAATGACAGATGGAGAGCAAAGGTTGCAGCTGTGCAGGAATCAAAAGACTTCACCAAGTTCAATCTGGAACAGCTTGCGGGTTCCCTCATTACCCACGAGATCCAGTCGAACAATCAGACTCAGGAGACTGTCAAAAGTCAAGGGCTATCACTAAGAGCTAATGAAGAATCCGAAGAGAAGTCTGACATTGATGAAGAAGAAGCTGCAATGTTGGTGAGAATGCTGAAAAAATTCTACCGTAACAACAAGTTTTTAGACAAGAAGAAAGGATACAGTAAAAGAAATCAGGAATCCAAAGCCAAGTCTTCTTGTCACAAATGTGGAAGCACCAACCACTTCATCAAAAAGTGTCCATTATGGGAATCTGAGAAAGGCAAGGGAAAAGAAGCTGATCAAAACAGAAACTCCAAGCCTAACTTTTCTAAAACAAATTTCAAGAAAGCAATGATTTCCACGTGGGGAGAATCAAGTTCCGAAGAAGAGGAACAGGAACACACAGACGATGAAGTAGCCAATCTCTGTCTAATGTCAAAGCATGATGATGAGGTAGTCATTCAACCTAGTTATTTGAAATCTCTCTCAAAGGATAAGTTAATCTCTTTATTGTTAGAAACCTTAGATGAATATAAAGAATTATGTGCAAAACTAAAGCAAGCCGAAAAGGCAACTGGAATTTGTAGAGATCATGTTAAGTATCTGAATAGCTTAAGAAATTATGTTCAAGGCAGATTCTTTGAATTGTTAGATAAAAATATTATGCTAAAAGAATCCCTTGAAAGAGTCAAGAGTGAGAATATCATGCTGAATATTGAATTGACTCAATATAAAATGTTGTGTACTAACATTGATTCTTGCAGGTCTACTGAAGTTCCTTTAATCATGTTTAATAATGAACTAGAGCATGTTAAGAAAGAGATAAAGGATACTAATGATAAAAATTTGAAACTAGAAAAGGACCTAGAAATTGCAAGAAAAAGTAAAAATACAGCAAGCACGGGTGTTCCCAAGTGGGTAAAGGAAGCTCAGACAAAAAGAACAGAAGGTCTAGGCTATGTCCATAAGAAGAAGTCTACTGGAAAGAAAAAGAAGTATGTGGATTTGCCTAGTGAGACTGTTTGTTCATTTTGTGGTAAACAAGAACATCGCAGTGAAGAATGTACTAAGAAAGCAAAACAGTACAATAAGAATGTGAACTATGTTTGGCAGAAGAAATCTGATTCAAATGTGTCAACACAGGAACCCATGAATGAAAGGGTTCCTGCTACTAACCCTTAATTTCTTTTGCAGGTCGCAGTGAGGGGGAACAACCAGTGGTACCTCGATAGCGGTTGTTCTAAGCACATGACAGGAGATGAATCCAGATTTCTCTCACTGACGGCCTATACAGGGGGAACAGTGACCTTTGGAGACAATAAGAAAGGCAACATTGTTGCTGTTGGCAAAGTAGGAAGGTCAAGTTCCCATGCAATTGACAATGTATTTTTAGTCGAGGGTTTGAAGCATAATCTACTCAGTATTTCTCAGTTTTGTGATAAAGGAAACTCTGTAAGCTTTTCTTCTGAAAAATGCAAAATCATCAACAATAACACTGGAAAAATCGTTTTGGAAGGAACTCGTAAAGGGAACACGTATACCGTGGACCTTAACAAAGTTCCAAAATACAATCTATCTTGTTTAAGTGTTATTGAGGATGATCCACTTCTATGGCATAAAAGTTTTGGCCATGCTAGTCTTTCATTGCTTGACAAATTAAGGTCAAAGGACTTGGTAATCGGATTACCTTCTATCAAGTTCCTAAATGACAAAATTTGTGAAGCCTGCATCAAAGGAAAGCATGTTCGATCATCATTTAAATCAAAGAAAATGGTAAGCACAACAAAACCATTGGAACTCATTCATATGGATTTGTGTGGCCCCGTTAGAATTCAAAGTAGAAGTGGAAAAAGATATGTCTTAGTTCTTGTGGATGATTATTCTAGATTTACATGGGTCATATTCTTACATAGTAAAGATGAAACTTTTGATATGTTTATGACTTTCTTGAAAAAGACACAAAAATCAATAGGTAATCAACTTATTCATATGAGAACTGACCATGGTACGGAATTCGAAAATTCCAAGTTTGATGAATTTTGCAGGGAACAGGGAATAAGTCACAATTTCTCAGCGCCAAGAACACCACAACAAAATGGTATGGTTGAGAGGAAGAACCGAACATTGGAAGACATGGATAGAACAATGCTAATAGCAAGTGGGCTTCCAAGGAATATTTGGGCAGAAGCTGTCAACACAGCATGCTACATCATCAACCGAGCCATGCTCAGACCAATGTTGGACAAGACACCTTATGAACTGTTAAAAGGGAGAAAACCTAATATTGCTCATTTAAGAGCCTTTGGATGCAAATGCTTTGTTCACAATAATGATAAAAGAAATCTTGGAAAATTTGATGAAATGAGTGATGAAGCAGTCTTTTTAGGATATGCATCTAATAGTAAAGCTTATAGAGTTTACAATAAGAGGACTATGTGTGTAGAAGAAAGTATACATGTGATTTTTGATGAAACTAATAATTATGATTGTATACAGGAATATGAAGATGGAGATTTTGAAATTGGTCTCACTCGTTCAACAGACCAAGATGAAGAATTAATTCCCAGAAAGCAGCCTGTTCGAATTACTGAAAATACTGATAAGGAACCTACTGAAGTTCCAAATAATACTGAAGCCTCTGTTCAAAATACAGAAGAAACAGAAAACACAGAAGGCGAAGCAAATGCAGAAGCAGAACACCATGAAGAAATGGAAGAAAGAGCAACTCAAAATAACACTTTTATACCAGCTCAATCATTCCAACCAAAGCCATGGAAACATCAAAGGTCACACCCCCTGGATAAAATTATAAGTGACCTAAGAAAGGGAACTCAGACGAGATCCCAACTGAGAAACTTTTGTGCATTCAACGCCTTCCTATCAACACTGGAACCTCGAAATCACAAAGAAGCCTTGGAAGATGCTGATTGGATTGTTGCCATGCAAGAGGAATTAAATGAATTCGAAAGAAACAAAGTGTGGCACCTTGAACCTAAACCAAAGAATCAAAAGGTTATTGGTCTCAAATGGGTATACAGAAATAAGCTAGATAAACATGGCACAATTGTAAGGAACAAGGCAAGATTGGTTGTTAAAGGCTACAATCAGCAGGAAGGTATCGATTTTGAGGAGACTTTCGCTCTTGTAGCTAGATTAGAAGCAATTCGTATTTTAATTGCATTTGCTGCATTTATGGGTTTTAAACTTTATCAAATGGACGTCAAATGTGCTTTTTTAAATGGTTTTTTAAAGGAAGACGTCTATGTTGAACAACCACCTGGATTTGAGGATCCAAACTTTCCTAACCATGTTTTTAAGCTTGATAAAGCACTGTATGGATTAAAACAAGCTCCAAGAGCCTGGTATGAAAGACTTTCTAAATTCCTTTTACAAAATGGTTTCAAAAAAGGAAAAGTTGATAAAACTTTGTTCTTAAAATCAAAAGGAACTCATTTATTAATTGTACAAATTTATGTTGATGATATTATTTTCGGTGCAACTAATGAATCCTTGTGCAAGTACTTTGCCGATTTAATGAGCAGTGAGTTTGAGATGAGCATGATGGGGGAACTCAACTTCTTCCTTGGGCTCCAAATTAAGCAAACTAACTAAGGAATAATGATCCATCAGCAGAAATATGTGAAGGAGTTATTGAAAAAATACAGTATGGAAAGCACAAAGATAAACCACACTCCCATGGGAACAACCACAAGGTTGGACCAAGACCCCAAGGGAACTCGTGTGGACCAAACAAAATACAGAGGTATGATTGGTTCCTTGTTATATTTAACTGCTAGCAGACCTGACATTTCGTTTAGTGTAGGTCTTTGTGCAAGATTTCAATCAGATCCAAAGGAATCGCATCTAACAGCCGTCAAAAGGATTCTACGATACTTAAAAGGGACGGAAGACTTGTGTCTGTTCTATCCAAAAAGTTACTCATTTGACCTAAGAGGATATGCTGATGCTGACTATGCAGGAGATTTAGTAAATCGTAAAAGCACGTCAGGTATGGTCCAATTCTTAGGCTCTTGCATGGTTTCTTGGAGTTCCGAGAAACAAAACACTGTTGCTCTATCCACTGCCGAAGCAGAATATGTGGCTGCTGCTGCATGTTGCTCTCAATTGCTATGGATAAAACAACAGTTGCGTGACTATGGCATTATTTTAGAGTGCGTTCCTATTCATTGTGATAACACAAGTGCCATTTGCATCTCTAAAGATCCAGTACAACACTCTAAAGTTAAGCATATACATGTAAGGCATCACTTTTTGAAAGATAATGTTGAAAAGGGCTTAATTAAGCTAGATTTTATTTCTACTGAATGTCAAATTGCTGATATATTAACTAAGCCTTTAAGCAGAGACAAGTTTGAAAAGATGCGTGTGGAATTGGGGATGCTACGGCTAAAGTGATTTTTGTTTGGAACCCCTAAGGTAAAATCGGATGTAACTAACAATGCTATGCTCAATCTTGTGTGCATAACACAGCTGAAATTACCCAGGGGAAAGATTTGTGAAGTATTGAAAAGTCACTTATACATACTTTTAATATGTTAAAAATATTGAGCCATGTTGTTTCAAGTTCCCTTTTCATCATTCTTTATTCTCTGTATCATGATCACGTAAATTATCATCATAATTTACGATCAATTTGCACTTATCTATCTTTTAAAAAAAATTTCTATCTATTTTCCTTCTTGTTATTATTTTTTTTTCCTTATTTTTTATTCTTATCTTTTTCCTTCCTTATTTTTTTATGTTCAATTCTTTTTCTATTCCTCATATAATTCAAAAATACAAAAAGATTTTTTTTCGTAAGATAAGGAGCTAGTATATTCACTACTCCTTACTTTCCGTATATTTCTTATCTTTTAAAAGTTTATCTTTTATTGTGTTAAGTTTGACTATTGCAATTAATCCACCCTATTAAAATCCTACTGCCTCTAAAACTACTCTACTACCTCACCGTATAAACCGTCACTTTTTCTCACCCTTCCCAATTAAACTCTTTTTCTTTAACACTCCACCCTCACCAATCACATCAAATTGACTTCTCCATACACCCTCATAAAAACCGGCCTCACTCTCTCTCCTTCCTATTCACACTATTCATCTTCTCCTTCCTTTCAACTCACCTTCATAACCATGAAAACCAACCTAAACTCAACACCGAAACCACTAAAAACCCGAATACCTCCTCCCAAACCTTCCTCTGCTGACGGCTCCCCTGAACCAGTCCCACTTGTCGTCGTTCACCCACAAGCTCAAACAAAGAGAAAGACTACAACCGTGAAAGGAGGCGACAGAAAGAGGCGAAGCTCTCAAAAGTTTCCATCTTGGAACTACACTCACGGCTATCACATCAATTATGACTGGTGTACGGCAAGTAAGTTCTCCGAATTCATCTCCTTAATTGATTATCAAGAATGGGTGCATTTGTTCCAAAATTGTTCTCACTATCCAATTTACCCTAAGCTTCTGTTTGAATTTAAAAATACTTTCAAACACAACAATGGTGTATGCACGGCTACAGTCAAAGATACTCACATTCATTTTGATGTTGCATATTTAGGGAACTTGTTTCAAGTCCCCACCTCTGGCTATAGTTCGTACCTAAAACACAAACAAATTGTGCAAATTGGGCATTATGATGAGAATAGAATAATCAAATTTATAGGTGGAAACCCGAAAAGCAAGACTTCACATCATAACATACTCACTCCTCTTCACAAATTACTGTTCAATTTCACATGGAGAGGCATTGTTCCCCGTTTGCAAAAACGAAGCACAGTATCCTTACTAGATGCAACCATCATCTTTTGTCTTGCTCGGAAAATAAAAATAAACTTTCCAAAACTGATGATTGAACATTTGGTTTTCTATGCTGCTAAAACTACTATTCCATATGGATCTCTCCTTACTGTGTTGTTTAAGTCTTTTGGGATTGATGTTGAAAGTGAGTCACCCACTTATATTAAACCTGAGAACATTCTTTCGGAGCAATATTTGCTTCGCCTGAGCCTTAAACTTGAGAGTGGGATAATTACTTTCTTGACTAGAGGAGGAGAGGAGAAAAATAGTGGAAAAGGGAAAACACAGGTTGTAGAAGGAGATACAAGTGAGTCAGAAGAGGAGGAAAGTGAATCTGAAAAAGAAGAAAGTAAAGAAAAAGGAGAGGAAGACAAAGAGGAGGAAGAAATTTCTGAGGGGGAACCACAGGAGGCAAAATCTGAGAAAGAAGAGGAGACTCAGAGTGAGGGGGAATCTAGTTCAGAAAGTGAGAGTCTTGACCTCCCTTTTAAAGGGGAACTCAGGAGGAGTAAGAGGAAAATTTTCAAACCTACTATTTCTACTCTAAAGCCTGTGATTATTGAAGACATTAGTTCTTCAGATCACTCTGACCCTGATTTTACCCCTACACAAGTTCCTTTTGCTTCTGAGCCATCTTCTGTTCATGAATCCCCCCCAAAACAAGCTAAACCCTCTTCCACTCCTGTTTCACCTCCAAAACAGACTTCTCCCTCTCCCTCCCCAGCTTTTCCTACGTCGCAGCCTACAGGCTTTGCTGCCTTCTCTGGAACAAATGCTTCTGTTTTTGATATTCAACAGGTGAAAGCAGTAATGGAGCAGCTGACAAAGATAGTGAGCACAAAGCTGGAGGAAATGGCAAAGCAGTTGACTTCTCTTCAACGCCAAGTGCAGGCTGTGGCAGACACTCAGGCAAATAGTTTTACTGGGATGGAGAACAAGGTTGATGCTGCTGAGAAGAACATACTGCATAGCACTCAGGAGATATTGGAGACGATTAACAGGGTGGCTTTTGAAGAAGTGGAGGAAGCTTCTAATGACCCAATAAACCCAGCTGATGAACCTACCTATTCCCCATAATTGCAATTTCGAACTTGTCACTTTTAATTTCGTTTGCTTTTGCTTGTTTCATTTGGATTTCAGTTTGTAATTCTTAACTCTTGCTACTCTTTCCTGCTTTTGATTTTCGTCTATGGGAACTTGGCTCGTACTTTTCATATGATTGTGTGTGTTTGCTGATAATTTAATACCTAACTTATTTTTGCCTTGCATTATTTGAGCTCACTATTCCCTACGTAGTCTAGTGGGAGTATAGCAAAATGTTTTTTTTCAATCTTTTGATAATGCCAAAAGGGGGAAAAGACAAACTTCATGGTGGCTAAGGTGTTTACCAAGGAACTCACACATCGAAGGTACAAACTTTTGCTAAGTTCAGTTAACTCAATAAAGTCCTAGTAATCTAAGTTTTTAAAGTCTTTGTTAATTTTTTCTTTTGCTCAGTCTTGTTAAAACAAATACTTTTTAGTATTTTTCTAAGTTCTTTAATTACTTTGTTTGTTTTTTTTTTCATGTCTTGCTTTAAATTTTTGTTGCATGCCTGGATGATTTTATTTACCTAAGTTTGTCAATGTTTGTCATCATCAAAAAGGGGGAATTTGTTGAGCCTTTTGGTTTTGATGGACAAATTGACAAACTCAACTAATGAATGTTTTGAGTCTTTGGTGAATAAAGGGTTCAAGCAAAGTTCGTTCCGGAGTAGGAACTTGGATGCGGAGTAACATTCTCTAAAAAGCCTCATGCAAATCTCACGTTCTAGTTTTAATTGTGAGCACTCAATAATATAAAGTCAGAAAGGAACTCAATGACTTATGTTATTAAAAAGACTACTGGAATAAAAGTTAGTTTTAAAAGATAATTTCTTAAGGAAAAAGATAATTTATAAAAGTTTTATCTAGTCATCTATTTTCGAATAAAAGATAATTATCTAAGATAATTATCTAGTTGTTTTAATATAAATAATTAATTTATCTTTTCAAATAAAATCCTTTTTAAAATAAAATCTTTTTAAAACAAATTTTTGATAAAGTTAGCAAGCAGTTTTCTTTGTTGTGAAAATCTCTGATTATACGGTTTTATCAAAGCTAATGTTTATCAAGTTGTTGAGATAGTGGATTAGTGAGATAAGGCTAGGAAACCTCCTTCTTGATCACCATCTATCAAGATAACTCCACAAGTTGTTAGTGGGGTGTTGCCATGTGGACGTGATTATAGTGGAGGTTAATGACTAAGCCTTCTCTATAAATACTCATGCAAACTATCTCAGAAAAACACAACTCTTGAGCATAAAAATTCCAGTAGCAACCTAATAACATAAAGAGAGTTATTTTCCTTCATATATTCTTGAGTGTAATAGGTATTTGTAATTACAGATTGTATTGAAGCACTTTGGGGTTTGGGATTGTGAGTTTGTGTAAGGTGAGGTCAAGGAAGCTTCGCTGCTGAAGGCTTCTGTGAGAGTTGGGAACAAGTTCCTAATTTGTGGAACTTGTTAACGGGTTTGAATCTTCACTTGTAAAGAGTTTGATTACATAGTGGAAATTTAGAAAAGCCTATATCTTCTCTCGTCATTATTTCATTTAGTTAAATTTCGCAAAAGTTTTTAGATTTCATCTCAAATACAATTCACCCCCCCCCCCCCTCTTGTATTAGCCAGTTAGACTTTCAGAAAGGGACTGCATGTACTTCCCAAATGAATTTGGAATAGGCCCTGAAAGTGAGTTCCAAGAAAGGTCAAGATATTCAAGTTGGTCACCATTTCTACTCAAATTGAACAACCACTTGAATATCGAAGAGTCATTGAAATCATTAAAAGAAAGGCTAACAACACGAAGAGAGGATGAGGAATTGATGTATGAAAGTGATGATGATGAAAATGTAGCAGGAAGCTGACATTCATCCAAGTAAAGTTTTCTAAGGGAAGGAAGATTGTTGATGGTTTGGACCCAATCGGTGGCTTCACTAAGATTACTACCTTCACTAAGGTGGAGTTCTCTCAACAATGTTAGACCAGACATCCACCGTAAGCTTTTAGCAGTGAGGTTGTTAACAGCAATCCCATCAAAACTAAGAGGATCATAATAAAAACGGAGATCAAGAGATGCTAATTTGGAAAGGTTTCCGAGTTGGGGAGGAATTTCACCAAAAAAGCCAGCACTAGATAAATTGAGGTACTCTAACTCAGTGAGGGAATCTATGGAACTGGGTATAGTCTGGAAGAAACCATTTTTACTAAGGTCCAAATATTTCAAATGAGTTAGCTCAAACAGGGAAGGGTCCAACTTACCTTCCAGATAACTCATGTACCCATTGGCATAAGCTGGAAGATTAAGCATGATGACATGGCCGGTACGGTTGCTGCAGCCGAAATGACCCGAAACCCGAAGTGACCCGACCCAATTTTAACCCGAATTGACCCAAATAATAAGAGAATAGGATGAAATGGTGAACTACTTGTTTTAAGGCTTCTTTATTTTCTAAGTAATAGGTACTCACGATTTTTTTTTTTTAACGATTTTACTTTATTTTTCCAACTATTTTTTTTTAAGTGAATTTATTTTGGTGACCCAACACAAACTTGACCCGAATAGACCCGACCCGAGTTGACTCGACCCGAAATTGACCCGACTCGAAATTGACCCGAAAATTGAGCTTAAATATTGACCCGACCCGAAAAGACTCGACCCGAACTTAACCCGACCCGAACTTGGCATGACCCGAACTTGACCCGAAGTGCTGATCTGAATTTGACTCGAAACCTGAGTCGACCCGACTCGACCCGAACCCGACCCCAACATTTGCTGACCCGAACTTGACCCGACCCGAACCCGACCCGAATGACCTGTTTGCCAAGACTACTTCAACTCATGAGTAATAATGGCCATAGAGCGATAATCCGCATCTGCAGAACTAGTAGCTACAGTTTTCTGCTTTTTGGTTTTCCAAGAGATAGTTTAGAGACCCTCATTCATTCATTCATTCATCATATATAGTACATAGTTTCCTAAGGAATATCAAAAGATATCTCAAGATAATTATACCTATAAACTAGGAAACTAAATATACAATAAATATGTACAAGATATGAGATAAATATTTTCCTAATATTCCTAACAAAGAAACAAATTTTGTTTTGTTTCTCACTACTCTTTCCGTGTTTTTTTAAGTGTTACACTTTTCATTTCCGGCCGTGTTTTTTTAAGTGTTACACTTCCTTTTTTGGCAAAAAGTTACATTAAAATATTATATATCTCTTCTCTCATGGTCCCCACCCAAATCCGCTACTACTTTTTTATTATATCTTTCCTCTCACATTCATTATTTTTCAATAAATTATTAACCTCACTATTTTTCTTTTACGATTTTTTAATACTCCAACTACCCCACTTACCTCTTATTTTATTTAAGTCAATTAAATTGCCTAAAACTCTGTGACGGTCAAAGTGTAACAATTAAAAAAACAAGGAGGGAGTATGAGAAATTGGGATCAAACCCGAACGAACAAAATGTTGAATTGAAAATAAATACCAAAGAAGTTTGAAAAATCAAGTATTTTTAAAAAGTAGGCAAAATTTAATTAAATTAGAAGTGAACAATTCTTGGCCTGTGATCTAAAGTGACCCGACCAAAATGACCATGACCCGAAGTGGCCCGACTCCGACCCGATTGACTGGTCTAATCCTATGATGTGTGTGCCTACTGACTTTTCAAAGTCGTCTTGCCGTTTGATTTGGTTCATGACAACATTGAATTTCAAAGTCGTGTGCCTACTGACTTTTCAAAGTCGTCTTGCCGTTTGATTTGGTTCATGACAACATTGAATTTCAAAGTCTTCTCACCGTTTGTTTTGGTTCATGACTTACTGACTTTTCTTTTCAAATGTAACTAGTGTTAGGCCCGGGCAATGCCCCGAGTTACTGCATTATATTTATGATAAAAATCTTTATTAATATTTATTTTTGATTGAATGACATGTAATATGGTATTAGCTTAGTGGCTAACACGTTGAAATTTAAACTTGAGGTTGTTGGTTCAAATCTTATAAGAACCATGTTTTTAGACATGGAGTGAAAATTAGATTAAATGAGGAAAGCGCCACGTAGCACCTAAACTTCTTTAGGAATGCCTTGAGGAGATCGCCACGTGCCACCTAAATTCTGTAGGAACGCTTTTTAATATATAGTATAGATGTTTCGAACTTCCAATGAACACACGTACATAATGGAGTACTAGCTATCAAGCTTATTCCTAACTCACTCTTACAAGTACACAACCACTAACGCAAAATTGTGGTACCTCAATTAAGGACCTAGAGAAAAAAATTTAAGTTAAAGATTCCATAAATAAATAAATAAAAATAAAAACAAACATTAGTTAAACCTCCCATGCATTCCTAAATCAATTCCAATTAAAAAAAACAAAAATGGATTATACGTAGTATATGTAAGCATCAGGGTTGTATTATTACTTTATTAGTTTATTACCATTTACCAATATACAATGAGCATTTGTTTAATCGGTAAAATATGCCAGATTGAATTGGTAGATAATGTCTCCATGTGATTAGTATGATTAGTTAATTACCATTATTTTTATCATCTTCAAGTAAAGTGTATATAACAACTAAAAAGTCTTTACTTTGAAACTAGGTTAAGTTCCATGCCATGCACGATTATAATTAACTTTACAACAAAAATTATAAAGAATGGTTTTTTTTTTTTTTTTTTTTTTTGAGGGGAATAAGTTTGGTTGTTAATTTAACAATAGTTTATTCAAAAAAAAATATTTGAGACAAATAACTTGAATTTTAATTTATACCAAATGCGTAAAGGTTATTATTTTGAATTATTTTATAAAAAATAATTTAGTAATAGAAATTTAGAAGCTATTAGGTTTAATATAAGAAAATGAAATTATAAGCTTAGGTTAGTACCCGTATATGTCTTAAAAAAAAAGTTAGTACCCGTATACGAACTCATATACATTCGCCCTTATATTTTTGTTGACACACTTTGACCGGCATTAAATGAAAATTTAGTTGATTTTATATTACTTTAGGATAATTAGTATTCCGTAATCAACTTTTTAAAAATATATTCATAGTGAGTAGTAGCGGTTTTTATTTTAATTTTAATAATCATATTGCATAAAATGTGTAGAGTAATTAGATTGAAGTTTTCAATATATGTTGAGTTAAAATATTTTACACTATTCATGTGTCATCATTTACTTAATTTATTTTATCAATATACAATATAAATATGATAATATAATATGTTGTTGGATTTGTCATATTGTCAGCTTATATATATATATATATATATATATATATATATATATATATATATATATATATATATATATATATATATATATATATATATATATATATATATTATCATAATTTTTAATAATCTCTAATAAAATATGTTGATAATTAAAGTTGTGTCTCGGCAAATGTGCAAATCCAATTCTAGTCTATAAAAAACGGAGGGAGTATAATATAATAAAATAATTTTGTGAAGTTGTTTGTATAGACGTTGTGTATAATTTTAAGATTCATACAAATTACTCTACCAAAATGATTTTTCTATTTTTAACTAAAATAAATTTTATTGCCAAATGATTAGGGGTGTCCATAATTTGGATAAAAACCGAAATCCAATCCAATCCAAACCGAATTATCAATTCGGATCGAATCCGAACTTTAAATCGGATCGGATAAGATTGAGATTTTTTGGAAATTCGAATTTTCGGATTGGATTGGATTGACCCTAATGGGATCCAATTCAAACCGAAATCCGAATTATAAAATTAAGCTTGTATAAATATGGATTTCTGTATATTTTGAAGTTTAGCTCAAATACTTACTATTACATAAAATAAATTAGAGAGATTTTGTATTAATTAATTAATGACTTGACGTTGAACTATTTATTTTAATCGTGATTTTGAAGACTTTTATTTATAGTAAAGCTTTATTTTCATAATTGTATTAGACGCTAAAAAATAATGTATTATAATTCGGATTTTCGGATCGGATCCAAATAACCGAATTTTAATTCAGATTGGATCAAGAGAGAAATTCGGATCGGATTGGATCAAGAGAGAAATTCGGATCGGATCGGATTGGAAATTTGAAAACCGAATTATATTTCGGATTGGATCGGATTTGGACTAAATCCAAACCGAAAACCGAACGGACACCCCTTGGAGGAAAAAATTGATACTCCTTAATATTATAATAATCTTGGACAATGATATATTTCAATACCTTATTTTTAATCTATGTTTGTAAATTTGTAACGAAAAGATTAATAGTATATAGAATATATGTTAAAAAAAAATATATATTAATTGAGTATGATTGGATTAGATATGTTGTCAAAATAGAAATAAGTATTATTGTAGCTTATAAAATGGAAGTCATTAAAATTTGGCAAAAAAAAAAAAAATGCAAAAAGGAGGGAAAATTATTAATGATATTGTGACAAGTGTTATTGTAGATTCGCTTTTAATATAGGTTAATTGATGATTGTATCCACTACAGAATTCTTAAGTTAACAATATTTGTAAAGATTATATCTCACTTAATGCTATTATAAATTAAAAAATACCGTCTAAAAAGAGCAAAAATATAAATTTTACATGATGAGAAGGACTACTAATGTAAAGAATAATCAGACTTTCTTCCAATCCTCTAATAGTCTAATGGTATGCATGCTTCTCCATTGAAGGTCAAATTTTAAATTTTAACCGTAAATTATTCTCAATATAAATATTGTTATCTTCATTTAAATATATATTTCGTGAAATATTAAGGAAAAATGGTCAAAAAAGTCATTTTAAGAGGTCGACTTTGTGGTAAAGGTCTTTGTATTAAAAAAAATGCGGCAAATAAGGTCCTTTTATCACAAGTGGGTTGTAAATAGGGTCCTTTAACCGGATTCTGGTCAGTGACTTTTTTTCCAACCAAAAATACATTTAAAAAATCTTTTTTAAAAATTCTTTTTCCACTTTTTTGGGATTATTATATTCAACCCACATTATATTAACAACAAAGTTTTCACTTGATTTGAATATGTGATTCAAATTTCTTTAATTTTAATGGGACGGACTAAATTCGAATATTGTTGAATTGATGTTTCTTAATAATTAGGGTTGGCGGAGAGGAGGGATAAAGGAGAAATAAGAGTTGAGTTGGAGGGAAAAGGAGAAAAGAGAGAGAAATTTTTGAAGGTTGATTTGGCCGAAATTAAAAATAATAATAATAATAATAATAATAAGTCAATGACCGGAATTTGGTCAAACGACCATAACCTAAGTGTGATAAAATAACCTTATTTGTCACTTTTTTATATAAGGACCTTTGTAACTAAATTAACCACTTAAAAAGATTTTTCTGATAAATTTCCAAATATTAATTTCATTTTATTAATAGTAATACATTGACACAGTTATTCATGATCAGACAAGTATATTGAAAATGGAAAGAAGTATATAAAATGGTACATAGATGTGAGACGGAAGGTTATTTTGAAATATTCCAAAATAAAAAAATGCTTTTATACAGATTTTGGGATTTAATCTTGGCATATCCCATTTACTGATCGAGACATTGCTTGCACTCCATTGTAGAATGCTTTACACATTTCCAGCTTCACTAATCACTAGAGCCCAATTTCGATTTCTTCCAACCTAAATACATACGCACCTAAATACCACTACTCCATTTGTACGATATCAAGCAACAATGTATTTCAATACCATGGGCTTTACTTGCGTCCCTTTTCCTACTATATAAGCAGCCTAGCAACTGTACGTAGCAATTACACATACAACAGCAGTATTCTATATATGACATTTTCGTCGAAACGAGGTTTTCTTCAAGGCGATCCATTTCCAAGTAAGTTTTATTGTTGTTTGCTATATTGGGTTTATATTAAAATCATCATATGTATATATATTCATCAATAATAAGTTAAGTTGTGTCACATTTCTGATTTTGATTATTACATGCATGTGAGATCTTCATGCTATTATGTAGTACGAGTAAGTATTAGGGAGAAGATATTTGCATCCCTTTAGCAAGAATGGTGTGGTTGGAAATTGTAATCTTATACGAATTAATATATATATATATATATATAATAATGTCATTTGTTTATCACTTTTAAAGCAAATCCTATGGTGTATTTTTTATGAAATTATGAAAAAGTTGTCAGATTTCTTGAATCATTATTATTAATTTGTGGATGTGGAAGTAAAATTGTAATAAATCTTTTTTAAAATTGAATGATATAAGGTATATATGAGACTTATCCTGCTATTCCCTCTGTCCTTAATTTTTGCTCTACTTTTCTTTTTGAGATGAAGTTTTTATTTTACTTCACATTATATAAGGACCACTATTTTCCTTTCAAAAAGGGTATTTTGGACCCACTATTATTTTCTATCAAAATATTAATAAGTGATGAAGTAAGTAAACTATAGAAACTAATTTAAGGTTGGGGCAAACATAAAGGGACTAAGCTAATTAAAGGTTTACAAGCAAAATTTTATGTCTTCACATTTTTTAAGGTAGGAGGTATTAAAAGTGTATATAAAACCATGATGTTAGAAATAGAAATTTTCAATTCTAATACCATAGTTATATGAAGGTTTTTTTTTTTAAGAAAAATTTTATTGTGAAAAATAAAACTGCTTAACGCAACCCATCTTACTTTAATTTGATATGGTTTGTTTAACCAATTCTAGAATTTATTAACTGGTCTGATGATAGTTTTTCTTAGCCTTAAGCCTAAATTAGTAAATTCCCAATCGATTATAGACTTAGGGCTTGTTCTCATTAACTGAAATCAGCTGAACTGAACTGAACTTTTTAGAACTAAGCTGAACTAAAATGAATATTTGTGGGTCCCGCTATTCTTTCACTACCTCATTGTGGATTTGTGGGTCTATGGTCCATTAAGCATGCCAATTACCAAAAAAAAAAAAAAAAAAAAAAAAAAAAAAAAAAAAAAAAAAGCCATTGGGCCTATTGGATAACATTGATATTAGTGGGCTTGTGGGCCAATCTGTGACATGTGTTGCTATTTAATTGGGTGTTGTGCGTAGTAGTCAAAAGAGCTTATCACCAATTGGAATTTGCACTCAAAGTTGACCAAACAAACCATTTACTAGTACTTTTTTTCAATTAAATTAGAATTATAAATAATTAAATAACTCAATAACTTTGCATCATCACAATTGTATTAAAGTTATAACAAACCATAACAATATTTACTTTTATCTTGTCAATTTCTGAATATGGCTAAAATTGTTTATTGTTCATTCAGCTAATTATAGTAGAGTACTTTTTTTAAAACAGATTGCTTATTTATTCATCAATTTAATTATAGTAAATCCAAAAAGTACCCATATCTGATGACTATGATCTGATGATATGGTGGCTTTTGTTGTATCTCGATTATTATTGTTTTCGTGAAAATAAGCTTGAAATGAGGGCCAATTCTTGAAATTTGTGACTAGATAGTTCATACAGTAGTTGTTACCAATTGTATTAGCACAACTCCTTATAAATTTACTTTGTTTTCAGAAAGAATCATTCAGTATTGGTCTTTCTGAAAGTCTCCAAAACTAGATATATTGATCGTAGAGGAAGGGAGCAGCCAATAAGGCATATGGCACGGTCTAAGGTGTCGCCGCAACTCGCCTGCTCGACACTAGCAGTAGTGGTACTGCTAGTGTTGAGCATGACGGTCGTAGGAGCAACGGCATCAGAACATAAAAATGATGAAATGATAGGGTATGGATATGAGGTTAAGTATGCAAAGGTTGATGATACTTCTGGAAAGTCGTTGAGTGCTTTGTTGCAGCTTATCAGAAATTCCTCTGTTTATGGCATTGATGTTAAGTTACTTGGCCTCACTGCCAGGTACTCAGACCTATTTTTTCTGTTCTTTTTTTATTAATCTATTGCAACCATTTATAATAAAATAGAGCCACTAATCCTCTAGGAAATTAAAATGCAACGCTCCTAATTTTTAATCAGTAAGAGCGAAAATAACAAATATAGAGTAACACTCAAGTCATTGTTATTAGTATATAAATGTGAAATTCTTCTTTATAATATGCAATAAAATACACGTAGCACTCATTTATTCGATTGATTATTTTATTTCATTCCAATTATATTCATTATATTAGTATTAGTATTAATATTAATTATACATTTTCACAACAATATATACTGTATAATTTCTTATATCAGCTTGTTCTGATTCCAGGCTAAGCTAACCTCCCAAACTCACCTTGCAGCTTAGAGGAGGATGACACCTTGAGGATCCGAATCACTGACGCGAACAACCATAGATGGGAGATCCCCAACGACGTCGTCCCACGCCCACCCCCTCCAACATCTTCACCGCTATTTTCCACCCTTCAACACCAAAACCAATCCAACATCACAGTCCTCTCCCACCCTCACTCAGACCTTACCTTCACTCTTTCCCACTCCTCCCCCTTCGGTTTTTCAGTCTCCCGTAAATCCAACCACGACATCCTCTTCGACACCACTCCCATCCAATCCAATCCCAACACCTTCCTCGTCTTCAAGGATCAGTACCTCCAACTCTCCTCCTCCCTCCCAGCCCAACAGGCTCACCTCTATGGTCTTGGAGAGCACACTAAGCCTGACTTTCAGCTGGCTCATAGCCAGACTCTCACTCTCTGGAATGCAGACATTGCTAGCTTCAATAGGGACCTTAACTTGTATGGGTCTCACCCATTTTATATGGATGTTCGGTCTTCACCGGCAGTAGGTTCCACACATGGAGTTTTCCTGATGAATAGCAATGGGATGGATGTTGAGTACACTGGTGATAGAATTACTTACAAGGTGATTGGAGGTATTATTGACCTTTACGTCTTTGCTGGTCCAACACCAGCCGCGGTTGTGGATCAGTACACTAAACTCATCGGCCGCCCTGCTCCAATGCCTTATTGGGCTTTCGGTAATCCATTCACTCATCCAAAATTCTTGCTTATTCTTGTATATTACGTACATCGTCTGTAATGAAAGGTTTGCTATGATATTTGATAATGTGACTTTATAATCTTCCAAACTCTACTTTGCTTCTGAGTTCTGACAACAGCAAATGAATTGAAGGGAACTAAGCATACATATTTGCAATCTTCTCACATTTCAGGTTTTCACCAATGCCGGTGGGGTTATCATGATGTAAACGAGATCAATTCCGTGGTAGATAAGTATGCAGAAGCTAAGATCCCTTTGGATGTAATGTGGACTGATATAGATTACATGGACGCCTACAAAGATTTTACGCTAGATCCTGTAAACTTCCCTCAGGACAAGATGCAGCAATTTGTTAGTAAACTCCACAAGAACGGCCAAAGATATGTTCCAATCTTGGATCCTGGTAATTCAACTGACAAACTCAGCACTTCAGCAGCAGACTGATTTTATCAGAATCTTTGTTGTCTGAAAGTTTACAGGTCTTCCACAAGCTTTTAATCTGCCAAGTTTTGTTCTGTTTTTTATGACAGGGATCAATACAAATAAGTCATACGGAACTCTCATCAGAGGGATGCAAGCTGATGTCTTCATCAAGCGCGATGGTAAGCCTTACCTAGGAACTGTTTGGCCAGGACCAGTTTACTTCCCTGATTTTCTGAATCCTGCTGCAAAAAATTTCTGGATTGATGAGATTAAGAGGTTTCGAGATATTATTCCATTTGATGGCATCTGGATTGACATGAATGAAGCTTCGAACTTTATAACTTCTGCACCAACCCCTGGGTCTTCCCTTGATGATCCACCATATAAGATCAATAATTCTGGAGGTCGCGTACCCATTATAAGCAAGACTATTCCAGCAACAGCTATGCATTATGGTAATGTTACGGACTATAATGTTCATAACCTCTATGGTTTTCTTGAATCTCAAGCCACTCGTGAAGCACTCGTTACAACCAGCAAGGAAAGGCCATTTCTACTTTCGAGGTCAACATTTGCTGGCTCTGGGAAGTATACTGCACACTGGACTGGAGATAATGCCGCGAGATGGGATGATTTGAGGTATTCTATTCCGACTATGTTAAGCTTTGGACTATTTGGGATGCCAATGATTGGAGCAGATATATGTGGTTTTGCTGAAAATACAACAGAAGAGCTTTGTCGTCGATGGATACAGGTATATCACTGATACTTTTGGATCTTCAGAGTATGTCAGAGATTTTATTCTTTTCACTTTCAATACTAAAGCTCACATAAGGGCTAGGAAGTTGATACAATAATATTCAATAAGTTCTAATTGCTACACCAATAAAATTCACACATCTCAATTAAGTTCAGATAAGGGGTAAAAAGTTCGGATTGGGGCTAGACAGCTAGTAAGACCAGATAATGGGTTTTTATTGAAGGAATGAAGCTAGTATTCTGCATTGTATTCTTAACTTCATATTGTAGTGTTAGCCAACTAGGTTACTTATAAGAAGTGTTTGTTTAAATGCAGCTGGGAGCCTTCTACCCCTTTTCGAGGGATCATTCAACTCGTGATTCTACTTATCAGGAGCTCTATAGATGGGAATCAGTTGCCACTACAGCAAGGAAAGTGTTGGGACTCCGCTACCAGCTCCTCCCCTACTTCTACACATTGATGTATGAGGCCAACTTGAGCGGAACCCCAATTGCGCGACCTCTGTTCTTTACCTTTCCAGAGGACATCGCAACTTATGGAATTAGCTCACAGTTCCTCATCGGAAGAGGGATCATGGTTTCGCCTGTTCTAGAACCTGGAGCAGTATCTGTTAATGCATATTTCCCAAGAGGAAACTGGTTCAATCTTTTCAACTACACTTCTTCAGTGAGTGTATCATCAGGAAGCAATATTAATCTCAGTGCACCTCCTAACGATATCAATGTTCACATCCATGAAGGTAATATGACTGAAACTCAGGACCAGTATGAATCCCCCAACTATTAACAGGGTCTGTAAAGTTCCATATGTGACTGAGTCGGTCGAGTTATGTTTGGATAGGTCAATCTAATTTTCAATTCTAAAATGTCCTTTTGTACCAACTTCTGTGTATTTTCGAGATCATCATATATAGATTTGTGGGGGTTTGGGACAGGTTGATCAGATTTTTCTCTACCTAACCTATTTTCCCTGTGATCTATATCAGGTAATATTGTGGCTATGCAAGGAGAAGCCATGACAACTCAAGCTGCACGGAGCACACCTTTCCATCTCCTGGTAGTTATGAGCGATCATGCAGCCAGCACCGGGGAGCTTTTCTTAGATGACGGGGTTGAAATGAATATGGGAGGCGAGAGTGAAAGATGGAGCTTGGTGAGCTTTTTAGCAGAATCAGGGACAAACAATGGCACAATCTCATCCCATGTTGTGCATAGTGGATATGCAATGAGCCAGAGATTGGTCTTGGATAAAATAACCATTCTAGGTCTCAAAAGAAGAGTTAAGGTAAAGGAATATACAGTACAGATGGGTGCTGGAGTAACAAAGAAAAACAAAGGGTTACGACTAAGATCGAGTTCCGACAACCAGGGGGGTTTTGTTGTCTCAGAAATTTCTGATCTAGGGATGCCCATAGGACAAGACTTCAGATTGGAGTTAGAGTATGAAGGAACAAAAGGATACAAGAAACCTACTTAAGTTCGCTGGATGTTTAAATAAAATAGAATACCATGTATTATGAATTGTGAATTTGTGATCACTGATCAGCAATGATATCAATAACCAATTCTAGCTGAAGATACAATCTACTAGTAATTAATGTGGCAAGTCGCTCAATTCCAACACTTTTTATATCTACAAAAAATAAAATGAGCAAATCAAGGCTAGAAATTATCCACAAATTCAAAAAGAAAAGGGATTTAGAAAGAAATATATATAGCTGGGAAGGACAAGATGAATAAGCTTCAAAAAAGAAAAGGACAAAAAGAATTATACTGTATTACAAGTATTTTTTTTATTTAGCCAGATTCCCAGGTAGTTAAATGGATAATATTATTATTTTTTTTCCTAGCTTATCCTTTTCTTCATTATTTTTTTTCTAATACAGCTCATCCTTACACACCTAGCTCAACTTGGGTCACTTGCCAGTGTCCACTATCAACCCACTCTAAGCATAATCAAATTTGAAAGGATGCAGTTTTGAGGTAGCTGCTACAGCCCTACAGGCGCCTATGTTGCACCAGCTTAAATTAAGCCACCAACACAAACTAGACAAAACCTTAACATATTGCCCTGAATGCAGCAACATTCTCCCGCCCTCCGCCAACCCACCCCCACCCAGGAGCCACGCCTGCCAGCGTTAACCTCAATATCCTTTATCCCCTCCCAATTCAAATTATCTAGCCATTTCATTTTCATAATATACATGTTTGTCCAAAAAAAACAATGCAATTATGCACTATATTGTGATTTTTGCATATTAATGTAAATAACTTTTTGATAGGTTCGTTTAACCTTAAGACACTAATATGAGAATAGATAATGTGGCAAACTAGTAAATTCATACAAGTACTCAAGAGTATTGGACTATTAAAGAATCAGTAAGAGAAGACATACTGGTATCCTTGCAGCAATATCTTATTAGCATAGGAGGAATTCAGCGCTTGTGCTGTTGTACATGCCCACAGACCCAAGGGATGGAATAAGTTGAAGGGAGCAGTGAAGCGCAAAGGCCAAAATCTCGTAAATTAGTCAAATATAAAGAACAAAACTTTGGTATCTACCCCTACCATTCTGACACTCATTACATAAGTTACAGAAAAACCATTAACAGCGTAGTGAAGCAAACTCTGAAACAAGCAGAAAGAAGAAACAGAATGCTGATATTCCTAAAACCGCATTTCCACACACATTTCCTGATTCTACCAACAATGCACTGCTACAAACATCAAAGAGTTTAGTACCGACCCAGCAAGATAAAATCATCATCATCAAGGACCTGGACATCTTTGTCACCAACAAAGTTCTCTCGCCCAATTTCCTTCACTATACGAACAAATTCAATTCTCTTTTCCAGCGGAAGAGGTACATAGGGAAGGCGGAATACTGGCCTTGCTACTCCAAGTTGAGCTAAAGCTGTATTCAAGCCAATAGGGTTCGGCTCCTGAAAAAGCCACTCGATTAAAGGCATAAGCTTGGCATTAAGTGATGAATTCTTCCCTTTGAACATTAGTTGCCCAATTAAGCCAGGAATTAAGTTACTAGTAACAGATACAACTCCAGTAGCCCCATATAACCACCGAGAATCATGGCACTGATCATCATTTCCACTCCAAACCACAATCTTATTATCTGTGTATTGCTTAATTCTTTCGTGACCTACACATTCTTTAACACCAGCAAAGTTAGTACTCTGTGCTAGAGAATGCATCACCTGAGGAGGAATATCTTGACTTGTTCTAGATGGTACGTTGTATACAATGGCTGGCCCCATAGAGAGCACACTTTCAAAATGAGCAATCATACCCTCATTGGAAGTCTTGCCATAGTAAGGATTGATGTGAAGTGCAGCGTGCATTCCAACAGCAAACCCCTGTTCAGTAGCATGTATTGCTTCTCGCGTTGAGTTGCTGCCAGTGTTCCCTATCACTTTGATTCTACTGCCAAAACAGTTGACAGTATGACCAATAAGCATAATGTGCTCGTCCCAGCTCATTAACTGCCCTTCACCGGTTGTACCACCAACAATAACAGCTTCAGCACCCCCATTGATCTGCATGTTCACTAATGCATCATAAGCCTCAAGATCAAATCTTCCATCTGGTAGATATGGGGTTTTAATGGCAGTAATGAGTCTCAAGGCCTTAATGTCATCCACATTTGTCCTGAAATTAAAACCAAACTTAACATTATAATACATCTACACTACAACAGCTATCCAAAAGTTTAATTGAAGTTCACAAGGGTAAAAAAGGAAGGAGTATGAAAATGCTGTAATTATAGTCATTTACTTCTTTAGATACAAAATGAGACAATAACCTCACAGCTTTTAAAAATACACATTGTTTCTCTTTCTTTTTCTTTTTATTAAAAGTAACATGGTCCTCATCATTCATCATCACATGCAGCACAGATTTAATAACATTGTCCTCATCATTCATCAGTACATGCAGCAAAGATTAAGTTTATGGTTTATCTTCATGTTTGTATCTCACTAAAATCCAGCCTCACTGAAATGTATATATCTAGCCCAAATCCTATCAAGTTCTGATTCTTTACCACATAACAAGAACATTATTAAGCATATACAAAAGTCAAATTCATTTGCAAAGTAAACTAAGCTGATACTGGGCATCCACTTAAGCGAGTAAATTAAGACAGGAGGAGACTAATGGGCATATAGGGCTAGAACAGTTGGTCATGCCAGAGTTCATTGGGGCAATTGCCTATTGAACTCAATAATACAGAACAGCAATTGGCTTTCCTGGTGTCCTATGATCTGAGGATAGCCAGCTCCTACTTCAGCAAATCGAAAGATCATCTTATTATCTATACGACAACAAGAGCTACATCGCAATAACCCGGAAAACATTTTTCTCAGGAGAAATGAATTACTCAACAGCAAGGATTGCACAGTTCCGTCTAACGAGTGCTAGCCAACTAATTACAAATATCTAGTCATTAATATGGTGGGCCAGAGTAGGATAAAAATTACTTAAAGCCTACTTTCGACTCTTCTTTTCTGTTTCAGCCCATCACTGCTTATCAAGCAGGTACAGAGTTTTTTTTTTTTTCCTCCTTTGAAAATCAATCCCCCATTATCTCAGCCAAAAACGATAAACTACTGTACAGCTAATTTGAATAACATCCAGGCCACATTGTCATCAGAAACAAGCTAGCTGGCAGTCTGGCACACTATTTACCATAATCAAACAACTTTAGGTAACGATTAAAATCTCCAATCAAATGAACATCAACAATCTCTCAAATTATATGCCCCTAGATTCTTAAAGTATGTTGCTTGGCAAAAAGCTATTAGTACTTTTGAAAAGATAGACAAGACAATACATCTTAATTGATTAAAACAAAAGCCCCATAAATTCTAACTTAGACCTTGCAACGATGCACAAGGACTGTTGTAAGATCATTATGTGTAAAACCAAATTTGCCCAGCATACTTGGGACATGTTCTGGGTGCACCAAAAGCTCCAAAACATTTCATACCTGACTGACTTCTTCAAAACAGAGGGAGGTATGTATTAGAGTTAGGTTGTGCCTTGCTGATAGACTCAATGAATCACATGCTTGAATAGAGATGTACATGTAATCAAAACTCAGAAATTTTTAAAAAAGGCTATCTGGCAAGACTTAGCAAGACATATCCCTTACAACTAAAAATGATATATTACCTGTTCTTAACTTCATAACTACGCATAGGGAGATGGAAATTAGCAATGGCAGCAGCTTGCGGGGACCTCCACCTAAAATACACTCTGCAAGGGAAAAAAGAAAAAAGAAAGGACAAACGGTTGGATGATGAACAAACATTTTATTACAAGCAGGGAAAAAAATCTAGAGAACAGAATCTTGGGCTCATAATCTCATATCATAAAAATACCAAGCATAAAATGGTAAGGTCCCAATCTACACACTATAAAGACCTAAACTTGGCATTCTTATTACCTTGGATTAATAAAGTTCCATGTTTCATGTATTCGACACATTTCAGTCAAGGTAAAAGAAATCTCTATTCCCAAACAAGCTAAAAAGCCCCTCACAATTTCCACAAAAAAAATTATAATTCCTGGAAACACATGGGATGTATAAATTGAAATCTACATTCCCGAAGTTTAGAGCTCAGAGATCACAATGGACTTATGGACCCATTCCTAGCACCAATGAGAAGTCTTGCCTGAGCTATAGGGGGAATCTTCAGGATATTTAGTAACCTCCAATGACAACTGCATTCGAAAAAGGACCATCTAAAATAAGCCACCAAAACAAAATCTCCCATACAAACCCATTATTGAAGGCTATAAATCATGCTCTTGACATGTTTCCATATCACTTGCTAAATGTCCCGTTGTCCGTCATCCTCATCTCCAATGGCCACCAAAAACCATAATCTTACCCAAAAAAAGTTGGGGAAAGTCCCTCATGCTCTCAATCTCCTAAAGGCCTAAGGTCCATATTGATCATTAACCACAAAACATGACACCTAACCCAAAAATGGGAAAGGGAACCCCAGTTTCAAGTTCATAAATCAAGGTGCCCAAGCTAATAGCAATCGAACTCCGACAGAAAGCCTAATGTAGTCTATCACCAGTCACCGGCATCTATCTATGATACGAAATAATCATTTCCAAGGACAACAATAGTTTTATAATTAAACGATAAACAAAAATTACTGACAAGAAAACAAACTCCTAAACCTCAAACAATAAACACTATATTCAACATATAAATATAAACATTATAGCAAAAAATCGAAATAATTTTAAAATGGTACCTGTTACAGGCATATGGAGAAGCAGAGCGAGGACGGCTGAAAGTAAAGGAATCTTTCAAGCACAATTTGTGACTCGTTAAAGTAGACATTTCAATACCAAATAGCTCAAATCCAAAAAAAATTACACTAAACCCTAACCCTGAAAATAAAAAATCGAGCAAAAATTAATCAATTCGGTACCAATAAATCAAATTTGAATTACAAATATCAAAATGGTGGCAATTTGATGAAATTGGGGTTTTGGAATATGAGAGAGATTGAGCTTGTTACCTAGATAAGGTGATGTTCTTCAGCAGTTTCTCGTCGATTTCAGTGCCCTAAATTTCCAAAATGGTGGCGTTTGTAAAGAAAATGTGGTTGGATGCTTCGAAGTTGGAAATGAGAGGGTTTTGTGGAAGGGACACTGAAACTGCAGTGATGCACCAGCAGAACTCAAGATGTGTGTCTAGGACCCTAAGGGGTCTTCGTGTGTGTATAATGCGTCCAAATGCAGCCTATGAGACGAATTGGCTCGTTAACTATTTGAGCTCGATTTTATGGATTGAGGAGTAAGTTCACTTCAGCTTAATTTCATTTCAGCTTTTTAATTTCCTTCTCTCATAAAATATTCATCTCATCTCAGTTCAATTTAATTCAATTTAGTTTATTTCAGCTCCAATCAGTTCAGTATATATGAACAGGTTTCACCCTTCGTTTTTAAATACTTCAATTTCTCCATGTGCGGAGTTTTAGTAGAAATTGAAGAAAGTTATAAAATATGGTGTACTTAACCATTTGAGCTCGGTTTTACGGGGTAAATATATCTCATTTTTAGAGCTTTTGGTAGCTTGAATTTGTAGAGTATTGACTTTAGAGTTTGCTTGCATTTGAGAAGATAATTAAAACACGAAAGATTTGGTTGTTTACCTTATTACTAGAAAAATAATCTCAAAATTTATAAATTTTAGAAAAAATAGATTATGTTAAGGTTTTATAAGGGCTACCAAAATTCAAATTACAATTGAACTATGGATATGAAATATGTTAAATTAAAGTTTGATGTTCAAACAAGAGGGCCACCTGACAAAAATTGTTAATAGATAGTGATATCTATAATTATTGAATTTTAGGGTAGTTAACATTTATTTTTAAAGTACATTAGTACAAATAAACTACTCCATATAATCAAAGCTCATACTAGCTCCATATATGAATAGTAAGAAAGTCAAATTATATTAATTATGGAATATGGAGAGTATTAACTTTTGACTCAAATGTTTACTAAATAAAAAAATCGGTTAACAATGTATAATAATTTGTTGTGTTAAACTCAATGTATATTTTCAATTTTTATATAATTTTTGTAACACATTACTGTGTGTGTGTACAGTGTACATATACTTCGTATATAGTCAAAGTTAGCTTGTGCACTAACATGTATCCTAAGTAAACTTTTTACAGTATTTAAGAGCTAAGGGAGTAAAAAAGTAATTAAGGATGAAAAGAGGTTTGGATAGCTAACTAGCCATCATGGAAGGAAGTGAAGGAGGAGGGGATATGTTAAATTTGAGTAAAGGTTCAACATCATAAACTCATAAAATCTCATTATATTATTTAAAGACTTTTTTATTATTTACTGGATACACAATAACAACACAACATTTTAATACACGTAAGACTTAAGACTTACGAGTAATAAAACACTTTAAACTCCCTAATAAGATTATATTCAAATGTTAATTTTTTACATAATTCTATCTTGAAATATCATTAAAATAATTGTATAATTATATAATTGTATCACATGATCTATGTGATAAAAGTGTATAACAATGATTTACTCTCTTATATTCCTAAAAGGATAGGCCAAAGAACTTCTTTATGGGCTTTGGGATCTTCATGAATAAAAGTGGGAAGGAATAATTGTTATGAGAAAAGAGAGGGCAAGTTATGTGCTATTGGTAGAAGTCTAGAATTTAACTTTTCTTGCAATCAGAATGCTTGTAATGGCAATTCTAAAGCATATTTCGTTTCTTTTTTATTACAGCTAAAAAGTCACATTAGAGTATCTACCTTTTCATAATTTTTTGTTTTTTCAGATTCTTACTTAAAATAACAAGCATGTAATAAAATCTTAGTTATTTTATGAACACTCTACCTAGATTCAAAAGGAAAACAGAGAATCAAAATGAAAAACAAAGTATTGGTCGTGTCTCATGCAACATCAACAGTTTAAAATACACTATGTAGATCAAGGATTGGAAAATTACCTTTCTTAACTTTGATGTACTAACGGGTTGCATTTAAAGAGAAAAACTAAAATCAGTTAAAAATAAGTTAAGAAAATATTAATATGTCGATAAGTTAAGATAGTTTAAATCAATTTTATTTAAGCCAAAAATGAAAATTTTACCATAATCGTTTGAAATATGACTATCATAATATTTTAATGATTATATAATTCATAATTGACATATTTTTTTCTTCAAATAATCAATTATATTACTTTATTAATGGTATTAAATAGTATTATCAACAAATTTTTGATCTATCGTTATAAAATAGCCACAATTAGTCTTATAATATCTACAATGTAATATAAATTTTGAAAATTTTAATCAAATCTAAAATAAAATGAACCGATCATATTATATATCAATTAAAACAATATGGCAGTCATTTTTCAAACAATTGCTGTAAAATCATCTAACAAAAAAACAAATGA
Organism: Chenopodium quinoa; assembly: GCF_001683475.1. NCBI lineage: Eukaryota > Viridiplantae > Streptophyta > Magnoliopsida > Caryophyllales > Amaranthaceae > Chenopodium > Chenopodium quinoa. The sequence goes on along the minus strand of NW_018742987.1, from coordinate 606,650 downwards.
ATAAAAGACAACATATAATATGATTTTTAATACTAAATTAAAGGTTGCAACTCTCTAGTAAGGATCAAACCACATAAAACTCGGTGGATGCAAATCATGGAATAATTATTATCTATCTTGATTTGTTCAAAATACTCCTATTGTTTTTTCTTTTTCCCTTTTCATATCAAAGTTGAGATTTATTTGGTTTCTAAATTAGTTTTTTTTTTTAAAAAAAAATAAAAAATTTATTTTATAACTATAATCATTGGTTTTATGGCGGTATTTAGTACTCCGTAGTCTACTCTTTAGGCCAACAATGCCTTTAATATACTATATTATAAAACCCATTAGAAAACTATAATATTACGCTTTCAAGAACACAATTTAACCCACAAAAGTTAAAAATATTTTGAATTATAATTTGATATTGTGATGCTTTATATCGAGACGAATTTAACAAAAACTCCAAAACCATTAAAAGAAGTTGATATACGCATTTTTCTTAACCATGTACAATTTGTGCTAAAAGAAGCTATTACGGAGAATTAGATTTGATTAAAGTATACAAGGTACACCAATCTTTTAAATATCATCTTTTTACATAGTTTTAAAGTACAACGTTAAAGTAATATTTTCGTTTTAAATCATATCGTAAAAAGTAAATTGTCCTAATAGTTAAGGGATGGAAGAAGTAATAATTACACTCAAATTAGGTCACATAATACTTTAATCAAACTTCTTATCTAATCGTGAGACATAAGACTTTCCTTATTTTTATACAAAACAAAGCAATTTCCTAAAATTAATTAGTTAATCCCCTCTAATTTCCTGGCAAAAACTTACAAAAGGCAGGTTTACAATATTATAAATACCCATAGTACCCTCTCTTTAATTTATCAATCCACAATTTTAAGTCAAGTCAATCGCCTCTCAAACTCTCTCTTTCTCTTTCTTTCTCTCTCCTCTCCTCTCAACCTTCCAGAGAGTTCCGAAGGTCGAAGACTATTCAACAATGGCGACGGATCTCGAGACCAAGGCTAAGGAAGCTTTCATCGACGACCACTTCGAATTAGCCGTCGAACTCTACTCTCAAGCCATTGATTTGAACCCTAATAACGCCGAACTTTTTGCCGACCGTGCTCAAGCCAACATCAAACTCTCTAACTTCACTGGTTTGCCTTTTCTCTCTCTTCGATTTCATCGTCTATACATGGCAGATTTGTTTTCAATTGTTTTGTTTGAATAATTTTATTTTTAAAAAATTATCAGTTAAGTGATACAGTATAGTGTTTACTGTTCATCGTATTGTTGCTGTATTTAAAAAGTTTTGATTTATAAAAATTTTGATGAATTTTGCTGGTTAATTGTTCAATTCTAGGGTTTTTAATTGGATTTTTGAATTTGTGGTCAACTTTTGTTGTAAAGTACTAATTCGTGAATTTTGATATTTATTTCTCGTTACAATGCTTAATTGTTCCCGTTTTCTTGTTAATTGTTGACTTATTTTAGTATGATCAAATTGACCTGTGTTTCTTGCTGATATCTTTCTTCAATTTTCAGAAACGAAAAATGTGGATTGTGTTATGTGATTCTTTTAGTTGACCGGGTTTGCTATTGAATATGATTGAATTCTTACTTACTACTACTATACTATAAAAGTACATATTGATTGCGATTTAATTAAACTTTGAGCCTATTTTTATGTATTGGAAATTAGTTAATTTTTATTAATTGATTAATTGGTTATTGTTTATATGTACAGAGGCTGTTGCTGATGCAAACAAAGCCATCCAGTTGGATTCTTCAATGGCTAAGGCTTACTTACGGAAAGGGTTCGTTCTCGATTTTCTTTTACTGAATTGCAACAGTTTTACCTTATTATCTCTTGTTTTCTATCTTCATTGTTATAGATGCTTATTAACTTTCCATGAAAACATATTTTGGGTCTTGTGTCATAAAGAGAGATTCAGCATGTACTTAAAGAAATTTGACGCGTTAGGGCATAGACATACTTTTTGTAGACCATATTGCGGCATAAAGAGATTAAGAGAGATATAGGATGTACGAGATGAGTTTTGATGTATTAGGGGTCGGGCTTTTTCAAAATTGTTTGACTGTTATGGCTCTATTGTGACAATGGTTTCTTGCTAGTACTGACAATTAGTTTCTGTGTATTATTCATTAGATTACTTAATATTATTTTCCTGAAAATTCTGTCTAATTTTTTTATGATATTGTGTTTTGATTCTCATGGTTTGATCTTATCTTCTCAGAACTGCGTGTATGAAGCTTGAGGAATATCAGACTGCCAAGACAGCCTTCCAAGCTGGGGCTGGCTTAGCTCCTGAAGATTCAAGATTTAAAATTTTTATCAAGGAATGTGATGAGTGTATTGCAGGTATAGCTAATATGTTTTGCATTTCTTATCTAGGTTCTGTAACAAAGCATTGCATTTCTGCTTAATCCAGCCCTACAATATTGACATTCCCGTTTATTCTGTTTCCCAAAAGCACATGTTTTCAATTGTGGGTATGAAGTATTTTGTTTATGTTTAACCCCCCCCCCCCCACCCTCCCCCGGTAAATTGTATTTACTATTCTTCAATTTTTTTTAATAATTCTCAATACCTCCCTTTGTGATTGTGCTGTTATTGATCATGAAAGTTGCTCAGCAAAATTGTTGAATTGCTTTTCTTGTTTTTTTTTTCCCTTTCAAATTTCTATCTTATACATCTTTATTCCACTCATGTTTTCTCCTTGATTACAAGTCTTGATAGTTCGTAAAAGTTTCCATGCATGGTGCTGCTGGCTTAGATATCATATTCTAACTTTGTAGAATGAGTAATTTTTTTAGAGCCAATTTACAAACCTCTATGTTATGTCTTGTGACTCTTGGGTGCTTCATGGCTACTTGCAGAAGAGAATGCCATTTTTTCAAAACCTTCAGTCGAAAATACTACCAATGCACAAGCAGCCAGTGCTCCTGCCGTTGATGGACATTCTAGTCCAACAACTGCATTGCCAGTATCAAAACCAAAATTCAGGTCCTTCTTGGTTCCTTAAGCTTTCTTTTTCAAGATTTATATATTTATTTATTCATTTTTAATTTTTCTTCCTTCCAATTGACTATTCTTTTGGACGTTAGAGAGTAATTTGGTTGTCCTTATGAACTGCATGTTACAGGCATGAATTCTATCAGAAGCCTGAGGAAGTAGTAGTAACTGTTTTTGCAAAGGGTATACCAGCCAAAGATGTTGCCGTTGACTTTGGTGAACAAATTGTGAGTCTTTCTGTATTCAATTGAAACATAGTAATTCTTTGGGGGTGTTTATATGAGACTTTTACAATATTCATTTGCATTTCAGCTGAGTGTTACCATTGATCTTCCTGGTGAAGAACCATATCATCTTCAACCTCGCTTATTTGGAAAGGTAAATCACATACTTTGAAGCTATCTTCTTATTTCTCTTTGTGATTTTGATGCTGCCTTAAATCAGAGAATATGAGGTTCTGGAAAGTTATTGGCCAAGGACGATTTAAATCTTCTAGAATTATGGCTGTGATGAAAGATGGAAACAAATGCTTTTCTTTTGAGCAATTGTATCTTAAGCAATGTGCTTATTGAAATATTGTAACTGGGGTTGTATTGCATGTTGTATCCTGGCAGATAATTCCCGCCAAATGCAGATATGATGTCTTGTCCACAAAAATTGAAATCCGTCTTGCAAAAGCTGAACCAATTCAATGGACGTCTTTGGAATATGTCAAGGATGTTGTTGTTCCCCAAAAGATAAACATTTCAACTCGTAAGTGGATAGTGTTGCTTATCAGATTTTTGGCAGCTATCTAGATTCTAGAATATTGTTGTTTTGTTCCTGTATCATATTTCTGTCAATGGTTGAATTGATTAGTAGTCAAACTTTGCCTGGATCCAGCCTTTTGTGTCAATTGTGCTGTGGATGAACCTCTTCTCAAGTCCATTATAATGTTAGGAGCATTTCTGTAGAATGCTGAAAGTGCTGCTGTCTTACTCCCCCGTGTTTTTCTGGGGTGAGGATTGAAATGGAGATTAAAGTGAGGTTTACTAGAAATTATTCCGGACTGTGATTAAGTTATGCGCTAATATCAAATTTGAATGAATGTTATTTATACTATCTGAAGAGTAGAAAGGAAATGCTCTCTGCTTGCCATAGTACTCTATTTAACTTGCTGATCTAAGAAAATATGTTTTGCGTTTGCTAATAGTAGTTTGTGTACAAGTAACTGAACTCTAATTATGTTAATTTATGAAATATTGCAGCTGCACAGAGGCCATCTTACCCATCCTCAAAACACAGGGGAGTGGACTGGGACAAGTTGGAAGCTCAGGTGAAGAAAGAGGTACGTTTTCATAGTTCATACTTAATGTTGGATTATCCTAATGAACATCTGCTTTTGTACGGCCACCTATGCTCTTTGTGAAGGATTTCTACAGATAAATAGGAAAAAAGAATGAGAAATTGGGACCTTTTTACTCTTTCGTTTTGCATGTGCTCTCTCTCTTTTTTTAATTATTTTGTGAAGGTGTGGATTGAAACATAAACTGGGGAAATAAATAGAGTTCCATTCGAATCCACCTGTATTCATGTTCTCTACTCGTATGAATAGCTACCCGGCTGTGCGTTATCTGGTGTGTTATTTATTTTCTTTGTCTGTTCTGTTGCCTCACAAAAACTAAACCAAATGTACCCTTATTAAGAGAGATATACTTGTGGATGCCAACTAGTTTAGTGGCTCTCTCTACATTCCAATATATATATATATATATATATATATATATATATATATATATATATATATATATATATATATATATATATACTTTCTTGAATTGTCACTTAGTAGAAGCTGGGTCTCATCTTGCAGGAGAAGGATGAAAAATTGGATGGTGATGCAGCTTTGAACAAATTTTTCCAGGACATATATCGAGATGCTGATGAGGACACTAGAAGAGCTATGCAGAAATCCTTTGTAAGACTTTGAACTTCTATAAATATTGATTCCGATCTGTTGAGTGACGTGGTTTGCTTCTGCAAATGGATTCTATAGTTTCTGGAAAATTGATTGCTTGTTCTATCATTCACAGGTGGAGTCAAATGGAACAGTGCTGTCAACAAACTGGAAGGATGTGGGCGCAAAGAAGGTTGATGGAACCCCTCCTGATGGCATGGAGATGAAGAAATGGGAATACTAAGTCTTTCTATCTTACATTTAATCTTGTGCAGTTTTTTGGCCTGCTATAGTCTTTTATTTTTCCAGACTACATGTTGGGTGGCTAATCGTACTCATTGAAGTCGAGGTCTCTTGATTTTGTTTTGTTGTCTCAGTTAAAAGCTATTATTGAGCTTCAAAACCTTTAGTCTGTTATTTTGTGAAATAGCTGAGGATAATCTTTATATTTCAAAGATGCTTAGTCTAGAAAATGGTTATCTTTAATTGTCAGCAAGTTAAAGTTATATTCTCTCTAAATTCTCAACATAGCGTTAAGTATTAAGGTTTGCCATTTCCTTTAAACGGTCATTGTTTTTATAAACAACTAAATTTATTGTGGAAATAATATTGTGTCCTTCATTCATAACTTATGTTTTTTGGAAGGGAATGAACGTGGTTTATAATTAGTCATAAACATCTACAATAGTACAATGATATATTGATTTAAAAACCATATACCAGTAGTATTTAGGGAAAGTATAACTTTTAACAATCAAAAGAAATGCTTCGTATAACTTTTCCAATTTGTTTACTTTCTACTTGTTTACACTTGCTCAATGGTTAGTCAAGAATTAGTAGCACTGTAGTCACTGTTGTTTTACCTTAAGATGGAACATGACAGAAAATTATCATAATTATTTTTATGTTTTTTATTCTTTCGATCTAATAATGCCATAATAACTTATGCATTGAAATTGTCTTAAACATACTAAAAAGAGAAAAAAAAATTAAGATAAGTTGTATCTCACTAATTTTGCAAGGTGTTGTTCTTTGATTCTATCATTATTGTAATTATTCCCTTTATAAAACAATCAATTTCTTGTTTTAATCACACATTTCATTTCATCTTCCCAAAACAGAACCTCAAATTCCTCTGTTTTTTTTTTAATAATGGAGAAAATAGTACTTTATCCATCACCAGGAATCGGCCATTTAATCTCCATGGTTGAGCTTGGAAAACTCCTTTTATCTCACTCATCTTCTATCTCTTCCATTACCATTCTCATTGCAACTTCCCCTTCTTAACTGGCTCATATTCATCATACATTTCCTCTGTTTCAAATTCGTTCCCTTCTATCACCTTCCTTTCTCTTCCTTATGTTCCTCTTCTCCTAGGTGAACCTTCAAATTACGAAGACTTTGAACATATCTTGTATGAAGCTCTTCGTAGTAATAACCACAATGTCCAGCAATTCCTTGAATTGATATCTGTATCCTCCCCTGTTTCAGCCTTCATTCTTGACTTCTTTTGTTACCCTGCTGTTGAAGTTTCTCAATCACTTAAAATACCCACTTACTTTTTCTTTACTTCGAGTGCTTCTACTCTAGCGTTCTTTCTTAACTTCCCGGAGTTCGACAAAATTGCCACTGATTCTTACGGGAGTCTTAAGGCTTCGACTTCTTTTGAGATTCCTGGGTTGTTCTCTGTTCCTGCTAGTCATATGATCGAGCCTATGCTTGATCGAGGTGTGAGCTACTATGAGTTTATTAATTTGGCTGAAACTATGCCCAAGTCTGATGGGATTATCATTAATACTTTCGAATCATTAGAAGTTAAAGCTGTTAAGGGTTTGAAACAGGGGACTTGTCTTCCTGGTACTCAAATTCCTCCTGTTTATTGTATTGGGCCTTTGTTTGCTAATCGTGATGGCGGTGTGGAGAACAATGGTGAAGAGAGACATGAGTGTCTGAAATGGCTCGATTCACAACCTAGTCGGAGTGTGGTGTACTTGGGGTTTGGGAGTAGAGGTGTGTTTTCTAAGGAGCAAATATGGGAGATAACTTTTGGGTTAGAGAGGAGTGGGGTGAGATTTCTGTGGACTGTTCGGGCCCCTCCTGGTAATGAGAAGGGTGCTAAGTTTACTCCGCCACCGGATCCGGATTTGGACTCAATCCTCCCGGAAGGGTTTTTGGAACGTACTAAAAATAGGGGTCATGTAGCTAAGTCGTGGGTCCCACAGATTGCGGTGTTGGGTCATGAATCTGTGGGTGGGTTTGTGAGTCATTGTGGGTGGAACTCGACTTTAGAGGCGGTGAATGCTGGGGTGCCTATGGTGGTGTGGTCTCTTTATGCCGAGCAAAGATTTATTAAGATTTTGATTGTGGAGGAGATAGGGATTGCATTACCGATGGATGAAAATGAAGATTGGTTTGTGAGCTCAAGTGAGAGGTTGAGAAGCGAGTCAAGCAAATTTTGGGATCGGAGGAAGGGGATGTAGTAAGGAAACGTATGCTCGAATTGAGAAATAAGGCTAAGGTCGCACTAAATGAAGGAGAATCGTCAGAGGTTGCATTAACTGCATTAATAGAATCATGGAAGCATTGAAGATAGTACTGTATTAATGTGTAATGTAAGAAGCTGTGCCAGCATTTAAATTAATAGTCTTTAGTGTTTGTTTAGACAATCATTTGTGCATAGGAAGTTATCTTATGAACTTTGATTTCTGAAGTTAACACACTTTTTTAAAAAAAAAAAAAAAAAAAAAAAAAAAAAATCAAAAACCTGTTCTCACTAATTTTACAAAGTGCCTAGTTTAACTCTAGCATAATCCTTACTACGGAGTATGTAACAAGTACTTAATAACACTCTAGATGCTGGACAAGTAAGGTACTTAAAATTTAAAATTACTACTGTACTTGGTTTATTAGTAATTGTTCCATTTTAACTTTACACATATTTCAATACAAAACCTTATATACAAGGATCTATAACTTCAAAAATTATATATTTGAAAAATTTATATCAAGACGCATTTAACGAGATCCAACGTAGTTACGTAGCTATGATTTTCATTAATAGTAAATAATGGCCAAAGTGAGGTGTGTGAGTAAGGTTAAAAGTCAAATAAATCAATTAAAAAAATGAGGATGTAGGCTTGATGTTTCTGTTAATTATTATAAGAGCTATTAGTATTAATCTTTAGATCAAAAGTTAACATTATTTTAACACCTTATAATGATACAACTAATTGTCTCCGTTACAGGTTATGTGCAACGATTAGACATTTTTCCTCTCTGTTTTATGTCAAATCGTTGCACATAACCTTTACGGAGGTAGTATATTAAATGTAGTTTGGTATATATCTAACGTCAAATTAGTGAGTCACATGTATGTTAAATTTAACTAGTCCGTTTCATTTATTTGGTAGTAAGAGGAAGTAGTTTAATAGTGACTGGTGAATTTAAAATTGGGAAAGTAGTTGTATGTTGGCCACGATTTCATTGTAATGGTCATGGATTACATCACCATCTTAACTACTGAAATCTCAAAGATTTTCACTAAGATTTTCTTGTACACCTTCTCCAATCTCCATTTATTTAAGTTCAATTCACAAAAAAACGTGAGCCACGAGTTCACGATTTGGTTCAGATAATAACATGCTTTTTTTTTTTTTTTTTTGAAAAGCAGATAATAACATGCTTAAATTACAGTCAATTGTGTAGTTTTCTTGTTTTCATTCATCTTCTAAAAAAAACAAAACTTCAAATTCCTCTGTTTTTCCAACAATGGAGAAAATAGTACTTTACCCATCACCAGGAATCGGCCATTTAATCTCCATGGTCGAGCTCGGAAAACTTCTATTATCTCACTCTTCTTCTATCTCCATTACTATTCTCATTGCAAACTTCCCTTCAGTTAGTAGTTCATATTCATCCTACATCTCCTCTGTTTCGGCTTCTTTTCCTTCAATCAACTTCCTTTCTCTGCCTTCAGTTTCTCTACTACTTGGTGATCCAATAAATTACGAAAATTTTGAACATATTCTTTATGAATTTCTTCAGAGTAATAGCAACAACGTCAAACAATCCCTTGAATCGATTTCTGTCTCTTCCCCTGTTTCAGCCTTCATTATTGACTTTTTTTGTTACTCTGCTGTTGAAGTGTCTCAATCACTTAAAATACCCACTTACTTTTTCTTCACTTCTGGTGCTTCTGCTCTAGCTTTCTTTCTTAATTTCCCGGTCTTCGATAAAATTGCCACTGATTCTTACAGGAATCTTATGGATTCGGCTTCGTTTGAGATTCCTGGATTGTTCTCTGTTCCTGCTAGTCATATGCTCGAGCCTATGCTTGATCGAGGTGTGAGTTATCATGAGTTTGTTAAAATGGCTGAAACCATGCCCAAGTCCGATGGGATTATCGTTAATACATTCGAGTCGTTGGAGGTTAAAGCTGTAAAGGGTTTGAAACAGGGGACTTGTCTTCCTGATACACAAATTCCTCCTGTTTATTGTATTGGGCCTTTGTTTGCTAACCGTGGCGGCGGTGCGGAGAATAATAGTGAAGAGAGGCATGAATGTCTGAAGTGGCTTGATTCGCAACCTAGTAAAAGTGTGGTATACTTGGGGTTTGGGAGTAGAGGTATGTTTTCTAAGGAACAAATTTTGGAGATAGCTTTAGGGTTAGAAACGAGTGGGGTGAGGTTTTTGTGGACGGTTCGGGCCCCTCCTAGTGAAGAGAAGGGTGCCAATTTGTCTCAGCCACCGGATCCGGATCTAGATTCGATTCTTCCAGAAGGATTTTTGGATCGGACTAAAGATAGGGGTCATGTAGCTAAGTCGTGGGTCCCACAGATTGCGGTGTTGGGTCATGAGTCAGTGGGTGGGTTTGTGAGTCATTGTGGGTGGAACTCGACTTTTAGAGGCAGTGGATGCTGGGGTGCCTATGGTGGCGTGGCCTCTTTACGTCGAGCAAAGGTTTAATAAGATTCTAATTGTGGAGGAGATAGGGATTGCATTACCAATGGATGAAAATGAAGATTGGTTTGTGAGTTCGAGTGAGATTGAGAAGCGAGTCAAGCAAATTTTAGGCTCGGAAGGAGATGTTGTAAGAAAACAAATGCTCGAAATGAGGGAGAAGGGTAAGATTGCTCTCAATGAAGGACAGTCGTCTAATGTTGCATTAACTGCATTAATGGAATCATGGATACATTGAAGAATGAAGATTGTGCAATGTTATGTAAGTTGCTATGCTGACAATACAATTTCTAGGCTTTACTCGTGTTGAATCTTTAATAAGCTTGAATCTTTAATAAGCTTAATTACTTGTGCAATTGTTCTTAAATTCTTAATTTGTTTGAAATTATGGAGTGGTCTACTGATCTTGGATGTTGCCTATATTGGAGGCTATTTTTGAGTTTTTATTATCTTTTATTTATAATGATAAAAAAAATGACTTATCACATAATTGAGTACACCAAATGCGACTTGTGAATTATATTGCGGTTTTTGGGCAATAATTGAGTAGAAGTGTGGTGTTCGGGGCCTGCTTTGCCAAAAAATTGAAAGGTACAGGACTACAGGATTGCCAAAACATGTTTAACATTAGCAAAAGTGAAAATCTACAACTACATACTCCCTTGGTAATGGGTAGAGGGTCTGTTTTTATGGTCTTACCCTAGGGCCTGAGTATGTGATGAACCGATGACTATTAAAGTGCGACAAAATATAGAGATATTAAGGTTTGTCGTTTCTCTAAAAGATCAATGGTTTTGTAAGCCACGAAAGTCATTGCAGAATAATACTCCCTTCGTTTTTTTTATATGCATCACTTTCGTTTTATGGGTGTTTTTTTTATATACATCACTTTTATATTTGGTAAAATTATACTATATTTTATTATTTCTCTCTCTTACTTTAAACCCCACTCAAATTATTTTATCATTTCTCTCTCTTCTATGTCCCCACTTAAATAATAAAATATCTATTCTCTTATATACTTTTTCTTTCATGGTTCCCATCATACTTTTATTATAATTATTTATTCATCCACTCACAATATTATATTTATCTCCTAAAACTATGTGCATTCCCAAATGATGCATATAAAAAAACGAACGGAGTATAATTCTATAAAAGACGAAGATAAGAAAAAATAAATATTAGAAAGCCCTTCTTACGAGGGGAAATTCCTAATGTAATTCCTTATAAATTACTCGTATAAACTTATCCTAAAAACAAGAGGGTAAAGAATGAGTCGGAACTTTTAAAAATGTAAGTATTTCATACCTGTATTTCAGAATAATGGACTTGTTTAATGTATAATAACTGTACAACTGTACAAGATCTAATGGAGCCACAGTTGGGGCCTTGGGGGCGGCTTTGTAAATTTGTTCACTTCCAAAACTTAATTACTTGTATGTTATTGTATCTTTGGCCTCATTTGTTTTACATGGGAATATATTCTCAGTAAGAAGTTACTTTTCATGGAAATACTTTCTTTAATGAAATTCGTTAAATCGTTATATTTTCCCGTTCTCCAAAATTCCAAATATTGCAACATGGGGATGGACATTTTTTTTTTCTTTTTTTTTTAAGTCGGACATGTATTTTAAGAATAGGAGAGATTGAGGGGATTAAATATAGGGACCATGTGATGAGGAGCAGACCTGTTTTTGAGATATTGGTGGCCTGGGGCGAATATATGATATGAGGCCCTAATTAATAAGGTTTTTTTTTTTTTTTTTTGGTGATCACGAGAGGCAATCCCCAAAGAAAATTACTCGTATTTTATTTGCACAAAAAAAAATTACTCGTATTTTATAATTTCATTTTTTTAATTTTTTTTTTTTTTTGTTGAAGAAAAAAGACTAGCCACTTCAATTTTAACTCCAAAATTCTAATATCAAATCTGAAAAATAAAAGATACAAAGTACTCTGTAGTATCATTTGTTTTATTTATAAGAGCAAATAATAAGAAGTCATTGTTCCATACTTCTATTCATCATTTTATTCCACGCCAAAGAAAAAGAAAACAAACTAAATGAAACAAATTGTTGTTGCTTATTTTATTTTTCTTGATTAAATTCAATTTGTCGAATAAAAACCTTACAAAATTAAATTAAAATCATCAAACACAAATTATACGGAGTATTAATTATGTTTTTGACAAATTATATTAACTATATAAAAAAGACAAGAGATAAAGTTTTAAAATGAACAAATTGATAAATTGAACATGAAACTTGAACTATTAGAAAATATAACATAATTTGAATTGATGAGAGAGTGACGATAGAAAGTCGAAGCCAAACAGAATTGATATTGCCCAGCATTGAAAATTTAAGAGATACTCATAGTTAATTAGCATATTTATTAAGGACTACTTTGACTTTGGGTAGGTTTTTGGAAAAACTAATTTAAAGAGATACTACGAGTACTATATTACTCCAGAAATTAAATTTTTAAAATATTCAATAAATTTAAAATATAGAAAACTAAATGATGTATTTAATGACTTTAATCTACTTTGAAAACTGTTGAGAATTACTCAAACATGGAGTACTTTTATATATATATATATATATATATATATATATATATATATATATATATATATTTGGGGTCTTGATTATAACTAAATTAAGCTTTAATACCCGCCCTGGACCTGCTACGGGGCTGATGAGGAGAAAGAAAGAGAAAACATGTGCATATATGAAAATGTTGCAATGTTAGTGAAACATAAAAGCGATAGTATGTGAGAAAGAGTAGTTTTTGTTAATAATTTAAGAGCATGCTTAGTAAGAATGTGTTTGCCTTGAAAACAAATTCAATTAAATAATTATTGTTGCTAAGTATTTGGTTAGACGGTTTAATGCTTTCCACTATTTGTTACCTATCTAAAACTTATGGTAACATTCAAGATCAAACTAGTGTATTGTTATGTGTGTTAAGTTTCAACGATCAATTATTTACCTATAAATGATGTATATTTTTTACACTTAACATCTAATCATATACATTTCCTTAAGGGAAAAAAATATCATATACATATAAGCTCAAGCTAGTACACCTTTTGTCCCTAAATTAAAAGTATATTTCTTTTTATAATGTGAGTAATAAAATTACTAGAAAAAAAGCTTTATATTAAGGGACAGACAGAGTAGTACATTAGCAATGTGCACTAAATTTTGGCAATCAATGATTGCAGGACAAAGAGAATAATCTTATAAGAATTTGATTTGTCAATCTAAAAATATCAAAGCAATTGTATGATGATTGGCCGCGATTTCATTGTAAGAGTCCTGGATTATCACATCTTGACTACTACAATTTCTAGGGGTGTTAAATATCGCCGTCCAAATTTATCATCACCGCCATCATTTCAAGTAAATTACAATCTTGCCTTTACTATTTTTTTTCCCATTTTCATTTTGTAACATTAGTCCATCAACCACAACCGTATCAACCACCACCTTCTACACTGCACATCCACAACGACGACAAAAGTCGACGAGAAAGGGATAGTGATCGAGGTGGCTTGATGAAAAAAGAATCAAGGATCAATCGGAGCTCCACGGTAACCGGTTTTGGGCTCCAGTTACCATGGTCAACCGGAGGTCAAAACTGGTTACCGTCCACGGTACCCGGAGGCCAAAATCGGTTACCATGGACGGTAATCGGAGCCTAATTCAAAATTTGCTCAATTTTCTTTAAAAAAATTAATATGGTGTGGCCGGTAACCGGAGGTGAAAACCGGTCGCCCACCACCGGTAACCGGAGGTGAAAACTGATTACCGGCGCGGTCAACCGGATTTGGTCGCCGGTTACCGGTGTTGGCAACCGGTTACCACCCACTTATTTCATAAAAAAAAAAAAAAAACTAATCGGAAACTACTTACCTTCTTTCTGCCGTAGCTGTCGCCGTCGCCGATGTCTAAGTCTGTGCCGCCTCCACCGCTTGAGATCGCGCCACCGCCACTGCATGAGCTCTCCGCCAATTTCTTCCCGGTAAACCCCAAATATGTGGTTGTGTGGTAAAAAAGGTAAGTGGTTGGTGTTTGAGGAGAGAGAAAAAAAAAAGGGTCAAAGATGGGTTTGGGTTTAGTAAGGGCAAAATTGTCAGTTTGCTCGAATGATGATGGTGGCGATAAATTTAAACGGGGGTATTTAGCATTCCACTTTCTAAGATATCACTAGCATTTTCTCTCAACATCTTATCCATTAATCAACTTCAATTTACTAAAATAAAATGTCAACCACGAGTCCACATTTCCACAACCCTTGGACAATCACACATTTGCTTCAGAGAGTAGTATAAATTCACTTAGTTTTCTTATTTCTATTCTCACATTTCATCTTCTTTAAAAAAAAAAAAAACCCCAAAGATCAAACTCCTAAAACAATGGAGAAAATAGTACTTTACCCATCACCAGGAATCGGCCATTTAATCTCCATGGTTGAGCTCGGAAAACTTCTATTATCTAACTCTTCTTCTATCTCCTCCATTACCATTCTCATTGTTAACTTCCCCTTCTTAACTGGCTCATATTCATCTTACATTTCCTCTGTTTCCGCTTCGTTCCCTTCGATCACCTTCCTTTCTCTGCCTTCTGTTCCCCTACTACTTGGTGATCCATCAAATTACGAAGATTTTGAACAAATTATCTTCGAATTTCTTCGTAGTAATAGCAACAATGTCAAGCAATCTCTTGAATCAATTTCTATCTCTTCCCCTGTTTCAGCCTTCATTCTTGACTTCTTTTGTTACCCTGCTCTTGAAGTTTCTCTATCACTTAAAATACCCACTTACTATTTCTACACTTCTGGAGCTTCTGCTCTAGCATTATGTCTGAACTTACCGGTTTTCGACAAAATAGCCACTGATTCTTACAGGAATCTTAAGACTTCTTTTGAGATTCCAGGGTTGTTTTCTGTTCCTGCTGATCATATGCTCGAGCCTATGCTTGATCGAGGTGTGAGTTATTATGAGTTTGTTAAAGTTGCTGAAACTATGCTTAAGTCTGATGGGATTATTGTTAATAGCTTCGAGTCATTAGAGGTTAAAGCTGTTAAAGGTTTGAAACAGGGGACTTGTCTTCCTGGTACACAAATTCCTCCTGTTTATTGTATTGGGCCTTTGTTTGCTAATCGTGGCGGCGGTGCAGAGAACAGTGGTGAAGAGAGGCATGAATGTCTGAAGTGGCTTGATTCGCAACCTAGTAAAAGTGTTGTGTACTTGGGGTTTGGGAGTAGAGGTGTGTTTTCTAAGGAGCAAATATTGGAGATAGCTTTTGGTTTAGAAAGGAGTGGGGTGAGATTTTTGTGGACCGTTAGGGCTCCTCCTAGTGAAGAAAAGGGTGCCAAGTTCTCTGACCCACCGGATCCGGATCTAGACTTGATCCTTCCAGTAGGGTTTTTGGATCGGACCAAAGATAGGGGTCATGTAGCTAAGTCGTGGGTCCCGCAAATTGCGATTTTGGGTCATGAATCGGTGGGTGGGTTTTTTAGTCATTGTGGGTGGAACTCGACTTTAGAGGCAGTAGATGCTGGGGCGCCTATGGTGGCATGGCCTCTTTATGCCGAGCAAAGGTTTAATAAGATTTTGATTGTGGAGGAGATAGGGATTGCTTTACCGATGGATGAAAATGAAGATTGGTTTGTGAGTTCGAGTGAGATTGAGAAGCGAGTTAAGCAAATTTTAGGCTCGGAAGGAGATGTTGTAAGAAAACAAATGCTCGAAATGAGGGAGAAGGGTAAGATTGCTCTCAATGAAGGACAATCGTCTAATGTTGCATTAACTACGTTAATGGAATCATGGGTACATTGAAGATTGTACAATGTTATGTCTTATGTAAGTTGCTATGCTGACATTACAATTTCTAGGCTTTACTTCTGTTGAATCTCTAATAAGCTTAATTACTTGTGCAATTGTTCTGGAATTCTCAAATTGTTAGAAATAATGGAGTGATCTTGGATGTTGCCAATATTGGAATTCTCTCCCTTCTCTTCCTTCAATCTCTTTCATTCCTTTCCCTTTTCCTTCCATTCAAACACATTTGTAAATGTTTGACCGCTAAGATAGTTACTGAAAGATTTTATTAGTAAAAATCATATAGGGTCTGTTCGACCTATTCACCTTATTTTCGTTTAGATTTAATAATAATTACAGTTAAGTTTTAATAAGATAAATTCAAAAAAAAAAGGGGGGGGGGGAATAAAAAAAAGGAGAAAATAATCTGATTTAAAAGGGTATAAAAAAGGAGAAAATAATCTGATTTAAACTACTTTTGTTTTAGTTTATTAGCAACATTTATCATAAATGAATACTACTTATAAATTATTTGCAACAAATAAAGAGTATTAGTCCTTCCTTTTTTACATGTCATTTCTTTCTAATTCTTGCATTTCATCACATATAACTTTATTTTTCTTTCTACATTATCATTTATAAACAAATTTACCTAAATATGGGTGAATATCACATTGTTGTAAATAATTGAAACATATGTAGTACGTTAAACAATTGGTTGAAATATTAATGTAGTTGATGGTCGAAATTTAAATGTAGTTGTAAATATAAATGTAGTTGTGTACTTCGGGTATAGTATGGTTTATTTAAAACTTATTTATAATTTTGCATTGGTATAAAACTTATTTACGAAATTGTTGTCCACATAGGCTCAGATAACTTTGTTATTTTCTTTACAAAAATTCAGCTCAAAGCTGCTACATGAGGTAGAGGTACAGTTTTTGTACTAAAACTAAACTTATGTACTAAAACTGCTACTTTAGTCAATGCTTATACTCAAAAGCAACCAAAGCAAAATCCATCAATCTTGTATACGAAACCAAACAACACAGAATTTAATTTCCAAAGAAAATTGAGTTTATTATATTGATTTTGACATTATGTGACAATAGCTTAATTAAATTTAACAACTAATTGAATTAAGAAGAAAAAAATAGGGCTAAATACCTTATTAATTTGGGGGTAATTAAGTATCAAAGAACCATTATGTTCATCAATTGGTGGTGGCTACGCTAGATGGGTTGGCCGCTGGTGTGCAGGAGGATGCAAAGTGGATGATGATCTGCGACGTGATGTGCATGGTGGTCTAGTGGAAATAGAGAGGGTTGTTGTGGTGTGTATGCCAGTATGTGTGTGTGTGTTTTTTTAAATGTATTTGCAATAGAGCAGCTTGTTATGTAGAGTATTACGGAAAACCGCTATCTGAAGTAGCAATTTGTCTTTAATAATAATTAAATTCACCCAAACGTATTTCTGAGCCTATGTGGATAGCAATTTTGTAAAAAAGTTTAGTATTGACGCAAAATGGTGAATAAGTTTCAAATGAACCATATTTTGGTAAATCATCCGAGTTTGAAAGTACATGTTATAATTTCAGAGAAATTGTGAAAAATTGAAAGAAAAACAAGAGAAAAAATGAGGAAAATTTTATTATGATGTAGATGATGTTATTACATGCCAAATAAGAGTATTTATACATCACCATATAATCTAGTAGCTTCAGTAAGAAGATACATAAAATAAAAATATCTAACTTTAAATATCTATAACTAACTATCCTGAAATTCAGGAAGGTTTTTATAACAGAATCTAGGTAGCTGAGCTGGATTCTGCTGACTGCGCACTCCTTGCTGAGTTGACAGTCGAACCAATACCTTTAATAAGAGGTGTGTTTTATAAGGAGCAATTTGAGCAAATATTGGAGATAGCTTTTGGGGTTAGAGAGGAGTGGGGTGAGATTTGTTAAATTTCGAAACAATATAAAATGGGTCTGGGCAACCCAAACAAGGAGGAGGAAAGTTTGGTCCACAAATAAGGTTTTGGAGCTTCCATACTAAAACCAATTGGCAATAGTATGAGGTACTCCTCTACCTTATAAAGTGAAACCATCTCTCCTCTTTCTCTAATGTGAGACACTCATAAGTGGGCTACAATGGGCTTAAACAAGATTTTTGTATGTGCACTTGTGCAGTGTTCAGTGTTCAGGCCCCTCATATTGAAGAGAAGTGTTCCAAGTTCTCTAAGCCACCAGATTCAAAGGACTCAAACCTTCCAAAAAAAATATTGGATCAACTAAGGATAGGGGTTATGTAGCTAATTATAAGTTGTAGGTCCCACAGACTGCAGTGTTGGGTCATGAATCGGTGGGTGTGCAAGTCATTGTGGGTGGAACTCGACTTTAGAGCCATTGGATGCTGGAGTGTCTATGGTGGCGTGGCCTCTTTATGCCGAGCAAAGTTTTATTAAGATTTACAATTCGGAAGAGATAGTGTTCCTGCTTGATTCTAATTCCGTGAATGTCTGAGGGCTAGTAATGGTTTACCGTCCAATTGCTCACCTACACAGCAATACAGATTAGCTAACCCGGGGGTTATCCGGGAATAACCACTCCGATGCTAAAGTTAGTACCTTTGTGAGAAGAAAGTGAAAGAAGAGAGAGAAAATGTTTTAGAGAGAGAGAGAGATTCCACCTCTGAAATGAGAATTTGTTTAGGTATTTATAAGAACGCAACCAAGCAGGTGCCACCTATACAGATAGGTGGCACACCGACCTTGGTACTAGCAGGTGCTTACGCGGCACTAAGCAGCCCTCCGCGTGTCAGTGGGACATGCCACGTTCCGAGAAGCAGCTCTCCACGTGGTAGAGACTAATGCCGGTAAGGACATGAATTATTCAATAATTAACCATTTCTTTAAACTGCAAGGCACTCTTTTACCGGCATGTTATGATACTACCGGTATATCCCGTACAACTAGCCCCCCAAGTGAGGACGTTAGTAAAACTGACGTGCTCACTTGTGATGGAACATGGTGGTGGTATGTACAAAGCAGCATACAAGCATGCTTAGAAAACAAACAGAAAATCTACAATTTGCCCCCCAAGCGAGCAAATTGACGGTAGTAATTTAAATAAATCAACAAGAAAAAATCTACGATTTGCCCCCAAGTGAGCAAATTGACGGTAGTAATTTTGGTCAATAAAGCATGGAAAAAATGCCAACATGGTTATTGTGAATTAAATATGAAACCGAAAATAGGAGGTAAAACGATTTGTTGTTTATTTAAAAATTTATCCCCCAGGATTTGGCGAGAAAATGTAATAAGGTAATGGGGCACGTGTCAGTCATCAAAGCAGGTTAATTTTGAAAAGGTGTTTATCACAGTCGTTGGATGGCATGCAGTAAATGTCACATCAACCGCTTCATTTGGACAGTATAAATAGCTTCTTTTGCACTTTGACCCTTCATTTCCTTTGCGAAAAAATTTCAAAAAATTTCTACTTCACTTCGCTCGTACTGCGCTTATATTTCTGCGATTCAAGGCTCAATTTGTCAAGGGTTTGTTCAGTTGTGTTGTGAACGGTGTTTGTAAACGGAGGACACTTAATTCCCGAGTTACGCTTTCAAGAGTTGAGATGAAAAAGAGGTAAAAAAACCCTAACTTTCTTTTCGATTTCTCACTGGTTTGTGGTTTAGTAGATTTTGCGTTTATTTCATTATTTGTGAATATCTGGTTCCGGAATGCATGCAAACATGGGTAAAGCCAATGAGGCTGAACTCTGTACACCCTTAACCTTTGTAGAAGAAAGAGAAGCTTATTACCGTCATAAGTTTCTAGCTGACGCCGAGAAGGCTTTGCGTCCTACCAACCCTGATATTCCAGAGGACATAGAGATTGCCGATGTTGAGCCTATTAGCGTTCAATATCATTTGAGGTCAAATTTGGATTTATTTAATCAATACGACACTAATATTGACAGGATGCCGAGAACGAAACACACTAGTTACCAACGTGAGGTTGGTGAAAGAAGTAAACCTTCCGTTGATGAAGAAATGGCTGACCTTGGGCCTGAAGCTTCGGATATCCGAGAAGAAGATATCCAGTCAATCAAAGATAGCCTAGAACGGCAAGAAAGCGGGGGTGAAAGCATCGGTAACGAAGACGATGCCGATGGGTCTGAAGAGGTTGGGGAGGGGGAAGATAATGAGGGTGAAAACAGCGAGACCGACGAGGAAATTGCTGCAGATTTCAACCTTGCTGCTTAGATTGCAGAAGAGGAACGTCTCGACAAGGAATACGACTCAGATCAAGATGATCCAAAGTATCTAGAACCTCAAGAAATTCCCGGCAGCTATGAAATAACTGAGTCAACTGTGGATCCGGTGTGGTTGCAGACAGCCACCGAAAAAGATTATTGCCAACATGGCAAACGCTTCTACCGTCTCCCTGACGGTTACGAACTGAGACTACCAAGTAATGGTCAGACGGCTTTGGACTGTCCTTCCGGTCACATTGTTGTGTATGCAAAACATTTAGAGTTTGGTTTACGGTTTCCACTCCACCATTACATCGAAAAAATATTCAGGGCTTGGAATGTTTCAATTGCACAGTTGACGCCTCCGACCATCCGAAATATTGTTCTCTTGTCTGGGTTATGATATTTATGTACTTTCCCCTTACCCTGAACTTATTTCGGAGATTACATTGGATAAAAAGAGATAGTCAGTCACCCGAATGGTGGTCCCTTTTTACCGCTCCCGGTAAATGCACAGTGTGGCCGAAATTGACCAGTTGCAAGAACTGGTAGAATGAATTTTATTTTATGAGTGTTCCTGACGATTTTACCCTCCGTAGGACATTTCATCATCCACACAGCATGTTCGAGACCATACGGTCGAGAGCGTTAGGACCGATGGAGAAAAAAGCTTTTAAATGGTTTAATTGTACATATGTTAGAGCCGATAAGAAGAATAAAGCTGTTCCGGGGTGTGGTTTCCCCATTGTAATTATATACTGGGCAACGCCCCTCTTTCTCATGTCGGTCTCTGTCATACCGATGCTTTTGGTATGGATGCATTTATAAATTATATACATTTTCTTATACTCGTGATTTGGAATTAATTCATGTGTTTTGCCTGCTTATTCTTGTACTTGCCTGTGTGTACTTACTTACACTTGCTGTTACGCCTAAGCTTACCTTTATCATATCAGTTTATTGACGTGTATTATCGGCTTGTCCTCCGCCAGGTATTGACAAGCTTGACTTTAGCCGACTAGGGCTGCATTATGACGGGAGGGTGAAGCAACAGTGCCCGGATCGACCAAAGAAGTCATACGACACCCTGCCCTCTTTTTCTACCAGAGCATCGAAAATAAAAAGAACTAAACAACAAGATATGGCTCCCACCGAACGCACTACCAAGCCCCGCACCCTTGCTGTGAAAAGGGGTGGTGGGAATGCGTCTAAAAGGAATTCCGAGTCCTCTGACCGAGAGCCTCAAAAAAAGCAGAAAAAACATGACGGCGATACGGTCCCTCTTCATCCGGAGGTACAGGAGTCTTGGCCGGAAGGAGTTGTCAACCTGGAGGACGAGACCGAATCCCAACCTGCAAAGAAGTTGACGGTCACCTTGAGAGATCCAAAAGGTCTCGGGGTCAGCCTTGAAAAGCCTCCAAGCAAGGAGACAAGACTCATGTCGGGGCACCCTGGCGGTCTTGGCCAGAATGCTTTCGTCCCGGCCGGCGTCAGCGACTTTATCGAGATTCCTCATGTCAAAATCCCGGTGGACGTCGCCGACGAGTTGTCTATGCCCTCTGGTGTTGCCGGCGACCCATGGAACCCCCGGATCAACGTCAACCGCGGAGAGTCTGTTCTCTGTGACGACCCTGCGACTGGCGGGAGCATGGGGTGGAGAGTACTCAAGGATTTGGCAACGCCAGCCGACAGGCCTGTCAATCGCGTTGCTGCTCCCTACGGTCAGCTGATGAACAACATGCTCCGGGTAAGATAGCATTTTTATATATTTTATTATTATTAATATATATATTATTTTTATTTATTATTATTATTTTAACGGAAATTTCTTTTATCGTTAACTAGACCGTCAACTTCGCTGTCGAAGTGGTACACATGTACCAGCATTATCAGCGCGCCGCCGATAACGCTGAGACCAAGCTGAAAAAGGCTGACGACGCTTGTAAGGTCGTCATCAAAGAGCGCGATAAAGTTAAATCTGATCTGAAGACCTTGCAAAAGCAAGTGTCGTAGCTAAACAAGAAGCTGACGGACCAGGAGCTGTTAAAAAAGAAGGTAGCCAGCCTTGAGCAGAGTCTGAAGGACGAGAGGGAGGCTAAGGCAAAGCTGGTCAGCCAGGTTGAGGAAATGGAGCGTGACAAGCCGGGAATTAGGCGCCGAGCCGTTAACCGGTTCCTGCAGACCGACCTTTACGCCAATTTGTTGGTTGACCGGTATACTGCTGGCTGGGTCTCTGCGCATCGTTGTGTGTGCAAAGCGGAGGGGTGGGATTCGACGAAATGGCAAGCCGTCGAGAGGGCTTTTAACGAAGAGATGAACCACTCTCCTACCAGATATGAGAGTGAGTACTTTGACGAGCTCCCCCCGCATGCTATGATAACCAATTTAGACCCGCGCGAATTGCCGGAAGTGGAGTTTGACGACGCCCTTATCCGTAGCCCTATTGCCACTCATGTTGGTGAAGATGGTTCTGCCGGTCCCTCCAATAAAGAAGCTGAGAAAGAGTCTGTTAATGCAGCTGAACCAACCAAGGAGGCCGACAAGATTTAATCAGGAGGGCAGTCATCTCTGGGTTACAATGTTTATGCTTGTCTGTACCTTTTTCCATGTCTTTGACAATTACACCTGTTTGTATTATGCAACAATTTTTCTTTGACAATTACGAATGTACGTTTTTTGGCATTTCAAAATTACATTTCTCGGTATTTCTAATCGGTGTTTTTAAGATACACCTGACCAATAATTAACAAAATTTTGGAAAATCAAAGAATGCATTCAACTTTGTTATCGGTGTTTTCAAGATACACCTTACCAATAATACTCCCTGAGTTTTTCGGCAGGATTTATTCGTAAACAAATTCTGGGAAAACTCTGTAATGCTTGTGTTTAACATCGGATATGAAACATACCGAGATAAAGTATCCAACCTTTGTCAGGCTGAGCAAAGGCAGTGGATCAGACCGCACTTTCAACTCCCCTTGAGGTCCATTATTATCTTATTTTATTATTCTTCCCTCACTTGAACGACCGATTCAGCTAGCTAGGCTGTGATCAGATCGTATCGAAAGTAGGTAATGCGATTTTATAAGTGTTGAAATAGGTTACAATACTAACAAATGCCGAGAACATACGTATGACAACATGTCATCAAAATTTATACTACGTAGAATAGAACACACATTTCACATGAAATATTTCTTTAACACACTAGCGTTCCAAACATTCTTCAGGGGAACACCTTCAAGGGTCATTAGCCGATAAGACCCTTGCCTAAGTGTTTCATATATTTGGTAAGGCCCCTCCCAAGTTGCAGTGAATTTACCCTCTGCGTTCCCTTTACCGGTCGCGGCTGTCCTACGCAGAACTAAATCACCATCTTCCTTGGGCCGATAATTGACGCGCCGATTATAAGAATGGCTCATTCGGTTTTTGTATGCCGCAGACTTTATGGCAGCTGTCAACCTTACTTCCGGTAGGAAATCCAATTGATGTCGAAGCAGCAAATCATTTTGACTTTCACAGAAGTGTTGTACCCGAAAAGAAGGTAAGCCCACTTCCACCGGAACCACAGCCTCGGAGCCGAAAGCGAGGTTAAAAGGAGATTCCCCTGTTGTTTCCCTTGTAGTCGTACGATTTGCCCATAAAATTTCAGGTATCAGATCTGCCCACAAGCCTTTAGCGTCTTCTACCTTTTTCTTAACTGCCCCTAGTATCTGCTTATTAGCGGCCTCAGCTTGGCCGTTTGACTGCGGGTGACATACCGTCGCGTACGCAAACTTGACTTTGTATATGCTTAAAAAGTCTTTTACCGGGCTGCAATCAAATTGTGAACCGTGATCAAACACCATTGCTGTCGGCAATCCGAATCGCGTAAAGATGCTTTTCCAGATAAACTTCTTTACCTCACCCGCTGTAATCTTTGCTACCGGCTCTGCTTCTATCCATTTGGTGAAGTAGTCTATCCCCAAAATCAAGAACTTACAACCACCTATTGCTGATGTAAACGGCCCAATAATGTCCATCCCCCACTGAGCAAATGGGATTGGGTTAAGAATGGGTGTTAGATCATTTGGAGGTTGGTTAATCACCGGCCCGTACTTCTGGCATTTGTCACATTTTTTCGCATATTCCATGGTATCCGCATTCATTGTCGGCCAATAGTAGCCCCGTTTCATTGCTTCTAAGGACATTGACCGACCCCCCGCATAATTACCGCAATCACCCTCGTGTATTTCTTCTATCAGCCTTGCCGACTCATAAGCCGTTATACATCTTCGTAGCGGTAACAAAAACCCCCGCTTATACAACAAGCCTCGGAACATGATAAACCAGACACTGTCTTTCTGAACCTTTCTTGCCTCCGTCTTGTCGACAGGAAGAACATTATGTACCTTGTAAGCCAAGATATCATCATACCATTCTCGTCCCGCAGTCGTGCAACATACGTCTTTAGGAGGTTGTTCGTCAATACTTCTTTCTTTCAAAACCTCCACCATAACTGTCCTTTTTAAGTCATTGAAGCTTGAACTTGCGAGTTTAGCCAAGGCGTCTGCCTGTGTGTTCATTGCCCGAGGAACCAACTTGATTTCGAAGTATTCTAGACCAGAAGTAACACTCTTGAGTTTTGCCAAATATGCCGTCATACTTGGCTCTCGAGTTTCGTAAATGTCGTTAAACTAATTTGCCACTAATTGAGAGTCAGTTGTCATCTCAATGCGCTTTGCTTCCGCAGATATGCACAGCTGTATCCCTACTAACGCTGCTTCATATTCTGCCTCATTGTTCGAGGCTTTGAACTTGAACTCAACGGCATACTCGAACACATCTCCCTGGGGAGAGATCATAATTACCCCAGCCCCTGAGCCGGTTGAAGCAGATGAACCGTCAACTGATACCTTCCATGTGCCAGCATCATCCTCTTCTTCATAATATGACGTTTCGACAATGAAGTCAGACAAAGCCTGGGCTTTCATTGATACCCTTGGCTTATATGTAATAACATATTCAGATAATTCAATCGTCCATTTAAGCAAGCGGCCAGACGTTTCCATATTTTGCAAAGATTTCTCTAACGGCTGATTCGTTAAGATATCAATTGCATGCGCATCAAAGTAAGGACGCAATTTCCGTGCAGCCACAACTACTGGATACGCGATCTTCTCTACTACCGGATACCTTCTCTCGGCAGCATTTAAAACGTGGCTCACGAAGTAAATTGGCAGTTGGATCTTTTGCCGCTCTACTAGGAGCATCGCTGCTACCGTCTTTGCTGAGGCCGAGATATAAAGCTGGAACGTTTCTCCTTGTTCCGGCCTTGCGATGGTGGGTAAGGACCTCAAATGATTTTTCACAGCCTGGAACGCCTTAGATTGGTCCTTCCCCCATTCAAACAACTTGTTTTGTCGCAAAATTACAAAGAATGGTAGGGCTTTATCAGTTGACTTGCTGATGAATCTTGTTAACGCAGCCATTCGACCGGTGAGCTTTTGTATATCTTTTATACACTTTGGTTCTGGCAAGCTAAGAATCGCCTCAATCTTATCAGGGTTAGCGTTATACCCCTTTCGCTCACCATGAAACCGAGAAACTTTCCTGATCGGATGCCGAACACACATTTCTCCGGGTTTAACTTCATCCGGTAGCGACGAAGGGTTTCAAAAGTTTCTCTCAAATCAACGACGTGATCCGTAGCCAAACGGCTTTTCACAATTGAATCGTCCACGTTCACTTCTACATTCCTTCCATTCTAGTTCGCAAATACCTTGTCGACCAGTTTCTGATATGTGGCCCCTGCATTTCTCAATCCAAACGGCATAGCCCTGTAACAAAAAACTCCGGAATCGGTAATGAATGTCGCCTTCGTTCGATCCGGCTCATATAAACTGACCTGATGATACCCAGAGAAAGCGTCCATGAAGCTCAGTAGCGCGTGACCGGAAGTTGAATCTACCAATCTATCTATCCTCGGCAAAGGATAGCAATATTTCGGACAGGCTCTGTTCAAGTCCGTAAAGTCCACGCACATTCTCCACTTCCCTGACGGCTTCTTTACCATGACCACATTCGCTAACCGTTCGGGATATGTGCAGGGTTCGATAAAACCGGCCGCTAGCAATTTGTTCACCTATGATTGAATAGCCTCCATTTTCTCTGTTGAAAAGTTCCTTTTTTTTTTCTGTCGAACAGGTCTTGCTCTCCTGTCGACATTGATCTTGAGCACTATGACGTCGGGATGTATCCCGGGCATCTCGTCCGCCGAGAAAGCGAATACGTCAGCACTTTCTCGCAACAATTCCACCAAAAGGAAGCGCGAATCGACATCCATATCGGATCCCACACGCACTACCCTACTGGGCACTCTGGGCTGCAGCTCGACCTCGACAGTCTCGCCTCCCGGGGAAGGACGTGGAGCAGTTACCGGCCTAGTATCAAAATTTTCCATAGCCAAGTCATGCGTGGAAGGAATTCGTTCTCGCTTGGCTGGTGTCCGTTCACCAGCTGGCTGTCGGCCTGGTTGCTTCAGTGCCGATACATAACACTCCCTTGCCATAGTCTGACTACCCCGTACGCGCTCTGTTGTTCCCGCGTTGGACACATATACCATGGTTAAGTGGTACGTTGACACCACAGCTTGCACGTCATGAATTAAAGGCCTACCGACAATGGCGTTGTAAGCGGATGGCACATCAATCACCAAAAACTCTGCCATGACATCTCTTACTGCCGGACCCTCTCCCATTCGAACCTGAAGAATAATGCTACCTTCAGGTCGTACCGTCGATCCGTTGAAGCCTATCATGGGATAGGACACTGGCGTCAAGTATTTTCGGCCAATCCTCATGGCATCAAAAGCCCTAGCAAATAGAATATTTGCGGAACTTCCGCCGTCAACGAGTGTCCGTTTGATATATGCTCCATTTACCGTCAGTATCAGCACCAACGGATCATCATGAGGGTAGACTATTCCCTTAGCATCCTCCTCCGTGAAAGATATCGAAAGCATGGAAGAAGGCCGAGGTCGTTCCTCTACGCTCAAAGCGTTCACTAGGTGCCGGTATTCCGACAAACTCTTCTTGGCCCCGCTTACGGAACCTCCGTATACCGGCCCTCCCGTGATAACGTCGATTGTTATTTTACGTCCTGTCGGATTACCTCCCTGTCTGAACGTTTCCGCATGATTCTGCCTGTAAGTATCATCTTGCATTGACTGTTCCCCCTGCTTTCGGTACTCGATTTGCCTAGGCTGTGAATTTTGCTGTCGGCTGGGACCTGCCTGAGTACGATACTGGGATAATCGTCCCTTCCTTATAAGATCCTCAATGTTCTCTTTTAGCTGAACACATTCTTCGGTGTAATGACCAACATCTCTGTGAAACATGCAATACTTCTTCACGTCCCGACCCTTCGTTATCATCGGTGTCGGTCGACTCCAATCTTCTCTATTCTGGTTTATTGAATATATTGCCGCTCTCGGGGTGTGTAACTGCGTATAACTACTGTAACGACCCAATCCCCTTGTCGGCCTTCCGGATCGCTGCTGGCCTTGCGGCAGTGCCCTGCTTACCCCACCCATCTGGGAATTCGAGCTATTATCACCTTGCCTTCTGGAGGGCTCTGCCGACGATATCTGACGGCTCGTTTTTAGAAGCTCCTCACTTTTTATGTATTCGTGAGCTTTGGCAAATGTTACTCCTAAGTTTGGGAAACACTTCCGCGACATATATTTTTTGAAGTCGTTGTCACCTAGCCCATTCATCAATGCCATCACGGCAATCTTTTGCTGCAATTTCGGTATAGTGTTAGCTTCATTATTGAAGCGTCTAATGAAATCTCTGAGCGACTCATCCTTTCGTTGTTGAATAGCCATGAGCTTGCCAGATGTCCTTTTTCTCGCACTATTACTTATGTACTGACCTGTGAACAACTCCACCAGGGTCTCAAAGCAGTCAATTGATCCCAGCTCTAAGTTGGAGAACCAATCCGAGGCTGCGCTGGTAAGAGTCGTAGGGAAAACTTTACACCACACAGCATCGGTGTCTGTATACAGCAACATATGACTTTCAAACGCGGCCACATACCGCTTTGGATCCCCCTTACCGTCATACGTACAGGACGACATCTTTATTTTCTCCATTTGCTGGTCGAGTACCTCTTGTGTGAACGGAGATATTCTGGGCCTGATGATTGCCCTGACTGCCCGCCTTTCCGGGCCACTAGAGATCTCATGCCGATAAGAACCTGAATTTCCCACCTGGGCGCCTTGTGTGAGTTGGCGCTCGGTTGGTGCGGTCTCTTGGCCACGGCTTCTTGACGGTTGTTGCTGTCCCGCCTGGTTGAACTGACTCTCCAAATTGACTATCAGCGGCTTTGTCGGTACCTTATCCCGTATTCCCCCTGTCGTTAACTCGGCTTCCTTTCTTTTCTTAGACATAGCCCGCATGACCTTGGCCGTTATCTCCAGATCCTCCGGGGTAAACCCCTCCAAGGGATCTGGGGTCACTGCTCTGCTACGATCAGGTGTTATGGGCCTATTCATTGTGTTACCGTGAAGGAGATGAGTTTCATCTTCGACCATGATTTCTGGTACTATGGTTTTATTCGTGTTAGCATTAAGGACATTGTTATCGTATTGCCGGTTATCAACTTCTGGTACCGGTACTGAAGTTCCCTTACTTCCTTCCATGATTGTGAGAGGTCCTGTTGGACGATAGAAGTTATTACTATACCCTCCTTCTAGCGCCAATTGTTCCTGCTTGATTCTACTTCCGTCAATGTCTGAGGGCTGGTAATGGTTTACCGTCCAATTGCTCACCTACACAGCCAATACAGATTAGCTAACCCGGGGGTTATCCGGGAATAACCACTCCGATGCTAAAGTTAGTACCTTTGTGAGAAGAAAGTGAAAGAAGAGAGAGAAAATGTTTTAGAGAGAGAGAGAGATTCCACCTCTGAAATGAGAATTTGTTTGGGTATTTATAGGAACGCAACCAAGCAGGTGCCACCTATACAGATAGGTGGCACACCGACCTTGGTACTAGCAGGTGCTTACGCGGCACTAAGCAGCCCTCCACGTGTCAGTGGGACATGCCACGTTCCGAGAAGCAGCTCTCCACGTGGTAGAGACTAATGCCGGTAAGGACATGAATTATTCAATAATTAACCATTTCTTTAAACTGCAAGGCACTCTTTTACCGGCATGTTATGATACTACCGGTATATCCCGTACAGATAGGAATTGCATTACCGATGAATGCAAATGAAGATTAGTTTGTTAGTTGGAGTGAGATTGATAAGTGCGTTAAGCAAATTTTAGAATAAGATGTTATAAAACGTATGCTTGAAGTGAGGAATATGACTAAGATTGCACTAAATAAAGGTAAATTGTCTGAGGTTGCATAAACTGCATTGGTAGAATCATGGAAACATTGAAGATAATACAATGTTATGTATGATGGTGCGCCAACCTTAAAATTACTTATGAAATCTTTCTAGAAGTCTCAATTACTACGTTTTTAAAAAAAACAATAATGTTTTGTATCATGCAATTGTTGTTATGGCAATATTAAGTTTTTTTTTTTTTTTTTTTCTTTTTTTTTGTCCCCTTCCACGATTAACACATGGTAGTGGGGACGTGGGGTAGGGATTTCTCCAATAAGGGGGCATAATTAAAGTAATGCCAAAAGTGACTTGTTTTGGTCAATCATATATCATTATGTAAAAGATTTGGTGTTTGGGCTTTGCTCTCCCAAGTAATTGAACGGAAGGAGCTTGCTCTACCAAATAACTAGATAATCGGAATTCTAATTTATTTGTAAATAATAGAAGTATTTCTTTTTAAAATATCCATCCATTTCATATTAGATGACATGTTTCATTTAGTCAAATTCGTCAATGCATACTTTCTAATGTAAATATCCTTGATTACATATTAACAAAAATTATAAAAATAGAATATTTAAAAAGTAGATGTTGATACGAATCTAACAAGTCCTCACATCATAATTATTTTTCTCATTATAAAATCACAAAACAAATTCAAAGAAAAATTATATGAATAATGTATAAAGTCCAATTGTATCATTTAATTTGGAACAGAGAAAGTAATTATATAAAAGCTTAGCATTAATGAAAGTACAACTTATTTTCTAAAATCACACATTTTAATCAAATTTGACATGAAAAAAAAAATGATAGGCATAAAATAATTAGGAAAAATTGAAAGAAACACTTCTACTCAAAAAAATCCTACCTTTACAAAATTTGGAAATATTCTCACCTCTAACCCCCATATGATCAAAACAGTTAGGACATGTTTGCTCTTTTATATAAATTAAATCTAATTTGTTTTTTTTTAAAAAAAAAAAACCACGCAATGGGTGCCTTAAAATCTTAAATTGATAATTTGTCCATCAAAACATATAGAGAAACCTCAAAAAGACATCGGATCTCCCATAATTGTTCAACACCATAAAAAGAGCTGTCAATTCGGGTAAACGGGTCGGGTTTGGGTCAGGTAAGAATGGGTTGGGTCAACTCATGTTGGGATAATTCAGATTAATTCCATAACCTATACAAGTTGGGTTTGGATTGGGTCATGCTTGAGTCGGGTCACGTCGGGTCATACTTCTTATCGGGTTTAGGTCGAGGTTAATGACAGGTCGGTTACATTCTGATTTTCACGGGTTAAAACAGGTTATGGTAATTCTCGAGTTCTAGTCGGGTTCGGTTCAAGTCAATAATTTGCGAGTTAGAATCAGGTCGGGTCATTCTTGGGTTTGAGTCGGGTTCGGTTCAAGCCAATAATTTGCAAATTATAATCAGGTCGGATTATTTTCAAGTCGGGTCATTCTCGGGTTCAAGTCGGATCCTGTTCAAGTCAATAATTTGCGGGTTATAATAAGGTTGGGTCATTTCCAAGTTGGGTCATTCTCGGAATCAAGTCGGGTTATGTTCAAGTCAATAATTTGCAGGTTACAATCAGGTCGGGTCATTTCCAAGTCAGGTCATATTCGGGTTCAACTAACTATAAATAGATAATTATCATTTTTATCAAACTAATTATTTCCTTTGACTATAATATATATGGCAATATACTAGGGAACTATAGTCTATAATTTAGGAAGATAATTATCTCCTTTGACCATACAACAAATATATACTATATTTAACTCTTAAATTTGAGGATGATGCTCCTTTCTTTTGCTGGCCTGGACTGACTTGGTCTCCCAAGACAAAATGCTTTGATCAACAATTTGGGTTTAATTTAGGTCGGGTCGATCAATAACAAGTCGTGTTAATTTCGAGTCGAATTAGTAACAGATTTGGTTGAATTATTGGGTTGGGTAAGTAATAGGTATGGTAAAATTCGGGTCGGGTAATAACAAGTCGGGTTGAATTTTGGTCAGGTCAATAACAAGTCGGGTTGATTTCGGGTCCGGTTTGTAACAGGATGGGTTAAATTCGGGTCGGGTTAGAAACGGGTCGGGTTGAATTCAGGTCAGGTCAGTAACAAGTCGGGTTAAATTCGGGTTTTGACAGATTAAAACGGGTATGGGTCAATTTCGGTTCAATTGAGTTTCGGTTCAAGTTAATAATTTTGGCCGTTGTAAACCGGTAAATCGGTGTAAGTTGTAAACCGGTAAATTGGCCGTTTAAAGGCAAATTGAATGGTTCCACACACCCAATTGGACTCTTGGAGAGTATTAGGGACAATGGTAAACATTTCGGTATTTTTTATTTTCGGGCGAAAAAAAGTCAAAAAAACTCCAAAATTGAAAGCTAATATCAACGTTTTTTGAGAAATTTTGGAGGTTTCGGGGCCCGGTGTCGAAAAATCTTGAAATTCTATTGATACATCTCGGGGTCATATACTCATATAATGCCGTTTGGAACCATATATGATCATTATTTGTTGTCATAAATGTTTGTGGTAGGCTTGAGTTAATGAAATTCGTTCAAGTTGTAAACCGATAAATTGATCGTTTAAAGACAAATTGGATGGTTCCACCCACCCAACTGGACTCCCGGAGGGTATTAGGGACTATGGTAAACATTTTGATAATTTTTATTTCTGGAGAAAAAAAAATTCAAAATTAAAGGCTAATATCTACGCTTATTGAGAAATTTTGGAGGTTTCGGAGCCCGGTTTAGAAAAGTATTAATATTTTAGGGGATACATATCGGGGTCATAAAATTCCGTTTGAAACCATAAATGATCATCATACGTTGACATAAATGTTCGTAATAAGCTTAAGTTAAGGAAATTTGTGCAAGTTGTAACTGGTAATTAAATTGGCCGTCTAAAGGAAAATTGGATGGTTCCGCCAACCCAATTGGACTCCCGGAGGGTATTAGGGACCATGGTAAAAATTTAGACAATTTTTATTTTCGGGCATAAGAAAAAGTCAAAAAATTCCAAAATTGAAGACTAATATCCACGTTTTTTGAGAAATTTTGGAGGTTTCGGGTCCCGATATCGAAAAGTCTTGAAATTATAGGGGATACATCTCGAGTTCATATAACTCTATTTGGAACCATATATGATCATTATTTGTTGTCTTAAATGTTCGTGGTAGGCTTGAGTTAATTAAATTGGTGCAAGTTGTAAACCGGTAAATTGGTCGTTTAAAGGCAAATTGGATGGTTCCACCTACCCAATGGGACTTTCGAAAGGTATTAGGGACCATGGTAAATATTTCAGTAATTTTTATTTCTGGGCGAAAAAAAGTCAAAAAATTCAAAAATTGAAGGCTAATATCCACGCTTTTCGAAAATTTTTGGAGGATTCGAGATCCAGTGTCGAAATTTTTTGAAATTCTAGATGATATATCTTGAGGTCATTTAATGCCGATTGGAACCATATATGATCATTATATGTTGTCATAAATGTTCGTGGTAGGCTTGAGTTAATGAAATCGGTGTAAGTTGTAAACCGGTAAATTGGTCGTTTAAAGGCGAACTGGATGATTATACCCAGCCAATTGCACTCCCGCGGGGTATTTAGGGACCATGGTAAACATTTTAACAAATTTTATTTTCGTGCGAAAAAAAGTAAAAAAAAAATACCAAAATTGAAGGTTACTATCCATGATTTTTTATAAATTTCGAAGGTTTCGAGGCCCGTTGTCGAAAAGTGTTGAAATTCTAAGGGATACATCTCGGGGTCATTTAATGCCGTTTGGAACCATATATGATCATTATTTGTTGTCATAGATGTTTTTGGTAGGCTTGAGTTAATGAAATCGATGCAAGTTGTAAATCGGTAAATTGGCCGTTTAAAGGCAAATTGGATGGTTCCACCCACTCAATTGGACTCCAACCATGGTAAAAATTTCAGCTATTTTAATTTTCGGGCAAAAAAAAAGTTAAAAATTCCAAAATTGAAGTCCAATATCCACGTTTTTTGAGAAATTTTGGAGGTTTCGGGGTCTGGAGTCGAAAAGTCTTGAAATGTTAGGGAACAAATTTCGGGGTCTTATAATGTCATTTGGAACCATATATGATCGTTATTTATTTTCATAAATATACGTGGTAGGCTTGAGTTAATGAAATTGGTGAAAGTTGCAAACCGGTAAATTGGCTGTTTAAAGGAAAAATTGGATGGTTCCACCCAGCCAGGTGTTTTCCGAAGGGTATTAGGGACCATTGTAAATATTTAGGCAATTTATATTTCCGGGCGACAAAAAGTCAAAAAATACCAAAATTGAAGTCTAATATCCATGCATTTTGCAAAATTTTGGAGGTTTCAGGGCCCAGAGTCGAAAAGTATTGAAATTCTAGGAAATACATCTTGGGGTCATATAATGCCGTTTGGAACCATATATGATCATTATATATTATCATAAATGTTTGCGGTATGCTTTATTTAATGAAATCTGTGTAAGTTGTAAACCGGTAAATTGGTCGTCAAAGGCAAATTGGATAGTTCCACCCACCCAATTGGACGCCCGGAGATTATTAGGGACCATGGTAAAAATTTCGGAATTTTTTTATTTTCGGGTGAAAAGAAGTAAAAAATTCCAAATTTGGAGGCTAATATCCACGCTTTTTGAGTAATTTTGGAGGTTTCGGGACGTGGTGTCAAAATGCCTTAAGAATTAGGGGATACATCCAAGGGTCATATAATGCCGTTTGGAACTGTATATGATCATTATATGTTGTCATAAATGTTCGTGATAGGCTTGAATTAATTAAATCGGTGCAAGTTGTAAACCAGTAAATTGGCCATTTACAGGAAAATTGGATGGTTTCACCCATCTAATTGGCCTCCCGAAGGGTATTAGGGAACGTGGTTCGGCAATTTCTATTTGCGGGGGAAAAAAAATTCAAAAAATTCCAAAATTAAAGTCTAAGATCCATGCTTGTTAAGAAATTTTGGAGATTTTGAGACCCGGTATCTAAACGACTTGAAATTTTAGGATTTAATCTCGGGTTCATATAATACCGTTTGGAACCATATATGATTATATGTTGTCATAAATGTTCGTGGTAAGCTTTATTTAATGAAATCGGTGCAAGTTGTAAACCAGTAAATAGGTCGTTTAAAGGCAAATTGGATGGTTCCACCCACACAATTGGACTACTAAAAGATATTAGGGACCATGGTAAACATTTCGACAACTTTTATTTACGGGCGAAAAAAAGTCAAAAAAATTCAAAAATTGAAGGCTAATATTCACGCTTTTTGAGAAATTTTAGAGTCTTCTGGGCCCGGTGTCTAAAAGTCTCAAAATTCTATGGAATACATCTCGGGGTCATATAATTTCGTTTGGAACCATATGTGATCATTATTTGTTGTCATAAATGTTCATTGTAGGCTTGATTTAATGAAATCAGTGCAAGTTGTAAACCGGTACATTGGTCGTTGAAAGACATATTGGATGGTTCCACCCACCCAATTGGACTCCTGGAAGGTATTAGGGACTATGGTAAGTATTTCGGCAATTTTTATATCCGGGCGAAAAAAAGTCAAAAAATTCCAAAATTGAAGGCTAATTATCCATGTTTTTTTGAGAAATTTCGAATGTTTTGGGGCCTGGTGTCGAAAAGCATAGAGATTTTAGGGGATACATTTTGGGGTTTTATAATGTCGTTTGGATCCATATATGATCATTATATGTCTTCATAAATGTTCGTGGTAAGTTTGAGTTAATGAAATCAGTGCAAGTTGTAAACCGGTAAATTGGTCGTTTAAAAGCAAATTGGATGGTTCCATGGTAAACGGGTCGGGTTTGGGTTGGTAAGAGTGGGTTGGGTCAATTATAGTTGGGTCAATTCGGATTAATTCCATAACCTATGCGGGTCCGTTTTGGGTTGGGTCACGTCGGGTCATATTTCTTATCGGGTTTAGGTCGGGTTAATAACAGATCAGATTATGTTCGGGTCGGGTGAATAATAGGTCGGGTTTAATTCGGGTTTTCACGGGTTAGGGTAATTCTCGGGTTCGAGTTGGGTTCGGTTCAAGTCAATAATTTGCGGGTTAGAATTAGGTCGGGTCATTCTCGGGTTTGAGTCGGGTTCGGTTCAAGTCAATAATTTGCAGGTTATAATCAGGTTGGGTCATTCAAGTCAGGTCATTCTCGGGTTTTAGTCGAGTTCGGTTCAAGTCAATAGTTTCCGGGTTATAATTAGGTTGGGTTATTTCCAAGTCGGGTCATTCTCGGAGTTAAGTCGGGCTATGTTCAAGTCAATAATTTGCAGGTTACAATCAGGCCGGGTCATTTCCAACCTAGGTCATAATCGGGTTCAACTAACTATAAATATATTATTATCATTTTTATCAAGCTAATTATTTCTTTTGACTGTAATATATATGGCAATATACTAGGGAACTATACTTTATAATTTATGAAGATAATTATCTCCTTTGACCATACAACAAATATATACTATATTTAACTCTTAAATTTGAGGATGAAGCTCCTTTCTTTTGCTGGCTTGGACTGACTTGGTATCCCTAGACAAAATGGTTTGATCAACAATAATAAGATGGTCTAAATTGCATTTAAGATGATTTGAAATCGGGTCAGGAACAATTTGGGTTGAATTTAGGTCGGGTCAATAACAATTCGTGTTGATTTCGAATCGGGTTAGTAACAGATCGGGTTGAAATTTTGGGTCGAGTTAGTAATAGGTCTGGTAAAATTCGGGTCGAGTCAATAACAAGTCGGGTTAAATTTGGATCAGGTCAATAACAAGTCGAGTTGATTTCGGGTCGGGTTAAGAACGGGTCAGGTTGAATTCAGGTCAGGTTAGTAACCAATCGGGTTAAAATTGGGTTTTTACTGATTAAAATTCGTTTGGGTCAATTTCGGTTCAAGTCGGGTTCGGTTTAGGTCAATAATTTACGGGTTACATTCGGGCCGGGTCATCTCCTGGTCAGTTCATGTTCTGATCTCACATACTCGGGTCAACTCGTTTGGGTCACTATTTTGTCGGTTTCAGATGGGTCGGTTAATAATCGGGTTTGAGTCGGTATTTCGGGTCGAGTTAACTTTTGACAGCTCTAGCCATAAGACAATAAAACGAGCTAAATTATGGGAAACAACATTCCCATCTTGCTTAACATGACACCATAAAACAGAATTATAATAAACACAAGAGAAAAATATTTGCTTATTTTGTAAAACATAGAATAATAAACAAACATAAAATATTATAATTGGTTGTACTTAAAATACCCTTATCTTTAAGATATGACTCCCTTTTTTCAACACTTTTATACGACTTGATGATGATGATGATGATGATGATGATGATGATGATGATGATGATGATGATGATGATGATGATGATGATGATGATGATGATGATGATGATGATGATGATGATGATGATGATGATGATGATGATGATGATAATAATAATAATAATAAAAAATTGTATCTCGGCTCTCCATCAATTTCTTGTAAATTTATTTACTTTGTATGTTTTTTGATATTTTTATAATAATAATAATAATAATAATAATAATAATAATAATAATAAATAAATAAATAAATAAATACATAAATTAATTAATTAATTAAAATAAAAAAAAAGTGATTGTGAAATTTAAATTAAAGAGAATAATTTATGGGAAACCATTTTTTTTTTTTAAAAAGGGAATGACTTAAAGTGAATTACTTTTAGGCCCGTTTGCTTTGATGTACTACATTTTCAATGGAAAACATATTTTCAAGAAAAATCACACTTAGCTTGTAAAATAGTTTTTCTTTGTTTGGTTTTTACAAGAAAATGTAAAGAGAAATTAAAATAGGAGCGGAAATGTGGGGATGGATAAAGGAAAGTTAAAAGGAGATAAGATAAGATGCAATTTTTCATTGAAAATCATTTCCTTTCCATAAAAACATTTTAATTTAAACCAAACGAGACCTTAAATTTATTTTCTTATCACATTGCATACTTATATACAAATTGTGTTTTCATTAAAGTTCATAATTAATAAGTTCATATTTGCTTTCTACAAGTTCATAATTAATAAGCTATTAAAAAAAAAAAAAAAAAAAATTCATAATTAATAACGAATCTCACTATTGTAATAAGCACACTTCCTTGTAAGAAATTTCTTCTTATTTTTCATTTTAAAATTCCTTATTTGGTGGATTTTTCACAAAAACAAGGTGGTCAAAAACCCCAAAAAATTAGAATTTATTATATACACTAAAAAAAAAAAAATTCTTCTTATTTTTATGATTGTTTTTCATTTAATCATCAAATAAGGAAGAAAAACTATCATCTCTCGAACAGGATGGAGCACCTTAAAAAATATCGCTTTCCAGAAAAAAATATCAATTACTCGTGCAACTTATCAAGATAAAGTAAATCCGTTGATCTTTAATTGGTGATGCTACTACTACCACAAAAACACATACCTTCTTCCTTTAAATAGCACACAACATATTATCATAAGACATTTCCTAATTCTTCTCTTCTTCTTCATTCAAAACTCCTTTGTGTTTTTACAACAATGGAGAACATTGTACTCTACCCATCACCTGGCATTGGCCACTTAATCTCCATGGTTGAGCTTGGAAAGATTCTCTTATCTCACTCATCTTCTATTTCCTCCATTACTATTCTCATCTTAGATTTCCCCTTTATAACTGGTTCATATTCCTCTTACATGTCCTCTGTTTCTTCCTCTTTTCCTTCAATCAAATTTCTTTCTCTTCCTTCTGTTCCTCTTGCTCTTGGTGACCCTTTAAAATACCAGAATTTAGAGCATTTGAAATTCGAAATCTTTCGTAGTAATAATCCCAATGTGTTAGAATCTCTCAATTCACTTTCCCCTGTTTCAGCCTTCATTCTTGACTTCTTTTGTTACCCTGCTGTTGAAGTTTCTCAATCTCTGAAAATACCCACTTACTTTTTATTCACTTCTAGCGCTTCTTCTCTTACTTTCTTTCTTAACTTCCCAGTATTCGACAAAATTTCCTCTGCTTCTTTCAGGGATCTTGACATTACTCTTGAGATTCCTGGGTTGTACTCTGTTCCAGCTAATTGTATGATTCAGCCAATGCTTGATCGTGGCGGAAGTTATCGTGAATTTGTTAAATTAGCTGAAACATTGCCTAAAGCTGATGGAATTATCATCAATACTTTCGAGTCATTGGAGGTTAGAGCTGTTAAGGCCTTAAAACAGGGGACTTGTCTTCTTGATACTTCAGTTCCACCTGTTTATTGTATTGGGCCTTTGATTGCTAACCGTGGCGACGGTTCGAAAAATAATGGTGAACCGAGGCATGAGTGTCTAAAATGGCTAGACACACAACCGAGTCAAAGTGTGGTTTACTTGAGTTTTGGGAGTAGGGGTGTTTTTTCTAAGGAACAATTGTGGGAGATGGCTTTTGGGTTAGAGAGGAGTGGGGTTAGGTTTTTGTGGGTTGTTCGGGCCCCACGGCGCGAGGAAAAAGGTGATGCATTTTTTAAGCCACCCGAGCCGGATTTGGACTCGATCCTACCAGAAGGGTTTATAGAGAGGACTAAGGAAAAGGGCTATGTGGTCAAGTCATGGGCACCACAAATTGACGTGTTAGGTCATGATTCAATAGCCGGGTTTGTGAGTCATTGTGGATGGAACTCGACTTTAGAGGCTATTGATGCTGGAGTTCCTATAGTGGCGTGGCCACTATATGCTGAACAAAGGTTTAATAGGATAGTTCTTGTGGATGAAATAGGGATTGCGTTACCAATGAACGAGTCTAAAGACCTATTTGTAAGTTCGAGTGAGATTGAGAAGCGAGTCAAGCAAATTGTGCACTCTGAAGAAAGGGATCTTATAAAAAACCGAGTGTTGGATTTGAAAGACAAGGCTAGGGATGTACTCAAAGAAGGAGGCTCCTCAAATGTAGCATTGACTACATTAATGGAATCATGGAAACAATGAAGAAAGGTCAATATTCCAGTAATGTTAATGTATGATAACATTGCAATGGTGCAGCTTGATAAATTGTAATGTACGTTCTATTTGTCATGCTTAGCTTTATTAAACTTTTTTGTGATCTTAAATATGTATGAACGTGATCAAACTATTTGTTTTGTTATTACTAGCAGTTGTTTTAAGGTCTTGATGAGTGTTCCTTTTCTTTGTGCAACATTGCAAGCTATTCAGCTAATCATTGCGGTGTTGGTCAAATAATAATATATCTCATAATTTTGAATTAGTGAGATATTGTGTTGACCGGTGAAATATGCTTTATATATAGTACCTTAATTGTGATGTAGAAATCAATTGTGATGTAGAAATTAATTGTGACGGGACCGTGGAATTAGTTTTTTTTTTCCCCCTCTTAATAATATTTAAGATCTAGCCACTGTACTAGATACTTCTAAAACTTGACTACTTTGTCATGTTATATCGTGAGATTTAATTAAATTGTGATGGGACCGTGGAATTAAGTTTTTTTTCCCTCTTAATAATATTTAAGATCTAGCCACTGTACTAGATACTTCTAAAACTTGCCTACTTTGTCGTGTTATACCGTGAGATTTAATTAAATTGCATGATTATCATACGTACAATATTTATAGATGAAGGTTACAAAACTCATTACGACATCATTAAATATTTAATTAGCTCAAAGTTGAAAATTTATAAATTGATGCTCCGATGGATTAACAGTATCAAATCTGATGAGGAAGGTAAAAAAAAAAAAAAAATTAAACAACATTGCAACCCAATGCAATCTCAATTCTGCCATAGTATAAGGAAAACTTGACTACTTTGTCGTGTTATATCGTGAGATTTTAATTAAATTGTGATGGGACCGTGGAATTAAGTTTTTTTTTTTCCCTCTTAATAATATTTAAGATCTAGCCACTGTACTAGATACTTCTAAAACTTGCCTACTTTGTCGTGTTATACCGTGAGATTTAATTAAATTGCATGATTATCATACGTACAATATTTATAGATGAAGGTTACAAAACTCATTACGACATCATTAAATATTTAATTAGCTCAAAGTTGAAAATTTATAAATTGATGCTCCGATGGATTAACAGTATCAAATCTGATGAGGAAGGTAAAAAAAAAAAAAAATTTAAACAACATTGCAACCCAATGCAATCTCAATTCTGCCATAGTATAAGGAAAAAAATTTGGAGATGCGGGGGATCGAACCCCGTGCCTCTCGCATGCAAAGCGAGCGCTCTACCATTTGAGCTACATCCCCTGTCCTGCTCTTTCAATTGATTTTATACAATAGTACAAATAATACAGGAATAGCTGTTTGCAACATTACTAAAGCGGGATATGGTCCACTTTATAAATAAAGTTTTGTCTTAAAAAAAAAAAGAGGACATAAAGTTGGGCCGGTTGGCATATGATACTCTACTTTATACAAAGCTTGAGAAAATGAATCAGTGCATGCTATTTCACACTGTGTTCAGTTTTGTTTTTGAAAAAGGTGTTTACGGACCAGGGATGGCAATTGGGAGTGGGTGCGCACCCCACACCCACACCCGCACCCACAAAAATATTTATGCGTAGTAATTTTATACGTATATGTGTACTTATCATGGATGGCGAGTACATATTTAGCATTTATATACCAAGCATGCTTGGTAGAATAATTGGAGTTGGTGGAAAACTCACCTTGTGACCAAATTCAAGCCCCACTAACTATAAATGTTTGGAAGTAGTCAAGTAGGGGATTCTCCTACCTCCCCCCTCTACTTTCAAACGATGACCTGTGAGAGGTGCCGGTTCAGTGGAGTCCTTCATTTTTACCCTTAAAAACAAAAACATATTTAATATTTATATTTTTCCAAATTGGCCCTTTTAAAAAAAAAAAAAATTTGTCCAAATGGGTATAAACCTAAATCTACACCGAAATACTCCGTAATTATTATCCCTCGAGAGTAAATCCTTACCTAATTACTGATTAGATTCAAAACAGTATGTAAACAATGACTAATCATAATTTTAAGCACTCAATTCATCAATTTAAAATTTCAAAAATCAATAACCAATTACCGCTATAATAGATTTTTTTTGTCAAAACTCAACACTTTATGGTGGTAGAAGGCTAGCACCTAGCAGCATTGGTTTTGTTATTGATATGTCTCCTACCAGAGACAAGTTTTGTAACTATTACTTCATATTAGTCCACAATGGCCATGAAAATATTGATGTGTTTGAGCACAAAAGAACGGCTTTTGTAACTCAAGAGGGCATGAATTTGTTCAAGTGGACAACCCATTTACTCATTTAGGTTTGTTTTCGGTCCATGTTGAAAGTCTTGTTTCTCTTTTCATGATAACAATAATAATTAATGTTATTTTTACATATAAACATTTTATTATGTATTGACATGTTTTCCCTTTCTCTCAACTTGTTGTTGCAGCCAACTCGATCTTCCATAGCTTCTCTTTCTATTGTTTCTTATGTTGTATTTTTAGTGTTCCTAATGTTCGCTGCTAAATGATGTAACTTATGTTAGATGTCTGAAAAACTTAATGAGAAACATCATCAATAGCAATTCTCTTAGGGAAATTTTTTATTTTTTTGGGAAAGAGTACCTAATTCAATCATTAATTTATCAACTATGATCCATGTCAACTTTACTATTCTACAACTATTCAAAAAAAAAAAAAAAAAAAACAAAAACAAAAAAACTTTACTATTCTATAAGATTACAGTACAACTATTTAATTAATTTCCTGTAAGTAGTGAACTATATGCTGAATATCATCAGATAATCATATTGAAATCAAGTTCACCTAAAAAAATGGAGATGCGGGGGATCGAACCCCGTGCCTCTCGCATGCAAAGCGAGCGCTCTACCATTTGAGCTACATCCCCAATGATGTTACACAATCTAATCGCTACTTATAAATAAGTTCATTCTTCCAAATTTTTATTTATTTATTTATTTTATATAAATGCAAGTGTGTATTATACACACAGTAGAGTTTCTTGAACCAAAAACAAAAATAGCACACTGTACACAATAGGTTTTATTGCTTAGTTACAGTGTTAATATGGAGAAGCTTACTTACTTTTAATTAATTAATTTATTTTGACATGCTTTTTTCTCTTGATTGATATTGTTAATGGAATAAGGATTATTATTCCATTTGTGTG
Organism: Chenopodium quinoa; assembly: GCF_001683475.1. NCBI lineage: Eukaryota > Viridiplantae > Streptophyta > Magnoliopsida > Caryophyllales > Amaranthaceae > Chenopodium > Chenopodium quinoa. The sequence continues at coordinate 564,045 of NW_018742987.1, read as the reverse complement.
CTATAAAAAAAAAAAAAAAATTATTCCATTTGTGACTCTTTACATGCATCACTCAATGTAACTCATTTCGTTGGTTTATTTTATTGTTATTGTCTGTACATAAACTAACAAGCAAAGACAATACTCAATCACGGCACATAAACTTGTATGGAGTAAAAAACAATGAACCAGAATAAACGCCTAAGATAACTATTTAATTTTCTCTTTTGTTTTAAACTACGTATATAACTAAGAACCAGGCTTGTGGTTCTACAAAAATAAATACCTCCAAAACAACCATTATACAAGGCTAGATGATTAAACCTTATGATCGCCTAAGTGCAACCGTTGCACACATGCACTAGAAGAAGTTCATCATTCGAGCATACAAAATATAACATCTAACAATTAGAATCACTCTTTTTCTATACCATACAAGTAAGTAATCTACTGTTATATTCCGTAAACATTAGAAACACAACATTCTATAATTTAAGGCAAAGTTTACTCGATTTAATTTTTATGGAACGAACTAAGTTCACGTGTGGTAGTTGGTGATGTAGACTTACATCCCGTGAGTTTTTTTCCCCTATAAATTCATGTGCAACCAAACAGGGTGCACTTAGTTAGCTAAACAAAAGTAATGGGGAACTCCATTATTATAACGAGTATTCTTTTTTAAGACTTTTTTTATTTTGTTTTTTTTGACAGAGACAAGACGCTTAAATTAAATGACGAATAAAAATTGACAAGCAATTTTGGAGGTTTATACTGTTTTTATTTTGGATATACTTGATAAGGACCCCGTGACATCTTTTTAATTTCCTATTTCATATATTTTGCTGAATTTCCAATTTCTTGCTTTCATAACAACGAACCAAGATTCTCTCCATGGCATGTGATTATGTGACCCATCAATAATTAAAATCTTTATTTCTATTTTTTTTCGTTGAAAAGTACGTTCCATACGAGGCTTACAAAAAAAGTATGTTCCATACGAGGCTTACAAGTAATAATTTTTTGATAACTTTTAATTCTCCGTATTTTTTTTATGAAACCGGCAGTAAATATTATATAAGATCAACCCAACAAGCTTTGTGGGAAAGGATCAAAACATAAAAAAAAAAAAAAAAAAAAACTCATCGCAACCTCATTACAAATTTAATAAATTTATGTTTATAATAACTTTTAGTTCTCCGTATTTATATGGAGTAGCTTGTCAAAATATTGGTATTAAATAGAAATTTTACAGGTCTTAGTCAATCTCATTACAAATAATTTTTTAAATCATAAAATGATCATTATTAGTTGATGTAATGTTTTTTCTGTGTTTAATATCTCACGTTCAATTTAAATGATGCATGCATATTATTGAAGTATTATATTGTGAATTAATATATTTAGAAAATTAGAAAGTTATAATACACATTCAGTCTCTAAATTAAAGGCGTCATTTTCCTTAGGATTCTTATCGCTAAAGCCCCATTATTTCTTATATACACCTATAATTTTACCATTGGCTAGATAAGGAGTTAAGGACAATCATAAAAGATCATTTTGGAGGAATCATATCTCAAATACGATACATACACGGGAAAGTGAAATTAAACAACAGAATATAACAATGAATGTCCCACGTCTTATTTTATGCTCATGGATGTATATATGTAACGAATCTAATCAATAATGTATGTACTACTATTGAAAGAGAAATAAGATAACTGAACTTATATATTCAACAAATTACAATAATTGTAACATTGCATTGTTTGTACAACTTAGAACAAACATTATTTTTACAATTGATCATTAAATTAAATTCATTACTTTTTGGACCTTGATACCCTCCTAATTAAAACCAACAAACAAAGCACTCTATAGAGCACAAAGAACCCAACTAAAACATAAACATTATTCCATCTTTGCCCTTCATGTAACCCTCTTTTTACCAACACATCATGTCCTGTTACCATACAACTCTTACTCTCTTCATACCACACCAAACACTTTGTAACAAGACATGAATACTCATTTATAAGCAATGCATCAAGGGCATACTTGTACATTGACAAGTATTGCATGTAAACCCAATACTTAGGCATACTCTCCTTACCAATGAAGTACCCTGAGAAGAGGAAAAACCCGGCCAGGATCACGGTCACCAACGAGGTCCCGGCTATGTACGTTGGTGCAACCGAGCTAAGGAAGAGTACGAACGAGTTAGCCATAAGTACAATCACCCAAATCACTAGCACAAAGTACCCGAACGACAACCATGTAGCACATAGGCCTACTAGGAAGTACACCGAAAACGCGTAGATTATAGAAATGACTAGCAAATAAGGAAGAAAAACAAGGGTATTTGCTATAAGATAAGATGACACTCTATAAACCCCACTAGAAGTTTCCCTTAATAAGATTGGCCTTTCATTAATAAAAATTGGTAGGGTTTCTGTTGTTGAAGATAGTAAAAATGTGAGTGTAAATGCAAAAAGACCTAATCTTTTTTGAATCCCTTCTTTGTTATACCCAATATTAATGTAAATTGTCCCTAAAACAAGACCAACAATAAGTGCTTCTAATGTATTTGTCAAAAGAAGTTGTTTTGTCCTATATATAATCTTCCAAAATCTTCTAGAAAGTGTGATAATCTCATGAACCCTTGAACTCTTATACTTAATCTTCTCTTTAATCTCAATCGTATCGCGACGATTATCATTTGTGTTATGAGTAGGAGATGGAGGAACGGGTAGTTGGTTTAATATTTCCATGGCATATTCTAAGGCATTGAGTTGAGGAGGAACATTAAAACCATGAAAATTAAGGTGGTTTTGTAAGGAAGATAAACTTCCATGATGAAGAACTCTTCCTTTAGATAATAAAAGAATTTGATCAATAGTAGAGAGGATCTTAAAGCTAGGTTGATGGATCGATACAACGACGGTTCGATGTCTCGATATCGAGATCGATTTAAGGGTTTGCATTACGTTGAAGGCTGATCCGCTATCGAGGCCTGAAGTGGGTTCGTCGAGGAGGAGGATACCGGGATCATGTAGTAAACTAAGGCCTATCGAGACCCTTCGTTGTTCGCCTCCGGAAAGATTTTTTGTACACCAAGTGTTTGATAAATGTCGTAGACGAAGCTCTCCTAGGAGAGTCGAAACTACGTCGGAAATTTCTTTTGAGGTGGAGGTAGGGTGGAGGAGACGGGCGGTGAAGGCGAAGGTTTCAGAGACGGTTAAAAGGGAGAGACATGCGTCGTGTTGAGGTACGTAGGCGGAGAGTTTACGGTAGGAGGAAGGGGAGATGGGGTGGGAGTTGAGGAAGAGGGTGCCGGAGGTGGGGGAGGTTCGAGCTGCTAGGATGTCGAGGAGGGTGGATTTGCCTGCACCACTTGGGCCGACTATTGCGAGTATTTGGGAAGGGAAGGCGGTTAATGAGATGTCTTGGAGAATGTAGGTAGGTAGAGTGGAGGTGCAATCTTTGAAGAGGAAGGTTGGTGTGTAGGAAGAAGTAGTGGAGTTGTTTGTGGTGGTTTTAGTGTAGGAGATGGATGTGGCTGTTAGTTTGTAGGTTTTTCGTGGCGGCGGTGGCGGCGAGGGTGGTGGTGATGGGGGAGAGGATGGAGTGATGTTATTATGATGCTCCATGGAATTGGAGGAATGAGTTGTGTAAATGATTGTGAAAATGAGGGTGTCTTAAGCTAGCTTATTAATTGGCTTGCATTTGAGATTTTTAAAGGGGCCAAGTGGACTAGTGGAGTGGGGTTGGATGTAAAGAGTTTCATGTGATTTTATTTTTTTGCATGGAACGAATACTGTTTACTAAAACTAACTTTTACGAAGCTTTCTCCTAAGTTGAATAATTAATCTATCCCGTAAAAAAAAAAAAAAAAAAAAAAAATCTAATCATAACCCGAAAACCTTGTACAAGTGAATTACAAGAAATATTACCTAACTTAAAAATCCCATAAAAACAAAAACAATTGAAATAATACTTTTAAACCTTCCAAACTTAAGATCAAAAGTTTAAAAGTGATGCTTCACGTTTCTAAAATTATATAATACCTTCGTTACATATTATTTGCAATGATTTGACATAAAATAGAAAGGAAAAATGTCTAGTCGTTGCAAATAATATGTAACGGAGACAATACTTTCTCCGTCCCTTATTGATAGCTTCTTATGGTGAAATTTCACGGGAATTAAGAAAATTAAATAAGAAGTAGTAAAAGTATATTGAAAAGGTAAATTTATACGGGTTAAGCAAAAAAGTAGAGAGAGAAAGTAATACAAGTATTTGGAAATAGAATAAAAAATTTACATAGAAAAACTAAATTTGCACAAATGTTATTGCAAATTGAAGGAAATTTTGGTAAAAAATTACTCCCATATCCTTTATTGATAGTCCCTCATGGGCAATTTTCACGAAAATTAATAAACATAAATAAGTAGTATGAAAAGTTCATTTAAAAGGTAAATTTATATTGGATATGCAAAAAAAGTAAAGAGAGAAAGGAATAAAAGTACATGATTTGAAAAGGCAAATTTTACATGAGAAAGTTAAATTTGCAAATTATTGTTGCAAATTTGAGAGAATTTTGGTAAAAGATTAATAATAGTTGTACTTGAAAAAAAGTAAATGAGACTATCATTTTGGCATTTAAAATTAGCCATAAAAGACTATCAATAAGGGATGAAGGGAGTAATAATAATAGTAGTTGGATTTCCTTAAAAAAGTAATAGTAATAATAGTAGTTGGAAAAGGCAAATGAGACTGTCATTTTGGGACTTAAATTAAGCTATAAGGGACTAACAATAAGGGACAAAGGGAGTAAAATCTTGAAAATATGCCTTTTTTTTTAAAAAAACTTTTAGCTCGTATAACTAGCTAGTAGAGGTTTGAAATTCAACTTTTTAAAAAAGTCACAAATTATGAAATTTGGCTAATTATTATCTTAATTTAAGTTAATGACTATATACACTAAAAGATTGTATCCGTCATTGCATGTATCTCTTACTCATGTATTTACACTTTTAATTTAAGTTAATGACTATATACACTAAAAGATTGTTCTATTAATAATAATTTACAGAAAATTTTCACTTTTGCTACCATTCAAACACCCATATTTCACTTGTGCTACCCATCTAAAATTTTATTTTATTTTGATACCACTTAAAATCACATAATCTAAATTTCACTACTACATAACATTTTCAGTTATTATTTTCGTTAGTGAGATCAGCCACCCTCACTGTCACCTTCCGGCCATTACTCCTTCCTCAGCCACCCTAACTGCCTCCTCATTTTAGCTACCAAATTGATTAACATAAATACAACATATTAACATAAATACAACTTTATCTACGAGATATGATTAACATAAATACATCAAAAAAAAAAAAAAAAAAAGTACTATTAAGCAAAAACCTAAAACTTAATTAGATATATTACAAAGAGGGGTTTAGACCACTATCAGCAGTGAGGAAAAAAAAAACCTCTCAATCTCTCTCTACCCACTTTTTCACTCCTCCCATACAATTTCTCTCATCAAATGTTTTTTTCACTACATCAATGAGGAGAAAAAAAAACCTCTCATCACTTTTTCCTCCACTATTTACTATACCCCACCATAATACACATCATCTTTTTATTTTATCTTTATTTTGAAATAATGTTTATACTACATATTTAATTTTCCAATACAATTAAAATATGTGAAAATAATTTATTTTTTAATTACGTTTAAAAATAATTTAATAAAAATGTATAATTTAATAACAATTTATAAGTTTTATATTTACTTTTCAATTACGTTTAAAAATAATATAATAAAAATTTATAATTTTTATATTTATTTTTCAATTACGTTTCAATTATAACTTAATAAGATTGTTATTTATTTGTCAATTACGTTTTAATTATAATTAATAATATTTTTTTTATTTTTCAATTACGTTTTATTTATAATTTAACATTTGAATTAGTAGCACATTTTTGTAATGAACACATTAAATAGTCACATGGGAACTTCAATAACGGTAATACAAACACATGGGATGTTAAATAACGGTACAATTACGAACTAGATAAAAGTGGTTCTACTAAAATAAAATACAAACACGAGTATTAAAACATAAATAACGATACGGTTACAAATAACAAACTAAAAAATTATTTATTCAACCGCATTATGACGAAAGTTCTGCCATATGTGCTCCACTAAATCTTGTTTCAGAGATGAATGAATTTCTCTATCACGAAGGGAAATCCTTCTCTCCAAATACGTGGTGAAATCAATGTTGGGTGGTCGCCCGACGTTGAATTCAAATGGCTCGTTGTTAAACACCGTGGCACTTGTGCTCGGGTCTGCCCGCCTCACCGTACGTTGTGGTCGATCTTCTTCGTAGTATCGTCTCAAAACATCTGCATGTGCGTAGTTGTGTCGTTCATCCTCGACGATCATGTTGTGCATTATTATACAGGATTTCATAATATCACAGAGAATATCTTCGTCGTATGCAAGTGCTGGTTGTCGTAGTATAGCGAACCTAGCTTGTAAAACTCCGAAAGCCCGTTCGACGTCTTTCCGAACTGCTGCTTGTTGATCAGCAAACAACTTGTCTTTTCTAACATGAGGATGTGTTATACCCTGTATAAAAGTTGGCCATCTCGGGTAAATCCCATCGGCCAAGTAGTAGCCCAACTCATATTGATGTCCATTAACCGTAAAATTTATGGGTGGTGCATGACCTTGTAAAACATCATCAAATACCAGTGAACGGTAAAGGGCATTCAAATTGTTACATGACCCAGGCATTCCAAAGAACGCATGCCAAATCCATAGATCCTGATCAGCAACAGCTTCAAGAATGAGAGTTGCACTCTTGCTACGACCAGCATATTGTGCCTTCCAAGCAGTAGGACAATTCTTCCACTCCCAATGCATGCAGTCTATACTACCAATCATCCCTGGAAAACCACGCAGATCATTTTGATGAAGGATTCTCCTTAAATCTTCATCTGTAGGTTTTCGTAGATATTCACTTTCAAATTGTGAAATAACCCCTTGACAGAAATGTTGCAATGCCTGCCTAGAGGTTGTTTGGCCGAGACGTAAATATTCATCCACAGCGTCTGCGGCTACGCCATACGCTAACATTCTTATTGCAGCGGTGCATTTCTGCAACGGTGATAAACCAAGCTTCCCAGCTGCATTTCGACGTTGCTGGAAGAATTGATCCCCCTCAACCACTTTGCTCATAATGCGGCAGAACAATGACCGTTGCATACGGAATCTACGTCGGAATTGGTTGTCGTTATACACTGGATTATTCGCGAAATAATCGTTGTATAGTTGCACATGCCCTTTTTCTCTTTCCCTATCCCTTTTGGGCTCCGTTGATAGTTCAGTTTCATTATTTAGTGGAGGTTCTTGTGGTTGGTCTGGAGGAAGTAATCTATGAGGTAGGTGATTTGCTACATACTCATCAACTAAGCAATCAAATTCATGATTAGAAAAATCTGGGTTGTTAGGATCCATTAGCAAAATAATAATAATAATAATAATAATAATAATAATAATAATAATAATAATAATAATAATAATAATAATGATGATGATGATAATAATAATAATAATAATAATAATAATAATAATAATAATAATAATAATAATAATAATAATAATAACAACAACAATAATAATACTACTACTTTTTTTTGACAATATAATAATACGATTTTTTTCAAGGATTAATAAATTTAACAGAAATAATAATAAAGAAATTAATAATAATAATAATAATAATAATAATAATAATAATAATTATAAGAATACCAATAAAACTACTACTTTTTTTAAATTAACACTACTACTACTACTACTAGTAATAATAATAATAATAATAATAATAATAATACTAAATAATAACTGAGGGGTTTTTTTTTTACGAATAATAATAATAAAAAAATGATGAAAATAACTCAAAGAAATTGGGAAAAGAAGAAAATTTGTAGTATTTATGGGTTTTTTTGAAAGTATATCAAAATATATCAAAATGCATGTCTATTTATAGAGAAAAAAAAAATCTATCCGTTGGTGAATTTTGTTTTTTGTTTTTTTTTTTTTATAATTACAACGGTTATATTTACCTTACAAAAATATAACCGTTGTAATAAAAGCAAAAAAATCTGATTGGTTGGAAGGACAAAGCCTGACGCGTGTCGCATCCCCATTGGCTGGGTCTGACGAGCGTCAGGCCAGCTGCCCCCTTATTTTTTTTCCCTTTTTGCCCCTCAAAACGGCGTCGTTTCGCCCTTCTTTAAGGCAAAACGACGTCGTTTTGCAAGCCAGAAAGGAAAAAAAAAAAGGGAAAGTAGCGTGTACATGTGGGGCCCACCGGTTACTGTTCACGAGTATTTTCCCTCAACTCTTGTTTGTTTTCCATAGCTCTCAACGGTGAGGGTTTTTTCCCTCACTAACGTAATGCTCGGGTATTTTTTTTACACCTTTATTTTTACTCGTGAGGGCTTTTTTCCTCACTGCCGGGAGTGCTCTTAGGACTATACCTCCCAAACCGACAATACCTATAACAATGAGATTAACATTGTCATTGCTTGAATTGCAACAAAAATCGATCACTTGAGCAATGTCTCGATTTCTTCCGATCAATTTCATATTTCCAACAGAATTCCTTGGGCTTAATCACTCGTGTCAGACCTCTGCCTCTGACTTGTCTCAGCCGCAACATCAAGGGGTTTGATTCCAATTTATTGTTCATCAAACTTCTTCATTGTCGGACTTTTCTCGCCATACGTTGGCGGATCAATGAGAGTATCCTTTCATTTTTGCCTCTTCTTAATCCAACACTTCTACTTTAATAGTTCGTATGCTTAACCATCAATAACATCCTAAGCATCGTAAACACAATTATGAATTCTATGCAACCAATAAATTATAAATGGGTTCGTATTTTTTTTTTTTTATACATTAGTTCCAACAAAATTTAAAAATTATATTAAAATTATTCATAAAATAACAAATTACGTTGAACCACACATATATTATATTGCACATCATTGACATATACTCCGTATTAAATTACTAGATAAGTACATGTGCGTTTACAGTGGTGATAAGTAATTTTTTTCTAATTCATATTAGGTGAAATAAGTAATTTACCATTTTATTTATATAATAAACTAGATTAGTACCCGTGCGTTGTATGGTGGTTTTAATAATTTTTCTATTTTTTTTATCTTTTGTTGTTGATAACTTTCTAATATGATCTAGAGGAATATATCTCGTGGTCATATAATTTTAAGGGATATATCTCAGGGTCATATAATGCCGTTTGGACAATATATAATCATTATTCGTTGTCATAAATGTTGGTGATAGGCTTGAGTTAATGAAATCGGTGCAAGTTGTAAACCGATAAATTGGTCGTTTAAAGGCAAATTGGATAATTCTACCCACCCAATTGGACTGTCGAAAAGTATTAGGGACCATGGTAAACGTTTCGTCAATTTTTATTTCCGAGAAAAAAAAAATCAAAAAATTCCAAAATTGAAGTCTAATTTCCACGCTTTTTGAGAAATTTTGGAGGTTTCGAGACCCGTTGACGTAAAGACTCGATATTTTAGAGACACATCTCGGGATCATATAATGCCGTTTAAACCATATATAATCATTATATGTTGTCATAACTCTAAATGTTCGTGGTATTCTTGAATTAATGAAATCAGTGCAAGTTGTAAATCGGTAAATTGGTCGTTTAAAATCAAATTGGTTTGTTCCACCTGCCCAATTGGACTCTCGGAGGGTAATAGGGAATATAGTAAAAATTTCGGCAATTTTTATTTTCGGGCGAAAAAAAGTCAAAAAATTCAAAAATTGAAAGCTAATATACACGCTTTTTCAGAAATTTTGGAGTTTTTAGAGCCGGTGCCTAAAAGTCTAGAAATTCTAGGGAATATATCTCGTGGTCATATAATGCCGTTTGGAACCATATAAGATCATTATTTGTTGTCATAAATGTTCGTGGTAGGCTTGAGTTAATGAAATCGGTGCAAATTGTAAACCGGTAAATTGGTCATTTAAAGGCAAATTGGATATTTCAACCCACTCAATTAGACTCCCGGAAGGTATTAGGAACCATGGTAAAAATTTCAGCAATTTTTTTATGAGGGCAAAAAAAAGTCAAAAATTTCAAAAATTGAAGGCTTATATCCACTCTTTTTGAGAAATTTTGGAGCTTTCGGGTCACGATGTCGAAAAGCCTTGATATTTCTGGAAATACATCTCAGGGTCATATAATGATGTTTGGAACCATATATAATCATTATATGTGGTCATAAATATTCGTGGTAGGCTTGAGTTAATGAAATCAGTGCAAGTTGTAAATCAGTAAATTGGCCTTTTAAAGGTAAATTGGATTGTTCCACCCACCCAATTAGACTCCCGGAAGGTATTAGTGACCATGGTAAACATTTCGACAACATTTACTTTCGGGTGAAAAAAAGTCAAAATAGTCCAAAATTGAAGGCTAATATCCACGCTTTTTGAGAAATTTTGGAGATTACAAGACACGGTGTCGAAAAGCCTTGAAAATTTAAGGAATACATCTCGGGGTCATATAATGCCGTTTTGGAATCATATATAATCATTATGTTGTCATAAATGTTCGTGGTAGTCTTGAGTTAATAAAATCGATGCAAGCTGTATGGTTTCATCCACCCAATTGGACTCCTGGTGGGTATTAGGGACCATGGTAAGCAATTCGGCAATTTTTATTTCAGGGCGGAAAAAAAGCAAAAAAATTACAAAATTGAAGGCTAATATCCAGACTTTTGAGAAATTTTGGAGGTTTTGGGGCTTGGTGTCGAAAAGTCTTGAAATTCTAGGGGATATATCTCGGGGTCATATAATGCCGTTTGGAACAATATATGATCATTATTCGTTGTCATAAATGTTGGTAATAGGCTTGAGTTAATGAAATCGGTGCAACTTTTATACCGGTAAAATGGTCATTTAAAGGCAAATTGGATAGTTCCACACACCTAATTGGACTTTCGGAAAGTATTAGGGACCATGGTAAACGTTTCGTCAATTTTTATTTCTGAGCGAAAAAAAATCAAAAAATTCCAAAATTAAAGTCTAATACCCACGCTTTTTGAAAATTTTTGGAGGTTTCGAGACCCGTTGACATAAAGACTCGAGATTTTAGAGGACACATCTCGGGGTCATATAATTCCGTTTGGAACCATATATAATCATTATATGTTGTCATAAATGTTCGTGGTATTCTTGAATTAATGAAATCGGTGCAAGTTGTAAATCGGTAAATTGGTCGTTTAAAGGTAAATTGATTTGTTCCAACTACTCAATTGGATTCTCGGAGGGTATTAGGGATTATGGTAAACATTTCGACAATTTTTATTTCCGAGCGAAAAAAAGTCAAAAAAATTCAAGAATTAAAGGCTAATATCCACGCTTTTCAGAAATTTTGGAGTTTTCACGGCCGGTGTCTAAAAGTCTAGAAATTCTAGGGAATATATCTCGTGGTTCTATAATGTCGTTTGGACCAATATATGATCATTATTTGTTGTCATAAATGTTCGTTGTAGGCTTGAGTTAAAGAAATTGGTGCAAGTTGTAAACCGGTAAACTGGTCGTTTAAAGGAATATTGGATGGTTCCACCCACCCAATTGGACTCCCGGGGGGTATTAGGGACCATGGTAAACATTTTGGAAATTTTTAATTCCGAAATTCACTACGTGAAAAAAATGAATTTGACACCGGTTCAAACCCGGCCTAAGGCACCGGTTTGAATCGGTGCCAATGTGGGGGGTGCCAAAAAGTGGTTTAAAAAGGCACCGGTTCAAACCGTTGCCAAAACTTGAAATTGGCACCGGTTAACCGAAAAAATTAATTCACCACTTTTGGCACCGGTTAACCGGTGCCAAAAGTGTCAAAAAATTAATTTTTTTTAAAACTTAAAAATTAAATAAACTAAAATTAAATGAGAATACAAATTATAAATGGCACATCACAATCAATATAATCAAATCTGTTCGATATATATAGAATAAAAAAATTACAATATAGATCAATAAAAAAATTTCAACATATAAATCAAAATAAAAAAAAATTACAACATATAAAAAAAATTACAATATAAATCAAAATAAAAATTTACAACTTCACAATCAAAAAAACCCATACAACTTCTAAATCAATATATTTGCATCTTGATTCTTCAATTTAAGATCTAAATCCATGTACCTGTACCAATTAAACAACCAAGATAAATCGATTAAAATGATTTAATTAAGCTGCGAAAAAAAAATCAAAAAAAAAATCCAAAAAATCGAAAAAAAAGAAAATCAGTTGAAAAGAAAAAAAAACATAACATCTATCATATAAAAAATAATTAAACCCAGAAAATAAATAAAATTAAATTCGATTAAAAAAACCCAGAAAATAAATAAATTTAAATTCGATTAAAAAAAAACCCAAAAAATAAATATGACAAAATTCGAATAAACCCAGAAAAAAAAATAAGAAATCGAAAAAAAAACCTAGTATTCGAAAAAACCCAGAAAACAAAAAAAATTGTAATCGAAAAAAAAATTTGAAATCAGAAAAAAAAAATCAAAATCAAAATTGATTAAAAATTTGATTAAAACAAACTTGAAAACAAAAATAAAATAAACCCAGAGATAAAAAAAAATGAAAATAAAAAAAAAAACCCAATTAAAAGAGAATTGAAATGGAAAAAAAAAAACCTAGGAAAAATACCTAAAAATCACGAAAATAAAATCCCAAAACCGCATGCAACTTGAAAAACAAAATCAAAATCGAAATTGAAATCGAAAACAACACAATCAAAATTGAAATTGAAAAACAAAACCCAGAAATAGAAAGAAAGAAAAAACAAAATCGAAAAAAGAAACCCAGAAATCGAAATAATTGAAATTGAAAAAAGAAATTCAAATCGAAAAACCCAGAAATCGATTGAAATGGTAAAAATAAAATCAAGAAATCGATTAAAATGGGCGGTTTTTTGGTCTTCGATTTGTTATTGTCTTCGATTTGTTTTTGGTCTTCTAGTGATAGAAAGGAGGAGGAGATCCAAAAAGATAAAGAAATGAAGGAGATGGTGAGCAAGAAGAAAAGAGGAGGAGAGGAGAGAGAAAGAGGCGGAGGAGAGAAAAGAGGAGAGGAGAGGAGAGAGAATGGGCAGGCAACTTTAGGGTTTGGGGGGGTTTTAAATGGGCGTTTTTTAAAAAAAAAAAAAAATTAAAGAACCGGTTCGTAAAGGCACCGGTTCAAACCGGTGCCCTTTTTATTTTTGGCACCGGTTTGAGCTGAACCGGTGCCATTTCTCTTTGTTTAAAAACCTGCCCATTTTTAGGCCGGTTTGGCCTGAACTGGTGCCATTAGGGGGTTGCCTATTTGTATTTTTCTACTAGTGATTGAAGGCTAATATCCATGCTTTTTTAGAAACTTTGAAGGTTTCGGGTACCGGTGTCGGAAAGAAATAAGATTTTAGAGATACATTTCAGTGTCATATAATGATGTTTGGAACCACAAATGATCATTATATATTGTCATAAATGTTCGTGGTAGACTCTAGTGAATGAAATCGGTAGTGCAAGTTGTAAAGCGGTAAATTGGCCGTTTAAAGACAAATTGGATGATTCCACCCACCCAATTGGACTCCCGGAGGGTATTAGGGAACATGGTAAACATTTCGGCAATTTTTATTAAGGGGAATAAAAGACAAAAAATTCCAAAATTAAAGGCTAATATCCACGCTTTTTGACAAATTTTTGAGGTTTCAGGACTCGGTGTTGAAAAGACTTTAGATTTTTGGGGATATATCTCGGGGTCATATAATGTCGTTTGGAACCATATATGATTATGTTGTCAAAAATGTTCGTGGTAGGCTTGAATATATTAATAAAATCGGTGCAAGTTGTAATTCAGCAAATTTACCGTTTAAAGGCAAATTGGATGGTTCCACGCACCCAGTTGGACTCCCAAAGGGTATAAGGGACCGTGGTAAACCTTTCGTCAATTTTTATTTCCAGACGGAAAAAAGTCAATAAATTCCAAAATTAAAGGTTAATATCCACACTTTTTGAGAAATTTTGGAGGTTTCGGGTTCCGGTGATGAAAAGTCTTGAAATTCTAGGGGATACATCTCGGGGTCATATAATGGCGTTTGGAACAATATATAATCTTTATTCGTTGTCATAAATGTTGGTGGTAGGCTTGAGTTAATGAAATCAGTGTAAGTTGTAAATCGGTAAATTGGTCGTTTAAAGGCAAATTGGATGTTTCCACCCATCCAATTGGAATCTTGGAGGATATTAGGGACCATGATAAACATTTCGACAATTATTATTTTAGCAGCTTCAATTTATTTATTGTCATCCTTTTTTTTTTTCCATCCATGAATTCTACATGCATGCCCTCAATTTCTCTTTGCTTGCTACTAGTATTTTTTTTCTTCAATCCGTATCTTGTAGCAAATGCCTTGCTGGTGGGAGCATTAATTAGTAAAAATCTGCCAAAAAAAAAAAAAAAATAGCAGTAGTCATGAGTTCATCCAATGTTTCTGCAACGTACAAAAGAAAAACCTTGCTCTACTTCAATTGTTCAAACATGACATTCAAGTCGATCGATGTGGGCTGCTCGATCTCATCACGGAGAGATGGGAAGGTGCATATTGCAATTCTTACTTCGATAGTACTCCGTGCTATAGTACTATCCAACCACTATGAGTGACTAATAACGAGTATCAAGACTAGTAAACGTTTGTTTTAAAAATGCAGTGTATCCAATCAAAGAAAATTAATCGGAGACTTGTCAAACAATTAGATGCTTGAACGTATATAAAGGTTTGTTGTTCATTATAATTCTACATATAAATAGTCTAGATAAATAAGTGGGATACTTGTAATAAGCTAATTAGTCTCCTTTCAAATTAAATTCACCTTCTAAAAGAGGGCCTAGTTACCTGCATAATGACATACCTTGTTATTATCTGTTACATCCTCTTTATACTCTCTTGCTACAACACTACTGCGGAAGATGTTAGGTGTACACAACAAGAAAGAAAAGTTCTCCTGGAGCTGAAAAACAACATTGTAGTTGATCGGTGTGGCTTGCTCGCGTCTTGGGGGAACCAAGAGGATAATAAAGATTGTTGTAAATGGAAAGGTGTCCACTGCACCAGCTACATAAACAGCAGTGTCATCATCAAGATCGATCTTCATGGGTTCGATGCATCTAGTCCTTACCCTTGTCTCGAAGGTAAACTTACTCCTACCCAGCTACCCTAACCGAGCTTAAGCATTTGAGTTACTTAGACCTAAGCTACAACAATTTCCTAGGGGAACCAATCCCCAACTCAATTGGTTCCCTTGGTAAATTGCGGTACCTAGATCTATCTCATGCTGGCTTCGGTGGAGGAATACCTTGTCAGTTACGACATCTCTCAAAGCTCGAAACATTGTTCATTTCATCAAATTCCTTTGAAGGTACCCTTTCTAATGACCATTTTCAAAACTTTTCTAGATTGGAGGATTTAGATTTGTCCAATAACTCGAAATTAACACTTAACTTTAGTGTCGATTGGATCCCTCCATTTCAATTAGATACTTTAAATCTCCGATCTTTGGCTTTAGGACCACACTTCCCTAAGTGGATTCTAACCCAAACGAGTTTTTCATACCTCGATATATCTGAAGCTAGAATTTCAGAGCCAATTCCAACTTCTTTTTGGAACTTATTAACCCTTAACTTATCTTTCTTAAACATGTCTAATAATAATATTACAGGAAAGCTTCCAAATCTATCACATCCTATATTTGATCATTGGCGTCCACTCGAAGTAGATTTGAGTTTCAACTCTTTCGAGGGCACAATACCTTCATTCCTAGGAAATGTTTCATCTTTGAAGCTCAATAACAACAAGTTTTCAAATCCAATTCCTTTGTTGTGCCCAAAATCAAAAATCGTTCTTCTTGACTTAGACTTGTCTAACAACTTGTCGTCAGGAGAACTTCCAGATGATTGTTGGGAGAATATGGATGAACTGTCATATCTAAACTTGGAAAGCAACCAATTTTCAGGAAAGTTACCACAATCTATAGGGGCCATTAAACAACTTCAGTCGTTTCGATTGTGTGATAATACTTTTTCAGGAGTCCTACCCATTTCATTATGGAACTGCTCTTCTTTAGTCATTCTTGACATAGGAGATAACCAATTTTCCGGGATCATACCCCCGGAAATAGGAAATCTTCGAAGTCTCGTTGATTTAAACTTAAGGAAAAACAGATTAGTCGGAAAAATACCATCAACCCTTTTTACATTATCAAGCCTACAAATTTTGGATCTCTCCGGAAATAGGCTCACAGGAACAATCCCAAAGTCCATCTATAATTTAACAGGAATGAGTAACAAAACAATTTTTTTGCCAAATTCTACCATTATTTCTTCACATAAAAGTTTTACTAAGTATCCTCATTATGCTGCATGGGTCAAGTGGAAAAGAGTACAACAGAAATTTGGAAATTTATTGGGACTTGTTAAATCATTTGATGTTTCCAACAATAATCTTCAAGGAGAAATTCCTAGTGAGATATCATATCTTGGCGGTTTAGTCTCCTTAGACTTGTCGAGAAACAAATTCAGTGGAACCATCACGTCGAATATTGGCCAGCTAACGTCTCTAGAATTCCTCGATTTGTCAAACAATCGTTTTTGTGGAGAGATTCCAATGAGCTTTGTAAATTTGAGCTACCTTGGCATCTTGGATTTGTCAAATAACAACTTATCCGGGAGAATTCCACTAGGAACTCAATTGCGAGGTTTTGATGCTTCATACTATATGGGGAACCCTGGACTTTGTGGAGAGCCTCTTCCAAAGACTTGTCCGGGAGATGAAGCATTTAACAAGTCGCGTGATGGAGAAGATATAGAGCTCACTCGACAAGACAAAGATGATGAAGAAGGTGTTTTTTCTCTAGGCTTGTACATAAGCGTGGTGCTTGGTTTTATCTTTGGATTTTGGGGAGTTTATGGCACCTTAGTGCTCAAAACTTCATGGAGACAGGCCTATTTTCGATGCGTTGATAGCATCAAAGACCGATTCTATGTCATTATTGCTGTGAATCTAGCAAGAGTTTCCAAGGCTTGAAGTTAAGCTAGTTGGTATCAAGCTTCTTGGTCACTGCATTATTTTACTTGTACCATGTTATATTTATACTTATACCATGTTATATCACCAGGATTTTAATACTTTGTACGTCCCTCCAAAATCATACCATGTTATATCACCAGGAGTTCTCATAATGCTTGATAACATAGTGAATGCAGACTATATTTTAAGAGTGGTACAAAAACATATATGATCAAATCCACCAACACTAACAAGTAACAATTAGAAATAACTAATTTGAAACGGTATGTATGTATGTCCATCGTTTAACACGCTTAGCTTGTCATCGAAAAGCGCTTAAACTCCATATAACTTTCATAATCTGAATCATATTGTGCATCAAAATAGATTAAATACGATACATTTATGTGTTGTAACACGTAACTTGTACATATGTTAAGTATCATCACAACAATCATTTTGCAACAATAAACTGGCTCATTTCCACGGTATTAGTAGAGCAAATGATCGACTCATAAATCATAACTCCTTCTCCCGTGCCCCCATTTAACTCATACTAATTCTAGCATGCGCAAATGAGAATAATAGTAATGGATATTGTGAGAAAAGAAAAACAATACTCGTAAAAGACTCAGATCAGCTTAAAATTTTGATCTAAATATTCAACAGCACATAAATATCTTACTTTGATGTAGGAATTTGAATTTTCTTGTTTCCAAAATATCGTACAAGTATTAAATTTACATTTGTGTTACATCTTCAATGCTACGATGACATATACTTCCTCCGTTTTCTTTTACTTGCAACACAGCCTTGTGGCACGTGGTTTGAGGTCGGGTTTATGTAATGTAAACGGACAAATTTTTCATTATAATTTTTACAAATGATTCTTAACCCTATTCTAATTTTCGTGTAAAAATTATATTGATAAAATCGCTCGTTTACCCTCACTAATCATCTCCTAAAACTGCGTACTTAAAAGGTGTGTTGCAAGTAAAAGAAAACGGAGGAAGTAAAACTTAAAGAGTACAAGATTCCTTCAAATTAGGACTCTAACTAATAAAAAGGCTCATATTAAAGTCCTAGTTAAGACTTAAAAAGTATAGATTCCTTCAAAGAAAGGGAATATATATTGTACGCATATTTCCTTAGTATTTACTCTATTAGTTACGAGTTGCTTTATTAGTACGTTTATCGTTCCAAGAGTTAAAGTCTTACAGTCTGGCAATTCTAACAAAGACTTCAACAGTCAACCGATTTAGTTTTTCTTAGATACGAAGTACTTTTCTACATATATAGTTAATTAAGGTTTTCTACATATTTTAATTTCACTAAAGAGTCTAAGACTTCAACATACTCTCCCATGGATGCCTCATTTTTAAATACGTGTATCACTTTGACTAATAACACCCATGTCAATGTAAACATATCTTTTATTGTATATTTTTAGTAAAAAAATTTATGTATGTAGATTGATATTACTAAAATAATCATTGTCAACTTGGTCAAATAGCAATGAGCAGGACTCCTAGCTAGTTTCAATTGTATTAGGACTTTATGTTGTTGGTAATTGGTAATTGGTAATCTGAAAATTCCCCTGTTTTATTCCCCTGTTTTATGTGACAGAAGTACAATGTAGCACTAGGAACAGGTATACAAACAGCATCTTGGTTAATTTTCAAGATTCAGACATTTCCTTAATTACATATTCAAGTCAAAAGCAATGGTATTCCTTTCACACTAGCTAGTTTCATAAATACTATAGCTATAGGAGACCGAATGTATAGATCATAGCTAGCTAATCGTTACGTTATCGAAGTATATGTGAGTCGAATTTAATGTGTCCTAGATATAATTCAATTTCTAATTTTACCAACTTCGATCAAATAAAGACCAGTACACCTGTTCTAGATGTGCTTAAGGTTTTGATTTTTTCAAATTTTTAGACCCAAACATATTAGTCTGTTTTAGCCAAACTATAAGTCATCATAAAGTATTCTAAGTCTCTTGTCATTGATTTTGGTGTTCTACAAATAACAGATCAAACATTAGATATATTGTTCCTGAACAGAAAATCTTATTGAGTTTCATCCAATCAAGCCGACTGAAACTAGCTAAAATCAACATGATCATCCCTCTTCCCATCAAAATATCTCAACATCACCTTTGTTTTCTGTCAATTTTGTGGCTTTTCCTAGCCATTTTGAGTCATGCCACCCAATACAACATCGAGTGCATCCGTGAGGAAAGAGAAGCCTTACTTCAGTTCAAACGAGGAATTCAAGAGGACCATTGTGGAATACTTTCTTCATGGGGAGGGCATGAAGACGATGGAGGTTGTTGCAAATGGCGCGGCATTATTTGCAACAACCTCACAGGGCATGTCATGGCCATCAATCTTGGTGGTATCGAAGCTGGTAATGACCATCATTGTCTAGAAGGTAGAGTGACTACTTCCCTCCTTAAATTGAAGCATTTGAAATATTTGGATCTTAGCTTCAACAACTTCTTAGGCCAACCTATCCCTAATTTTATCAGTTCCCTTGCCAATTTAGAGCACCTTAATCTCTCAAATTCCGGCTTTACAGGGAAGATTCCTCATGAATTTGGTAATCTTTCCCACTTAACATCTCTTGATCTCAGTAATAATAAACTTGTTGTCAAAAGTTTAGGTTGGCTCTCCCGTCTTACTTCATTGAGTGTCGTAAACTTAAGTGACATCGATCTTAGTGAGGTACAAGACTGGTTACAAATAGTTACAAACCTCCCTTTCTTAGAGGTCTTAAAGATGGATAGTTGTTATCTTCCTTCAACAATTCCATCTTCACTTTCATATAAAAATTCATCATCCACCCTTCGTTTCCTTAGTCTTGCTTATAATAGCTTTGGTGACCCTTCGATATTTCAATGGTTGTTCAACTCGAGTGGAGTCAGTACTCACCTAGTCCATCTTGACCTCTGTGATAACTCACTTCCTGGTTCCATCCCAAGTGGTTTTCGAAAAATGCATTCGCTTTCATATCTTGACCTCTCTTCTAATGCATTTGAAGGCCATATTCCAAATTACTTTGGAGATATGCATTCCCTTTCACATCTTGATCTCTCTGCTAATAACTTGAGTGGTTCCATTTCTAGTTGTTTTAAAAATATGCAATCCCTATCATACCTCGATGTCTCTGGTAACTTACTTGGAGGTCAAATTCCTGAAATGATTTCGAGCCTAAAACATCTCATTCACCTCGATTTGTCTTGGAATAACTTTCATGGACGCGTTCCAAAAACCATTGGTAAGTTATGTAGCTTACAATTCTTGGAGTTAAGCTACAACAATCTCACAGGAGATCTTACTGATGTCATCCAAATCTTATCTGTGTGTTCTCACAAGTCACTGAGGTTTTTTGGCTTGGAAAACAACCATTTTTGGGGGACAATTCCTAACACTATCGAAACATTTTGAGGCAACTTTATCTCGATGGCAACCAGCTAAACGGAACAATTAGCCAAGGGATAGAAAAACTTTCTATGCTTGAGACCTTGCGCCTTTCTACAAACTCTTTGATAGGTACTATCTTTGACAGCCATTTTGCAAACTTATTGAGTTTGCGTAATTTGTACTTGTCAGAAAATCCTAGATTGTTAGTTAACATTAGTGTGGATTGGCTTCCCCCATTTCAGCTAGACACCATATACTTAAGCTCTTGCAAGTTAGGCCCTCATTTCCCAAAATGGTTACAAACCCAAACCCAAATCTCATGGATTGATATATCAATAGCCGGAATTTCAGACATTGTTCCTGCTTCATTTTGGAGCTCATTGTCATCCAAATTAGAGTAACTAAATATGTCTCACAATATTATGGGGTACTCCCTAGTAATTTGTCGATCACCCTTAGCGAACTCCCTCAGATAGACTTGAGCTCAAATTCCTTGGAGGGTGCAATCCCTTCATTTCTTGGAAATATTTCCTCATTGTCCTTGAATAATAACAAGTTTTCTGATGCATCTTCTTTTTTGTGTCCAAAAAATAAGATGGTCCTCTCTAATCTAGACCTCTCAAATAACTTGTTATCGAGTGAGCTTCCTGATTGTTGGATGTACTTCGACAAGCTATCAATCCTGAGCTTAGAAAACAATAACTTAACTGGAAAGTTATCAGCATCTATAGGTGCCCTGAAGAAGCTCCAAGCATTACACTTGCGAAACAACAACTTTTCGGGTGAACTTCCCATGTCCTTACAGAATTGCACATCTTTGGTTCTCCTAGATGTTGCATACAACTCATTTACTGGCTATCTACCTCAGAGGATTGGGAACAATCTAACAAATCTCGGTATTCTCAGCCTTCGAAGTAATAGCTTTTCAGGGGTTCTGCCTTCAAGCCTTTGTCAACTTTTGTTATAAACGGAACTGCGGGAACAAAAACAGTAAGAACAAAGTTACCGAAAAATAGACTGAGTCGCGGACTATGTCGCTTTCTTTAGAACATTCACGGCACTGCCCTGAAAAGGTGCAAGCAGTTCGTACTAAACTGGATGTTCCCCAGGATAAAACAGCCTTTCTCTATTGTAATTATACCGGTGGAACTGCACAAAACCACCGGGCAACTAAACACCAAAAAAGAAAAGAAACTGCTCGAGGGTTTTGTTTTTGTGAGGAAAAATAGAGAGGAGAAGAAGATTGCTTTCTGTATTTTTTGTGTATCAAAAACAGGAAATCAACACGCCTTTTATAGGAAAAATTGCAACGTAACTGCTGCTGTTTAATTAGGCACTAATCACGCAATTAAAACGGTCATAAGTTGAACGTTGAAAACGGTTACAGAAGATTAATGCGTGGCAAAACGTTTAGCAAAAAATCAGTGAAAACGTTTGCATGATTAACGCTCCATTAATCAGTTTTGAAAAAACGGTCAAATGTAATCAGTCAAAAACGTTTAGCAAAAATCAAGGAACTAATCACGCAATTAGCCTTGTCCAAAAAATAAGTTTATTTAATAAACCCGACCCGACCCGACCCAACCCAACCCAACCCGGCCCGGCCCGGCTCGGCTCGGTTCGGTTCGGCGCGCGTGTGTGTGATAGATGGTTTACCATATAGGTCCTCCCTCTCCACAAAATGTGGGTAGCCCAAGGGCCACACCCCTTTAGCCCACTCTCTATATTATAAAGAGAGTAAAACTCTCATTTCCCACCAATGTGGGACTTTGAGTTTTTTCACAAAATTCACACACTACACACTTGTTGTTCCAACAATCCCCCACTTGAATTTTTTGAAAACATTTTCGAGCAGAATCCATACATATATAGGTTGCGCATAAACAGAAGTGTTTTTCAACTTGAACTTCGACGTAGTGAGTACGATTCAGATTCAACAAGGGTGACTCAAAGTTTTGAACCCTATCTCTGACAACGTACCACACACAACCTACTCTTGGTGTTGTTCTAGACCCGTGCTATTTCGGCCATGCACGTCTATCCCAGTGTAGTGAATGCTCTAGAAATGCTGCCACACATTTCATAGGAAGCGGCCTAACTTCCACATTCACATAGGTGAATCTATCAAGAGTACTCCTGTAGCTTGGTACTCCACTCCAAATTGGAGTATAGATTTCATTAAGAGTTCCTATTAACTCATCCTTGATCGCTTCAGGAAATTATGTCTTTTGAACATATTCAACTCATAACACACCATAACTTGTTATTACCCTTTGAACCTATTTCTTGGGATCTCCAGTTCATAGGTTGGGTTACCATTATGTGTGGTTCATTTCAATGGCAATAGTCCCATTTTCTTAGAGGAAAAATGGACTTTCTCCCTAGCTAATCCTTTCGTCAAAGGATCAGCCAAGTTATTCTCAGTGCGTACGTGATCCACTCTAACAGCTCCGATAGAGAGATATTCTCTCACAGTGCTGTGCTTACGACGTATTTGTCGTCTCTTACCGTTGTAATAACGGTTCTGAACTTTTGCAATAGCCGCGGTACTATCGCAATGGATCAAGACAGCCGGTAATGGCTTTTCCCATAGGGGAATTTCACCTAGCAGGCCTCTTAACCAACCTGCTTCTTCACTAGCCGTAGCTAGTGCTATCATTTCTGACTCCATGGTGGACTGAGCCAAAATAGTCTGTTTCTTAGACTTCCAAGATACAGCTCCACCGACTATAGAAAAAATATATCCACTAGTAGCCTTAGAGTCATCTGATAAGGTGTTCCAGTCAGCATCACTATAGCCTTCTAGTACAGCTGGAAACCTTTCATAATGCAACCCTAGGTTCATGGTCCTCTTAAGGTATCTCATGACCCTTTCAATAGCATGCCAATGCTCATTACCAGGACAACTAGTAAACCTGCCTAACAATCCCACGACATAGGCAATGTCGGGTCTAGTACAATCAGTGGCATACCGAAGGCTGCCAATGATGCTCGCATAATCAGATTGCCTTACGGCATCACCAGTGTTCTTAAATAATTTAACACTGGGATCATAAGGTGTACTAGCAGGTTTACAGTCAAAGTAACTATATTTCTTTAGGATCTTCTCAATGTAATGAGATTGATCCAAAGAAACTCCATTTTCTGTCCTAGTAATCTTAATTCCAAGGATTACATTAGCCTCTCCTAGGTCTTTCATATCAAACTCAGCATTCAACAATAGCTTTACATCATTCACAGCATGAATGTTCGAGCCAAAAATTAACAAGTCATCCACATATAGACAAATTATAGTGCATATGTCATTCTCAAATTTTACATATATGCATTTGTCACTACCATTTATCTTAAAACCATGTGAGATGACTAAGTTATCAAATTTTTCATGCCATTGTTTAGGTGCTTGTTTGAGACCATAAAGAGATTTATCTAGCTTACATACCAGATGCTCTTTTCCTTGAACAACGAATCCTTCCGGTTGATCCATGTAGATTTCTTCTTCCAATTCACCGTTCAAGAATGCAGTCTTCACATCCATTTGATGTACTACAAGATTAAAAACAGAAGCAAGAGATATTAATACTCTAATAGATGTTACTCTAGTTACAGGTGAATAGGTATCAAAGAAATCAACATTCTCCCTTTGTCTGTAGCCTTTAGCTACCAAACGGGCTTTGAACTTATCAATGGTCCCATCAACTTTCAGCTTTCTTTTTAGGACCCATTTGCAACCAATTGACTTGCAGCCTGGTGGCAACTCAGTTAGATGCCAAGTTCGATTAGACTCAAGTGAGTCCATTTCGTCGTTCACGGCTTCTTGCCATAAATCTGCATCCACTGAGGTTAGAGCTTCTTGGAGGGTAGAAGGATCCTCCTGTACATTCAGAACTACAAAGTCTGGGCCGAAGTCTTTTGCTACTCTAGCCCGCTTGCTCTTTCTTAGTTCGGGTTCAGCATCCAAGTCTTGTGAGTTAGACCTGTCTTTAGGAATAATAGAGGAGGACGAGCCCCCACTATTTCTAGATTTAAAAGGAAACCTGTCCTCATAAAAATCAACATCATTAGATTCAATAATTACACGAGCATTTAAATCAAAGAATCTATATGCCTTACTGTTAATAGCATATCCAATGAATACGCATTCATAAGCTCTACTAGCTAATTTAACTCTTTTAGGATCAGGAATCCTAACATATGCTAGACAACCCCAAGTTCTGAAATAAGAAATGTTAGGTCGTTTATTACGAAGTATTTCATAGGGAGAAACCTTACTCTTAGTCTTTGGAATACGGTTTAAGACATAACAAACAGTTAGTAGAATTTCACCCCACCAATGATCAGCAGCACCAGAATATAAGGAAATAGCAACTACTAATTCTGTAAAGGTCCTATTTTTCCTTTCAGCCTTTCCATTCATTTCTGGGGAATAAGGAGTTGTCCTTTCATGTATGATACCATGTGAATTATAAAATTCTACAAAAGCATCAGTATCATACTCAGTTCCACGATCACTTCGTAATCTTTTTATTTTCTTGTTAAACTGATTCTCAAATTCTGTTATAAACAACTTAAACATTTCAAAAGCATCACTCTTATTTTTCATCAAATAAATACAAGTATAATCAGAACAATCATCAATAAAGGTGATAAAGTATCGTTGTCCATTTCTGGTCAACGTTCCATTTAGTTCACAAATATCCGAATGAATTAAGTCTAATGGTT
The DNA here is from genome assembly GCF_001683475.1 of Chenopodium quinoa. Classification (NCBI taxonomy): domain Eukaryota; kingdom Viridiplantae; phylum Streptophyta; class Magnoliopsida; order Caryophyllales; family Amaranthaceae; genus Chenopodium; species Chenopodium quinoa. The sequence goes on along the minus strand of NW_018742987.1, from coordinate 538,706 downwards.
CTAAATTTCTAATCACTGATTTATGAGGTGTTTTTGTAATCTTAGCCTGACTACAAGAATCACATTTGTCAAAGTCATTGAGAGAGATATTTGGAATAAGGCCTAAATTGCTCATATTTTTTATGAGTCTTTTGTTCACATGACAAAGTCTAGTATGCCAAACATTAATAGTAGAACACAACATATAAGCAGAATTAGAAATTTTATTAACTTCAACATTCAGTTTGAACATGCCATCAGTAGCATATCCTTTTCCTACAAATATTCCATTCTTAGTTAAAGTAAACAAATCAGAACCTATGGTTTGTATAAAACCAGCCTTATTAAGCAAAAAACCAGAAACTAAATTCTTCCTCATTTCCGGAGTGTGTAACACATCTTTCAGAATGAGAGTCCTGCCAGAAGTAAACTTCAACTCAACATTTCCAACACCAGCAATGTTAGTGGAATGGGAATCACCCAACAGTACTTTCTTATCATCGGTCTTTTCAGTGTATGTTTTAAACATTCGACGATCATAACAGACATGGCGTGTGGCACCAGTGTCTATCCACCACCCATCTGATCCACCAGTAAGGTTGATCTCAGTAATCATAGCCACAAAAGGCTCTTCAATCATGCTAGCCTGCGCTGGCACAGGGTTAGGCATGTTCCTGCACTTTCGTGCCATATGGCCTGGTTTTCCACACCGATAGCACAGAAATTGACCAGTACCATTCTTAGGGGGTTGTGACTGTTGTCTTCCATTGTTCTTTTGAACATTCGGTTTATTGAAGTTATTCTTCCGGTTCTGAGGTTTGAAATTCTTACCAGCAGGTTTAAGTACTGCAGCAGATCGCCTAGGAGCATTATTAGCAGAGATTTGTAAAATCTCTTCCTTTAGATCCTGTTTTCTGGATTCTTCTTCTATACGTAGCCGAGTGATCAAACTCTCTAAGGAGAATTCCTTAGTCTTATGCCTGAGATTATTTTTGAAATCTTTCCAGGAAGGAGGCAACTTGTCAATAATAACAGCAATTTGAAATTGTTCATCAAGGGCCATACCTTCGGAAATTATCTCATGGGCAATTTTCTGAAGGTCGTGAGACTGCACTTCCACGGACTTATCATCAGTCATCTGGAATTTTAGGTACCTACTGACAGCATACTTTTTGGCACCTGCTTCTTCAGTATCATACTTTTTTTGTAGGGCATCCCACAAATCCTTAGCAGTATTTTCCATGTTATAATAGTCATAGAGGTTATCAGACAGACCATTAAGTATATAGTTTTTGCACATGAAGTCAGTTTCATTCCAGGTTTCGATTTCACTATTCAAGTAAGCTAATTCATCTTCAGGAGCATTATCAGGAATAAATGGCCGAGGGGCTGTTAAGGCAGAATTAACTTTTTTGACAGTTAAGAAAAATTGCATTTTCTGTTTCCATCTTTTAAAGTGAGCTCCTTCAAAACGGAAGGGCTTGTTAAGGTCAGCAGACATAGTAATATCTTCGGTAGACATATAGTTCATACAGGCAGAAAATGAATGTTCTAAAATTGTTATAAACGGAACTGCGGGAACAAAAACAGTAAGAACAAAGCTACCGAAAAATAGACTGAGTCGCGGACATTCACGGTTACAAAAGATTAATGTGTGGCAAAACGTTTAGCAAAAAATCAGTGAAAACGTTTGCATGATTAACGCTCCATTAATCAGTTTTGAAAAAACGGTCAAATGTAATCAGTCAAAAACGTTTAGCAAAAATCAAGGAACTAATCACGCAATTAGCCTTGTCCAAAAAATAAGTTTATTTAATAAACCCGACCCAACCCGGCCCGGCTCGGTTCGGTTCGGCGCGCGTGTGTGATAGATGGTTTACCATATAGGTCCTCCCTCTCCACAAAATGTGGGTAGCCCAAGGGCCACACCCCTTTAGCCCACTCTCTATATTATAAAGAGAGTAAAACTCTCATTTCCCACCAATGTAGGACTTTGAGTTTTTTCACAAAATTCACACACTACACACTTGTTGTTCCAACAACTTTCATATCTACAGATCTTGGATCTTTCACATAACCACTTCTCAGGAAAGATCCCAAGATGCATATACAATTTAACGGCCATGACTAGCACAGCAGATCTCCTGCCTGATATATTATATCAGTACGATTTTTCTGTACTAGTCACATACTTTGATTCAGAATTTGTCATGTGGAAAGGAAAGGACCAAATCTTCAGGAATTATCTAGGACAAGTGAAGTTCATTCATATGTCTAACGATATGCTTGAAGGCGGTATCCCTGAAGGCATTTCTAGTCTCATCGGTCTTGTTTCATTGGACTTGTCAAGCAACAAGTTGAATGGAAGTATTACTCCCAAGATAGGACTTTTGACAGCATTAGAATTGCTTGATTTGTCCAGCAACAATCTTTCTGGCGCGATCCCAGCAACTTTTGCTAATCTAAATTTTCTAGGAATGCTCAACTTGTCATACAACCACTTGTCCGGAAGAATTCCAACAGGCACTCTACTGCAAGGCTTTGATGCCTCAGCATACATGGGAAACCCCGGGCTTTGTGGAGCTCCACTCGCGATATGCCCTGGAGATGAACCACCTAGCAATAATACATGGAACGGAAATGATGATGTCGCTCAACAAGATGTGAATGATCATAATGATGATATATTTCCAGGATTGTATATAAGTGTGGTACTTGGTTTTATTATAGGCTTTTGGGGAGTTTGTGGAACTCTAGTGATCAAAAGATCTTGGAGACATGCCTTTTTCCGAACCTTAGATTACATGAGAGACCGAGTCTATGTAATGATACATCGTCGTTGAATAGCCAAGGTAAGGCCTTTACTGTCAAGGATCAACCTTAATTTCATTGTACAAAAAAGTATTAATGACTAAGTCTATGCAATGATACTTGTTTATAGCTATAATCATATAACTCTATTTGTTAATTTGCAAAAATGTAATAATATTTTGGGTGATTTATGCAGGAATTTGCAGAAGTGTACTGTTCGAGAGTCAAGGAGAAGCTGATACAATAATACCTTTATAAAAAATCAGCTGTTGTATACATTACTTTTCCTTTATAATGTAATATGGACCATTAAACCTTTCAACTTGTTGCAATAATACTTTGGAATGAAGAGTAATGCAGTATGATTATTGATTATTATACAGTAATATGGTAGTTGGAAAATCTAGTGTGAATTGATCTAAATTTTAAAATTCGGGTCATCAATTTGATGGTCTGATTTAATTTACTAAACTTTAACTTTAGTTGAATTGAAAAGTGTGATGTATTCCATATTTTACAAATTTCCAATTTATTTCATTTAGAAAAAATCATCAACTATTATTTTTTTATTATTAAAAAAAAAGTGTGATTTTTTAAATTCGTTTATTATGTACTCCGTATGTTGCATATTTGACTAATTTTTTTAGAGTTTATGGGCATTTCATAGGGGGTTAAATATGGTTGCAAATAAAGGCCCCTAGCAATGTGGTTGGTTTTCAAATTATATACAACCTCCGTTTCTTACTATGTGCAACAAACGGATATTATTTTTGTGACGTAAAATATTCCTTTATTGCACATAATAAGAACAAGGTAGTATACATTATATAGGCATATGGTGTATTCTTCAAGTTGGGTGAATGGTAGTTGGTTTGGATTTGGATCTCAAACTCTCAATCCATATCAATGTTTCGTGGATCATTTTCTAAGGTGTTATCCTTTCGTATCAACTAAGTTTTCAAGACTAATAGTAAGTCATGTCAATGCTAATTTAAAGTTTTATCACGGAGTTTGTATCAAATAAGTTTGCAAGATTAAAAGTCATATCAATGCTAACCTACAATTTGATTACGGATTTTTGGGTACGTATAAATTGAGTCGTGTCCGGTTCAAGTCGATAATTTGCGGGTTAGAATCAGGTCAGGTCATTCTCGGGTTTAAGTCGGGTTTGATTCAAGTCAATAATTTGCGGATTATAATCAGGTTGAGTCATTTCCAAGTCGGGTCATTCTCGGATTCAAGTCGGGTTATGTTCAAGTCAATAATTTGCAGGTTACAATTAGGTCGGGCCATTTATAAGTCAGGCCATATTCGGGTACAACTAACTATAAATAGATAATTATCATTTTTATCAAGCTAATTATTTTCTTTGACAATGACATATATGACAATATAATAGGGAACTATAGTCTATAATTTAGTAAGATAACTATCTCCTTTGACCATACAACAAATATATATTATATTTAACTCTTAAATTTGAGGATGATGTTCCTTTCTTTTGCTGGACTTGACCGACTTGGTCTCCCTAGACAAAATGCTTTGATCAACAATAATAAGGTGGTCTAAATTGCATTTAAGGTGATTTGAATTCGCGTCAGGAACAATTTGGGTTGAATTTAGGTCGAGTCAATAACAAGTCGTGTTAATTTCGTGTCGGGTGAGGAACAGATCGGGTTGAATTTTTGGGTCAGGTAAGTAATAGGTCTGGTAAAATTCGAGTCGGGTCAATAACAAATCAGGTTGAATTTGGGCCAAGTTAATAAAAAGTCGGGTTGATTTCGGGTCGGGTTTGTAACAGGTTGGGTTAAATTTGAATCGGGTTAGGAACAGGTCGACCTAAATTCAGGTAAGGTTAGTAACAAGTCAGGTTAAATTCAGGTTTTGACGGGTTAAAACGGGTTAGGGTCAATTTCGGTTCAAGTCGGGTTCGGTGCAAGTTAATTAAATTGGTCGTCGTATACCAGTAAATCGGTGCAAGTTGTAAACAAGTATATTGGCCGTTTAAAAGCAAATTGGAAGGTTTCACACACCCAATTGGACTCCCATAGGATAGTAAGGATCATGGTAAACATTTTGGCAATTTTTATTTCCGGACAAAAAAAAAAGTCAAAAAATTCCAAAATTGAAGGCAAAGCTTTTTGAGAAATTTTGGAGGTTTTGGGGCCTGGTGTCGAAAATCCTGGAGATTTTATTGAATACATCTCGGGGTCATATAATGACGTTTGGAATCATATATGATCATTATATGTTATCATAAATGTTCGTGGTAGACTTGATTTAATGAAATCGGTGCATGTCATAAACCGGTAAATAGGACGTTTAAAGACAAATTGGATGGTTGCACCCACCCAATTAGACTCCCGAAATGTATTACGGACCATAGTAAACATTTCGGCAATTTCTAATTCTGGACGAAAAAAAGTCAAAAAATTCCAAAATTAAGGCTAATATCCACGTTTTTTGAAAATTTTTGGAGGTTTCTAGGACAGGGAAAGTGTTGATATTTTAGGGGATACATCTTGGGGTCATATAATGCCATTTGAAAACATATCATATATGATCATTAAATGTTGTCATAAATGTTTGTAGTATGCTTGAATTAATGAAATTAGTGCAAGTTGTAGTCCGGTAAATTGGTCGTTTAAATGGAAATTGGATAGTTTTTACCAACCCAATTGGACTCCCGAAGGATATTAGGGACCATGGTAAATATTTCGGCAATTTTTATTTCCAAGCGAAAAATAATTCATAAAATTCCAAAATTGAAGACTAATATCCACATTTTTTAAGAAATTTAGGAGATTTCGGGGCCCGGTGTCGAAAAGTATTGAAATTTTAGGGGATACATCTCGGGGTCATATAATGTCATTTGGATCCATTTATGATCATCATATGTTGTCATAAATGTTCGTGTAGGCTTGATTTAATGAAATCGGTGCTAGTTGTAAACCGGTAAATTGGTCATTTAAAGGCAAATTGGATTGTTCAACCCATCCAATTGGACTCCCAGAGGATATTAGGGACCATGGTAAAAATTTTGGCAATTTTTATTTGCAGGCGAAAAAACGTCAAAAAAATTCTGAAATTGAAGGCTTATATCTACGTTTTTTGAGAAATTTTAAAGGTTTCAGGGCACAGTATCGAAAAGCTTTGAGATTTTAGGGAATACATCTCAGGGTCATATAATGATGTTTAGAACCACATGTGATCATTATATGTAGTCATAAATGTTCGTAGTAGTCTTTATTTAATGAAATCGGTGCAAATTGTAAATCCGTAAATTGGCCTTTTAAAGGCAAATTGGATGGTTCCACCCACCCAATTGGAATCCCGGAGGATGTTAGTGACCATTGTAAACATTTCGGCAATATTTATTTCCAGGAGAGAAAAAGTCGAAAAATTCCAAAATTAAAGGCTAATATCCACGCTTTTTGAGAAATTTTGCAGATTTCAGACCCGGTGTCGAAAAGCCTCGAAAATTTAGGGAATATATCTCGGAGTCATATAATGTCGTTTGGAATCATATATAATCATTATACATTGTCATAAATGTTCGTGGTAGGTTTGAGTTAATGAAATCGATGCAAGTTGTATACCGGTAAATTGGCTGTTTCAAGGCCAATTGGATGGTTCCACCCACTCAATTGGAATCCCGGAGGTTTTTAGGGACCATGGTAAACATTTCGGGAAATTTTTTTTCGGGCGAAAAATGTTAAAAAAAAAAATCAAAATTGAAGGCTAAGATCCACGTTTTAAAGAAATTTTGCTGGTTTCGAGGCCCAGTGTCGAAAAGCTTTTAAATTAGGGGATACATCTCGGGGTCATATAATGTCGTTTGGAACCATTTATGATCATTATATATATTGTCAAAAATGTTCGTGGTAGGCTTCATTTAATGAAATCGGTGCAAGTTGTAAACCGGTAAATTGGTCGTTTAAAGACAAATTGGATATTTCAACACACCCAATTGGACTCCCGGAGGGTATTAGGAACCATGGAAAAAAATTTAGTCATTTTTATTTACGGGTGAAAAAAAGTCAAAAAAGTAAAAAATTGAAGGCTTATATCCACGCTTTTTCAGAAATTTTGAAGGTTTCGGGTCACGGTGTCAAAAGGACTTTAGATTTTAGGGAATGCATCTTGAAGTCATATTATGACGTTTGGAACCATATATGATCATTATATGTTGTCATAAATGATCGTGGTAGGCTTGAGTTAATGAAATCGGTGGAAGTTGTAAATCCGTAAATTGGCCTTTTAAAGGCAAATTAGATGGTTCCACCCACCAAATTGGACTCTCGGAGGGTATTAGAGACTATGGTAAACGTTTTATCAATTTTTATTTTCGGGTGAAAAAAAAATCAAAAAAATTCCAAAATTGAAGTCTAAAATCCACGCTTTTTGAAAAAATTTGGAGGTTTCGGAACCAGTTGACGAAAAGACTCGAGATTTTAGGGGACACATCTCGGGGTCATATAATGAAGTTTGAAACCATATATAATCATTATATGTTGTCATAAATTTTCGTGGTAGACTTGAATTAATGAAATCGGTGCAAGTTGTGAATCGGTAAATTGGCCGTTGAAAGGCAAATTGGTTGGTTCCACCTTCCCAATTGGAATCCCAGAGGGTATTAGAAACCATGGTAAACATTTCGCCAATTTTAATTTCCGGGCGAAAAAAAGTCATAAAACTCAAAAATTGAAGGCTTATATCCACGCTTTTTCAGAAATTTTGGAGTATTCGGGGCCGGTGTCCAAGAGTCTAGAAATTCTAGGGAATACATATCGTGGTCATATAATGTCGTTTGAACCCATATGTGATCATTATTTGTTGTCATAAATGTTCGTGGTAGGCTTGAGTTAATGAAATCGGTGCAAGTTGTTAATCGGTAAATTGGTCGTTTAAAGGAAAATTAGATGGTTCCACCCACCCTATTGGACTCCCGAGGGGTATAAGGGACCATGGTAAACATTTAGGCAATTTTTAATTCCTAAATTGAAGGCTAATATCCATGCTTTTTTAGAAATTTCGAAGGTTTCTGGTCCCGGTGTCGAAAAGAAATAAGATTTTAGAGATACATTTCGGTGTCATACAATGTCGTTTGGAAAATGATCATTATATGTTGTCGTAAATATTCGTGGTAGGCTCTAGTGACAATGGTAAACATTTCGGCAATTTTTATTTCAGGGAGAAAAAAATCAAAAAATTCCAAAATTGAAGTCAATATCCATGCTTTTTGAGAAATTTTGGAGGTTTCGGGGCCCAGTGTCGAAAAGCCTTTAGATCATAGGGGATACATCTCGGGGTCATATAATGCCGTTTGGAACCACATATGATCATTAAATGTTGTCATAAATATTTGTGGTAAACTTAAGTTAATGAAATCGGCGCAATTTGTAAACCGATAAATTGGCCATTTAAAGGCAAATTGGATGGTTCCACCCACCCAATTGGACTGCCATAGGATATAAGGGACCGTGGTAATCATTTCCGAAATTTTTATTTGTTGTCATAAATGTTCGTGGTAATCTTGAGTTAATGAAATCAGTGCAAGTTGTAAACAGGTAAATTGGACATTTAAAGGCAAATTGGAAGGGTCCACCCACCCAATTAGACTCCCGGAGAGTATTAGGGAGCATGGTAAAAATTTCGGCAATTATTTTTTATGGGTGAAAAAAACTCAAAAAAATCCAAAATTGAAATCCACGATTTTTGAGAAATTTGGGATGTTTCGAGACCCGGTGTCGAAAAGTTTTGAGATTTTATAGGATACATATTGGGGTCATCTAATGCCGTTTGGAACCATATATGATCATTATTGTTGTCATAAATGTTCGTAGTAGGCTTGAGTTAATTAAATCAGTCTAAATTGTAAACCGATAAATTGGTCGTTTAAAGGCAAATAGAATGTTTCCACCCACCCAATTGGACTCCCGGGGGGTATTAGTGACAATGGTAAACATTTCGGTAATTTTTATTTACGGACGAAAAAAAAATCAAAAAATTCCAAAATTGAAGTCTAATATCCACGCTTTTTGAGAAATTTTGGAGGTTTCGGGGCCCGGTGTCAAAAAGTTTTTAGATCAAAGGGGATACATCATGGGGTCATATAATGCCATTTGGAATCATATATGATCATCTAATGTTGTCATAAATATTTGTGGTAAACTTGAGTTAATGAAACCGGCGCAAGTTGTAAATAAATTGGTCGTTTAAAGGCATGACCATACAGCAAATATATACTATACTTAACTCTTAAATTTGAGGATGATGCTTCTTTCTTTTGCTGGATTGGACCGACTTGGTCTCCCTAAACAAAATGCTTTGATCAACAATAATAAGATGGTCTAAATTGCATTTAAGGTGATTTGAATTCGGGTCTGGAACGATTTGGGTTGAATTTGGTCGGGTCAATAACAAGTCGTGTTTATTTCGAGTCGGGTTAGTAACAGATTGGGTTGAATTTTTGGGTCGGGTTAGTAATAGGTCTTGTAAAATTCGCATCGGGTCAATAACAAGTCGGGTTGAATTTGGGTCAGGTCAATAACAAGTCAGGTTGATTTCGGGTCGAGTTTGTAATAGGTTGGGTTAAATTCAGGTCAAGTTAGGAACGGGTCGAGTTAAATTCAGGTCAGGTTAGTAACAAGTCGGATTAAATTTGGGTTTTGACGGGTTAAAACGAGTTTTGGGTCAATTTCGGTTTAAGTCGGGTTCGGTTCAGGTTAATAATTTACGGGTTACATTCTGGTCAGGTCATCTCCAGGTCAGTTCATGTTCAAGTTCAGGTCTCACATACTCGGGTCAACTCGGGTCTAAGGTTAGTTTCAAGTCGGGTTTGGATCACCATTTTTTCGGGTTCAGATGGGTCGATTAATTATCAAATTTGAGTCGGTATTTCGTATCGGGTCAACTTCTGACAGCTCTAATCTAAACAATAACTCCTAATGATGATGATATAATCATCTTTATCCTTTATAAATTGCACATATGCTGCCGTACTGCCAAAGACCGCTGCAGTCTTTCTCTAAACGTAACTAAATAATTTAAAGTCCTTGACTCCTTCGGTCCTTTGTTTACCTTCAAAAGAAGGTACTCACTTTGAGCCACTGAAATAATCTAATAATAAATTAATAAAGATATTTCAGTATTTCACTTATTTCAATCCTTTAGTAACATATCTATTCTTTCAATTATCTGTGTGCAATTACAAATAGGAAAAATTCATGCTTTCAAATAAATAAACCAACTCTTAAGTGTATTAGTGTATAATACAATACTCATCCTTTATATAACTACAACTTTTGAAGGTACAAAATCAAATTTGTGCACAATTATTGATGATAAGAGACCTAGAGAAGTGAGGTTGTAACTTGTAAGAATAACTTAATCAACCAAGCTTTTATACAAAGTAAATATTTATTTTTAACATATGAGGCACGCAATATTTTATAAATGGAGGACGTATAAACTAAAGCTATTTAGCATACCACATTACCACGTAGGAGGTGTTTGTTTAGAGGGATAAAGTGAGGGGGATAGGATAAAAAAGGAGTGATTTAATATGTCTTTTTTTAGTTTAGAAGGATGGGGATTATGAGGGAGGATAGGATGGGGATTAAAAAGGGAGTTATCCCTCCAAATTAATAACTAACGGGGGTGGTATAAGGGATGGGGATGAAATATAATGGGTAAAAGACATTATTACCCTTAATGAAAGAAAAAGAAAAAGAGAGTGAATAAAGGATAGTAAGGGTAATTTTGTACTTTTATTAGTTATTCCAATCTAATCCCAACTCTTACCAAACAATGGAATGCACTATTTTTATCCTTATCCCATTTATTAATCCACCTTCTTATCCCATCTTCTTATCCCATTTAATCTCATCCCTTCTACCAAACGCCCCGGTAATAGACAAATATATGGGACAAGTAGAAGTTAGGCCAAAATTTTCAAAATGGGTCCATTGAAGTCCAGCCTTGACAAATCTCCGTACCATTATATTCTAGTCGTATGATATGACTCATATGATGGCTGAATTGGAAGTTAATGCAATACTTGTACTATGATTCTTTGAAGACTCTAGTCCACACCTCTACCCCAGTAGTAGTCAATTACGATAGAGATAGTTTAGCAAGAATCAAAATCACACACACCACTTTCATTGAATTAGTAATAACACGCTTAAGACTTGACTAACCTGCTCATCACATTCATTGTTTCATACAAGCTATCTAAACTACTCGTATCGTAGGTGGTTTTATTTTTCTACTTATCGATTGGAAAATTATTAGACCATCGACATGGGCTACAAGCATTGTATCTTGATATGAATATATGATGATAAGGTATAAGTGTATAACATATATTCTAGGTACAATGATTTTAGGCTACAAGTTTTACCAAAAGTAGGTTGCATGGACCCCACTATTTTTATTTTTCAACATAGTTTAACCACCTAATTAAGCTAGCAACAAATTAATTTTTAATAAATATCTTTTAGAGCAGGAAATACGCTTGCTCATTTTGTTGCGAGATGGGACACACGTAATTGTTCGGAACTTGTATGTCTTAACTCTTTCCCGCAAGGTCTACTAAACTTAGCGGAACTTGACATGAAATAATAATCCTACTAACGTTTCCCCTCAAAAAATTAAAAAAAAAAAAAAAAAAAAAAAAAAAAAAAAGGTACACCTGTTTGCAAGCAGGTTGAGATATTTCCTCATCAACGATTGAGCGAACAGCTATAAAATTAATAGAAATTACAAGTAAATCCTTGAAACTAACCGGAGAATGTAGATACCTCCTAAAATAACAAGGTAAGCCTAATAACATTGATCGAATAACTCTGTTATATTTACCGAATAATCCTTAATAATATTGATAAGTAGCCCATGTAACGCTAACGAGATAACACTCCCCAACTCGTATAAGAATTTGTGAAATCTAGTGTTAGATCAAACTAATTTGCAACTTATTAAAAAAAAGTACAGATAGTGAGTAACAATTATTGGTATTAGTGCTTCAAAGGGCATCCTTATGTTTTTCGTTCTGCACCGCTATTTTGAAGATCTAATTTGGCCAGTAAAGTTGCTGTTTTTGCCATTCAGATATACGGAAGTTAATTTGTTCATGCATAGCAGCAGCAGGTCAGGAATTCTAATTTACCCCTTTTATTAATTCGATTAATTCTCAAAACAAAACAATTTGATTGAATTACAAGATTCTAACTTGATCAATTTCAATTTTATTTTTTTTTGGCATTTTTCTGTCCATTCTTGTTTTCAAGATTCTAACTTGATTATGCTTGGTATAAAATAAAATCAATGGGAATTGTTCGGAAATTTCCAATTACATTTCTGGATTACATGTAGGGGTGTCCATAATTCGGATAAAAACCGAAATCCAATCCTATCCAAACCGAATTATCAATTCGGTTCGGATTGAGATTTTTTGGAAATTCGGATTTTCGGATTGGATCGGATTGACCCTAATTGGATCCAATTTAAACCGAAAACCGAATTGTAAAATTAAGCTTGTATAAATATGAATTTATGTATATTTTGAAGTTTAGCTCAAATACTTAATACTACATAAAATAAATTAGAGAGACTTTGTATTAATTAATTAATGACTTGACGTTGAACTATGTATTTTAATCATGATTTTGAAGAATTTTATTTATAGTAAAGCTTTATTTTTATAATTGTATTAGGCGCTAAAAAATAATGTATTATAATTCGGATTTTCGGATCGGATTCAAATAACTGAATTTTAATTCGGATTGGATCGGATTGGATCAGGAGAGAAATTCAGATCGGATCGGATTGGAAAATTGAAAACCGAATTATATTTCGGATTGGATCGGATTGGACTAAATCCAAACCAAAAACCGAACGGACACCCCTAATTATATGTTGTTAGTCAGTGAATTATATATGATGGTTAAATTTGGAAAGTTATGCAAGTTGTCAAGTTGATGATGAACTATGACCGTGTTAGTTGGTTCAAAGTCTTCTAACTTCCCAGGGTCGTGTTCCCAAATAAATGAATAATATGTCACACTTCTATTTTGAACTTTGTACTGTATTAAGTTTTAATTAATAGTTACAATATTTTAACTCAATTGATTAAAAATTACTCTAATTTATTTTGGTAGTTTATTATGGTACGAAAGGAGTAGTATGAAAAGTGCGATTTGGTAAATGAAAGATAATTTGCGTATTCGTACATAACACGAAGATTCCTCAATGTTGTGTTCTCCAAAACTTAAATTTGGTTTGGTGAGATTCTTGTTCTCTGACTTTTTCAATCTCCACAAAGTAACTTAGTGAATGATGATGCAGTTTAGAGTTGGACCAGATTTACTAAATTACTAGTGCATTAGTGCTGACACAATGATGGTTTTTATTACAGCATAACCATATTGACTTATTGACAGTGTTTACACAATTTTGTTGTTTCTATATATATCCAACACAATAGTTTAACTGGTCTTCATTTACAAATTGAACCCTTTTGATTTTCATCCATCATCTGCTGCCATCCATAAACAGAAATGCCTTACCATCGATTTTTGTGTGTTCTATCTTGGCTTTTGCTACCATGTTTTGTATTCCCTGCTGCTGCAGGGATTATTAAGAATGGCAATACTGCTGTCCAATGTTTAGAAAAGGAGAGGAGAGCCTTGCTCCAATTTAAACGCGGTATTCAAGTTGATCGTTGTGGGTTGCTGTCTTCTTGGGGAGACCATGAAGAACTCCACCAAGATTGCTGTCAGTGGAAAGGTGTTCGCTGCAGCAACCAGACAGGCCATGTCGTAGAGCTCAATCTTCGTGGGGTGCATACAAATTCCCTTAATGATCGTTGTCTGAAAGGTACGGTTGGTGCTTCCTTACTTGACCTTAAGTATCTGAGGTACTTGGACCTTAGTTTCAATAACTTTGTCCGCCAATCCATACCCGGCTTTATTGGTTCCCTTACCAATTTAAAGCATCTTAATCTCTCCAATGCTAATTTTAAGGGAGAGGTTCCTCGTCAGCTTGGGAATCTCTCCGGATTAAGATCTCTTGATCTTAATTGTCGTTCTGAACTGAGTCCTCATGATCGACCTTATGTGAAAAGCTTGTCGTGGCTTTCTCATTTAACATTGTTGAATGATATCAATTTGAGTGGTATCGATCTTAGTAATGTCACTGATTGGTTCCATATTGTTAACAACCTTCCTTATCTAAGTGTCCTTAGAATGAGTGAGTGTCAGCTTTCTGTAACATATCCTCCCTCACTTTCATATGCTAATTCCTCTACCACACTTAGCGTTATCAGCCTTTCTAGCAATGATTTTGGTGGTGCTAATATATTCACGTGGTTGTTTAGTTTGAGTGAAATTAATACAACCTTGGTACACCTTGACCTCTCTTATTGCTTAATTTTGGCTGATATTCCAGCTAATTTTGGTGGAATGAGCTCTCTTTCATATCTTGATTTGAGATTAAATATGCTAACAGGTCAAATTCCAAGCTCAATTTGGGATATGCCTAATCTTTCATATCTCTCGTTAAGTTGGAATGCACTTGATGGCTCTATTTCATTACCTGATAAAATTTCAAGTCATAACCTCACTCATCTTGATCTCTCTGGGAATTATTTTCAAGTCAGTCCTACTCTTTTGAAATCTCTTGGTCACTTATGCAGCATACGAGAACTTGCCTTAAGTAGCCAAACCCTCCCCTTTGAGTTCTCTGCCATCATGCAATCCTTATCTGTATGTGCACTCCACACACTCGAGTCTTTAGATTTGAGTAACAACATGGTTTGGGGTTCCATTCCTGATACGATCAGTTCATTCTCTTCGCTAAGGGAGTTACTTCTGTATGGTAATCAACTTAATGGCACCATTAGTCCAGCTATTGGAAGATTGTCTAAGCTTGAGCAGTTAGATCTTTCTTCGAATACCTTGTCAGACACTCTTTCTCAACACCACTTATCGAATCTGTCAAGATTACGTACATTGTATCTGTCAGAAAATGCTGAACTTGTGGTGAATGTCAGTGATAACTGGATCCCTCCATTTCAACTCGACTCCCTAACCCTGGGTTCCTGCAAGTTGGGACCTCATTTCCCAAAGTGGCTTCAGACTCAAACCAAATTCTCCTGGCTTGACATATCTAATGCTGGGATTTCAGGCACTATTCCTGCTTCCTTTTGGGAGTCATTGCCATCCGATCTACAACTGTTGGATATGTCTCGCAATAGCCTTTATGGGACACTTCCAGAAGTATCAATTACCTTTGATTTCCTCCCTCGAATAAACTTGAGTACAAACCACTTCAGTGGTGCAGTACCATCCTTTCTGGTAAATGCTTCGATGTTGTACCTAGACAACAATATGTTTTCTAAGCTGATACCTTTCTTGTGTCCAAAAGCCAAAACTAATATAACCTTTTTAGACCTTTCAAACAACATGATTTCAGAGAAGCTTCCAGATTGTTGGACATATTTTGACCAATTAACATCTCTTTACTTGGATAACAATAGTCTATCAGGAAACTTGCCTGCATCCATTGGTGAACTGAAAAACCTGCAGGCGTTGCACTTGCGCAACAATAAGCTTTCTGGAGAAATATCTATGCCTTTAGAGAATTGTTCATCTTTGGTTATTCTGGATTTAGCTGTAAATTCATTGAGAGGATACATACCCCGTGGGATTGGGAATAGTTTAAGAAATCTCGGTGTTCTGATCCTAAGAAGCAATAAATTTGTTGGGGGTCTACCTTCTAGTCTTTGTAAACTTTCTCATCTCCAAATCTTGGATCTTTCTAGTAATCGTATTTCTGGAACCATTCCAACATGCATACACAACCTTACAGCAATGAGCAACACAACAGATCTCTTGCCAGTTATTGGTAAGGCGGGCATATATGGTTCATCGGATTCTGCAAAGCTTATGTGGAAAAGAGCAGAACAAAGCTTTAGCAACTCTCTGGGTCTTGTCAAATCCATAGATATTTCGAGCAATAAGCTGGAAGGCCAAATCCCCTCTGGAATTTCACTTCTAACAGGTCTGTTTTCTTTAGACTTCTCAAGAAACAATTTGAGTGGAATTATTCCTCCTAAAATCGGAGAGTTAACATCTTTAGAGATGCTTGATTTATCAAACAACCGACTGTCTGGCAAAATACCTGCAAGCCTTGCCGAAGTAAGTTCTTTGGCAATCTTGGATTTGTCAAACAATAAACTAGGCGGAAGAATTCCAATTGGTACTCAGTTACAATCGTTTAATGCTTCAGCATACATGGGGAACCCCGGACTTTGTGGTGATCCACTCCCCAAATGCCCTGGCGATGTTCCACCTAATAGTGCAATGGATGAAGATACCACTCAACACAAGGAGAGCAGTGATATTTTTCCTGGACTGTACATCAGTGTGGTGCTTGGCTTTATCGTAGGGTTTTGGGGAGTTTGTGGGAGTTTGGTGATCAAGACATCGTGGAGGCATGCCTATTTCCGGTTCTTTGATAACATGAAAGATAGGCTCTATGTAGTTGTTGCTCTGATCAAAATCAAAGTTTTGAGGAACTTTAGAAGTTAATTGGTAAGGCTTTTATCTTTTACAAGTTCAATTTTATATAATCACTATCAATTATTTGGAGCTCATTACTTCATAAGCTCTGTCCTCAGCTTAACAAGAACTGTTCTATTAATATTGTGTAGCTTACTTTTGTTATAGATAATCTTAAGTGTAAATTACTTATTTCCGCTTACAATCTAATTATATGCTAATATTTGTGTGATTGTATCTAATATTGGAGGCATTAACTTATCTTCTGCTATTTCCTTTTCTTTTGCAGCTTATACGGTGTGTGTATATTGCACAAATGACCCAGTACATGAGTAAAGCAGATATTGGCCTTAGCAACCTGGACTCTTGCCTAAATCTGCAAATCAGCAGTGTAATATTTGATAAAGAGTAGTTAATTTTAGTTTTACTAGCTTCTTAGAAGTATATTACTGCAAGGATAATACTTTATCAAAATTACACAGGTTTTTCTTCTTCATAAAGGAGGCACACGGAGTAGTGATGTAGATGGTATTCGATATCAAATTTTTGGTGCCATTGTAATACTTTAATATTTAAGTTATCGATCAATCGTACTTGCACTTGCATACTACTAGTATCTTACTGTTATAAACTTATAATTCTATACACTTTGCCAAATTGATTGTTCTTGAGAGCAGTTAGAATGTTAGATTTGTCAAAAGCAGGAAATTTCAGTAGAATATTTTGAGGATTTTCCATCATCAAAGGTGGAAATCTTCTGGCCTTCGTTCCATCTAAGAGGCAGCTTTGGGCTGGGCTGACTGCAGTGTGTGCTGGTATATATCTAGTATCATGTGGGTGTAGGCTGAGTGGCTTGACTCTTGAATCTTGATTATTGATTTACACTCGATGAAGCCGTGCGATTTACGGTTTATTTGAATTTTTTAAAATATTTTTTTTTTGTATTTATGTGCTAATTTGTTACATATTTAGATAAAATTTCTAATATCAAAAGATAATATTTTATATTTAATTAATTTAAACTTAAAAATATCATTCGCCAATTTTTCTTACGTAGCATTTGAATTAATTAATTCTAAAAGAAATTAATAATCTCTTATTTAATTGGCTACCACTAAAATTTATAATCCTACGTGGCGCACTGAAAAAATTAATTCCTACGTGAATCTCTAAAAACTCGGGAAAAAAATCCCCTTTATATATATAATAATATATTAGATTAGAGATCGTCAAATACTTTATAATTTAATTGGATTAATGTAATGGTTAATAAATACGAAGTACATTACCAATAACATTAAGAGACCATGAGTTTAATGATTAGCTAGTGTTTAGCTTTTCGTCAATAAAATTAGTGTTTAGCCCGGGTGATATCCCAGGTCATACATTATATATTATTGTATTATACTTTTCATGTATTATATTGATGGAAACGGAATGCCATTAGATTAATGAGGATGACACATGACAGACCGATGTTTAACATTACAAAAATAATTGTTAAAAGTTAACAGAGTATTATAAATTACAAAATGTTGAAAACTATACACTAATACATTTCTATGACTATATTTTTTTTCTTATCTGTAAATTATTTATATTGGTTAAATGAATGTTAATAGAGAAATAAAAAAAAAAAAGTCAAAATAAAACGAATAATTTGAAACAAAGCTAGTAGATTCATACAATCAGCTAACTAATAAAATATGATTGCTAATAAACATCGTTTCAATTGAATTATGATCTTTGCAGTTAACTTAACATTTTAAACACTTTTTACATAGTATTGTCAAACATAGTCTCAATTCAGACAACCAAGGTATTCAACTCTATTAAAATTATGAAAGTGTACTAATAAAACCTAAGTACTATATGTAATGTTTATTATAATCGTCAGACATCTCTTGATCCAATATACCCCTCTTTTAGTTTGTGGTAGCCATACCATTACACTATTGCGTTGTTTTCGAAACTGAATTATACCTCGAGTAGGAAGTCAGCTTAATTAATTAATCATCTTTTCATCGATCCATTGGACTCGGACATATAAACTTATCCTAAGTTACTATGATCAGTAATCACTAATCCAAGTATTAACAAGATTATCATCATCTTTACTTCGTTAATGTCAAAAGTTGGTTAGGCTACATTTAATGTCAAATTCAATTATAGTAATGTTGTTACCTAGTTAAACAATATATTAATCTAGTTAAACAATATATTAAGTAGTAAATGTAGACACAAAATCATCAAAGAAACAGAGCAAATCTATTGATTTATGTAAAAAAAAATAATGGTTTGTTCACTTGTTGGGTCTTTGATTAATGTGTTGTCTAAATGCATAGCATTATACACTAGAAATTTATTATCAATTGTTTATTTTATGATGAGGTTGTCTACCAAGTTTCTTCAATGTTTGGCTATTTCCTTATAGTTTGGATTAATA
Organism: Chenopodium quinoa; assembly: GCF_001683475.1. Lineage (NCBI taxonomy): Eukaryota > Viridiplantae > Streptophyta > Magnoliopsida > Caryophyllales > Amaranthaceae > Chenopodium > Chenopodium quinoa. The sequence continues at coordinate 519,905 of NW_018742987.1, read as the reverse complement.
ATCTAATTAGAATTCTTTTTCTTTCCTCTTTAAGTGAGACACTTGGTTTAATTATCATGTTACTTGGTCAAGCTCTCAATTTTGTGTTTATAATTTTTAATTAGTAACTATGTTTAAGCTTAAGAATGCAAAAGTGATCTCATTATCACTGACACAAAATAGGTGTGTAAACTCCTTGTACTTTTAATATGGAGTAATCCCTATTTTTTTATTGGAGCGCTCTACTTTGACTGGATATCTATATTGATACATAAATCATTTATTGAGACAATTCTAACAAATATCTACTAATTGTCAAAATCTTATGTACTCTGTATTCCGTATTTGTCTAATATTGGTCAAAAGACGTAAGGTGAATAGTGCAAAAATCTCAATGGGTGGATCACTTTAAAAATGAGGGAGTGTACGGAGTACATTATTTTGACTTTTGTATTATGCATATACTAACTTTGACTACATAATACAAAATTACAAAGTATTAGAGGTGACAAAAACTGACTCGAAAACCTAACCCGATCTAACCTGGATAAAACCCAATTCAGATTTCTATGTAATATTGATTTATATAGATGCAATATTGATTATGTAAAATATCATAGCATTAGTCTTAGGGTCTAATCTCTTCATCTTTATTTCAATTCAGTTAAGTTCAATTCCTAATTTTCTTTTCTCATAATCAGTTCAGTTCAGCTCACGTCAATTCAGTAAATCAGAACATGCCCTTAACTCATATACTACGTATTTATAATATCAGCCTTTTATATTCTTTTACTACGGAGTAATAGACAACACAAGCTTTTGATATTGAAAGTCGTTTGACATGTGTGCAGAGTGTGCCAGTGATGCACTTATTGAAAAACGGAAGAAATAAAACGAAGTATATTGATTAAGATTTAATGGACACTTAAAACAAAAATTAAAGCTTCTACCATTAATTTTTCATAAGATTTTATTCTATCATTGACTTCCTTTAAATCTATAAGTATGGCTTAATTAAGGTATGAAAATGTATGATGCAAAGTACTCCAATATATAAAATGAATTCACTAACTTTCATGGTCCTTGTATAAATATTCATGCCACTTATGATGAAGTCTTAGGAGACAAATCTAATTTGGCATTAATATTCATGTTCATCAACAATTTAACGTACTCGTAGTGGTTAACAAGTTTGTGTTTCATCTTGCTTTAACAACTACTAATAACATCTTCAAATCTTCGAAACAAAGGAAGTATTAATTAATTAAGGTCCTATTCTCTTCAATTTATTTTCAGTTCAGTTCAGTTCTTAATTTCCTTCTCTCATAAAATATTTAGTTCAATTCAGCTCAGTCCAACTCAAATAAGTTGGCTTTAATTCAACACAGTTCAGTTAATCAGAACAGATCATAAGTATACAATGAATCTAACCCCTAATAGAGTAACATAAAATGAAACCAAAGTAATTTTTAAAAAAAATACTATGTACTTGTAAAATGATTGTTATGTTAAAATTAAAAGTTGAAGGATAAAGGGAGAGGTAGTAACCTGGGTTGATTGTGATAAAATTGGAATCAAGGAAGTGATGAAGTTAGCTAAGTAGGCATGCAGGTAGTACGTATAGTAGGCGCAGGAAATTACACAGAGAGATCAAAGGCTATTACGTGCTTTACACGCCATCAGCAATCAGCATGACTCTGTTCTTCAGAACTTCTGACATACTATACAATACTCCTTTGACCGCCACTGCTCACCTTCATTTTACCGTATATGTACCCTTTTTTTTTTTTACCATGCTACTCGTACTCCGTATTAAATAATGTTACCGTTAACAGTTAACTCTTTTTAATCTACAGCTACATACACTACTTTACGAGTAAATTTGTCTTGCCCAATAAAATTCACCAACTTTTTATTTTTATTTTTTTATTTTTTTGTAATAATATGAATATCTTTTTAATGACACATTTCTCTAGTATTACGTTTTTGTTAATGCACAAATTTTCCGATTAATTACCTAGCATAAATATCATGGAGTATAAAAATTACTCTTTTTTTTTGTGCAAATGAGAGGCTAGGCCTCGGTAAACAAAACAAAACAAACTAAATAGAAATTAAATGTAGCAAACACCTCTACAATATCATCATGCAAGATACGTCCTAATTCAAATAAGAAGGAATTGAATCAACTCTGTAGAGTACATAAAAATTACTCGGTAATATTGAGACGTGAGTACAAAAACGGTATTAATTGAAATTTGCATAAGTGAGTTGATTCAATTACATCAGAAAGTTCAAGGCTAGCTATGTAGGCAATGTAGCCTATGCATATGAGTGATATGACCATGAAGCATGAACAGGCTACAGGAGTACAGTATGACTTTCAACAAATTCAATTTATTCTTTCTCTTCTTTATGTTTTCTTTTTCGTTGTTTTACCCCAGCTTGACGTTAAAAATAAAATCAATTAAAATATAAGTATGGTGGAGGAAAAGAAAAGGTAAAAGAAAGAGAAAAAGAATAAGAATTTTATCATATTTTAGAAAAAGAAAATATATATATATATATTACGGGAAAAATTAAGGATTTGATGTAAGTTGGAAAGAGTGAGTTTTGAGCTTTAAAAAGTGGGTTTCCAAAAGATTGACCAAGTTTCTTTATTTTTTTTCTTTTTCTTTTTCTTTTACCCTTTCTCTTCTTTTGTTTTTCATGCCAAAAAATTAAAATTTGCTTTTCCCTTAAAGTTATTTTAGGCATATATGCTCAATAAAGAAATTAGGAGTAATAGAATTGATACAAGAAGAATTATCTGTTCTATTTTAACAATTGAATGTATTTCAGCAATAGAACTTGGGGAATTTCCTCTTTTTATTTAATCAATACATATATTAATTGTACAAAATAAAAGAAAGAAAACCATTATTTAGTACAGAGTACAAACTATTTCAAGAAGAAAATTACACTATGAGTCATAATACTATTCATAAATTGCAAATTGACCTTAATTGGTGATTTACTGATTTATATCAATCAAGTTGTATAATCATATTAAATCTTCTTACTATAGTATGCAATAAGAAGAATGGAAAAAATTAATATAACTTATACCATGTTATGTTAGCGACTTAGGGCATGTTCTCTTACGTTGAAATTCAGTTCAGCTCAGTTCAGTTCAGTTAAGTTCAACTCAACTCCTAATTTCCTTCTCTTATAAAATATTCAGTTCAATTCAGTTCAGTTCAGCTCAATTCAGTTTAGTTCAGTTCAGCAGAGTTCAGGCAATGAGAACAGGGCCTTAGTGTTATATTTTTCGGAGTACTTAAGAGTATACACATGTACTATATCCTAAAAGGAGTAACTGCACTATTTTTATATGAATTATTCCCTATTAAATAACCTTCGTATATTAAGGGTCTGTTCTCTTACATTGAAATTCAATTTAATTCAGTTCAGTTTAGCTCAGCTCAGTTCAGTTCAGTTCAATTCAGTTCAGCTCCTAATTTCCTTCTCTTATAAAATATTCATTTCAGTTCAATTCAGTTCAGTTCAGCTCCTAATTTCCTTCTCTTATAAAATATTCATTTCAGTTCAATTCAGTTCGGTTCAGTTCAGTTCAGTTTAGCTCAGCTCAGTTCAGCTCAGTTCAGTTCAGCTCAGCTCAGTAGTAAAGTTAAAATCCATAAATCGAAGCATCAAATGCATAAAAACAATCATAAGGAAAAGCTTTTGAACGAACTTAGCTTGCCATTCCCAATTCCCATACATAACTTTGCATTCACCCAAAATAAGGCTCATGGAGAAAGGAATATATCACGGAGGACCACGTATTACTATTATAACTAATGCCTTATTAGCCAATTTGTGGTAATTTGTTTGTTGCTCCCACTTTTTATCACTTGTGGTCATCAACTCAACTCATAACTAATTTATCTATACTTTCTTCACTTGCTCGTAATTCTTCCTTATTTATTTACTAGAATACGTATTTCAATTTTTTTTATATAATACATTTTAACTTTAATAGCATTCACGTTCTCCTTATCGTATATTATAACTTGTACTCGTGGATTTTGTTTAATGTATCTCGTGATATAATTTCAAAATACGGAAATTTCACCATATACCACTGAGTTTAAGCATAATTCACCGTATACCACCAAAAACTTTCTATTACACCATATACCACTCAGTTATTGTATATTAACACAAAATGCCCTTTTTGCTAACTGTCGTTAGTCTGCCGTTTGGGGGACTTTACTATTATGCCCTTATACATCTAACTGGCGCCATTGATAGGGTTGACTCCCCCAAACATAAGTTTTCTAGTTTGAAAAAATTGAACCCCCATTTCCCCTTTCCATTGAAGCTTCTCTCTGTTCTTCTCCATTAAAATCGAACCCCAAAATCAATCAAAAAGCTTCAAACTTTCATCGATCCAAGGTCGACGTTGCCAGTATGTTTTCAATTTGGGGCTTGTGATTGGAAAAAGAACGAACTTGGTGAAGTTTGAGAGAGAGGAAGTTGTTCTTGACTGAATTTCGGTCGTAATTCGCACCTGGGCACGATCAAGCTTTCTGAAGGTAAAATTATCCTTTTCAATTTGTTTTTCGAGGCCTGATTTTTCTGTTTATTGCGAAATTGAGTTAGGGTTAGGGTTTGTTCGACATTGATTATGTGAGTGTGGTTGTTATGTTATTATGTGCGAATGATGTGTTGCATGCGATTTATAAGTAAGTTTGTTGTTAAGTATGATGTGTTTTGTATGATGTGTTGGTGTGTGTTGTTAATTTTTGTTGTGTATTATTCATGAATAGGATGAGTGCACTTTGGTTGTTAGTTCGTTGGCCAGGTGGTACTTTTGATGTTAGGGTAGATGGTACTGATAAGACAAATTTGATGGAGTTATTTGAGTATATGTTTGAGGATTCAGTGAAGCAGAATGTTTTCCTCCCTAAGTACTTCACTTTGGTTGTGAGTAAACCTAGAACTAATCGTAAGCTAGAGTTAATGGATGATGGGGCAATGTTGAAAATGTGGAAGTGGAATGAAGGGAAGGATGAAATTGAAGTGTTCATAGAAGAGACACAAAACCCATCTGTTGTCTTTCAGTCTGCAGAAGCTAGTTGGGCTAGAACTGTGAAGAATAGGGCTGACCAAATTAGGCAGAAGGAGGAAGAGAGAAGGAAATATGCAGAGGCTAAAGAAGTTGAGGAGGAGCTTAATGCTCAAGTACCATATACTGTTGCTGTAGAGGTCCCTGTTGTGAATGCAGAAGATGATGTGCTTGAATATGTGAGGGTATTCCACACTACAACAGCTGATGAGTCATTTCCAGGAGATTCTCAGCCTCAACCTTCACAAAATGAACCATGTCAACCCTCAAATGAAAAAAGTAAGACACCATCACCACCCAAAAAAAATCCTAGAAGGAAAAAAGTAACTCCAAGGAAGAAAAAAACCCAACCTTCACAATCTACTCAACCAACTCAGCCTCCATCTCCACCAAATGTTTCTCAAGAGCACCCTTCTCCACCAACAACACCAACACACCATGCTTCCCCCCCCCCCCACCCAGGCAACCTACACCACCACCCCCACCCAGGAAACCTACACCACCACCCCCACCCAGGCAACCTACACCACCCCCACCCCCACCACCACCACCCCCACCACCACCTCAACCAAATACAGCTGCATCAAGGCAACCAACCCAAACTAGGGGTGCTTCTAGTTCTGCAGCAAAGCCTAAAGAACAAACAAGGGTTAAACCAGCTGAATGGAGGGTGCCTAGAAGCACAGCAAAGAAGTATGGTGTTGAGGTTGGGAAAAACAAAAGAGGAGGGAGGGAAATCAATACTAGGAGCAAAAAACCTATGCCTGTTCAAGAAACTGACAGTGAGTCTGATCCATGGCCATTTGATGATAGTGATGATGATGACTATGAATTTTCTGAAGATGGGGGTGATATGGAGATGGACTTGAACCTTGATGATGACTACATTGTGGAAGAGGATGACCTAGCTGATAACATACCAGAGAAGACATTTGAAGATTACCTAGATGGATCTCATGCTCTGGACAAGATGTACGGAAATGGCAAGGTTTGGGCTAACTTACCATTTGGGTCAATTCAGCTAGAACCTTGGTTAATCTTTGAAAACAAAACACAATTTCATGAGGTATTCAGAGATTTTTGCATACAAGAAGGCTTTGCAGTGTCAGTTGACTATGCTGATAATTACAGATATACAGCTAGGTGTCTGATCAGTGACTGCAATTGGAGGATTCATGCAGCAGTTCTTGTTGATAAGGTGAGCTGGGCTATTAAGAAGCTAGAAGGTGAACATAGTACTTGTGGGAGGCTGGAAGAGAACCCCATGGTCTCTTCAGCATGGCTCTGTAGACAGTTGAGGCAAGACTTATAGGCAAACCCAGAGACTCCAGTTGAATCATTACAAAGAATGTGTCTGGAAAGGTTTAGGATCCAAGTGAAGCTCAGATTGTTTTATAAAGTGAAGTGTTTAGCCAGGGAGCAAATTCATGGTGGTTTTGCAGAGTCATGTGCAATTTTACCAAAATATGCAGAGATGATTAAAGCCACAAATCCTGGCTCACATGCTCTGATCACATGGACTGACAATGGGGTTAATGGTACCAAATTCAAGGCATGTTTCTTCTCTTTTGCAGCTTAGGTGAAAGGGTTCTTGAGTGGTTGCAGACCCATTATAGGGATAGATGGTGCACATCTAAGTGGTATTACAAAGGAATTATGCTCACTGCAGTAGGCATTGATGGTAACAATAAAATTTTTGTAATAGCTTATGGATTGGTGGATACAGAGAGCATAGACAGCTGGTCTTATTTCTTTAGAAACCTAAGACACTTATTTGCCCAGAATGGTTGCCAGAAGGAAGATTGGACTTTTATAAGTGACAGGATGAGGGTTAGTGTCTTGATTTTTTTTGTAATTCAACTTTTCTTCTCTTATGTGAATGACCACTAACCAAGTGTTTAATCTTTCCTGAAGGGTGTTGAACCAGCCCTTTTTGAAGTGTTCCCAAGGGCAACAAGGAGAGTCTGTTGTCAGCATCTGTACTCAAATTGCAAGACTGCTGGATGGAGTGGGACAGAGTTCCATAAGCTATTTTGGATTGCAGCCAGTGCCTATAATGAGTATGTGTATGACAAAGCAATGTCAAAGATAAAGAAGTATGATGCAGCAGCATTTAAGTACCTGACAAATATTGAAGAGCAGTGGACTAGGCACAAGTTTGATAGAGTTGTTTGTTGTGATCATAACACAACAAACTTTGTTGAGTCATTCAACTCAGTTACAAAGGACAACAGAGACATGCCTGTGTTCACTTTACTGGAAGGTATTAACTGACACTTTATTTCATGAGTTCAGTTGGTACTTTATTTCTTGTTCTGATATCCGTGAATTTGTTTGTGCTGTATTTGTTTTTTTTTTTTGTTTTTTTTTTCAAAAACTAAACCAGCTGTCAGGAATTGGTGCATGAAAAGAATGGGTTCCAGGTTTGACAAAGCAATTGACATGGACCCTAATGAGCTGACAGAACATGCTAAAGAGGTTTTGGAGACAAGAAGTGAAGAGTCAAGGTTGTGCCATGTAACAGCAGCTGGTGGGAGAGAGTTTGAAGTCAGGGATGGCCATGTCAAGTTCCCTGTCACACTCCAGACTATGACATGTGGGTGTGGGAAATGGCAGGGATTAGGGATACCATGCAGGTATGGTCTTAGGGTCATCTACAGCCAGAGACTACAGCCAACAGATTTTGTGTCACCATACTACAAGGGGGCTGCATATAAGATGACTTATGGAGACCATATCCACCCTATGGCTGATTCTACTCATTGGCCTGCATTTGATGTACCTGAAATTTGACCACCAACTGTCAAAAGAACTGCAGGCAGACCAGCTAAGAAGAGAAGAAGAGCCCCTCATGAAGCAAGGAAAAGGAAAGAGGCACAAGAACAACAAATGCAGTGTTTGCAAGGAATTGGGACACAATGCCTTAACCTGTAAGGCAAGGAAGGAAGCAGCAAAAAAGGCACAAGATGCAGCAACCTCTTCACAGCAAGCCAAAGGAAGGGGGAGGAAGAGAAAGGCTGACAGTCAGCAACCTTGAAGCTGCCATGCATGATGTGTCAACTTTGTTTGAGGATAATTTTTAAAATTTTTGGTTAAGTTTCTGGTTTTTTGCTCAACAAACTGTTAAGTACTTGGTTGTTTTTTAGGGATTACTATTTGACCTTAAGTGTTAATGCACAATTATGTGGCCATAATTTTTGGAATGATAATGTACTTTGATTACAATAATCATTTCAAGGCTACATATAACTAATGCACTTTGTTTACATTAATCATTTCAAGGCTACAAATACAATTAACAAAAACATAAGTACTCCTATTTTTATTGCTAGATCAACTATCTTTTGCTGCCTTACTACTCTTCGCTTGAGGTCCTTCAACTCTTGCTTCAACAACCTCTCATCTCCATAGTATTGGGTGTCTATCCCTCCCCTACTTTGATTTTCATAACCTGATTGGACATTTTGCTCGACATTGCCCTTGCACCATCTAAATGTGTCACACACATCACACTTATAGTACAACCGTTGCGGATTTTTTGCCGATTCAGAACTCCGTATTGCAAACTTCCTACCACAAGAACACGCTTTGTTAGGCACTCTTACAAAACCGGACGACGATGATTTCGAGTGTGTGGACATCTTTGCAAATGTGTTTAGAAGAGTGACCTGAAACATGAATCCCTCACACCCAGCTTTTATATAGACAAAGTAGCCGTTATCAATGTGCAACGGCTATTTTTTTCAAAAAAAGTTACTGTTTTAAAAAAGTGGTATACTGTGAATTAACCTTAAACTACATGGTATATGGTGAAATTACTTATAAATTAATGGTATATGTTGAATTAGTAAAGTCCCCCAAACGGCAGACTAACGGCAGTTAGCAAAAAGGGAATTTTGTGTTAATATACAATAACTGAGTGGTATATGGTGTATTAGAAAGTTTTTGGTGGTATACGGTGAATTATGCTTAAACTCAGTGGTATATGGTGAAATTTCCCGTTCAAAATATTTACTCTACATGTATGATGAATACAAGGTACTCGGCAGTGTGAGTTTGTGACTCAAGTCATATGTCTCATTAAAATGCAATGCTGTATCACGGACTTGAAAGAATAGTTGACGCTCCATTTCCAAAACAAAAAGAGATAATTCGTATATACAAAAGCTCATTATGATCATCATTAACAAAACAGAGTTAAAAGCTTTACAAGACGACTCAAGTGACCTAAGCTCACTCGTCACTCATCCACTGGTCATCATCATCATCACTCCTAACAAACTACTCTTCTATTCTCTAATTTCACCAAACAAAACCTTGTAAATTTCTCCCTCAAATACAGAGATAATTCACCAAACTGTATTTCCTAATTATCATTTTAAATTAAACCCTAATTAATTAATTAATTATGTTTTGGGAGAAAGATTTTCCCGCCTCTTTCTCACTCTCAAACCAAACAAACAAACAAAAGTTTACAGGCATCACCACTAATCTAATCATTTCATCAGCTTTTTTTTTTGTTCTTCAGATTTTTTCTGACACTTGAATTGACTTCTCATGTGATGGATCACTGCTACATCTCGATAACGACGAATGTCCTGCAATATTATTAACAAATTTCATTAGTTTCAAATTCAAATTACTCACTCTAATTACATTTAATTAATCTTAATTTAAATTTATCAACAATTGTATTTTCAAAATTACATTACAACTATCCTACCTTTAGAAGTGGTGAGAGATCGTTTGCAGTGTTGAATAGCGCCTTCAATGCCGTCGCAAGGATGGTCGTTTTTCGCCGGAAAACTCGCCGGCGACGGAACTCCGATCATCGCTGAAGATGATTTACTCTTTCCTAGATGCTTACTCTTTGCTTTGAATCGACTGGTTTGCTTTTCTTCCTTTTTAATCAAAGGAATTGGCGTCGTTGTCGACGGTCTAGTCGGAGAAGCGACGAATTTCTCGGCGTCGCTAACCTTTTTCGAGGTTTTAGGCTTAATCAGATTTAGGTATTTTAGAACGACGTCTTTTGAGAAACGTTTCGACGTTTCTACGAAAGCGTCGGAGCTCTGTTTCTCGATCTTCGGACTGCTGGAAACGCTTGAGTTGTTGCTTCCACTCCGAGTGAACTTCGGAACGATTGAACCGTCTTCAATTCGGAATTTCACAGTTAATAAGCTTGAATTGCTGCGTTTTGGAGAAGAAATCGAAGAAACACTCTCCGTTTCGAACACATCCTCAACACGCTTCGATTTCTTATTGAATTTTCCGAACATAAACACTCGAAGCTTCGGAGAAGCTGAGCGTAGAATCGAAATCGGAGATTGAGGTTTGGACTTAATTTTCTTCTCAGATTCCTTCTCTTCTACACAATTATAGAAGTTTTCTGGTGAATCTTTGGAGCAAGGAGTGGAGAGAGAAAATTTGGAGTCAGAAGAAGGTAGAGTGAGCTCTAATTCGAAGAAAGAGTCGTCGTCATCGTCGTCGCTTAGCTCGGTGAGATGGTCGGAAATGATGGAATCGGCGATTGTTTCAGCGCTATCGCCGTCGCTAGCGGTGGTTCCGGCGGCGACTTTAGAAGTGTTTGATTTCCAGAATTTGAGCATTGTTAAAACCTCCATTTTAGGTTTTTTTTGTTGTTGAGTCAAATGGTTTTTGTTTGAACTTTGAGAAGGAATGAGACAGGAGAGAGAGTTTTTTTGAATTGCTTTTTGATGGCCGTGTAGGGAAGGGGAGTGTGGAGGGGAGTCTTTATATAGGGGAGAAACAAGGAGTATCTCTCTCTCTTTTTTTTCTTTTTTATTTGGGATACTTTTCCTCGTTCTTTTTCTTTGGTTTGACCCTTTTTTAAAAAAATAAAAAATATGTGAGGTTAATTACTTAATTAGACATAACTAAACTATAAAGAATATTTCTACCGAGTATTAAGGATCTTATTAACAAACGTCTTAAAATGTTAGATAAATATTTTTAAATTCTTCTTATATGATAGTAATTTTAAAACGCATGACACAATTACGTGTTAATCAATGTGATTCATACTCTTAGTTATCTTATCCAACACCTTAGGCGTTCGCTAGCTGTCGTCTATTATTAAAGGATAATAAGCTAAAATTTGTCGTGATGAAATGGAGATATGACTTGTTATTGTTGTAACTTGAGGATGTTATACCAAGTAAAGGTCTATTTAACCATGTCTTCTCTAAGCATACATACCATAAAAGATGAATCTATGTAAATTGAATGGCCTGCAACAGTCGCTTTGCTCCCAACCGAAAACCTTTAAAACATGTATTCATTCTTGCACGTGAGATCAACTAAGCCAAACCAAGAGTTGCTCCCCCAATATCGCCTTGACTAGGGGTGACAATTCGGGCCAGCAGGTCGAGTTTGGGTCAAATTTCGGGTTATGCTTAGAAACTATCAAAAATAGTGTAAAATTTAATAGTAGTATGAAATCTGAAAATTTGGATCAAATCGGATCGAATTCGGGTTATTTGGATTCAGGTTGAGTTGTCGGGTCCGGTTAGGGATTGCCAGCCCTAGCATTCACCTCCAAATTTCTGGTTTTGTGAAAACCATCCACTTTTAGTCGCTGATTTGGGATAACATTAAGGCTTCATTGTTCATATGATCGATTTTGTTGGAAATTATATTTGCGAGAACAATTTTTGTTTTTTGTGTTTATTAATGTATAAATCTAGTTACTAAATTATTAATATCTTTGATTATCTACATGTGAAAATTATACAAGTATGTCGATAAAATACACATTTAGGCGAATCTAACAATATTTATTATGATCATTGTTTTATATAAATATTTTTTTTTTACTGGTGCTTTATATAAATTTTGCGTCATTAACTTTAATTTTATAAAATATGAGAAAAAAAGGTTCGATTTAAATTTATAATGTAATTGTTTAAATTAACTAAAAAAATAGATTTAATTATGTTGTTTTGAATTATTTACAATCTAAAGTCATTTCACAAGATGTGTGGATAAAATAGATAGGCTACTCCCTTCGTATTTAAAAGAGAATTAAAAAGTAATAAAAATAATACATGTAAGACTCTGTATTGTAGGAGGGTAGATGACTCATCTATACAATAATCTAAAAACATTTTTTGAACATTATGATAATTATTTTTGCTAAAGAGGGGTTAGAGCCCGACAAGCTAAGGTAAAAAATAAAATAATACTCCGTAATCAACAATGAATAATATGTGGTAAGGCCACACCTATTATATCACCCATTTTATTCTTGTGGAATGTGGAGGTATAAGCTTGTACATTGTTTAACATAAAACTTGTTCCCTTTTACAGGTAGATTATACCTCGTAAGACATTGAGAAAGAAAAATGATTACGGTAATACACATGTGTAGTTTCTTCGTTTAATTAAGGATGTGTTCTATTTACCTAATCTCATCTTATTTATAAATTTTTTAATGTATTATATTCACTAGATTTTATGGAGTACTTATTTGAACATATATGAAATTAACTTATCAAAAACTTATTTTAATTGTAATTATAATATGGGTAACTCTTATTAGAACTTGTTTAGCATGAGCTTACCGTATTTAATCTGAACTTATTAGATTTTAAATAAATGAAAGTAATAAGGTTAGCGAAACAGCCATTAGTTGAAGCACGTACTCTGATTTTAAGCACGTCCATTTCAATCATTGATATATTTAATTAATTATTAGTAGAAATATTGTATTTTGAAAATATAAGTGGAAGCAAATCTAATAATATTGCACTTGATTATGTTTTGTATGGCAAAAATATTACTGTACTACATATATTTATGTTATTTTCTTTTACGAGTAGTTGTTTCTTTTTTATTGAACACAAGATTATATGTACGGTTTAGATTGTTATCATCCTTATATGCCAATTATAAAATTTTCCTATTGAAAACATGGGCTAACACAAATCTAGCAAAATCTAGGCATTGACATAACTAAGCACAGAATCAATAACAGTTTGTATCTTATATTCGTAAATCGTAACAACAATTGACAATTATAGATTGCATCATAAATCTCCAACTCAACCTATGCTACTACTATAAGTAAAACAAATCTTTATTAGGAGTAATATAAAATAAAATATGATGTAATGAATGATGACATAAGAATTAATATTACAAAATTGAAAAATAAACATATTAAAATAATAAAAAATGTGAAGTAAGTAGTGAATAAGGAAAATGTTGGTTGCAGGTAAATCTCGAAGGGAGTGTGTCTAAGAGGAAGACAAAGAAAAGGGTGTAAAATGAGAGTTAGATACAAAGTACGTAATGAAAAGGGAACAAGATATTACGAATTTGAGTGAAGACAAAGTTAGGGATACCCGGCTACGTTACTCTCGGACTTTTTGTTCCTTTTTCATTTTACGGCTCATTTTCCTATTCTAATCCCACCTCTTCCATTTTCTTAACCATACAATTACATAAGAGTTGCGGACCTTCCATAATTTTATTTATGTGAGGCCTAGGTTTCAATTGAATATATAACCCTACTTCTTGATCTAAGTTAAAGTTTTCCAATCATTATTATAGCTTAACTTTTTTTAAGCCTAAAATAAAGATATATATTTAAGTTTATAGTAATCGACGGATTGACAGCTTTGTTTATGACACGGCTCTAGCCAACGTACGTGTAAGCTCCGCCTTTACTACAATTGCACGATTATGCTAACGATTGATAGAGTTTTGTCATAACAAGATGTAAAGGTAATTATAAAATTATTAGCTTGATTTTTGTTTTGTTCGAGTGAAAGGAAAATATGCATTATTTGTCGATTGTGCCTTTAATAATTTATAAAGTCTTAAAATAGAGGTAATATAATTAAAGTTTCCTAACTAGAACGTGTACAAGTGGGGTGAGGGAGAATTTATATACTCGTACTACAAGTCTACACTCACAAGAGAATTCAAAATAGGCTATTTTATCACGATGTACTTCACAGACCAATCATTTACGATAATTCAAGTGCAAATTAAATTATTTGATTAAAAAACTACACCAACCTATTGTATCACTCAGCCAATATATAAATGTGAGTGTTTCTTTTATTACCTTTAAAAAAATAAAAGTTGTTGTTAAAATAAAATAAAATAAAAAATAAATAAATAAATAAAATTTACTAAGTCTAATCTTTTGCCATTGGTTCAAGTAGGAGAAAATAAAATAATAGTGTATCAATCTTAATTAGGGAGTTATGATGTTATATAAGTTAAATCGAGTGACAAGGTACCTCAAATTTTATTATTTATGTGGCCAATTCATCATTTTTTAACATACCAATACAAACATTCAAGTACTCACAATTGTATTTTAAAAAGACAACATAATAGAGAGCATAGATGAGCTAGAGGAAGAGTATAGTGGAGATAAATAAAGATCAACATTTGTTGCGAATCAAATATACAATCTGAAAATCCGTTTTGGTAATTAATACGAGTATGTGAAATGGCATATACGAGCTGAGTAGCAATAAATGAGTAATTGGACAACATAAGTGATGGGCAAATGGTTGGTCCATTGGAACTTGGTTGTCCCTTCACTTATTGGGAATGAGTCGCAAATGAAGCTGTTACTTGGCCATGCCATTAAGCCTTCTACGTGGACATTTCCATTGCCATGGCAAAAATGGAGTTGGAGTTGAATATCGCATGTCAATTACGTACACATCTAATGATCCAGTGGTACTTTGTCTAGAAGATTCCATCTCCCATCCTGCTACAAATCATATGTGCGCGATGTGTTGGTCTTAATCTCAATGTGCGTGTCGTGTTGGTCTTAACTTTTTTGACGTACATGAGAAAGTTATGGTCTAATATGATATGAATAATATTATTTATAGAATTATCTGTATTAAGAAAAAGTAGTAACATATATGAAATAAGTGGAAAAGACAAATTCAAAGTTAGTATTAACACAACACTAAAAAGCTCATATGTTTATGATAAGTTAAATGAAGCTCATTAAGTAAAATCGGTACAATAATAATAACAATTTCCTTATTCAAAGAATCAAAGCATTCCTTTATGGACTTTGTATAGCGAAATGAAAACCTTATCATCACTAATCCAACAACACTTAATCAGCATAATGATTCAAAATTAAAGAATTAGGTTCCTAATCAACCGTACCAAGTACCAATCCCCTCTATATACAACATCATTTAGAATGGTTTCTTCTTCGAAAAAAAAAATAGAAATGCATGTATCAACATTATCAAAGTCCCTTTCTCAATTTTTCTGATAGTAACCCTGTATGCAAAATTATGAAACAACCAATTAATTGCTCATAAATGTGGTATTGGTCTATTTGATTAATGACATATATTTCATAAACCTCCAAGAGTCCAAGGCAAATGTACTTGCATTGTTAGGATGCCTTTAAGTTGGTACATCAAGTGACCTAGTACAAGCAAGTTAATACCTAATTGCATGTCATTAAGTACAAAATATGTTTAAGAACTTCTAAAAACCTAATTAAAAGCATATATTCCTATTCTTTTGTTTTCTCTATGGACTTGACAACTTTGCTATTCACTAGATCATCTTGTTTGTTTTATCAGTATTACATTAGTTTAAGACCTTTGTCATATCGATTAAAAACCTCTCAGTCTCTCAAAAAGTCACAAGTCAACTTGTTTTCTCATACATTGATTAAAAAAGTTAGTTTTTAATTTTTATTTTTTACCTTCATCTTTATTTCTTTTTGTACACTTTTTCTTCTTCTATTAAACTTTTCATTACTCCATCCTTGTACTAATTTAGCTAGGTCAATTGGTCGATCGTGGTACCGCAAATCAGCACAACATGGGTAAAAGCCATAAATTTATGAAAAATTAAACCCTTAATTTTCTAGATTAATGGAGAATGATCCTCTGATATCGCCAACATTAACTCGAATTAATTTACCGCAATCTACAAAACAGAATTTGGCACAAGGATATCATCAACATTTGATTTCCACCGTATAAGAACAGTACTACCTACATAACAAGCACACCATTCTTGTTATACTAATTGTTCATAGGTATATTTAAAGTATATACCAAACAAATCTGGGATGTATATCGTAGTATAAAACAAGCATGATTTACGCTAGAAATGTATGAATGCCATTAAAAAATTTAAATTAGGCACATTTGTATAATCCGTATGTAAAGAAGTTTCATGGACACAAAGAATAAAGAATGTATATATATATATATATATATAAATAAAATACGGATGCATCATGCATGTTAGAATAACAATGTTTGATGTTTGTACACAATTTTAAAAAGTTAGGGGAAAGTAACTCAATGGTTCTATAATCTATACAAAGTACTCGTAATTAGGTGGATTATTTTATTTCTTCGTTCGCTCTCTCTCTCTCTCTGTATGCATTTTGGTTAGTTCCGTATACAATAAACCTTTTTTCAATATATGGTCACAAAGCGACCAAGCCACTCGAGTGGAATGAAATACAACTTCAATCATTCAAGAATTAAATATAGTGTAGTACATTAATTGGTATACCTAATAGATTTTGACTATAGTACACTAATTTGAAAGTTTGAAACTTGAGTCAATACTGAATATGGACATTACTTCATGGTGAATCCTAAAGCTCAAGAATAGTCTAGTTGTAAGTACAAACAACCAAGTGAGTGAAAACTTAAAAAGGTTAAGAAGAAGAGAAGAGCAGAGAATACCCAAAAGAAAGTGAGTAAATATGCGTGTGTGTCGAAAGAACAGGCCAAAAAGATAGAGCTCCTCAAAATACACCAATTACCTATTGAAGTGTCTCTCCTTTGCTTTTAGACTTTAGAGAGCACCCTTCATTTATTTGCAGAATAATTTTGTACACTTTCACAAGCCAATTACTTTCACCATCAAAAGAAGTTCCATCATTTTTTTTATTTACTCCATCTACGGGTTCATATTATTTGCGACATATACTTGTAGCCATGTATATATATACACGGAGTACCACATATAGATTACGGAGTACAATACTCATAAACAAATAGACTGTAACTATGGACGGAGTTTTTTTTTTTTTTTACATAAAAGTAGAATGTGATAGTGCAGTGTAATACGTTGTACATTGTTTTATACTTTTATTGGTCTTTATAATTGTACTTGGTATACATTTGTGATCAAATTTGTACTTAAATAATTATGTTAGCAAATATTCTGAAACAAGACTTCAAGAGGAGCATCATATTAAGTTATTGCCCACCCAAAAAAAGGTTTGACCTAATTTAGGCTATTTAGACCCAAAATTTAAACCTCAAAACTTTAAAAATTTTGTTCTAAAAATAAAAATTAAAAAGAGCTTTACAGTTATTTGTAGTCCTACTAACCTATACTTTGAAATTCCTTTATTCAGCCTTTTTATCCTTTCGAGTTATTTAAAGGTAATTTATCCATTTTGACTCAAAGAAAAGAGGAGGTATCCGAAGTTGTAAAGTCCACCTAGCTATTCTATATAACATGCATTCGTAAATTGCACTTTAATTTTAGTCTCCTAGCTTTAGTACTAAAGATAAAGAAATAAAGAGCATTTGTAAAATGTATATAATTTTTCATACTTGTTAAAAGATAAATTTAAAGGCTCAAAGGAGCCTTAGCAAAGAAAGAGTACTCGTATGTAGTAAAGGTGATGTGACCAATTTCTTTTACTCCTTTATGGTTGGAAATTTATTTTTTTAATTGTGTTCGTAATTATTAGAAGGTGAATTGAAATGTTTAACTAAAAGAAATCTGTATTTATTTTATAAAAGATTAAAAGCTTATGAAAAGTAATTTTCATTCATGTGTAATGCTATTGAGAGTTTTAAACTATTATATTGCCTTAATAGGTGTATACAACACACTATGAATAAAGTGTATTAGCACAAGTGATCTTTATATAGCTTTGTTAGTTAAGACTCTTAAGAACCTTGAATTGATCATGCTTCAAAATTGCTAATTAATAGCATTGATAAGAAGCAAATGATTAAGAGGGATACCCTGTTAATTCCCCAAATAAACAAAATTTGTTTATCTAGGGGTATAATCGTCTTTTTAAGTACAAGTAGAGGGGTATATGCGTCTTTTCATGTACTAGTTAAGGGGTACATGTGTAATTTCCTCACCAAACAGTAAAAGCAAAAGGCAAACAGTAATTGGACAGCTCACCAAAAGTACTGAATAAATGACCCTACTTTTTCAATATATTTACAAAAATGCCATCAGAGTAACAAAAATTCGTTTATCTAGCATATTAACTTGTATTTTTCCAATGATTAATAAAATCTGCGTTTTGACATTTTATACATGTTATTATATTAAGATACTATTTCGTTCATAATTCACCTTATTTTCATTGATTTCAAATTTAATTAAAGCTACTATTTTAGAATAGTTATGAAAAAATAAAGGTCCATCCATTAAGGCTATCCCAAGTACAATTAGCTAAAGTAATTTCTATTAAGTTCATCTACAAGTTCAACCATGTAAAAATTAGATGACTAAAATACAACTTTTATTCAACAGTATAATGTTATAGTTTATTAGTCTATTGGATAAAAGATATACTTCATTTGAAAAGTGTTCTACCTATTCAATTTGTCAATAATACATTGTAATAATCTCACTAATACTTTGTAATTATCTAAATGCAATGATAAGAAAGAATAATTTATCAAAAGAAAACAAGTGAGAAAGAAAAAGCTAAGAATGAAAAAAGAACAAAAAGCCCAACATTATCTCGTGAACAATCGAAGACTTTGCTATGGGTCGGCTAGAGTTGTCTCCTAGCTATCATTTTTTTACTCTCATTAATTTTAATACAAATTAATAAACAAAATAAAGAAATTAAAAAAAAATTAAAAAAAAAATTAATTAATTTAAAAATAAGAAAAATTCAAATTGGTCAATTAGATTCATGGGAAAAATCTATCAATCAAACAACGATTTCACGGACTCATATATACTATGGACATAATAATCATTGCAATCAAAGATTCTATGCCCTCAAATTCATGATGATGAACAAAGCCAAAGCTACAATTTGGATTTAATGGCCCCCACAATTTTCATGGTTAGTAGGAGTAACAAGTTTCCTTACCTTGGATAATTCTCTCTATTTGTTTAATTGTAGGTGAGTTAGGGAACATCAACAAGATAATCGATAGTGGTAGTTGGTAGTTGAATTTATGTTGTTGGATTAAGATTGATTATGCTTATTAACCATACTATTATGATCTAATTATATCACTAAGCTAGCAAGCAATTTCGTTGATTTCGGGTATGTGTATCGCGTAATTATAGTTACAATGAGCAATAATTTCAATCCAAATTAATTATTATGGAGTATATGTATACTAAAATTTAATTGATTTTTGGAACTCATTTTATTATCATTTTAATGTATTATCATTTTAATGTATCATCACATAAGGGATTTAATTTAAACTTGTACTATGTACATGTTTGTCTTTCTCAGAGTGATGATGAAATGATGGAGTATTTGAATTAGTACTAGATTTATATAAGCATACATTGTAGCCATTATTAGCCTTTATTTGTTATTGTTCTCAGAGCTTATTCTCTTCATCATTTCAGTTCGGTTTAGTTCAGTTCAGTTTCTTGCCTAATTTTCTTCTCACATAAAATATTCATTTCACCTTAGTTCAATTCAGTTTGGTTTAGTTCAACTCCAATTAGTTCAGTTTCAATCATTTCAGTTCTGTAAATCAAAACAGGCTCTTACTACCTTATTCTGTTTGAAGAAAAGGCAAATTGTAATGAATTAACTTATTATGGTAGTTGTCAACTATTGATTGTTCATTTGTTCTTTTAATCTATTAGTAGTTAGTAACTAATTAACAAGTACAAACTTGCTAAATTAAGACATTTTCTTAATAAGTAGTAGAACAGAATTACGTTAATTTTATTGCAAGACGATCAATTTAAGGGGAGCTTTAACAGTTTTTATGTTAATTTTAACCCTGTTAACGGTAACTTTTAATTTGTATAAGTTTGATTGTATTTTAATGTGTATTTTCTAATAATACGTTCTTTAAAGGCTAATATGATTAATTTAATAAGGGTAAATACTTTGTTATAAAAATGACAACTTTAAATATTTTTAGGGTAACCAAACCCATCTTACAATAATTTGATGAAAGTCCGCCTAAATCAAGAATTTGTGTCATAAAATATATCACAAAAACGAATACTATAACGTACTGGCTATTATAAGTAAGCTAGTGAATGTCTTGAACAATCATTTAAGTGTAACATTATTTTATTTAGTGACCACGAAAACCATGGGTGATAAATAATTATATGGATATCAATTGTTGAAGAAATACATGGATTAAGACAAGGACAAGTAACAATTTTTCATTACTACCATAAAGGCCCCATATATTTGATGTAAAATGTTTTTATGAAAAATGATTGTTATGTACATTTTAACTAAAGCGTTGACGTAAAAATGAAATATTTGCATAAGAAGAGACTTAGTAGTAAAATTTTTCATGACACTTTTCGATGTATTGGTATGGATACTAGCTAAGTATATACTGTAATATATATACCTTATAAGCTAAACATTGGTATTCAAATTACTTGTTGAACATCATTGTATGAATTTTTGACACTAATAGTTATTCCAAAGGCAATGATTAAAAACCCTAGCTTGAAATTTTATTACTTAATTAGTAATTACGCATAGTGTTAGAAAATCTATAGCATTTCTACGACTATCACTTTCCATTGAATGTTAGCTTTGCTTTCTAATTTCGTGAATATGGCATGGTAAAAGTATGTTAGAAAAATGTAACTATGTGAGAGTTTTACTTTTTCTTTTGGTAATTTCTTCACTTGATGACCTATGACTTACATAAGCATGATTGTATTTATAGTCAAATCTATTATCATTAGACAGCAATTTTGACCCTATTTATTTTAATTTTCTTAAAATTATTTTTATAGCTATATCTGTATTTGAAATGTTTTTATTAATTGTTTTTTTAAAAACACAGTATACCTAAATAAAAGATGCCCAAAAAAAAAAAAATATGAGTATGAAACTATGAATCATTGCAATGCTTAATTTATACTCTATCCGTCCCATAATATTGTTTCTATTGTATTTTTAGATACTATGTAGAGATCATTATACCCTCATTTTTTAACTTTATTTATTGTAAATCAATGTACCCTTAAATTTTGCACATGTCTTGTACGGAGTACTTTTTTCCATTTTCTTTCTCTAACTTTGTTTATGATTGTACCTTTTACTTTTATTAATGTACATCATCCATCTACTTTCTCTTCTTATTTCTTAAATAACGTGGAAAAACACAAACAAAACTATACTCCGTATTATAGAACGGAGTTAATAGATTTTTACTGTTCATGTGATATGGAGTGTCCGAGTGGGGTTATAAATGAAAAAACCATTAAATGATAAACACACAAGTTTTGAGCCCATGTAATAAATGTTGGGCCAACTGTATATAATGGGAGGCCAATTTGCTCATTTATTGGGCTAGACACTCTCCGAAACATGGGCCATACATTATCATAGTAGTTACAAGTTACAACTAACAACATTAAAGGCCCAATTTATCCGAGAAGGCATATTCCATTTCAGCATTTCCTACTTCCTTGCAAAATATGAGCATATGCCAATATTCCATCTTTTGTTTAGAAAAATCTGATGTCTATTTCTTGATGATAACATGAAAACTTACTACAACTATCATCTTCAAAACACCTTCATCTTCCATCAAAATGAGAGAAAGAGAAGAAACTCGTTTCGAGTTTCACGACTTTGGAGTTAATTTCATCATGTTACTGGTAAGTCTTAGTTACAAGCTTGTTACACCTTTAATTTATGATTTATGTACCATTTTTGGTAGAAAATTATAGGATGCTCTTTTTTTTTAACCTTTTAATCTACGACGTACATAGTTGCATCATCTTTAGTCACGTATGTTTACGTGCGTTGTTGTGTTTTTGTTGAGAATTTGATAGAATGATGAATTGTTGAGTTTGGTTCAAGTCCTTTATATTGAATTTTTAGCTTTTAGAAGTTTAGAGTAATTTTTGGAACATTCTTTCAGAACATATATATCGTTGTTCTACCGACCATTCTTTCAGATGATGAGCTTGATGACCTAGATTTAACCTCAATATAACAAGTACTGTATACGTATTTGGAGCTAGCTTACCTATTGGGTTTAAGGTCTAATTTATTGGGCTAGCAGCCCAAACCCATTTAAGGAGAAGTTACTCATGGAAGGGTATATTTTGTTTTGTGAGGTTGTGCAATACATATGCAAATATGAAATTTTGACTGATAATAGTAGTTTTGGCTGATAATAAAACTAGTTTTTGGACCGGACGATGACCTGGGTAATTGTTTGTATATAAAAAACCATAACAAAGTTTAGTTCAATTCAGATTCAATCAGTTCATTTTCTAATTTCCTTCTCTTATAAACAATTCATTTAAACTCCAATCAGTTCAGTTAAGTTCAGCTCCAATCAGTTTAGCTTTGTTCAATAAATCAGGACATGTTCTGATTTACTGAACTGATTGTGATTGAATTGAACTGACCGAACTGATTTGAACTGAATTGTTTATGACTTATGAGGCAAGAAAATTAGAAACTCAACTGATTGGAGTTGAATTAAAATTAAATTAGAGAGAACCGATCCTTAAACAAATTTAATTTTATAAAAAAAAATAAAATAAAAAACCCCTTAGAAAAGACAACCCAAATGGCAAGCAATGAGTGCACCACATGTAGATCCGACGACCCCACAAAATATGCCATTTCTCTCTTGAATTCCATATGCCACTCCTTAAAATTCCACCCTCCCACGTGTCACACTCTCCCTCAAAAATCTCCCCTTTTAACGCCGTCACTCCCACCCTTCCTCTCCACTTCCCTTTCTCCGTCAAATCTAACTCCGTCAATTCACCCATTCCTCGTTTCTTTCACCCTCCAACATCCCACCCCCCTCCATACACCCTCACATTCTCCCATTCATCCTCCATTTCCTCTCTCCTCCTTTTCCTCTTCCGCCATTGAAGCAGCCATGTCCGACCTTCCCCAAGAACACCATGAATCCTTGATGGACAAGATTTCTGATAAGATTCACGGTCACCATGATTCCTCTTCGTCTTCTTCAGATGATGAAGGTCATGAAAAGAAGAAGAAATCCCCTGTTTCTTCTCCTTCTTCTGCTCATGTTCCTCCTCCTGATGTTCTTCCTGAGCCTGAGGTTTCTGCTGCTGTTCCTTCTTCTACTTCGTCTAAGATCTACCGCCTTTTTGGTCGCGAAAAGCCTGTTCATCAGGTTCTCGGTGGTGGCAAACGTCCGTTTCTCTCTCCTTTCTTTTGTTTCAGATTTTCTTTTCGATTGATTCAATTTATTAGGTTAAGTTTTAGTAAAGTATTGTATTTGCTATTGATTATTGATTGTTGATATGTTGTTTGATGTAATAAGAGGTGCAAAATGATTTTAATTTTATAACGAAATTAATTTAGTTGATGATGTAGGTTAAATACTTAATTTCATGAGCTTATGTAATTGATTTTGGTGTGGGATTGAGGGTTTAAATTAAAAATTAATTTCGTTTTATTGTTGAATTCCTGTTGTGTTTGCTATCTGTAGATTGGAATTTTGTCTGATTAGTGATTTAATGTAATGATAAATTCTTATTACAAAATTAATCGAATTTTCATTATAAAAATGAAGTGCTGTATTTGAAACTGTATCAGATTTTTCATTATAAAAATTATAAAAATCAAGTACTCGTATTTGGTTTGTGTGATTGAAAAAAGGTGTTGCAAAAAGTATGATGTGATTTTTGGGAAAATATAAGTATATTTTTTAATGATTTTGAGGAATTGTTGGAGTTAGATTACTTCTAGAGGATTGCTTAATAATATTGACTTTTTGTAAAAGGAAATTAATTTTTTTGCCTTTCTTTTTCACCTTTGTGATCGTGTTCATTTACTTGTTGTGTTGCCTTTTCGTGTACCAAATGCTGTAATCTTTTCGCACAACCAGTCTATTTCGAATACAGATTCTTTCAATACATGATCTTTAGTCATATCTTGTTGCAAAGATTTTATTGTGCACAATATTTGATGATTCCAGGGGATTGCGATGGGTCAACATATTGCATTAGTCTTTTGGAGGGTACTTACAGTAAGACATATTGACATGGTAGACGAATGAGAATTAGATGAGGAAGGCGGGGGGGTGAAAAGGAGTGTTGCCATGTTATAGTGAGATATGATTTGTGTTGTGGAGTCAATTCCTTGGTTCTGAATTATGTACCGTTGTTTAATTTTCATGACTATCGGGGTTATTTCTTGCTAGAGTACGCTTAGGAGATCATTACTTATTAATAACTACCAGAGGGTCCATTCTTAGATGTACATTGGGGTTATCCTTGATAATTAGGTACGATTTTGGGATGTATATGCTGATTGGAGGTATTCTAGGAGTAAATCCTTAAAGGACCGAGTCCACTTCTTAGGATGGGGTAGCCTTTTTTTTTAACCCCTTGTGAGGGTTGTTTGGGGAGTGGGTGTTCTCCGTTGTTGTTCTGTGTGGCTGTAACTTGATATGGCTTTAAGTGCTATTGGGGCGGATAATGCCTTTTTCCTGATTAGAAAGTGTGACTGGTAAAGTAGTTATAACCTGGAATGTTTACTTTCATGCGTTAAAGACCACGGAGCGATTGACAAGAGTTTTAGACAATCTTGCTCTAATATGTAGATGTCTATAACGTGGAATCTTTACTTTCATGTACTTCCTGTGAGTTTTTTTTTTTACTCCAACCTATGTTTAGCTGTTGTTCGCCTCTAACTTGGAATGATATGAACGTTCGTTTACAGCTGCTGATGTTTTCCTATGGAGGAACAAAAAGATTTCTGCCTCTGCACTTGGTGTAGCTACTGTTGTTTGGTCTGTTTTTGAGTTGCTTCAATATCACTTGCTGACCCTTCTCTGCCACATTTTGATATTTACCCTTTCGGTCCTTTTCCTCTGGTCAAAAGCATCTGCATTTCTCAACAAGTAAGTAGTGCGTACTATTACGCTTGTCCACCCTTGCTTTTATGATCTTCCTGCTTAATTTTGTTATCTTGTGTTGGCTAGGGCTCCTCCAAGTATTCCCGATGTTCATATTCCCGATAATGCTCTCAGAGAATTTATCTCAGTATTAAGATTTGAGATCAACCGAGCTCTTTCATTGTTACGGGACATTGCCTCTGGGAAAGAGCTTAAAAAATTCCTCGCAGTATGTATTTTAAGCTTTTCTTAATTTTTATGGGTTATGTGCATGGGGTATGATATTAAATATAGTTGTTCAGAGAAATCGGATATGATGGCATAAGCAACTGACAAAGTAACCTCAATTCACCTGGCAGCTTAATTGTCTTGTCCACATTGTTATGTGAGGGAATTCACGCTCTAATACAATATTGCTAAGTTTCCAAGATTGTTATGGAATACTTGTACATGTATTTTGTGCTTTTGAGTATTTATGCAATAGATACAGTCGTGTTTTCCATTCCTAATGGTGCCTAGCAATGCTTATTTCTTTTTCTAACAGCTTATTGTTTACATTTGAAACTGATTTGTTAACAGGTGGTAGCAGGCTTGTGGGTTCTGTCAATTGTAGGCAGTTGGTTCAACTTCCTGACTCTTGTTTACCTATGTAAGATACTTGGTTTGACAAACGTGATGATGTATAGTGGTGAATATACATTTTACTTGTTTCTCTAACTGGAGTGCGTTTGGTATTTGAATCAGTGTTTGTTCTGTTGCACACTGTACCTGTGCTCTATGAGAAGTATGAGGACCATGTAGATTCTTTCGCTGAGAAGGCATCAAAGGAGCTCAAGAGGCAGTATGCTGTAGCCGATGAGAAGTTCTTGAGTAAGATTCCAAGAGGGCCCTTGAAAGACAAGAAGGCTGCATGAGGAGATAAATTAGAGCTAGCTATGAGTCTATGACAAGGTTCACGCTGACATTTGCCCTGCTGCTGTTGTTTTTTGGGTAGAAGTTTCAACTCTTTATGTGGTTTAGGACCCCTTGTTAATTGTTTTTCGACGTATATGAGTTCATATTTGAAATGAACCAGGTGCTTTGTAAGATAGTTCCTAGTCCTGGAATCTGTTTAAACACCTATAGCTTCTAGTATTATATTCAGTACCTTGCAATATTGTAGGATGAAGTAGATGAAAAATAATGTAATTTTGTACTTTCATACCCTCGATTATGCCTTGCTTTCTGTCACTCCTTCAATCCTCTTGCATGAGCTGTGTTAAAGGAGTAATGTTGGTGAATAAATATCTAGTAAATTTTTGATCTTGTTAGAATAAAAGCTATCAGATTTGTGAGTGACATAATTTAGATAAGTCTGTTCGTTCACTATAATCTTCCAGGAGATTTTCCTTTGAAAAATTGAAACAATGATGTAATCCTAGACAATTTCTGTAATTTTCTAAAAACAGGGAGTTATTTGACGTCTTTCCAATATTTTGGTCTTTTCATCTTTTGGTCTCTGAAACTTTGATAATATTACATTCATTACAAGATATGGTGTTTGATAGACTTCCACAAATTTGACAAATTGTTTGGGTCACATTAGCATAAAACGTTATCCGTCCCAAACAGTGAGGGAAGTTGCTTACCCAGCCTTCTCTAAGTAAGACTTTCCATGGAAGTTCTATCTTACTATGGCCAATAAAACAGTTTTACTCACTTTCTAGAGCGCGGTATTTGCATTTTGTTACATTAGATATCTACTTCTATGACTTGATCTCGTTTTCCCTTTCACAAAATTTGGTAGTTCTCACAGTACACTTTGTTACCTGCTAGTCCTTCCCCTTAGAGTATTAGGAAGATGTGCAGACAAGGTTTGCATTCATAACTTGAAGCATGTCATTGAGCATGGTGGGTGCACATTGCAGCAAGGCGATCAAGGAACTGGAGTGAGAAGTTAGTCATGTAAATAAAGCACCAATTGACTCACTAATAGAGGCGTGAACAGATTGATAGTGTCACTGCTCTTAACACACCCCTTACGGAGCTTTAAATTTCATTCGAGGAAGACACTTCTGGAGTAGCATGGCCACAATTACTTCGGCCTTGAAGGAGATTTTCTTACTTTCCTGCTCAAGAGAGCGAACTTTTAAGGCACTTGATTTCAGGACTTTACATGTCCAGCCCAGGGTTCAGCACAGTGAAGCCTTCTTCTAGGGGTGCAAAAATATATTCCAGTGTAGAAAACTAGAAATCACTCTCCAGCAGGGAATTCGTAAAAAATCAGAATAGTGCTTGTATTTATTTCAGATTTGTTAGTTCTACAACCAATATACCCTACCTATTTCTATACAGCATATATTGGAGACAACAAAGAAGCTGGTCTCAAAGAGATATCATAATTTTTCAGCATGCTCCGCTTTTTTAATCAAGCACCCTTGGTGAATTAATGCATGATATATGCCCAGAACCTGTTACCAGGACCTTCATCTTCATCTGATTCGCTATCACTATCGTGTATCAACCACCAAATCTTCAAATCATCAAAAATGTATCTAACAATCTGCAATGAGGGGACAAAAAAAAGAAGTCAAGACCATGTACTTGTGTCAAAATGAGGCTATTAGCAGCAATTGGAGGGCAGCAAAGGCTATGGAGTTTTTTTTTTTTTTTTTTTTTATTGAGATGGCAGGGGATACATTATATATACAGCTGACCTTAAGTAATAATACAACGGTGCAATCAAGTATATAAGACAACTATTAAGTCGATAACTAGATCTCTTAGAAAGGGTGAGAAAGTGACCTGGCTAGGCGACATGGGCCTCAGCTGCTGTTGACTCAAGTGTTTCTTTGGGCATTTCAAGTTGCTAAGCCAAACAATTGAACTGCAGTGACAACAGTATCCTCTGTTATACTTGTATCTCCATGATGGAAGGCCTGGCAGTGGATAAAAAACACATCAATAAAGCCAGATAGACGACTTGGAAAAGGTGTCTACTATCACCTCCACATTGCATGTTGACGGCAAGGAGAAAACTGGCTTGACAAAGCAGTCTATTGAAAAGGCATACCAAATTGACAGTACAAAAAATTGAGGTCTGCAACCAGACTACCCCTCTCTTTGATTTCTCTGTGTTGCGTCAAAAGCGTCATCATCTTAGTTTTAAAAATAGTATATTTTTTTAATGGACAATGAATCTTGACTTCAAGTAATGTCTTTTAGAGGAAAAATAAATGTAGGAACCTTTGGAATACTAAAATTCAGAGGACATCTCATTAAGAAGGTGGGCATTTTATATGGGACATAAGAAATACTAGAAAGGAAATGTCAAAGCTAAAATACAACAATGCCAACAGGATATTGCTAAGCAATATTATCTCCCTTCGTCTCTAACAGTTCTTCCTATATTGAAGAACGGTGATTGTCTCCCAATAAAGTCAAAAATAAGAAGAACTTTTAGAGGAGGGAGAATTAAATGCAAAAGCATATTAATTTACGAATACGAAGTATTATATACGCACCCAAGTATGTTCTTCTAAAAGCATCTTTCCAGTCATAGTTTGCATCTTTAAAAACACCATTTGAAGCTGTATGTTGCCGACCATCAGCAGTAACACCACCTTGAAACCCCTCACCTTTCAAAATACTCTGGGAGTCACCAAAATGGCAGTTATAATGGAACTGCCAAAGATAGTTGTCAGTTGCTGCTGCATTCCATGACCTTCAAAAACAACAATGAACAAGTGCTATTGTAACATTCAAGAGTTGTACAACATTTCGAAGACTGAAGTTGCATGAAGCAAACAATATGAATATATGATATAACTCAAACACATAAATAAAAACTCCATCATTGGATTTTCCAAAAATCAATGGAAACTGCAAAGCAATTAAAAATGTAAAGCATGGCAAGGCATATTACCGGCACACCATACCAGCAGATACTATAGATGGCAGGTCCAGGAAATTGAAGAGATGTACAAGAACATCTTGAGGCAATTGGACAGGATCTGAAAGGTCATTTTTGTCATCAATATAGCTGTTCAAAATAAAATACATAAACAATGACAAGAGACCAAAGATATAAAGGGATATCTTGTTTCCTTGCTTCATACTTGTATTTTATATGACTTACACATTGTTTGGATTGAGAGAATTGGAGGGAAAGGAAGAGGAGAAAAAAGAAGGGAATTATCCTCCCTTCTTTGGATACCTTTTGATAGGAGGGAAGGGAAGGAAAATAGAAGGATTCATTTTCCCTCATTCTTTAAAAAAAACAAATCCTTCCGACGTTAGAAAGATTTAGAGGGAATATGTAACCTTACCTTCTCCTTCCCCTTCCTTATATTCTCCCCCTTCCCTTTCTCTTCCACTTTGCTATCCAAACAAACAGTTACACTAAGAAATAGGTCATAGTACCAATCTTGTGTCCTTGAGTGCTAGGATCACAACACTCCCATGATATTAGAAAAGAGTGCCTAGGAAAATAAACTGAATTTCTAATAGTTTGATTCCTTCCTATAACTTCTAGGTGGTTGTGTTAGCAAACTATCAGCAAAACAAATTTTACACTTATTGAGATAGCATTTAGATGCATTACAGCAATTGCCTAATTTTTTTCCTCTTCTTGATAAAGGATGTGAAATCTCAAGTGTTGTCATCATTCATCAACCTTGCCACTGCAGGCTAAGTTATGTGTTCACTGAAATTTAACTGCAATTTAAGGATACATTGACCAACTGACAGGAATCCTAGATCCTTTCATAGCAGAATTTTAAATGCTTTGATATTTAATTTAGACATTTGATCTCAGCAAATGCTACCTTTTTCTTCCAGTTGAGTTTTGGCACGTCTCTTGTAAGCAACCTTTGCTTGCTTGAATTCTGCAGCTGCTAGACTTCGTTTCTGCTTTGGCAAAGCAGCCTCCGCACTCTGGCTGAGAAGGTTAGCTGCTGAAACAGCACTTTGTGTCTGCATTCTAGTACAGAACTTAAAGTTATTGAAGGACTTCAGCTCATCAGGATGAACAAAACAATGCCAGGCTTAATAAAATTCATATCATCAAGAAACCAAAATGTTCGGTATTTAATCTCACTAATCCGAGTCTAAACATCAAGCTGTGTAATCCATGTAATCATCATTTGAATTTACAACCATCAGAAATTATTTCACAAATAATCACAACATTGTATTCAATGAACAATCAATATACTAAAAAAAGTTTAAACTTAATATTCCATTAAAAAAGACTAATTAGGTTCAAGGATAAAACAATAATGAATAAACCCACAACATCAAGCAAATCACATACAACAAAATTAATCAAACCCAGTTCAATTCACTGATAACCCAGTGTATATAGAGGGCAGCCAATCAATCAAAATTCAAACTTTAAATATTCATACAAAACCATAGATTTTATAGGATAAAGCCAAATAAACCCAATTCAATTCACCAACAACCCAGTTAATATACAGGAAGCAAGAAATCAATCAAAAATCAAAACTTTATACAATCATAAAAATTAAACCATAGTTTAAAAATCAAAATCAATGACAATAATAATAAAGTCAACATAATAGAAATTCAAATAAAAAAAAGGAGGAGGAAATTACTGAGGAAGGAGGCGAAAAGCGGCGATTGTATCTTCAAGAAGAAGAGACTGAAGTGGTTTAGGGGATTTGGCGTAAGCTGATCGAAGAATACCAGCAAGCTCTGTGCAAGCAATTGGGTAGCGGTATGAGAGAGTAAGTGATTTTCGCAATTCCAATTTTTGGTATCTTCGTAATGCTCCCGACATTTTTGGTGTTTGTAATTTGATGGGTAAAGATCAAAATCAAAACTTTTTAAAGAAAGCAGAGATTAGGGTTCATGTTAGTCTTTGAATTTAATAGATTTTCCATTGAAAGGAATTTGTGGGAGGAGAGAGAGATTGGAGATTAAAAGAAGTGGAATTAAGGAGAGATTGCCTAATTGGTGGGGAATTTCCAATGTTTTTGGCGGTGGTGGTTGAGGTGGGTGTTTGGTTCTCCCCTTCCCACTTTCTACCCAAAGGAAGGGAGGAGAAGGGGAAAAAAAAGTGTAAACAAAACTGGCAAGAGTTTGAAGAAAAAAAAAAATTTATGGCCAATTTTTTTTTGTTTTTTTAAAATACACGTGTTACGTATATACCATGCGTTACTACGGATACACTTTAGTTTGTTTCAAATTGTTTAGCTCAATTGGTTCTGTTTATTATTACAGATTTGTAACCCGACCTGTTATTAACACGACCCAAACCCGATAAGAAATATGAACCGACGTGACCCGACTAGAGCATGACCCAACACAAACCCGACCCGCATAGGTTACGGAATTAATCCGAATTGACCCGACCCGAATTGACATGACCTACTCTTACCGACCCAAACCCGACCTGTTTACCCGAATTGACAGCTCTACCCAAAACCTCCAAAATTTCTCAAAAATCGTGGATATTAGCCTTTAATTTTTGAATTTTTTTGACTTTTTTTCACCCGAAAATAAAAATTGCCGAAATGTTTACCGTGATCCCTAATACCTTCTAGGAGTCCAATTGGCTGGGTGCAACCATCCAATTTACCTTTAAACGACCAATTTACCGGTTTACAACTTGCACCTATTTCACTAACTCAAGCACCACGAACATTTATGACAACATATGATGATCATATATGGATCCAAACGACATTATATGACCCCGAGATGTATCCCCTAAAATCTCAATACTTTTCGACACCGGGCCCCGAAACATTCGAAATTTCTCAAAAAGTGTGGATATAGCCTTCAATTTTTGAATTTTTGACTTTTTTCGCCCGGAAATAAAAATTGTAAAAATGTTTATCATGGTCTCTAACATCCTCTGGGAGTCCAATTGGCTAGGTGGAACCATCCAATTTGCCTTTAAACAGCCAATTTACCGGTTTACAACTTGCACCGATTTCATTAACTCAAGCCTACCACAAACATTTATGACAACATATAATGATCATATATGGTTCCAAACGTCATTTTATGATCCCGAGATGTATCCCTTAAATCTAAAGGCTTTTCGACACCGAGCCTCAAAACCTCCAAAATTTCTTAAATAACGTGGATATTAGCCTTCAATTTTAGAATTTTTTACTTTTTTTTGCCCAGAAATTAAAATGTCAAAATGTTTACCATGGTCCCTAACACCCGCCAGGCGTCCAATTGGGTGGGTGAAATTATCCAATTTGCCTTTAAACGACCAATTTACCAGTTTACAACTTGCAAATATTTCATTAACTAAAGCCTACCACGAACATTTATGGCAACGTATAATGATCATATATTGTTCCAAACGACATTATATGACCCCGAGATGTATTCCCTAGAATTTCAATACTTTTCGACATCGGGCCCGAAACCTCCAAAATTTCGCAAAATACGTGGATATTAGACTTTAATTTTGGAATTTTTGAACTTTTTATTCGCCCGGAAATAAAAATTATCGTAATGTATCCAATGGTCCCTAATACCTTTCGGGAGTACACCTAGCTGGGTGGAACCATTCAATTTGCCTTTAAACGCCAATTTACCGATTTACAACTTGCACCGATTTCATTAATTCAAGCCTACCACAAACATTTACGACAACATATAATGATCATATATGGTTCAAAACGACATTATATGATCCCGAGATGTATTCCCTAGAATTTCAATACTTTTCGACACCGGACCCGAAACCTCCAAAATTTCTCAAAAAGAGTCGATTAGCCTTCAATTTTGGAATTTTTTGACGTTTTTTCGCCCGAAAATAAAAATTGCTGAAATGTTTACCATGGTCCCTAATACCCTTCGAGAGTCCAATTGGGTTGGTTGAACCATCCAATTTTCTTTTAAACGACCAATTTACCGGTTTACCACTTGCACCGATTTCATTAACTCAAGCCTACCACGAACATTTATGTCAACATATAATGATCATTTATGGTTTCAAACGGCATTATATGACCCCGAGATGTATCCCCTAAAATCTCATTTCTTTTTGACACCGGGCCCTGAAACTTTCGAAATTTCTAAAAAAGCATGGATATTAGCCTTCAATTTTGGAATTTTTTGACTTTTTTCGCACAAAAAAAAAAATTTCCTAAATGTTTACCATGGTCCCTGATACCCCCGGGAGTTAAATGGGTAAGTGGAACCATCCAATTTGCCTTTAAACGACCAATTTACCGGTTTACAACTTGCACCGATTTCATTAATTCAAGCCTACCATGAACATTTATTACAACAAATAATTATGATCATATATGGTTCCAAACGACACTACATCACCCCGAGATGTATTCCCTAGAATTTCAAGACTTTTAGACAGTGGGCCACGAAGACTCCAAATTTCTCAAAAAGCGTGGATATTCGCCTTCAATTTTTGAATTTTTTGACTGTTTTCGCCCGAAAATAATAATTGTCGAAATGTTTACCATGGTCCATAATACCCTCCCGGAGTCCAATTGGGTAGGTGGAACCATCTAATTTGCCTTTAAACAACCAATTTACCGATTTACAAATTGCACTGATTTGATTAATTCAAGCCTACCACGAGCATTTATGACAACATATAATGATCATATATGGTTCCAAACTGCATTATATGACCCCGAAATGTATTCCCTAAAATCTTAAAGCTTTTTGACAACGGGCCCCGAAATCTCCAAATTTTCTCAAAAAGCGTGGATAGTAGCTTTTTATTTTGGAAATTTTTTACTTTATTTTGCCCGGAAATAAAAATTGACGAAATATTTACCATGGTCCCTAATACCCTACGGGTGTCCCATTGGGTGGGTGGAACCATCCAATTTGCCTTTAAACGACAAATTTACCGATTTACAACTTGCACCGATTTCATTAATTCAAGTCTACCATGGACATTTATGACAACATATAATAATCATATATTGTTCCAAACGGCATTATATGACACTAAGATGTATTCCCTGGAATTTCAAGACTTTTCGACACCGAGTCCCGAAACCTTCAAATTTCGCAAAATGCGTTGACATTAGGCTTCAATTTTTGAATTTTTTTGACTTTTTTCGCTCGGAAATAAAAATTGCCAAAATGTTTACTATGGTCCCTAATATCCTCCGAAAGTCCAATTGGCTGGATGGAACCATCCAATTTTCCTTTAAACGGCCAATTTACAAGTTTACAAGTTGCACCGATTTCATTAACTCAAACCTACCACGAACATTTATGAAAACATATAATGATCATATATATGGTTTCAAACGGCATTATATGACCTTGATATGTATCCCCTACACTAGTAGATTAATGCAATTAGCTTCCGAGTACTGGCCATCGGTTTTTAAAAATCGGTGGGAAAATATGGAGAAAATTGGGCGGGATTATGAGGGAAGGGTATTGCCACCGGTTCGGTTTGAACCGGTGGGAAAGATATATATTAATCCCACCGGTTCAAAACCGGTGGCTTTGTTACAAAAAAAACCTGCCCCACTAAATAAACCCCTAACCCTAAATTCTCCTCTCCTCAGCCTCTCTCTTTCTCTCTTTTGCTGTCCCCTCTCCTCCTTTCTTCCTCTCTTGCTCTCTCCTCTCCTCTTCTCTTTGTTGATCTCCTCTTCTATTTCCTCCTTCTCTTTCCTGATCTTCTCCTATTGTCGTCTCACCCCTCTCTCTCCTTCTCTCTCGTTGCCCTCCTCTTCTTTCCCTTCAAAGGCCACCACCACCACTGCCACCAACCACCGCCACCAACCACCGCCGCTAACAAGACCTACATCAACAAAACCCCCCCTTCTCTTATCACGCTCTTTCATTTGTGGTGATGGTTTTAAGCAAATTAATGGTTTTTAAGGTCAAATTCTAGTGTTTTCATGGACGAATTTGGCCGTATTAAACCAAGTTTGAGGGAATTTCGAAGCCTTTTAATGTTAAAGCTACGTTTAAATATTATTTTGTTTTTAATTTTTTTATTTAATTTCTGGATAGTATTGGGTTGGGGATTTGATTGTCGTAAAATGCGTGGATATTAGACTTTAATTTTGAAATTTTTTGTCTTTTTATTCGTCCGGAAGTAAAAAAATTTCGTAATGTTTCCAATGGTCCTTAATACGCTTCGGGAGTACACTTGAGTGGGTGGAATTGAACCATCTAATTTGCCTTTGAACAGCCGATTTACCGGTTTACAACTTGCACCGATTTCATTAAGTCAAGCCTACCACGTACATTTATGAAAACAAATAATGATCATATATGATTCCAAATGACATTATATGACCCGAAATGTATTCCCTAAAATTTCAAAACTTTTCAAGACTGGGCCCCGAAACCTCCAGAATTTCTCAAAAAGCGTAGATATAGGACTTCAATTTTTGAATTTTTTAACTTTTTTTCGCCTGGAAATAAAAATAGCCGAAATTTTTACTATGGTCACTAATACGCTCCGGGATTCCAATTGGGTGGTTGGAACCATCCAATTTGCTTTTAAACATCCAATTTACCGGTTTACAACTTGCACCGATTTTATTAACTCAAGCCTACCACAAACATTTATGGCAACATATAATGATCATATATGGTTCCAAATGAAATTATATGACCCCAAATTTTATTCCCTAAAATTTCAAGACTTTTCGACACCGGGCCCCGAAACCTCCAAAACTTCTCAAAAAGCGTGGATATTAGCCTAATGTTTACCATGGTCTTCAATTTTAGAATTTTTTTATCTCTTTTTTCGCCCGGAAATAAAAATTGCCGAAATGTTTATCATGGTCCCTAATAACCTCGGGGAGTCCAATTGGATGGGTGGAACCATCCAATTTGCCTTTAAACGCCAAATTTACCGGTTTACAACTTGCACCGATTTAATTAGCTCAAACCTACCACGAACATTTATAACAACATATAATGATCATATATGGTTCCAAACAACAGTATATGACCCCGCGATGTAACCCCTTAAATCTCAAGGATTTTTGACACCGGGACTCGAAATCTCCAAAATTTCTAAAAAAGCGTGGATATTAACATTTAATTTTGGAATTTTTTGATTTTTTTTCGTCCGAAATTAAAAATTGCCGAAATTTTTACCATGGTTTCTAATACCCTCTGGTAATCCAATTAGGTGGGTGGAACCATCCAATTTTCATTTAAACGACAAATTTACCTGTTTATAACTTGCACTTGTTTCATTAACTCAAGCCTATCAAGAACATTTATGACAACATATAATGGTCATTTATGGATTCAAACGTCATTATATAATCTTGAGATTTATCTTATAAAATCTCATTTCTTTTCGACAGATCAGGCCCCGAAACCTTCGAAATTTCTCAAAAAGCATTGATATTAGCCATCAATTTAGGAATTTTTTGACTTTTTTTTCTCCCGAAATTAAAAACTGCTGAAATATTTACCATGGTCTCTAATACCCTCTAGGTGTCCAATTGGGTGGGTGGAACCATCCAATTTGCCTTTAAACGACCAATTTATTGATTTAAAACTTGCACCGATTTCATTAACTCAAGCCTAAAACGAACATTTATGACAACAAAAAATGATCACATATGGTTCCAAACGATATTATATGACCCCAGATTTATTCCCTAGAATTTCGAGACTTTTAGATACTGTGGGGAATAATTTCAAGCCTTTAAAATCCCACTAGCTCGAACCCCACTGTGATCATACACTAAAGTACGGTGGCGTCCAAAAGGGAAGAAGATAGAGCAAAAGCGTCGCCAACAAGTTGTTAAGGAACTTGTAAACCATTCACGAGGTGAAGGTTACACCCCTTAACGATCCAAGAGATCGTCAACTCCATAAGGTCATGAACCAAATAAGGGTCCGGGGATGATGGTACAAATCCAACCTAAAAGAGATTGAACCTGCCCTAATAATAGGCCTCTACTTTATTCTGCTCGTATTCATGTGCGCTTTCTGACTAACATACAATCAATAGGTTTAACCCTAAACCTGTTTAATCTATGTTGGTTGAATTTAATGCACAAATAAATCTATTATTGGCGATCACTTGAATTAATAATCACAATTAACCCTAAACAAGATTATTAATTATCTTATTAAGCGTGATTGTAAGTACAAATTCCCTTTAAACATGCAATAAAAGGTGATCAAGAAATAACAATATAAAATATATCAAGCAACATAATAAATAATAATCAACATCATGAATAATAATAATATCAATCATAATCATAATCATATTAAAGCATAGCAAGATCCTAGGCATGATACTAACAAGATTAATAACAAACCCTAGCATGTCACTAAGCAATAAAAATCAAATCTTTAACCCTAACATGATACTAGCAATTATAAATATTAGGAAGAACATAGGAAGCATCGTAACAATCATATTTAATATTAAAAATACCCTAGACATGATACTAGGAATCAAAATAACAATATAAACATGATTTCTACATTATAATATCAATTAAACCACTAAAGTACTTACTTGGATGCCTCGTACCTCTTTCTAATTACAAAATACACACGTTAGTAACTTCAAGGAAAATAATGATCAAAACAATTAAATTAAATAATTGAAAGAGAGATTTGGGACCAAACCCTCAGAAATTAAACCTTTCACGTCTAGGACGAAAACAACTTCGAATATGGCTAGGTGTATCTAGATCTTGCGAATGCGGAATTTTGTATGTGAAAACAAAGTTTAGAAAAGAGAGAGAATAATCAAGAAAATCTTGATGAGAGTTCGTGATTGAAAAAGGGGAGATATGACCTCTATTTATAGGAAAAAAGAGGGTCGAAGAATTAAGAAAAGAATCCAAATTCGAATCGAAATAAAACTCGTAGACAGCAGTTTTTTGCGGATTTTGTTTTTATCATATCTTTTGATCCAGAAGTCCAAATAAGGCATATAATATGTCGTTGGAAAGATCTTGAAGTCTAATTCCAACCCAATTAAAATCAGATTAAAATATTTCGTAGATAAAAAGATATAGCCGAAATAGTAGGACGGTATCAGTTTTGGATAAAGTTTCATGTCTCATTCATATCTTTTTCGTTATAGCTCGGATTTAATATTTAATATATCATTGGAAAGATAATTTAAAGATCTATCCAACCATATAAAATTTAGATAAAAAATATGAGGCACGAAAATTATATCTGACTGTCTTTGAACATGTTTAAATCCGAATAGAATTAGGACTTTAAAAAAGGAAAGTTTTATAAAAAAGGAAAATTTATATTTAAATCAAATTCCTTAATCTTATCTTTTCAAAAAAGGATAATTAAGATATTTTAGAAACTTATAGAAGATTCTAATCAATCCTAATTAGTTTAGGAATAGGATTAAACCTTTGGACCTTCCTCATGATCATTGGGTCGTAGGTAAAATTCGATTTGGGCCCAGTTTAGTATTTTGGCCATAATTTCCTCATTATTCATCGGAATTGGCTTATAATATATCGTTGGAAAGGTCTTTTCAAGCCTCATCCAACTACACCATTATTGGACCCTTATCATGGACTAAACTAAACTGGAATGGACGTTTTCATAAAATAGAGTGGGTTTTCGAAAACAGAAAGAAAGAATTTTAACAAAAACTAACCGCAACACTAGACTTTTCACACTTTCACCTCATTCGATTATGGTTCGACATGAAAGGTACTCATCACTGGGTTTGGTTTTGGGGAGACACAAATGGGTGTCTACAGATACCGGGCCCCGAAAACTCTTAAATTTCTCAAAAGCATGGATATAGCCTTCAATTTTTTAATTTTTTTAGCTTTTTTTTCGCTCGTAAATAAAAATTGCCAAAATGTTTGCCATGGTCCCAAATACCCTCCGGGAGTCCAATTATGTGGGTGGAACCATCCAATTTGTCTTTAAACGACCTATTTACTGGTTTACAACTTGCACTGATTTTATTAAATCAAGCATACCATGAAAATTTATGACAACAAATAATGATCATATATGGTTGCAAATGATATTATATGACCCCGAGATTAAATCCTAAAATTTCAAGACTTTTCGACACCGGGCCTCGAAACCTCTAAAATATCTCAAAAAGCGTGGATATTAGCCTTAAATATTGAAATTTTTTGATTTTATTTTTCCCAGAAATAAAAATTGCCGAAATGTTTACCATGATACCTAATATCCTTCTGTAGTCCAATTGGGTGGGTGGAGCCACCCAATTTGTCTTTAAATGACAATTTACGGGTTTACAACTTACATCGATTTAATTAACTCAAATCTACCACAAACATTTATGGCAACAAATAGTGATCATATATGGTTCCAAACGACATTATATGACCTCGATATGTATTCCATAGAATCTCAAGGCTTTTCGATACTAGGCCCCGAAACCTCCGAAACCTCCAAAATTTCTCAAAAAGCGTGGATATTAGCCTCTAATTTTATGAATTTTTAATTTTTTTTGCCCGAAAATAATAATTGCCGAAATGTTTTCCATGGTCCCTAATACCCTTCCGGAGTCCAATTGGGTGGGTGGAGCCATCCCATTTGCCTTTAAACGGACTATTTACCGGTTTATAACTTACACCGATTACATTAACTCAAGCCTACCACGAACATTTGTGACAACAAATAATGATCATATATGGTTCCAATCGGCATTAAATGACCCCGAGATGTATCCCCTAAAATTTCAAGACTTTTTTTTTCTCCCAGAAATAAAAATTTCCAAAATGTTTATTATGGTCCCTAGTACCGTCAGGGAGTCCCATTGGGTGAGTGGAAC
The DNA here is from genome assembly GCF_001683475.1 of Chenopodium quinoa. Taxonomy (NCBI): domain Eukaryota; kingdom Viridiplantae; phylum Streptophyta; class Magnoliopsida; order Caryophyllales; family Amaranthaceae; genus Chenopodium; species Chenopodium quinoa. The sequence continues at coordinate 479,956 of NW_018742987.1, read as the reverse complement.
CATCCAATTTGCCTGTAAACAACCAATTTACCGATTTACAACTTGCACCGATTTCATTACCGCAAGCCTACCACAAACATTAATGACAACATATAATGATCATATATGGTTCAGCATTATATGACCCCGAGATGTATCCCCTAAAATTTCAAGACTTTTCGACACCGAGCCCTGAAACCTCCAAAACTTCTCAAAAAGTGTGGATATTAGTCTTCAATTCTGGAATTTTTTGACTTTTTTTCGTCCGGAAATAAAAATTGCCGAAATTTTTACCACGGTCCCTAATACCCTTCGGGAGTCCAATTGGGTTGGTGGAACCATCCAATTTGCCTTTAAAAAGCCAATTTAATTACCGGTTTACAACTTGCACTGATTTCATTAATTCAAGCCTACCACGAACATTTATGATAACAAATAATGATCATATATGGTTCCAAATGGCATCATATGACCCCGAGATGTATCCCATAATATTTCAAGACTTTTCGACAACGGGCTCCGAAACCTCCAAAATTTCTCAAAAAGCGTGGATATTAACCTTCAATTTTGGAATTTTTTGAATTTTTTTCGCCTAGAAATAAAAATTGCCAAAATGTTTACCATGGTCCCTCATACCCTCCGGGAGTCCAATTGGGTGTGTGGAACCATTCAATTTGCTTTTAATCAGCCAATTTTACCGGTTTACAACTTGCACCGATTTACCGGTTTACAACGGCCAATTTTATTAACTTGCACCGAACCCGACTTGAATCGAAATTGACCCAAACTCGTTTTAACCCGTCAAAACTCGAATTTAACCCGACTTGTTACTAACCCGACCCGAATTTAACCCAACCTATTACAAACCCGACCCGAAATCAACCCGACTGTTATTGACCTGACCCAAATTCAACCCGACTTGTTATTGACCCGACCCGAATTTACCATACCTATTACTTACCCAAACCAAAAATTCAACCCGATCTGTTACTAACCCGAATCGAAATTGACACGACTTGTTATTGACCCGACCTAAATTCAACCCAAATTTTTCTTGACCCGATTTCAAATCACCTTAAATGCATTTGGACCACCTTATTATTGTTGATCAAAGCATTTTGTCTTGGGAGACCAAGTCGGTCCAGGCCAACAAAAGAAATTAAAGGAGCATCATCATCAAATTTAAGAGTTAAATATGTATAGTATATATTTGTTGTATGGTCAAAGGAGATAATTATCTTCCTAAATTATAGACTATAGTTCCCTAGTATATTGCCATATATATTATAGTCAAAGGAATTAATTAGCTTGATAAAAACGATAATTATATATTTATTGTTAGCTAAACCTGAATATTACCCTGACTTGGAAATGATCCGAACTGAGTGTAACCTGCAAATTATTGACTTGAACATAACCTGACTTGAATCCGAGAAAGACCCGACTTGAAAATGACCCAACCTGATTATAACTCGCAAATTATTGACTTGAACCGAACCCGACTTAAACCCGAGAATGACCCGACTTGAAAATGACCCGACCTGATTATAATATGCAAATTATTGACTTGAACCGAATCCGACTCAAACCCGAGAATGACTCGACCTGATTCTAACCCGCAAATTTTTGACTTGAACTAAACCCGACTCGAACTCAAGAATTACCCTAACCCGTTTTAACCCGTGAAAACCCGAATTAAACCTGACTTATTGTTCACCCGACCTAAACCTGACCCAGGCCCGATAAGAAGTATGACCTGACGTGACCCGACTCAAGCATGACCCAACCCAAACCCGACCCGCATACGTTACGGAATTAATCTGAATTGACCCAATCCGAGTTGATCCGACCCACTCTCACCTGACCCAAACCCGACCCGTTTACCCGAATTGACAGCTCTAATTTCAGTCTTTTGCATAAATGAGCATAACTGTTATGTTCATTTGCAAAAACGAGCAAATGATTGTACTTTTGATTGTATGATTTCTGACGAGGGCGTTGAAATTTTGAGTATCCATTCCTCAGTTTTGAAAATCATAACATCAACCTTTTCAATAGGAAAAATCCTAGGCGAGATTGTGAGAGTCAGGACTCATGCCACTAGTTAAACACAATTTTTATGAGACAACCCAAGCAAACATGAATACCACATTCACTTATATAACCAAATTCTCACCCCCTATAAATTCTCAAGATCCCAACAAGATATACCAATATAAGTTCTCAATATTCCCAAAATAGATGTCCATGATCAAACTTTGTAGTTTTAACAAGTTATATTTTTTCTATGATCACGCGTCTGTGTTTCGTTTAACAACAGAAGAAGTTTGCAAACCAACTTCTGTATTAAGCATTAGGCATTTAGTCTCTAAAATCAAGTACTAGAGACAGAACAAGTACTAATTGTAAGTTAAATAAGAAATATATAGTACAAATGGCTACTGCCACAGTAATTGGTACATAAATTACAAAGGTGACAGAAAAAATATAATAGTTTGTTCATTAACTAGAAATCTAATTACATACTACATTGCATAGGCTTACAACATGAGCAAACTCATAATATTGATTATGGTAAGTAGATATGTAAGCTCACATTGCACCTATCTCTAAAACTCGCTTTTCAAACTCGCTGCCAACAAGAAATACAGATTACATGGAATGCTTCCTTCTGTCCTGTAATGTCATTGCCAAAGAGGACTCCGGCAATGGAGCTATCAAGTAAATTCCTTTGCTATAAAATGTCCTTGGACTTCACTTAGAGCTTCATAGAAAAGCCTGAAATTATGTTACTGACTTTGTGATGGACATCCTTTCTATAAGAAGTAAGTAAGCTGCTCCTTCTTTCTTGAACCGCCTTCTCCATACAGCTCGTTCCACTGCTTCAGTTCATTCATTACTGCACCCTCTGAAGCAAAACTAGCAGAAACCTGCAGAGCAAAAACATTACAGTATAATTTAGTCTGAAATAAGTTTTGAATTTCATATGTTAAGAGTAAGAAATTAAATATCATATCTATGAGTGTCAATACTCTTGAATTTTACAATTCATTACCTGATTCTTTGCTTGCCTCAAATCCTCCATATTTATAGGCCTCAAAATAATTGGTTCAGGGGTCTCAGCCTCCTTTTCATCTTCTTTTTTCTCAGATGAAGCATCAGTAGAATCGTCATTATTTTCTTGGGCTTTCTTTTTCTTTGCCTGTAAGATCAGTGGTATAAATTAGGCTAAAAGGCGATACAAGCATTTCAAGAAGTTTTTCTCCCTAATTCACCCCAGGAAAAAAATAGGGAAGCATAAGAAGATATCACTAACCAAATCCTTTTGCCTCTCCCTCTGGATCAGCTCACGAACAGGACGGTATGCAGCAGTGATACAAAGATTCTGTTGGAAAGACGTAACAGAAGGTAAATTATAGGCATTAATTATAGCATAATACAATGTATTCAAGTTATTGAGAGGATTATATACCTTCAGATCACTTCCGGTGTATCCTTCAGTCATGGTAGCAAGCTCATGGAAGTCCAAATTTTCGGCCTTCTCTTTAGACAGAAGAGTTGTTAAGATCTTCTCTCTATTCTCAATGCTTGGCAAACCCACCATTATCCTGTGATGAAAAAGATTTCAGAGTTTAGTCAATGGAAATCTGCAACTATAAATGACAATATCAAAGAATGCTTCATATAAACAGCAAGTGCATGATTAATAACAGTGAACAAACCTGCGCTCAAATCGCCTAATAATGGCTTCATCAAGGTCAAATGGCCTGTTGGTAGCGGCAAGAACAAGAATCTGCTCCCCGGGCTTAGTCATAAGTCCATCCCAATGTGACATAAACTCGTTCTTGATTTTCCTCATAGCCTCATGCTCCCCAACTCTAGTTCTTTGCCCAAGCATACTGTCAACCTCGTCTACAAAGATAATGGTGGGAGAAACTTTGGCTGCAAGTGTGAACAATGCTCGGACATTCTTTTCATCTTCACCAAACCACTTTGATGTGATGGTGGACATTGACACATTGATGAAGCTAGCACCGGCTTCATTGGCAATGGCCTTTGCCAACATAGTTTTACCAGTACCGGGAGGACCAAAGAGCAGCACTCCTCTGCAAGGCTTCAAAAGGCCGCCTTTGAACAGGTCTGGCCTTCTCAAGGGAAGCATCACTAGCTCCTGAAGGGACTCTTTAATCTCATCCAGGGATCCGATGTCATTGAAAGAAACTCCTATCTCATTTGCAGGAATGACCTCTGGCCTTATTCGCTTCTCAAATTCATTGTCCGGAGCCACTTCCTGTTCAATATGATCTAATTTTCAGTAAAGACATTGGCAAATTAAGCTGATGATGGTTCTACTGTCATCAATTTTGTAAAAGCACCAGAAACAATTTACCTTCACAGGGGGCGGATTCTCAGCATTCTTTGTCAGAGTGACTGATTCGCCTTTGTTTTCACCAGTAGAGGTTTCATTCTTCCCCTCTGGCTTCACTGCAGCACTATCATCCACTGCCTGAAAATTTCATCCAAAAAAATGAACATAAGCATGTGAAGTACACTTCAGTTATCCTAGTCTGTTCGAAAAGCTGTATTTTTTACAGTATCAATTTTAAGGACAAACCTTTCCGGTTTCACCATTTGTTTCCATCTTGGCTCTGCCCATTTTTTTGCCTTCCTGGAATAAACTCAACCCATGGGACAAGCTGCCAGAAGAGATGACCAGCTTCCCATTTCGGTACTCTGGCTCCTTGTTGTTCATCAAATGGAAGGATATTGCAGACATTACAATTTCATCGATATGATCACTAAGGGTCAAAGTGTCTGCATGACAGATAGAGCCTAGATCATCACAAACAAGATCATTAGCTGCAAGAACCTCAGCAATGTGGTTCCTGTTATCCTGAAACTGGATCGTCTTCATGTCCTCCTCTAATTGGGAGTTCCAGTTAACCAAATTTGTCTCATCCACTGGAGGCCTTATGTCAATATTGTAAGGGAACAATAAGGTAAGCCTATCATCCACTTGCTCGTAGTCAGTGTTAGCATCCAACATACGAGAACCAAGCACCAAGACTGAACCACTCAACTTGCTCAACAATTTGTCAAACAAATTGTATAGCCTGTCTGACTGAAGCAGCAGTCTTTCAATGTCCCTGACGTACAATATGATGGGACTCTTTTCCGATGTGGAGACCAACACCTGCAGATCAAATGTGACATTTTTAAGTTTAATAGTCCATAGTTCAAACTCTATTGCGATTATAGAGTTCAGAAGGAGTATTATCTTAATAAGGACTGATGAGAAAGAAAGTACTGAAATTCTAATTCTCACCTTGTAAAGTGCTTGCAGAAACAGCTTCTCATCAAATGACCAAGCTGTTGGGCGCTTTACTGAAGCCAAAATTAATCAAAAGAACCACCAATCAGATTAAGAATACTAATTCAATCAATCCATACTATATTCTCTGACATACACTATTATGTGCAAACTGAACAAAATAGGATCAAGCCAAATCATAGTTATCTAGCCAAAAAATGTTTCTAGTTTTTTCTTGTTTTATTTAGAATTTGCTAGCTAGTAGATGATTGGTATAAAGACAAGACCTGAGTTTGCTGAAGAGGATTGAGAAGCAAGGCTACTCATATCAGTTGATGCTGAGGCATTTCTGCGATGCTTGGGAGGGAAACTAGCACCATCTCCAGACCTACACAAAAGTATAAGCTCAGAACTAACATACTAAAATAAAATAGCAGTACACTGTCTCTTTAATAATCCAACAACAACATCAAAGGTATTATACCCGGATTTGATGACATCTGTTGTGCTAGCTTGCCTACGCAATGTGCCTGAAAGAAACAATCATGAGAACTACTGAAAAGAAAACCAAGAAGGTAGCAAAAAATGCTGGTATGCCAAAGCATATACTTCATATTGATCGACAAATGCAAAATTACAAGTTAGCTACAATTTCAAACTCACAAATGATATATTTAAGAAAGGGTAACAGAAGTTTTATACCTTTGGGCACATCCCTTGGAGGAAGGATAGAGAAGGAGCCTAGCATGCTGGACATACGCCCCAATGTTGCTTCTGATATGGACCTTGAAATTCGCTAAAGCAAAGGAAAAAACGACAAGGTGAGCAAAGATAATCATGAAAGCTTTCTTGTATTATACAGTAAACTATTTCTCTTGCATAAATATCTAGTGAATCAACAAAAACACAAGTCAAACAAAAGATCTGAAAGATCAATTCTGCCTCAATAATGCTATATAAAAGAAGCTTGGCATCTTTCAAAATTCAAACTCTTTTAAGCAAAGCATATCGTGTGTTTAGATTAGCTGACACGATATTCAGAATCTAAAGGACTAGAATTTGTAATTGTGAAGGGAGAGCTTACATGTTCCTTTTTGTTGCAGCCATACTTGTTCTGCATCTGCAAGAACCAATATCAAATGAACATTAGTGCAAATTCAACAAATTATTAACAAGTCTATTCAATCAAAGGGATATTTACCTTCATGGAGAAGTCAGCAACATCCAACAGCAGCAACTTAGCATCAAAGTAGTTTGCCAACGCTTTAGCGAGCAATTGCTGGTAGAGTTCTGCAAGAGAATTAAATTGAAAATCAAACATTTATCATAAGGTAACAGCATAACAAAACTAAAATTACTTTCAGACATAGAAAGATCACATACCAGCTGGCCCTGATAGCAGAATTGCTCTGCTTCCAGGTGAAAGATTTCGAGTGAACTTGGAAACTTCGGCATGCTTCAGATGTACATATGCCGCACTTGTCAATAGTGTTCGGGTTTGTTCACTGTCATCAACATCATAAACCAAAGGTTGTCAAAATCACTAAATTAACAAGATCTTAATAGCAAAAAGCCACATCCTTTATCAGTATCATAAATCATCTTTATTCTTTTCATATGGATTTAGATTTTAGTCTATGATTCTTACAAATCATTAATTGAAACTCGAGATTAAGACAGTTCGTATGAAATTATTTTATCACATCATTACTTAAGAATCAAACAAAATCAGTAAAGTAATTTACTGAGTTGAGGTTAAAAAATAAACCTTGAAAATTTCACCAAAGATCATACCTAACTTGTATCCAAAATTAAAGTTGTAACTTTACCAATTCATCAAATCTGGCACTAAGAAATACTATTAATCATCATTAACTACAACTTCAGCATCAAATTACAAAATGACTGCCACAATAATTGAATTACAGATTTACCCAGAAAATCATACAGTAAATTAAAACCCTCAGAAGTTAGGAAAGAATATACTAATACTCAAATTAAGTTGCATCTTTTCCAATAATATTTAGCTAAGACACAGAAACTATTCCTGGGATCATGATATTATTCCCAAAAAAAAAGGTTTTCACAGAAACTCATATAAAATAGTATCTTTAAAAGCATATATTCACAAAATCTAACATGTTCTAAAAATTGCATGAAACCCAGTTCAGCATCAAGATTTATATCATGTATGATTCAGAAAGATACAGATTCATACAGCCCCATAAATAATCAAACCCATAAAAACCCAACAATAATCATAAAAGTACAACCTTTATTTATCCACAACTCTATCCAAAAAACAATATCTATTAAAAACAGGGGAAAATAACAAAAATCATGTCTTTTTTATTTTGGAAAAAAAGGGAGGAAAATAATAAAATTACCTTAAATAATAGGGAAATTCATCAAATGAAACTTTAGTATCCTTGCCATCAACAAGAAGCCTGATTAACTCATTTTCAATTTGATCAGCAGAGATGCTATCCAAAGATTCATTAGAACCAATCCATTTACCAACAGTTTGGCCAGATGCCAATCCAAGCCCAACTCCAACACCAACACCAACACTCAATGCTGATAACAAAAAACTCTTTTGCTCCATTTTTTTTTCCTTTATTTTACCAAAAAAGATTCAATCTTTTTCTTGAAATGTGAGCAAAATAATCATAGAAAGATGAAATTTTTAACAAAAAAAACAGAGGATTCAATATTTTTGATGAAATGGGTTGTAATTTTAGGGGAAGAGAGAGAAAATGAAGACAAAAAAATGTGGGGAATTATTGCTTAATTGGGTGGGTTTGGTTTGGTGGGTGTGTTGGTTTTCAACAAGCAATGGTTTGTATGAAGCTTTGTAATTGTTGTGTGATGTTCTATCTCATCCTATTTATAGAGGGTTTATTATGCATTTTGCTTAAAAAAAAAAAAAAAAAATTAAAAAAAAGGAAAAATAAATGCTTTCTGTAAAATTATTACAGTAGTATTGTATTGATTGATCAATTGATTAATAAAAATTAAAAAAATAAAAAAGGAAGAAGAGAAAAAAAGCAATTGGGTACACAGTTGTGTAGTGAACTTTTTCTGACTTACAGACGAAGGAGAGTCCACTTTTTTCCGACTCCAATTTTATTTTGATTGGAATTTTATAAAATTAATTTTTAGTTTTGTAATTGGTTGTTTTATTTTTCCAGGGGAGATTTTTCTGACTCACCCCCGCCTTTTTTGTTCTTTCCCATACAATTTGGTTTGTTAATGTGGCATTGTCGCTATTTTTTAATTAAAGTACAAAAAAAAAAAAAAAAAAAAAAAAAACAAAAAAAATCTACTTTGTATATGAGCAATATAATTCATTGTTTTTAGATGTCAACTAATTTTATGGTAATCTGAAATGTCATGTTATATGAAGAAATTGCGAGTTTGTGACAACTTTTTTCTTTGATTATAGGTAATTATCATAATAAAGTTTGTTTTAATGTATGAATAGATGGTTGTAAGTACTTTCTCTTTCTCATTACATATTTGCTGATGCGTTATTTTATTTGTTAAAATCTTTTATTACTAATATGTAAAATTAATAAAATTTTGAAATTAAAAAGTATAGGGGAAGATAAATCTAATAAAATGGCACATGGCTAAGTTTTGTTAATATAAACAAATATGTTAAAGTCGAAGTGTTGTTGTAAAAGAAACGAAGAAAGTATTTTAAATGAATAAGCTTGTTTACATTTGTTTATTTAATAAATGAACAATATGCTTGAACATATCCAACCATCACCATGCACAATGCCAATTGACTAGCTATAATTAGATTCCTCCAATAACATGGTCATAAGACCATGCTAGTACTGGATTCAACATGATTAACTCATAAATCTTGTCTACTTAAACTTATAAGAAAGCTTTAATCAATCAACTTGAGAATTATTGTATTCGCAATAATCATACACTAGTACAATGTTATATTATATAGATCAAATCATTGAATGGTGATAATTATGTTCGTAGAATATTTGTAATAATATGTAAAATCAAAATAGGTAAACGTTAAGTGTGTAATATATCATGTTGTTGACAATCAACGTCAAAGAATGGATTATTAAGGTCAAGGTACGTCTTCGCCATGCACAATGCCAATTGGCTAAGATATATAATTAGATTCCTCCAACATGGGAGATACACATAAATATAGCAATTATTATTGTAAGTTGCACCAAATTGCACTAACTTGTAGTAAAATCTTAACAAATTAAATGATCCCACTGCTATTGGCATGGTCCTCTAAACTATTTCACAAATCTCGAGGCATATTCAACGGTTGATATTTGTACAACTAATTTTTATTTTATACAATTTGTAATTTGTCAGCTGTTTGTTTATGGGAAGAGGGCCATTCTAATTAATTTATATGATTAATTATGTGATACAATTATATACAAAGTACTCCATATATAGCTAGTTTATGAATGTTTTAAATTATATAAAATGTGTAACGTCCAATTATAGTGTATATTACATGCTCTCTTGATCAGGTTATTATGTAAATCATGGAATTATATATAAGAGTAAGTTGTCTCAGGAGTTTTGCGGTTATGTCTTGGATTAAGCCTATCGTAAGTGAGGAATGTGGGGTTTAATCCCACTTAATAATTTGCTTAGGTTGTTATATGATTAAGACAATTTTATTTTTGAAAATTATTTTAGAGCTATAAGTTTACCTAACTTATTCTTATTAGTTAAGTAGTAATGCTAATAATATAATTTAGTCCATTTACACTCGGTCACATCACGATATTGATCAATATAGGGAACAAAGTCGACTTTATACCATTTTGTTGATAGATTGATCCCAAGACACCGTATGTTCTTACAATCTTTTTCGAGTAGCAATAACTTAGAAGACGTATTTTTTTATTTTAATTTTTTAAAACAAAGGAAACTAAAAGGGCTATATAAGCTAAAAAAATAAGCCTAGATAAACATTAATTATACCAATTTACGTGTATTTTTGACATGAATTCTGAACTTTATACCATATTAAATTAGAATTCCTATTTAATTTGATGCTTATATATAAGCTTAAGTGGGGCTAAATATATTGTTACCCATAAAAAATGACTTTTGTTTTATACCGGGATAACTTTTGACCATTTTAAGGTAATAGAAGTCATATTTAAGAATTTGCTTAATGAAACTTTGGAATATTAGCATTTAGTAATCACCCAGTTCCTTTTCCTAATTTTGTAGGTATTGAGTTTGATTATATTAGAGGAAATTTATAATGGAGTACGTAGTATACATCGCATTTTGCATGTTTTACTTTCCATTTTCGACCTCAAATGATGAATGATATCACTATCCACATTAAAATAGTAGGCACTTAAAAAAGGAGTCATTGAACGTGAACGTGTTTCAAAAGCCTTAATCACGGATAGATCAAATATACTCAACTTCAATTCTAATGTTACTCGTTTAATTTATTTCTTTTTTACTAAGTTATCATTTGTCAATTTAATATTGTCATCGTCCCTACTTAAGCTACTTTGTTTATCAAAGTGTTTCAAATGATGTTGTTTTACCCTCAAAAACCCCAATTGATCACCCATTTTATGGAACACCATACTTGCCCCCACTAAGTCACTAACTCCACAGTCCACACACCTTTTTTTTTTTTTATTATTAAAAATTAATTACTCTCTAATGCCTCTTGAAATGATGGTGGATGTATGTTATTCACATGATTTTTTACATAAATGAAGTTTTTCTATAACTCAATGAAATTAATCTAAGCTAATTTGAAGTTGTTTCAGCTTAGTATGTATTTATTTGACCTTTATAAAACGTATTTTAGTTGTAAATTAAAATTAAGTATTTTTTTTTGAGGCCAAATTAAGTAAATTATCTTATGACAATTATTAAAAAAAAATTATTATCTTATGAACAACACCCTTGTCAAAATAATCCTAAATGACATTAACATGATTTAAACTATATGAACAATAATATAAACTTCTTATCTGAACTGTTTTTATAATAATTAAGTGAAAAATGATAAATGCTACCGAATCAATTCTTTTTTACTTTAATTTTTATTTACATTATTATCTTGTTACCGCATGTAATTTTTTGACTTAGTCTTGTATGGAGTATTTTAAATAGGTATGATAATATTATAAGAAAATTATAATGTTGGATTCTATATGTTATAGCTACAAAAATGATTGTAATTAAGAAAAGTTTATCAACACGATATGAAATTAGAGATATGTATCATGCATGAATTGGATGCATGCAGTTACGTACTCTAAGGAAAGAGATTAATAAATGGGTGAAAAGTAGGGTCAAAATAGGATAGTTCGGTAATAGCAATTTGACACACATATAATGCAATGTGTCTCTCTCTTTCCTTTGTTGGTAATTTGGTATGACACAAACCTTTTTTACTTGATGGGAAAAAAAAACTTTTATGCATTTAAGTTCTTGTTTGGCTCTTATTAGAGGTGGTACTTTCCAAAAAAAAAAAAAAAAAAGAAAAAAAGAAAAAAGAATAATATCCCAGGAAATTTACAAGGTCAATTCTTAACGAGAACAAGATTTTTGATCATAAGAATTTCAATTCTACCACTAATTAAGAAATGCTTGTCTATATTTCTAAGGAATTTTAAATTTTTACCATTATGTGAAATTTTCTTTTTAAAACATAAATGTTACTGCATGCACCTCACTAAAGATTTTTATAAAATTGTATCAGCAATATATACATCTATCTACATTAACTTTAAACCATAAAGTTCAACAAAATTACTACTCTGTATTTCTGATCGACCTAAACCGCACTTAAGCCGTGGTCATGCAATTGCTAGCTAGCTTAGAAAAAAAATAGTCAATTAAATAATTATTTGTCTAATAAAATCGAGTAACATCCCAATTAAATATTACAATAAAACAATAGGCGAGGTACTTGACCTAACATATAACTTGAAACAAATCAGATTAAATTCAAGCATTTTTTGATAATCGGGTTTAATTACTTTAGGATTTTATTTGGTGCATAAAATAGTGTTTTACCTTTAATTACATCGATCTCTAAGCCCCCCTTTTGTAAGTTGTAACCATTAGACCAACTGTGCGGCTTCGAAACGAACGTTCCTGTAAAAAGCATGGCATAGCCCTTGTGTAAATAAACCAACGACAAAATTAAGGCGGCTGGTTAATATTTAGGAGTATAAATTAATCACTCCATAATAATAATATGTTATAAATTTTATTGCAAGTTTAGAAAGGAATCAATAATAACGACAAGTAGTTAAAACTCTTACTTGTACACTGACTCACTGCCTTTACATTATTATAGTATATAATCCCATTTGAGGGAGAGATTAAAAATAATTGATCCTAAGTTAAGCTTAATTTCTGCTTAAAGCCTATTAATTTGGCCATCTAGCTAAATCATGTAGTTGGATATATTATATAGCTAAAAATCATAGAATAATGGTTAGGTTGCTAAATTTTGTGACCAAGCAAAAAGTAAGTTGATAGTAAATAAAATCAATCTCTCTCTATTTCTTAAACGATTTCTTTGAGATTCATCCTTTAACTTAGCTTTATGCTTGAAAATCGGAGAACTAGCTAGTCAGCTGATCTAAATTTTTTTTATATGTTTTTATATTTTAAAAATGGAATTATTAAGATAATATTATTAGAGCAAAAGGAATGAATATCAATTTGGTAAAAGCCTAAAAGGTAAATTATTAAGGGTTAAATGATGACAAGTATTATTAATAATAATGATAATATTATATATAGTAGTAGTAAATATATAAAATGGCATTTCGTGTAACCCACAAATCATAATGTCTGTATGTGGAAATTGAATAATAAGTTGCACCATGTGATGCTGATCTGGAAAAGGATTTTGACGACTAGGAAAGATGCATTTGTTGCCCCCCAAGAATCTCTAGATCTATGATTTTTTTAGCACTATTTACACCTTTTCTTTTACTTTTTGGATCAATCACAAGTCAGAAATATTTTTGAGAGTTCATACATTTGCCACAACAAAAGATAATAATGAGTTTAATCAGTTAAGGAAGGCCCTCAGGAGTCAGGAGTCAGGAGTCGGTGGTGGCCATGTCTAAATTCAGGCATGATAGAATATAAAACCAATATTAAAGAAAATATTAGTGCATGCATGCCATGCAAAAATCTATATTAAAAGGGTTCTTGTATAAGGGACGTGATAGAATATAAAGGACGTGATATAAACTAATTGGTTTTCGTATATATACACACACTATATAAGTGGTATTCATTTGCCTATTGTTCATGTCAACACGACAACCTTCTTATGCGCCCTTAAACACATTCTTAATACAGGTAATTTTAAAAGCCAATTATTTTTATGGTCGATGTTGAAAAGAAAGGATAAGTTTAGATAATGGTTACTCGTATAAGTTTATTGGTAAATCTTCAGAATCCTATGACGGTCCCACTTATCGCATGAGATGGATGTGTAATAGATTAACAGCCTAATGGGCATCCAAGACTGAATTGAAGGCTCCAAGCAATGAAACAAATTAAAGAGGAAAGATAAACTGTAGTACGGAAGAACTACTAGCTCCTAATAAAAGCACATGTATCACAAACAAATAGAGGCAGATTACAAAGACTGCCAAAAAAGTGCCATCTCATTGTATTGTTGTCATCTTGCTTTTGTGGCAATGAGTCAATTAAGCAATACATGCTAGACCAACCCATTATTATTATTTGCAACATTTATATCATTTAAACCTTACTACACATTCAAAAATATAATAATAATGATAATAAAAATAAAAGACATCATGAAAGACAAAATTCCAATTATTGTTTTACATGAATATTGTTCATTTGATCAAAAAATTGGAAAAAAAAATCTACAAAGATAGTGTATGGCAAATGTTACTCCATAATTAAGTGAGGATCGGAATAGTTAGATTAATCAGCAAATAGTAATATGGTGTAATTTTCCTATTGTAAATAATACTCTTTGTAATTTTTTATTTTTATTTATTTTTTTAATAAAAAGATTAGAGTTTGTCAATGTGATATCCCTATAATAATGCAATCTACATGCAGCAAGATCGATCAAGATATTTTTTATTGTGATATATAAGGGCGGGAGAAGACTGTTGGACATAAGGAAGCTAATTGAGTAGCCAATACAATTAGTTAGCTAACTTCCGTGTTTGGTCAAGTCGGATATAGATTAATGTATAAGTGATCTTGGAAGATTTTTGAACCGTTTTATTTGAGCAATCGGGTGATGTTAAATTGTGTGGTCGATATCGTATGATTTTGAGTTGGACTGATTGAGAGATAATACAGGATAGTGTTTTGTAAAAGTGCGGAGTAGTAGTCTTGTATGTTTTTTTTCCCTTTAGTTTTCTTTATTCCGTCTTTTTTATGTCGGTTGATTCTTCTATATATTTTCCATTTGAATCCTAGTAGATTAAAACTTTCTCCTCTACAAGTGCTTTAATAAAACTAATAAAAAGATTGGTGATTTAAAAAAAGACGTTTTTTATGACTAGGTGTGGCTTAAGATGCTAGACTTTTCGTTGATGGAAATAAATCTCAGTGCATGCTAATGCATTAACAATACATTTTTTCATGATCATCTTTACTTAATTAATTAATTAATTCTTAGCTAATTAATATATTTCTCTTTGTTTCTCCTCCTCCACATAATCAAAATCATGTCATTGTCTCAAAACTTAAAAAGAAATTTGGATGCTGTCAATCTGTCATATGTCAACAACGTAAAACCTAACTTTTTGGCAAGAAAACTAAAAATGTAAATTGACAACTTTATTATATACTATTATATTACAATAATATAGTTTATTGAACATAAGTGCTTTTATATTTTTTGGGTGGTCCTTTAGTTTTAATGTTTTATTAGTGGAAAAGGGGCTGTATTATTTATGCTTTATTGATTATTGGATTAACTTTACAAATGTAAACAAGTTAAAAGACCTTAATTTACAAGTGTCAATTTTGAGTTGCTGGCTGTTTTGGTGATTATAACCCCTCACTTACCCATCAAGCAACTAACCTCTTTTTACAAGAAAAGAATGTGTAGTTGTGCAGTAAGTTTTGAAAGTTTGTGATTCGAGATTTGATTATAAAATCAGTTTGCATTAATTAATTATTTTATGTAATGTTTGGTATGTACTTTTCATCGCAAACACTAAAAGTTACAATTGACATATTATAATAAAAAAGTTTAACAGTTAGTTACCATTTGCCTATATTTATAGAAAAAACTATAAATTTAAGATTATATAATCCACGATATCAAATGTTACACATACATACCACATATATGTAGTAAAATTAAAATATTGAAGTACAAGTATTTTCCTAAAGAAGAAGGCAAAGTGTTGTTGTAAGAACTTTAAATTTTAAAGGCTTAATTTCTTCTTCACCTTTCATGATTAAGAATTAAATTGAAATTGAAATATGAGAATTGTTAAAAGTTATATTCTAAATGTGAGTAAAATTATCGACCAACTTTCTAAGCAATTTAAAGTGAAGGAGCTAGAAAAGTTCCTTGCATGCCAAGTATTCATGCAACTTTATGCTTTTGAACTTAGGACTTGTCGCTACCTTAACGAGTTGGCATGTGACTTGTGAGTGACGCTTTTGTACTCCATTCGTGGAGTAGTGGACCCAGAATCAAGAAATTTCATGGTGCGTTCTAGTAGTATGCTCAATAACTTTATAAATTGCATACAAATATACAATGTGCAAAGTACATACTTATTGATCGATCACCTTGAAATATTTGTGTAGTCGGTAGTTAAGGTTTCAACTTGTGATCATGTCTTGACTTTCATCCATTACATTCTTAGCTAAAGGAGGAACTATTATTGATCATATTCATTTGCTGGAGCATAAATATTACAGAGTACTATACTAAATATAACGCCTATTGCATATTCATTTGCTGAAACGTAAATATTATAGAGTACTGTACTAAATATAACGCATATTGATAAGAGTAAACTCATACATAAATATGATGAGATCCCACATGGAATAAGAAGAGATGGACTATATATAAATTTGGTGGATTATTATCATGACATTCAAATTAGGATGGAACATCATCTAGATTTGTATGTGATATTGTGATAACATGGTTTGACTTTGTTAGTTATTGACCCGAGTGCCTGCCCATTGAAGATTTAAGAACTCACTTTATCCCTCCGTTAGTGAGTATTGAACATTGAATTGTGCTTCCATTATCTAGTACTTTGAGATTATTGTACGTTATACGTCATATAGGTAGTGGTAAACAACATTGAATTAACTTGTTAAAATTTTTTATACCTTATAACAAAAAATAAGTAAAAAAGTTAAAACCTGCACACTGCATAATCATGTGATTAAGTGCTTAAGCATTGGTTCCAAAATTAAAATCATTATCCTAGAAAGTAATCAGGCATCTAAGTAGCTCTGCATTATCATGTGCTTTGCTTTGTAGTTAAGTAAGATTAGTAAGAGATTAATCTCTAACTAGCCTTTGGACGAACTGGCAGTAACAGTTAGTCACGTGAGAATAATTATGTTACGTTACACATCCTCTGTTGTTGGAGAAGTGGGGTGGGGGTTATTAGGGATTAAATTAAAACTTTATAATAACAAAATATTTAATTCATTATTAAACATTAAAACTTTATAATATCAAAATATTTAACTCATTAAATCGGCCATAAAATATCAAAAATTTTGACTCATTAAACCATTTAATATCAAGAATTTCAACTCATTAAATCATGCACGCATTCATAGTTTCCTTACCAACTAGTCAAATTAAGAATTCCATATGAAGAAGGAATTGAAAAATACATTAAAAATTTTGTGAAAAAAATGCTTTAGTTTTATCTTTTTAGAGTTGTTGGTTGACTTGTAGAAAGTTGATACCAAGTGCATGCCATATCTTTCTTGAATCCGTAAAGTTGAAGCCTACTTGAAGGCAAATGGAATGGACATGCATGTAATAAAGTCCTCAATTTTTCAACAAAGTAAAGAAGAAGTTGAGTTGTAAAATTCCATCCATCTTCTTCCAATTTTCCTTATTACACTGGATTTCGCATGTTTGATGATGCATACAATCTTAGTAAATTTCCCAATGTGGAAATTGGAATAGAAATGATTATTTCTTGAGAGAAAAGATAAAATTTAAAAGTGTTTTTTTTTTTTTTTTTTTTTTTTTTTTTTTATGATTCATACATGGATGATTCGTTCTATGATAGTCATCCTTAAAATGACCATCATTATAATATTTTTATTGGCTGATTTTGATTTATCTTTTAATGTCTAAATTAATTATCAATCATTGATTTAATTTTAAAGATCATTTATTAATTTTGAAATAATTTTATATTTTTTTATAATTTTCCTAATTAATTTACAAAATTTATTTTATTATTACAAAAGTTTAAAAATAATTCATAAATTAATTATGAAAATAAAAAATAAATTTTAAAAATATTTTAAAAAAATATTTATAATTAATTTTGACATAAAAATAATTTTAAAAAATCAACCAATATAAAATTAATATAATATTAGTCATTTTAAGGATGATTCATATATTTGGTAGTGGACAATGTTAACAAATATATAAATCGTATAATCCAACTCTGTAGAAACTACTGGATTATATCAAGAAAAAAAGGGTGATTAATAACCACATATTAAGGGGCTTTTAAGATAAAATTCCATTAGGCTTATATATTTGGCAAGACGTACTCTCCATTGATATATGTTTGGTTTAGTCTAATAAAGATGCATGTAGAAAGCGGCCAACTAGACCGACCTAAATACGTTGTACAGTGGTATTGGCAAGTAGAAAGTGTAAGTTCATCATATCACGTAATAAAGCCTATTCTAAATGGTTAAAGAGTTGTATTGAGGGTCATGCCTAGCAATCTATAGCTAGCATCTTCACATCTAATATAATGGAATGAATTGCCACTATTTAGTGGACTT
Organism: Chenopodium quinoa; assembly: GCF_001683475.1. Classification (NCBI taxonomy): domain Eukaryota; kingdom Viridiplantae; phylum Streptophyta; class Magnoliopsida; order Caryophyllales; family Amaranthaceae; genus Chenopodium; species Chenopodium quinoa. The sequence goes on along the minus strand of NW_018742987.1, from coordinate 461,628 downwards.
TCTTTTCTAACAATTTCAAAGTTAAAATGGACATGAAATAATCAACAAGAATGCAGTTTTGATTGTTTGAAAACCATTATTTAGCTAGGCATATGACTAATTTAAGTAAGAGGATAACAACGCAAGTTGAATTTACATCAAATATTCTTATAGTCTATATGATTTAGCTTGCATTTGTAATAAATAATGATAAATAAAAAAATATTATTGTATATTCTTTAAAAAAAGAATTAAATGGTATACATCCAGCACCATATTTTTGGCTTGTTTAAGGCCACACATGTTTGAGCACTTAATGTAGAAAGCAAGAGACAACATAGGAGTTTTCCATTGGCTAAATTAAAGTGTAAAAAAAAAAAAAAAAAAAAAAAAAGGGTTACATTGATAGTGAGCTAGTAGCATTTATACATTCATTCATAATTGATTGAGTCAACTTCAAGGAATTGTATTGAACAGTAGAAGGTTTGTTTTAGAGAGACATTGTTTATTCCATCATGAGTTAGGTCAATCACAAGGAGTGCATGCTAACATAATAATCAACTTTTTTTAATTTCTTTTTATATATAAATGATAAAAATATAAACCACTTAATTTGTGCATGCTAACATAATGATGACTTTTTCCTTTACTTTTTATTTATATGTAAAAAATATAAACCACTTAATTTTTTTATGTGTAGTGTAATTTAGCTACATTTTCCTCCACAAGTATATGATATACAAAGTACATAAATATTACTAGTATAAACTTCACTAGTATGTATACACTGAATGCTATTTTGACTAAGCATCTAGCTAGTTTAAATCTTATGATGTATTATGGTCAATATTAGTCATTTTAACGCTTTTTAATTGTAACTCTCTATAAACAAATAAAATAAAATAAATAATGTAAATAATAAACTAAATCTCTTTAGTACTCGCTTTCCAAAAAAAATAAAAAAACTTTAGTACTGTATATTTATTCAGTATTCCTTCTCTCATAAAGTTGTAGTACTTATTGCTTCTGTCCTTGATTATATAGGTATAACCGTATAAGTACATCATTATATGCCCAAACACCAATTAGAAAACAAAAAACAACACAATAATATAACTCATCATGATAAATATATAGCTAAATTGCACCTAAACGTACTATACAAAAATCATTCACTTATGTTATATATAATCACATAAAAACAAATAACAACCAATTATATTATTCATAACAAACAGTATAAAATAAAACTGATTAGACATACATGATTATGCAAATCAATTAGTTGGTCCACATCAATTTGTTGGCTACTAGACCATTATTTGGCATACTATAGGACTTTATATATATAATGATAATAATAATAATATAAAAAACATTGATGGACCAATTTTGGGTTTAACAAGTTAGATCTAATGGTTCATAGTTTATACTTGTATATAAAACCAGGTTGGCTTAGAAAGAAACGGCCAAAATTAGTTTAGATGATTTACTTTGTGTTAAGTGGGAGTGCTAGCAGAAAGCACTACCAATAAAGAAGAGAAGTCACATTCTAGCCGGCCAAAAGCAAGGCAAAACCAACAAAGACTGACCACACTTGTATAAATTATATGATATGATATGAAATATACTATCCATTTGCATGAATGAACAAGTTCAAGTAGGTCTTTCATCATGTTCTTCTTAAGCTTGTGTACGAAAATATGAAGGTTGTCATTGTTGTACGTCAATGGGCTAACTTCATTGGTTCATTCCCTACACCATACCATTCGAGGTGTTAGTGGTATCCTAAACTTAGGGCCGTTCATTCACATACGTACTAGGCATACATACATATCATTCTAGTGGAGGTTAGATTATTATTCCTTTCTTGCAATACATTCTTTTTTTCCGTATATGTTTTAACGAACTTTTAAGTTATTCGCTACACTTTCTTACAGTATTTAATAAGGATCCACTATTATTTCATTACTATTCACTCCTAATAACCCCATTTGTATTGATATTTTATCACTCATCATGATTGTTTCTCTTTTACATACAATAAATATACCCTTACTAAGGTGTCAACAACTATACTTCATATTATGAACTCTCCTACTTGATCTCCTCTCTACAAATTTTCTTATACTATGTGCTCAAGCCGCTATTGCAAATACCTTTAAATAGAGGGAGTAGGTCATATTCGGTATTAGAGGTATCAAGTCAAATGTTCAGGTTGGGTTAGTTATTGAAAGTAATTTAAATGATGGGAGATATCTGCTTTTAGTTACTACTTTTGTTTGTGATCTGAGAAACCTTTGTCCCATATTTTGGAAGGACAATGAATTGAAGTTTTACTTATGTAGTGAGTTTTATAAATGTTATTTGAAAAGCTCCCATGGGTAGTGTAGACTAGAAAGGGCATCCTCATTTGTGCTACCGCCTAGCCGGTTTGTGTCCATATAATGTGCATGGTGTAGTCCATGCCACCGTAGTTCTGAGCATGAGCACCAAGGGCGAAGTCAGGAATAAAAATTTAAGGGGACCAAGACTAGATAAAGTTAACCCAAAAACCCTCCTTATTTGACTCCATATTGTTAGGAGAATTGACTTGTCACGTTAAGTTGACACCACAGTTACATTGGGGTGAATTTTACTTCTAAGATAGTATTTCTAACATGTCACAACCGTACACATACATCAAAATTTGGCCTATGTTCCTAATGAATCGTTTTCTGAGTGATTTAGAATCATATTCAGTCAATTTCATAGGTAGTCTCATTCATGCCAAGTCAAGTCAACTTTTTATCTAACAATACTATATATATTCAGCTAATATTTATGTAATTTACGTAAATGTACATCTGAATTCATTCCAATTGGATTAAGTTTATTCAATGTAAGATGAGACAATTGATCCATTGAACCTTTGAACGTATCCATAATGTGGAGAAGAATTGCATACATTAAATGGATTTATAGCAAATAACCAAGAAATAGTCATTTTGTTTAGAAATATGTGAATAAAAGGTTATAATGAGTAGTCCAGCAGATGGCCCAATGTTAAATTCATTGGGTAAGGAAGTTGGGCCGAAAGTATGAACGACAAAAGACCCAACAACGTCATGGACTGTCCACGCTCCATTACGCAGTAGCCCGCCGCTCTTTTTCAAGTTTAATCTCCGCTGAAAGTATGCTAGTGTGGTTAAATTGGTCTGCCTTATCCTATCCTAAGCTACTATTTTAGTGAACTGTGTTCCACCCGGTGAAATTATTTAATTATCTTTCACTAGATTCACTACTCCGTCTTGTTGGAGACTAACGATACTAATTTTTATGAAGGAAAATTCTATTTGATTCAATATTTTATGTATTTGTTAACGTTGAATTTCTATTGTAGATGTCGTATGACTTTTAATTGATGAAATATTTTTTGCTATTCAAAAAAAAAAAAAAAATCACTATTCCGTATTATAATTTAGAGCTATCAAGTTGCATCTATGTTATTGATTATGGACGGATAGGATCACTATGGACACTTTGGGAGACCCTCACCTTTCTCTCCACCTCCGAAGTGTTTAGGTTGCTAATTCGGGCGAGATTGACTTTGTGAATGGTTTCTACCCTACCGGGCTCTTCATATGACTAGTAAGAGATAGTTTATCAAGCAACGTTGAAAATTTTACCCTACACCCTAGTGTAGGGTGTGTTCCCTACACCCCCCCTATGCTACGTCGTTTTGTAGCTGGTATTGAGTTCTCATGTGCAGCTTCTTTCCTTTTGCGATTCTTTCCTTTTTTTTTTTTTTTTTTTTCCTTTTTTTCTTTTTTTCTTTTCTTCCTCTTTTTTCCTTTTTCCTTTGATTCTTATTATTCAATTTATGTATATATATGATTTTAAACCCTATTTTTTCTCTCTCTTCAATTGATCAACCAACCTCCATTTTTGATCTACATTTTTCTCTCGCTAATTCATCTTCTTCATTTGATTTTTTGAACGAATTCGTTAATTGTTACCGATCATCAATGGCGAATTCTGCATCTGGAGATTGCGTTGATTTTGATCGCGATTGCGAGCGTGTGTTTCCTTCTGGACTTCGTTTCGTTGATTCGTTTGTGCAACAATGTGAGTAATTGTGATCATAATTTTTCAATTTTTAATTATCCCTAATTTGTTCTGTTATAATGCTCTGTTAATTTGAACTTAATTGATGTATTATTATTCACTTTCGATTTTTGAATTTACTACTTTGATTACATTATGATGAACGTTTTTGGATTGTTGTACTTTGTATGAACATTTTGTTGCTTCATTTGTTGTTTCATTTGTTGTTTTCTCTGTGTTTTAGAATTGTGTGTTTTTGTCGTATATTTTGTAGATTATACTTTCAATTAATCGTTTATGTTTTCTTATTCATTGTTACTAATGTGTTTATGTTCAGTCTTAAAGTCATTTTTGATCATTTATTTTTACATTTTTATATCGATATTATGTGTAGTGGTAAATAATGAAAATATTGTTCAAAATATTATGTGCTGAAATTCTTTTTGCAATTGATCATGTGCTGTTTTGATATTGAACATTTTACTTATTTGTTATTGTTCATTCATGAAACTCTTTATGATCATTTATAATTGTATATTGTGCAGTGGAAAAAAATGATGATATTATGTATTTAGAAGCAGAACAGTCTGAATTAAAGGATAAAGAATTTAAATCTGAAGATGAAGCTTTCGAAGCGTATAATGAATATGCTTTTAGGAAAGGTTTTGGAATTCGAATTGGGAAGAGTAAGAGAAGAAGAGATGATTCTTTTTTGATGAAAAGATTTGTTTGTTGTAATGAGGGATTCAAAGATAATAAGTGTAAGAATAAAAGGATTTATGAGAAGTTGGATCATCGAACTGGTTGTTTAGCTTTTGTGCAGTTTCATATTGATCATTTAGGGGTCTATACATGTACAAGACATGAAATGGTTCATAATCATGCTATGATTCCTCCTGAAAAAAGGCATTTGATAAGGTCTCAAAGAGATGTGAATAAAGAGCAGCTTCTTTTCATTTCAACAATGAAATTGAGTGGAGTCAAAGTTACTGATTCTTTGAGGGTTCTAAAGAAGGAGGTTGGGGGATCTCCTAATCTTTGTTTTACTGCTTCTGATGCTTATAATGCATTGTCATCTGAAAAAGCTGCCCAAATTGAAGGATGTGATGGTAACCAATTGATTAAATATTTTGCCAAGAGACATGTGGATGAGACAGATTTTTATTATGATTTTGAACAAGATGATAGTGGTGCTTTAGTTAGTTTTTTTTGGCGTGATGGTAGGATGATGAGAGATTATCATTACTTTGGAGATTTGTTGGTTTTTGATACAACTTATAGAACTAATAAATATGGAATGATATGTGCTCCATTTGTTGGGATGAACCATCATGGTAACAATGTCATGTTTGGTATGGGTTTTATTCTTAATGAGCGCACCGAGTCTTTTGATTGGTTGTTTGATACATTTTTGCACTCAATGGGGAGGAAAAGTCCCATTACAATTATGACTGATCAAGCACAAGCGATTGCAGCGGGTATAAGAAACATTTTTCCTTCAACTGTTCATCATCGTTTATGTGTATGGCATCTTGAACAAAATTCTAAGAAACACATTGGAGCATTGAGAGCTTTGGAAGGCTTTACAGATTTGTTTGGATATCTTTTGAAGTATTGTGAAACTCCTGCTGAATTTGAATATTTCTGGAAAAGGTAAATTATTGTTTTTTATATTTATTTTTTATTTTTATTATGTGATATATTTGATTATTATGTGATATATATATGAACATTTAGTGTTTTACATATGATCATACAATTTACTTTGTTATGTATGTTATCATAATATTATTAGTGTCCATATTGTTTATGATCATTATTCTTTACACAAATGTACATATTTTAATTTATATTTTGTTCATTTTTAAATTAATATATGATCATTTCTGTTATACAGGATGTGTGATAAATACAAATGTGAAAATGATGATTGGTTATGTGATTTGTATAAAATAAAGGAAATGTGGTGTCCTGCTTATTCTAAGAAGTATTGGTCTGGTGGTATATTGTCTTCTCAACGTAGTGAAACTACTAATAAGTCAGTTTCACAACGTCTTAATAAGACTCAAGGTTTATGTGATTTTTATCATGTTTTTCTTGATGTCATTTCTGAGTGGAGAAGTAAGGAAGGTGCAAGAGATTACAATACTCTGAGGGGTAATAGGCACCTAGCTTTTGCTAATATTGGTATATTAGTTCATGCAAGATCATTGTACACTATTCAAGCTTATGTTCTTTTTGAAGAGGAGTTCATTAGGGGGACAGCTTATGATCATGTTGATAATGGTTTGCGTTTTCCAGAATATTCATATCTTCTTTGGAGGCCTGGGAAGGATATAATTAAGCATGAAGTTGTTTTTAATAAGGAAACACATGCAATTTGTTGCACATGCATGTACTTTAGTGAGACTGGTTTACTTTGTTCTCATTCTCTTCGAGTATATCATTTGCATTGTGTGCGTAATATTCCACAAGAGTATATAATGAAACGATGGACAAAGGCTGCCATGTGTAGTCATGGTATTGAAGAACCTACTTTGAGGACAAATGTTGTGGCTACTAGTGTTTGGAGGTCACAAACAATCAGAAAGTTTGTTAAGTTGATAACAAGTTGTCAGAATTCTTTGAATGCAAGGGCAGAGGTTGAGTGTTATTTCAATCTGTTAAAAGAAAAGGTTGAGAGTGTATCAGGTGTAATTGACTTTAGTGAACCTGTTAAAGAGGTTGAAATTGTTGATCTTGAGATCAAGAATCCTCCAAAAGCTAGGCCTAAAGGTGAGAGGAATGTAAGGCCTAAGAGTACCTTGGAGAAGCAGTGTAACAAGGCAAAGGGTAATTTCAAGAGGAAAAAGTCTCTGTACACTCCTTACAAAAGGGGTATAGGGCAAGCAGTTGTACAGGTATATGATCATTTCATATTTTCAAATTGATCATTTCAGTTTTCGTAAATGATCATTTATGTTTTTTTTTTTTAAATAGGAACTTGATGAGAACGGTTGTGCTGTTACTTATGCTAATTCTATTAGTGATCCCATTGAATTGATTGTTTTGAGCAATAAACGGGCTCAGGTAAATTCAAATGTGCCAAAAAAAAACATTTTATTTATATTTTATTAATATTGATTTTTATAATTTAAAAATATAGGTCGGCTTAAAATCAGCTGTTGTAGAAGAAATTCCTTCTAGTTCTAAGGAATCAAATCATAGTATTTCCAATGATTTTGATCAGGTATATGAACATTTATGATCTATATTATAATTTTTTTTTATTTAATTTTTTATTTTTTATATTTTTTTTTGGTTTTTTTGTAGGCTACTGGTGAAAGCTCTCTTTCATCTATCATATCTATTGATGTTGATATTTCATCTATTGCTAAGGTTTTTTTTTTTCCATATTTGTTTGTATAAGTGTTTGTAACTGATCATATACTGGTTTATTAATGATCAATTTAATTTTTTTAAAGGCGAAGGATTTAAATCTTGAAGGTGTTTCTGCTGTTCAACCTTGTTCTAATTTTGGTGCAAATGAAGGTGCTTCTGGTGTTAAAACTTACTCTCAAATTAATCCAAGAGTTCCAATTCATACTAGTGCGTCAACAAAATCTCCTGTTGTTATTCAACCTACTGTTCCCAGGAATGTTCAAAATCAAACTCAGAATTGTTCAAACACCAATCCAGAAATGATCATATCCAACTCCAGGAATGTTCAATCAACAAATGTTCAAGTTATTTCTCCTACGGTTCAAATAAATGATCAAGGATTTCCTGTTCAGAATGTTCAAGTTACTCCTCCCACAGTTCAAAGAAATGATCAAGGTGCTCGTGTTCCAATTCTTCAATCAAGAAATGTTCAATTAGGTTCTAAAAAGATTTCTTCTAAATATGATAGGTTGTTAGCCTTTTTTGATACAAGTGTAGCTAAACGTTTGGCTAATAAAGATAAATAATTAGTATTCCAGAACTTTATAAACATTAGACTTTTTTGTAATGTTGATTTAATTACTATTTTGTAATTTTGAATTTTCGATCTATTATATAAAAAACTTTCATTCAAAGATTAAAATGAAATATCAATTACAATAATATTAAAATAAAATCCATAAGTCTACTTCTAAAAAAAAAAAATAGTCATATATAAGAAATGAACATATACATAGTTGTAAATGAACATTTGAAACTACAAAGTTGCAAATTTTCTAGCTTTCCTTCTATTTGCTCTTGATTCAGTGTTTTCTTCAAATAACATCAGTTCTGCTGTGTATTGGAGCCTTAGATTTCTAATTTGTTCCACCTGTTGAACAAAATGAATTGTCAAATTTTAATTAAACAATCTTTACTGTTTCATAAATGAATATTATATCTTAAATAATTGATCATTTATAACTCTTACATTGTTTGGTTTTAAATCACAAATCCAGCTCTCATTAGGATCAGCAGTGAAGGTTTCCATATGCTTCATAATGTAAACTCCACAGTTTGTATAGTCATTGTTGCTACGCCATTTCATCTTTTCCAAAACAACTGTGTAGTCTTCAATTCTTTTTGCATCTTGATATCCAAGGTGTTTCATGTACTCTGCCAATCCTTTTAACTGATAGAAAAAAGAGTAAAAATTGTTTAGAAGTTTGTATTGTGATGAAGACATGAACAATTAATAAAATATAATTGATCATGTAGTCAACTATAAATGAACATATTATCTCACCATCATTTTTGGTTGTTCTTCATATTTTGCTTGGACTGATACCTTTTTTGGTAGTTTTCTATTGTCAATTATATGAATTTTGTCTTCTATATGATTGACGCACAACAGAAAAAAATGTTGAGAAGTTGATACTGGGAAGAAGACCTGAACAAATTATATAATGTTATTGGACAATATATTGAAGGTAATTGAACATTTGTATTAAACAAGAATTAATACCTGTTTATATCCAACAATGCTGTCAATTTTATTCAACTTCAGTTCATTGTCAATTCTTTCTATGAAGGCATTAATTCTTGTCTTCATTGATGATCCTTCTTGACAAACTCTATTTGTGCACATAATGTGCTGTTGAAATACAAACAAACATATAGAAGTTAAATGAATTTTTAGCAATTATTTATCATAGGAAAATAGAATCAATAATATAAAAAAAGAAGAAAGACTAACATGAAGCACTGTTGAGAAATAAATCTTGTTTCTCGGCTTTTTATGATTAAGAAACCTTGCCCATCCATCTATGACACAATTTGTCACTTCAACATCATCTCCAAGAGTTTTCATTTCATTTCTATTGATGAGATTCAAGCCATCATAGTATAAGAGTGCACTGCATTATGAACATTTAATAATATGAATGTGAACATATTTTTATAAAAGATATTAAACCTTAAGTTTAATTAGTGTAAGTAATTACCTTTCATCTTTTCCACCAAGAGCAAAGTCTACTGCAATTTGGTTCATGGCTTTCTCATCTTTAAACAGATCCTTGTACTTGACCAAGTAAGGAGATCGGAAAGCAGGAGGAAGTGTTTTCTTTTCGCGTTTTGGTCTTGTTGTTCAATATAAAATATTGTTAAATTAAGAAAATTATGAGGAACATAAATGAACATTTGAGTGTATATAAATAAATTTGAAATTATACCTTTCAACCTTTTCCTTTTCAGTTTTTTTCTTCTTTTCTGCAATTGACTTTTTCTTATCATCATTCCTGGTCATATTACATAACACAAATGTACATTTAGGTATATGAAAATGTTCATTATTATTTTTGAACATTTACTTAATATAAATAATGTACCTTTTTGTGACTTTTGAGGATGAAGCAACAATCTTCTTGTTTTCACTGAAAAGTGAAACAATGTCAGTACATATTAATAAAATAAAAGCTTCTTATGTAACACCCTGAATCATTTTCAATTCATAAAATGAAAGATATTGATTTAACATAAACCTATTGATTTAACATAAACCACACATTCATATTACATATTCAACAAAATAATGTTCACACATACAATAGTTTGAGAAACACCAGTTTCAAGTTACAACACGATAGTAACATAAGTTAAATTGTTCCATCTAGATATTTTATCCTACACCATTACATAACCCTAATAGTAAGACATGTCTTCAGGATTTTACCCCTCCACTTTTTCATCATTTTTTGTTTTTTCAAAAACATCTTCCTTGTTTTGTTTTCCACCTCCAACTGTGTTTTTTGGATCATCACTTTTTTCACCACCATCTGACCTAGGGTCAGCATCAACCACTGAACCAGATCCTGCATCTAAGAAAAAATTTAATTAGATATAATATAATTTCTTTGTAAATGAACATTTGAGTATTTATAATTGAACATTATACCTGTTCTAGGCAATCCTTCATTATCTGACCTAGTGTCAGCATCAAGTTTTGAACCAGTTGCTGCGTCTAACAAAATAATACAATTAATAATGAATATTTCTTGTTTGTAAATGAACATTTTACACTTTTTAATTGAACATTATACCAGTTCTAGAAAATTCTTCAATTCTTTGTTCTGAAGCTGCTGAAGTTTTACCCACATCCTTTTCTCCAGCTGTATTATAAATCATCATTTTGGAGATACACTAAGTTAATAGTATTTACACATAATAATTAGAAATGAACATTTCTACTTAAGTTTATGTACATTATTATTAAATATATGAACATATTACCATTTGTTGAAATTATTGGTTGTTCAATTATATCACCAAGTGTTGAAAAGGTGGGCCCTGTTTCTGTTTAGGACAATTTAGACCACAAATTTAGAATTTTTCATATAAAAATTAGGATATATAGTCTCTTTTAGTTAGAATTTACCAATGGCTGGAGAAGGTGGAGTCAACCCCAAGCTGAAAGCTTTTCTGATGTCATATTCTTGTTCTTTTTCCTTTCCCTTTTTGGTTAATTTCTTCCCAGTCATTTGCTTCTCAGTTGTTTGCTTTTCAGACCCTTGCATCAGATTCTTCTCAGCTTGTGCAAGTGCATTTAGGAAATCCTCACTGCCAAAGAATTCTTCATCTTGGCTTAGAATTGATGGTTCCCTAGCTACCACCTTTCCTAAAACTTCATCAACTTTTTTCACCAAGTCATTTCCAGGGAAGATATCCTTTGCCTTCACCAATTTTGAAGAAAGCTTTGACAGGTTTGAACAAGTTGTTTTTACCAGGGAAACAAAATCATCCATAAAAACCTATATGAATGAATATTAAAAATTATGCAGTTGAACATTTCAGATTATACAAATGAACATTTATGTTAACAAAAGTGATCATTTTATAACCTTAGGACTTTCTTCAACTTCTGCAGCAATCCTTGGTAGAATTTTCCCTCTCCCAAATCCCAATTCTAATTCAATCTTCAACCTCTCAAGAACCATGTCTCTATTCCATGCAGATATGATAGGAATTGTTCTTGGAGGCCTTTTGTCTAACCTCTGAACTCTATCAAAATAGAACAACTACAAGAAAAAAGAAAACATGGAACAGAACATAAACAATAAAAAAAAGTGCATTTATTTAAATTTAAATGAACATCTTGTATCTAAGAATATACCATCAGAAATTGAAGAGGGCCTTTGTAGAACCCCTTGCCTTGCTGCTTTCTCCAATCAACATGACATTTGATAAGTGAGTCATATACAAACTGACACCAGTTCAAATTTTTTATGTTTTCTTTGTCCATCATAGAATAAAGAAATTTGAAATGGCATTGATTGTTTGATACACATTTCATCAAGCAGTTCACAGCCACTGCTAAAAAGTTAGTAATGAAATGTTCACTTGGTGGTCTGTTGTTGGTGAATTTATCATTTATGTATCCATTCACAATCTGCAAACAAAATGAACAAAACATTTATACTTTTGATCATTTAATGTATTTAAAATGAACATTTAAAACTGATCATACCTGACTCACTGATGGAGTTTTTCCTGACCATGATTTTCTCCATTTCTTCAGAAATTCTGCATACTCCTCACTAATTTTATCAGACTTTGGCTCAACAATTGGAATTTCTCCTGTAGGCAAGCCATAAACTACCCTAACATCCTCTACCTCAATTTCTATTTTTTCATTCTTTGGTAGTTCAAAATACTGGCTATTTTCTTCAAAACTTCCCAATAACCAGTTACAGAACTTTTGATCAAGTTGAGGTAAACTAATGTCAAGAAGTGATCCTAACCCTATATCAATAATTTGTTGTTTTTGGGTAGGTGTCATCTTTTTTATCCATGCAATGAACTTCACATGTCCTCCTCTCTTTGAAGATTTCTCTTCCTCAAATTCATCTTCCTGAATTTCCTCAACTTCATCAGTTTCTATTGCTTGAACCATTTCAGTTTTCATTTTCTTTTTTCTCCTACCTTCAATCTTTCCTTCATCATACAGTACCATCTTTTGCTCCTCCTTTTCAACCTTTGCCTTCACTGAATTCCCTTTCTTTGCCTGTTTCTTCCTTGGCTTTACTTCTTCCTCTTCCTCCTCTTCCTCCACCTCATAATCATCCTCACTGACAGGCTCTTCTTCTGCTCTATAAACTGACTCTTCACTATCATCATCACTGTCAGGATCTTGAGAGGGTTCATCTGATGGTACTTCTTGTATTTTTTTTCTCTTTCCAGCATTTCTCTTGGCAGGACTGACATCTGAAAATTAAATATATAATTTTGTTTAAGTATTGAAAATGTACAGTAAGCAAATGATAAAATGAACAAAATTGTTTTCTCAAATGATCATTCTATATATAGAAATTGAACATTTATAATATATCATTATATACCTGCTTTTCTTTTGCCAGCAACCTTAGAAGTTTTCTTCACTTCTAGAGTTTTCTTTTTCCCACCTATATATTGAAATTGAACATTAATGATATACCATCATAAATGATCATTCTATACATTAAGATTGAACATTTACCCTTTTTGCCTTGGTCTGGAGGATATTCAGCAGGAGCACCTGCCATTTTTTTTATTGGAGTAGGTGCTGGAGGTGGTGCATCAGCTTCCTTTTGAATAGGAAAATTCCTTGTAGACATTCTTCTCTTCTGTCCTATTTTTGCGGTTTCTTTAGCAGGCTCAACATCCTTCTTCAGGCTTCCCTTTTTAGATTCATCTAACAGAACATCTATTGTTTTTAAAAAAATTTATGTTAGTATATTTGAAAGTGTAATATTTATTGTGTAACAGAAAAGTATTATGATTACCTTGGCTCCTTGTAATTCTACCACTTGGCACAACAACAAGGCTTTTGTTTTTGTTTTTCCTTGCAACCATTTTGTATCTTGTTTTCATTTTGGTTGACTGATCACTTTTTTGTGATGATGGAGCTGTCTCCTCACTAAGTTTTGTGGAAACTTTATCATCATCTTGATCTAGAAGATAAGTTTCATCCTCAATTTGAACAAAATCAGGTGCAATTTGTGCTGCATATGAAATGATCAAATATAAAAGATTAAATAAACATTATTAAATTGGATGACAAAAGTTTACTATATACAATATAAATGAACATTTCAGGTAATGAATATGTACATTTTCCACTATTTACCTTTCGGATCTGTTGTCTTTGTAGACTCATCTTCCACTGTTTTCTCTTTAGGGATTTTCTCCTTTTCAGGCTCTTTTTTTCCCTCTTGTCCTTCTATGAAAATTTAATTAGTTAATATTTATATATTTTTTTAATCTTATTGAACATTCAATATTATGTAGATCCAATATGAACATTTTATGTAATAAAAATGTACATTTATAAATTTTTACCTTCTACATTTGTTGTCTTTGGAAAGACATCTTCCACAGTTTTGTCTTTAGGGCTTTTCTCTTTTTCAGTCCCTTTTTTTCCTTCTTGTACTTCTATTAAAATTTATTTAGTTAAAATTTAATTTTTTTAATCTTATTGAATATTTAATATTATGCTTTTCCAATATGAACATTTTTTGTAATAAAAATGTACATTTTAAAATTTTTACCTTTTTCCACAGTTTTCTCTTCTATTGGCCCTTTTTCTTTCTTTTTTGCTTCACCTTCAAAAGTAATAGTATTGTTAAAATTGATATTTATGACTATTAAACAAAAATATTCAATAAATATGATCATTTACCTTTCCTGATTTCCTTGCTTGCCTTTTCCATTCTTTTGAGATTTCTCATAATTCTGATTGTCGATTCTTTGTACTTTCTGTAAATGTATGATATTAACTTTGAAATATATTCATTAATTGATTAAATTAATTCAATTATTTAAATTTAAACATACTTTGGGTTTCTCTCTATGTCTAAATGTATTTCTTGCATCTTGTCCTTTAATGTTGTTATTCTTGAATCATCTTTGGGTTTTCTGATATTTCATTAAAAATATGTTTGAATTTACAATTTTGATTAGTAAATAAAAAAATGAACATATAACTTATATTACTATTGGCCATGAGCAAACTTTTTTGTACTGATTTTCAAATGAACATATAGTCTATCTAAATTGAACATTTAAGTTTTCTTACTTTTGGCCAAGACTATTCTTTACTGGATTGCTTTGCACTTTTGGTTGAACTTCTTCTTGCTTGCTGAAATCAATATTAAGAAATACTTTAAATAAAAAATGCACATAAATTGTACATAAAATATACTGTTATAAAAATGAACATTTGTTTATATAAAATTGATCATTAGTATACCTTTCATCCCTGCTCTCTTTGTCAGTTGTGTTATGTGTAGCAGACACACTCTTAGTTGTTGCATTAGTAGCAGGAATGTTCTCACTTTGTTCACTTAAAAAAAACAGAATTATTTTATATAATATGATATTAAAGTATGAACTAATTTATACAATGAAGAAGATAATTAGTTATTTTGTATAAAGCTTTTATACCTTATTGTTTGATTTGTCTCTGGTGGTCTTGATTTTGACATAACAAATTTCACTCGAACCTTTTTTTTTTCACTAAAATTTTAAGAATTACCTAATAAGTTTGGTATATATATACAATGTACAATAATTGAATGTAAAAACAATTATTTTATACATATAAACTTACTTGTTTAAAGTGTATCTTTCATAACTATTACCATATTCATTTTGTTGTATAACCTTCTTTAGAGTTAATGGTTCAGATTTCCCATCTCTAAATTGAAGCAAGTGTATCACTCTAAATGGCACATCACTACATTATAAATTAATTACATGACATTAGTTTGAATGCATATCACTGAAATGATTATTATCATATTTATATATGTGCATGATGATTTAATGAAATGTATATTTGTTATTTAAATCTCAATGACTACTCAAATGAACAAATATACATATATGATCATAATTATATCTATAAATGAACATTATGAGTATCAAATATGATCATATACAATGATGTTTCAATGAAATGTACTTTTGTTTTTAAATCTCAATAAATACTCATATGAACAAATATAAATATATGATCATAACTATATCTATAAATGAACATTATGAGTATCAAATATGATCATATACAAATAACATATTAAACAAAGATAAAACCAATTTTATCAAATACAACTAGCATATTAGACATGAACATAATATATTCTGTAAATGACTAATTACCTTGGTAGTGGAGACATTGTTAAATCCGTACCAATTGACTTGTCAATATCTTTTAAAAGTTCCGGATCTACAATTGGATCATTTTGGCGGTTTTTTTTCAATTTGTCTACTCTTGACTGAAGAGGTACATCATCATCATCGTCTCTGTTTTATTTAATAAATTGTTAATGTTTTAGTTATTTTCAGTAAAATCTTAGAACAATTACTACAATCGCAAAAAATTTTAACAAAAATTAGGTTTTACAAAAGTTAGGGTTCATACATTTCTTCAGAAATTTTCAACAAATTACTCGTCTGTGAAGTATTTTTCTCCAAAATCATACTACAATTGCAAAAAATTGAACAAAAATTAGGTTTCACACATAAAATCGCACTATAATTGTCATCGCAAGAATATGAACAAAATTACTTACTCTTTGGTAACATTTTGCTCTGATTTTCCAGTTTTATCTTCCATGTTCTTCTCTAAAGCGTTTTTTTGCAAAATCACTCTACAATCACAAGGAAAAGAACCAAAATTATGCTTCATACAAAAATTGTACTAAAATCGTAATCAAATGAACAAAATTACTTACTCTTTATCAAAATGCTGCTGCGATTGTTTAATTTCATCTCGAATATCAGACATTTGAAGTAA
Source organism: Chenopodium quinoa (assembly GCF_001683475.1). Taxonomy (NCBI): domain Eukaryota; kingdom Viridiplantae; phylum Streptophyta; class Magnoliopsida; order Caryophyllales; family Amaranthaceae; genus Chenopodium; species Chenopodium quinoa. The sequence continues at coordinate 445,334 of NW_018742987.1, read as the reverse complement.
TTATGAAGTGTTTTGAAGCAATTTTGCAATAATTTGAAGAGAATTTCGTTCCGATTCGACGGTGTTGATGAGAGAGAAATTCTACAAAAATGAAGAAGATGGTTTTTAGAGAGAGAATAATTTGATATGGATAGTTTTTTTTTTTACTGTGGTTAGTGGGGGTAGTTACTGTAGTTTGTGGGGGTAGGGGAAAAACGCAAAACGCTGCGTTTTGTAGGGGGTGTAGGTTATGGTACCTACACTAGGGTCTAGTGTATACTAATTAAAGCAACGTGGAGCGGTGGAGTTGTAGACTTAATTATGGGCCAACTTTGGCGAAAACATTAACCTGTTTGGGCTTGGGCCATAACTCATGTGCGGTCCAAGCCTGTTATTTTGGGCCATAAGATCAGGCTTTTTTGGTCATTTTTTGGCCGGGCCAAATTATAACTAAAAGTTAAATTTAGGTTATCCAAACTCCAAAAAAAGATGGCCCAACAATTTCACCAAACCCTTGGACCGGGTCGTGCTTGATCAGCGGATCGAGCTGAGTATTATCAAGTCTATGACAATATATGTAGTAACTCTTTCTTCTTTTTTTTATTTTTTTATTTTGGGTGAAAGAAGGACCTCCAACGACTAGGTCGATTCACTCAACTCTTATTCAGCCTCTTAGGTACCTTATATTATATGTAGTAGTTCTATATGGGAACCCAAAGCAGAGTGCTCAATAAAGTACACACTGGAGTACTTCGAATAATTAAAACGAAGATGCAAAAGTTGTCCCATCAACGAGGACAGTCGAATAGTATTGTAGTGTTTTATGAGTTTTGTCGCTTATAACTGCTGCCCAGACTACCTTGGCCCAATAAATATAATATGGGCCGTCTGCCACTTATTGGTAGAAAGGATCACATCATTATTCGAAATAGATATAATAGAACAAATTTTTACATTGGTATATACTTTCTCCGGTCTATTAATATTACAACAATGGACTTTTTGCACTATTCATCATTTTTGTTTGACCATATAATATGAGTTATACGTTAAGCAAAATATAGTCAACTGGGATCTTGTTGGATTCGTCTCTTTTAATACTTTCACAATATCAACTTTTTATAATATTTACTCTTACACAATTATAGATATTTAGCATATAAAATGTATTTTGGGATGCGTAATTTCCTCCTTGTTGCAATATTAACAGAACGGAGGAAGTATGTCTATTTGGGTTTTATGGTTTGCGTAGCAAAAGTTTGACTTTTTAGGTGGAGTTGGTCCATATACCAATGAAAGTTATTGTTAATATTGGTTATGGTTATGGGTTGGAAATATGGGTTTATGTGATTATGTCAGTCCACAAAAATGAAGAAAATAAGATAAGAAGGAAACATAAGTAATACACAACTGTTATTAATTATATTTGGACCATAAGCATTAAATAAAATCATCTCAAAGCAAATATTTGGCCCATAAACTTGTATGAGGTAAAATTTAAATAACATGTGATATGATCAATATCTTCAATACATGCTACATCAATTGAAAATACTATAGTTGTCATTTAAATAACATGTGATATGATGAAAATCCTCAATACAATAAGCGTAAAGTATTACATTTACAACAAAGCAAAGCAAATATATTTGTCTTAATTCAATTAATACGAGTCCCACACTTGGTACTAAGAAAGGGGGAAAGGAAGGCACAACTAAGAAGTTCGTACATTGGTGGGGAGGTTATGTTTACACAAAATAAAAAGTACGATATTACTAAGTACATTTTTATTCTTAATTTACTGTCATTTAGTTTCAAAAACCTAAAATACCCCTACATAAAAGCCAAAAAGTTTTAAAGATTGTCCCAAAATTGTACTGGTTAAAATATTCGATCATTAAAAGTGTTTTATCATTACACCGTCATGTGATCGAGAGGTTTTTGAATTTTCTCCTCTACCAATAGGAAGTTCCACACTTCCTCTGTACCAAACAAACGAATATCATCAAAAAGACATACAATTACAAAGTAAAAATAAAAACAACTAAAATTGTGCAAAACAGCTAATAAGTTGAGTAAACAATAGCCATGCAATTCTTACATTTATGGTTATGATCATGCAAAGATACCTCTTTACGGAACAGCACGGAAAAAGACTTCTTTTTCTTATTATTATTGATTTTTGAGGGCATCATCATAAATCCAAACTTTGATGCTTAGTGATTTATTTATAAAATTATTTTCTTTTATATTTTTTTATTGGTTTATGAGAAAAATTTAAAAGAAAGTCATTTTCCTTAGGCTTAAAAATGTTGATGGTGACTTTGATATGTTAAGCCTGCAAATTGCATGCCGAGTTGTTGGGAGCTGTTAAGATGAGTTATGACCAAGACATTTCATGCCTACTTGGCTACATAACCTCACAAGCAAAGTTTAAACAAGAAACTCGATCTTTTATGTAGAGCGTTGCATTACGTCTTTATTGGAGTTATTAATGTCTAAATATCTCTATTTTTAAGTTTTTATGCGTATTATAAGACATTATTTAATTATACGCAGTTTGAGAATTGAATATATATTAATATAATTGGAAAAAAAACTTTTATAAAAAAATAACTCCGAATATAAATCATACACTGAGTACAACTTTTTAGCCATAACTTTTTTTTTGAAAGGATTTTTTAGCCATAACTTGAATGTAATAAACCGGTATATCTTAGAATTATTAAGAAAAAAAAATTATAAAAAAAAAGAACTCTAAAATTACTCGACCCTTTACCAACAATTCAACAAATCAATGATTGGTAGATGTCGAGGAGAAATTGTTTTTTACTAAGGGTCTGTTTTCATTGACTGAAATGAGCTGAAGTGAAATGAATATTTTATAAGAGAAGAAAATTAGGAACTGAACTGAACTAAACTTGTTAATGCTGAACTGAACTGAAAATAATCGTGTCACAGGCCCTAAGGTGTTCTTAGTTTATTGGTTCAAAGCCTCCAAACTACATGACAGCACTTTTATACTTCGTATAAGAATGGCACAATCTTTGAATTACTTGGATCTATTTACTCAAGTACTACCAATAATAATTAATAATGGAAATAGATTTGCAACATAGAATGAAATATTGACTAGTATCAGTCAAATTGGTCTGCATGTCTCAATAAATCAACACACCATAATTGTCTAATTTCATACGGAGTAGGGACTAGGGAGTACTCATTACTCCTCAGCTGAAAATCTTACACACACACATTAAAGGCTTTAAACCTTGCTTGTACATTACACCTTACAAATATGATACAAAGTATTATATGGGGTTGGGGTATAATCGTATATATATAAGGGGCCAGGGAATTAATTAATGAATATAAGAATCAATAATAAATAATCATAAACAAATTCAATATTAATACGGAGTAATTAATAAAAATAATCTAGATTAATGCACTTTAATTCACATACAATATATATTAATATTATATACACATATCTTACTTTGACCCTACTCCATATTTTGTACTAAGCTAATCTAAGTAATAATAACAATTGTTATTTTGAAGAAAATATTATTAGATTATTAGTATTAATGTATATTTTCAAGCTATCAATTTCTTTTTCTTTTTTTTTAATTTTTTTTATTTATTTAATGTGATCAATTGTAAATGATAGCAAGAAATTTTTATAAAGTATAAGATCGGGTTGAAAATATGAAAAAACACAAGTTCATATATCCTACGAAGTATATATTAACAAAACTTGTTTATATCAACGGTTATTTTGTAAATAAGTACATTTAGCAGCCACACCCCTTTCTCTCTACTCTATCACCACCGCACAACCACTAATATCACTCGTCGCACCACCAATAGCAACACTAGCCGACCAACGATCACTAATGCCACCAGTCGACCACCACATAAATTTAATGAATTGCAGGGAAGCCCTAAATTAAGGGCAAGAATTATTGTTAAAAAAAAGGCAAGAATTATCGCCCGACCCACGTCAGTAGGTAACTCGCCACATCCACATGTGTTATAGTAAATGTTTGGTTGAGTTTTGGAAGATTTTAAAAGGGAATCTATTTGGAATTCTATCCTTATGTTGAGTTTGATGAGGGCCTATGATATGCATTAAGCAATAACAAGATTAACACAATATTATATCTCAGCATCTAATAAATTCATTTTCAAATTACTCTCTATGTCTCAATTTACTATGACCTCTTAAATATGATGGAACATAGAATATTTTTTTGACAGAATTTAAAGGGGTGTGATAAAGATAGGAATAGTAACTCAACAAGTTATAAATTGTATCAAATTAAACCACATACTCCATTTGTGTTATCTCTACGTCTAATGAAACAGACCTGTGTGGCCGTGTCCAATTTGTCGTCTTGACGACCAGAACTCTTATTGGTCTAGTATTTGAAAAATGGAAATTTTGTTGAGCTAATAATTTCTTTTGTTAATTTTAGTCGACTGATAATAAAACAAATTCCAACTAAATAAGATCTGAGGGAAGAAAATAATATGAGAAAAAAATAATAGGAAAAAAAAGGGTCAAATAATAATGGTAGGGTAGTAGGGGCAGCTGATCGGAACTTAAGATCCTCTCGATGAGCCTGATTTGTTGATGCTAACATTTGACAATTGTGCAATGTAAAATAAAACAAGGCCACAACTTTGGATCACCATAAATATCGAAGGAATCTTATACTTGTAATAGTAAAGTATATATTCTCCATGTTGGATCAAACATATGTACTTCTAAGAGACTAAGGGATAAGTCAAGTAATTAGATTTTTTTTTTTTTTTCGATTTCAAGAGGTATGGGATCGATTATCAACCCGTCTGTGTGGCTCGATCTCTAAACACCAATATAAAAAAAAATGTGCTCCTAAAAAATTAACAAACATACATCGAATTGTCGTCACAGCTTGCTACTACGTAGGTAACACATGATTATTATATAGATGAATTTTAATCCAAAGTAAGAGGTAATTGATAAAATCGACAATGCAAATCCATGGTATATTTATCCTAAAGCGTGTCTCTTACTCCTCGGCTCCTTCTCTATGCTTCATGAGAAGGATACCAAAATAAGTAGTGGAGTCAATTTTAACTATAGGTAAATTACCAACTCTTTAAGTGCCTAATTTATTCGCTTAATCATCACATGTTTTACCTTTTTAGACTTGACTCAAGGAGTCATGGGTGCTTTACTGCTTATTTGCCACATTTTTCTAATGACTAATGTCTAGAAACTTCTACAACTTTTATTTTATTTTATTTTATTTTATTATTTTTTTAAAAAGATGTTCATCCGGTTCACCATAGTTATATCCGGATCCAACCCGGGTCACACACTTGACTTATGGTTGGTTAATCTCCTAACAAGAGTTTCTACATACGGTGAGACTCTTAATAGTTTATACAAACCACTTGAGCGGTTGAGCCAACTCTTATTGGTTACTACTTTAAATTGTCATGTGTTAGAATTTCTTTCTTGCCTCCTAGCCCTTTTTCAAATTACGGAAATATATATAAACATTTATACAAGTAAAATTATAAAAGAGATATGATCGGTTTCAAAAAAAAAAGAAAAAGAGAGATATGATAAAGAGAACAACAAAAAATAAATATTACTCCATATAAGCTAAATTTGATCTTAAATCTTGTTACCACCACCATCTAAGACCTAATCTGTCAATTATATACTTTGTATTTGATATTGTAATTTTGCATAAATTCTACTTTTTTCTTTTCTTTTCTTTCTTTCTTTTCTTTTCTTATTTATTTATTTATTTTATTTTTTAGTGATGAACCTATAAAAATCTACCTATAAAAATCTCTAGTCTAAATATTTAATTGTATTTTACGTTTTGTCTAAAAAAAAGGTCACTAACTTTGAAAAAAAAAATTAAAAAAACAAATATAACTACAAATATGAGTGGAAATTCAACGTCGTCTTTTTAATAATATAATGGGGACCTAGCTATTGGACAACGATAATTATCGTAGTATTATACCGCAATTTTATAACCTAAAATGGGTTTGAAACGAACCAGTCGAATCTAAGACATTATTAAGACTTGCGTGGAGCTGGTCCACAATAATATTATTGTGGATCTGAGGTCTATACACACGCAACTGACATTATATTGAACATATTGACCATTATTTTTAAAATAGTAACCTTATTTATAACATAGTAATCTTTATTAAAACTACTACAACGTTTAATAATATTGTGAACTTGAAATACGACGTTATTACCCTAATTTTAACATAGTGACCTTTATTATTCATATTGATCAATATGTAAAATATTTCATTACAAAAATAACCCCTTAGGCCTATACATTACCAAAATGATTTTTATTTCAACATAATGAACTTTTTTTTTAATTATAGTGATCTTTTTTTTTATTAATAAAACAACCATACTTTCTCTAATGTTAGTGGTCCACAATAAATTAGTGTGAACCAGGTCCATTTAAGAATTTGTATGATGATAGACTAATTTATATTGCATCGATTATGTTTAGTACAAAAATTAATTAATTACTTGGTATCAGAGGCCTCGTAAATTTAGGGGAACTGGTTTCTTGTGATCTCTAGTAGGCCTGTCCCATAATCGAGTGTGGGAAAGGTGGAACCGGATAATAACTCACATTTTCACACGATTTGTGACTCAATATGATTTTTTTGTAAAATGAGGGTTCGGCTTAAAGAGAGAGTACGAGTCTGAGCAATTAACTACAATAATTATACTTGCAAAAAAATATGAAATGAATATAGTATAACTAACTTACACTACAAGAAAATAACCTTTTCGTAGCGATTATTTTAACCTTTAGTATCGATTGTAATTGCAACAAAAAGTTTTCCCAACGAATGGAAAAAAAAAAAAACATGCGTATGATCTTTACAAGATTCGAACATGCAACCTCAAACTCTTATATTAAATGTTTCACCAATAAGCTATGACATATTTTATGTATTTTTTGTCAAACTATATTTATATATCTAGTGTTGAAAAGGTTTTTCGTATCGATTTTTAGGATTTAGTGGCGATTGTAAATGATACGATTTCTCAAAATTATATAAATGCGTAAAAATAGTGTGGATATGTATTATTATGGTTTCCGTATCGATTTTATATGGGAAAACCATGACGATTGTAAAAATGATACGACATCCTTAATTATTTCACAAACATACTTGCATATTGTAACAAATGTACAATCGTTACGAAAAGAGATTTTTGTTGTAGTGTTATTATCATACTTATCCTGTACACATTTAAGTAACCTCATCAAACTTGGACCATTAAGCATTTACTTTTAGCAATGAATTAGATAATAGTCTAGTAAGAGTCTAGCAAACGAGATTTTGTAGAAATTCAACAAAGTATTACACAAAATTCTTTAAAGAATAAGGTCAACAAGTTTGAATCAAATTATAGATATGGATAAAACAGTAATGAAAGACAATATTAAAATCAAATATCCGTGCTTTCCACTCAATTAACATCAATTTTTCTTCAAAGGAAAATTCTCTTCTATCATTATCCTAGTATAGGTTGCATTGTTTTCCATTGTATCTACTTTCCAAAACAGTCAATTTATTTTCCACTTGTAAATTTCATACATTCAAACTTTTTTATTCCAATTTCCAAATGAACTTTTTTACTCTCATTTTCACCAACTTGCAATTCAATGTGACTAAAGTGTGAGTACTCAATAGTTTGAATTGGCTCTACTATATATACCATGTCATGGTTGCAACTTTATACGTACTTTTTCATACAAGGGGTTTTCATTTTAAATTTGGTCAAGTTTTGTGAGCTTTAATGTCACTATTTTAAGGATTACTTTTTCTTTATTTTATTACAATTTTTTATACACTAGAAAATGCATGTTGCACTTTGTATTCTACGAAATAATTTTATTATGACGACAGAGAATTTGTGTGTATATTGAAAGATATTATTTATGTAATTTTGAACTTATTAGAGTTTTCGTAAATAGACTCTTATGTACACCTATAGTAATTAATATACTGAGAAAATCTTAAACACAAATAAGATATTGGATCACTAGGGTTTCAAATGTGAACTTTAAGATAGAATATGATTAACAAGAACAAATAAAATCACAAGTTAGGGAGCAAAGAAAACACCATGAAACAATGATGATGCATGACTAGGGCTTTGAATCTATTTGTTGTGGACCTTAATAATGTTGGGGAATAGAAAGTAGAGATCTTGAGATACAAACAATAATATAATAATGGCAATATGAGAACCAAACATAACAATATCATAAACAATCAACAAAGCAATTATGAATTACAATAACACCAATGAAAATAAAGCTTAATGGTTGTATGAGCATCCTTCAATCTCCACACACAATATAGTAGTGACTTGTGATCGAGGCAGTGTGAGGGTGTGGCTAGGTTTAGACGTCAATATATCAACTTTATTTCTATTTTAAATTCGTTATGTCGGTCTTAATTTTCAAAACAATTTAAGGTGGATGACAAATAATACGTAAAAAAAAAAAAAAAAGCAACTTACTCGTAATTAAAATACTTACATCTCATCTAATCATCAATTCATTTGTAACAAGGGTCGTGAGTAATTGATTGTTCTTCCTTATAAATATTTTGTTCTGACCAAACAATAATAATGATGTTTAATTTATAATCAAATTGTTAAGAGTGGAGGACATTAGATTTTCCCTAACATAAAGATCAACCCAAATTGAATTATTAAAACATAAATCTACAATTATTCAAGCTAAGTTAGGTTATTGTCACAATTCACTACTACATTTTCAGGTAATAACAGTGTATAGCATTATCTTTGAAACACAATGAAATATTTTCAGGTAATATTTTAATGAAAAAAGATTAGTAACAGTGTAAGATTGTACTATACTTTCTACAAAAAATTGGTAGAATTGTTTATTATTAGTCTATCTTTTTCGGTCCAGCTAGTTATAATTAATTAATGGATTATATAATTTTGCAGGTACTATGTATTTCGTATTTGTTCACTTAACTAATGATAAATTTGCAAAGCATCCATCAATTCGGGAGCATAATGTGTATAACAATCCAAAATCCAACTTGTTATTTGCTTTTTTATTATAATAAAGAATTGTCTTGGATATTTCCAATTTCTTCTTCTTTCTCATACCTAGCTAAGAGCCGTACCCATTTTCTCATCCTTCAAGATCAGTCCGAATTCGAATTTTTCGGATCCAAGTCTGAACTCTCAAATGTTTTATATCGTGAAGGCCCAGAGCATGCATAGTGGCGGAGCCAGAATTTCTAAGTGAGGGTGGTCAAGATTATACCTACGTCTCACCTTTACTTTAAAAAAAAAAAACAAATTTTTTTAGGTACAAGATTCGATTCCTTGACAACTTGCATACTATCACATGGAAAAAAACCAACTCCTCTACACCAAAATTAATGACAATTAAGAGCAAATTTAATTAATATCTTGAGCCAAGGGGGAGGCCAAGGTCCCCGCCAGCCCCCCTTGACTCCGCCCCTACATGCATGTCCATTTCTATCCCTAATACAATAATACTTGATCGGTAATTACACTTGTACAAATAACCAAAGCCGGGGTAAAAAAGTCATTTACGTATTACTAAATCACATTAGGATTTCTCATCGTGAGAATGACTTTCTAATATTCATTTCTTCTTACCTTAAAAAAAATAAATACAAATAAAAAATCGAAGTACTTTTTTTTTTCCCCTAAAGTACTCCGTAATTAACAGTCTTTGGCAAAGTACATATTACGGAGTACACGCTGTACACTAAAAACAGCTGGGTGTCCGTGTCAAATCCCTGTTGAATTATTTTTGGAATTAGCTGTAATCCCGGGACCTACTATTTTTGTCACTCTAAACCAGTACATCTAATTTGACTTTTTATTTCTATTTTGTTGTAACAAAATTATTGACTTCCTTTTCATCTTACGGGCTAGTTATTTGAATATTACGCCATTAATAACGACCTTGCTTTAAATGTGTTATATTTATAGCTTCATTTTCTTTCCAATTGTAGTCTACTAATTTTATAATAATCTTTAATTTATGTGTTGTATGTAATCACAAGCATTTTTGCCACAGCTGTCTAACAAGTTGTTAGTTAGACGGTAAGGATCTAATTAATCTGAAAATTTTAAAGTACAGGCGACTGTACCATGCTTGGTACAGACAAAAAACGCGGAATGAACATGCATATGTTTGGTAAAGAATATACAACTGTTTTATAAAGAACATATAGCTGTTTTGTAAAGAACATCCAGTTTTATGTTTTTTTTTTGTTAAATCTAAAGAACATTTGTAATATTAATAAAGAACATCATAATATTATGTAATAAACATTATTTATATGTACCCACTATAATTTGGAGACAAAATTCAAAGAACATAATGAGCATTATGTCACAAATAAAAGCACATTATACAGATAATCAAAGAACATGAACATATGTTCTTTTCACTGAAGGGTATATGTTCATTACATTTTAACAGTATGTTCTTTTCATTATAGTTATATGTTCTTCACTTTTCTATATTATGTTCTTTCACGCAAAACGGTTGTACAATGCAGCATACCGGCGCCTGCAAGAACCACTTATTGTAATTAATCATGTATTGGTAATTGTTTCGGGGTCTTCTGATGTCCTGCGGGAGAGTTACAATTCCGAGACTGGAACCGGACGCCTGTACCTGCAAAATAACGGAGACTCCTGAGAGCTCCGCCTCCAACGGTCAAGTTAGTACCTGATTAAGGAGTAATTAATGCGGAAATTAAAGTAATAAGGTCTCTCTAGGTGAGAGAGTTTAATGTTGGTAATCTGCTTTGTTAGCGAGATCAGCCGGTTATTAGTGTGTTCCGTAATGTTTCTGTTCTGTTCTTCAGGTGAGATTAATTGCTTGATCCCCTTTAATGAGGATTAATTAAGTATTTATAGTCTTGAGAAGCGTGCCACTCTCTAGGTTTAGGGTAAACCTAGGGCTGACCGGGCCTCTAGACAGGATTGGGCCTTGTTGGCCGGTTTTCCCATTTGGCATGGGTGGACACGTGGCGTGTCTCAATTGGTCCGTCGAGGACGTATCTGTGATTGACACGTGGCAGGCTCCTATTGGCCTACGTGAAGGACACGTGGCGGAACCTGGTTGGTCCACTTGTCAGACGGTGATTGGTGGATAAAAATCCCCTAATCATTTGCCCCTCACAGGTGGCACGTGACTGGTCACGTGTCACCTGTGACAGGTGCCGCACGGTGACAGGCGACGACCCGCTACAGGTGTCACCTTGCAAATGGCCGAGAGATTTTCCCGCCCAAATTTTGAATTTGGAAGCGACCCTTCGCCTTCTCACTTTGCCTATATAAGGAAGTGCTGACTTCGGTCATTTTCACATTTGAGAACTTTGCGAGAACATTCGGACCCCTGAACTTGCTCTGACATTTCGGACCTTTTCTGCCTACCGCCTGTTCTGACAAGCCGACTGCACCGGATTTCCAGAACTTCATCAACCGTCACTCGTTCAGGTAACTCAGTTCTCTTACTCTTAATTTTCTTTTTATTTTTTGAAATGGCACCACGGAAGCACACGACACGACCTAAGTTAGTGATCAGCCGGTCACCGGGGACGGCTGAATCTAGGACTAGGAGTGCCGCCTGCCCTTTTCTGGACCCATCTTTGCCCTTTATACAAAGTCCGACTGTATCTGTGTCTATGAAGAACGTGATGGCCAGAACGAAAAAGACTGCTATGATCTCAAACTCGGACGGCTCCTCCCAAAGGGTGCTCATTAGTGAAACATCTGACCAGGCGCCAGATGTAGAAGTGAAGCAAAGCGGCTTGACAGCCGACAGTTCTGAGGGAGGGGTCAAGGTGGTCCCTTCCCATTTCACCGTTGATATGTCTACTTTTCCTCCTGCTCCTTCTAAGGGAGAGGAGGCGGGCCCCTCTGGGAGAGGGGAGGAGTCGTCCTCTTCGGACTCGTCAGAGGACGAGTCCGAGTCCAGCTCTTCTGGCCACGCTTCTCCAGGCTCAGAAGAAAGACACAGCCGCCTACAAGAGGCGAGGCTTTCTCATGCAGTTGAGAAGGGGGACAATTGGGCGGAGCCGTCCGCCTCTTACAGAGAGGAAAACACCCCCTACTACTGCACGGTACCCCGGGGCCGGATCGCAGCCATGCAAGACAAAGTGGAGAGCTTTATAGCTAACCACAGAATGGGCCCCGAATTTTTACTGTTCGTGCCGGATCCAGAAGACACTGTCGTCTGGCCGGCTGGTACCAGCTATGATGACGGCTGCTTTGGCTGCTATGTGGCGGCCATCAAAGCTGGACTGCGCTTCCCATTACATCCGGCTGTTCAGCGGATTTTAGATGGTATGATTTGGGGTTATGGCAGTTAGCCCCCAACTCTTGGGTAAACGTACTCGGCTATGTGGCCGGGTGCGAAATGTACGGGGTGGAGCCAAGCTTTGAGGCTTTCGCCCACATGAACTATCTCAGCCGGACCCCTAAGTCGGGAGGTACCGGCTGGTATCAATTAACAAGCCATAGGGGCTACCTCATGACGAGAGGTAAGGCGAACAAATGGAAGGATTGGCGGAACACCTTCCTCATTATCGAGGGTTCAGACACGGAGCTGAACAAACGCTTTAACAAGTGGAATAGGGATCCGCCTCTTCTCGCAGGCGGTCGCAGCATGCCACCTGTTCCCCCAAAGGCTAAAAAAGAGATCTTAGACAAAGGACTCTTCAAAGTAGAGACTATGGTGAACTCTACTTCAGGGGTACGAGAGCAAGTACCCCTAAACTGCGTCCCGAGCTTCAAGTGGCTCTATGACGAGTACTTTTTGGCCGCCTGTGGCCTCAGCAGTCGGTGCTCTAGAGGTAGCCGGCCTGACAAATACTCTGTTTTTTCACGCTTTGTTTACTTGGGATCTTTACTAACTTTGCTGTTTATTTTTTGCAGCTGACGCCATGAGTAAAATAACAGCATCCAAGACTGCGGCGGCCATGTTGCGGGCCTCTCTCATGCAACAGTCTTGTACCGACTCCCCCAACAAGGGGGCACCCTTGGTAGGCTTCGAAACTCTTCCTCTTTTAGGAGTTGTCTTATGCATATACTAACTCTTTATTTTTTCAGTCGGGCACTCCAAGAGCTTCTTCCTCGCAACAGCCGGACCCCAAGGCCCGGAGGACGACTGTTGCAAGCTCTCCTGGGTCTTCCAGGAAAACAGTGGAGGCTGAGAAGCAGCCGGCCACTTCTTCTAAAACTCCGGCGGGGCCGCCTAGAAGTATGGACAATTACTTGTAAAAACTTTTACACTTGCTTCCTTCTTGACTAGGTCTAACTTGCTTTTTTACGCTTGATGCAGCCGGCCCTCAGGGGCTTGACTTGGTAGAGGTAGCCAAGTCCATGATCAAAGTAGTTCCTCCATCTGAAAGGGATGCGGTCAGGGGTGCCGGCACCCTTGACCTTGATGGGATTGCAGGGGTCCTTGCTGAGGTATACTTTTTGAGTATTTGAATTCCAGGACGCCTGTTATCTTTTTTGTTTGGAAACTGACGCCTGTTTTTTTTTTTTATACTTAGGCCCTGCTCCGAGTTAACAGCCTTCGCAAGCCGCTTGATCGGAAAAACAAAGAGGTAAAGGCTGCAAAAGCTATGGCCGCCTCTAACTGTGATAAGGCAATGTTTCAAATTGCCCAAAATGAAGTACTGACCATTGATATTCTTTATTATCAGGCGCAGGCTACCGCCGCTGTTCGGGCTCAGTTAGAGGCGGCCCAGAAGAAGAATGACGAGCTGGAGGCGACCATCACAAATCTTAAGGCCGAGCTGAAACCTCTTCGCCAAAAAATGTACTCCTACGAAGCCATGGAGAAATCCTTGGCCAGCGTAAAAGAACGCCTGGTGAGCCAAGAGAAGAGTCTTACCCAAGAGCTCTCGGAAAAGGCCGAGCAAGAGAAGAAAGAGCTCGTCCGGGAGATGATGGAAGACTCCGCTCAAATCCAGCGCATGACCTGGGGCCGCTTGTTCCCCAATGCCGACTTTGCCTCTTGGGAAAGAACGTACCGCCAGTGTTCAGAAACATATAATCAAGAGATCCTGGCGGCTGCTGAAGAAGAGGCGTTGGGAGATGCGTTGGAGGAGGAGGAAGAGCCGGTTGTGGCGCTTGTGCCACTTGGGGGTAAGGCATCAAAAGAGGATGCAGCTGAAGCCGAGTCCAGCAAGAAGAGTGCTGACCAGGCGGCAGCTGCTAATACTGAACTGCCCCCTTCTTAGGCTTAATGTATTTTTTCCACGGCCTGCGTGCCGTTTGCTTTGCATTTACCCGGCCAGGGGGCCGGGGCTTTGAATATTTTGCTGGTCTTTAATGACTGGCTTATTTTTAATGAATTTTTGTTTTGCTTCAAATTTGTCCAAGTATTCCATATCTAATATCCCATTGTTTACTAGACCGACTGTTGTACATGGCCGAACGTTGCAGACAAGTACGGATAGTTAGTCCGCCGCCTTTGCCCCTGGACGACTGGTTGTCTGTTTCCAGGATAGACGATCAGTCGGCCATTTATTCAATCGGTATTCGAACTATTTTGTCTGGATCCTTTTTAGGCAGGCGTGCCTGTCTTTTTGTAATTTTAACCAAGTAGGAAAGTGGTATGACCAAGTAAATAGAATATTACCTAGTCGCCAAGGAATTGAGTGGTAGAGATAACAAGCGGCGGGTACCGGTTGTTTCCCTATATTGCCAATGTTGTTGGCTTTTAACTCATAATTTGTTAACCTAGCAAGAGTAGTGGTTGAGAGCCCCTGTTTGTTAAAAACAGGCGGACGACTCATACCTTTTAGGCTCCATACTAAGTTTGAGTGACTGTTAAGTTAACATAGGAGTTACTTAGTCTTCGTCACAATCTAGATTGAGTAGTAGAGGTACCAGGCGGCGGAGGCCGGCTGATCCTCTTGATTTGCCAATGTTTGTTGGCTATTAACTCAATAGGTTACCTAGTAGGAATATGGGTTTGAGTGCCCTTGTTTGTTAAAAACAGGCGGACGACTCAAACCTTTTAGGTTCCATACCAAATTTGAGGGAGTGACTATGAGTTAACGTTGGAGTTACTCAGTCGCCGTCACTTTTGTTTGAGAAGTAGAGGTACCAGGCGGCGTAGGCCGGCTAGACCCCTTGATTCGCCAATGTTTGTTGGCTATTAACTCAATAGGTACCCCCTGCATTTATCCCAAGTAATACAGGCGGTCATCTGACTCAGATGTCAACTGCTACCACTGGTTTGGTTAGTGATAGGGTTATCCTTGTCTCAAAAACGGCTACGTGGTTGCCCTTGGGGACAGTCGTATAGGTGCCGTGTAATTAGTTTATAGAACAATGTTCCACCCAAAAGGGAGCTGCTCTCTGCGATGAATTTCATCCGGAGGGATGCCGTCGGACGCCTGCTATGATGTTGGGACAGGTCGTATTAGTTTTGTAGATTTGATCATATGGCTTGGCGCCTGGTCTGATCATTCGGCCGGTGGCCTTGGTAAGTTCTTGGTGAACGTAGGTGCTAAGTAAAAGAAGGGTAGCCGCCTGTTAGGCACAGGGTCGGCCAGACCCTAATCTTTTTAGCTAAGTATTGTGAGTAAAATACTCAATGGAGAGTAGCCGACTGTAAAGGTACAGACGGCATGCCCCTCTGAAGATAGAGTGAAAAACTCAATGGAGAGTAGCCGACTGTAAAGGTACAGACGGCATGCCCCTCGTAATACAAAATTGAATAGTAAGTGCAAACTTTATTAAGTAGCTCTTTACTTTACATCATTCAGAAGAAATATTTTTTAAGATTATCTACATTCCAAGTTCGAGGCAACGGTTGTCCGTCTGGTGTTTCCAGACGGTAGGTACCGTCCCTGACTTCCTCATAGATTCGGTAGGGTCCTTCCCAGTTGGGAGTTAGTTTGCCAGACTCATTAGCCCTACCAACTGCTTCCATTTTTCTAAGTACAAAGTCCCCTACTTTGAGTGGACGCCTGTGTACTTTTTTGTTGTATGATCTAGTCATTCTCAGGCGATAGATCTCATGGCGCAAGACAGCATTGCCCCTCTTTTCAGGAAGTGAGTCTAATGCCAGGCGCATGGCTTCCCAGTTTGCCTCTTCGTCATATAGCATTACTCGAAGAGTCGGCTCGTAGTGTTCTATTGGAAGAACAGCTTCCGCACCGTAAGTTAGGAGGAATGGATTTTCTCCAGTCGCCCCTTTTTCAGTCGTCCTAATGGCCCAGAGAACATGTGGTAGTTCATCCGCCCATAGGCCGCCTACTCGTTCAATCTTTTTCTTGAGACCGTCTGAGATGATTTTATTAAAGGCTTCTACCTGGCCGTTTGCTTGTGGACGGCCGACAGATGCAAAGTAGTTTGCAATTCCTTGGTCTCCCAACCAGCTTTTGAGAACAGGCGTCTCAAATTGGGGACCATTATCAAAAACCATAGACATGGGAACCCCGAACCGAGTGATGACATTTTTCCAAATGAATGAAATTACATCTTTCGTCTTGATTCCCTTTACAGCCTCCGCCTCTACCCATTTAGTGAAGTAGTCGACTGCAACAAGTATGTACCTCCTTCCGCCTGTAGCAGGCGTATTTGGACCCAGAATGTCCATGCCCCACTTAGCAAACGGTAGTGGGCTGTGAATGGTAGTGAGGTCAGTAGCCGGACGGTGAATTAGTTTGCCAAACCTTTGGCAGTTGTCACATTTTTTCACCATCTCCATTGCATCTGCTTCCAAAGTAGGCCAAAAGTAGCCCTGCCGCCTTGCCCTTTGAGCAAGCATCCTACCACCTATATGAGAAGCACAGTAACCAGAGTGAAGATCATCTAGTATCTCTCGTCCCTTTTCTGGAGTAACACACTTTAAGAAAGGTTGAATGTACCCCCTCTTGTGAAGTTCTCCCTTTATCATTTCAAAACAGGAGGCTCGTTTTTTCAGTGCTGCCGCCTGTTGAGGATCATCCGGTAGTGTACCGTTTGTCAGATATGCCCTGATTGAATCCATCCAGGTTGAGCTTCTGTCTAGGATTCCAATAGGGTTTTCCTCGATGCTTCTCTTCTCCATTACTTTCCAAAAAACAGTTCGAGGGGTATCAGAGGAGGCGGATGATGCTAATTTTGACAGTGCATCCGCCTGGTTGTTTTCTGATCTCGGCACTTGGATCAGATGGAAATCCTCAAGGGAGCCGACTGCTTGTCGGACCGCCTGTAAATACTTGATCATGGCCGGATGGGTTGCTTCATATTCGCCATTGTACTGACTCACTATCAATTGTGAATCGGAACAAGCGTCTATTTTTCTTGCCCCTGCCGCCTTGCACATGCGGATCTCGGCTAGTAAAGCTTCATATTCTTCCTCATTGTTTGAAGCCTGAAAACTGAAGCGTAGAGCATACTCGAACCTGTCGCCCTCTGGAGACTGACATACGACGCCTGCTCCACAACCATTTGAAGTAGAGCTTCCGTCCACATATACCTTCCATACTTGGTCTGAAACTTGAGAGTCAGGAGGACGAGTCATCTCTACAATAAAGTCAGCAAAGGCTTGCCCCTTCACTGCTTTTCTAGGCTCGAAAGTAACTTCGAGGCTCTGTATTTCTATGGCCCATTTGATCATTCGGCCTGACGACTCCATGATGGTCAGCGGCCGCTTGATAGGTTGGTCTGTATACACGACGACTGTATGTGCCAAAAAGTAGGGCTTCAATTTTTTAACAGCCATGAAGAGTGCAAGACCAAATTTCTCCACTAGGGGATACCTCAACTCGGCATTTTTCAGTACGTGACTGAAAAAGTAAACCGGGAGCTGACAGCCGTCCCTTTCAGCAAGGAGAACAGCGCTTAACGCATGATCAGAGACGGCCAGGTACATGTAGAGAACCTCTTTGGGCAAAGGGCTGACCAGCCTCGGCAAGGAATGCAAGTGAACTTTTAATTTCTGGAAGGCGGCCTCAGCATCCGGCCCCCATTCAAACCTTGCCTTTTTCTTAATTGCCTGGAAAAAGTATAGGCATTTGTCGCCTGATCGGCTTAGAAATCTTCCCAAGGCCGCCAGACAGCCTGTTAACTTCTGAACCTCTCGGATGGTACGAGGCGACTGCATGTCAATGACCGCCTGCACCTTCTCAGGGTTCGCTTCTATTCCTCTCTGATTGATAAGGAATCCGAGAAATTTCCCAGACTCAACTCCAAATACACATTTCTTGGGATTGAGCATGACATGGTGCCGCCTGAGTGTGGCGAAAGTTTCTCGGAGGTCCGTCAGATGATCTTTCTGAAGTTTAGTCTTGACAATCATATCATCAATATATGCCTCGACGTTTCTCCCAATCTGATCAAAGAACACTGTGTTTATCATTCGTTGGAAGGTAGCCGGGGCATTCATAAGACCAAACGGCATGACCGTGTAACAGTATAACCCCTGATCAGTGACGAAAGCCGTCTTTTCCTGATCTTTCTTCCATAAGGGAATTTGATGGAAACCAGAATAGGCGTCCATGAAACTCATCAAGGCATGGCCGGCTGTTGAGTCGACCAGGTTATCAATTTTAGGCAGAGGGTAACTGTCTTTGGGGGACGCCTTGTTTAAGTCTGTGTAGTCTACACACATTCGCCAGGTGCCATTCGGCTTTTTAACAAGCACCACATTTGCAACCCAGTCTGGGAAGTAACATTGCCGAATGAACCCTGCATCTTTTAACTTCGGCGGCTGCCGCCTGACTTCTCTCTTCGCCATGGTTCCGCTTCTTTTGTCGTACCGGCTTCTTTTTCGGATCCACAGCGAGTTTATGTACCGCCAGATCAGGACTAATGCCTGGCATTTCATGGACTTCAAATGCAAAGATGTCCTTGTATTCTTTCAATAGGTTGTGAAAGTCGTCACCAAGGTTTCTCAGAGCAGTCGTCCCAACTTTGACTGTTCGGTCAGGACGTGAGTCGTCTAAGATCAGGTCCGCATGCTCACCAGCCGGCTGAGGGCGGAACTCATCCGGCCGCTCCTCTGCCAATGATTGCTATTTTCTTGCTTTTCTTGCGGACTCTGTCTGGGACGCCTTTCTCTTTTTGCCGCCTGCTTCTTGAACAGGCGTACTCTCCTTGACATTGTCAAGGTCTGTTTTTTCACCACTTGACCCAGTGGCCATAACAGTGGGCTTGACATCCGAGAGATAGCACTCTCGGGCCATCCTCTGATCTCCCCTTAGGGAGCCGACTGTTCCATTATCCCTCTCAAACTTGAGCAACATAAGAGACGGGATTATAACAGCCTTGGAATTATTCAGGGTTGGTCGACCCAGAATCATGTTGTAGGCCGAGAGTTCCTCTACTACTAGGAACCGGACTACCATGTGTCGTCCTTCCCCTTTTTCGCCCAGGCGAATGGGTAAATCTACTCGTCCCAGTGGGTGGACGACTCCTCCTCCAAACCCTATTAAAGGGTGGGAGGCCGGATGTATGCAGTCAGTCTGATATTTCAGTTTCGACAGACATTTGCTGCTGATGAGATCTGAGGAGCTCCCGGTATCTATGAGGATTCGGCCAACTCTCTGGTTGGCCACTTTACATTCAATAACGAGAGGGTCGTCATGCGGCCCCCTTACCCCTCCTAGATCCTCTTCAGTGATGACAATCTCAGGAAATGTATATTTGGACGGCCGTTCTTGGTGAACGGAATTTACATCTAACCGCCTTATATTATCTTTGTTGCCCCTAATAGTGGGGCCGCCTCCTGAGAAGCCGCCTGCAATGGTGTAGACGACTGCATCATCTGTATCGGAGCTGTCGGCCTGTTGATTCTTTTTGGCCGACAGCTTTTTTGAGGAAGTGTTCCCCGTAGATTTCTTGACATAAGTGTCAAGATCACCTTGCTCAGCCAGGCGGTCTAGGTACCGCATGAGACTGATGCAGTCATTGGTGTGATGACCAACGTCATCATGATAAGCACAAATTTTATCTTGGTTCCGGTTGTTTGCAGAACCCTTCATGGGAACCGGCTTCTCAATTGAGATCCGTCCCTTTATTTCTTTTAGGATAAACTGGTTATCCTTGTTAAACACATACTTTGGGGAGTATGGTTTGAATTCTTTTTTCTTTTTCTGGGCCAGCTGTTTAGAGGAATCAACCGCCCAGACCTCTTTTCTTTTCTCATCTTTGTTTGACGACTGTTTCTGTCGTCCTTCTCTTTTGTCGAACCTTTTCCCGTCCGAATGTTTTATCGTACACAGATCAGTCGCCTGTATATAGGCTTCTGCTTCAATCAAGGCCTCTTGAAGAGTCGCCACCCTTTTTCGAACCAAATCAAATTTGAAGGTAGACCCGTCTTTGAGACCTCTAAAAAAGTCGGTATAAGCTACCTCATCCGGTAACCCTTGAATCTGTATTCTCATCAGGTTGAACCGCCTGATGTAAGAACGAAGTCCCTCCTTCTCGCCCTGCTGAATTGTTCCCAAATCAAGGGTCGTTTTCTTCGCAGGGATGTTCATGGCGAAGTTGGAGGCAAATAAGTAAGCAAGCGTCCTGAAGCTATTTACACAACCAGTCGGCAGGTTGCCGAACCATTGCTGTGCGATTCCTTTGAGAGTCGCTGGGAAACACTTGCACCAAGTGGGATCATCCAACCCTTGAAGGTACATCAGGTTGGTGAATGCCATCAGATGGTCTTCTGGGTTAGTAGTGTCGTCATAGGCGCCTACTAGTATATTTTTCACTTTGGCCGGCTGAGCGGCGTCAGTAATTTCCTTGGAGAAGGCCGACGGCTGTTCACCAAGTCTAAGCAACCGTAGCTGCCAGTCCATAGGTTGGACGTTTTTTGCTGCAGGTCCACCAAATGGAGGTGGCTGCATAAAATACTGTTGTTGCGGCACAAATGGTAAGTTTGGTACCGCCTGGGCACTATGAAAGCCGGACTGACGGGAGGTGCCGCCTGACTGACTCTCATGGTACGACTGAGTATGCCTCATCGAGGCATTTCGCAAACTGTCTTGAAAGTCTGAAGTAGAAGCCGACTCTGACAATCGGTCACTCTTCTTCTGCTCTAGCAGTAGCCGAGCATCTGTGAATGTTTGCTTTGACCCGTCCGCCTGAATATGACGAACCGGTTTCCTATTTCCTGTAGGATAACGGAATTTTGTGAAATCAAGGGCAGGTGGCTCCCGCTTCCTAGATTTAGGATGAGGAGTCGCCTCTCGCCCTTAAACTGGCTTCCTCTTTAGTGAAGTGGAAGGTTTCTTGGCCGACTGCTCCTTGACTGAAGCAGGCGGCTTCTTGTTGATCAACTCTTGAATCTCTCCCTTGAAGTCCCTCATGAAGGTCATGAGTTCGTTCCTTGTGATGGGAGCAGACCCATCAGTCGGCTGTTGCCGAGCAGGCGGTGCGCCTGCTGGCTCGCTTCCTGTTTGAAGATGCTCCCGTTCCCTCCTTTCGGTATGACGGGTACGTCGGGCCCTTAGGGTCCCGTCTGGAGCTGTATGAGTTTCAACTTCAAATTCACTTTCGGTGTCATGGTCCGACTGAACTTGAGGGTCGTTTAGGGGACGCCTCTCTTCAGGAGTCGGTACAGACTTGGATGCCATCTCTGAAGTACTCTCCCCACAGACGGCGCCAAATGTTTCGGGGTCTTCTGATGTCCTGCGGGAGAGTTACAATTCCGAGACTGGAACCGGACGCCTGTACCTGCAAAATAACGGAGACTCCTGAGAGCTCCGCCTCCAACGGTCAAGTTAGTACCTGATTAAGGAGTAATTAATGCGGAAATTAAAGTAATAAGGTCTCTCTAGGTGAGAGAGTTTAATGTTGGTAATCTGCTTTGTTAGCGAGATCAGCCGGTTATTAGTGTGTTCCGTAATGTTTCTGTTCTGTTCTTCAGGTGAGATTAATTGCTTGATCCCCTTTAATGAGGATTAATTAAGTATTTATAGTCTTGAGAAGCGTGCCACTCTCTAGGTTTAGGGTAAACCTAGGGCTGACCGGGCCTCTAGACAGGATTGGGCCTTGTTGGCCGGTTTTCCCATTTGGCATGGGTGGACACGTGGCGTGTCTCAATTGGTCCGTCGAGGACGTATCTGTGATTGACACGTGGCAGGCTCCTATTGGCCTACGTGAAGGACACGTGGCGGAACCTGGTTGGTCCACTTGTCAGACGGTGATTGGTGGATAAAAATCCCCTAATCAGTAATCATATATGGAGTTCTTTAATTTGATGATTACCAATTCTGCTACATATAGTTGGTGTTAATCCTTTGACAATTCTCCTTAATTTATGTGATCGGCATGCAAATTGTGTTAGACTAACAACTACATACTTCCTCCTATCTGTATTTTTATTGCCACATTTGAGTTCCTCTTTCTCCATTTATTACGAATTTATGATATTTATGTACACAAAAACAAATATCTGTACTTTCAAACAGTGGTGGGCTTAGAATGGATCATATTGTAAAGATAAATTTTTGAAAATTTATTACTATTGTATTATTAGCGCTTTTTTTTTTTTTTTTTTTTTTTTTTGTATCTTATACTACAGAGTCAATTTATAGAACAAGTTCAACTCCTAATTTCTTTCTCTCATAAAATATTCAGTTCATCATTTCAGCCCAGTTCTGTAAATATGAACCGATCCTAACTCTTAGCTTAGCTTAATATTGACTTTTCCAAATACTGCAATAAAGAAGGATTACGTATTAGGATTAGAAAGAGTATACGAGAATAGTTTCAATAGGAAAACTAGTAAATTTTGTTTAATCATCAATCAATAAAATAATTGAGGTTATTAATTATTATGATGAACTAAGGTTGGATACTCCGTATTATGGTATAAGATGCTTGTTTTATGTTCAATGTCTATTTATCGCGTCTAAATCTATTTATAGGTACAGCATACAAGCAACCATTCATATGCCGGCTTGATGATTAAATTAATAATTATAATTATAAAAATATACTTCTAATGTTTAATTAACTATTTTCTTTATCTCTAGCCGCTTTCTTTGCTGTACTTAACTTAATCTTTACTTAATTAATTTGTTTGATATCAGTTTTCCCTGTCAAATTACGACAAGTAATATTATAGTACTGAGTAATAATTACGGAGTATAATACTCTGTACTATTAATTACTCGTATTTCAACAAACAAAAGTAACTACATATCTAAAAGCTTGATTGGAGTATTGTTTTATATTTTAATTTTAGAAGTTGCTAATTAATCTTATCTTGTCCCAATATATATATATAAATTAATACATATTCTAAGAAGATTTAACATGTTAATATAGATTAGATACGATCGATAACCTAATATTTGTAAAGTAAAAAAATAAGGTATTTAATTTCCTTGATGACCTCGTTACCAAATTTCATAGTAGTAAAGTTTATCAACTTTAGAGGAAATGCATATACATTATGCCCAATAACTTTAGGAGATAATCTTGTTTAAATGGTATTAGTCAACAAAGTAATATTACGGTACGAGTAAATATTTTTTTGGGAAATTCTCTTTGGTGAACTCCAACTTTTTCATTTTTCTAAGTGGTAAATGTTCTTAAATTTTATTATCAATGGTAAACTTAAATTATTGATTACCATTGATAAGTGTTATTTTAATAAAAATTCTTAACTATAGTTAGTTTTTTATTTTTTTAATAATTAAATTATTTTCAAAATATTTTTCAGAAAAAAAAAAACCTAAACCCCTCCCCCACCCAACCTAGCCACCGGTAACCCTTCCTTGCCGGTGTCCATGCCTCTGCCGGAGATGCCCGACCTCCCCCATCGTCGTCGACGCCCAGCCACCCCCGCCCTACCTTCTCTCTTTCCCCCATCCCGATATCTCCCAAACCCAGATCCCGGCGCCCCAACCACCGACCCCCTACCCGATTTCAGCCACCATCTTCATTCCCTTCCCTGATTCCGACCACCAACTCCTTTCCCCCTACCCACTTTTTGCTCTAAATGGAGGATTTATGCTCGAATTTGCTCAATTTTTCTTGGTTGGTGTGGGTTTGAATTTCTTAGGTTTTTTTTGGTGTTTTGCTCGAAATTGGGGAATTGTAGCTCTGAATTTTTTCCGATTATGGGTGTTGATTTGATTGCTATTTTGTTGTTGAGTTTGATGGGACTTTAGGGTCGAATTTGCTCGGATAATCGGTGATTTGGTTGTTGAATTTGTGGGGGTTTGTTGGTCGAAATTCTGAGGGTTTTGGGTCGAATTTCTGGGTGATTTTTGGTCGAATTTCTGTCGGCGGTGGTGGGGGAATGGGAAAGAGAGATCGTGCGGGGCGAGCGGCGGTGGGGGAAAGGGGAAAGAGAGGAGGTGCGAGAGGTGAGGGAGGCCGGACATCACTGGTCGGAGGTGGGGAGGCCAGGCGTTCCGGCTGGGGGTTGGCCGCCGGTAGTGGTGCTGGTGGCTAGGTGAAGGGTTTGTTTGTTTTATTTATTTATTTATTTATTTTTTTTATAAAAAATATTTTTAAAGTATGTAAAAAAAAACCTAACTAACTATGGTTAAATATGTAGTTAAATTTAATCATTAATGTCATATTTGATTAAGTATAAAAATTTAGGTTTACCATTGATAATAAAAATTAAAATTGGTTACCACTTAAAAAATTAGAAAGTTGGAGTTCACCAAAGAGAATTTCCCTATTTTTTTTGTACAAGTAAGTTTGCACTTTGCAATTCTCATGAAAATAAAGTTGCACTTTAAACTCCTATCTCCCAAAACTCAAAATAAAAAGTTTGCATTTTGCACGTCATATCCATGGTACACCTAATTTGTCGACCATAAAACATTACAACCTACTATTATCATCTCATCTCGTCACCTCGATCATCTTCATTCTAATTGCATTGCTTTTTAGATTTATAAAATTAAATGAATGTATGCTATAATACTTTTTATTAGCATGAAAAAATGATGCTTATATCATTGTATTCGGGATTTGTTTGAATTTGTACTCTATATTTTCAATTCTATGTATCTTTTTTTTTATTATTTATTTTTTTATTTTTTACGTATATGAGTATGTCCCTAAGGATGTACATCAGTATATACATGGTTGCTTGTGTCGTCTCTTTAGTGAATTAATTATATGAGAGCACTTTTTTTTTAGTTTTTAAAAACACTTTATACTCCCTTCAACAAAGAAATATATACTTTATATGATATTTTTTATTAGTATAAACAAGAATTTATGCAACATTGTAATTTTAGTTAAACTAAACACAGTGGCTTGTCAATACATTTTACCCTCTCCAACGTATTCCGTGATATAAATTCAATTAAGTAAAAAATGTATTTTATTACCTCCGTTAAATATTAGTTGCAAGTTTGGGGTATTATTTGTGAGATATAAAATATTTCAAAGTTGTAACTAATATTTAACAGAAGTAGTATATGACTGTAATTTTAGTCTTAAAGAAAAATATAGTGAAAATTTAACAATTTAAAAATATATACAAGTACTAAAAAGGAGTATATATATCTGTCTATTGATAAGTGTTGTGCTCGTTTGCTCAATACAAGTTGAGCAAGGCTTGCTTTCTTTCCATAGCACAAACTTTGTAGATAGTAGAACAAAGTCACTTGGAAATATTCATTGAATGAGTGACCCCTTTTCTTTTTCACCTTTTTACTTGACATCTTTTTTTGGTTTGAGTCAATAACTTATTAATTTGTTTCAACTTTAACCTCACTTTTTTCACTCAAATGGCCCAACTAAATCCCTCTTTATATTGTTATTTAATGGTTTAATTTTGTTTTATTACGTCCTTTATTTGGACTTATATGTCAAGTAGGACGATAAAAAGTAACAAAAAATTAACAAAAAATTGTTTTTTACTATGTATTTAGGGCATGTACTCTTTTCAGATTATTTTATGTTTAATTCAGTTTCGATAAGTTCAGTTCACTTCAATTCTTAATTTTCTTCTTTCATAAAATATTCAATTAAGATCTGTTAAGTCAATCAGAACAGACCCTTAATATTGATGAGATATAAACTTGTCGAATGTAAGGCTATATTCTTCAATTTTCATTTATTTATAACCATCAAAATGACCAACATACCACTTATTTTCACGCATAAAAAACCACTATACCCTCATTTTCTAATAAATCGTTCTTCTAAAGTTTCCCATTAACAAGGAGGTTAGTATCCCAATAGTAATCACTAATTTTACACCAATCAATTATCAATGGAGTATATAATAATTTATTTATACAATTAACAATTTTGCTGACCTAACAAAAAATCCCAGATTATAACCTTTGCAAATATATTGTCACCATTTTCTTTACCTGATTTGCCACTTCAAAATCAGATAAATAATTAAATTAAACACATATTTTCAAAATTAATAAATAAATACACGTCAGGGTCATATAAAACAAAATAAAACTATATTATATACATAAAAAAATAGTACCTTTGACGTAACTTCGTCGAAAAAATAAAATCTCCCACAAATTGTAGGCTATATATATTACTCACTCCTCTCAATCTAAGGCACATGCTCTACCAACAAAACCAAGAATACAGCTTGGCTTTGTTTACTACTCTTTACATTTTCTCAATTTTATTCATTTTCCCAAAAGAAAAAGATAAAATATACTATCTTATTTTTACAAAAACATTAAGGCTAAGATCGCGGCATAAATTTTGGTTCAAGTAGAAAATCATCACTTAGATTTGAACAACGTTTCAGATTTTCCAGATTTCAGGTAAGAATTATTTTGAATCATATCTAATGTTTATGCAATAACATGTTTTTTCAGTACTTACGCAACATGCAGGTGTACCATATTTGATGTGTGGTCGTATGACTTTCAATTAATGAATTTATTCCCGTATAATATTTTTACCTTTTTTTTCGCGGCTTAGTTATTGTACATTGGTGCATTCTAATGTAAGGTCGAGATTTAGCCGTGCTTCTTTACCTTTACTTATTTAGATACCATATTAGCAGACAATATGAACGGATTATGAGTATTAATGTTTATCAAATGATAATCCCAACCAAAAAAAAAAAAAAAAAAAAAAAAAAAAAAAGCAAAGCAGCCAAGTCAAAATCAACTGCTACAAATTTATTTAAAGTAAACAGTAGGTGTAATTGTGTAAACTTTTCTAGATGCATCTATCTTAATTAATATTTATAAGTAGCTAATCAAATTAAGCAACTGGGTTTTAAGCAAGTGATTCATATTTTGTTTACCAGTTTTTGGTAGAGTTTTAATTATTATTAGGTACAGGTATAAATGTACTTTTCAATACTAGTTCATATTACATTTTTTGATTAGTTTGTTTAATTATTTTTGTATGGAATATTCTAGTGAGTATTGTTGATTGATTAAAAGAAATCCTTAATTTGCAGTCAGAATTGGTGATGGAGAAGGCCGGCGAGCACCCGGGATCGAACCCGAAACCAGAAGAAATTGAGATTCCAACTTTGTTTACTGTTATATCATCTAAGGAAATTCAAGGATTTGATACTATTGAAGGCATTGATAAGATTACAACAGATCAACAAAATATTGTCAGAGTAAGTTTTAATATTAATCTTGTACTAATAATATATACAAGTATATAAGATGTAATTGTATTAATTAATTTATTATATGTTCTGATAAAAAAACAGGAAAGTGAAGTAATAATTGGGCAAAATATGAATGAAGCAGAAAGAATTCATTCTGTTTCAATAAGTATGCCAGCAACACCAGTAGGAAGTCGTTCACAAACACCAAAGAAGGTTTATTTTAATGATCAACCTCAAGAAGTTTCATCCAAAGTTGTTCCACATGGTTCGCCTTCCACTGAACCAAATACTGAGGCCAAATTTTATTCGCAACCAATGCCAAGAGCGGCAACTTATGCGGAGGGTGCGAGGTCAAGTGCGAGTGCTTCTCAGTATTCCGGCCCCATGCCAAGGAATCCTCATGTCGAACGTCTTAAGGATGTGAGGTTTGATTCTTTTAAGACATGGTCAGGGAAACTCGAGAGGTCGTTATCGCAACTTAGAGGCAAACCGGTTGAGCCTCAGCAGGAACGTAAGCCTCGTGATCATGCAGACGGCGAGGCTATGCCTGTGGATCGGTATTTTGATGCCTTAGAAGGGCCCGAGTTGGATACTCTTCGGGTGAGTTTTTAGTTTTTTTTTAATGGCTCTGATACCATGTTAGAAGATGTAACGAGGTTATAAGTTTAACTTTTTTTTTTTTTGCAGCCATCAGAGGAGTTGATGCTCCCGGATGACAAGACGTGGCCATTTCTTCTTAGATTTCCTATTGCATCATTTGGTATATGTCTTGGTGTGAGTAGCCAAGCCATATTGTGGAAAACCATTGCGAATTCGTCTTCCACAAGTTTCCTCAAAGTTAGCCCTTTGGTAAACTTGATACTCTGGACAATCTCCATTGCATTGGTAGTAATTGTTGCCATTATCTATGGATTGAAGTTGATCTTCTACTTCGAGGCTGTTCGTCGTGAGTATTACCATCCAATCAGGGTGAATTTCTTCTTTGCTCCGTTCATATCGCTCCTTTTCCTAGCCCTTGGTTGCCCTGCATCGGTGACTAAAGACCTTCATCAATCACTATGGTATGTGCTAATGTTCCCATTTTTGTGCCTCGAGCTTAAGATCTACGGCCAGTGGATGTCCGGGGGGCAACGAAGGCTCTCCAAAGTGGCTAACCCTGTGAACCACTTATCTGTTGTTGGCAACTTTGTTGGTGCATTGTTGGGTGCATCTATGGGTCTTAAGGAAGGACCTATCTTCTTCTTCGCCGTTGGCATGGCTCACTACACCGTCTTGTTTGTGACTCTCTACCAACGTCTTCCTACTAATAAGACACTTCCTAAGGAGCTCCACCCTGTGTTTTTCCTCTTTGTTGCAGCACCTAGTGTTGCATCCATGGCTTGGGCTAAGATCCAAGGCTCTTTTGATTATGGATCGCGAATTGCTTACTTTATTGCCCTCTTCCTATACTTCTCATTGGTAAGTTTATCTATTAGTCCTGTCAACAAAATGTTAAGTTTAATTTAGGCTAATTTTGTTCTGTTTTTGGTGACTAGTAACTTAACATTTTAAGTCCTTTGTATGTTTGAACAGGCTGTTCGGATCAATTTCTTCCGAGGATTTACATTCTCATTGGCGTGGTGGGCTTACACATTTCCTATGACCGGAGCAGCTATTGCTACCTTAAAGTACTCTAATGAAGTAACAAATTGGGTAACACGGACCTTGGCCTTGATCCTAACCGCGATATCTACACTTGTAGTCACATCCTTACTTGTGTCTACTCTCCTCCACGCCTTTGTGTTCCGGAACCTGTTCCCTAATGACATTGCTATTGCCATCAGTGACAGGCCAGTTAAGGCATCGCGTAAGAGGTGGTTTCCACACTTGAGACATGGTAGCTCAGACACTAAAGACATTGAACAGTACCTAAAGTTTGTCAATGCTGAAGGGAATAATGACTTGGAAGCTTCTGTTGAACCTCCTAAAAGCAATGAAAAGGAAAATGTTGAAGTCTAGAAATATTCTTGCAATATGTTTCGGTCAGTCAAATGATGAAGAGCAAGGGACTAAACACGTTGTTAAATCGGATTAAGCTTCATCACTCAGCAACAGAGCCAATGAATTCTCTTAACACTGCCAAGTATTGAGACAGAGGCTTAATAATATGTGCTACTAATATATGAGTTGATCTTGTTAATTAAGTATATAAATAATTTTCGGTTTGTACATTGTGTACAAAGAGTTAGAGGATTATGAAGAGAGGTGAGGATAAGAGAAGGATCTTGAAGCTATTTTATTACTTAGAAGGAAGGTGTCTTTCCTCCAGGTTGTAGTGAAAAACTTTACATAATAGTATGAACAAAATCTTCAAACAAATGTAGAGCCTTTTTTTTTTTTTTTTTTTTTTTTTTGACAAAACAAATGTAGAGCCTAGCTTTAAGTCTTGTGTCAAATTTGTTCATGTTACTACTTTTGCGAAATTGCAAACCAATTCTGATCCTTTTATACCCATTAATATTTGTGTTTTGCAATCGCATCATGATGTAACATTTGATTTGTGCTACACACACATAGTACACTGATGTGTGGGTGCGTCGAATCATGCGCACGACTTGCTTGTTCGAGTGTTCAAGAACATATGCATATATCTAAGGGAAGGTACCATTACTTGTACTTTGTAATTGATTGGGCTGGTGCGCTTGGTCTGTAAATTCTACTACATACACCCAAGTTTATCAAAGAGAAGTTGCTAATGTACCACCATATCAGTTCATACTTAATTACTTATAGTTAGTGGTGGACAGCTCAGTGAGTTGGGCTTGAGTGCTTGATTATTGGGCTAGCCTAAGCAAAATACTGTAGTCCACTAGGCTAGTGACTGTGGGCCAAACCACCAGTCCAAAAGTTTATTTTTTTTAAAAATTAAAATTTTATTTTTAAGAACAATAAAAGTGCATCACTCGAGCTTAGCCCAATATTTTCATAGTGTAATTGATCACATTTTGGCCCGTGCATCAGCGCACAAGTCACCTCTTACACCATGGTGCGTGTCTCAATCGGGCATATGTGTATCTAGGTGCATAATAAAAAATGTGCGCTAGCACAACTGTAGATTGACAAAACAATATGCATGTTGTTGTATTATTGTATGATATAACTTGTGTCATAGTAATATTATCATCATTATCAAGATTAGAAGTATTGAATTGGTTAATAGTTGGCAGATGAGGGGAAATAATTTTCCTTGT
The DNA here is from genome assembly GCF_001683475.1 of Chenopodium quinoa. Lineage (NCBI taxonomy): Eukaryota > Viridiplantae > Streptophyta > Magnoliopsida > Caryophyllales > Amaranthaceae > Chenopodium > Chenopodium quinoa. Next base: position 414,487 of record NW_018742987.1, on the reverse strand, counting down.
ATAACACATGATTTGATCATTTGAACCTTATCAAAAATGTATAATAATAAAAAAAAATGTACTATATGCTATGATTACGTGTACCTAAGCATACATTAACAATCTAATTACGTCTTGCTAGTCAATTTTAATTATCCTTATTATCTGTACCTAATCATTATACGTAAGCATGTTGCTTTATAAATTGGGGTAGAAGCCATGAATCCACTTTGAGTTGGGACTGTCCAATCCAAAAAAATCATCTTGTACATTTTTCAACGTTTTATTTTTTCTTTTTCTTTTTTTAAAAATAAATACAAATTTCAGAAATAATATGGGTTTTGAATAGGCCCTTTTGGACCAACTCAACACATTTACTATATATTATAGCACAACTGCACAAGGCTCAAGCCCAAGAGTATGAGCTATGTCTTTTGGACCAACCCAATACATTTACGTTTTATTTATTTTTGACGAAAAATATCCTTAGATATTATATTGATGAATCAACATGGACAATTTTACACAAGTTAGTGAGAAAATTTGTTGATATGTGACTTAGTATGGACTAGCATCATGAATTTCACGACACAAAAATATGATAAATCGATAAATTAAGCTACAATCTATTAAGTGTACATATGATGGCACAAATAAAATATCAGCACCGTCAATGTAACTAATTGAAAGTATATTGTTGAATGTACAAAATAACTTTGACACGTTTCAACATATACGCGACAACACATTGTGTTGTATTATGGGTCACATGTCTCTTATACAACAAGAATGATGAAATGTTCTAACGATTGGTGCTACTATTAGACTTTCACACGCTAATATACATCAATTCTTTTTTTTTTTGATGCAGTAATAGACATCAATCTTCCTACCCAGTAACTTCTTTGTTGTTCATTTTACGAAAGTATCACGTTGATATATATCACTTGAAGAATTGTCTTAATCAAAAAGCTTTATATGATAACAAACTTACACTTAATGAACCATCATTTCTCCTTTTCTTATTGAATATGACATAAGATTAAGATTTATTACTTTGATGTGTGAAACAAATTAATACATCTTCTATTCCTCATAATATGTCTACTCAATCCAATCAATTATGATTCTGCTTTAGATTCTACTTTAAATCTCAATTCTTATTCGTCAATTTTAAATTTCAATACAACATTATTTATTAATTTTATATAAATACAATAATCAGAGATTTAAAATTTTGGGTAATGTTATACATGCCCTTAGGGCTATGTTTAAGCTAGACATTATTATACTTCATAAAATGAAAATAATTTGTAAATTTATGATAAATTTACGTGTAAACCAATCTAATAAATGCTTCATTTTATCAAATATTATGAGTAGTACTTTTTACATATCATTTTCCTAAAATTTTATATACTAGTACTCTTTTTTTTTTCTTTTTCTTTTTTTTTTTTTTTGGAATGACATGGTTTGGATTTCAAAGGTATAATTATTAGCTAATGATTTTCTACATAACTAGTGATTTGACAACTTTTTCAACGTGCGAGTAATTAGAAATGGGATTTGCATGTTGCATTGCACCATCCGCACCAAGTGGTTTACGACTCATGTCTGTAACGTGAAGTACAACCCATCTTTAGGTTACTGCATGCTACAGCCCAATGTGGTAGGTTTATACTTTATTGCATGCTTTTTTAGCCATATAATTGTACTCAATAGTATTTTATATTGTCCTCTTTCTTTAATTTTTTGCCATGGGAATACACAATTTTGGAAATTAGTTTCAATACTTAATTGTAGAAAACTACAAAATGAATCAAACAAACAATGCAATGTATTCACAATCAATTGATGAATCACATTGGAAAAACTACGTGGCTGTATAGTTAGTTGAATCTCAATAGAAAACACAATTGATATTATGAAAGCGCTTGCTATATTTATTGATACAGTATTAAGTACTGAAAAGATGATATCAACATTTCGAAACAAATTTAGTCGACATATATGCACCAAAAAACTTTACGTGCATATCTCTCCAACCGTCCACCTAAATCCATGCTATTTCAAGAATTGTCCCTTCAGTTACTTTTGCATAGCATCAAATTTCATATCTTCCTTTACTAGATCTCATGTAGAATATGAATTGAAATAAGGTTCTTATTAAATCTTAATTTGACATGTGACATAATCTAGCTAGCTAGGTATCGTCATAATCAACACCGATATATTAGACCATACAACTGTACAAGTACAATAAAATGAGTGAAAACAAATGAAAATACGGTTTCTCTTTTGGAATTTGGCTTGAAATGATTTGTCAACTTTTATTTATATATTTATTTACTTGTATTTAATTTTTTGGAAGTGTGACTTTTATGGGCTTTATGTTGAACTGTACCAAATGTTTACGGCTCATATAAGGTTGAAATGCCAAATCAGTTTACTGGTCCAGCCCAATGACGAATTTGGTTAATTTGTTTTATTTGAGCTGATTTTTGTTGTAAAATTTTAGTGATTATATTGTCTTTTCATGAATGAATTTCGTAGCTTGGACGTAATTAACGTTTGGATTTGATATCTTGGCATGCAGTGAGGCACTCTTAATTTGAAAAATTAATGTCAAGATTAATCAAATAACAGCGAAAATTAACGTATTAGTTGTTTTTATCTCACCAGTCACCACAATAATGCAAAGAATTTAAGGGATTATAAACAAAAATTGCATTGGTCGATATAATATATTATAATGTCATGAAGTGTCATGGTAATTTTTTAAAGGCTATAATCATGTTATCAAATCACGATAAATAAGTTTTGATTATTAAAGTATATATTACTTCATTAATAACCTTTGTTCAGCTGATCAAAGACCATTTTTTTCGATTGAACAGACGAATGACTTAATACATTGTTGATGGCTATATAACTTGTTGATTGATCACATATGTGGTGACTTATATTTATCGAGGGGTGAATTGTGGTGTTTTTATATTTTTAAGTGCCGTGGTGACTTGTAACATACATTAACATGCTTAAATAACTAGCCTCCTTGATGCCATGAATTAAATTGGATGTGACTAGCCGTATTCAAGATCAAGTCAAGACCAACATATTCAATAATTCAAATTTAAAAACACTAATAGGTTAATAAGCTAGTGTTCTCAGCACCTGAATTTTACTTATTTTGTTAGTTTTGAATTTATCTTATATAAACTTATTGACAATTATCTTGTCACACTTGAACCCATCGATCAACCCTAATTTTATTTAATTTGAACTTTTTAACATTTATTATATATATTAACTTAGCTTATTATTTGAACCAATTAACTTTTATTGAATGTATTAGCTATGGAGGTGCAGACAACAGAGCCTTAATGAGAAAAATAACACTAACTAGCTAGCTAAATATCATAATCAAGTCCTATGTGGCCCTATTAAACTACTTTTTTTCTAAATAACCATAATATTTATGGTAATTGAATTTTGATTGCATGGAAATTCCCCCTTTAGCTGAGGCATATGCCTTTAACAGATAGATACTGAGGGCCTGTTCACATTTACTTAATTTCAATTCAGTTCAGTTCAGTTCAGCTCCAATCAGTTCAGTTCAGTTCAGCTCTTAATTTCCCTCTCTCATAAAATATTCATTTCAGCTTAGTTCAGTTCAGTTCAGTCGAGTTAAGCTCCAATCAGTTCAATTCAATTCAGTTCAGCTCAGTTCAATAAATGTGAACAGGCCCTGAATATAACAATCTTTTTTGTGAGTGTCATATTCAACACTTCAGCAGCCTTTTGTTTTCGAAGAGAACCTTTAAAGTTATGCAAATTAAACTATAATATATGCTTTAACTATATTACAAGTTATATATACGTATAGTATATGATTGTCTTTAACTGAAGAGCGACTCACTAGATTCGTAAAAAGATTACAAACAAAAATTAGTCAAATCAGATAGAAGCTAGACGAAGAGAAAAAACCAACATATTATATACAACAAGTATGTTGATATATCATTGGCAAATCATGCTGCTTTTATTTAATTATTACGTACGTGTTTCATTTTGGTCCTTTGCCAACTTCTCGAGTATTCTGTGTTCCAAGTATAATAATGAACGATCATGAATGTAGATAGATGTAAGGTGTTAACAAGTTTCTGTTCAGTTGATCAAATACTTGAGATAGAATCATAGAAACCTAGCTAGCTGGTTTGTATGATTTTGTAGCAAATAGAACACATTATTATTGTTGATATCTGAACAAACTCTGACCAGTCTCCTTAACAATTTGAGAGAAATTAAACATACATCTATAGAGAAGCAAACAGAGCAACAAACTGAATTATAAATGTTAGCTATCTTATAAGTGATAGTATGAATGCCACACTCGCTCTGGAAATATTCGTCTTTAATTTACTTTGTACTATACTAACACATCCTTTCTTTTGACTCTTGCTTTAGGGATTCTTCTTGTGAGGGGGTTCTGATAGAGTATAAAACATTTTTTGGGTCTCAACCATCAGTTTAAGCTTTTGGTTAGCTTTTGGTTGAGGCCTAGAAATATGTTTTATGCTCTATCAGTTTCTAATTGTTTCTATTTTTTTGAAAGACTCTTAGAGCATCCCCATCAATGAGCATTTTTTTTGCTCATGAGCAAAAATGGTGAGCAAAAATGGTAGAAGATGTTCCCCATCAATGAGCATATTGAAAAATGCTCATGAGCAAAATGAAAATTGCTCATCCTAATTTTTTAAGATGAATAATAATCATGTGGGGTCCACAATGCAAGTAAAAAAAGAATTAAAAATAATATAGTAGAGAGAAATATAATAGGATATTAGTAAAAGTAAGAGAGAAGATGTACTAGAGAGAGAATGAGGAAGAATTTTTTTTTTTTTTTTATCATTGGTGGGATAAAAATATAATTACAAAAATGCTCATGGGTTAAAAGAGAGAGAAAGTGGGTAGATAGAGAATGAGGAAACCAATTTTTGCTCATTGTTGGGAATGCTCTTAGGGTAATAACATTTATGCACGACTAAACTACGTACACACGTTATTGGTTGCCCTGGCCTCTATTCCTTTTGCCACGTAGACGCGCACGCATTTTTTGTTTAGTCTGAAATACCTATAATAAACTTTAATTTCACCATAAAACCGCTTTTATTTATTAAATTAGGTTACTTATTTAACTTTAATTTCATCCTATTTAAATTTGTTTTAAATATATGCAACTAGTACTTATAAAATTAAGACTTTGATTGACTGGTTGATATTCGCAATTGATATTAAATATATCAATTAGGTCTACTCGTCTACAATTTACATATGCAGTGTAAAATTTGACTAAATATTCTACAAAGTATCCAACATTTTTTTTTTTGACGGAAATATCCAATATTAAATATAGTAGCATCGAATTCTAAACAATTTATTAAGTTGGCAATAAAAAAAAAAAAAAAAAAAAGCCTTAGCTTTGATGTTAAATTTTCTCTCATTAAAAAATTCTTTGTGTTCCCTAAAATACTTCAATCACTTACTCCGTATTAAGATCATTCAATTCATTCCTTCGATCAATCTGTAAGTCAGTAATTCAGTATTGCATGCTAGGGTTCAAGATGATGTGTTTGTCCTTAGCTACCAATACATTACAATACTCTTACTAACAACATACTTCGTATACAGATGAATATAATTTACGTTTTTTAATCTTATAATGATATTTATTACCATATTATGTAAGACAAGTGACTGAACGGAGATAAATTAAAATATTCTTGATCGTAACTTTAATTTGTTATTCAAAATTCCAGTTTTATTAAGGGTCTGTTCAAATTTATTGAGGTGAGCTGAACTGTAAAATGGATATTTTATGAGAGAAGGAAATTAGGAGCTGAACTGATTAGAGCTATATACTGAACCAAACTGAACTAATTAGAGTTGAACTGAACTAAACTGAAATTAAGCTGAAGTGAACAGACACTAATATGCAATATAAATCTTTTAGAATTTAGGCTTTTCGGAGAGAGTTATATTTAATACGAAATCTACTCATATACATCTATTGAGAATATATACACACTTGTACGATCAAATCAAGACAAACAAGAAAGATTGTCAATTTACTAGGACGCACTATAATTGCTAATTAATCAAATATTGCACGATAATATATCCATCTCGAGTAATTTGTCACTTAATTAAGAGATAAAGCTATTGAGTATTCATCTTCTAATAAAATATCGTACCAATTTAGAAAACCTAATTCTCCCTCAATGACCCTTGAGAATTTCTATCAATTTGTCAAGGACATTGATGATATTAGGGACCATTAGTTGTTGGTATAATTGGAGCTTCATTTGAAGAACTCCACATATTCAAGCAATAGGAACAATTTTATTTATTCATCTTGGACATATATGTATGATAAACACACTATTTTTGTAAACAATAGTGACTAGCAAATTAATGTTAGCAACAAATCTAGCAAAAGTACAAGTACGACTAAATATTATAACTATTATAAGGTTTTGGTCCCCCGTAAACCTAGCCTTATTACGATGGATTAGGGCTCCAAGTGGTGGAATATAAAGAACTTTGTTATCGGTCCCTAACTTTCATGATTTTCAACTAGAAGAAATCAATATACGTAAAGAAATTAGAGAAAATACTTTTTCCATTTCATATTAATCATATTTTATACGTAATTTAATTTATAATATTAATACATTATACAATGTTTTGATTAGTTTCAATAATTACATCATAACAATAAGATGATTCTTGTTAGTTTTAGATTAGCATATTATAATATACGCGTATAGCCATATAATAATACAGATCGGAGTACTATTTAGGAATAGAGAGAGTACGTATCATAATTCGAGAAGACAAACAAAAGAGACATTATCAAGGATTTTTGGAATATATGGTAGCAACGTTTGTCTATGTCTCCTTATCTCGCTAAAAGACATGTGACAATATCACTGTTCTTTCAAATTCAAGCTCAAGAAATACAACCTCTATCCCATTTGCCTATGTCGGGAAGAGAAGGCCCCTTAGCTTGTTTTAAATTTTTATTTTTATTTTCTAAGTTTGTGATGTTTATTTGTTACTCCACATTATATAATTATATATTAATTTAATTTATTGGAAAAAGATGAAGAAATTTGTTTTTTTCCTGATTTTAGTGAGGGACCATTGTATTTAATTTGTGATATAAAATATGAAACTTCGTAAGATTTTCCCACGCAATAATATCAATAACTAGAATATTGAAGTAAATTAAGTAATGAGAATAGTAAACTAAGTTGGAAAAGTAAAACTATACGAGTAACTAATATTTTTATATCATGACTTCATTTATTGTAAGATTCATTATGAGATCAATGCAATAATGGATAGGATTCAACTTAGATCAATGAATTTGAAGAGGGAAAATGTTTTTATGTTAAAAGAAATATGAGTAATAAAAAGGGTTATAATAACACGTACACATAATATTATATATTACAGTAAAAATTTGAATGAATTGAACATAATACGTTATGTGAAACGCGATTCTTTACAAAGAATTTGCTCCTTCAAATTTGTCTATGGTTGGTTGGTTCATCATATAGTTAGAAATGTTCTATATAAAAAAGCAAATTCATAATTTTTTTTTTTTTTTTTGTCTCCTCTTCCCAATTATTTGACTATTTGTATGCTTCCATTCCTTTTACCTTTGGTTTCTCATACTCTCAAGTTTCAAAGCAAACAAAACGATTCAATCTTATTCTTAACCGAAAACTCATGTACATTAATCCAAGTTTAAAATATACATTAAAACAAGAAATAAACTTGTCAAGTTCAACTGCAATTTGTTTGAAAAAATAATATAATTGTGCTTCCATTAAAGATTTTAACTTAGTATTTAAACTAATAAAATGTATTTATTTAAATGGGGGATAAATTACACAAGTTTCATTCAATTCCATGGTTCCATATTCCAATCCATCCTTCTTAAAAAAATATAAATAAATAAATAAAAATTCATTTTATTCAAAAATATCTTTTTCAAATTGAGCACTTCTTTATAATTCAAATGAGAATTTAAACATGTATGTTGGGGTCAAGCATCGACCTCAATTCATACATAAATAATCGTAGTACATATCAATTTGATGATGATTTATATTGAAAGAAAAAGGGGGGCAACTCGATTATTTAATGCATACTCGTTTTAAAATATGAGTCTATATTAGAAACAAAAGGAGGAGAAAGGATTATACTGCCTTACATACTAATAACTACCATACACACTAGACCAAGGTTTGGAATTTTTAATGCTAGAATCTATTTGTTTAACAATTTTAAAATTTTGTACGTAGAAAAATTATAAAAGACCGGTAGTTTTAATTTTTTTTTTTTTTGGGTGTTTAGAAAGCCATAAGAGTGGGGTGAAAATTAATATTAAGATCTTCTAGAACTGGGAGGAAGACTCTAATCACTTGAGTTATCCTTCACTTTTAGATTGATAGTTTAAATTAACATCAAAACAATTATAATACTCCATAATATGTTCTTTCTTATTCTATTCAAAAAACAAAACCTTTTGCATGCACCCGATTTACAATAATTTTATTATATATCGAATATTTTACGAAAAGTGACCCTTTTTTCTTATAAAAGTGATCTTTTTTTTTACAAAAGGGACCCATATTTTCACAAAAGTGACCCTTTTTTTTCCACAAAAGTGACACTTTTTTTTTTACAAAAGTGACTTTTTTTATTATTATAAAAGTGACCTATATTTTCACAAAAGTTACCCTTTTTTTTACACAAAAGTGACCTTTTTTTTCCCCACAAAAACAGAGTATCAAAATCAAAAAGTTATCCTTTTCTTCTACAATTAGCAAGTATTTTCCTCCATTTTCTCTCTCCTTTAATGGCGAAATCAATTATAGTTTGCCCTTACCACCTTCTTCCCAACAATACAATTCAATACAATTATCCTCCATCATAGGAGTATTCACTTTCCTCAAAATTCAACCATTTTTCTTCTACAATTAGCAACTACATACAGTACTTCTCCCTCTACTTTCCTCCATTTTCTCTCTCCTTCAATTCTTTAATGGCGAAATCGATGAAGCATGAGAACAACAACAACCCCTTCGACCTCCTCAACGAAGAACTCCTCTTCATAATCCTCGATCATCTCTCCATTGACGACCACCTCGCTGTTAAATCATTTTCTCTCTCCTCAAAATCATTTTTCTCGGTGATGAAGTTGCCCAGCCTAGCCCGATTTACACTAATTTAGTGTAAACCGGGTGTTATTAAGAGTTTGTGTTCAAAATAATGTGTTCTTTCTTATTTTAATGGTAAAGATTTTTTGTCAAGGTTTATACAGTTTTGATTGCATATAGTAATTCTCATGGTATTTGGACTATTAAATATAGCAAGAATAGTCTAATTACATTATAGTTGATTTGCATTATATTATTCTCCATTAATATACAACGTAATGAATTATGTATGAAAGGAATATATAAATACAATACATAAACTCCCAATTAAAAGGCATAATTAGATGATGAATGGCTAGAATTAGACGAAACATATCTTAAAAAACTAGGAGAAGATAAGGATTCCTTTGTTTGGATGCTTCCCTTAATTTGCTTGATATATCATCATAGTGGACCATCTCTTAAGTTTTGTATGAAGTATAAACCCCATCTTTTTCCTCACAAAAAAGGGAAGAATTTTATGACATAAGCAACTAAAAACCTACTCAAGAATAATTGTTATAAATATATGCATTAATAGTATATAGTATACGGTGTACTTTTGTGCCGTGACTTATGATATGAGACCAATCACGAAATATTAAAGGCAATTTCGTCGAATTTTAATTTAATTATATATAGCAAAGAATTGAAAAAGAATAATATTTTTGCCCCACCTCATCCATGTTCATCTCTTTTTGGTTGGTTGGTTGGAAAGGATTGGTAGAGGTTCCTACAATAGCTAGACTTGACTAGGAATTGAGGGTCAGTACGTTTAAAATAAAAGGAAGACAATATCAAAACTCTCAACTAGTTGAAGCGTTGTACGGGTTGAGCTTGTTTTTGTACGGAGGAGGATTGATTCAAACTTGATTGAGTGAGGTTATTTCGAGGTTGATCTCGATAAGAATAGATTGAACTGAATATACCTTAACCTAATTCATCAAGCCGAGCTGAGCTCAACTCAATTCAAAATGTTACCAAATGATTCAATTCAATTCATAAACTCGCGTTTCAAGCAATGAAATTATGTTATGGGGCAAAATGTTAAGCAATGCCCAATTGTTAGAGACACACCACGAGAACAGCAAGGAGTCTGTATACTTGAATGATATTACAAGGAATAATTTTGTTATTTTAGTTACAGGCTGTACCAAATAATGATATAATTATTGTCATTATACTGAAATTATAGGCCCAAACTGGAAAAAATGGTGAGACAATCTTCATGTTAAACTGTCATATCACAAATACATATCACACACAGAAAATTTACAATATTTTGTTTATTGAGGAACAAATAGAGAAACCCAGTTGCTACCATGAAATGTAAAACGGTATTTTGATATCGATGTTATAAAGACATACATCCGATAAAATTGGAATAATACGAATCAATACAATATATCATCAAAATTGCAATATTCTTCTATTGTTTAGGTCACAAGGGAAAAATAGAAGATAAAAAGGAAATTCTTATAGATGAATATTCTCTTTTTTCTTCGTCCCATAACAGGACCACTACATTAAGTTGCACCATACTGGTAGCAAAGAAAGGGAGAGTACATGGAGGGGATGAGAGGGAGAACACAGACATCTCTCAACCTCTCATTCCCTTTATCTGCAAAATTGTAAAATTTAGTACTCGGTAATATGGTACTTGTTTCTATCATCACGGTATTATGGTTCCTTCTCTATGTACAAAACCTGTCATTACATAACTACAAGAATACTGAAGAACTCTAAAATTACATACCAAATGATTTTTTACAGTGAAGAACCGCCTCATTAATTGAGCTCTCGGAATCACAAGACCGCCTCATGTCACCAGGGAAGGAACCTACACTAGTTCGAGGTGATGCTTGTGGTGAAAATGAACTGCTCTTATTCTTCACCCAGATTCCATCATCAGCTGCTCTAATTTTGGACTTTGATCTGCAGCATCTCAATTTTTCCAATAATGGGAACATAAAGTACAAATATTTTTCAAACATCTTCCTGGACAATAAGCTCCTACACCTTCTCAAGGAAGAACAACGGATCTTACGATCACCTGAAGCAGTGTTTGTGTTCTGAAATTCTGACAAAGGAGAAGCACATGGACTTGAATCACTATATGCTTTGTTCCTTGATGAGTTAACAAGAGGCATGAGGAGGCCATCACAGAAGAGCTCATCGGCATGTACAATGGCAGCCGTAGTTTGCTCCGAGAATGGAAGATTAAAATCAAAATCCTTGTCAAGTTTCTTAAACCTCTTTGAAGCCGGCATGTTTGGGTCCATCTCGATGAAAAAAGATTCATCGGATGAATCCATAGCAGCTCTGAAGGATTCACTGAGGCTTTCAAGGGAAGGTTTTAGGTTTATCAGCCAACTGTAGGAAAAGCTTTCAATAGAAAGAGGTTGGGATGATTCAACAATGGCCATACTGCAAAAAATAACTAAACACAGAAGACAGAATTATACTTGTAATATATATAAGCAGTTGCCTGACCTCTGCATTCTGAAATGCATCTAGGACATATATATATATACCCACACCAAACAATGAGAGCATATAATAAATTATGACAGTGTTATGACAAGAGACAACGATATTTAATGATTCGAAAAGGAAAAGGAAAAAGAAACAGAATATAGCAACCCCACATGTACCCACAAAGGCCACAATAGATGTAACCCTCCCAGCATCTCTAGTTTATTGTCACTTTTTCAATTTATATTCAGTTCTGTCACGTTTTCCTAACGAAGTCTACTCCACATGAAATTTAAATGAGTATAGGTGTTTAATACACCTTAAGAAAAAAATATGATGTAAATCTATCTAGGCCTATGTTCTCTTCACCTTTGAAAAAATGTTTAGTACTCGTAGTTGGAGGATCCCCAGTTGATTAACATTTCATTTTATCTCCTCTTACACCTTTATGCATTTATTTTTGTGTCACTTTATTATTTCACTTTTATAATTTAAAAAAATAAAAGAAAAACATTATATTGTGAGAGGAGATATATTTACATATTCATCTCAAAGATAAACTTGGATTTTCCCCTCATAGTTAAGTTCAATTATTACAATTTTAGTATAGGAAAAATACATTAAGTTAATAAATAAATAAATAAATAAATAAAATAAAATAAGATTGTTCCGCAAAAATGAGTTATAATTAGTAAAAATAATATATATTTAGCAAAAAATAACTTAAGTTCAACAAAAATGATTTAAGTTAGGCAAATAATATAAACTCAGTAGCTATCAAGTGAAGAGAATATGGCCTAAGTTTAGTGAACTTAGTGACTCCAAAGAGCAAATAATTAAGGAAATTATTAAGATAAGTTTGAATTGGTAAAGATCAGTGTTGACAAGTAAAAATCAATTTTAACCAGTAAAAAGATATTAAGTTCAATCACTTGTTTCACTTCAGCAAAAATAAGAAGAGAGCAGGGCCTTAGTATGAAGTAGTAAAAGTCTGAAGAACTTGAATTAAGTTCATGCACCATACAGCCACTTAAAGGTTTTAATTATAGCTTAATCTAGAAAAAGGCATAACAGTGATTAGGGATTATGAGAACAGGTTCATGCATGCTACAAATGATACTTTAAACACTTTTCTCATCCAGAAAAAATAATAATAAAGCATTTTATCTAGTCCTATGCTTTTAACTTTTCCTAAAGAGGTACATTCTGTTCCATTTTGAACAAAGAAGTTGATCTTGAGCCACCTGCCTTTGTTTTGTTATAATCATAACTTCAGGTACTCTAATAATATTTTTAATGGAGAGAATAATAGAGCAATTTTAAGAGAATGAGCTCATTATCTTACATTTGTAAAAACCCAACTGCTGCAGCAGAACTTGGAACTTGGACGGCTGCATACAATGTCCTGCAAGTAATGGTGTTTTAGGTAGAATATTTAAAAAGCAATCAAATGTAGGCTTAAAAATGAGCAGTAATCTTTCAAAATATTGAGCAGTAATCGAAATTTGCAGTGTTATCAACTAGATCACAAATTGATGAGGCTAAATTGAAAATGAATGGTCAAATTTTGATAATAATTAGGCCATTACAACAATCAACGTGAACAATATGTTGTAAGAACTAAATAACCCAATTTAGAAAGAAAACAACTAAATAAGTGGTTTAGGTAATCTAGCGGGCACATAAAATCCCTAAGCCATTTCTTATGCTCCCCACATTCTCCTATATTCCTCTAATACAGTTTTTATATTTTTAAGGACAAGATTGCATACTTGAACTTCCTCAGAACCTCACCTTCAATCTATACTAAATCATTGTCGTTAGTGTTGTCCTTGTGTACAGCCAAACACCGCATCCCCCTCCCGAGATAAAAGAAGGTACTAAAGGTCAGTACAAATAAGAGACGCAAAGAAGACATTAACATGAGTTGGCATTTTATCTGCAGGCGAGTCTTTAAAAATGTTTACACTTAACACTGTATAGACATATCTGAAAATGAAAGGCGGAAAATATCAAATACTCTTGGTAATCAGAGCTCAGAATTTCACATCCACAAGGCTGTTCTTCTTAAGATTTGATCCACAAGATAGATTTCCTTACGAGTGTAATCCCTACCCTTATGCTCTCAATTTACAAAGAAAGAAATAAAAGGAATACGTACAAGAGATAAAAGTGGAGCCAAAATATTTAGCTTCTATCTCAAAGCCAACCTAGAACAGCAAAATCAGAAGACAAGGGTCCCATACTTGTCTAGTAAAGAGGAGAACAGTAGCCAAGGTAATTAAGGACCAGAAAGAGAAAGTGATTCAAAATATATACATCTCATGATGCTCTTATATCAATAACATAACATAAAATTTACAGATTTAGAGTACATCAAAACATTCATACAATATCTTAAAAACTACACTTAATGACCTAGATGAAGTCATAGGTTGCAACCTAAATAAGGCCCAGATTAAAGCCATTTCTGCTGGAAAAGAGTTAAAGAAGATAAAGCACCCAGGTAACTTCTAAGTTCTTATCCTAGGTAAGACGGGTGAATTAAAAAGTTTAAGACAGGTAGGGAGCAAGTGAAAGAAAGACAGTAGTAACATGAATACATTTTGAGTTTACCAAGATATATACCTCTCAATAAATTCTCTTCATGGCTGTCAGAAAGGTATGTTTGTCACAAATGATTTTTCATGTCAGTGGTCCTCGATTTTCTTGAAACTCTCATAATAACATCATTTAAACTACTGCAGGCTGCAGCTCATGTTCTGAATATCACATTATTGTTTCTGTCGGCCTGTCGGGACACCATATAAGAAGTCAGCGGATCAACTATAACACTAAGATATTAGTCTGATTGCCACATGCTATTACTCAAATCCGGAACCAGTGTTGGACAGAGTTAAATTTCAAGTGTCAGATGCAGACACTTTTATGGAACTTTTACGTTCTTTTGGTCCAATAAGCATCACAATTCCGATTTCTTGTAAGACAAATCTTTGAGAGGAAATGAAGACTCCAAGCAACACAACTTAAACAGTAGAATCATCAGATTGGTAGACGCATTCTCGTTAGCCATTACTTTCACAGGAAGCTGTAATAAAAAACAACAGGACAGATATGTGATCAGAAGAGATCCCAGTAAATGCCTGTTTCACTGTAATTTCTTTGACTGTCAAAGAACTTGACACCAATCATGGGTTGAGGAAAAAATTACAACAGACAAATGACATTTTTTTTGGAACTTCAGAACCAAGGACAATGTAACAGAAAAAGTTAGCGACAGGGTATTGTTACAGGACACTTAAATCTAGTATCCACTGCGAGTAATGCAGACTAGCAAAAATTACTTAATTCGTTACATATTTTAGATCAAAGTAACATAAATTAAACAATACTATGATTGGAGCATTAGCTTTCCTGAGAAATACCTCCAAGCCATCTTGCCTAAAAAAAAAGAAAGGGAAGGAGAGAAAACATGAAAAGTGGATGATTCCCGCAAAATTACAAAAGGCGAGGACTTTGGTCAACTTTCTGAATTGCCTGTACCCTGTCTATCTATAACTCATTGCTTCTGCCTACAGCTTCTATAATCATAATCATATATTTCATATTACATAAGGGGTCTAGTCTGTGGAACAGATTTGCATGGATTTCATCGCAAAACTGCAACATTACAGAAATGTAGATCAAGCTTAATCTACATTGATCTCATACAGCTAGGCCTTTATTTGTAAGGAATGTTAATTTGCTATAGAAGACAAAATAATTGAAATTGGTGAATAAATGCTGATATCTAATTGGTAGCCTGTACATAAGTATGTGAAAGAAATTTGAGACCAAAACATGAAACATAAAAGAATCTTACATTCTTACCTACAACATTATTCTACCACATACAGTTGAAAGGATAGATCAAAATCTTATGCTCTGTTGAATTGATTATTTTCTTGGGAAATTCTCTTTGGTGAACTCCAACTTTTTCATTTTCTAAGTGGTAAACATTCTTAAATTTTATTATCAATGGTAAACCTAAATTATTGTTTACCATTGATAAGTGTTATTTCCTTAACTATAGTTAGTTTTTTATTTTTAAAATTATATTGAAAATATTAAAAAAAAAAAAAATTTAAAAAAAAACCAACGCCTCCTCCAACCCACTGCCCAGCCCCCTCCCCCAACCCAGCCCCTTGCCGGCGGCCGGAAACCGGCGAACTACCTCCACTAACTCCGGCGACCCCTACCTCCTCCCTCTCCTCTACCTATGACACCTCCACACTCCCCTAAAACCCAAACCCATTTCCCCGACATGAACCAACAACTCCCTCGAAAACCACTTTCCTCCCCACCGCCGGTGTCCAGACTCTCAACCCCGCACCGGCGAACCCAAACCGCCCCTCCCCCTACCATCTCCACCCTCTGAAACACCACGTCGAACCCCAAAATTAAAAGCCCCAAAATCGATTTTTAGGGCTTCGATTTTGGGGTTTTAAGGTTTCGCGTGGTATTTTTGGCCGGGCGGCGACGACGTGGGCCTAGGGGAGGGGACTTGGGCTGCCGGCGAAGGGGATTCGGGTCAGGCGTCGGTGGTGGCGAGGAGGCTAGGTGGGTGTTGTGGGGAGGTTGTTGGGCTAAGGTGGCTCATTAGTGGGGGGTTAGAGGTGGTGGTTTGGGAGATGTCGGGATGGGTCAGAGGTTTCGGGTCAGACGTCGTCGGCACCGGGGATTTGGTAGGGGTGCCGGCCGCCAGCCGCCGGCAGGGGAGGGGAGGCTTGGCAGTGGGTGGGGGAAGGGGTGGTTGATTTTTTTAATTTTAGTATAATTTTAAATTGTTAAAAATAATTAAAAACCTAACTATTGTTAAAAAAAAACCTAACTATAGTTAAATTTTTAATAAAATATAATAATTAATGTCATAAGTAATAAGTATAAAAAGTTAGAGTTTACCAAAGATAATTTATAAAACTTTGTTTACCACTTAGAAAATGAAAAAGTTGGAGTTTACCAAAGAGAATTTCCCTATTTTCTTTGATTTGTCTCCATTAGTTAATGAGTTCAAGATGGTTCCAAGGATAGTTTAGATCTAAATGGGCTTCACTATATTAAGTTACAAGAGATTTGATGGTCACCCCACATAGCAGTATTATAATTCAATTGGTCTTCGATAAAACAGTACAATGCACATGGTACAACCCATTGGACAAACTAAACAAACGTCTTAAATGACTAAACTAGCATCAATAATGGATACTCAGGTGATAGCCATAAAAGTGCCCACCTAAAACGAGGCATACTATTTATTAAGTCCCACCTTCCAAGCACAAACACAGTGAAAGACTAAACAGGTGAGACAACACCTTACTCATAAAGAGAACACACAATGTGATTGTATGGTACATATGGCACAGACATTGGGCACACAATAGTAATTCAACACTAGTCATGAATGCAATAAAATGCTCCATTAAATGCCATTATCTCTCGGAATCCTATGTTTAGTAGTTTAGTACCCAAAGGTATACCCTAATACTCCATCAAAGATTCAAAGGCACCAATAAAAAATGAGAGTCCAAGAAACTATTTCATTTTCTAGGGTCCCAAACCTATCTAATCTATGTAGATCACCTCAAACTCTAGCCAAGAAATTATAAGAAAAACCAAACCCTTATATCACACATCTATGCCAGCCTGGGAATTGCTCATTTGCAGCTACAATAGCATCATACATTCATACCAAATCTTTAACAGCAAAACCTATGAACAAAACTACATACATATACTATTATCACCACCTCAATTTTCTTTTTCTCTCTCTCTCTCTCACACACACACACACCCACAAGACTAAAGACTAACTTATCAAAACAAAGAAAATAAGAAATTCAATTGATCACCGTCTCATTTAATAGACTTAAAAGGATCAATATTCCTCAACAATAAAGATGGAAGAATAAGGTTACCTTTAAGTTCAAAACACTTCTAAACCGTTCAATGTCGAAATGTATGAGCTTAAAGTGGTGAATTCCAACCTAAATCCACACCCAAACAAGCAGCCCCCCTCCCACACCCTCCTTAATTCGGCCGCAGATAAGAGCTTGTTCAATTTCATGACAATACTACATCAACCATCTCATACTCCTATTTTAAGATCAACAGTTTCTCAATTTAAATGAAAAAAAAGAAGCAACAATTATAGCACTACACCCTAACAAATGACTTATCCTCTCAATTGGAAAAGAAGACAATTGGCAAGAGTGGCAAATCGCACCCCCAATACTCATTGAGTGAATACAATTACAAAACATTTGTACCAAAACAAGCTTTAGAAGAATGTAAACCAATAAAATTGTTGTAATCAATCAGTAATTACAACAAAACAAGTCATCAAGTAAACCCTAAAATGAAAAATTGAAAAGGGGAAACCCTAAATTACTAATTCCATCAAATTATAATCACAAAACTTGAGCAATTTCAATAATGCAAGTCAAATAAGCATGATTAAAACCCAATCGACAACATCGGAGGCTCAATTGTATAGAAACCCTAAATTATAGATCAACTTTTATATAAAAATAAATAAATAATTGATTCGAAGGATTAGAAAAACTCACGATACTCTGAAGACGTTAAGAGGAATGATCGAAGAGATGGATGAATTTGAATCGCCATTGAATTGCAGGTGAGATTGTTATGTTGCAGAAATTTTGGGCGAAAATGTATGAGAAGGGAGATAGACAATAATTCGCGCCAAAAACAGTAATGCGCGGTTGCAAACCATCCTGCACCCGCCGTTGGATATTAAATTCACCAACGAACTCTTCTGTCTAAGTTGTTGGCTTGGATTCTCAAATTTTAGTATACAGAGTTAAAAAGTTTGTTTGTGAATTTGTCTCAATTATTCCGGAACAGAGGGAGTACAAGCTAGCTGAAGAAGTGCTCAAAAGTGTTCGTAAAAGTAGACGACTATACACAACAATAATTATTATTCACTATATATATTTTTTCAGAGCCTTTTTGGTGCAGCAGGCCACACGGTGTGACCTGCTGCCAAATCAGCAAAAATAACATACTCAGACGCGCGCATAATAGGGTTACTGGTTTTGTCAGGGTTACTTATATTTTTTTTTCGAGGTTACTTGTATTTTTTTTTTCGGGGTTACTTGTATTGATTACTTATCCAGTGGTTACTTGTATTTTTCAGGGGTTACTTGTATGAATTACTTATTTTAGGGGTTACTTATTCAAGGGTTACTTGTATGAGTTACTTATTCAGTGGTTACTTGTATGAGTTACTTATTCAAGGATTACTTATAGGCCCCATACTACACCAGTATCACCATACAAGTAACCCCTAGTCAAAACCAATAACACCCCACAAGTAACGCCTGACCAAACTAGTAACACCCTACAAGTAACCCATAACCAAACCAGTAACACCCTACAATGGAGGAGAGAGAAACCATTAATTCAGCCAAAGGAAACAATCAACACAATTCCTTCCAAACTATCATTAGGTCCATCGAAAACAAAATTCAACAAATAAAAAATAAGTAATCCATACAAGTAATCAATACAAGTAACCCCGAAAAAAAAAATACAAGTAACCCTTGAATTAACTCATACAAGTAACCCCTAAAATAAGTAATCCATACAAGTAACCTCTGAAAAAAATACAAGTAATCCCTAAAAAATACAAGTAATCACTGGATAAGTAATCAATACAAGTAACCTCGAAAAAAAAAAAACAAGTAACCCCTGAAAAATACAAGTAACCCTGACAAAACCAGTAACTCGTTATGCGCGCGTATGAGCCCGTTATTTATACTGATTTGGCAGCAAGCCACACCATGTGGCCAGCCACATACAAAAATCTATGAACTAATTCGGATTTGAGGATCAGTAGTCGATCAATATTATTTATATTTTAGATTTAAGGATAATTATTATATTTTTTTTGTAAAAGCGTACAATTTTCATATAATTTCATAGATACATATACAGTTAAAACTTCCAAATAATTTTATATCAATAGATATAATTAACATGCGGGATTTTGCTTTGCTACTCGAATGCTACTAGAACATATGTCGATCGGTCAATAAAGGTGATTCAAAGCCGGTGGATTTCATATATTTTTTTATCCTTAACTTAATGTAGACTGTTGACCTTACATCGTCTATTTAATCCATGTCTTATAATACAAAACATATTCTTGTGATATCATCTATACATCATACCTAATTTAGTTAATTAACCTCAATAATCTAATTAATCCTCCATTGTCATAGTCAGATAGTCTACTATATACTACTTGTATAGTGTAAGAGTATTACGTACGGAGTAATAATCAATATGATTCCACATAATTAATTTATAATTTTTGGTCGTTTTCTCTCTTCTTATAATTAGATTAGATGCGGATAAGACATAAGTATATGATTGAAATACATTTTGTCAACTTATGACCCACACAAACAACCTAACTATGGAAATTTTTCTTACTATAATTGCATGACAATGCATAATTCACCTATAAATCTATATAATAAATAAATAAATAAAGGCTTAGCTACTTCATTTCATATAACTATATAAGTACTTGCGTTCCCACTTCCCATTGCCAAAATGTGAAAAGTATTTTACTCCTTAGTCATTCATGGTTGAGGTAAATGTATACTTCGTGATTTCGTATTACACTTGATTTTTATATATAAAATTAAACTCTCAGAATTAAATTTCTTACTCTGTATTATCTTAGATTTTGAATAATTGAATTCTTTACTATTAAGAAATTTGAGATTTAGCAATTTTATCAATTTTTCAAACACAGCATAAAAATTGATATTGTGACATTCACAACATGTTGCACCATGATCGACATTAAACAACTACATCATTGTCATCTCACAAACACATAAATAAATAGATAATTGTGATCATTGTTAATTAAAACTATTACTTCAAATTAATTGAAAGATGAACAAACATGCACTTCACATTCTAAAATGCAGTATACCTAAAAATGTATCAATTATACATTTTAATTAATCGATATTCATTAAAATTAACATTATAGCATATATACAACACATAGAGAGTATATGTATATATAGTTATACACATTTCACTTTGCTTCACTTTTGAGATTATTACCAAATTCAAATTATGCGTAGTGTTAGTTTTTTCACGAATTGACATCTAAACCATAGGCTTTAATAACGTTGAATCTTGAACAAATTCACAATCATTACATAGACTTTTTAAGCTTTATTTCTCCTACCATGCAACAATAGTTTTGCATGGGCTGTTAAATAGCCTAAGTGTGAATACACCATTGACAAGAGGCTGAAAACTATTTGAATTCAAGAAATAATAACCAAGTATAAACCATAAAAGAGACGTGCCTCAAACTTAATTTCAAACACCTATAAATCACCCATAATATATTCATTGAATTTACTCAAAATATTTTGCAAAACTATAGCAACTTCAACACGTGCCATAATCTCAAAGCTCCAAAGTTCAATTTTTAGATTTAGGACCGACCATATCCAGTTTTTAATCTATTTTATTTTATTTTTGAACTTTTTAGGGTTTTAGCTCACCCACTTTGTCCACGTGTCCAAAACCCAATTTCCCTCTTACTCATTTTTTGACAACTATATAAACCAAAGTTTCACAATGAAAATAAGTTCGTCATTTCATATAACAATGGCACCTAATACTAATAAGTTTCATATTTGTTCATATACTAAAACATTATGTTATATTGCATCAATTTTAGTATTTGGATTTTTTGGTTCAGTGACTAGCCAAATTAGGCCTGGTTCAAACTTGGTAGCTAAGGAAAACAAAGCATGGATCTCTGAGAATGGAACTTTTGCATTTGGGTTCACTCCTATGTATACAAATGATCAATTGCAGCTTGGTATTTGGTATAATCAAGTTCCTGGAGAAAGAATTTTGGTTTGGTCTGCTAATAGGTAAGCTCCAATCCACCACATTGTACTATTTTTCGCATGTCCAACTTTTTTTACACACTAGTTGTAAATCATATATCATCTACACATCTGTTTATAACTATCGGCATTGTAGAACTATATGAATTTTGGTCATGACTTTCGAGTAAATTGTATTATCGATATAATCAATAGACTCATACTTGTGTCATTTCTCGTACTAAATATGCTTGATATAAGCTTTAGAAACTTTGTGTTACATTTTATAGTTGTTTTTGTAAAATTTTATGTAGAGGAGGATTACACGATTTTAGGATTGATCTGGATTACTTTCCAATGATACACAAGCGTAACATAAGTCGTATATATGTATACAAATTTTTTTGTATGTATACATAAGTTTAACATAAGTCGTATATATATATGTATACAAATATTTTTATACGAGTAGATCCATGATAAAGAGTTTAAGACTAGCTACTTTCCAATGATTATATATACTTGTATTTGTTTATGTCATTTTTTCTCTGTTCCTCTTAAGTATTAAGTGTTATTGGTCAAAGATTGCACCATTAAACAAATTATTTTTACAGTTTTTCTAGATGAGTTCATAAATTTGATGTATTTTAGCCAAAAGAAAAAGAATTTTGATGAACATACTAACTAGTTAAATAAATTTAGTCAATGAAACATAAATCAAGATTAAAACCTAGATCATTACTTTTTTTTTTTTTTCCTTAGTCATTTTACATCATCCTATTGCAGGGGATGATCATCACATGTACATTTTCCCTACTAATATGTCCTGAAACATCCCAATGATTTCCTTCTAGAGACAATCTCGCCACCAAAAACGCGGTGCTGAGCTTCGACAACACCGGAAACCTCGTCCTCCGTGACGGCCGAGCCACCTTATGGTCATCCAACACTTCAAGGGCAGGAGTTGAAGCAGCTGTAATGTCAGAAAGTGGCAACTTTATCCTGTATGATAAAGTTGAGGAACCTGTGTTTCAGACTTTTTCTTATCCTTCTGATACTTTATTACCTGGTCAACCTTTGAATGTATCAATGGAGCTTACATCTTCTAAGAAGTCACCTTCTCATGGAGGTTACTACACCTTAAAAATGCTCCAACAACCAACTTCTCTTAGCCTAGCATTAAGTTATAACTTACCTGATGCACCTGATGACACACTGTCGAATTATTCGTATTGGGCCGGCCCTGATATATCGAATTCCACGGGTGATGTAGTGGCAATGCTAGATGAGAAGGGGAGTTTTGGGGTGGTGTATGGTCCAGGGTCAGCTAATGGTGCAGTGTACGTGTACAAAAATGACCGCGACAGTGATGGATTATTGTACAATAAGTCGTTGACACCGTCTACACGTGCAACGTCTCTAAGGCGGTTAGTGTTAGAGGTAAACGGGAATTTGAGGTTGTATAGGTGGGATAACGACGTTAATGGGTCACGCCAGTGGGTGTCCGAATGGGCAGCCGTGACTAGCTCGTGTGACATAGCTGGAATATGTGGGAATGGTGTGTGCGTCCTAGATAGGACTAAGGCGAATTCGTCTTGCTCTTGCTTGCCTGGGACTGTAAGGGTAGGGGAGGATGATGATAGGTGTTTTGAGAACTCTACATTGACCGGAAAATGCAATGGGAAACACGAAAACCTTACTAAAGAGTTCAAGATAATCGCGGTCCAACAAACAAACTATCACTTCTCAGAGGAATCTGTGATAGCTAACTATAGTGACATCCCTAAAGTTTCAAAGTGTGGAGATGCTTGCTTAGATAATTGTGAGTGTGTTGCTTCAGTGTATGGGTTGAATGAGGAAAAGCCTTATTGTTGGGTGTTAAGAAGGTTGGATTACGGAGGATTTCAAGACCCGAGTTCAACTCTTTTTGTTAAGGTCTTAGGGAATGAATCGGATTGGGATGGATCGTCGAGAAAAGAAGGTGACTCAAGAGGGGATGATAGAAGTGCTCATGAGAAGGCTTTGGTCATTCCCATTGTATTGAGTATGGGGGTGTTAATAGGGTTGTTATGTCTTTTGTTGTACTATAATGTTCATAGGAAGAGATTATTGACGCGAGCAATGGAGAGCTCGTTGATCTTCTCGGGTGCTCCTATTAGTTTCAGCTACCGAGATTTGCAGCATTGCACTTCTAACTTTTCCCAGCTATTAGGAAGAGGTATGGCTTCAAAACTCTCCTTGATTTGAAGTAACCATAAAAACAGAGGAAAAAACAGAGGACTCTGTTTTCCTCTGTTTTGTATTTTATTAACCATTTCTAATGTTATGATGTTAATGATTGGATTAATGTTATAAAGCATTTTTAAGGTTATGATTTTAACGATCGGATTATGATATTATTTGTGACAGGTGGGTTTGGAACTGTATACAAAGGAAGCCTAGGAGATGGGACTTACATTGCAGTGAAGAAGCTTGACAAAATTTTGCCCCATGGAGAGCGCGAATTTATCACTGAAGTCAATACAATTGGCTCAATGCATCACATGAACTTGGTCCGTCTTTGTGGCTATTGCTCCGAGGGTTCACGCAGGTATATAATATTTTGTGACACGACACGCTTATGTGGTGCTACTTATACTCTTGAGAAGCTCCTCGTTTATGTAGATAGTTATAGGTTTTTAACGTATGTTGAGTATAATTGAAATCAATCCAAAGCCATATTTGAACTCAATTAGTAAGCACGAATTGCTAGCTCTATTTGTATATTGACTTTGATTGAACTTATGTGGTTATATGTAGGTTGTTGGTTTATGAATTCATGAAAAATGGATCATTGGACAAATGGATCTTTGCTCCAAACTATAATCGAGACAAAGTACTCGATTGGCCTACACGTTATAATGTAGCCTTAGGCACGGCTCAAGGGATAGCTTACTTCCACGAACAATGTAGGAACCGAATAATTCATTGTGACATCAAGCCAGAAAACATCTTATTAGATGAAAACTTCTGCCCTAAAGTTTCAGATTTTGGATTAGCTAAACTGATGGGAAGAGAACACTCACATGTTGTTACCATGGTTCGAGGTACACGAGGATACTTGGCTCCTGAATGGATTAGTAATCGCCCCATAACCGTTAAGGCAGATGTTTATAGCTATGGAATGCTATTATTAGAAATTATTGGAGGAAGGAGGAACCTTGACATGTCTTATGATGCAGAAGATTTCTTTTACCCTGGATGGGCTTTTACGGTATGCTATTTAGCACTTCATCTTTATTTCTTTGTTCAATATTTGTTTTTACATAGCTACTCAAAGTCAAGTTTGTAAATAACAATCGCTATTTTCAGGAGATGGTAAATGAACAAGCGATCAAAGTCGTGGATAAGCGACTAGGAGTAGCCGTCGATGAGGAAGAAGTTACAAGGGCTCTCAAGATAGCATTTTGGTGTGTGCAAGATGAAGTATCAGTGAGACCTTCAATGGGAGAAGTTGTAAAAATGTTTGAAGGCACAATGGAAGTCAATATGCCTCCAATGCCACAAAACATTTTGGAGTTGATTGAAGAAGGTTTAGATAATGTATACAAAGCTATGAAAAGAGAAAATGATGATCATACAAGTACTTTTACAATTAACACAAACCCGTCATCTCGTGCTACATGTAGTTATTCCACTGTGTCACCTCGATGATAAAAGCCAATTTTGTTGTATTAATTAATTAAGTCAATTTTAGGATTTTTTAAAGTAACATTGTTCCCATAAAATGTAGTACGGAGTAATTGTTAATTTTTCTACAAAATATTTCTTGTTCAATATTTTTTCTCCCACTATGTCGTTACATTAATGAAAGTATTTTTTTTCAACTCCCTTTAAGAATTTCATCAAAAGAGAAAATGATGATCATATAAGTACCTTTACCATTAACACAAACCCGTCATCTCATGCTACATGTAGTTATTCCACTGTCTCACCTCGTTAATAAATGCCATTTTTTTTTTGTATTAATTCATTTTTAGGAATTTTTTTTAATGTAACATTGTTCCTCTATAAAAATGTAGTAATTGTTGGGTTTTCTACAAAATCTTTCGTCTTTGATATATATATTTTTTTACAGTATGTCTTTACATCAATGAAAGTATTTTAAATTCCAACCAAACTAATCTTTAAAAATATAATAAAATAAGTTTATTGAAATTCACATTTCCAAACCACAAATATAGTTCATCAAATCTGGAAACTCATGAAGAGAGAGTGAGATATAGCTCAAGTGGTTAAAGTCCCAAGAGATCTCGCGATCAATTTTCATCATCCGCCCCTCGTGAGTTACTCTAGAAACACACACCAAAAAAAAAATAAAAATACAGGGGCAATGTATAAATTGCAAAATTCAATTATTTACATTAAGAATTCGTGGCTTTACAGATTTCAGACACCTTCTCTTGCTCTCTCTCTCCTGAATATTTCAACTGCAAGATCAGCTGGATTCAAAGTGCATTCAACTTCATCCATTTTAATCTTAATATATGCTGAAGGTACTATTCTTCCCCAATTTCTTAATTCCCAATTTATAAACCCTAGATCTTCTCTTACGGCAACCTTCAATCTTAATTCCGTGTGAATACTCTCTTAGTTTCCAGTTCAATACATTGTTTAAATTCTGCTGCATCTAGTTTAATTAGGAATTTGAGCGCTGGTTCTTGATTTTGTCATGTTTTGGTTGGATTTTAGGCTCCCATTCGTTATCTGGCGTGCTTATCAATTTCAACAGTGAAGAATTGGATTGAATAAAGTGAAAATTCTGCTTTTTTAGGTTTAATTTTAGGTAAATTTTATTTGGTATACTGAAGAGCAAATTCTGGGATAAGATGAGTTCTATAAGTGAATCAAAGTCACCCCATAAAATGTAGATAGTCTTACCCTAGAATTTTGCTCTGGAACGAAGTTACCGAAGCTTTATCTAGAAAAGTATTGATCATAAGTACTTCTGATTAAGGAATCTGAGTCTTTTGTTGTATTTAGGGTTTCTTTTTTCAAGTTGGGATTCTGCACATTGAGTCTTCAACACCCCATCCTACCCAAAATGGATATTGATATATTGGGTATGATTTACGGCATCGTGTACGAAAAAAGTATTGAACGTTTGATTTAATGAAATAGAATGATAATAATTTTGACTGCTGTGAAGAATTTTCGAGTGTCCTAGTGTTTGATTGTATGTAAAAATCCAAGGGAGGGATGTGTTTAGCTTGGAATTGATGAGGAGCTGGAGTAATTGAGAATGGCAGTGGTCACCTGGGACAAGTGATATTGTGTTCTTTCTTTCAGAAAAGCCAAATTGGTTGTCATACCAGAACAAGCCTTCTCTTTTATGAATACCAATATTTTGTAACTTGTAGCCTTTTGTGTTTCTTGAACATCTTTGTGACCTGAGTTACCCGCTATCAAGTGTCTACTTCCAAGTTCACATTCAAGTGACTTTTGGAGGTAAAGTATTGATGCATTTTGTCCTCTGATATGAATATATGTTTTAATTCTTTAAAAGTGATAATTTTATTTGGAATCATACTGCCATTTTCTTATGTGCAGTGAGCTGATTGTAATTTACTTTTTGTGTATGTATTTTAGGAGAAGATGGAAAATATGCGTTATGCTGAGGAGCTAGTAAGAGAATTTCTTGTATTCAGAGGTTTCACTAGTACACTACAAGCTTTTGAGATGGAACTAAATATGGATGTTGGGAAAGGTTTTCAAGTGGACAAGATACTTGACTTGATTTTCTCAAAATATATACCTAAGTTTGAGCCTGAGAAATTGGTTGGCCTCCTTAGTTTCTTTAAGCAGTGTATTTCTTCCTCCGAGACAGTGTTTTATGCTACACTGTCCAAACTGGAGGCCTCTATTCTCCGCTATTATATAGTACATGCTGTTCGTTCAGGAAGGAATGACAAGGTCAAGGAGTTTTTTGATATGCTGGGTGATGACTTGCAGCAAAAAGGAGACGACTGGACTCCATGGTTTGGTGTGTTATCTTTTTTCATTAAGTTATTCTTAACCAACCTTTTTTTTTTCCAGATATTACCTTGTTCGAATACTGTCTGACCTTTGCTTCATATGCAGCTATGCCCTACCTAAAGAATCCTGCTTTAGATCCTCAGTTTCGCATTTATTTCTCAAAGGAGTGGTTGGATGCTTTGCATCTTTCACTAAGGAATTTTCTGAGCCAGATGTTTAGTGGAACTCATATCCTATGTTTTTTTTCCTATCATTTCATGACTAATACTGTCTTGTTAATATGGAAGTGACTAATACTGATGTTAGCTTGATGACTTGTGACTACTGCCTCATTGCCCTGCTCTTACATACAATTTGGCTCGGCTTTGAAACTGTTATTGCTGAGGTATTTGACATGTGGTTGAAACTCGACTCAATGTGAACATTCAGAAAATGAACACACTAAATACACCCCTGTGTCAATTAACTTTTATCCTGGGAACGATCCCTGTTACCTTTTTGTTGACTTCTGGTGCTCTAGATATGTTTATTTTTTTAAAAAAATAACAAAAAATTGAAAGAAGATATTTGAATTTTTTTTTAACAATGGTCTCAGCAAGTGTATATCATGGAACTGAATATTATGAATCGAGAAGCTCTGCTCTCTGCCCTCGGCTTGGATTGTTTTTTTTTTTATTTTTTTTTATTTTTAAATGAAGAACTCTTATCAATATGTGTGTTCTTTTAATTACCAATTAAACTATACTTTAGTGACATAAAGTAGTATACTTGGTGTTTCCTTGACCTCTTCACGCATTCCTGCTTTAATGAAGATAAGCACTGAGAAGAGCACTATCAACCGTCTCAGAAAAGACATTAAGCAGCTAAATTTGAAGTTATCACAACTTCAGGCTGTCCTGGAAGAAAGGGAGGCTCAACTACATCAGCTTAGATGGTAGTCTATTGCATTATTGCTGTTTTTATACAATTATTATATTTATACCCAATACCTCCAAAACGGAAGCTGTTCCTTAGATTCAAGTTGCTGCTTGTTTGTTGTTTGTTTGTACACTAGGAATTGTAGCTTTCTAGTTTCCTTATATGTTATTAAGTTGTAGCTGAAGTATGGAGTTAGAGTTCATAAATTACAAAAGGATAAAGTCAGTTCAACCACAGTGAAATTGGCATTCATCTTTATCTGGATATCTGAGTATTGAACAGGAATACTTTGAAATGAATGGTCAAGTGATGTAGACAACATTTTTTGCCTCACTATACTCCTACTACAATAGAATTGTTAGGAGATGATGATCTCAACTCCCTTGTTGTGTAGCTTATGGGCTCTTTCCATAGGTGTTTGTCTCCCTCCCAACACTAAAAAAAGAGAAAAAAAAATTCTTGACTTTGTTGTTTTTCTCGCACAGTGGTACTGTGTTAATGGGACAAGAAGATAACTCTGTGAAAAGTGCTTCTGTGGTTTCTGAAGAGGCAAGTCTATCCACTACATCTAAAAGTGAGCTTGAAACTGGATTCCAGAGCCATGAAGTGGTTGGATGTTCGGATTTGTCCAACACGACTGCCTACAATGCTGATCATGCCCCAAGTTCTTCTGGAAATCCACCAGTTAGCAGTGATCATAATGGAATCCGTGTTTCCAAATATGGATTATATAGTGGTAATATTATCTTATCTTTGATACCTGATTATATATTCATTGGATTTACATATTGTGCAAAACAATTTTTTTTTTTTTTTTGAATGTAAAAGTAAACTAATGAGTTGACCTATAGCAGAATTCTTATTGGAAATTCCTAAAACCCGGTAACACATGGAATTTGGAAAAAAAAAAATAATGTTATTTCTATGGTTGAGCTTATGAGCTCTATATTTTTGTAACAGGAAACTAACTACACAGCAAGCCAATTTAGTTGAGCATTTGATCCTTATATGAAATTGTGAATCGAATAAGGCTTAAAAGTGGCATTTGATTTTTTATTTTTTATTTTTTATTTTTTATGCATTACTTCCCTCCTTTTTACTTTCATCATTTGGATTATCATGCTTATCTATGCATAACTTTGACCGTGAATATATTTGATCATATTTTAGTAAAATTATAAAAAGTTGATATTTTGAAATTATATATTGAGACAAGTTTGAAAAGATCTCATATGACTATAATCTTCCTTATGTATATGTCACAAAATATAGTTAAAAGACAATGTGTTAATAATTTTAAAGTCCTCCCTCCAAAAAAAAAAAAAAAAAAAAAATTCAAATCTAATATATAATTTCAGAGTCGTTTTCATGACAAGCCTCCAAATCCCCAATCCTCAAATCTCATGCATTTGAGTTTATTTTTTTATTTTTTTATTTTTTTTTTATTAAAGTAAAAAATAACTACTTATCCCACAACTAATTTTTTTTAATCATCCAAAAAAAAAAAAAACTACCCATCCAATACCTTCTTTCTGTTTTTCTTTTTGTTTTTTTTCAAGGAACTACTACTAACATTTAACTTTTTTTCTTATTTTATTTTTATTTTTATTTTTATTTTTTTTGGATACGTAGTATAATATATGACAAGCATTAGCACGAGTATACAGTTCATTCATCAACTATTCACTATAGCACTCAAAACCCCCAACATTTCACCTTTTTTAAACAATATGTACCAACATTTCACTTTGTTTTATGAGTTTTTTTTGATACATAGTATAATATATGTCATGCATTAGCATGAATATATAGTTCTTTTATCAATAATTCACTAAAGTACTCTAAATCCCCAACCCTTCAATTATATGCAATTTTTTTAGGGACTACCCTCTAAATAATTTTTACTACTCTGATCATCAAAAAAAAAAAAAAATGTCCAACACGTTTTTGCGCAACTGACCTCACCGAATAACTATTTGCAACAGATTAAAGTATATAACTCCTAGACCAAGACACTAACCCATATGAAACTAACTGAGTAACCCCTATAACACTAAACGAGTAACCTCTATAACTTTGACAAAGTAAACCCCATAATAGCTAGCTACATTGCGTGGCCACCGACATAAAAGAGTAAGACCCTGTTTCTTGAGCTTCTAAGCAAAGCAGGGAAAATTATATGCAGAGCAGGTGTCAGAATGACAAAACAAGTGGCAGCACATTATTAATACGATTATTAATACTCACTAGCGCAAAGTTGAGCAGGGTTCAACAGAGTCGACTAGTCCAAAACCAACCATTACAGCCCAAGTATAAGTTACAACATCAAGATCAACTTTCCATATTTTAAATATATTTTTTTTATATATATCCCGTGCATTTTGCACGGGTACACTCTAGTGTTGCAAGTATTAAAGAACGGTGGAAGAATCCTTTTGCATTTGATATTTGGGCCCACACTGTCCCAAGATTAAGATAAAATAATATTCACTGCATAGAGGAATGATTGGCTTACTCATCTAAGTGCATAATAAATTATTAGTTATGAACTATGGAGTCCTGGTGACTATGAAATTGGAGAGAAAGAGAAGTACTAAGTATTAAATTTTTACTACTGCCCTCAAGTAAGAATCTCAGTGAGGAGAGTAGGGAAAAAAGGTCCATTATTTTCTTCCCAAAAAGCAGTGACTTCAAGGCTCTTGATCTTATAGGTAGTTAGTAATATTTGTGTTTGCACCTTTTGGTTTTGTTTTCTGCTTTTATGATTGCTTCCGGATAAACTAGTAGGAGTATGACTTCTAGTTTTTTGAATGGGTAGTAGAGCTTGATGTATTAGTTTCTTCCTCCACCCCCTCCTCCCTAAGCAGGGTTTGTCATATAAATTATATAAGTTTTGATCCCATGTCAAGGATCCTGATACCAATTGCTCCTTGGGTTTTTAAAAAGGGAAAAAATAGCTATCTAGTTAAGGAGTAACGAGATTGTAGATGTTGCCAACTGAGCATCAGTTGCTGACTTTCTGATTTTGTGACATGAAAAAATGCCTTTGTTATTAATCATGTATATTGCATGACTTGCATGTGCTTTTAGGCTATCTAAAGATTTTTCTTTCTCAATTACGTCTTGTTGATTGTGTTATGACAGAAAAGTCGGCTGTGGTCCTAGGTGAGGAAGAATTTTCAGAAGTAAAAGTGCAGTTTCAGGTAGAGCTTCATGTTTAAGTTATTTTTGGGAAATTTGCTATATGATGCACCAACTTTCACATGTCAGCAAACACTGGCACCTACTTCATCAGCTCCAATGAATATTAAGTTTAGTCATGAACTCATGATAATGCAGATAATCAACTATATGTTACTCTTCACTTTTTCGGAGGATGAAGATGCCATCTAACTTTGTTTTTTATTATCTTAATTTCATCATTGTTCTCTTAGCTCATATAAAATTCTGATGGCATTTGTTATAAGGAAACATTTCTGGGGCATACAAGTCCCATAAGTAGGTCCCGCTTTTCAGCATCTGGGGATAATATTGCAAGTGCTTCTACAGATGGGACAGTCAGGTATCTACTGTAGCTGTTCACGTTTAATGTTGAGCTCTTTCTTGCTTTTTGAAGAGAAGGGTGATAATTTTAAATGCATAATGCCAATTTCACTTAATTGTCTGAGCAGAGGTATTTTAAATTGTTTTCAATCTTTTAATGTGGGCTTGCAATATAAAGTTTAATAAGCTGCCTAATGATGTCTGGCTAATTACATGCTTACGTCATTGTATTATTTGGATGGAGCACCCTTCTTTCTTTGAAAGGGGAATTTTTATTTTAATTCATGGGAGCAAGATATGTATGGAGATGGGAGAGTATTTACTTGTATATTTATTTATTTATTTGTTGTTCCTTTAAATAGAATTAAGGACCATGGTACTTTGGTAGTCACCTTCTTTAAAAGAACAGAGATTGGAGGGGCTTAATATTATATCTTTAATGGGGAATCAGTGAAATTTAATCAATTGTTTTATTATTCTGCTCTCTATGATTCCTGAAGTGGAATACTGACGTTAGGTTTGGTGTGTTGGTGATAAAGGATTTGGACGTATGACTCATCCACGCCAGGATCTAGAAACGCCACCATATATTGTGGAGCGGAAATTCTGTCTCTTGACTGGGATTGTAAGTCTGATCGCTTGGTATGCTGCTTCTCTTCTATCCCTTTTAGGGGTGTGTGGGTGTACATTGCATTACTTTTCTCTAATCGACATTCAATGAAAAGTTTGCTTTCTTCAATTGATATTACCCTTTAATTATATCTCTTTTTGGCTTGACAAAAGCTTCTGATAGGCACTGCTGAGGGAGGCATCAAGGCATGGAATGTGGATGCAAAAAGAGTCGTTTGTGATCTCAGCACTGGTCAAACATTTCGAAGGTTGTTTCTGGACTAAGAACTTTTTTAAGTCCTTGTTGATTCATTGTGCTGATTGCTGTGCCTACATAACAGGGTACTAGATATAAAATGCAGCCCTTTGGAACCCATTTTTGTTTCTGCAGCTGCATCTGAAGGGTATACATCTGCTTTTATTTTTTCCTATTCATTTTTAGTACAATGATCCTTATTTGATTTTTTGTTCATCTTTCATTCTAGTTCATTTATGTTCCTTGAAAAGGAGGACAGCTTCTCGTTATAAAACTTTTACTCAGTCAAACTAAGGCATATTGTTCTTTTAGTTTTTGAAAATCGAGGATAGCTATTAAATATGAGCATTATTTTCTTATTTATTTGTCCAAACTCTTTATGGCCGAAAGAATCTAGATTCGGGAATCATAGATTGGTTGTGCTTCTCTATGTTTCTGAACTTTCTGTTCATTTATTATAACTCGAGGGTGACATGCAATAGTCATTTGTTATTTTCTTTTTCATGAATAGGGATGAAACAACACATGCTAACACCATGGGATATGCTTCA
Organism: Chenopodium quinoa; assembly: GCF_001683475.1. Classification (NCBI taxonomy): domain Eukaryota; kingdom Viridiplantae; phylum Streptophyta; class Magnoliopsida; order Caryophyllales; family Amaranthaceae; genus Chenopodium; species Chenopodium quinoa. The sequence goes on along the minus strand of NW_018742987.1, from coordinate 380,937 downwards.
CTAACTGTTTGGAACATGAAGACGTGGAAGCCTGTGGTATGTTGTTGTTTTCCAAATATTATTATTTTAATAATAAAGATCGATCTTTTGATGACATTTTACTCTGTGAAGACAGTCCTTCCGCTTGGTGAAGAGCCCCCAGCGATAACCTCTATGTGCTTCAATCACAATGGAAAGATTTTAGCTGCTGCTGCTGTTGATGGGATGATTCACATGTTTGGTATCCTTACACGTTTGCATGTCTCCTTTGGTGTGGTGATATATGTATATTTTGTTGGTTGCTCTGCATTACATATCAAAGTGAGAGTATCTGGATACTTAGTTTGTAGGATCATATCCTGCCAAGCCCTGCATTATCCATCCCATGGAGATTCAAAATTCTACATCGTGGACCTCTTATCTGTTCTCAAAGTAGAGAGATTGTTTTAATAGCCTTTTTTTTATTACCCCATTATAAAAATTCCAGATGCATGATTATGCTACTCAGGTTCTTGAATGCATGGAAATGTATTGATATTAATTTCAGGCGATACTCATATCTGTAGCCAGACATCTGAGTATTCTGAGTCCTTGACTAACATAAGACATGTCTGCGGGTCTGCAAATTACTGGATGGCCAGCTCACGATTGTTCCATCAGCTCCATTCTTTTCGGACATGATGAGACAAGTATATTTACTTTGGGATCGGATGGAAAAGTAAGTAGTTTAATCTTTTGTGCAACTTCAGCAATAATTTGGACTGTTGCTGAAAAGGAATCGGATATTTTATGGGTTCAGGTATTTGAATGGAGCTTACAAAATCAAGGTCGAGTTGTCTGGTCAGCAGATTGCAGCAGGTATTAGCATTCCTGTATAAAAAATATTGATGCCACGTGAATTTTTACACCATTTTGGCTAGTTGCATGTATCATTTTGTGTATAGATGCCTTTTTTGACGCAATGACCTATGGCAAGGTGTTTATCATATGACTTCTTCATTCTTTGCTTTTCTTGCCGTGTGCTGCATCATTATAGAACCGGCCTGGATCAGGTTAAGCTGTAGAGGTACCTAATGTATCAATGTTACCTAACATTGTTAAATTAATTTTGCAAATAGACTAGATACTTCAGATTACTACAGCTCCCACTCATGGTGAGGTGGATTTTTGTTCCTTGTCTTAATGTCTTTGCTAATCTGAAACTTGTTTTTTAACTGTTGTTGTATGGATCTTCTTGCCAACTGTATATTTGACTTGTACTATGTGTTGTTATGAAGTACTTGTCTTAAAAATATATATATATATATATAGACATCAAGAGATGCTGAAAATGAATAATTAGAATCACAAGTTTTCTCATTCTGTAGGTTCTGCAATCCTGATACCTCGAAACACTGCCGTCATGAAATGGCGCTGGACTGTACTGGAAAGAGACTGCTAGTGACCTCTGATTTAGTACGATCACCCATGTATCAGGTACAGTTCACCTCTGTTGCTGAACTAATATATCAATCTAGTACGTCTATTTCCATAATAAATTCATCAATGTCACTGGCCTAAATTTTTTTCCTTAACTAAGAATGCAAAATCTTTTTTTGATTCTAGACCACATATTACTAAAGAAGTAAAGATGATACTGGGCTGGCATTTTTTTCCTTTACATCTTATAGTTTGTTTTCTGTTTTCTAGGTTGGAAGTCTTGCAAACGGATCAAAAACTCTACCACACAGTGCTGCTGTGACAACTGTCGATTGGCATCCGACCCTACCTATATATCTTACTGGTTCTGGTGATAATTCAGTTCGTGTTACATCCATTTTGTAAGAAATCATATTTATGCCTAATTGGGCAATAGTACAGGTTCTTATCTGTTCTCTAGTTACAGCCTAAAAGGTATGGAATTTGGCTTGGAAAATCTTATTTTTCTTGTTATAACTAGATGCATGTTTGTAGGAACCTTTTTTTTTTCTTTACTCCACAAAGATGAATTTCCAGAACTTTTAGTGTACTGTTTTTAAATCTTGAAATCATTCAAGTAGTAAAATTAGAGGGAGACCCAGTCAATTTATCTTCGTGATAAACAAAAATCGTTTATCTAGTGGCATTTTCGTAAATAAATCAACAAAACATCTTAATTAGCACGACATTTTCGTAAATAAATCAACATTTGTGGGACCCGCATTTAATAAAAGTTGTTGACTTATTTGCAGAAATGTCACTAGATATATACGGTATTTTTTTTATTTATTATCTCTTTTTAGAAAAGAAGTACTTTTTTGTTTATCATGAAGATAAACTTGTATTTTCATGGGGGAGACCCACTTTATCACCCATCCACTGTCATTCAACTATGCCTTTTAAACCAGATTTTAATTGTTACTTTCTCACCTAGATACATTCCATGATAGTGTGAGAATGAATTTGTTGTGCTTATGTTTAAAAAGTGGCAGCGAAGAAAAATCATTTTAGAAAGATGGGTGCTGCAAAGATGCATATATTGAGATAGATACGTGGGAACTTTTTAAGGATAGAATTAGGAATGACATAATTCATTAATTTGGAGGGTAGTTGGAGTTACCGATATTGAGGATAAGGAAGAATCAGTTGTGTTGGTTTGGGCTTTTGAGGTGATGACCAGGAGATACACCAGTAATTAATGTGAAAAGTTTAGATCACGGAGATTTTAGAAGAAGCCAACGAAGGCCAAAGATGACTTGGATTGAGGGAGTTCGAGTTGATATAAAGAAATAGGTTTACATAAGTATATAACTACTTCATAGAAGTAAATGGAGGGAGATGATCTTTGTCAATGGCCTGCGTAGATAAAAGCTTCATGTTGCTAACCACATCCTTTTGCATATATTATGACATTGTATATTTAAAAAGTATGTCATTTGTATATTTGTACAACTGTTATTAATATATCCGGATAGAAACTAATGTCCAATGACGCGTTGATTTTATTTTTATTTACTGTATTTCTTTGGACGAAATATCAAATGTTTACACTTTAATGCTGTTAGAGTGTTGGGTGTGTTAACTTTTTTTTTTTTTTTTTTCTCGTGTCAATGTTAATATACTGTATAAACAGATGCTTTGAATTAAATGTCAGTAATGGGTAGGGGGGAAATCGCATGAAACTGCATTAGTGCAATCTCCACTTCCGGTGTGGATAGACTCAATTAGTCCATGATTTACAATATATAATAGATAAGTAGCCCCACTCTATTGTGACCTAGATTTGAATTAGTCTAAAGGCATCAAAAATCTGACTAGCCAAGATTTGAATTAGTCTAAAGCTATGTACAGATGTACTTCAACACCCTCATTAACCTCAAAAATTGTGTCGTGTGCTGTCTTGCCAGTGTTACGTTACTTACTTAGATACTTTATTTTTAACTAAAAACTTGACTTTTTTCAACGAAATAGCTAGGTTTGACACTTGGACACCCATATATGAGTAGACACTTAATCCTTTTCCAGGTAACGTAGGTATAATGGACCAAGGTTTGAATTAGTCTATAGCAATAAAACATGGTGGGAAACTGGGAATGACTATTCCTACTCGTTTCTTTAATTTTCAAGGGGTGTGGAATATTAAATACCAACTGTAACGTCTGTAAGTAGTGACTGCTTTGAAGCTCGGACTTTGATATTCTTCATCTTTAGAGTCGGGGAGGATGAAGCAAAGTCCAAAAGTTGGTCACTTGCATTTTTATGTGAAATAGCAGGAAAACTTCATAGTTTATGACTTTTAGGCAACCTTATGAACATGACTCGAATTTGGAGACTACTATTATCTTTAAGCTATTGCATGTAAGGATGTCAATTGGGTGGGTTGGAGGCGGAGGATGGTCTCTCCACACCCTTCCCCACCTAAAAATATCATACCCATCCCCGCTCCACCACTTGGATATTCATATCCACCCCATATCGGCTAATTGGACATATATACCATTTCTATTCATACAATATGACCATAATTCCCTTAATTCTACGAGTAAAGCTTGACTTCGACTTATATAACTTTTTTTTTTTTTTGGGGGGGGGGATGGGGCAAGTCTAGTGTAAACTCCATACCCGACCCATCACTCGGTACAATTTTTTATCCCCGTCATTCGCCAAACCTCTCTCCATCCTTGTGGTCTTCTATTTGATCAACCCCACTCACATCCCTATGCATCTTACTTATCATCATTCATCATTGTGATTAGAGTCAATGATTTCTCAGTATATATATTCTACGAACACAATTATTCTAGGGCTCAACAAGTTTCAAACCTGAAATTCCTCTCCTTGAAAAACATGTCAGGATTACATTTAATACGAGAAATTAAGTTTCTCTTGGTTTTTCTAGTTGGGATTTGCTTCACAAAAACCCCTTCCTTTAGCTTTGAAATTAACACCCATAAGTGCATAGAGAAGGAAGGAGAGGCCATTCGCAGCATTCACCCCACCTGTGCTAAACACTACAGTCAGTATTACCATGACTGCTGCAATTGGCCTGGTGTCTATTGCAGCAACCTCACTGGCCATGTTAACCAACTTTTGTTGAGTGAGTTCTTATCATACTGTGAAGATGGTCTTTTGCCTAAAAATATCACTGAACTTTTGCCTCTTCAAAGTCAAACTATCCATTTGGATCCTTCCTTGATTGCTCTTGAAGACTTGATCTACCTAGAGATCACCAACCTAGCAGGTTCTTATGAAGTTCATGCCAACCTAAGCTTTATTGGCTCCTTTCCTAAATTGAGACATCTTATTTTTGCAAGTTTTAATTTAAATAGAGGTATAGATATTCCTCATCAGGTTGGCAATCTTACAAAGTTGCATTATCTGGAAATATCTTATAGCAATATGCTTGCTAGAAGCCTTAACATGCTGTCACATCTTACTTCACTAAGGCACCTCATTTTTCTGAATGTTGATCTCAGTGAAGCTACGGATTGGATTCGTGTTGTCAATAACCTCCCTTCCTTAGAGCACTTGGAGTTGAGTGAATGCTATCCTCCTGATGCTATTCTTCACCCTCATTCTATTATTAATTCCTCCAAGTCACTTGCTTTCCTTGATCTCTCTTATAATTTTCTCAAACCTTCCTCGATATGGACTTGGATCTTCAACCATAGCTCTCTAGTTAGATTCTCCCTGTCTGAGACCCTATCAAGTGATAGTAAAATTCCAAGTAGATTTAGGGAAATGACTTCTCTTTCACATCTCGATCTCTCTAATAATTATCTCAAAGGTGACCTTCCTAGTTCTATCAAGGGTCTTTGCAGGCTTCAAAAATTGGATCTATCTGGAAATAATCTCAAGGAAGATCTTTCGAGCATCTTTCAATCTTTATCCTGTTCAAACAAGTCATTGATGTTCCTCTCATTGCAGAGTAACCACCTTACTGGTTCATTGCCAGATTTCACGAAGTTTCATTCCTTAACAGAGTTGAATCTGGCCTCGAACAGACTAAATGGTTTATTTCCTTCTACTTTTGAAAGACGTTCAAATCTTGTCACATTAAATCTTCAAGAAAATCAACTTACAGGATCTGTGCCTGATCTTTCCATATTTAGGTCACTGAGAGTGTTGCAACTTCAAAATAACCAATTAAATGGCACAATACATGCAGGTCTAGGACAACTTTCAAGGCTTGAGGAGCTGGATGTTTCCTCAAACTCATTGAAAGGTGAGATTAGTGTGAGTCACCTCTTGAATCTCTCTAGGTTGCATCACTTGGATATGTCCTTTAACTCATTGTCTTTTAATGTTGGCTCTGGTTGGGTGCCTCCATTTAGATTGGACACTATAGGACTTGCTTCTTGTAGGTTAGGATCTCGCTTCCCAGAATGGCTTCGAACTCAAACAAATTATGTAAGCTTGGATATGTCACATGCTGGGATATCGGATACCATTCCCTTTTGGTTTTGGAATCTTTCTTCAAGAGCTACATTCATCAGCCTATCTCATAACAGACTTCGTGGTGAGCTTATCAATCCATCAACTAAAAACAGCACGGCTTCCTCGTTCTCTGCCATTGATTTGAGCTCTAACCTCCTTGAGGGTTCTTTAACACTGTACTTTGGAGATTATGATTATCTTAATCTCTCTAGAAATAGTTTCTCTGGGCCAATATCTTTTATCTGCAAAAGTGCATGGATGTTAGGCCTTGACCTTTCACATAACCTCTTTTCTGGTAAGTTACCTGATTGTTGGTCTTTGTTTGGTTTTGATCTATCTGTCTTAGATCTGTCAAATAATAACTTGTCTGGGGAGCTTCCTAGTTCATTTGGTTCCTTAATCAGGTTAAACAGTTTGCATTTGAGAAATAACAAGTTCTCTGGGAAGATACCTTCGTTCTTTTGCAACTTTACCCGATTAGTTTATTTAGATCTTGGTGACAACCTATTTTCTGGAGAAATACCAAAGTGGATGGGGCATATGCTACCAAATTTGACAGTTCTTAGTCTTCGGAACAATTCCTTCTCTGGAAAAATACCTCTAGAACTTTGCCATTTATCTTCTATTCAAATTCTTGATCTGTCTACAAACAATATCTCTGGAGTGATTCCAAATTGTCTGTGCAGCTTTGCTGCAATGACACAGGAACTGAGACCCCCTGTAGATATTCAGGACATGAATGGTACTTTCTTATCCATCGGCCCATACAAAGACTACATCTCCCTTGTATTGAAAGGATTCATTTATGAGTATAAAAACCACCTGGAACTTGTAAAGAGCGTCGATCTTTCAAGTAACATGTTGGGAGGGATCATTCCTGCTGAAATTTCTTGTCTTACAGGATTGATTTCCTTGAACCTTTCAGGAAACAATCTCATTGGACCTATCACTGTAAAGGTTGGTCAGATGAAGTCTCTAGAGTCCTTGGACTTGTCTAATAACCATCTTTCTAGCCAGATTCCTTCAACTCTTACAAATTTGAACTTCTTGGGAACTTTGAGCTTGGCAAATAACAACTTGTCCGGGAGGATTCCTACAGGAACTCAAATTCAAACCTTTGATGCTTCAGCGTTTGCAGGAAATCCTAGACTTTGCGGGGACCCACTTCCGAAGAAGTGCATTGAAGAGGGAGCCAAAGCAGATGAGAACAATAATCACGAGCCCACAAACAACGATGAAGATATATTTTTGGGGTTGTATATCAGTATTGCTCTTGGGTTTATCTCTGGTTTTTGGATGGTCTGTGGTTTCTTGATATTCAAGAGATCTTGGAGATATGTGTATTTTCGCTTATGGATTCATTTGTATGACAGGCTCTATGTGATCACTTCTCTGAAACTTGCTTCTATTCGAAGATGTTTCCAAGCTTGATTTCTATGGTTCTCCATCTGTTCAGTCTGCTGAATACAAAAGTAGTTTTTAAAGAATGAACTCTTATAAATGTCAAGCTTGTAACATGCTCAAATCAGAAGACAGATCATAAAACTGGTGATTTTTTGCTAACGTTTTTCTTTGAGCAAGCACTTTTAGATAGTGTTTCTTGTAGAGTGCATGCTCTGATAGTCTGATGCCTAAGTGCAACCTGTTGATCTTATCTTATCCAAGTCTTAGCTGTGAATAACTCTGTATGCGTCGTGTGAGTATTAGTGAACTTGCTGATTCTTTGAAGCCTTCCTTTGTGTGATTAGTAGTGAACTAACTGTTTCTTTGAAGTCTTCCAATTTGTCGACGTGATAAAGCTGTTTGATTTCTTGAATCTGGTGGTGTTGAATTTTACCAGAGTTATGATTCGCTCGTAAAAGTGAATGCTCCTACTCTCCTAGTATACTATACGGGAGTAGAAGCTTGAATCTTCTGCTGAAAGTGGAATTAAATGACAGGTGCTTTTGTGTGGACGATTCAGACTTTCCAAAGTTTGTAATATTGGATTATTGTACTACTTAAATTTGGATTAGAAAGCGACTGTCCTACATTCCACCCTACCAAAGAGTCAAATTCGACTTGCGTAAGGCGTAGCAAGCTTGCAACCAGGGTCAACACTCTGGGGTCTTTGTAGCTTCATATTTCTTCGCTGCACAATACTGGACTGCTAACTAAAGTTGATTCTTTAGGGCATTGCCATCGTGGATCGTTTTTTTTTTTTCATTGTTTGCGCAAAAATTATTTTAAGTTCCACTATGTCTCGCTCTTTAATTTAGCCCACCAAAACGTAATATTCCCTTCATCTCATTAATAAGGGCTTGTTTTCCATAGTTTACAAATTTTAACAGAGTATAAATGAATTATAAAAAAACATGCATGCAGTCATTGAGAATAATCATAATAAGTACTTGTAATTATTTAAGGGAGACAATAATGAAAAAAAACCCTATTTGAACAATGTGAAGTATAGATGTACCAATTTTAAAGGGTAATTAAGGAAGTTTAGAATTTTTTTTTTTTTTTTTTTTTTTTTGAAATAAGAAAGTTTAGAACTAAAAGTACTTTTTATAAAATACTTGTAGAAGTATGTAGGTTTTTTTTTTGGTGTGGGAAATGTAGGTAATAATGTTAAACTTGTATTTTCTCATTTCTATGGAATGATATTAGACTATAAATTTTTTCTTAAAATAAAGAAGACTTTATTCTGATTTACTGAATTGAACTGAAATGATTAGATCTAAACTGAAGTGAATATTTTATGAGAGAAGGAAATCTGAAACGATGAACAGAACTGAAAGTTCTCAAAAAAAAAAAAAAAAAAAAAAAAACATATATATATAGGGGAAGGTTCTGGTGAGAATTTTTCTTATGTGAGAATTTTTTCTTATGTGAAAACACTATTTATGTTCTAAATTTTTACTTGTATGTTCTAAAATTTTAAATCTGATGTTCTAAACTTTTACTTAGGTGTTCTAAATTAAATCAATTGTTCTAATTTAGTACTCACATATTCTAAACCATAAATTAGTTAAGTTTGATGTCATAAATTTTAAATAACTTGTTCCAAAATTTTAAATTTTATGTTTTAAATTTTAAAACGTGTGTTCTAAAATTTATAATTATATGTTCCATATTTTAAAGTGTATGTTCTATTATTTTATATGTATGTTCTAAATTCCTTACTCACACTTTCTATATTTTATATTAGTTTGTTCTAAATTTTTATTCACATGTTCATAATCTTAAATCATATGTTCTAAGGGCCTGATCTCATTGACTGAACTCAGCTGAACTGAATTGAACTGAACTGAATTGAGCAGAATTGAACTGAGCTAAACTGAACTGAAATGAATATTTTATAAGAGAAGAAAATTAGGAACTAAGCTGAATTGAACTGAACTGAGCTGAACTGAATTGAATTTCAACGTAAGAGAACAAACCCTAAATTTTACTCATATGTTTAAAATTTTTAAAACAAATTTTATATAATTTTAATCACTTGTTCTAATTCTTAAATCAGATGTTCTAAACATATTACTCACACAAATGTTCTAAATTTTTATATATATATAAATGAAAATAAGCCAAAGAGAGTGCCTAAGACTATAAATTTTATAATTAGAAAAAAAAAAAAAAAATTTAAATATGTCGGTGTAGAGGCTTGGTTGCAATTTACAGTCACTCTTGTTCGGTGGGTGATGCTGCCGTTGTTGAAGGTGGTGGAGGAGGAACTCAAATCTCCTTCATCTCTCTTTTTCTCTCTCCTCACTTCCGCCATTGATCAATGGCGCAAAACCACCATTACAACCCAACCTCCAAGAAACCCTCAACCCCATTCTCTCTAACTCTAACCTCTTTCCTCTTCTTATCTCTCCTCTGCTTCGCCTCTCTCCTCCTCGCTTTCTCTCTCTTCCCCTTTTCATCTCTTTCTTCTCAAACCCCCCAATTTCACCCATCATCAGAACCCTGCGATTTCACTGATGGGAATTGGGCTTACGATCCTACTGTTAGATCTGTTCGATATGATCACACTTGCAAGGAGATTTTCAAGGGTTGGAATTGCATTTTGAATAATAAATCCAATGCTTTTGAGATTTCTAAGTGGAGATGGAAGCCCAGAAATTGTCATCTTCCCCCTTTTGATGCTCGAAGATTTCTTGAATTGTTTAGGGATACTAGTATAGGTACTTTCTTTCATTTTTATTGTAATTGATTTTTCTGGGTATTGTTTATTTCTCAGTAATTTTGATGGGTTTTGTTGGATTGGAATTGTTTGGTTTAATTTTGATTGCCTTTGTTGTGAATTTCATTGGCACGATTTATCAGTAAAATATTTTTATATCAATTCATGATCGTATTGTTATTTATTATCGCCCTACCAAATGGGCTATTGAGGAAGGTAGATAAGAATATGGGATTTTTTACTTATTTAAGGTACCTGGTTTTTGTTGGGCTATTTAGGTTTGAATTTGTTTTTTTTTTTTTTTTTTTTTTTCTGAAAATTTCAGTTCTTTTTAGATGATAAATAGTTGGATTGGGGCTGATTCATAGCTAATGGGAATCTTTAGTAGCATTTAAGTTATGGTGGCCGTACTAGATAGATTTTCATATTTTGAGTTTTAGGTTCAGAATTTTCCAATTTTGGAAAATTGTTAAGTTTTTGTTATTCATACCAACAAAGTTGAAGTATTAGTATAAAGTTAAGATAATCGAAATGAAGTTATTAGAGAGAAAACATCAGTAAAATGCATGTAAAAGACGTCCGTAATCACCCTGAAAGGGAGTATTAAATTTCGAGTCCTTGAAGGAGTTGAAGCTAGATATGTTTTAACTTTTAAGCATAGACTCTGAAGTTACTGACTTTATGAAGTTTTGGTGTGTGCAGGATTTATAGGTGATTCATTGAATAGAAATATGTTTGTGTCTCTGTTTTGCATGCTGAGGCAAGTATCAAGTGATGTGAAGAAGTGGCACCCAGCTAAAGCAGATCGAGGGTTTACTTTTCTTCAGTACAATCTTACTATTGCTTATCACCGTACTTATCTATTAGCACGTTACGGTAGGTAAGCCATGTCTTCTGTGTTATTGTACAAGTGCTATTGAATTATTTGCTTCTGCCACTGCTTGTTTTTAGAGTAAAATTGTTTAAAGTTCCACTGAACCTAATCAAATGTTTACCAAGATGATACATTTGGTTGATCAATTATACTATATGAATTTACCAAGATGTTTCAGTCTCTTTTGTGCAACCTTCTCTGTGCTTTATATGTACCAACAGGTGTGGATAGCAACTGTTTAGAAGAAAACAGAGTCACTTGATTATATGTAATAGAACAAACTTTGTACTCAAATTTCCTTCTACTTCTTATTACTTTTTTTATGGTGTAACATGGATTCAACAGTTTCTTATGCTCAGTGAATGAGATTAAAAATAAAAATGTGCTCTTGAATGCAGAAGATTATCAGCATATGTTCCTCAAATATTTACAAGTTGAAAAGAACTAGTCTAAAATTACCATCTTGATAAGCTATGTTTAAAATGGAGCTATTAGATATCATTTTTAACTTTCCACTTATAGAGGACCTTATGTTTCCTTTCCTTGAATAGGTGGTCACCTAATACCAAAGGTGGAGCTCTAGAATCTCTTGGATATAATGATGGGTACCGAGTTGATATTGATGTCCCCGATAGCAAATGGGCTGAAGCTCCTAGCTTCCATGATGTTGTCATCATTAATACTGGACACTGGTAATGTCTACAATCTATACTAGATCCAGCTTCATTTAAGTTACTGTAATGACTTACATTGGTTTTTTGCCCATGCTTATTTTACTTAAATTTTATGTTTTGGATGAAGCATTGAAGCAGATCATTTGTCTGCTTTTTTTTTACCTCCTTTAATGAACTGCATACAATGAAAGCGCATATCCTTTGCATCTTCTCCTTCCCAATAAAACTCTATTTACAACCCATGACCTATACTGTTTGCATTTTCACAAGCCAATATAAGAGACAAAGAAGCCTTATATGAACTGAGTTTTTGAAGCTACTTCATATCAATCTAGTAGAGCTATTGCAGTATGAAATTAAACAATAAATGCTTCTAACCTCGTACCTGGTTAAATACTTCGTATACTACTACTCCCAACATCTTATATAACCTGCACTCTGCCACCAATCACCATGGCGAGCTGATACACAATAAATGCATATTATCTACATCCTTTGTCAGTGGAATTTTTCGATTTTCACAATTTAGAACCTTCGTTCCATATTTTGAGTTATGACATACTAAACTTATCTCCATGAAGGAACATTATGATGCACCATGGCCATATAATCTGACCATAAGTATGTACTAACTACTAAGTACAATGTTGCGGAAATTTGTCAATTTTTTGTGCTTTTTATAGTGAGAAATAGGTCAACGTACTAGCATCTAGCCATCTAGGTTTTATTTTTATGGACTTTCTGGTTTAAAGGGGAGTTTTTAATTTGTTTTGCTTGGCTATATGCAAGTCAAGTAGTTTGAAAAGGAGGTGTGTGTACTTGTTTGTATTCTGTGTGTGTACTTGCTTCTATGTAGAGCTGTCAATTCGGGTAAACGGGTCGGGTAAGAGTGGGTCGGGTTAACTCAATTCGGGTCAATTCGGATTAATTCCATAACATATGCGGTCGGGTTTGGGTTGGGCCATGCTTGAGTCGGGTCACGTCGGGTCATACTTCTTGTCGGATTTAGGTCGGGTTACATTCGGGTCGGGTGAACAATAGGTCGGGTTTAATTCGGGTTTTCATGAGTTATAACGGGTTAGGGTAATTCTCGAGTTCGAGTCGGGTTCGATTTAAGTCAATAATTTGCGGGTTAGAATCAGGTCGGGTCATTTTCAAGTCGGGTCATTCTTGGGTTCAAGTCAGGTTCGGTTCGAGTCAATAATTTGCGGGTTATAATCAAGTTGGGTTATTCTCGGATTCAAGTCCGGTTATGTAAAAGTCAATAATTTGCAGGTTACGGTCAGAGATCGGGTTATTTCCAAGTCAGGTCATATTCGGGTTCAACTAACTATAAATAGATTGTTATCATTTTTTATCAAGCTAATTATTTCCTTTGACTATAATATATATGGCAATATACTAGGGAACTATAGTCTATAATTTAGGAAGATAATTATCTCCTTTAACCATACAACAAATATATATATTATATTTAACTCTTAAATTTGAGGATAATGCTCCTTTCTTTTGCTGGAGTAGACCGACTTGGTCTCCCAAGACAAAATGCTTTAATCAACAATAATAAGGTGGTCTAAATTGCATTTAAGGTGATTCGAAATCGGGTCTGGAATAATTTGGATTGAATTTAGGTTGGGTCAATAACAAGTCGCGTTAATTTCGAGTCGAGTTAGTAATAGAACAGGTTGCATTGTTGGGTCGGCTAAGTAATAGGTCTGGTAAAATTCGAATCGGGTCAATAACAAGTCGGGTTTAATTTTGGTCAGGTCAATAACAAATCGGGTTGATTTCGAGTCGGGTTTGCAATAGGTTAGGTTAATATCAAGTCGGGTTAGGAATGGGTCGGATTAAATTCAGGGCAGGTTAGTAACAAGTCGGGTTAAATTTGGGTTTTGACGGATTAACACAGGTTTGGGTAAATTTCGGTTCAAGTCGGGTTCGGTGCAAGTTAATTAAATTGGCCGTTGTAAATCGGTAAATCAGTGCAAGTTGTTAACCAGTAAATAGGCCGTTTAAAAGCAATATGATGGTTCCACCCACCCAATTGGACTCCAAGAGTATATTACGGACCATGATAAACATTTCGGCAATTTTTATTCCGGCGAAAATAAGTAAAAAATTTCCAAAATTGAAGGCTAATGTCCATGCTTTTTAAAAAATTTTGGAGGTTTCGGGACCTAGTGTTGCAAAGTCTTGAGATTTTAGGTAATACATCTAGGGGTCATATAATTCCTATGAAACCATATATGATCATTATATGTTGTTATAGATGTTCGTGGTAGGGTTGAGTTAATAAAATCGGTGCAAGTATTAACCAGTAAATTGGTTGTTTAAATGAAAATTAGATGGTTATACCCACCCAATTGGATTTCCGGAGGGTAGTAGGGACCATGGTAAACATTTCGAAAATTTTTATTTCTCGGCGAATAAAAGTAAAAAAATTTCAAAATTGAAGGCTAAGATCCACGCTTTTTCAGAAATTTTAGAGGTTTCGAGGCCCGGAGTCGAAAAGCCTTGAAATTTTAGGGGATACATCTCGAGTTCATATAATGCCGTTTGGAACCATATATGATCATTATATATTGTCATAAATGTTAGTGGTAGGCTTGATTTAATGAAATCGGTGCAAGTTGTAAACCGGTAAATTGGCCGTTTAAAGGGAAATTGGATGGTTACACCCACCCAATTAGACTCCTAAAGGGTATTAGGGACCATGGTAAACATTAAGGCAATTTTTATTTCCGGGCGAGAAAAAGTCAAAAAATTCCAAAATTAAAGACTAATATCCACGCTTTTTGAGAAATTTTGGAGGTTTCAGGACCCGGTGTCTTAAAGCCTTGAAATTTAAGGAGATACATTTTGGTGTAATATAATGCCGTTTGGAATCATTTATGATCATTATATGTTGTCATAAATGTACGTGTTAGGCTTGATTTAATGAAATCAGTGTAAGTTTTAAACCGGTAAATTGGCCTTTTAACGACGAATTGGATGGTCACACCCACCCAATTGAACTCCCGGAAGGTATTAGAGACCATGGTAAACATTTCGGCAATTATTATTTCAGGGCGAAAAAAAATCAAAATATTCCAAAATTAAAGGCTAAAATCCATGTTTTTTTGAGAAATTTTGGAGATTTTGAGGCCCGGTGTTGAAAAGCCTTGAAAATTAAAAGGATTTATCTCGGGGTCATATAATGTCGTTTGGAATCATATATAATCATCAAATGTTGTCTTAAATGTTCGTGTTAGGCTTAAAATTGGTGCAAGTTTGAAGGTAAATTGACCGTTTAAAGGCAAATTTGATGGTTCCACCCACCCAATTGGCCTCCTGGAGTGTATTAGGGACCATGATAAATATTTCGGCAATTTTTGTTCTGGGCGATAAAAAGGCAAAAAAATTCAAAAATTAAAGGCTAATATCCACCTTTTTGGGAAATTTTAGAGTGTTTGGGGCCCGGTGTCTAAAAGTCTTGAAATTCAAGTTAATACATCTCTAAGTCATATAATGTCGTTTGGAACCATTTGTAATCATTATTTGTTGTCAAAAATGTTCGTTGTAGGCTTGAGTTAATGAAATCGCTGCAAGTTGTAAATCGGTAAATTGGCAGTTTAAAGGCAAATTGGATGGTTCCACCCATCAAATTGGACTCCCGGAGGGTATTAGGTATTATGGTAAACATTTCGGCAATTTTTATATTCGGGCGAAAAAAAGTCCAAAAAATTCCAAAATTGAAGGCTTATATCCTTGCTTTTTAAGAAATTTTGGAGGGTTCGGGGCCACGTGTCGAAATGCCTTGAGATTTTAGAGAATACTTCTCGGAGTCATATAATGTCATTTAGAAACATATATGATCATTATATTTTGTCATAAATGTTTGTGGTAGGCTTGAGTTAATGAAATCAGTGCGAGTTGTAAATCGGTAAATTAGCCGTTTAAAGGCAAATTTGATGCTTCCGACCACTCAATTGGACTCACGGAAGGTATTAGGGTCCATGGTAAACATTTCGAAAGTTTTTATTCTTGGGCGAAAAAAGTTAAAAAAAATTCCAAAATTGAAGTATAATATCCACGCTTTTTGAGATATTTTGGTGGGGCCTTGTGTCGAAAAGCTTAGAAATTTTAGGGAATATATTTCGGGGTCATATAATGTCGTTTGGAACCATATATGATCATTTTTTTATGTCATAAATGTTCGTTGTAGGCTTTAGTTAATGAAATCAGTGTAAGTTGTAAACCGGTAACTCGGCTGTTTAAAAACAAATTGGTTGGTTGCACCTAGCTAGGTGGACTCCCACAGGGTATTTCCAGGAGAAGAAAATTCTAAAAATTCCAAAATTGAAGTCATTATCCACGCATTTTGCGAAATTTTGGAGGCTTGGTTGTTCGGAGTCGAAAATTGTTGAAATTATAGGGGATAAATCTGGGGGTCATATAGTGACGTTTGGAACCATATATGACCATTATATGTTGTCATAAATTTTCGTGGTAGGCTTGAGTTAATGAAATCAGTGTAAGTTGTAAACCGGTAAATTGGCCGTTTGAAAACAAATTGGATGGTTCCACCCACCCAATTGGACTCCTGAAAGGTATTAGGGACTATGGTAAAATTTTTGGCAATTTTTAAATTTGGGCGAAAAAAATCAAAAAATTCAAAAATTGAAGGCTAATATCCACGCTTCTTAAGAAATTTTGATTGTTTCGGGGCCCGGTGTCGAAAAGCATTGAGATTTTAGGGGATACATCTCGGGGTCATATAATGTTGTTTGGAACCATATACGATCATTATATGTTGTCATAAATGCTTGTGGTAGGCTTGAGTTAATGAAATCGGTGCAAGTTGTAAACCGGTAAATTGGTCATTTAAAGGCAAATGGGATGGTTCCACCCAACCAATTGGACTCCCGGAGGGTATTAGGGACAATGGTAAACATTTCGGCAATTTTTATTTTCGGGTGAAAAAAAGTCAAAAAATTCCAAAAATTAAGACTAATATCCACGCCTTTTGAGAAATTTTGGAGGTCTCAGGTAGAGCTGTCAATTCTGGTAAACGGGTCGAATTTAGATTATTAAGAGTGGGTCGAGTCGGGTCGGGTCAATTCGGATTAATTCCATAACCTATGCGGGTCGAGTTTGGGTTGGGTCATGCTTGTGTCGGGTCACGTCGGGTCATACTTCTTAGTGGGTTTAGGTCGGGTTAATAATAGGTCGGGTCACATTTGGGTCGGGTGAACAATAGGTCGGGTTCAATTCGAATTTTCACGCATTAAAACGGATTAGGGTAATTATCGGGTTCGAGTCGGGTCCGGTTCAAGTCAATAATTTGAGGGTAAGAATCCGGTCGGGTCATTCTCGGGTTTGAGTCGGGTTCGATTCAAATCAATAATATGCGGGTTATAATCTGGTCGAGTCATTTTCAAGTCGGGTCATTCTCGGGTTCAAATCGGGTTCGGTTCAAGTCAATAATTTGCGGGTTATAGTTAGGTTGGGTCATTTCAAGTCGGGTCTTTCTCGGATTCAAGTTGGGTTATGTTCAAGTCAATAATTTGCAGGTTTCAATCAGTTTAGGTCATTTTTATGTCAGGTCATATTCGGGTTCAACTAACTATAAATAGATAATTATCATTTTTATCAAGCTAATTATTTCCTTTGAGTGTAATATATGTGACGATATACTAGGGAACTATAGTCTATAATTTAGGAAAATAATTATCTTCTTTGACCTTCATTCTTAAATTTGAGGATGATGCTCATTTCTTTTGTTGCGTGGACGATTTGGTCTCCCTAGACAAAATGCTTTGATCAACAATAATAAGGTGGTCTAAATTGTATTTAAGGTGATTTGAAACCGGGTCAAAAACAATTTTGGTTGAATTTAGATCGGGTCAATAACAAGTCGTGTTGATTTCGAGTCGGGTTAGTAACAGATCGGGTTGAATTTTTTGGTCGGGTTAGTTTTAGGTTTGGTAAAATTCGGGTCGGGTCAATAACAAGTCGGGGTTAATTTGGGTCGGGTTGATAACAAGTCGGATTGATTTCGAGTCGGGTTTGTAACAGGTTGGGTTAAATTAGGGTCGGGTTGAACTCTGGTCAGGTTAGTAACAAGTCGGGTTAAATTCGGGTTTTGACGGGTTAAAATGGGTTTGGGTCGATTTCGGTTCAAGTCGGGTTTGATTCAAGTCAATAATTTACGGGTTACATTCGGGTCGACATCTCTAGGTCAATTCATGTTCGGGTTCGAGTCTCACGTATTCGAGTCAACTCGGGTCTAGGGTTAGTTTCAGGTCGGGTCAAGTCAGGTTTGAGTCACCATTTTTTCGAGTTCAGATGGTTTGGTTAATTATCGTGTTTGAATCGGTATTTCGGGTTGTGTCAACTTTTGACAGCTCTACTTCTATGTCTAGTATGAGTGGAAGGTTTGAACTATTTTTCATTTAGAAAAATTTGTCAAGAATAAGTCAACCTTTGTCCGGTTCGCTCAAAATAAGCCAACCTTTCAATTAACCCGAAATAATCCAACCTTTATAGGGTATCCACTTTATAGGTTATTAATTGGTTTTTAATGTTAATTGTGACACGTGTCAAAATGTGGTTCGTTATTTTTCTAATAATAATTAATTAGGAATTATTATATGATTAATTATTAAAAAAATCTATTAATTATAAAAAAAAAAAAAAAAAAAAACCAACCCAACCCCCCCTGCCCAGGCCACCGGTGGCCGGCGATCACAAATTTCCCCGGCGCTGACACCGACGGCCTCTCCCCCCACCCACGACGCTCCCACCCAACCCCTTCCCCTTTCCCCATTCCTTTCCCCACCCCGACACGGCACCACTCCCCTTCACCCCCTCACGGAAACGACCCCCTCCCCCGTCTCCGTGCCGAAGTCGACCCCTCCCTCCCCTTCCCCACCGTCAGTCCACCCCCCAAACCCTTAAACCCACCCTAACAAAATCAGAATCGGGGTTTAAGTGTTTTGGGGTGTCGATTGACGGCGGGGAAGAGGAGGGAGGGGTCGACTCCGGCAGGGGGTCGGGGTGGGAAAGGGGAACGGGAAGAAGTGGGGGTTGGGTGGGGGGCATCGTGGGCGGCGGTCTGGCAGGGAAGGCGGGTTGGGATTTTTTTCCTTTTTTTTTTTTGAAATTTATAATTATTAGATTTTTTATAATTAATCATATGATAATTCCTAATCAACTATTATTAGAAAAATGACGAATCACATTCTAACACGTGTCACAATTAACCTTAATAACCGGTTACAACAAGTTTTGACTCATTTAAAGTGGACACCCTATAAAGGTTGGATTATTCCGAGTTAATCGAAAGGTTGACTTATTTTAAGCGAACCGGGCAAAGGTTGGCTTATTCTTGACAAATTTTCCTTGCATTTTTGGAAAAAAAAAAAAAAAAAAAAAGGTGTTTAATCTTAAGATAAAATTAGCATCTAGATAATTACTAAACAAATCTATGCTTTCAAGTTGTTGTCAAAAGTTTATAGGTCAGGGAAAAGTGGAGTAACTTTGTTTACCTCACTGATATTGCAGGTGGTGGGCTCCCTCAAAGTTTGATCCAGTAAAGTCACCTATGCTCTTTTTTGAGAAAGGAATGCCTATACTGCCTCCAGTATCTCCTGATGTCGGTCTGGATATGGTCCTGAAACAAATGGTACTGAGTTATTTTATTTTCCTATGCTTCCGCCTGTTAAATTTAGTGTATGATGGGAACTAGAAAGTTTTCTATGCCTATGGAACCAATAGAAACATCAAAATGGCTTCTCTTGATGTTAGGTTGCTCTTTTCTGGTTTTCTCCTAGAAATGGAGGAGAGAGTTGAGACATTGCTGAAGGATGCTTATATTTGTGCATCACATGTTCTTGTCTTTAATCTTATGAGGTCGGTTCAGCAGCTTGTAATTACATTTAGCAAGTTAGGCTCGCAACCTCTGTCTATCTTTGCTTTTCTTGAAGCTTCATTACCTCTCTCGATTGTGTTGTTTATTATACCTATACATAACAATCAGTCCACCACCCTTTGAGTAAGGCACCACATGTTTGTTAGATCCTTTGTTGGATTTCATCAAAAATCTTCTTATCCTTAGAAGATTGAGTGAGGCAAAAGTTAAACATTGATTATAAATAGATGCATTGGTCATTTTCCCTGGCTCACACCATTCTGGAACAATTTCCGTAGTAGGCCTCTTTCATGGCATACCCATCACCAATAAGCAACCAGAGATCCATGTCTTTTTGTCTATCTCTGTCCTTGTTATGCTGATGTTCTTTCTCAAGTTCACGAGTTTTTTGTTTCTTGATTTCAGATATCATATGTGGAGAGCAAAATGCGACCTGGTGCAATAAGAATATTCCGCACACAATCCCCCAGACATTTTGAGGGAGGCGACTGGGACCATGGTGGTTCTTGCCCGCGCTCAAAGCCTTTGTTATCACAAGAAGTAGGTCATTTTATCAGTTGCTGCTGATTTTGACATGTGAAAGTCTTTACTATGTATATTTTTCCTTCAACAGAAAATTTGTTACCAAAACCTGACTTAATGTTTGACTTGCCCAGGTTGAAGAACTTTTCAACGTGGAAAATAACGGAACAAATGTTGAGACACGCCTTGTCAACCATCACTTGTACAAGACCCTTAAAGGATCCAGTTTCTTTGTTTTGAACATAACCCATATGAGTGAATATAGAGCAGATGCCCATCCCTCAAAAGCTGGTGGAAAGAGGCATGATGATTGCATGCATTGGTGTTTACCTGGCCTTACAGATACATGGAACGATTTATTTGCTGCATACTTGAATTTTGTAAAAGATCATAGCTAGTTCATTCTATTTATTGGTAGTTTTGTTGATATATATTGTTCATTATCAATCTCTAGGCCCAATCACCCCCTCATTAGCCACTGAGGCACTGAGTCTTTATATCCCACTGAGTCTGGTTAGAGGGGGATAACCTAAAATTCCCTGTCTGTTTTGGCCATTAAGCTACTTTGGGTTCAAGCTATAAGAAGGTATTCGAAGCCTTGATGCAGGATGACTCCACTTGTGCAATCTAATTATCTTAGTTAAGTAAAGCCTACAGCAGATCCTGAAAACTGCTTGAACTTGTACATTTTTGCCAACAAGATCTTAAATATTTCTCTGGTAGAGAATTAACAAGGTTCAATTGCTCTCTATTAGCCACACATAGAGCTGTCAATTTGGGTAAACGGGCCGGGTTTAGGTCGGGTAAGAGTGGGTTGGGTCAACAATTCATATTAAAGCCATAACCTATGCGGGTCGGTTTGGGTTGGGTCATACTTCTTAACGGGTTTGGGTCTGGTTTAGGCCGGGTTAATAACAGGTCGAGTTACATTCGAGTCGGGTGAACAATAGGTCGGGTTTAATTTGGGTTTTCACGGGTTAAAACGGGTAGGGTAATTCTCGTGTTCGGTTCAAGTCAATAATTTACGGGTTAGAATCAGGTTGGGTCATTCTCGAGTTTGAGTCAGGTTCGGTTTAAGTCAATAATTTGCGGATTATAATCAGGTCGGGTCATTCTCGGGTTCAAGTCGGGTTCGGTTCAAGTCAATAATTTGCGGGTTACAATCAGGTTGAGTAATTCTCGGATTCAAGTCAGGTTATGTTCCAGCCAATAATTTGCAGGATACAATCACGTCGGGTCATTTCCAAGTTAGGTCATATTTGGGTTCAACTAACTATAAATAGATTATTATCATTTTTATCAAGCTAATTATTTCCTTTAATTTGACTATAATATATATGACAATATACTAGAAAACTATGCCTTCAAAAAAATATATATATACTAGGAAACTATTGTCTATAATTTAGGAAAACAATTATCTCCTTTGACCATACAACAAATATTTACTATATTTAACTCTTAAATTTGAGGATGATGCTCCTTTCTTTTGCTGGCCTATACCGACTTCGTCTACCCAGACAAAATGCTTTGATCAACAATAATAAGGTGGTCTAAATTGCATTTAAGGTAATTTGAAATCAGGTTAGAAACAATTTGGGTTGAATTTAGGTCGGGTCAATAACAAGTCGTGTTAATTTCGAGTCGGGTTAGTAACCGATCGGGTTGAATTTTTGGGTCGGGTAAGTAACAGGTCTGGTAAAATTTGGGTCGAGTCAATAACAAGTTGGATTGAATTTGGGTCAGGTCAATAACAAGTCGGTTGATTTCGGGTCAGGTTTGTAACAGGTTGGGTTAAATTCGGGTCGGGTTAGGAACGGGTCGGGCTGAATTCATGTCAGGTTAGTAACAAGTCGGGTTAAATTCGGGTTTTAACGGGTTAAAACGGGTTAGGGTCAATTTCGGTTCAAGTCAGGTTCAGTGCAACTTAATTAAATTGGCCGTTGTAAATCGGCAAATAGGTGCAAGTTGTAAACCGATAAATTGGCTGTTCAACATCAAATTGGATGGTTCCACACACCCAATCGGACTCCGGTAGGGTATTAAGGACAATGGTAAACATTTCGGCAATTTTTATTTTCGGGCAAAAAAAAAGTCAAAAAATTCCAAAATTGAAGGCTAATATCCACGCTTTTTGAGAAGTTTTTGAGGTTTTGAGGCCCGGTGTCGAAAAGTCTTGAAATTATTTTGGATACATCTCGGGGTCATATAATGCCGTTTGGAATTATATATGATCGTTATTTATTGTCATAAATGTTTGTGGTATGCTTGAATTAATGAAATCGCAGCAAGTTGTAAACCAGTAAATTGGTCGTTTAACAACAAATTGGATGGTTCCACACACCCGATTGGAATCCAGTAGGATATTAAGGACCATAGTAAACATTTTGGCAATTTTTATTTTCGGGCAAAAAAAAAGTCAAAAAATCCAAAATTGAAAGCTAATATCCCTACGCTTTTTGAGAAATTTTGGAGTTTTTTTGGGCCCGGTGTCGAAAAGTCTTGAAATTCTATGGGATACATCTCGGGGTCATATAATGCTGTTTGGAACCATATATGATCATTATTTATTGTCATAAATGTTCGTAGTAGGCTTGAATTAATGAAATCGGTGCAACTTGTAAACCAATAAATTGGTCGTTTAACAGCAAATTGGATGGTTCCACACACCCAATTGGACTTCCAGAATGTATTAGGGACCATAGTAAAAATTTCGACAATTTTTATTTGCAGGCGAAAAAAGTCAAAAAATTCCAAAATTGAAGACTAATATCCACGTATTTTTTAAAATTTTGGAGGTTTGGGGGCCAGTGTAGAAAAGTCTTGATATTTTAGGGGATACATATGGGGGTCATATAATGCCGTTTGGAACCATATATGACCATTATATGTTGTCATAAATGTTCAAAGTATGCCTGAGTTAATGAAATCCGTGCAAGTTGTAAACCGGTTAGTTGGTCGTTTAAAGGCAAATTGGATGGTTCCACAAACCCAATTGGACTCCTGGATGATATTAGAAACCATGGTAAATACTTCGGCTATTTTTATTTCCGGGCGAAAAAAGTCAAAAAATTCCAACATTAAAGACACAGTGTCAGGACCCAGTGTCAAAAAGTCTTGAAATTGTATAGGATACATCTCGGGGTCATATAATGCTGTTTGAAACCACATATGGTCATTATTTGTTGTCGTAAATGTTCGTGGTATGCTTGAGTTAATGAAATCCGTTCAAGTTGTAAACCGGTAAATTGGTCGTTTAAAGGCAAATTGGTTGGTTCCACCTACCCAATTGGACTCCCAGAGGGTATTAGGAACCATTGTAAACAATTCGGCAATTTTTATTTCCGATCGAAAAAAGTCAAAAAATTCAAAAATTGAAGGCTAATATCCACGCTTTTTGAGAAATTTTGGAGTTTTCGGGGTCCGGTGTCTAAAAGTCTTGAAATTCTAGGGAATACATCTCGTGGTCATATAATGTTGCTTGGCTCAAAGATGTATCCCCTAAAATCTCAAGTCTTCTCAACACCGGGCTCCGAAACTTCAAAAATTTGTCAAAAAGCGTGGTTATTAGCCTTCAATTTAGGATTTTTTTGGCCTTTAATCCACTGGAAATAAAAATTGACGAAATGTTTACCATGGTCCCTAATACCCTCCGGGAGTCCAATTGGGTGGGTGGAATCATCCAATTTGCGTTTAAACGGCCAATTTACCGGTTTACAACTTGCACCGATTTCATTCACTCAAGCCTACCACAACACATTTATGACAACATATAATGATCATTTATGGTTCATGATCATTTATGGTTCTAAACGGGATTATATGACACCGAGATGCATCTCTAAAATCTTATTTCTTTTTGACACCGGGACCCGAAACCTTCTAAATTTCTAAAAAAAGCATGAATATTATCCTTCAGTTTTGGAATTTTTTGACTTTTTTCGAATGGAAATAAAAATTGCCGAAATGTTAACCAAGGTCCCTAATACCCCCTCCGGGAGTCCAATTGGGTGGGTGAAACCATCCAATTTTCTTTTAAATGACCAATTTACCGGTTTACAAATCGCACTGATTTCATTAACTCAAGCCTACCACAAACATTTATGACAACAAATAATGATCATATATGGGTCCAAATGACATTATATGACCACGAGATGTATTCCCCAAAATCTCAACACTTTTCGACACCAGGTCCCGAAACCTCCAAAATTTCACAAAAGCGTGGATATTAGCACCCAATTTTGGAAATTTTTGCCTTTTTTTCGCCCAAAAATAAAAATTGCTGAAATTTTTACCATGGTCCTTAATACCCTCCGATAGTCCAATTGGGTGGGTGGAACCATTGCATCCAATTTGCCTTTAAACGGTCAATTCATTAACTTGCACCAATTTCATTAACTCAAGCCTACCCGAACATTTATGACAACAAATAATGATCATATATGGTTCCAAATGTCATTATATGACCCTGAGATGTATTCCCTAGAATCTTAAAGCTTTTCGATACCGAACCCCGAAATCTCCTAAATTTCTTAAAAAGGATGGATATTAGCCTTTATTTTTGGAATTTTTAGACTTTTTTCGCCTTGAAATAATAATTGCCAAAAAAATTTACCATGATCCCTAATACCTTTCGGGAATCCAATTGGGTGGGTGGAACCATCCAATTTGCCTTTAAACGGCTTATATACCGATTTATAACTTAAACTGAATTCATTAAATCAAACCTACCACGAACATTTATGACAACATATAATGACATTATATGGTTCCAAATGTCATTGTTTGACCCCTATTTGAATTCCCTAAAATCTCAAGGTTTTTCGACACCGTACCCCGAAACCTCCAAAATTTCTCAAAAAGCGTGGATATAAGCCTTCAATTTTGGAATTTTTTTACTATTTTTCGCCAAGAAATAAAAATTGCCGAAATTTTTACCATGGTCCCTAATACCCTCCGGGAATCAAATTGGGTGGGTTGAAATATCTAATTTGCCTTTAAACGTCAATTTACCGGTTTAAAACTTGCACGGATTTCATTAGCTCAAGCCTAATACGAACATTTATGACAACAAATAATGATCATATATGGTTCCAAACGGCATTAAATGACCCAGAGATGTATTCCCTAGAATGTCAAGGCTTTTCGATACCGTGCCCCGAAACCTCCAAAATTTCTCAAAAAGCGTGGATATATATTAGCCTTTATTTTTTGGAATTTTTAGACTTTTTTCGCCCGAAAATAAAAATTGCCGAAATGTTTACCATGGTCCCTAATACCCTTCGGTATTCCAATTTGGTGGGTGGAACCATCCAGTTTGCCTTTAAACGGTCTATTTACCGGTTTATAACTTGCACCGATTTCATTAAATCAAGCGTACCACGAATATGTATGACAACATATAATGATCATATATGGTTCTAAATGTCATTATATGACCCCGATATGTATTCCCTAAAATCTCAAGTCTTTTCGATACCGTGCTCTGAAACCTCCAAAATTTCTCAAAAAGCGTGGATATAAGCCTTTAATTTAAGAATTTTTTGACTTTTTTTGGCCTATAAATTAAAATTGCCGAAATTTTTACCATGATCCAATATACCCTCCGGTAGTCCAATTGGGTGGGTTGAACTATCCAATTTGCATTTAAACGGCCAAATTACCGCTTTACAACTTGCACGGATTTCATTAACTTAAGCATACTACGAACATTTATGACAACATATAAAGATCATATGTGGTTCCAAACGGAATTATATGACCCCGAGATGTATCCCCTAAAATATCAAGACTCTTCTATACTGGGCCTTTAATTTTGGAATATTTTGACTTTTTTTCGCCCGAAAATAAAAATTGGCGAAATGTTTCCCATGGTCCCTAATACCCTCCGAGAGTCCAATTAGGTGGAACCATCCAATTTGCCTTTAAACGACCAATTTACCGGTTTACAACTTGCACCGATTTTATTAATTCAAGCCTACCACGAAAATTTACGACAACAAATAATATCATATATGGTTCCAAACGGCATTATATGACCCCGAGATGTATCCTATAGAATTTCAAAACTTTTCGACACCAGAAAGGCCGAAACCTCCAAAGTTTCTCAAAGGTCTTCAATTTTGGAATTTTTTGACTTTTTTTTGCCCGGAAATAAAAATTGCTGAAATGTTTACCATGGTTTCTAATATCCTCCGAGAGTCCAATTGGGTTGGTAGAATCATCCAATTTTCCTTTAAACGGCCAATTAACCGTTTTACAACTTGTACAGATTTTATTAACTCAAACATACTTTGAACATTTATGAGAACATATAATGGTCATATATGGTTCCAAACGACATTATATGACCCCGAGATATATCCCGTAAAATATCAAGATTTTTCTACACTGGCCCCCAAACCTCCAAAATTTTTCAAAAAACGTGGATAATAATAGTCTTCAATTTCAGAATTTTTTGACTTTTTTCGCTCGGTAATAAAAATTATCGAAATGTTTACCATGGTCCCTAATACATTTCGGGAGCCCAATTGGGTGTGTGGAACCATCCAATTTGCTGTTAAACGGCCAATTTATCGGTTTTCAACTTGCACAGATTTCATTAATTCAAGCCTACCACAAACATTTATGACAACAAATAATGATCATATATGGTTCCAAACGGCATTTTATGACCCCGAGATGTATCCCATAGAATTTCAAGACTTTCGACATTGGTCCCCAAAACCTTCAAAATTTCTCAAAAAGCATGGATATTAGCCTTCAATTTTGGAATTTTTTGACTTTTTTTTGCCCGGAAATAAAAATTGACGAAATGTTTACCATGGTCCTTAATACCCTATGAGAGTCCAATTGGGTGTGTGGAACCATCCAATTTGCTGTTAAACAGTCATTTTACCGGTTTCCAACTTGCACCGATTTACTGGTTTACAACGGCCAATTTAATTAACTTTCACTGAACTCGACTTGAACCGAAATTGACCCTAACCCGTTTTAACCCGTCAAAACCCAAATTTAACCCGACTTGTTACTAACCTGACCTGAATTCAGCCCGACCCGTTCCTAACCCGACCCGAAATCAACCCGACTTGTTATTGACCTGACCCAAATTCAACCCGACTTGTTATTGACCCGACCCGAATTTTACCAGACCTATTACTTACCCGACCCACAAAATTCAACCCGATCTGTTACTAATTTGACTCGAAATTAACACGACTTGTTATTGACCCTACCTAAATTCAACCCAAATTGTTCCTGGCCTGATTTCAAATCACCTTAAATGCAATTTAGACCACCTTATTATTGTTGATCAAAGCATTTTGTTTAGGGAGACCAAGTCGGTCCGGACCAACAAAAGAAAGGAGCATCATCCTCAAATTTAAGAGTTAAATATAGTAAATATTTGTTGTATGGTCAAAGGAGATAATTATCTTCCTAAATTATTGACTATAGTTCCCTAGTATATTGTCATATATATTATAGTCAAATCAAAGAAAATAATTAGCTTGATAAAAATGATAATTATCTATTTATAGTTAGTTGAACCCAAATATGACCTGACTTGAAAATGACCCGACGTGATTGTAACCTACAAATTATTGACTTGAACATAACCCAACTTGAATCTGAGAATGACCCAACCTGATTATAACCCGCAAATTATTGAATTGAACCGAACCCGACTTGAACCCGAGAATGACCCGACTTGAAAATGACCCGACCTAATTATAATTTGCAAATTATTGACTTGAACCAAACTTGACTCAAACCCGAGAACGACCTGACTTGATTCTAACCCGCAAATTATTGACTTGAACCGAACCCGACTCGAATTCGAGAATTACCCTAACCCGTGAAAACCCGACCTATTGTTCACCCGACTCGAATGTAATATTAACCTGACCCAAACCCGATAAGAAGTATGACCCGACTCAAGCATGACCCAACCCAAACCCAACCCGCATAGATTATGGAATTAATCCGAATTGACCCGACCCGAGTTAACCCGACCCACTATTACCCGACCCGTTAACCTGAATTGACAGCTCTAGTTTCAATTATGAGAAAAAAATATTTACTCTCTTCATTCTTTATGCTTTGAATTACACGGTCTCCAATGCACATCTTTAACCACGTTTGTATTTCATATGATAAATTAAAAATACTAAAATATATTTAGAAAATACATTTCAAGTTGAATCTTGCAAAAACTCACATTATATGATTTTGATGTCTATAATAGTAATGTAAAAGTTTAAAAAGTTCACCATAAAAGTCTACACGTAAAGAATAAAAACAAGGATATTTTGGATTTTAACACCTTACAAAAGGCTGAAAATGTTTTTTAACACCCCCCAAAAAAAAACTTTTATTTTAACACCTCCCAAAAATATAAAAGTTGGAAGTTAACACCAGTTAACGATTTCCGTCACGGAAATTTAACGTGGGTCCCACAAATTGGCTTGAACTTCAATTTTCACCCAGCAAAACACGAAACTTCTTTCTTCATTGAATTCGCAGCAACATTCTGCATTGAATTCTTTCTGAACCTTCATTGATTTCGCTTTTGAACCAAAGGAGATCTTGGCTGAGAAGTGGAGTGTAGGGTGGTGTCAACGTTGGAGAAGATAAGCTCAGGAGGGTTTCTTCATCATCTTCTTCAACTACAAAAGTGCGAAAGCCGCTTGAAATTCACAGAAAATAAGGTAAAATTGCTCTCCTTTGATAGCAATTTCGTCAATTACTGGTGCTTCATTGCTGTAAACCTTGCAATAATTGGGTAATTAGGGTAAATTTTGGGACCACAGTAGGAAAGCCTTGATAAATCAATTTCTGTAACTGACTATGCGACTTAGGTTAATTGGATTTCGTAATTGAAAGTAGAGATTAATTAAGGTGGTTTATTGTTAATTAAACTAGCAAGTGTGGTTTGTTGATTAATTTATGTTACTGAGCACCTACATTGGCTTGTATATGTTTATTTTCAATTTTTTTATGTGTTTGTTTGTGTGGCTGTGATGGATTTGTTTATTCGTATTGTGCATGTATAGTTACATGGCTTTTAATATGTTTTATATGTTTTTCACTGGTGGGTAGATAATGGGTGACAAGGATAGTTTGGTTGACATCTGCCTTAGAGTGGGAGGTGCTTTTGTCCCTAAAAGAGTAACCAAAAACAGGCAGCTGCTGTGTTGGTGTGGTGGTTGGTGTTACTGGAAGAGGAAGGTTCAAGTATCTAAGTTGGATGTGCATTTGATTAGAACAGCTGCAATTCATGGTTTTGTTAATGGTGATATGGATGTGCCTATGCATTACAGCTGTTGGTATAGGCAGAAGGGGAAAACCTTTAACACTGGGAAAAGGGAACTAGTTAACAGTGAAGAGGTTAAGGGCCTTTTGGAGACAGTAAATGAAGAGGGGTATGTTGAGGTTTTTGTAACAACAGAAGCTCCTAGTCAGCCCATACAAGAGGCCCAACCCAATCCTGCAAAGACAAAAAAAAAGGATAAGAAGGTAGAAAGTTCAAATACATCGACTATTAGGAGGAGCCCTAGGTTTAAGAAGACAGAAACTGAACAAAGGGAGGAGAGTCCACCTAGGAAAGCCTCAGCTAATGCTAAAGTGTTGAGGTTTGATGAAGAAAAGGATGATGGATGTGAAGGATCTGGTTATTCAAGTTCAGATTTGAGTGATGAGGGACAAGATTGGGAACCTGGTGAAGAAGAATTTGAGGTGCAGCTGAAGGATGACCAGGTGTTGGTTGATTTGGACAAGGAGACCTGCACATGTTACCATTGGGAACTCACTGGCATTCCATGTGTTCATGCTTATGCCTGCATATTGGATATGAGGGGTGACATAGAGGCTGTTGTTGACCCATACTATACCATGGACACATACAGGTCTGCTTATGAACCAGCTGTCCAACCAATGCCTGGCCCAAAGCACTGGGAGAGAGTCAGAATGAGGGAACCACTACCCCCTTCTGTTAAGGTGCAACCTGGGAGACCAAAGAGCAAAAAAAGGAAGCTTGAGCCAGGAGAATGTTCTTCTTCAGGTGGTCAGGCAAGTACCAAGAGGAAGAAGCAATGCAGCAACTGTGGGGGATATAGGCATTATGCCAAGACTTGCAAAGTACCTGCTGCACCAGCTACAGAGCTGATAAAGTCAGCAGGCAGACCCCCACTGAACACTCCTTGGATGGTGGAGGAGAGGAAGAAGAAAGAGATTAGGGCTGCTAAAAAGGTAACACAAGCATTACACCAACTCCCCCTTTGTTTTATATATGTATGTGTCTTTTCCATTGACTTTTTATTTTTATATGCATGTCATAGAGTGCAATTGGGGCTGGACCAAACAGCATAGGAAACAAAAAGTTTCCTCAAGAGCAAGAAGGTTGTCTGCCATTCAGCAAGCGCCCACAGCCACAGTCTTCCTCAGCTAAGCATTCCTCAGCTCAGCCATCCTCTAGTCAGCCATCCTCAGCTCAGCCTTCCTCAAGTCAGCCTGCCTCAAGCCAACCAAAAAGAAAGACAAGGTCTTCCTCAAGTCAGCCTACAACAGCCACAGGTGTTGTAACAAGGGCCAGGCTGCAATCCCTCAACAACCTTACTCAGTGATGTACTCATGCTGGATATCAAACATTATGTCTGTTGAACAATTTCAAACTTTTATTATGTACTCATGACTGGTTATGTAACTTGCTAGTTTTTTAGTGGCTTCCCTTAACAAATTTGAACAATTAGATATTGAATTGTAATGGTTGCATGGCTTTGATTGCCATTGAAACATGTTGAAGTAAGGTTCTTTTGTCAACCTGTACTTGAACTATCTTAGTGTTTCACATATTTCCCATGTTTTAATGTTTCACATGTTTAAATAGGTTGATTAAAAGACAAGGCATAAATAGGAACTTAGACAAGGCATAAATAGGTTGATTAAAAGACATATTTATAACACTTCAAGTCATTACAAGAAATTATAACTACTTAATACAGCTTACTATTACACACCCCTAGCCATTAGGAAAATTACACCCATTGACAAACCTATACAAATGGCCATGCCCACCCAACCAAAACAGCTGATTGAAGACACCTTCCCTTCATTGCACTCCCTGTTCATTCTCTTCCTGTCAGCGTTCAAGGCCTTGCATCTCATCTTCAAATTATCAACTTCATTAAGTAGGCACCTCCTTTGGCCACTGATTTCATCAACTTCCCTTTTCAATTCATTAACTTCACCCTTTAGCAGCTTCTTATCCAACAACAGGTTGTTGATAACCCCTGTTTGCCAATCTGTTCCATCAGGTTGATCAACCCATTCGAAAGCTTTGCAACCCCTTGTTTCTGTTATTGGGTCATAAAACTTACATGATATGAACTTCCTGCCTGGATTCTCCCTTGTCCAGCTAGTGAGCTTGGCCATTGGCACACCACACTTACATTTTCTGGCCTCAGGAGGGGAAGAGCTAACAAACGACATAATCTGCATCAATTTTAGATCGACAGTCACATTTACAGATTTGTACACTGACGAATTAACATTGACAGCAACAAAATTCATTTTTAATTTCATAATACGAAAAGCCCCAAATTCAATTTCTGACGAACCCTAATTTCGCAATTGGGCATTTAGATGCGTACATAACATAATCCAACCATTAATCTGAGTACGAAACAATTGCAAATAATAATTGAAGAGAATTTAAACCATAATTACCAAACAACCGAACAATTGACCGCACTCACCTGTTTCAGCAGCTTCAATCTGTTCCTCTTCTCAAAAATCGTGGAAGAATCGTGAAAGAATTGTTTCAAGTATCGTGCAACAATGCAATGCGCTGCTGCTATTCAATAAGAACAACGATTTCGTTCATTGGGGGAGAATCGTGCAAGAATGGTTCTTATATATCGTGCAAGAATCGTGGAAGAATGGTTCTTATATACAGATCTTTTAAAAATATATCCGTTGGGGTGGGCCCCACTAACAGTTCTGTTAACGGAAGATGGATTTTGGTGTTAACTTCCAACTTTTATATTTTTGGGAGGTGTTAAAATAAAAGTTTTTTTTTGGGGGGTGTTAAAAAACATTTTCAGCCTTTTGTAAGGTGTTAAAATCCAAAATATCCTAAAAACAATTAGTTGTTAATTTCACTCCAAAATTGAATTCTTATACAAATTACAACACTTTTAAAAAGTGACGTTGTTCAAAGTTTGTATCTGAATGAAGTTTGTTTAAATGTGCAAAACAAATCCAGAAACAGAAAAGATTAAAAAAATATTGAGCAATAGATTTATATAAACAATATTATGAAATTGGCTCGGGTCAAAGACTACAGACTATATAACAGCTATTACTACATCAGTTTGCATCAATCAAATGTTAATTTACATTGATTACAAGTTTTAAATAGAATCCTACTCATCATCATCATCAAAATCCATCACTACCCTGAGCCGCCTTCTCTTTACAGAACTCTCAGGTGATGCACTAGGTGCCAGTTCATCCCCTGAATCTTCCAATTCACTATAATTAAGCACATTTTGGATAGTTTTAACATCTTCATCCAGCATAAGACCTCTCTTATCATTACTGGTGTCAGGAGTAGCTTCATTTTCTGGATTGCTGCCAGAGAACCCATGATTTGAGGTACCAATCCCAGATTCAGATAGGTCGTCGTACTTTTGCTGATTACCTCCCTCACCCCAATCACTGGACCTAACAGCTTGATGTGCTGAACTGCTATGAGGGATGTTAAGCCTTTTAACACCAACATTTACATCCACAGCTTCCCCAATTTCATCCCTGTAAGACAACTGTATCGTTACACAACTAAAAAAAACAATAATATGGAAGTTACTGCGAATTTGGAAGCATTCAGATTATCTCCTGGTAAACACCAAGTATCCAGCGCCCTAGAAACTCTTAGGACAAGTTTAATAGAAAAAACTGATGCCCAAGCATAGCACAAAAATCACTTGGACAATCTGACAACTAAACATTTTTTTTTTTTTTTTGAAAACATTGATAATAAATGAATATTTTGTCAGACACCAGCCAGCAGAACCCAAAGCTGGGGGATATGACCCTAAATTTCCACACTCTCTAAAGCAATGACTCAAAACATTATTAGTAAATCCGTACCTTTCTTCCAAACTTTGAGGAACTTGATTGCTGGAATCTTCTCCAGCGATATCCTCCTGGTTAGTTGAAGCACTGGCAAACTTGTCTTCTGGCTCTGCCTGAACCCTTTTCATTTTCCGTTTCCTAAATTCGAAGAGTTGACAAAGGTTAACAAGAAAATTGAAACAGAATTTATGCAAGGGGGATGAGAGCGAGTAATAACACCTACTTTAAAATAGAGCCAAGTACTTGTTCATCATCTGAAGTGGACCCTGGTGATTGAACATTATATTTCAAATTGCCCAACTCCTTTTCAGATGAAGCATCCACCCTGTTCTTACTCCTGAAAAAATGATTGATAAGTCATGATTCATGAGTAACTTCTTAATTTTCGAGCTACCTGAAATAAAAGGGTCTACATGCTGGAAAAAGTTTTTGACAATAGAGAATTCATGAAAGATTCAGCCCAACATTTCTGCTGATTTGTTAATACTATGAAAAAGAGAAAAATCGATTAAGCTCAATCACCATGATCCTCGATACAGAAATTTTGAGGTAGGTATCACGGAAACCTTACAAGCACAGAACTTTGTTAGCCAAGAACCAATCAGCGAGAATGATTAAAACTTTCCTACGCTCCTACCTCTTAAAAAAGGTCTAAAAAAACTCTCAAAACCCCCAACTTACATAAAATTTCAAAAGAAATACTCAATCTAAACAGCTAGGAATAAATACATAATTTTTGTGTAAATAATAGCAACCCTGTGATGAATTTAGTGTTACTCAAGAATCAATATAATCCTGATTCAAGAATGGTTTTTATGCAGGTTTGGCAGTTCTGACAAATCAGAGTTGACTGAGAGTAGAACAAGCACAGAAGACCCAAGATAGAAAAACTTCATTTGAGATTTAATCATTTACACTTTGTTTGGATAGGAAGAAATGGAAGGAAAAGAAGAGAAGAGAAATGGAGGGGGACAAAATCTCTTGTTTGGGTAAAAGATTGGGGGAAGGAAGGGGAAGGAGAGAGAGGGATCCATTTTCCCTCTCTCTATAATAACCATAATCTCTCCAGAATTGGAGAGATTTGGAGGGAAAATGGAGCTCACCTCCCCCTCCCTTTCTTTTCCCTTCCCTTCCTCCATTTTCCCTCCCCTTCTTTTCCTTCCTTCTTTGCTATCCAAACAAAGCGTTAGACTCCAAAAGCTCACAAGATATCTTTTTGTAAACCTAGCCTAGAGACAGGAGCTTTAGTCATTTAGACTCCAAAAGTACAAAAATTTGTTACATGAAAGTATTGGCACATAATGAGGATGACCCTTCAGCATGCAAACAAAAAATTTTAATGAGTGGATGCATAAAATAGAACATAAAAAATCTCCTACAAACGAGACAAACTAATAGGTTAGCAGATGAAAAATCCATTAGACCTGTTCCAATCTTGTTCAGAACAAAGGATTAAAAGGATGAAAATTCAGAATTACCAAAATATACTCATGGGTAGCAAGTCTACTAAAATAAAATTAAATTACATAGAAAAGACTTCTCTAGACCCAACGAACAAAAGAATCAAAGCCAGTTTATACAACTTTAAACGGGTATAAAACAGGGTATGAGAAAGCCATTATGAAGCTAGCCACACCCCTGACAGTCTGCTATTTCTGAAAGGAAAAAAAACAACCTCGAAGAAAACATGTGAATCGCAGTTCATGACAGAAAGAGTTAAGAATAATACTGTAGTACTATAAGTAAAATAAAGATAACCAGATATTATATAGATTAGCAGTAGCATAGAATAAACATAAAAATATGTTCAGCACCTCTATAAGCATCAGCTTAAGCATGAGATAGATTTAGAATGAATAACAGCACAATGCAGCAATAATCACCTTTTCCTAACAGCAGACAGAGTTAGATCGTCTATATCATCTTCTCCGTCTGTAGAAGCTTCATCCATCTTTTGTCTGTTTACTTCACCTTTCATTCGAGAAGTGCGTAAACCAAGTTTCTTGAGTTTACGAGAAACTTGAGCAGCAGTCACTGCTCCATCAGGGTCAAGTTCTTTTGCGATCATGTGGCTGCACCTCTTATGATCTTTGAAACTGCCCAAAACACATCAAAACTAAGAACTAGACAGATATCTAAGTTTTATATTTTCTTTTGGATAAAACGAAGATTTCTATGTAGAAATACTAAGAACTGAATAATACACTTGGTTTAGAAACTTTAGATCTATTTAATTTAAAGCACGAAAGAAACACTCACTGTTCAAATAGACTTCTAATTTTCAGCTCCTGCTTTTCATCCATGGCACGAACTCTCTTCCTAGCTTGCCTGAGAAGAGCCTCAATCAGTAACTTAGGTCAAAAACAGGAACCAACTTGTCCGCATTTTGCAGGTCAACTTTGTTTTGAGGATAATTATAGAACTATCAGAAAAAGTGAGAATATTACATTGGTTTCCCCAGATAAGAGGGCCCATCTGCATGAGTTAAGTCCTGAAGAGTGCTGTCTATTTCTGGTCTGCCTTCCTTGTCTTGATCATTATCATTAGAAAGATGAGCCATGCTGCTCTTTTTCGAAGGAAGTTGTAATCCTAGTTTTTTACATTTGCGGGAAACTTGAGCTGGAGAGACATTACCATTAGGATCAAGAGCTTCTGCGATAAGTTGAGTACAGTTTAAATTGTCCTTATACCTGTAATGCAAATCCAGACATGTGAGTACAAGTTGTTCATCAGTTAAATGGGTAGGCCCCATCTCATAAGAAACCATATGGTAACAATAGAGCATGCTGGGCATTGTGCTTATGATTTTAAACATAAAAGAATTTTTATAAATTACATGTTTCACTCTATTTTTAGACTTTTGGTTTTCAGTTTCAACATTGTGTTCATCATCAAATACAATCAGATCCAAATTCTGGTCCTCACCCTGCAATGAAGTTATCATTACTACAAGGAGTATCTCAATAAACTGACATGCCATGATGCCAACGATGAAGCTATTTTAACGCAATACACTGTTAGAAATTAACACGCCATCAAATTAAGCTATCCAATAAAATATCAGCTTTTACTTGGATTGATAAACCGTTGTTAATGGACAAATTAGCATATGAAACTTATCTATAGATTTATTAGGAGATAGTCTCATCGAAAGATCTTATTATGAGAAAAGATAAATTTCAGCTTGGTCACATGAGACAGAAGAACTTGCATCAAAGTAAACATACTTCTCATAAAGACTCCTTATCTCTTCCTCCAGCTTATCACTGAGAACCAGTCTTTTCTTCCTATTTACGTCCCCTTGAAAATCACTCTCCAATGAATTGTCTATTCTGCAATAAAAGGAAAATTTTATCAAGGAAAATGCAAAGCACAAAATGTAGGAAGACTATCATAGATAGGCATGATTATAGTTCTAAGGAATACATTGTTTTATCTTTAAGACCATAGCTGTGAATGACCTCTCCTGCAGCTTCATCAGAATCTTCATCCCTGTGGATAGAGAGAGTAAGTCAAAAAAGAAGAATTTCCACAAACAACTTGATGTTATGTGACTTGTTTGTCATTTTAATGCATTAACAACAGAGTGGTGATAGAATACTCAGCTGATACCGAACATAGATATCTTACTTCTCAAAATGAGGTTGATTGGGGATGCTAACATCATATTCGTCATCTCCAAGTGCATCTGCTAAGCTTTTACGAGAATATTCCTTGCGTTGTGATGGACCAGTATCATCACCATGACCCCAATTCTTAACTTCCTTCTTCATTTCACCAATTTCACGTTGGATAGATTCAACATTGATATAATGGCAATCTTTCCGTGTCTTCCAAAATAATACATCCACAAAGAGAAGGGGTTGATCCTTCATTTTTCTCAACATTCTCCTTATAAGACTAGTCAGAAACTGCGCAATGTTCTCATACTCTTTACGTGGGTTTTCCTTATGTTCATTTAGGATATCATAGAATATGACGAGGCAGGACAGCTGTCAATTAAAAAGAGGGGGGGGGGATTAGATACCTTCCTACTAATAATACCAACAATTGATGTACAAAGATATAAATTTCTATTGATAATTCCTTGTGATGATCACCTGATACAGCATAGGAGCAAGATCCAAATCATCTGAAATCCTCCTGAGCAAGCATAAAATGTAGTGGTTTGTTGCAGTAGAATTACTCTTGTAATTCTTCAACAAACAACAGAGGTTACTAATGATGGAACTATTTGCCAATGAGAATAGCAAGGAAGTCATCTTAAAATCGACTTCATTTGTTGCAGTAATTTGCTCATCTGCAGAGGAATCACAATCATCTGCTCCCGTGGCAACAAAGTTGTCATTAATTTCATTAGATTCTTTCTGATCACCCAGTGGCTCATTTATTGGATTTGATTCTCCATCACCTACTGGGTCTTGAATTAGATCAGATTCTGTGTGATCACCCACTGGGTCATGAATTTGATCAGATTCTGTGTGATCACCTACTGGGTCATGAATTTGATCAGATTCTGTGTGATCACCTACTGGGAGACTGCCATCAGAGTTTTGTCCCTCATCCCTAGATAACTTAGTCTCATCAACTTGACTGCAACCATTAATATTATCATTTTCTTTTCCGTCACAGTTTGTCTCATTCAACCTTTCATTATTACCATTTCCAGTGTCAGGAAAAAGTTCTTCGTTATTGGAGGGCTGGATTCCATTCAGAATTGTGGCATCATCACCAACAACTTTGCTTTCTGAAATTTTCTGATCCTTTTTCCTTCTTACCTTCCTAGATTTTTTGGCGACCTTCAAAACACAGTACAATAGATAAGGTCATCATAATAAATGTATAAAGAAAAACAACGAATAAGGCCAAAACAGAACAAAAATCAAGAGTATCACAATAGATAGAGGTGTAAGATACAAATTTGTTTCTAAAAGGAATAAAGCTTTTTTCCCTTAAAATGTTCTAGAGCTAAACAAAGATGAATAAAAAGATCAAGAAGAAAGGAGTGGGAAAGAGACAAATTGTAAGATCAAGTGACAACATGCAAATCAGAGCCGTAAGAAACTAAGAATAGCATGCCTGAAATTCTTCACAAGAGGAGCTATAAGTGACACTTTCATGCTCAAGTAAACCATCTTCATGGTCCTATTAGTACAAGAACAAATCATTGAAAATATTGGTGCTACAGGTGTCAACCTCTAACTTTATAGCTGAGAGAAAAGGCAAGATGCCTAGTAATCCTTTCACTCTAGGGCTGAGTAATGGAAATAAGAATTTCCCTCAAACAAACCAATATACACTGGTAACAAAACATTTAAGGTTCTGTAATTGAAATAATTGCTCATAAATAGGTATACCAAGCTCTGTCAAGCACAAGGTAGTACATGCTGGAACTCATCCAGGTTAAGCACATTAATCAAACATGCACATAAAAAAGAAGCAACTTGCAGGCTTAAAAATATTTGAAGATTAAAAAAGCTAGCAGGGTTTGTTGTAATTAATTACCCTTAATGTGCCATGTGCTTGCAGCTTCTCCATTAGCCTTATAACTACATGAATTATCTCCACCAAATCAGCAAGATCACTAACAAAAGATAGAAAAGCAGCAATTAATAACTATGTAACCAAAATTATTTATAAAAAAAAAATAATAATAATTACAAAAAATGTGGAAGTAGAAGATGTAATGCAGTCAGTAGATGCTAATTTGAATGCATATTGGGAAAAAACTAGAAATGATTACTTTTGAACTCCAAACTAAAGTTTATAGACCCAAGAACTGTGGATGGCAACACACCTTTCAGCTCAAGTACGGAAATGGGGGACAAAAAAAAAACGTTGTATGGATGTAATTACTTTTTCATCCCAGCAATAGATCCACACAAACAACTCATAAGGTCAATATGTATGCACTGTTACTTTTAAACAGGGAAAACTTGTTTTCCAAAAGATTCTCAACAAAAAAAATTTACGAAGAGACTTGGAGTGGTAAAAAAAAAAAGGGCAGCAATAGACACGTACTTGTAGTAAAAATAGAAACCACTTCACATGATCAGCCTTAAGACTTCACCATTGGTTGTAAAATGTAAATTTATAATAAAAGCTTTAAAGTTAAAACGACACAACAATGTACCTATAACAAAAGATGAAAATCACCTTTTAGGCTGTTTATGAGCATTAAATGATCGGAACATATTCAAAAGGAATTTGGTCAACCCTTGATCAGTTTGATCATAGAACAACTTGTAAAGTATGATACGAGCAGTTTGTGGTTCTCTGGATTTTTCAGGCATCATCTTGAGCACCAAATCCAACATCCGGATCTGTTTAAACAATAACACAGAAATACAACAGATTATGCAGGAGACCATTAATTGCAAAATGCAATTTCTCCATACTACAACTTCCATAATAACATTAAAAATAAAAACTCCAACATGCTAATACTGACACAAGTCAGATGACATGGCAGCATCGCACCTCTA
Source organism: Chenopodium quinoa (assembly GCF_001683475.1). Classification (NCBI taxonomy): domain Eukaryota; kingdom Viridiplantae; phylum Streptophyta; class Magnoliopsida; order Caryophyllales; family Amaranthaceae; genus Chenopodium; species Chenopodium quinoa. The sequence goes on along the minus strand of NW_018742987.1, from coordinate 341,294 downwards.
AACACCAATTTTAAGTCTTACATATCAAAATTCAAGACAGAAACATCACAGTAAATGAAAGCATTCAAAAGTGCAAAGTTGTGAGAATGGTTAGTAAATCACTGAAAGGCATGAAAGGGATTGATGACGGTAGCTGAAATATAAAGTGACTACATGCCTTTTTTAACAAGAAATTCGTCCAACTATACAAAAAAATTTATAGAAGAAGCTTTTGAAGTACCAAGACTCAGCTTAACTGATTAGGGAAAATAGATCACCAAAACTATAATCCTCTTTCACTGATAGTATATACATAAAACATACATCTCCCTAATCAAATACAATAGCTCTTTAGCAGCGTAGCTACAAGTTTGGTACTAAAGCAAGATGAAGTGGCACTTGAGTGACTTGATACATTTCTAAATTCTACACATGTTATAGCACATCAGTACACAAGAGAAGGAAAAAAAAAAAAAGGCAATTCAGGTCAGCTTACTTTGACTTGAAGAGAAGAAATACAAAGGTAACATAAACGTAATATATAAGCAATTCACTATTTGTTTATCCACGTGGTTAAGTGTTTTTTCAAACAAGCATTTCAGTGGATCTCTTTCACGTAATTACAAAGAAACAAAACATTACCAATATAAACATACAAAAAAAATGCATTGTTCTTTGTGGTTTGAAGCAAAAAGAGAAGGTGGTTGCAGAATTTTGAATAAAAAAATTATACCATAGTTTTCATGAGAGATCCCGATATTGACAAAAATGCATTGTTCTTTGTTTCCTTCAAGCCTTCAAAAGCTAATTGCCACTTTGCTATTACCAATATAAACATTGAATCGTTCATGGTTGCTGCAATAGGCCCACATATATCACCTTTAAACCATGTGCTATCATCATCATCATCATTGAGAGAAGAATCATTGCTGACATCTGTATTTAGCTATTAGAAAAGGTATAGGTTAGCTAAAGGAACCCAGAGATGATGGAAATTTGATTACACAATCATGAAGCAATTGCACAACATTTCTGTTTCTAACTACAGCTTCAAAAAAAAGAAGGTATATCTTAACAAAACATTATATTTGAACGCATGTAATGATAGGGTGTATTCTGTATATCCTTCATGGAAAATGGTCTTGTCAAAATAATTGTTGACATCTGTTAAAGAACTGAACTGAGAATATCCTTCGATTCTTTAAAACACTTTTTTCTTTCTTATGCATGTATATCCAGTAAGCAACTTCTAGGCATCAAAAGGCACATTTGCCATCCATTCTTTTGAAATGGGAGTTCATGTGCATATTCCAAAAAAGTATCTCACCTTTGTCAGCTGGGATTTATGATACTGAAAAAATGTAACAAACTGAGCAAGGTGAAAGAACATTTGCACATCACTGGTTTGTATCGCATGGTGCTCCTTCTCAATATCATGGGCAATGGATTGCATCAGCACTGATGACAATGCAAATCAATTACCTGTTCAGATACACAAAAGGCGTAATCGTGAAAATATAAATGTATTTAAAATCAATACCATTGTATCCCCCAGTTAGAAACTGGTTTAGAAAGTCAAGAAGCCTCTCCAAAATGCTTCGTTTTGTGGTGGGAAGTCGAGTGTAATCTTTCACAATTTTTTTTTTGTGGACCACGGTGGACTTTCTCTGATTTCAGCAGTTTAGTATCACAAGATGCAGAAATAGGCATGCCCATGCACATTGTTTTAGAACCATCCTATTTGTTGGAAGAGGTTTATATTAGTAACCAACTTGAAACCATAACACTATGGGCATCAATTAACTGATGGTTCTTACCAAGGTAAGTCGTGTAAAGGCTCCACTAAACTTTGAGTGCCGACTAGCATGCAGTCTGGAATGTTTTCTCTTTTCTGTTTCCTCTTGCATAATACATTTAAGACTTTCAAGACAAGGTTTGGCTTCTCCATCAACCTAAGAATTTCAAAAAAAAAAAAAAAAAAAAAAAAAAAGGATTTATAAGAGTGATGGTGCAGAACTTGATCAAGTGAGCCATAAAAATCATGTATTTATCATTTACTCCATATGGGAGTATGGGACAATCTTGAGAAGATACATTGCATAAGAAACTCTTACAAATTAATATTTTAATGCTTAAGAAGTTTGAGTCCATAACTAGACGAGAATAAAGTCTCAAACTTGGAGCTTAAATGTCGTAAGAAGAGGCGAAGAAAGCCAACCTTTGATTCCTCCAGGCAGATTTTAGCAATCAACTCTGCATCTTGACCTGTAAATATGTGATGATATATTTCTAACAAGAGCAAGTTGTCATGCCGAAGATACCGACAAGAGCCACCAACATGCTGAGTTATAATGATAATCAAATCCATAACATTTTCTCTGAACAATAGGTCTAAGAAATCATCTCGCAAGGATAAATATAAACTTGCGGAACCTGACGCCTTTTGATGTGCTGAGATGTCTTGCACAGCTAAAATATTCCGGAATAGTGTCAAAACCAGTTGGATCAGCTTCCAATCATCCTCTGAGAACGCCTTACTGCTCAGCACAAAAGCAATAATGAGATCACGGCAATAACACAAAAACTGAAGGTAAGAAGCATGTTAGTAATAAACTAAAAATTACATAACTTTGACCCTTTATGTTGACATATCAATAAAAATTCCTCTATAGTTCCCACCAAAGTCAAGTCTAGAGTTTTGTATGTGTCCAACCAGCTCTATATAATCTAAACTTGATAGAAGGACATTTCAAAACGGCCTAAAGTCAACATGCATTTCTACAAACTGATAGAAGCAAACAAAAAATAGAAAAAAGGTAAACAAACAAGCCAGTAATATCAAGATGATAAGTTTATACGTTTAGCAAAGCAGGACAAGCCCACATGATCTACATAATGATATTAGGTTCTGACATTCACACAAATATGTGCTACTTATAGTGTACAGAATAAGCATAAATCAAACACAGTTCAAAGCCCTTCCAAGATTGAACAATCCCCTTATGGTTTGATGCAGCAATGTAATTAAACCTAGGCTATGGGGAGAGGAGAGTTAATTCACATGAGCTCGTGTAAAATTTCATTTCAAAACCAATTGAAAGTGAGATCCTTACTCTTGTTCACACATATACATATATAAGGGGTTCAAAACAAAGCAACTTCAAGAATAAAGCACTCAATTTCTGCATACCATTCTAAATTTTCAAGTGGCTTCTCCAACAACGAGACGATCACGGCAACCACATCGCTTATAGATATAGCAAACTTAATGCCCCAAAGGTATTCAAGCTGCTCATTAAAATCCTTTGAAGTAACCTCCAAAGGCATAGTAAGAAACACCAAAACTTTCACTGCAAACCCAGAATTCACCACCATTAGGCTCGATTCACAACATAATCATCTCAATTACAACATTTCTTTCATCTAAAATTAACCATATACCTGCATTTAAGACCAAATTGCGATCATCTTGACAATGCTCAATAATGGGTATCAAATTCTTTGAAACAATATCCCATTTACACACTTGTTTAAACACATCCCGAGTTGTCGGATCATCACGCCGCAAAAACCTCAACAAATCCTTCAAATTATCTGTCAAAAAAAAAAAAAATCAAATCATAACAATGCAACAAATAAAATCTGACAAAATCGGAAAAAACAAAAATTAGGGTTTTGTTCAATCAACAATTCATTACCTAAACAGTAATCATCTCTGGAGTAATAAACACTCCCCTCATTCTCCTCAATTGACCCAAGCCCACCACAAATTACTGACAACCCTTCTGTATTCATTGTTGAATAATTTCGGAGACCTACAAATTAGGGTTTAACCAAAAACAAAAAGTGGGTAGAAATCACTATTAAATGCTTGATTGGGAAATTTGGGGGCCGAACAAGTTGGATTACGAGTAAGCAGATGATCAAAATAAATCAGTGATTGCGAAGAAGAAGATAGATTGATGGGATGAAAGTAGGAGAGTTGGGAAATGGGGATTGCATAAGGGTCTGAAGTTGTTTAGGGGTTTTGTTGGCGGGAAGTGTTCTAAAAACCTCCCGCGCTTTGTCTCATTTTGCATTTCACGATTTTTTTCATAGGGTATATTTTTCGCCTCTTTATTACATGCCTGTGTTTCTGTTATTGGTGACCCAAAATGTTGAGTCTATTTCTAAAAATATAATAGATCTTGCTAACAAACATTGCGGGACGTTAGATACTTTTTATTAATAGGCATTAATAAAAAAAATATAAATAAAAAAAATAAACAATTACTATTTGATATTAATTTTTTCATATTTTTATGTCTACATTAGATAGTATCACTAATTAACATTTGAATGTTAGTAATATTTTTGAATTATATTTCGTAAGCTATACATATTTTTATTTTACATTAGATGTCGTTCCATTGTTAAACTCTTATATATGCGCTTCGGTCATACAAAATAGTTCTAAAGGTGTTAGTTTATTTTTTGATGATATTATTAACTTGTGTTATGATTTTGTTACTGTTCGTTGGTTTTTTGTTAAACGAGGGAGAAACAATGTAGCGCATCAATTAGCTTACTTTCAACCATGGGAAGTTAGGAAGTTGGGCAAAGAGTGTGGAATGATGGAATCTCGCCTAGGGTTTTAGCTTGTGCTTTCGATGATCGTTTAATTAATTACTCGTAATTTAATAGCCCTCTATGTGAAAAAAAATGGAAAATTTGCAAATTGCAGCCATTTAATTTATTTTTTTGTCAAATTGTAGTCCAAAAGTTCGTATAAATTGTAAATTACAGCCCGATTCAATTTTTTCATTGGTTTACATGTTGAAAAATCTTCGGTTAAGGTTTTAGGGGTCATTTGAGGCCTTAGGGACCCGAATTGAGCTCGGAATTAGCAAAAAATAACGTAACTGTCTCATATTTACAGTTTCCCACAAATCGATGCATTTTTGTTACGCAAAACGAGATACTCGCGTTATTTTTTTGCTAATTTCGAGCTCAATTCGTTCCCCTAATAACTAAAATGCCCCCCTAAAACCTTAATCAAAGATTTTCCAACTTGTAAACCGATGAAAAAGTTGAATCGGACTGCAATTTACAATTTATATGAACTTTTGGGCTGCAATTTGCAATTTTTTTTTAAAAAAATTTTAAAATAAGAAAAAAGAGACACTGAAGTCATGTAAAAGAGTCAAAACTATTTTTCGTGATTTTTTTAAAAAAATTTATATTTTGTTACAAGCAGAGCATAGCATGTATCAATAGACTAAGCAAACTTCAGCAAAACAGTTCAAAAGAACGGGATCTAAGTTATAATTTATCGTAAATCTTAGAAAATCTAAAATTAGAAAAGAAAACAAAAAAGGAGATCACCCAATTGCCCATTCTGGTCTTACCCACTACAAAAACCCACCCAAATTCCCTGTCATAAACCACACATCATACTGTTTTCTTCGATACAATCGAAGCGCAATCAATTCTCTACTTCTCTTGCTTGCTTTCATATCCAACACTGTCGCCAACTCTCCAACAACATTCTCACAATCTCACTTTCAACGCAAATCTTGCTAATTCTCTCTCCTACTCTTCAATGGCGGCCTCTTCTCAAGCTATCTTCCATGGCTCTGTTCACACCATGCTTTCTTGCTCTTCTTCTCCCAAATCTGACACTCTTAGTTCAGTCAAAATCCTCCCTTTTAACCTCCGCCGTCACCGGAGTGCCCTTTACCCCCGTGTCTGCCGCCGCACGGCCGTTCCTGTCTCTGCCAAGAGGTCTGCTTACCCTGAGCTTATTCCTGTCTCCCCTGAAGACGATACCCAGGTCACCATTTTTGCTATTTTATCTATTGTTATTGTTATTTTCTGGAATTATTCGATTCCCTTTATTTAATTTTTTGTGGATTTTAAAATGCAGGAAAAAGTTTGTGTCTTTATCTTTACATCTTTCTGTTTTGTAGGTTTGAGTAGTTTTTAAAATTGTTGTCTTTTAATAGTTAAATTCGCTTAATTGAGCTTTTTTTACAATTGGATTGCATTTCTGGACTAGTTTACTGCTTGGTTATTAGATGTTTATGTATAATTTGTCAGGAATTTGTTTAATTTTTATGATATGGTGTAACTTTTGAGGTATATTCCTGAATCTTGTCTAGTAAGCTAGCTTACATGTTGGTAAATGGTATGGTTAAATAATTAGATTTAGTGATCTTCTGTGTTAACAATATGCTTCATTTCACCTCAAGTACCCATGTCATATACTTGAAACTCCGTTGTGGGTATGATACACTGACACTTAGTTTTAAATTTGAACCAAATTTAGGTAGGAGAGCAATTTGAATACCTAAGTGGAGCCCATCTTATTGGGGAAGCAGCTGCTGGAAGGTGGTCTAAGCCTAAGCCAATCGTTGGGCGCAAAACCAAGATTGTTTGCACCATTGGTCCATCCACTGATACACGTGAAATGATATGGAAGCTTGCTGAAGCTGGGATGAATGTAGCTCGACTAAATATGTCCCATGGAGACCATACATCTCATCAGAAAGTCATTGATTTGGTCAAGGAATATAATGCTCAATCCAAGGACAATGTCATTGCGATCATGCTCGATACCAAGGTGAGCATAGCTTCTCATATACCGACTATTTTGTTGATATTGCTTGAATTTTTTCCTTCTTTTTATATGTAATATACTAATACATATGATCTTGTAGTGCACACCGCCTGATTGTTGAGTTAGCAAAAGATGCACATTGTGCTGAGTTTAAATTTTTATGGTAGGCATCCGTTTTTTGGGGGTAGTTGCTGTTTTGTTGCATTAATTCAGCTATCGCCAACCCTTGATCTTTTGTTATGTTGACATGTTCAAGTGTGTAATTAGATTTGCTAACTATTTTCCACCTTTTTGCTTAACTTGATATTTTGTATAGTTACTGTTAAACAGATTTGAGTACCTGTCCTATTCGTGCTTGATAATTTACCCGAAACCCAAGTAGATAAATTATTGAATTGGCTGTTTTGACCTATTTGAATAATTAAATGTACCAATCCAAACACTAGCCTGCTGATTTTCTGTCCAGAATGTGTTTTGCTGCCATTTAGGATCAGCTTTTGCAAGGTGTATAATTGTATATCCAGTGATGTGGTATACTGTTTATTAATATTCCGGTTTGAAATTCACATGTAAGAGCTTAGAGTTGCTGCAGTTTAAATCCCTCTCCCCTCTAGGGCCTGTTTTGGCCACTTTGTTTTTCCATATATGGACATTGAGGTAATCTATAGTCATAGGTTTGTTTGCTTGAATTGTATGCACTAACTTTGAAAAGAGAAGAGAGATAAAAAGCTCATGCGAGAAGAGACCAAAGGAATTATTAATTTTATCAAAGAAATTATATAAACAATTATGGGTTTTGTGCCCATGGAGAGGATAATATCACTTTGTAAAATATTGAATTGCAGGAGTATCAGTCAATATACTGTTCATATTAATCTAGAATACGGTCACAAGCAGGTTTCATAAGTAGCTATAAGGTGATGTTCTATGATACTTGTATATATAGTTGACTATATCAGCATATATGAGGCTGGATTTATACGTTTTTTTATTGATGGGAATAATTATGATGATGTTTGTCTTTTTTTTTTTTTTTTTTTTTCAGGGACCTGAGGTCAGGAGTGGTGATTTGCCACAACCAATTAACTTAGAAAGTGGTCAAGAATTCACTTTCACAATCAAAAGAGGAGTAGGCACAGCAGACTGTGTCAGTGTTAACTATGACGATTTTGTGAATGATGTAGAAAAAGGCGATATGCTCCTTGTTGATGGTATGAATTTACTTTAAGTCCTGTCCTAGTTGTTATCTGCACTCACTAGAATTAAGGACGGTTGACAATTATGATTTAAGTCCTATTTATTCATCATGCACTCCTGTTTTGCTGATTGCAATCTACTCACTGGCTAAAGAGGCAACATATATCTTCTTCTTTAAGATCCGCTGTATTTGTTGTATTGTCTCTAGTGTCTTTAGGCTAGTGATTTATATATTTGCTTACAGGATACTAGAAGTCATTTTTCTCATGAGAGAGAAACAAATGTGTATCTCATGACACACTCCTTGTATTGTGGCTTCTTGTGCATGTACATCTGTCTGTCTTATGAGTTCAGTCAGTGCTGCCTGTCTGTTATCAATTTGACCAGCTTCAATTTTGGGAGTGATGGATGTAAACATTCATGTACTGTAGATGTTCAAGGTCTCTCAGCGTTTTTCTTGACAGAAAAAAGATCATCTGTTCTTGTATTCTTTGAAGACCAAGTCTTTAATTTCTGTTTCTTGTGGCTGATATACAGCCTTTCTGATAGTTTTCTGGTGGTGTATGTTTGACATCATAAATGTTTATTTTCTTTTTATTACTGTAATATTGTATATTACATTTAATACCTGCTATTCTCACGTTCCTGGCTAATGACTTAAATTAAATCATTCTTAATGATTCTATAATGCTGGTTAGGTGGTATGATGTCCTTACTGGTGAAGTCAAAGACTGAAGATTCTGTGAAGTGTGAAGTTGTTGACGGTGGAGAGCTTAAGTCAAGGAGACACTTAAATGTCAGGGGAAAAAGTGCTACATTGCCATCTATTACTGGTTGGTGACATGATTTTCTGTTGATCTATTTTATCCTTCTATGTAGATCACATTTCCTTATATATATATAGTATGTGGCTAAATGCTAGAGCCTTCTAATTTTGTAGCTCTGTCATTTTATCTTTTTATCTTTTAATTATTTATTTATTATTTATTTTAAAGTAACTCTCTTTGTGGATGCTGCAGAAAAGGACTGGGATGACATCAAATTCGGGGTAGACAATGGAGTTGATTTCTATGCTGTCTCATTTGTCAAAGATGAAGTTGTTGTTCATGAATTGAAAAACTATCTGAAAAGTAAATACACAGGCTGAGTATAACTGCTAAAATGATGTTCTAAGTAAGCATATATTTTACTTTAGTTCCTAAACTAATTTTCTTACTGCTTTGGTTCTTAGGTTGTGGTGCTGATATCCATGTCATTGTAAAAATTGAGAGTGCAGACTCCATACCAAACTTGCATTCAATTATTACTGCTGCTGATGGGGTGAGCAACTGAGCAATCCATTATTATTAATCAGTAACTGTTCTTGAAAAATGATTAATCTTCTTCAGAACATATAAGATTGTGGTTTTCTGACAAGTGTCATGATGTAAGTTATGATGTCTCAATATAGAACACCTTCAAACTGTCTTAAAATCGGCTAATTAGATGTCCTTCATTGTTACTCCCAATGTGAGGCAGCAAACTGCAGTTGCAATAGTGGACTAAGGGTCAGTTGGCATAATACGGGTAAGGTTGTGTACATCTGACGAATGTTGCTGCAAATAATGGCCACTCAATTGCCAAAGCATCAGTATTGTGGACAGCGGCTTCATTATCATGTTAATTCTCCATTTAAATTACCACAGTTAACGACCACCCAACTGCCAAAGCATCAGTTGTGAACACCAACTTCATTAGCCTGTTAATTCTTCACTTAGATCACCAAGATAAATAATGTTTAGTTTTGGCTTGGATGTTATCTGTAATGCATTAAAGTTTATTAGATAGTTAAGGATAATAATTATCACGAGGACCATTGAGTGGGATTGTGAAAATGAGTAAGAACACTCAACAGTGCATAGAATATTTGAGTGGTGGAGGATGGCCACTAGTTACTAAACAATTTGTTTTAAATACTTTTTTGTAATCTGTCTGCTTCAAAATGCTGGATAACCTTACAATTTTCTGCTTTTATGCTATAGGCTATGGTGGCTAGAGGAGATCTAGGTGCTGAGCTTCCCATTGAGGAGGTTCCTCTTCTACAGGTAGTTTTTGTACATTTAATCTGTAAAGGCGTCTTTAAAGCTGTGGAAATTGAGCTACTGGGCTGAAATAAACTTCTAATTGCTAAATGCAGGAAGAGATAATCCGATTGTGCCGCAGCATGGGCAAAGCTGTGATTGTAGCTACAAACATGCTAGAAAGCATGATTGTTCACCCAACACCAACACGAGCTGAGGTATCTGATATTGCAATTGCCGTCAGAGAGGGTGCTGATTCTGTTATGCTTTCTGGTGAAACTGCTCATGGGAAGTACGTCTTTCCGTCTTAGATTAATTTCTTCTGATTGATTGCAATAGACCTTTTTAGCTTTCACATGCTCTTGAGAAATTTATAAATGCTTGGTGTTAAAGAAAATTACTGCCTGTCACTATTTTGCAGATTCCCCCTTAAAGCTGTCAAGGTTATGCACACTGTTTCATTGAGAACTGAAGCAACCTTGGATGGTGCTTCTGCTGTTGCTCAAACATCACATAGTCTTGGTCAAGTATTCAAGGTTGATTTCTTTTCTAAATTAAGTGGATGCACATTCGATCATTTATCGTGTTATTATAAAATGTCAAAGTATTTATTCAGGTTCAACATTTGATTATGTAATATGGTGTGTGTGCAGAACCATATGAGTGAAATGTTTGCATTTCATGCTACCATGATGTCTAATACTCTTGGGACCTCAATTGTAGTCTTCACCAGAACTGGTTTTATGGCCATCCTACTGAGCCATTATCGACCTTCTGGAACAATATTTGCATTCACAAATGAGTAAGTATCCTTTTTTCAATCTATATATCTGAAAATATACAGGTTACATAAATTGCAATGCAGATGGGAAGTTATTGGCAAAATAAATGTGACTTCTTGTTCACAGATAGATGCATGGTTTATCTTGGATCAATTTTTACCTGAAATATACAGAGTATTAGATTGTTGTACTTTAGGTTGGAGACATTTGATTTTACCATTCGATTATGTTCCTCTATTGTAATAGGCCAGATAACTCATTTTCTAGCTAGAATGTTGTGAGTAGCCATATAGGAAATTTATTATTATTATTATTCGACCCAGCACTGAATATCATGCTTTAGTTTGTTGTTACGATATGTTTTGTTGAGGCGTCTATGTTTTTGTCTTTATTGTTGAGGTGTAAACGTAAACGTAATCCAAGTTATCTGAACTTATACTATATAAATTAAGGAAACGTTATAATGTCTGCCTCTTTGAATTTTCTGCAGTAAGAGGGTACAACAAAGGCTTGCATTGTACCAAGGTGTATGTCCCCTACATATGAAGTTCTCCAATGACTCTGAGGAAACGTTCTCAAAGGCTTTAACTTTTCTGCAAGTAAGTTTTACACCTTGCCACTTTCTAGACATTGCTGATTGGTCACAATCTGTATGTTGTGATTTCTGTGCTGCGTAATTTAGGGAATACAAACTGTCTGTCAAACCTCCAATACACATTCCTTTGATAACCTCTCAATGATTTATAGGTGGTCCAAAATATATTAGCCACTTGTTAATTTACATGTTAAACTTTCAACTTACCCATACTACCTGTAATGATACCTTTATTAAAAATAAAAAGAAAAAAAAAAACCTACCATGTGGCGTAGTGATGTCAAAGACTTGCATAGAGATTGGAGGATGATAGTTATCGTCTTGTGGAATTTCGGCTGAATAATGGCCCACAATTTATTGTTGCATACTTCTTCTATTTTACATAACTTGTAAAGTTGCAATACTTCTCATTCTCCACTTGTCGATCATCACTAATATATCTTACCAGTATGTTATTATGTATAAAAAATAAAATTTTGATATAAAGAAAGTATAACGGTGTGTTTGGATTGGAGGAAATGGAGGGAAAGGAAGGGAAGAGAAATGGAGAGATGGAGTATCTTTCATTTGGATAGCAAATGAGGAAGGGAGGGAATTGGAGGGGAGAGAAATGGAATGATTAAATTGTAGGAAATTGATCCCTCTAACAATGGAGAGATTTGGAAGGAAAACTCACCATTCTTCCCTCCCCTCCTCTTCTCCTCCCTCCCCTTCTTTTCCTTCCCCTTTCTTTATCCAAACAAACTGTAAATCATGGCGAATTTGACAAATCCCTTCATGACTATATTTTTCCTTAACTATAAATTATCAGAGCTAGTCAGCTAGCCAAAGTGGATGGTGGAACAGTAACAACCTCAAAAATTGGAAGAACCATCATCCATATATTTTCTGAGTGCAGAATCCTGTTCTTCTGTCCTTTATTTGTATCCTTCCTTCAAAGATAAAGATATTCATATAAATATATGGCAATTAACCAATGAACAACTTGGCTATTATCTTACAGAATGCTTAGTCCATACTACTGAATCTCATTTTACTTGCATATTATGATTTTAACGCATGCCTAAGAACTGCCAAATTTGTGCATTGCTAATATGGAAACATCTATTTACAGAAGCAAGGTATGGTGAAGGAAGGGGATGAGATTGCTATTGTTCAAAGTGGAAAGCAGCCTATTTGGCGATCCCCATCGACCCATAATATTCAGGTGAGGAAAGTTTAGATCTAAGAAAAGAGGATGCATAAGCGATCATGGTTCCTATACAAGTTTGAGGGGCAGAAAATGAAGGGTCTGAAAATCTCGAGCTTGCAACATCCTCAGTATTCGTTATGTGGCACAGCTTTGTGATGCATACATAGGAACTAATGTTAGTGTTGTCCCTGTAGTGATCAGATTGCCCCAATGAATATGTGATGGGCAATGTAGTGTGAGATATTTGTAATGCAGGCATATCGTAGGTAGGGTTTAGCGTTAGTTCTGCCTTAGGGTGTGATTGGATAGCCAACCTAGTGTTTTCTTGGCCGTCAAACTACATTCTTTCACTATATGCTTGAAAACAGGAGCTAAGTATTGGCATGAGTGCAGTTTCCAGTTTGTTTGCTCTGTCTTGAAATGAATGTATTTTTCTCTGAAAACTGAAATTGCGCGCTGACAAGTAACTCTCCTTATCAATTCATAAGTAAAGGATGAGACCTGCTATATTAGGCATGCTTTGACTGTATATTTTGTCCAATAACCTCAACCGATCACATTAGCATCAAAACCAATTTACTCCGTATTTCGTAATATTGTATTCACGAGAAGATTTGCTGAATGATACTTTGTACTAACGGGCAACAGCTTAGAAATCTATATTCACAAAACATTTACAATCATGACAAACTAATGTTTACCCTTTCCCAAAAATAAAAATATAAAAAAAAGTTGAAACAAATTCAGTACTAACACAAACAATGTCTAACACCATTTGCTAGTGAAATGAGCATGCTAACACTAACCTTAGAAATTTGCTAATATTCAACTACCACACCCTAGTTTTTGAGGATTAAACTATGCCAGAACAATGAAAGAAAGCTACCACATGTCGTAAACATGTATTGAGAAAAAAACTTCCCCTGTTCACTATTCCATAATCACATATAGACAGACAGCGTTCGAGATTAGAATTGTCTCAGCATAGCCATAAGACCTCCACCATGCACCCTTCCTTCAAGGGATGCTGAATTTGAAGACTGACCATACTGATCCAACAAGGGCTTGTCATCAGGCAGATTGAAACTGTTCGAAGAAGTTAAGTTTGATTCTGTGCCAACATTGTTCATGCAGGCAAAAAAGTTCTCAGCAGCAATTTCTTCCATCTTCAGGCCCACTGTACCATCTCCATGGACTCGCTTGTCTTCAACTTGTGCACAATGGGCAGCGCAAAGACCAATTTTACCCCTTGCGAACTTATCACAAGGGCTATCGCCATCTCCACCAAAACCCGAACCTTGTTGGCCATACAAGCAGCGCTTACCTCCTCCATGTGCCTTGCAGAAATCAGTGCTTCCCTGTGCGCTCTTTTCACATCCTTCACTTTTGCACCTTTTTCCTCCACCATGGCGAACACAGAAGTTTGTACGTCCCCTTGCACTCTTAGTGCATTCAGGGAAGGCACATCTTTTGCCACCACCATGAGAAACACAATATAAGGTACCTCCATGTACACTCTTGGTGCAGACACCACCTCCTTGAAATGAACATCGCTTTCCCCCACCATGTCCTTTACAAAAAGGCGTGCTTCCCTCAGCTCCCTTGGTACACCCTAAAAAGGTGCACCTTTTTCCTCCTCCATGAGCCTTACAGAGTTTTGTACCTCCCTGAGCACCTTTAGTACATTCAGGAAATTGGCAACGGCGCCCACCTCCATGAGCAATACAGAGACCAGCAAGCCCCTCAGCACTCTTAGTGCAGTTTTCAATCTTGCACCTCTTTCCACCACCATGGCGGATGCAAAGGCCGGATTTTCCCCTTGCTGCACGATTGCAACCTCCTTGAAATCCACATCGCTTTCCACCTCCATGCGCGATGCAGAAATTAGTGCACCCTTCAGCACTTTTGGTGCACCCCAAGTGTTCACATCTTTGGCCACCACCATGAGCCTTGCAGAACGCAGTCCTGCCTTCTGCTCCTTTTTGACAACCAGTTCTCTGACACCTTCGCCCACCTCCATGGGAAATACAATGACCTGAAGCACCCCTTGCGCCTTTTTGACAGCCAGGAAACTGGCAAGTCTTAACTGAGGTCTTGCGCTGCTGTTTAACGCAAGAAGTGGCGCCATCTGTTCTAGGAAGTGATAAAGAGACCGAGACTGCTGAGACATTTGAGACAACTGAAATTGGGTTCACATTGAACCTATCTACAAGAGGTACAATAGGTCCTCGTTTCCATTTTGATGATGTTGATCCTTCATCCACAAGTTGCTCAAATTCAGATGTCACATTCTGAATAGGCGATGAAGTCAGGGTGACACTAGTGAGATCAGATTCTGCAGCTGCAGTAGACAAGCTTAACTCAAGGTCAACCATATATTGCTCCTTCTTAGGTGCTTCAAAACTGTTGCCAGAGTATTTCGAGTCCTTGCAAGCTATTTTATATCCCAGATCAATGTTGAGATCAAGGCAAATATCATTTGGACACTCCTTTCCAACATCTATTTGAGAAGTTAAGGCAGTCCTAGAAGCAGCATATTCGATCTTGCCATCTAGGGAACTACCCAATTCAAGGGCCAGAGAAATCTCATGCTTTATACTCACTTCATCACTTGCATTTGTTACTCTTTTGCTAGCTCCAGCATCATACAAATAAGAGGGTACAGCTAAAACGCTCTGACAATGTAGTCGCAAGGTAGTGTCCACTAAATGACTCGAGCCAGCATCAGTTCCATTTGAATCTTTGCATCTATCCAGTAAAGAATTCCACATGAAAGGCTTGTGGATGCCATCCATCATGCTTTATTTTGAAAGAATACTTATCATCTAACTGATATCTAAACAAAAAATTAAGAAGCCACTCCAACTAGTATAAACAAAGGAATGACAATATTATGTGCAATGCAGATTCATAGAGATGAAGACCTCCTCCACTGACAAATCCTGATGTATCCCTTCGGTCCATAACAACAACTCGAGCAACTATCTCAAAAGAATTTAAGATAATATCACCATAGACACACCGTTTTCCCAATTGCATCCAGGAAATATCCCATTCTGTCAAAAAGAAAATCAATCAAAATCCATGAAGCTAAGAACACAATATGAAACAGAACAAGTAGAAGTAATCGAAATTGAACACAAACGCAAAACTCGATTCCATGTAGTGTACAAACAAGAGCTAATAAATCAGTTTTAAACATGATTCTAAGACTATGGCAATCATATTAACAAGCAACTAAGATGACAACTATATTTTGATTGTCTCAACTCATTTGTCTCAGATCAAATTACTACCTCCATTACATATTATTTACAATGGTTAGACATTTTTCCTCTCTATTTTATGTCAAATCGTTGCAAATAATATGTAACAGAGGTAGTATATTATTGTACCTTATCTTCACTTCAACAAAAGTCATTTAAGAGTGTCAAAACTTATTTTGCCTAAAGTTATGTGAATTTTATTTCAGACACAAAAACCATGTGTGAATGTGCGTGGGTGAAATACATTACTCCCTCCGTTTTCAAATAAAAATGTCATTTTACTCAAAGCTCGTCCCTAATTAAAATTCTCATATCATTTTTATCTATTTATTCAACCAAATACCACTATCTTGTCTTTCATTTTTATATTCATTTTCAATCATCTAAATCCTACTAACAAATGAGTCTTTCACAAATTTATTTAGGGACAGAGAAAGTATTCAATCAACAACTCAAAATAAGCTTACTTTACACACCAATAAACTCAATTTAGAGACATGTACTTCAATTCCTTTGTTCTTTCATGGTAGCAACATGTATATTTTATAGTAATCAAACTTTACATACTTGATCGTATCATTTCATTAATGTAATTTATTTAAAAAAAAAATATTATTATTACGCGTATTGGAGTTAAATACATATTTTCAAATACTCCCTCTGTCTCATTTTATTTATCGTATTTGAACAAAAAAATGACATTTCTAGTCAAATAGGGTAAGTGAAGTAGTAGAGTACGCAACTAATGATCAAAATGGTTAAAGATTTGTATTGGAGATCGAGGTTACACACAAATACTCCCATAGTATTTTTTTTTTAAGAAAAAAAAAAAAAAAAAAAACTGTTATACTGTACAAGGATTAAATGACTCAACTTAGCCGTAGTTGTATGAAAACGCAAATAAAAAATCACTTCGAATTTATATCGACTCACACAATTAATTAACGCCCTTAAAACTGTTTGTCAATTTTTTTATTAAATAAAATAAAATTTGTCACTCAAATTCAGCAGAGGGGCAAAATCTAAAGATTGAAAAAGTAACTAGAGAAATTTCTGATGAACCAATAAAATCAGAAAATAAAAAGGAAAAAAATCACAAAATCACTGGAAAAAAAAATTGAAGAAATTAATGAAATAGTATAAAAATGAAATGAAAGGAGAAAAAGAAAGTACCTGAAAATTTGGAAAGGTGTACGGAAAAAAAATAGATGAAAGATTAAAAATTTAATAGCGGCGGACACGAATAGAGAGGAAGAGAGAAGTGAGAATGTTTTAAGAGAAGAAGAGAGATAAAGTGCGACGGCTCAAGAATCTAAAGCCGGGGTTTAATATAGGGGAATGGAATCTCAAGGGATCTTTCCTATTTTATGAAATCTATTTTTTATTTATTTATTTTATAGTATAAATCATTAATACACGTACACCACACATCTAAGGACCGACATTTTTATGTATTGATCTACTCACATTTTTGGGGTACTTGATAAGAATGAATGAATGATAATGTGGTTTTTTTTGTTTTTTAATTTTTTTTTTAAAAATAAAAAAATAATAAATTACATATATAAAATGATTTGAAAAAAAAATATACTTTGTATAATTTTTTTGGTTGTCAAATGTTAAGTTTTTTACTTAACGGGTTTGACTAATTAATTTATTAGACGGGTTAGCAATACAACCAAATTAAATGTGTTCAATCAACTCATTTGTATTGTTAAACCTATTCAAATATACAAATTACATTTAACAATGCCAAACTAAATTGATCATATATTTAACAAACACTTTTTGTCTTACTAGTTGACCATATAAAGCATATAAGCTAACCAATCAAAAGGCCAATTAATAAACGCCATAAACATTTTCATAGATTAGTGAAAATGTTTAACAAAAGAGAGGTTTATTAGGGTCCGTTCACATTTACTGAAATGAGCTGAATTGAACTGATTGGAGCTGAACTGAACTGAATTGAACTGATTGGAGTTGAAGTGAATTGAACTAAAGTGAACTAAGGCTGAGCTGAAATTTTATATTTTATGAAAGAGGAAAATTAGGAGTTGAACTGAACTAAACTGAACTGATTAGAGCTGAACTGAATTGAACTGAACTGAAATGAGCTTAGCTGAAATGAATATTTTATGAGAGAGGGAAATTAGGAGCTGAACTGAACTAAACTGAATTGAACTGATTGGAGCTGAACTAAACTAAATTGAACTGATTGTAGTTGAACTGAACTGAGCTGAGCTGAGCTGAAATGAATATTTTATGCAAGAGGGAAATTAGGAGCTTAATGGAATTGAAATGAACTAATTGAAGCTGAACTAAACTAAACTGATTGGAGCTGAATTGAATTGAACTGAACTAAAATTAAGTAAATGTGAACATGCCCTTAGTCATTTTATAGGGACATAAAAAATCTATATATGTTACCTCAAAACAAAATATAGAGTGAGTACTTAGTGAAATTCTTTACCTATAATAACATACTAAGTAGTAAATTGATATTAAATTATACTTTGTACTTTAAATGGTTTTATTATGATACAATATAATTTTTTGTTGATATTTACTCCATAGATAATATTATCTAAATACATTTTAATACGATTATCGTATTTTTAAATCATTCATCACTCAAATTATTAGACACAGAAAATTTCTCAAATCCTTCGACAAAATCGTGATTCATTCACAAATTTTGGAATTCGGGAGATGCGGAGAGTTTATCTGATATGGGATCTTTCCAAAGTTAAAACAGCACCAATGTCACGAAAATACGTAACTAACCAATTATTGTATACACGTCAGCAATGACGTTACGTGACACGTGGGTACAAGCCAAGAAGCGGCTCGCCACCGTCGAAGGTGCGCCCTACACAATTATTTATTTCCCTTTTTAAAAAAAAAATATAAAAGATAAATAAAAATTGTTTTGTGTATTTCTTAACGCAGCTTTAACTTTGAAAAGGATAGCATTGAAAGAGAGATTTTTTCTTCGGTGCATTTACAAAACTATAATTGGAAAATAAAATGTACGTGAAAATTTGTCCACGTTAATAATTGCTTCATTTTAAGTGCTTTCAAATTTTTAGCCGCCTTCCTGAAATCAATACAGAATTACAATCATCAATTGATCTATTAATTGTTAATCTAGTGGTGATTAGAGTTACATTTGATAGGAAAGATCGCGTGTTCGATCTTATATAATAATAATTGAGAGGAATTTGAAACCTAACCACTTAGAAATGAGTCACGAATCTGGACTAGCCCAAAAGAAGAAAAAAAAAATACAACCACTTTTTTCGGTGATCCTTTAATTTTGTTTGAGGTTATTTTAGTGGAACAATGAAACAATCATTTAAAGTAATATATGTTGAAGTTTAGCCTTTAATTTTCAAATAACACATACATGTAAAATATTTCGCTCTTTCTCATATTAATAAAAGAAAAAATAATTAATTAGTTAAAGACTTATAAAGGCAAATGAGCTTTCTCTTATCGTAATAAAAATTTCTTGAACTCGTAAAATCAGTTCCTCGTAAAAATCTCAATTTTTAATATAAGATATATCTAATACGGAGTTTATAATTGACATACATATCGTATAATGGAGAAACCTCGCATAGACATATTGATAAAAGAAGTATTATGAGTATTTCTAAAAAAAAAATTTAAAAATAATGGAGTAAACTATTGAAACACTTGGATATTTGACAAACGTATAAGCCTAAAATATACTTCGTATGTACTTATCAATCAAAAATTCAATTCTCAGTTGCGTAGATTAGCAATTGCATGGCGGTTGAGCTTTAAATAAGTCGCAATTATTTTCCTCTATGATGCAAATTCTTAATATTACTTAATTAAAACGAACAAAAAAACAATATTACAATTAATTGAAATATACAATAATTCCATTACTACTAGTGTAGCTTTTCCGCGTCATTTTTGCGTGATTACATGAAAATTTGAAATTATATGCTTATATTATCACTATTCATTTTTCTCTGTCTTTAATACCAGTAGTTTAGTTTGTTACATATATTAGTACATTTATATCAATAATTGAACTATTAAAGTACATGTCTAAAGATGCTCATTAAATCATTAATATATGACCAATTGACCATAAAATTATAGTAAAGCCTCCCCATGATACACATACACCTAGTAGGTGACCTAAATAATGACATTGCAGCATATCATACACCCGCAATATTATGTATATAAACATGCACACGCAGCCGCCATGTCCACAACCCCCTTTTAATTACTATGTATGAATTTACACAAGTATACAACACACAATTAGGGCAATAGTGGACGATAAGGGAATTTCCATCCTAAAAAATTGCAATTGGTAAGGATTGAAACCATGATCTTAAGGTAAAGTAAAAACCTGAGGCCTAACGATTACACCAATTAATACTTAGCTTGTTAAAAAATATATAAAAAATAAAAGTGATATGTATTTTCACTTCCACCAATTTAAAGCATATATAGCATATAAGTACTTGATAATTATAGTAGCATAGAATTCAAGGTATAAGGTATGGTTGTAGAAAGATAAAAATAAAATGTAATGTTATTGTTAGGTTAAGAAAACATCATACCAAATAAAACAAAAATATTCATTTTCGCAAAAAATCAAACACATTATATTAACTTATTACAAATTATATCCACGAGGACGAGTGATGAGAACGATACTAAATCATCTAGAATTAGGAGGAAAAATTTAACCACTTAAGCTATCTCTCAGTCTCAAATTTTTCATTTTTCATAATTTTGAGGGAAAGAGGATACCCCTATTCTCGTTCAATTGGAACAAAACTAATTTCAGACCTTCTAGGACAAGCCCATCACAAAAAATAACAAGGTACAAGGCCCACAATTTAATTTGCACACTTGCATAGTTTGCACATGCCAAAGTCAGAGCTTTAACCATAAAAAGAAGTCAAACTTACACAATTGAATTACATACAACATCACTCATTAATCTTACAAACTTAGATCAATTTATGATACGAAATACATAAAATAAATTAAGTGAATATTGTGGTTACACAATCAATTAATTATTCAAACATCCTTGACAATTTGTTTAGTGTAGCCACTTTGATCGTCCCAATATTTAGACCAAAACATAACACCTCCATATTTGGGTGATTTCTTGATTATAGGTAGAACTTGAGAAGTGAGCACATCTGGTGGTAGAAACCCACTTCCGGCTGCTTGATTGGCGGCCGGCAACCCCATGAACAACTTTTTTATGTATGTTTGTGAGCTCCAAAAGTTCCATGAATCAATAAGGTTGGTAGTGCTACCATTATATTGGCACGGTGGATTGTTGTAAAATTGAACCCATACGTAGTCAAATAGCCCTGTCTTTAAAGGAGTGCCTAAATATTTATCGGGAAATGGGCATTGAGGGGCGGCACCTAAGTACACCCTCTTATTTCCTCTTCCACGACCATTGTACCTATTTAAAAATCTTGCTAAGTCATCCCAATATAAGATGGATCCCGACTCAATATCAAAGTCGATACCATCTAGTGGTGCCTTTCCAAGAGGCCTAGACTTAGAATGGCCTCCTAGAAAGTTATTCCAAAGATACTTGGCAAAGTCTTTAGCATCATTCTTGGAGGAAAAAGAGTAGTTCCCTACACCACCTCCTAGGGAAAGAAGAACCTTAATGCCTCTAGCTTGGCAAAACTCGACTTCACTAGATAATCCAACACACCCTCCAGAAGCCGGGTCACAATGACCGGCTAGGTTAAGGGACGGGACTTGCCCCCCACCAAAAATGTTAAGAAAAGCTAAGTTAACATATTTATACCTCCCCGTGGCACACGTTTCATTTAAGCGCCCCTCAAACCCGTTCTGGCCCCAGTATATCGCTATACCACCGCGATTAGGTCTATAATGATTGCCATAATAGCGGGCTTGGGTTACGTACGAGAGCCCGAGGAAGGTGAGGAAGAGAGGAAGGAGATGGAGCTTAGAGGTGTACATTATGTGGCTAGGAGTTGATACACAAAATGTTATTATGGGATATGTGGTTATATAATGTGTAGTGATCAAGTGGTCATTATATATATAGAGTATGGTCAACGTTTGACAAACGTAGTGTGGTGGGCTGCAACATGTGTGTGGGGCCTTAATTAGCTGCCGGATGGTGCGCGTCGGCCTGCAAATGTATTGTTACTAAACACTTAGTATATTTAAATTAAATTTATTATCTACTATCCAGTTTTATATTATTTGTAACGATTAAACATTTTTCCTCTCTACTTGATACTTCGTATATAATTGTTGCAAATAATATGAAACAGAGGTATTAATAATAATAAGAAGTATACAATACAAATAATGCTTGGTTTACTAGTATGAATTTGAATTTCATTTGCCATACATATGTTCTTTCAAAAAAAAAAAAAGTACAAATAGTTTTGCATAATTTGTAGAATACTTAGTACTCCATCTTGGTGATGAGGATGATAGTGTTTGAATTTGTTTATCTTGAACAACAGAGGAAAAATTAAATAAAACAATGATGTTTTTTTTTTTATTTTTTTATTTTTTTTTTATTTTAATTTTTTCATTTGTATATTATCATTCAAAACTAATAATACATATAAATACCTATTGACTTATCATCGATCCTTGGAGAAATTGTGTGATATTTAAATATAATATAAATTGCTTCATATTAACGTAGTAGGAGTAATACGCAAAGAACAACATAACTTACATAAGATTAAGATGGTTGACTTAGTTTTAACATCTTATTAATGTTTTTATATTTTTATTTTACCTGATAGAAACATAACATTGAACAAATTCATGGACATGGTCATATGGATAAATGGATACGAATAACATAGGATTAGTGTGTATTATTAGAGAATCATTGCAATTTATGTGTATACATATTCCATTGTTTTTAAAGATCTTGTTTAATGTTTACGTGGTCAAAATTTGAAAACTCGAGTCATGTTTAAAGCTAGTTTTTACTTATAATATCGAAAAACAGATATCAATAGACATGAAATACACAAATTAAAATAAAAAATCTTACTTCGAGAATGAAGACAATACTCCGTACATAAGATAACTAAAAAAACACTAGAGAGCTAATAGAGAATGTGAATGAAAGTGACTAGCTTTTCTTCAACATAGACTCATATTTTAATCGTTGGCCATATTAGTTTTGACTATTGAATTAGCCAACTTGCGACTATATAGATAAAATTGATCATGTTTGCTGAATTAAATAATTAAACTTGTTTGAAAATTGAAGTGCAACTTTGTGGGAGGCATGCTTTGATTGAGTCAGCAAGACTAATTCAAACATATCCATACCCTAATTTAACTAATATGCATAGTCTACTGTGTAAGCTAGTAGATGAACAGAATATGAACCCAAAATATAAAGCATGATAAATGGAGGATATACATTCATCATATATTCCACCCACTTTGTTTGTTGCCACTCCTATTTGCAAATTGCAACGACCCACCATATATGTTACACTTCATTCATTTTATATTTACTTTATTTTTCATCATATATATTCATTTTAGCAAATTAAATCAAGTTAATTAAAAGTTGGACTATATTTATAACATGCATCCTCATGGGGTGGTAATTCGGGTAACAAGTTGAGTTGGGTTAGATTTCTAGTCGATTTCATATTATACTTAAAAATAGTGTACGTAGAACTTAATATTATTACAAGATATGATAGTTTGGTCAAATCAGGTTGGGTTCGAGTTATGTGGGTTTAGGTCATGTTTTCATCCGTAACTTCGGGATAGGTTATCAGGTCATATCAGGTAAGGGGAAATTACAATTTTAAAGGCATATAAAAGACGTCACTGTCAGATAATATAAAACTCCTTGATTAGAGTGATTTCCATTGATCAATATTTATAGGGTTACAATGAGAAACCTAATCATATTAGGTAACTATAAGATATGTACAAATATCAAAGATAATCTTATACAAAATATATCCTAAACCTAGGATGAGAATATTCTATGGATATTCTCTATCACACCCCCGCAGTCAGAGCGGGAGAAAATCGGATGCTCAGACTGGATCTGAATCACGCATCGAACGGTAAGGATAGTATAGTGACCCATGATCAAAAGAGAAGTAGTAGACGTGTGCTGGTGATGACGATGAGAAGCAACAACCACGACCTACGTATAGTAGAGATATGCGCTTTTAGGCCGAAGGAGAAGAGTCACGCATATACTTGGGCCAAGTTGCAGATCCAGAGAAGAATAAATTAAGGGATCAAACCATCATCGGGGAGAAGACACTACACTACTACGTGAAATCACAGTTGAAGAAAAACAAATAAAATTGCGCAAGAAAAGATTAAATCCCACCGCTTGAAATTAATCAATTCTCAAAAGAGAAACCAGGTAGCAAGAATTAATACTCCACAAAGATTCCAAGTGCTGCAACAACAAAATGAGGTAACTTGATAGCAAAAGAGATGTGCAAAAGTTGACCTTATTGTGATATACCACCACCAAAACAAAATCTATGTGATTATGTGTAAAAAAAAAAAAAAAAAAAAACCAATGAGGCAATGTAAGAATCATTGTTGGTCATGGGGAGGTGGAAATAGAGTGCGGCACATGGAGTAGGTTGGCAGATGTGGTTACTGCCAGTAGGGGGAGGCGGTAGTGTATGCGATTGCCAACAACGATGGAGGAGGCTTTCGCGATTGCTACTGTTGGTAGGAGGCGCAAGGTTACATAAAGATTCTAAAAAAAACTTTGAGAAAAGAAAAAAAAATCTATATGTGTGTTTGCGGAAGCATGAAAAACTTTGTATATCCCGCCGGTGGGTCCGTGACCTCTATGTCACGTTGCTCCGATACCATATTAAAGGACCAACTCAACTAAAAACTTAAACTGATGGTTGAGGTCCAGAAATATGTTTTATACTCTATCACTCCCCATCACATGAAAGGCCCTTTGGGCTTGAAATGTGGATGCAACACAGGCCCACCCATACCTGGTGATGGTTGAGGCCCAGGACCTAGTGCGAATTAATTCGCACCAGGTATGGGTGAGCCTGTGTTGCATCCACATTTCAAAAGCCCAAAGGGCCTTTCATGTGAGGGGGAGTGATAGAGTATATAACATATTTCTGGACCTCAACCATAAGCTTAAGCTTTTGGTTGAGATGGTCCTCTAACAGTCACAAAAAAATGTTTGACTCATCCTACATGCATTAACTACATACTATCTTTGAAAAAACAATACATAGATGGAATTCTAGCAAAATAACCGTTGAAGGCCACAACTTCTTCTTGGTCGATCTCTTGTTAGATTTCTAACAGTAAAAACGTACAAGTAGATAACACAAGTTGTTTTTGACTCATTATGTATCAAGAAAGGCTACTACTCATATAGCTCCAATCTTCAATAATACATAATACATTATCATAATAAATCGTACATTGACAGAGAATTCTTTTCTTAAAGAGATAAATTACATTCTTAAATAACGATTTCTGAATAGATAGCTACAAATGAGGCGGCTATTTTGTTCTTGGCTTAAGTGTTGCACATGTTGCATCTAGTTCTATCGAAGGAGCTTAGTAATTAAATTAGAGTTTAATTTATTTATGGGTTTTGCTATACATAGCCCTTAGGGTTATGCATAAGAATCAACAATTTCATATCATTAATTCTATTTTTCTTGTTCCAATGGAATCTTATATTACTATTAATCCAGAATTAATCCATCCCAAAAATGTAACTAATACTTTTCTAGTTTTCTTACCTACACAATTAATTGCCATGAAAATGCTTTTTCCAAAAATAAAAAAATAAAAAAATAAAAATAAAATAAAGTTCAATATCATCATACTCTCTCCAGTCCAATCTATCCTAAGACGGATTCAGCTGGTTGTTTGGGTGCCGAAGATATGCGAGATCGTATGTGGCACTTCTAGTAAAATACCTTTATTTTATTTGATATGTATGAATAAAATATTTTGAAACAATGAAGATTGGCTAGGCATGGAAATAGTACTCCATTAAAAGCTTGAAAAGGATGATAATAACTTAAGTTTATCTCCTAATAAACCAAATCAGGCGTATAAACAATTTTTTTTTTTTAAAATAAATATCTTAGCAGCACACTAATATATTGCAGTATTGTCCACTTAGCATTATCTAATAGATGGTTTGGTTGCTATATGTTGTTTCTTGAAAGAATGTGGGTAAAAGATTGACTTGCAGTATATATAATTTAAATTTTTTCTTTTTTACAGTATATATAATTTTCTATTGGTATGATGTTAGATTTGTTAGTGCTTAACTAATTAAATAAAATACAAAAGTTTAATCCTGAAAGGAAAATAAAAATAGCTTTAATGGGTTAATAAATGCATTTTGATAATAACTTATCCCATAAACAATATTACATTAAATTAATAATAACTTAAATTAATAATACTATAAGATTCCATTGGAACAAGAAAAATAGAGTTAATGATATGAAATTGTTGATTCTTATGCATAGCCCTTAGGGCTATGTATAGCAAAACCCTTTATTTATTATACCACTTGCTATATACTTCATATTGTAATAACAAGTGGAATTGAAAATAACAGGAGATTATGGCAGGAAATTTTGGGTTTGAGGTTTAATTCGTGTATATGCACTAAATTTTGATCACTGTGATTGTGAAGTAATCATGCAATAACTAAGGTTATTTACATAAGTAAAATAATATAAGTCTTATAGTAGTAATGGTGGTTACCAAGAAGAAATTCGAGAAGTGATTGTTGCATTCAATTGTGTCTAATCTTTTTCTATTAAATAACAATTTTATTAAAATAAAACATTTTGGCAATAGAATCGAAATTATTTTAACTCGATCCATACCCAAATCAATCCTAACGAGTCTTATTCGAAAATAGTTCGACCTAAATTAACCCAGTCCGAAACTAATTTAAATAACTCAATAGCCACCTCCGCAACCTAAGTTGATAAACGTTATTTTAATTTTAAAGAAAGACGTTTAATACATATACTGATATACGAAGTTGTATTATATATTTATATGTTTGACGAACGATGATAAGAATAACACAACAATTCGATCATATACTACTAATAATTGCAGGACTGTATCCAGTAGTATCATCCCAATACTTAGACCACAACATTATTCCTTCATATTTTGGTGACATCTTTATGATAGGAAGCACTTGTAATTTCAGTATATCCGCCGGAATATACCCATTTCCGGCCTCCCACGCCGCCGCCGGCAACCCCATAAAGATTCTCCTTATATATCCGGTCGAAGACCACATATTCCATGAATTTATAAGATTTGTAATATCTCCATTAAATTGGCATGACGGGTGTCCAAAAAATTGGACCCAAACATAATCAAACAACCTTGTCCTAAGTGCCATGTCCAAATATTTGTTAGGGTACGGACATAAAGGTGCAGCCGTTAGGTACACCTTTTTTCTTCCTAATAAATTATAACGCGCTACATATCTTGCCAGGTCATCCCAGTAAAGTGTTGACTTTGATCGGTCAACAGCAAAGTCGATACCATCAAACACAGCGTTACCAAGAGGCCTAAAACTCGAGGTACCACCCAAGAAGTTGTCCCAAAGGTAACATGCAAAATCCATCGCGTCTTTCTTAGAGGAGAAGCCATAGTTTCCTATCGCGCCTCCAAGAGAGAGCATGACCTTTATCCCTAGAGATTGGCAATAATCCACTTGTGGCCCTACGCCGGTGCACCCACCGGTAGATGGGTTGCAATGACCAGCTAGGTTTAGAGACGGGGTTTGACCGGACCCAAATATGTTGAGGAATGCAACATTAACAAACTTGTACCTGCCTGTTGCACACGTTTGATTTAGGGTTCCTTCGAAGCCGTTTTGGCCCCAATAGATAGAGATGCTACCAGCAGCATGAGATTTTGTGGATAGCAAGAGGATGAAAAAGGAGATTGTGGTAAGAAGAGAAATGCAATGAAGTTCTTTAAACATATTTGGTCAAGAATGTGTAGTTTAGATATTTTGTGCTTGGCTATCTAAGTTGATGCTCTTATATATTTATATTATACATGTATGTTTGTGCATCATTTGTTGACTCTGACTCATCATCATGAAAATTTGGTCTTGAAACTAATTAATTAATTAATATCGCGTGTGTAGTCTGAAATTTGAAAGCACTATAATATTTACCATCTTAATTGTGCGACTTTAAAATGAAAAAAGGTCAATTTATATGCAAAAATATCGATAAATCTATAGAATATTCCATAGTGTTATTTTCTCATTGTTTGAAATTTCAGATGATGATATAATCTGAAGACTTTAGAGAGTGGTTTGAGGACAATATTTCGAATTTGAGAGTTGTTTATTGAATAGATGTATTCTTGACGATTAGTTTATTTTCCTAACCAATATGCTGAATTATAGTGTTAAGAATTCAATTTGGAATTTTCTTGTTAAATTAACCTTCTAGGATATGTTTATCACTTTATCTCATTTCATATAGCTAAGCTAGCTAGTTGTCCACTTAGAAATTACTATTACCTCCATCTCTTTGATCATCTTTCTTAATACTCGTAATTTAATAATACTAATAAAAGTATAACAAAATACAATACAATATTTGTATGCTGCAATAAAGGAATATTTCAAAATAATACTCCTTATTGTAAATAATATGAAACGGAGATAGTATATAGGATAAAAGAAGTCTCAAGGGAAAGAGGGTGGGTTAGTTAAGAATTATTGCAATGCCAATAGACTCATGATGAACTCCATTACTAGATCCACCATTGACACTATCCTTAATGGCGGTACTATATCCGCCATCATAGAATCTAGACCAAAGCATAACCCCTCCAAATTTGGAAGACGTCCTAACATTTGGTAACACTTGACTTTTAAGAACATCAGGCGGTATATACCCACTACCAGCAGCAGCTGGTGCTGCAGGTAATCCGAGGAATACTTGGCCAGCATTCACGGTAGTCCATTCATTCCACGAGTTTACGAGGTTGCCTGTGTTGCCGTTAGTGTACTGGCAAGGTGGATTGTTGTAGAATTGCACCCGAACATAGTCAAACAAACCCGTGTTTATCGCGTTGTTAAGATGTGCATCAGGGAAAGGGCATTGTGGTGCTGCTGATAAGTAGACTTTCTTTAGAACGGTGCTGCATCTATTGAGTGTCCTTGCTAGGATATCGTAGTAATCTCCTGAGCCAAGTTCGATGTTGAAGTCTATGCCATCGAGCACTGCATTTTCGAAAGGGCGTGAGTTTGAGGTTCCTCCTAGGAAGTTGTCCCAAAGGTAGTTTGCTACCTGTGTTGTGTGTATTGACAATTTAAAAAAACGTACATACCTAATTGTAGATCTCAATACGACACAAAACTCATATTTGAAAACAAATATTAGTGTTTAGGGCAAATGGTTTATAAGTAATTTCGATTCTAATGGTGTTGTTCATAAGAAACTAAAACAAATTAATTTGATTTATAGTTATGTAGTTAGGTTTATAAAAAAAATTTGGAAAATTTCATTAATTCAAGTATTTTTTTTTATAGAAATTGAGCCAAAATTGCTAATCCGTGGTTTATACACACGGGTGTACAATGGTGTACAATGCTCATCATACACCCGGATAAATAAAAAAAAAGGCGGAAAGAACATCCTGTGTTTCATAAAGAACATACATGTATTTGACAAAGAACATAAAGATATAATAAAAACAACGAGATAAAAACTTAATAAAATTTTCTGAAAAATTACACATTATTAACGGAAAAAATTTAGAGGTGATAAAAAATCGAGTAGGGCCGGGCCATATCATAATTTCTCGTGCCCAAACCCGTAGAAAAGTAGCGGGTTTTGGGCTTTTTTCGAACCCGGTTCGAGTTTTAACTAAAAATGCATTTTTAGGTTTGCCCAAACCCACCCTATTTCGGGCTGGATCGGGTCGGGAAGCGAGTCATGCCGATGTTGATCAACTCTTAAAAAATCCTTACCAAAAATATCAATTCCCTAAAAAATAGTTTTCTATCTCTCCAAAAAAAAAATTCAACTTCCCATAATAATTTAGTTTTTTTTACTCTAATATTATTTTCAATTAAAAATAATTTAAGATTTCAATATCAAATTTCAAAATAACATATGTTAAAAGAACATAATTTATATTGTAAAGTACATATAGTTAATACCTAAATAACACACTAATCAAACTCAAAGAATATATGATAATAAAAGTAATTTAAATATGACATATGATAATAAAAATAGAATTTGGACGTCATTACGACCTTAAAGAACATACACGCCAAATTCAAAGAACATACTTTGTATTGTTAAACCCAAAAAAAAAATATGTTTATCAACATATGTTAAATAACATAAGTTATAATGTAAAGAACATATAATTTTACTCAAAGAACACACTGATCACACTCAAAGAACATATTAAAGGTATGTTCTTTGTCAAACATAGGTATGTTCTTTATCAAACATTATATGTTCAGTGGCAGACCTGGGCTTGTGCCTGGTGGGTCAAGTGACTCACCAGGGCCCAAAATTTTTTTTAAGTTATTTAAAAAAAAAAAAAAAAAAAAAACAAACTTTCTTTAGCTTCCCGAGTTACTGTCTTCCTCTGTTCCTCAAAGTTCAAACCCTAGCCTTCTTCTCTAGTTCTCTTCGCCTCTTCGCTTCATCTCCAGTTCTCCACCCAGCCACCGTTCTCTTCGCCTGCTCCGTCTCCGTGAAGTCGTGGACGGTGGACAATAACAGGAAAAGGGTAGTGAAGGACTGAGATTTTTATTGCTCGAAAGAAAAAGGAAAGAAAAACAGGAGGCCTGATATTAGAAAAAAGATTAAAACCAAAACCGACTCCAAATACTTGCAGGTTATAAAATTGCAGTTTAGATTACTGAATTGCAAACCTCTTTCCTCTCAAATTTTCCAGAAAACCCTAATCGAAGAGAAGCAATAGAAATTGAGAAAAAACTTTAAAGAAAAATGGATGACTCTATCCCTGTTCGTCTTTTTTGTTCTATTCCTCCTCTAACTGAGTTTCGGGATGCAGATCCATGGGATAGCACTAACCTCGATAAGTTTACGGACGATCTTCTAGCGAAGTGGGACGAGTAAGATTATAATTTTCCAGATTTTATCAAACTTAAGCTTTTCTTTGTCTATGCTATTATTTAGTTTTCACAATTATGATTATTATTATTTTAAATCTATATTGTTTGAATTCTAAGTTTTTGTTTTAGGGGTAATAATGATAATAATGATAATGCTGAAGTGCTGACTTGCTGAGTGCCTGAGTGATTATTTTAAATCAAATGTTGAATGATTGTTTAATTACTTATTTGGAGAATGATTTGTTTTTTGAATGTTAGCATGGAAGATATCATAAATCGATATCAAAACATGAAAATTCGTCGAGAACTATTGTAATAAGTTTGCATTACTATTTAATTATCTTTTGTAGTATTATATGAACATTTGGTTGTATTGTGTACTGTTTGAATATTTAGATGTATTTTTTAGTACTATTATTTGGTTGTTTGGTGAATTTTTTTTTTTACATATTTGATTATCGATTGTGACTCACCAGTCGGAAATTCCTGGGTCCGCCACTGTATATGTTCTTTCCGCCTTTTTTATTTACCCATGTGTATTATCTAATTTTCAAAAATTGCAACTATTGACTTATTATCACATTTCATATAATTATGTTTACACCACTAACAAGGCCCCACATTCATATGTCTTATTATCCATTATCCAATTCAAGATTGGACTGCACTGTTGGATCCTCGGGCTGTGAGGGAGCATTTGGTATAATGGTATTGGGCAATTTTATACCAACGAACATTATTAGAGTCATCAATGACTCAAATTATTGGAGACGGAATTTCCAAAACATGATAGAGATAATACCAAAGATACACCTTGATATTATCCATTACATTTACGGATTTACCTAACCTGGCTATTGATTGTAAATTTTATCTTATCTTTGTAATCTTCAATATTATAGCAAGCTGTCCACTATTTTTGCTAAAAGATACATTTTTAATCTTTCCTAAGTTAGAATAGTGCATATATTCAAAGTATAGTCTTGCTACATGGTTCTACTTGACATTCTACTCTGTACTATTACTTATTCTTCTCAATACAAACACACACATAAACAAAAATGGCCATTGATTGTAGTCATCATTTTGAAGGCTACTGTCCAAGGGCTAGAAGGTTCACATTACAACTCCTCGAGGGGCGGTTTTTCATGGCGTTTACAACCATCATAATCCTAACCTTCATTGGTACCTCCTATATATTTAGTCTATACTCAAGTGACATTAAAACAACACTCGGGTACGATCAAGCCACCCTTAATCTCCTTGGTTTCTTCAAAGACCTTGGTGCTTATGTTAGTGTTCATGCCGGTCTCATCATGGAGGTGGCCCCACCTTGGGTGGTCCTCTCAATTGGTGCCATGATTAACCTTTTTGGGTACATCATGATATGGCTCTCGGTCACTCATAAGATCGCCCGCCCCTCGGTTTGGTTAATGTGTCTATACATCACCATTGGTGCTAACTCCTTAGGGTTTGCTAACACTGGAGCTATAGTACCTTGTATCAAGAACTTCCCTGAGAATCGAGGCGTTGTGATTGGGATTTTGAAGTCGTATATTGGTTTAGGTGGGGCTGTTATGGCTCAATTGTATCATGCACTCTATGGTGATGATACAACGGCTGATGGGGTGATCTTACTCATTGCTTGGGTACCGGCACTCACTTTGTTGCTCTTTGCATTTTGCGTTCGAGTCCTTGAGTTCTCTAGACATAGAGAGATCAAGAGGGAGAAGATTTTTTTCAATGGCGCCCTTTACATCTCTTTAGCCCTCGCGGGGTTCATCATGGTTATGATCTTAGTGGAAAAACAAGTCCAGTTCTGTAAAACGGGTTATGGTGTGAGTTGTGTTGTAATCTTGCTTCTCCTCATACTACCTCTCTTCCTAGTCTTTAGAGAAGAGTTAGTATCGAAATGATGATATTGTTCCTTGCTACAACATGTGGCATAGGGGGGAACCTAGCAACAATAGACAATTTAGGCCAAATTGGGGCATCATTAGGGTACCCTAAAAAAATTACTAGCACATTTGTGTCATTAATTAGTATATGGCAATATTTAGGACGTGTATTAGGAGGACTAATTTCGGAGCACTTGTTAAAGTACAAATGGCCTAGGCCAGCAAGCCTTACCATCGTCCTCTTTACATCGTGCATTGCTCATCTTCTCATAGCCTTCGACGTGCCATATGGCCTCTATGTAGCGTCGATAATCATGGGATTTTGCTTTGGTGCCGAATGGACATACGTGTACTCTATCATATCCGAGCTCTTTGGGCTAAAACATTATGCTACATTGTACAATTATGGCTCACTAGCTGCCCCACTAGGCTCGTACATTTTTAACGTGAGAGTCGCGGGGCAATTGTATGACAAGGAGGGGCTGAGACAACTCGAGGCGTTAGGGCTAACGAGGAAGCTTGGGGAGGAGTTGATGTGCAATGGAGTCAAGTGTTATCAATTGGCCTTCATTATAATCGCGGCCGCCACGTTGTTTACCGCGCTTGTGTCTTTGATTCTTGTTGCTAGGACTAGGAAGTTTTACAAGGGTGATTTATACAAAAGGTACCAAAATGATGAGAATAATGTGACATTAAGAGTGTCTTCTGGTAGAAAGGAAGTAGAGATGAATTAGTTACTGGAATTATATTTGTTTACGTATTTTCAATTCTATACTTTTGGTTAATTTTAAGAGATCCAAAAATCTTCATTGGCCTCATATGATGAAAATTGAAAACCCCAAAACTAAAATTTTTTGTGACAAAATTTATAATGAGATGTGTGCTTCATTCTCTACCTCCTTGCTTTTACTCGATTTTAATTGTTTAGTTTGAATTTTGAAAAATAAATTCAATTTGAAGAAAACCCCAATTTGCTTAAAAGCCCTAACTTTAGGTTTTAAATTTAATAGGATGAAAAGTAGTCACTTTTACCTAAAAAATAATATGATTTTTTTGAATTTATACTAGAATTTCCATTCAACTAGTTGTTATTATAGGAGAATATGTGAACAATGTAAAAGTACTGAACACGAAAACACGTGAAGTAAAAGGATAGTAATGACCTGTCGTGCATCGGTTTGTGAAGAAAGGGAGTATTTACCAATACCACCACCCAAAGAGAGAAGTACTTTAATTCCGTGCCTTTGGCATTCCTTAATATCATCTCCTATGCTTTTGCAACTTCCAGGAATGCTTGGGTTGCAGTGGCCAGCTAAATTTAACTCAGGAGTCTGACCATTGCCAAATACATTTAGGAAAGCAATGTTAATAATCTCATAGTTTCCGGTGGCACAGGCGGCGGCTAAGGTGCCTTCATCACCATTCTGCCCCCAATAAATAGCTATCCCAGCACCATGGCAGAGATTCAAGAATTGGGATGCTAAGATGAATAATGTGAGTGTCAAGATTGCCATCTTAAAATCTTTAGAAGAAGTCTGTTGTTATTTTTTTTTTAGTTTGGTATATTTTGTACTAGTACAATATTGTAAGCTATTTACAGGTACACATTATAGAGGTCATGCATGCACGTCAGTCCAAATTTCTTTTTAGCATTAAAAATGAGCAACTTGAAGCCCTCTTTGATAGATGCTTCATTGTTACTAGCTTTCATATGATTATGATTAAGCTAATCTTAGTTATCTTATGAGTTATGATACATATTTGTGTTTTTTATGATTATTTTTTTAATATATAATCCGTAGTATGATCATGTTTTTCTAACCAAAAGGGAAAAGGCCAAAGGGACTAATCCCATATCACAATTCATTATACGACAACTCGATAATATTACATTTATTAAACTCATTGAAGCAAAATAATAAGCATATTAAATTTACATGTAACTAAGCTAAGCCATGCCTCATGCCCCATGCCACTACATGCCTTTAGCTTAGATACATGAGAATAGGCGAAACAACAAAATATAATTTAAACTTCATTACATAAAGACAAATGAATTGGACTTTTTAGATGATGTCCATGGAGACTGCAAATAGATGGACTTAAGGGTTGCCAATAATTGGGATGCCGCCGATTGAGATGTGAAGTCCGCTTCCACTTTTGCTGCTTCTAGATCCGCCATTCACACTATCCTTGATGGCGGTACTGTATCCATTGTCAAAGAACCTAGACCACAGCATTACCCCTCCATACTTGGGAGAATTCCTAATGTTTGGCAAAACCTGAGTTTTAAGATTATCAGGTGGAATATACCCACTGTTAGCAGCACCTGGAGCAGCAGGTACTCCTAGGAAAATTTGGCCAGCATTCACAGTACTCCATGTGTTCCAGGAGCTTATGAGTTGGCTGGCATCGCCGTGAGCATATTGACAAGGTGCATTGTTGTAGAATTGCACCCAAACATAGTCAAACAAACCTGTATCTATGGCGTCACTTAGATGAGCATCAGGGAAAGGGCATTGTGGTGCAGCTGATAAGTAGACCTTCCTTTGAGCAGTGCTACGTCTATTGAGTGCCCTTGCTAGAGCATCATAGTTCTCTCCCGAGCCAAGTTCAATATCAAAGTCTATGCCATCGAGCACTGCATTCCCAAAAGGGCGTGAGTCTGAGTTTCCTCCTAGGAAGTTGTCCCAAAGGTAGTCTGCTACCTGTGTGGTAAATAGAAAAACAGAACGAATTGATTAGCTTACAAAACAAAGCTCCTACAAGAACAAGACCATTGGCCTAATCAAAACTAGATAGTTCAGCTGGTAAAGTTTTCAGGAGATGAATTAAAAACTTTGCATGAGGCAGCCTTTTAATTTAAACCATCTTTTGAGCCCAGAGAATAGCATGACTAGCTAACTTTAGATCATCTTGCTCTATCACTTTAATTTTAAATATGGTGATTGAAATACTATGTATTTGGTACTTGGCTTAGCATCTAACATAACACTCATGATAGCAGTAATATAGTACACGGTAATTCAACAAGGCTGAAAAGATACAAAACAAGTTGACATACTCTTTCTTAAATGTGCACTGTATAATTGTATATATGCTAGGAATATAGGATAGATTTTCTTTACTAAAAGAACAGTACCTGTTGTGCATCAGCTGGCGAAGAAAGGGAGTAAGTACCAACACCACCACCCAAAGAGAGGAGCACTCTGATCCCCTGCCTTTGACAGGCTGCAATATCATTCCCAATCGAGCTGCAACTTCCAGGATTGCTTGGGTTGCAGTGGCCAGCTAAGTTTAGCTGAGGGGTTCGGCCGCTGCCAAACACAGTTAGGAAAGCAATGTTAATATACTTGTAGTTCCCAGTGGAACAGGCAGCAGCTAAGGTGCCCTCATCACCGTGTTGCCCCCAATACGTAGCAATTCCAGCACCATGACAGAGATTCATGAACTGGGATGTAAAAATGAATAATGCGAGTGTCAAGACAGACATCTTTGAAACTCTAGAGGACGTCTTTTTCTTTGTTTTTGCACACTATGCACACAAAAAATGTAACCTTTTTATAGGCACAACGAGGTCATGCATGTTAGTCTAACTATCCTTAGCCTCCCAGAATTAAGGATAATTATGCAGTAAGCATGCCCTACATTCTTATTTGTTTATCAATTTGTGTGTGTAGGTAGAGAGACATGTTAGGCAGTTGCTCCTTTCGAAGAGTTTAATGAAAGAAACAGGAATGATTGTTCTCAAATATCCGCAAGTCCAATACTTAATTTTATTTATATTCTAGAAATTTCATCAGACATTCAAACTTCAAATCAACCCCTCACATAAGTTCAAAGTTCTCAGCTCTCCAAATCCAGCCCAGCGCATCACATTATTAACTTTCATATATAGAAGACTTTAGACTTAATAGGCTAATAACTATATGACACCTACCTTAATGATGTTAACAGAATTATTTTAATGTATATTTTTTGCATAAATACATTCTAACTAATTAATGGTTCCTTATCCTATCTTTAAAAAATTTAAAGATTCCTCAATCAACAGCTAGAATTATTCAAAAAAATAAAAATAATATTAACAGCTAGAAATGAGGGTGCAGTACATGTGCATTAGATACTAAAATCACCCATTACCAATGAAAAGAACACATTCAAACTAGTAAAACCAGGACTGTAAATATATCACCAATTACTAATGGAACAAAAATTACCCATGTTTTTAATTAACTTCCTGAGCTAGTAACCTATTACATTATTTACATGGACATGAAGAACAAAGCGCCTAATCAACTTTACTAAGACAACAATATATAATACTAGACACTTAATTTGCAATTATATTTGGTATTACTTGGTATATAAAACTCCCTTCATCTTTAAATGTTGTTCTTACTTATTGCTTTTGTGTCACTAAAAAAGTCAAAGTAGAATGAAATTTAGAGACAAAGGAAGAACGTAGTAGAAAAACTTAAATGGTTGTCTTTTATCAAAATATAAAAGCTGGAAAAACTCTAGAATAACACAAAAGGAAGAATGAAGAATATTAAGGTGTACGGAGACCAATTTGTTATAATTGAGGTGGATATACATATTAGTCCAAAGCTTCATTTGATGGAATGAAGTAAGTTTGGAAATTACTCCACACTAGACAAGTATGTTATATATTGCCTTCATTCTAGGCAGATATATATTGTAGTAATGAATTTGGTAGAATGAAGATGAGATTCTCTATTCTCATACTTCTGCCAAATTATCAAGATTAAGTCATTAAAATTTTATAATTTTAAAATGGATAATAAGAGATACACTTCATGACAAGGTAAGACATAAAATGCTCCAAGCCACTCACCCTTACATCTTTTCCGTCAGCAAATGCTTTGGATCAGGTTATTAAGTTGGTGCTACATATAAGTCTCCATGTGCCAGCACAGCCGAAGCCCTATAGGCTTTAGCTGCTGTGTAACTATCCATGAAGGGTGCAGGTTGACGCTACAGGGCTATAGATATGCTCCTCTCCCATTCTTGAATGGCTGTGTGTTCCCTCCCAATTAATTCCAGTCCCAAACATCCCTGAAATGTAAAAACAGAGGGCGTTAAAGCCAAGACAGCATAAAATTTTCAGAACTTCGTGTGAAGTATAATGG
This sequence comes from Chenopodium quinoa, assembly GCF_001683475.1. Taxonomy (NCBI): domain Eukaryota; kingdom Viridiplantae; phylum Streptophyta; class Magnoliopsida; order Caryophyllales; family Amaranthaceae; genus Chenopodium; species Chenopodium quinoa. The sequence goes on along the minus strand of NW_018742987.1, from coordinate 303,387 downwards.
AAAGTTGGAAACCTCATATTGAAAGAGAAATTAGATTTATGTAAAAGCTGAATGAGGAATTCAGTAAATTCAACATGTCATTAATGAACAAGACTCCATTCTCTGTACCCCAATGTTGATATTGCTCCTAACTTCCTAAGTTCCTCACAGCTGTAAATCCTGTAATCATCTGAGTTGTCCTGTTACCCTGCTCATTTCATTCAGCTATATTGATCTTCAGATGATGATTGAATATAAAATGACAATATCTTTAAAACTAGCCAACTTAAAATAAATACCTAACAGAAGAAAAGCATCACATATTCCAAGCCACACATCCTAGCTGCATGTACAGATTTCAAAAAGCTTCCAGTAGAATCAAGATGGATGCAGGGAGATCCACGCTACTTTGTATATATACCAATGAATAAAATGTTTTTACTGAAGCTGAAAGGTTGAACACAATTTCGTATGTAGTCACCAATAATCACCACAAGAACAACCCCCATTCTTGAAGGTATGAAACCTATTGGTATCTCTAACAATTATTTCCCGTTTAGTGACCTTGGATATGAGCTTGATTGCAACATGGCAATCTCCACAAATGCGAAGATTCTTAGTAATTCTGATAGGTGTTGGTGGTCTGCTATTTATAAGGGCAAACATTATCGCCAACTTTTCACTGTGAACGGTAAGATGGCCTTCTTTATCCTCCTCCTCTACATCATGAAGAGCAAAATCCATCTCTGGAACATAACCTTCCTCCTTCATTTTCCCCATTAACACATGCAGTTTATCATAAATTTCTTTAGACTGTGGATGTGATCTGTCCCCTGCTAGGAATGTATAAACCTGACCTTGATGCTCCACATTACTAATGCCTGGCGTTTTGTTCATGCCTTTGTCCTTCATCAGTGACCTGATTGTGCTAACTTCCTTCCACTTCCCTGCTTTAGCATAAATGTTAGATAGCAACACATAATATCCACCCTGTTCAGGTACCATTTTAAAAAGATTGTCAGCTGCTATTAGCCCAATTTTCATGTTGGAATGGACACGACAAGCACCTAATAGAGCTCCCCATACTCTTTCATTTGGGTCAACTTGCATCTCCTTAATAAAAGAGAAAGCCTCGTCCACTCTCCCTGCCCGTCCTAAGAGATCAACTACGCAACAATAATGCTCTAACCTAGGGGGTATATTGTACTCCTCAGTCATTAGTTTATAGTAATGCTGCCCTTCTTCCAACATCCCTGAATGACTGCAAGCTGACATAATAGCAACAAATGCAATGGAATCAGGAGTTAATCGCTCCTCTCTCATTCTTGAGAAGAGGGAAACAGCTTCGTGACCTTGTCCACTAACACCATAAGCAGAAATCATAGAAGTCCAAGAAACTACATCACGAATCTCCATCGTATCAAACACTTCCCTTGCTTCCTTTAAGCAACCGCACTTGGCATACATGTTGATTAATGCATTCTCCAAGGACAAATTTGGAAGAAGTTTTCTCCTTTCAACATGTTTGTGAATCTTCCTTCCTAATGAAAAAGCAGAAAGATCACCACAAGCAGGAAGAATACTCGTAAAGGTAACCCCATCTGCTTCAATTCCATTATCTTCCATTTGAGAGTAAAGATCAATGGCTTCTGCAGCCATGGAATTATTCACATACACAGCTATCATTACATTCCAAGATACCAAACTCTTCTTAGCCATCTTCTCAAACATTTTCTCGACAAAAACAACATTTTCAGAAGAAGTGTTAGTAACAGCTGGAAGCAAACTTGCCATAGTGCCAGCATCTGCATTCAACTCCACTGACTCCATTTCTCTACAAATTCTCAAGGCGTCATCAAAATGCCCTTTCTGTGCATACCCAGCAACCATTGAATTCCAAGAAACGACATCTCTTACAAGCATTTCATCAAGAACTTTCCTAGCATCAATCAAACAACCACACTTCCCATACATAGAAACTAATCCATTCCCAACAAACAAATTCAAGTTAAGCCCAACTTTAAACACAGCAGCATGAATTTGCCTACCAACCCACAAATTCTCAGACCCAGAACAAGCTTTCAAAGCACACGGGTAAGTATAATGATCAGGTCTAACTCCAACCATAGACATACTCTTAAACACCCTTAAAGCATCAAGGTACTGTTGGTGGGTCACATAGCTCCTGATCATAACATTGAAAAATATAACATTTCTTTCAGGACTTTCATCGAACAGATGGCGTGCAATGCCCAATAAACGAAAACCCGCATAAGCCCTGATCAATTTTAGCCGAATACAAGAACTTGAATGAAGATTATGGTGGGTTAGTATGTTGGCATGAAGTTTTTTCAATGTTTTGAGATCTGGGTATGAATCCAAAATTTGGGTACACAATTCCTCTGTAAGAATCACATTTTGGCGGGTAAATTCGAGTTCTTGAATTTGTGGGGAAAGGGTTTCTAGTTGATTGAACGTTGATAACTGGCGAATGAAACTATAGCGCCGAATAATCATCAAGTAGGAAGTATAATGTCACTCTTAAGACTTCTAACGCCAAAAATATGATGCTAGGTCCACGAAGAATAAAATGAAGTGATTTATTATATACTCCGCAGGCAACATAGCTCAAATACTCGTAAAGTCGTACTCCGTAATGTAATGTCAATTTAAAGGAATTCAAGGCCGATAAAGTCTTTTCCTTACCTACTTACAAAAAAACGTCGATTTGGTAACTTGGTTTTAAAAGGTAATGTGATAAATTGCCAATTTGATAATACATAGTATGACTGTACTACGAGTATTAAATGAAGCGAGTCGGATGACTATGAAAGATTATCCATTTTTTAGTCCGAAGTTGTAATGTGTATAGCTTGTTAATTTGTTATACATGGCAAATTTCTGCAGATAATTACTTTTTGTAATTAAGTGTATAAAAGACAACAGAGGGGATAAATAAAGTTAATATGAAGTGTACAGATTCTGCATTATGTTAGTGCCTCAGTTGAGCAACTGGTGCCATGCTGCGTTGTGGTTATCATGGCTGCCTACAAATAATCCAAGAGTTTAGTCTCTCCAATTTGTTAAGGCAAGATTGATAACATGGCTCTCGTTAAAATGTAGAACATAATAGAAACTCCCAGATCACAGCTTATATTAGCAAGACTAAACTGAGACACAGATATTGTTATGCAATTTCTGATACAGAAGTTGCTGAACTGCACCTGCTTCTTCCCTGCTGAACTGATACAGAAGTTGCTGTATACGTGTCTTGAAATTCTAGACAACATTAAACAACATGTTACAAAGGAATTACAGCGTACAAGGCTCCTAGTGCCTATACTGCTAAAAACACCTAGTTATACATTTACTGAAGGATATACTCTACAAGTCAATTGAAAATATTTTTGTACAAAGGCAAGTAGTCTTACAGGTGTGTCCTGTTGTATTTGTGCTTCACGCAAAGCTTCTGGTATACACAGGTATTTGTTTGTGTCTAAGTTGACTAATACAGTATTATTTTAGGCCAATGTAGCTTATGAATCAAAGCCCCCATTCATGATGCCACGACTCATCCTGAAACAAAGCCCTGTGAACGGAACTAGTTGAATTCCCCCCATGCTCCCTATACTCTTCAACATCACCAACACTACCATCCGAAGGGAATAAACATTTTTTTGCCCCACTTGTTGGGGTTTCGCAGACCCGATCATAGTTTTCTCTATGACGGTCTTTCCTCTTGGACCTACGAAAAGAATCTGATTTTGACCTGGACAATTTTGGTGGCTTAGGGGCCCACACTCTCTGCAAGTCAGGCATGGCTCTTCGTGAAAAAGAAGCAAACTTCAAAGCTCTTGTTCTCCTTTCTTGAGCTTCAACCAGTTTGCGATCATGATCTGTGCTACCGGTGTGAAGTGAATCATCAGTAGAATTGGGTTCACTTCCTACTTTCCATGATTGACTGCTATCCTCACTGTTGAGTAGTGGATTAGGGGATTCATCATCATCACCATCATCAAACAATAATAGATCCATCTGATCATAGATTTTATGTACAATACTCCCAAGGTTCTGCGAATACCTGGATATTCCACACAAATAATGTCATAAATTGTGGATCTAAACTTTGTTCCAACAAAACAAACCAAAAACAAATTAACATTGAGCTAATATGTTTGTCTTCAAAAAAATAAGTTGGAATTCAAAGGGCACATGTAAGCTAGAAAATGAAGTTTTGGAAAACCAGTACCTAAAATTTTAAACAATCCAGAATCAGTGCAACCAGCATGTCTCCTCAACTACTAATTGCAGATTTCTTGTCACAATTATGTCTTATAGAGTCATGAATTGACTCTGACATAAACAGGAACATGAAGGAGGATGTTCACTGAGGCTATACAATTAGTGAAAGGAATAGAATATAAAGTATATAAAAGAGTGATCTGGACCTACTTAAACAATACACTTGATGATGAAAAGGGGTTACCACTACTTGCATCAAATTGCACCGCAGGTTAAAGACAAATGACAGCATGAAAATTTGAAAAGTGGGAGACAGAGAAAATGAACCGAACCACTTGTCTAGTTGTCCTGATCGAAACAACAAAAGAAAAGGAGAATGGCTGCCCTGAAATTTCGGAAACAATTTTGGAGAGCTATGTGTGGAACAGAATCAGAACTTTCCTTAGCAGACACAAACCACTTCCTCTGACATCCTAGATTAACAAAATCAACATCCAAGACACGATCCCATCATACATAGAAACTTGGGAGGACTATATCTGCTTATCTTTATCCCCAACCACACTGATTTGAGCTAGTTGAAAGGATGTTTACTTAAACATACGAAAAAAGGTCATTTTCTGGGAAAAATAAAGACATTCTCCAAAACAGTCATCTGAAAGATGGAAGTAATACAGAATAACTAGATGATATAGAGGTTGAAATGTGGAGAAACTAATGCACTTTGATACACTACACCATGCAATCTAGAAGTTGCTTGGAATGTGATGATTAGAGTGGAAACCATTTTGTAAAATAATTGGTTTTCAATGAACATCCATACTAGAAAATAAAAGTTGGAAACTACACTTCCAAGTCCGCAGAAATATTGAAAATGTTGATTTGGTATTATGAAAATGTGCTTTCATCTAATTAAATTATTAAAAAAAAAAAAAAAAAAAAACAACAACAACAAAAAAAAAACATTTCAGTCTATATCAGAGTGACTAGATGCCAACCACAATACTATAAATAAATGTCATGGTTATACAAGCATTGCTGATTGCACTAGAAGTGTATATACCTGCTTTTGATGGTCCTGCCCACATAATCACTAAAGTCAAAGTCTCCAAAAAATCCATCCTCCATGTTACACTGAATAAACTCTAAAAGACAGCAGATCTGCTTAACAAATTTGTTCTTGGTAGAATCCCGTATACCAGCAACAATCTCTGATTGAAGTATCTCCATGCGAAACAAAATCTGCAGCTCATACCTAGACAATGCTTAAGGAACTACCATGACAAATCAATCAATATGTCGCAACCAGTAATAAAGCAATAGTAAAATCATGACAAACATTTATTATTAGCCAAACAAAGTTAATGGAAGAAAAGGATACTGTCTAATTCTATCTTCAGATGAGGTATTTGATGAATGTGCATCTGTTGCTTTAGAGGATAGATCACTATCTTTGTGCTTTCCTGCTATGTCTTTTGGATTGATTAGTAAGAGTTTGATGAGCTCACCAGCTACTAGTCCTCCATAACTGCTACCATCTGATTTTTCAAGGGAGGCTTGACTTTCTTCTTTTGTATTTGGTTCTAGTTTCCGCCTAAGCCAATAAATACATGAAGAAACTACCCGCTGCGCAAAAGCCACTAAGTCAACTCCTGATGCAATACCATTTTGAATTCTCTGAGATAAATTACTAAAGAAAGCTTCAGCAGCTTCTTGCGAAGCTCCAGTTTGTTTTATTTGAGGTCCCACAACAGCGTGTTCTTTAGCCAGAGAAGGAAGTGGTTGCTGACTTTCTTGATGCAACTGGCACAATCTCTCCTCTGTTTTCTCCATAATTTTAGGTGTGTCTGACTTGCATGGAAGTGATGAGCTACTTTTTGCGGCCTGTTTTATCCAACACTGCAAAAACTTTAACTTCTTTGAAGTATCACATTCCTTGGAAAAGTAAGCTCCCTCAAGTTCCATCTCACAGGGTCGAGCAGCTGCTTTGCAGAAAGAGCCCCAGGAGAGATCCTTGTACCTGTGGGGATGCATTCTGTGCTTTCTTCTACTCTCACTTTTACATACCCCACTCACAGAATCCATACTCATGTCAATTCCAACAGTTTTTTCTCCTTTCTCTGAGCTACCGTGTCCAAGGTTTAGCTCACTTACACCATTTTGAGCTCCACATAAGTCAGTACAATCTTTCAGAATAAAAAGAAAAGCCGAATTAATAGTAAAAGGTTTGAGAACCCCTTGGTTATGATGCCCTTGGCATTTGACAAATGCAATGATGCCCAGTAACCTTTCCTATATAGAAAGCTTAAAAGAATCTGCCAGAGAGGTGGTGATTTTCTCTTGGTAAACCTACCTGTTCCTTCCGAAAGCAGTTCAAGAACTCTGTCAGCAAAAAACTCAGTAGATGACTTCTCGTTCTTTTTCTTTGAATCTGTTGATAACTCATCAACTAGTACCACATCAGAAATTTGCTCATCCATATTTACACTCTCTCCATTTCTACAGAGAGATTTTACATCAATCTTCACCACCCCATCACCAAAACTCTCCCAAATTCCACAGGATTGTTGAGAAAGCTCTCCAGCTTTTTCAGACCCCTCAGAGATTGAAAGACCGTGAAGCCTACGCCCACGTAACATTTTAAGATCAAGCAGTTGGAGATCACAATACTTGCATTCCATAGGTTTCCCACTCACATCCAATATCTCAAGATTCAATTGCCCACAAACTTTCTTACATTTATCATTTAATTTAGGGAAAGTAGCTGAAACACCAATCATCGGATAAATTAAGCCAAACGAAACAAGAGCAGAACCCAAGACAATTGAATCACTAGAACATAAACCCCAACCTAAACTCTTAACACCATTTTGAAAAAACCCCACTAATCTGCTATATTCATCAAGTTTATCTTTTTTGACATCGTTTCCGCCATCATTATCAAAGTTCAAGTCTACCCAGCTGAAATGAATATCCCTACTAGCAAAAGCATCTCTCACATGCCCAAAAACCCCTCTAAATTTATCACAAAAAACATCACAATCATTCACAACATCATCAACACCCATAAAATCAATCAAATCCTTATTTGATCTACAAACAGGTGAGAACAATACAACCAAATTCGACCTAACAGTCCCTAACAAATCAGAATCATTACAACAATCAGACAAATCCCAACCATAATCATGAATTACCTGCGCAATCGAGCTCGATAAATGCGAAGACCTAGAACCCGAACCAGAAATCGAAGCATCCACCAAATTACAAGCCAATTCAAGGGTTTGAGAAAGCAAATTTAGGGTTTCATCTGGTCGATTGAAGGAGAGAGAATTAGGGTTATACAATGAAATTGGGATATTGGGAAGAGAAGACGACGATTTGAGAGGAGAAAGAGAGGAGAAGAAGAGCTTGAAGGAGGAGAGAGAAAGTGAAAGAGGGGGAAAAGAGAGGAGAACTTTGGCAGAAGTAAGGATTAAAGTGAGGTAAGAATTAGGGTTTTGGAGGTAAAGAAGAGGGTTGAGATCGATCAAGAGGACGATTCTTTGGGTTTTAGAGTAGTTGATTGGATTAATGCCGGCCATTTTCGGCCGGAAATTAGCCGGAGTTTGAAGGTTTTAGGGATTGAAAATTGAAATGGCGGAGAATTGGGGATGAAATTGGGGATTTTGGAGGAGAGAGAAAGAGGGGATGAAGAAGAAAGGGAGGAGGGAAATGAAAGTTGAAATTTGAGGGTTTAGGCGGGAAATCAATGAATAAGATGCCAAAATTGTTGAATATATACTGTCACGTACTCACGTGGAAAAGGCACAAGTTGTGATTGATGATTTGAAATAATGGTCCAATAAAATAATCCAATTTGAACCAATGAGGTTATGAGGGTGGTATTTTAAGGCCCTCTTCTTTTGAGATGTTTGGTTCTGAAATTTGCTCTGGTTACTAAGTCTTGATCTACTGACTCAATTTGCTCGGTTGATACCTGCTCTGCCATACTGAAATTTATTCTAACTGTCAAAAACCTTAAAAGAAACAGGGCCTAATTTGGTCAAAATTTCATTATTTACAAAATAGTCATTTTAAGGAACTAATTCCTATAACATTGTACGAGTAACTATGACCATTTTTTTTTCGAGAAAAGTAACCCTAGCCACATATAAAAATTTATGTTTACAAAATACATATCTTTATTTTGTATAATAAATTTAGGTCAATGGTTAGGGAAAAAAAACTTGATTAAATCTCATTCTCTATTGATTTCTTAATATTAGGAAGAGATTGGTTACACTAAATTTTTTTTAGTTTGATATTTTTAAGTTGCAAAAATCAAACAAGATATTATGTTTTAGTTACCAATTTATACAACTTTAATCAACTACTCGTAATCTATTTAGAGCTTGTTTTCTTCAGAATAATTTCAATTCAATTCAGTTCAGTTTAACTCCAATCATTTCAGTTCAATTCCTAATTTTCTCCTCTCATTAACAATTCATTTCAGTTTAGTTCAGGTCAATTCAGTTCAGTAAATCAAAACAATTTTTGTAAAGAACACACATTTCAAAAAACCGTGTAGAGATAGAGTTATTGTACTAAAAACAAATGAATTAAACAAGACTTGTTCTCAATACTTTTAAATGATTAATTTAATTAATTTGAAGTTTCTAACCAATTAAATTAGTTAGCATTCTCATACTATTTGAATCAATGTAAATTTTCTCCAACAACTTTCAACAAAACTTGTGAGTTTGCAAATTGCAGCCATTTAAAGTTCGTATTTTGCAAATTGCAACCATTTAAATTTTTTTTTGCAAATTGCAGCTCAAAAGTTCATATAAATTGTAAATTGCAGTCCGATTCAACTTTTTCATCGGTTTACAAGTTGAAAAATCTTCGATTAAGGTTTTAGGGGTCATTTTAGGCCATAGGGGTCCGAATTGAGCTCGGAATTAGCAAAAAAATAACGCAAGTATCTCGTTTTGCGTAATAAAAGTGTATCGATTTGTGGGAAACTGTAATATGAGACACTTACGTTATTTTTTTGCTAATTCCGAGCTCAATTCCGTTCCCTAAGGTCTAAAATGACCCCTAAAACCTTTACCAAAGATTTTTCAACCTGTAAACCGATGAAAAAATTGAATCAGGCTGCAATTTACAATTTATGCGAACTTTTGGGCTACAATTTGCAAAAAAAAATTTAAATGGTTGCAATTTGCAAAATACGAATTTTAAATGACTGCAATTTGCAAATTTTCCAAACTTGTGACTATACATCTTTACATCATACATGGAGTACGGAATATCTGGCCAAGAATTATTATTATTTAAAAAAAAAAAAAAAAAGTGACATATAATATGGATCACGGAGATTCTCATGTTTAATGCAATGCACCTATGCTGCTATGCACGACATCAGTCTTTGATAGAATATGTAAACAATCAATTAATCACACGAATATCTGGGTATGATTTTATGTAATCCCATAAAATCCGGAAGATTATGTTATTTATGTACCTGTTATCATGTTTTAGTAGATAGTACTTGATTCATATAATTTCTGTTGATGAACTAACCTGGTAACCTTTTTTTTTTTTTTTTTTTTTTTTGAACTCTTAGTCTTCATTTCAACTCAAGTACCCATGAACGAGTCTGACATTTTGATACTTGCTCATATGCGACATTAATACTAGCTGAGTTTGGGCACGTAACAATGTACTGCTTATTTTTAATGTATTGTTAATGACGTACTGACAAATGATTATGGGATTTTCTTGCAGGCCAGGTAAGTTCTTTTAATCGTCAAAGTTTGATGCTAATCAAATTAAGTACTTCTGTCATATCTTAAGCAATCTGATGCTAATTAAATAAGTGCATAATTCACTGATCATATGTATAAAAAGATGGTAGTACTTCTGAGTTATTCTGTCAACTCTCTCAAAACCAAAGGTAATCTGTAATCATCCTCTTTTTTTTTTTTTCTTTTCATGATAATCTTGTGTTCTTGTTCATGCTTTGATTAAAAGATTATAGCTTTATATGTGCTGATTCTGTTTATATGTTAATGCAGAGAAAAGATTGCTGAAGCATACTCAATGCAGAATCTGTGGACTGTATTTTGTGGGCAATCTGATTGCGAAAGAAACAGTTCCGAGCTTTGTAATCCTCAGTTTGAGTTAGTTACTCATCCTTCTTCATGTGTCAACCATGCTTCTCTTGTTTGTTTTAATGTACTGCTTATAGCAGTCCTCTTGTATAACTTCATTTGTAAACTTCTTTCTAAGAAACTCGAGCTACCAGCTCGTAATAGGCAACAGTTCTCTGCTGTCCTGCAGATACTGTCAGCTGTTTTTAATGGCTGTCTTGGACTTGTTTATATCGGTTTTGGCATTTGGGTTTTGGAGAAAAAGTCGAAAACTGATCATTCTATTTCACCAATTCATGGGTGGATTGTAGTTTATAGCAGTAAATTTGGTTTAGCTGCCCAAGTTACTCCGTTTTCCAACAGTGGGTTGTTCAGTAAAATGTCATTCTGTTGGTTGAACCCTTTGATGAAATTGGGTAGGAAGAAGATTCTCGAGGAAGATGACTTACCCAAATTACAAGACATAGACATGGCAGGATCTTGTTACTTGCAGTTTATGGAAAAGATGAATAAACATAAGCAGGCTAAATCACCATCAGAATCCACAATGTTTTGGTCAATTGTTGCATGCTACTGGAGGGAGATGCTGATATCAGGGTTCTTCGCGCTTCTGAAGATACTTGCTATGTCAGCTGGACCTCTTTTCCTTGATTTCTTCATCCTGTTTGCTGAGGGTAAAGAAGCATTCAGACACGAAGGTTATGTATTGGCGATTTCACTCTTCCTTACTAAGATCTTGGAATCTTTGTCACAGAGGCAATGGTTCTTTCAAAGCAAATTGACCGGTCTCAAAGTGAGGTCCATGCTCACAGCAGCTATATACAGGAAGCAACTACGCTTATCAAATGTTGCTAGGAGGATGCACTCTGGTGGTAAGATAATGAATTATGTAACTATTGATGCTTATAGGATTGGAGAATTCCCTTTTTAGTTACACCAGATTTGGACAACAGGCCTCCAAATTTGCTTGGCATTAGTTATCCTGATCCATTCGGTCAAACTTGCAACCATTGCATCATTAGTAGTGATTATTTTAACCGTGATTTGCAACATTCCCCTAGCCAAATTACAGCATAAGTTTCAAAGCAAGTTGATGGTTGCTCAAGACGAGAGGCTAAAGGCTAGCTCGGAGGCTCTTGTGAACATGAAGGTGCTAAAAATGTATGCTTGGGAGAGTCACTTCAAAAACGTAGTAGAGTCGTTGAGGAAAGTGGAAAATAGATATTTATCAGCAGAGTTGACACAAAAAGCATTCAATACTTTTCTATTCTGGATATCTCCTATAATGGTGTCTTCAGTTACATTTGGTGCATGTTATTTCCTCCGAATCCCTCTACATGCCAGTAGTATTTTCACATTTGTCGCAACCTTGCGACTAGTGCAAGAGCCCATCAGAGTTATCCCTGATATCATAAGTGTAGTGATTAATGCAAGACTTTCGTTTACTCGAATTGTCAAGTTTTTAGCAGAGCCAGAGATTCAGAATGACAATGTCAGGAAGATTAATATGACCAGCACGAGCCATGCCATACTAATAAAGTCAGCTAATTTTTCATGGGAGATGAATTCATCTAAGAGGACACTCAGAAACATAAATCTAGACGTCCGTTCAGGTGAAAAGGTGGCTATATGTGGAGAGGTTGGCTCCGGAAAATCAACATTGCTAGCAGCTATTCTTGGAGAAGTACCATACATAGATGGAAATGTAAGCTCCTTCAGCAACCCTTAAATCATTGCATCATTTTATATATGTAGTATAGGATTGTTTGTTTCTTTTTTTTCTTCTTTCAGATCACCTGGATTTAGGCCTATTGATAGTACAGCAGGTCAGCAGGTGATTTATTGGAAAATTTTACTAAATATTTCTCCTTATAAAGGTAGAAGTTTTTGGTAGGATCGCTTATGTTTCCCAGACAGCTTGGATTCAAACAGGGACAATACGCGATAATATTCTTTTTGGAACTGACATGGATGACTTCAGATACCAGATAACTCTTGGCAGGTGTTCATTGGTAAAAGACCTTGAACTTCTTCCTTATGGTGACTTGACCGAAATAAGGGAAAGAGGAATTAATCTAAGTGGGGGTCAGAAGCAACGGATTCAACTTGCTCGTGCATTGTACCAAGATGCTGACATATATCTTTTGGATGATCCATTCAGTGCTGTTGACGCACACACTGCAACTAATCTCTTCAATGTAACTTCTTGATCTTTACCTTTCAACTTTCTTCGTTTCCTTAATATATGTATTCATGTAACATCTGAACTTTTTATGCTGCGATAGGATTATATTATGGAAGCTCTTTCTGAAAAGACCGTCTTGCTTGTGACACACCAAGTTGATTTTCTTCCTGCATTTCATTGCTGTTTGGTGAGTTCTTCAGTTGTATGATGCTTGTGGAGCATTCGATCTTATGATGCATGCTTCAAGAATCCCTTACCTTAAGAGAAATTCGGTTCCTGTAATTTTTTAAAAAAAAAAAAAAACAAAGGCTGTAACAGAAAAATACTGATGCTTTGTGAAGATTAAATGATGAAACACCTATGTCCTCGTGCCATGGCTTTGCATCCAACACTATGGACCTTCATAGTTATCTACTATATTTGTGTATATATTTCCTATTAATAACAGGTAGTTGTACTGTTTGCAGCTGATGTCAGACGGGGAAGTTCTTCGTGCAGGCTCGTATCATGAGTTATTAGAATCAAGTCAGGAATTTATGAACCTTGTAAATGCGCACAAAGAGACTGCTGGTACTGAAACACTTGCTGAAGTCAGCTCATCTGAAAGACACAATTGTTCTGCAAAAGAGATTAAAAGACCGAACATTGAGAAGAATGAGAACCACAGTCAAGCATTAAAAGGGGGTCAGTTGATCAAGCAAGAAGAAAGAGAAGTTGGAGATACTGGTTTCAAGCCATATGCTATATACTTGAATCAGAGCAAAGGCTGGCTGTACTTTTCTATTGTTGCTCTTGCTCATCTCGCCTTTTTGACCGGCCAGATATCACAGAATGCATGGATGGCCTATGGTGTAGATAAACCACATATCAGCAAATCAAAATTGATTGTGGTTTACATCATCATTGGATTCTGCATGACACTATTTTTACTCATTAGATCAGCTGCAGTGGTTACATTAGGGATGGAATCATCAAAGTCATTATTTTCAAAGCTAACAAACTCTTTATTTCGAGCTCCAGTTTCTTTCTATGACTCTACACCTCTTGGAAGGATACTAAGTCGTGTAAGTGCATATAAAGCTCTTACAAGTTACACAACAATAATCCAAATTGAACTAACATTTCACATATGCTACTTTCCCCTGTTTCTATAAACCCTGCAGATTTCATCTGATTTGTGTATCATCGATGTTGATATCCCAGTCGCCTTCCAGTTAGCTTTTGGAACTACTGCCACGGTATATGCTACTTTAGGAGTTTTAACCTTCATTACTTGGCAGGTCTTGTTTGTCACTGCACCAGTGATTTACATGGTTATACGATTACAAGATATTCCATCATAGAACTTTCCCTTCAACAAAATACATGCTGTCATTTTATAGCTTACACAAGCGTGATTGTCATACATTGATTTCTGATGAAAAGAGTTACCTAACTAGTCTCTGAAACATATTGGCAGCGTTACTAATTTGCTACTGCAAAAGAGTTGATGAGACTGAATGGTACAACCAAGTCCATGGTGGCAAACCATTTAGCTGAAACTGCAGCTGGAGTTGTGACAATTAGAGCTTTTAAGGAGGAAGACCGTTTCTTTGCTAAAAATCTTGAGCTTATTGATATAAATGCTAGTCCGTTCTTCCACAATTTTGCAGCTAGAGAATGGCTGATTCAAAGGATTGAAACTCTCAGTGCCACTGTTCTTGCAACTGCAGCACTGTGTATGATTTTGCTTCCTCGCGGCACTTTTAGCCCAGGTGAGATCAGAGTCTGTTACAGAAACATTGATTTTTGCTTCAATTAACAAAGACAAGATGGACAAACTGACTTTCTTATATACCAAAAATAATGCAGGGTTCATTGGAATGGCACTATCATATGGCCTCACATTAAATGTAGGTATGGTTATCTCAAATCAATGTCAATGCATTTTGGCTAACCATATTATTTCCGTGGAGAGGCTTAATCAATACATGGATATACAAAGCGAAGCTCCAGAAATAATCAAGGATAATCGACCTCCACAAAATTGGCCACTGGTTGGTAAAGTGGAGATATGCAATTTGCAGGTGAATCTCTAAGTATCTATTTTAATTTGGCAGTTTGCAAAGATGGGGAGACACTAAAAATTTCCATGGTCAATGCAGATAAGATATAGGCCAGACACACCACTGGTTCTTCAAGGAATCAGTTGCACATTTGAAGGGGGCAATAAAATTGGTATTGTTGGTAGGACTGGCAGTGGGAAGACTACGCTAATAGGAGCATTGTTTCGCCTAGTAGAGCCAGTAGCAGGGAAGATTATAGTTGACGGTGTTGATATATGTTCAATAGGACTTCACGATCTAAGGTCACGTTTTGGGATTATCCCTCAAGATCCTACTCTCTTTAACGGCACCATACGATTTAATTTGGATCCGTTAAGTCAGCATAATGATGAAGAAATCTGGGAGGTATGGTTTCTCTTTCTGTAATACAGATTTTACATTCTACATAATGCTTGAATGCTATATCTCATGCATTGTGAAAATAAAAAATAGAAGAAAAAAAGAGCTTACTTTACAGTGTTTTTGGGAAGGTGCTTGGCAAATGTCAGCTTAAACAAGCAGTGAAGGAGAAAAACCAGGGGCTTGATTCTTTAGGTAAGTCCTTCATTCTTTCAGAGCAAAAATAACCAGTCTTCTACCATTTTGTTAGAGAAGACCTAGCAGAACAATAATTTCAAACCAAAATGTGATTTATCGATTTTTGCACTACATTTTTCACCTTCAGTTATAGAGGATGGGTCAAATTGGAGCATGGGACAACGACAACTGTTCTGTCTAGGGCGTGCTTTACTGAGAAAAAGCAAGGTATTAGTGCTAGATGAAGCGACTGCATGTATTGATAATGCAACTGATATGATCCTGCAGAAAACGATAAGAGCTGAGTTTTCAGATTCCACTGTGATCACTGTAGCCCACAGGATACCAACAGTTATGGACTGCACAAAGATCCTTGCCATAAGTGATGGTGAGTGTTTTGTTTATAACATTTCTTATATGTTTAAGTCAGCTCAAATTTCAACATGTAAAAGCCAAACTCAGTTCACAGCCACCTTCCTGTGTATAATTAGTTGTAGACCTTGTAGTGTTGCAGAATTCAGATAAAAGAAAGCCATACTAAAAATTAATATCAGCAGGATGAGAAAATGTTAAAAGTTACATTGTACCTCTTGCAGGAAAACTAGTGGAGTATGATGAGCCAATGAAGCTAATGAAGAACGACGACTCATTATTTGGCCAGCTCGTCAAGGAATATTGGTCTCATATTCATTCCGCTGATCAGTCACGCTGAGTAAATTGCATTTAGCATACCAAGAATGAAGAACTAAACTAGATATTGTTGCTCTTGAAAGCATGTAAATTTTCATGGATTGATCCAAAAACTATTTATTACAAGAATTGATAGAATATTTAGCATTTTGTTGAGCACTAGTCAATATGTCCAGTCATGGGCAACAATATGATCAATGCAAGAGATATTCAGAATTTCAGACATGTACAAAGTTCTACTGGCTCCAGTGCTCCACTAGTACAAGTGTATAACCATAGAAAGCAAATTAATACCTTAATGTGGTTCGACAAACTAATGAACATGTATGCATTCCAGCATTTCTATACCATTAAATAACTCCATAACCTTGCTTACTGTCCTCCCAGTACAGCATTCTCAATATCTTCTCTACTCATAGCTGAATCTCTTCTTCATATCTTCTTCAAGATTGCCTGGTCCACTCTTAAAATATCTGCACACCAACCAGAAATAATCTAGCAGTGTCAGGTATGCAGGACATTAATTCTTGCTAATAGCATTTGACTAACCAAACATTTGACAAAACAAGGTATAATGAAACTCACCCAATCAAAATCAATCTAATGCACATATTTTTTTCCCTAACAATTCGTTTTCAAGCAAATTCAATCAGCAATCCATAACACTAACTAGTCACATTCCGAATTTAGCAACTTTTTCAGCACCAATTCACATTCACCAAAAATCAACACAATTGCAAACACAACATTGCCAATTTGCTAACATGTTAACAAAAACACAAAATAAATGCCCTTTTCACTTATACGATTATACGTTATACCCAAGAATGAAATTAGTAAAAAAAAAAAATTGATAAATTGCAAAAATCCAATTTTGCAACGGTAATAATGATTTGATTATATAAAAAATAAAACAACCCAGGAAGCAAAAATTAAAGAAACGCATACCTATTATAATGCTTAGTGATATCAGATTATCAGAGGACAGTTTGTATTAAATATTGCTAAGTATTATAATATGGTTACTCTATAGTAATTTTGTCATATCTACAACAACTTGGTGCTAATTAATTTAATAAGTGCATTATTCAGCATTCACCACCTAAAGCAAAAACAAAAATAATGTTGCAGTACTTCTAAGTTCTGTCATCTCTATAAAATCCAAAGCAGTACTTTTGTCATCCCTTTTTTTAGGTGAGTATTGTACAAGAGTCTTTGCAAGAGCTTTTAATTATTGTTTCTACAATGACCAATCTAGTTGACTAAATCGTAACAACAATCTTGTGTTCCTGTTTATGTGTGCTAATTCTGAGTTCTTATGTTAATGCAGAGAAAAAGGTAGCAGAATCAGAATGGAAAATCTGTGGGCTTTATTTTGTGGGCAATCTGATTGCGAAAGCAGCAGTTTGAAGACTTGTAGTCCTCAGTTTGGGTCAGTTACTCATCCTTCAACATGTGTCAACCATGCTTTAGTTGTTTGTTTCAATATATTGCTTCTAGTAGTCCTCTTGTACAGCTTCATTTGCAGATTTCTTTCCAAGAAACTCGAGCTAAATGCTCGTGGTATACGACAGTTCTGTGTCATACAGATACTGTCAGCTGTATTTAATGGATGTCTTGGACTAGTTTATATAGGCTTTGGTCTTTGGATTTTGAAGCAAAAGTTGAAAAGTGATGATCATTCTATTTCACCAATTCATGGGTGGGTTATATTTTTATTTCATGGAGTTACATGGCTGTTGGTGGGACTAATAACAGGCCTTGGAGAGTTTTTCCCAAGAGTCCAATTGCGAATCTTATCCATTTTGGCTTTCCTCTATGCTGGGATATTCTGCTTTCTAGCTCTTTTTGCTGCCTCAGTAAATCATGCAGTAGCAGTGAAGGGGGTGTTAGACATTCTATCTTTTCTTGGAGGGGGTTTGCTCTTGTTAAGTACATACAAGGAGTATACTCGAGCTCCTATGGATGGGGAGGAAATTGGGAGCTGTAAATCAGGTTTAACTGCCCAAGTTACCCCATTTTCCAAAGCTGGATTGTTCAGTAAGACGTCGTTTTGTTGGTTGAATCCTTTGATGAAATTGGGTAGGAAGAAACCTCTCAACGAAGATGACTTGCCCAAACTACGGGACATGGACATGGCAGGATCTTGTTACTTGCAGTTCATGGACCGAATGAATAAGCATAAGCAAGCTGAATCACTGTCAAACAGCTCAATGTTTTGGATCATTGTTGCATGCTACTGGAAGGAGATTCTGATATCAGGGTTCTTTGCACTTCTGAAGATACTTGCGCTGTCAGCTGGACCTCTTTTTCTCAATTCTTTCATTCATGTTGCTGAGGGAAAAGAAGCATTCAGATATGAAGGTTATGTTTTGGCTATTTCACTCTTCCTTTCAAAGATCCTGGAATCTTTGTCCCAAAGACAATGGTACTTTCGAAGCAAATTGATTGGTCTTAAAGTGAGGTCCATGCTCTTAGCAGCAATCTATAGGAAGCAGCTGCGATTATCAAATGGTGCTAGAAGGATACACTCTGGTGGTAACATAATGAATTATACAAGTGTTGATGCTTATAGGATTGGGGAATTCCCTTTTTGGTTTCATCAGATTTGGACAACAAGCCTTCAACTTTGCTTTGCATTAGCTATTCTGATCCATTCAGTCGGACTTGCAACCATTGCATCGTTAGTAGTGATCGTTTTAACAGTAATATGCAATACACCCCTAGCCAAACTGCAGCATAAGCTACAAAGCAAGTTGATTGCTGCTCAAGATGAAAGGCTAAAGGCTTTCTCAGAGGCTCTTGTAAACATGAAGGTGCTAAAAATGTATGCTTGGGAGACTCACTTCAAGAATGTAGTCGAGGAATTGAGGAAAGTGGAGTATAAATGTTTATCAGCAGTGCTGTTGCAAAAAACATACAATTCTCTTCTCTTCTGGACATCTCCTACATTGGTGTCTTCTGCTACATTTGGTGCATGCTATTTCCTCCGAATTCCTCTACATGCTAGTAATATATTCACATTTATAGCAACTTTGCGTCTAGTGCAAGACCCCGTCACTATTATACCCCATGTCATAAGTGTAGTGATTCATGCAAGACTTTCATTTGCACGGATTGTGAAGTTTCTAGCTGCACCAGAGCTTCAAATTGAAAACGTCAGAAAGAGTAATATGACCAGCAGCACAAACTGTGCCATACTAATGAAGTCAGCAAAGTTTTCGTGGGAGATGAATCCGTCAAGGTCAACACTTAGAAATATAAATCTTGATATTCGCCCAGGTGAAAAGGTAGCTATATGTGGAGAAGTTGGCTCAGGAAAATCAACATTACTAGCAGCAATTCTTGGAGAAGTGCCATATATAGATGGAAATGTAAGATTATTCAATAACCCTCATAGTTAAACCTTTGCATCATTTTATTCACTAGCATTTTATCAAATCTTTAATGTCTAATTTTACTGATGTAACTCATGTAAGTAGGAGATTGATAGTAAAATTGTTTCCCAAACCGTACCTTTCCCTTGTACAGGTCGGAGTATATGGGAGAATTGCTTACGTTTCCCAGACAGCTTGGATCCAAACAGGGACAATACGTGAGAATATTATTTTCGGATCTGCCTTGGATGATCTGAGATACCAAGAAACACTCCATAAGTGTTCATTGGTGAAAGATCTTGAATTTCTTCCTCATGGAGACTTGACCGTGATAGGAGAAAGAGGAATTAATTTAAGTGGTGGGCAGAAACAACGGATCCAACTTGCTCGTGCATTGTACCAAGATGCTGATATATATCTTTTGGATGACCCATTTAGTGCTGTTGATGCACACACTGCAACTAGCCTCTTGAATGTAACCATAGACCTTAACTACTGATTTTTTTTTTCCCTTGACAACTGAGTTAACATCTGAATAATCTGATCTTTTTACATTGTTGTAGGATTATTTATGGAAGCTCTTTCTGGAAAGACTGTCTTGCTTGTAACACACCAAGTTGATTTTCTTCCCGCATTTCACAGTTGTTTGGTGAGTCCCTCAGTAGTGTGATGCTTAACTTGCGGAGTCTTTGCTTCAAATTTGTGCTTCAAGCCTCATTAGCCTTCAAATTTTCAAAGTTCATAATATTCCTTTAAACTAACAGGATATCATTCTTGTGTTTCAGCTGATGTCAGATGGGGAAGTTCTTCATGCAGGCCCTTATCATGAGCTATTAGCTTCAAGTCAGGAATTTTTGGACCTTGTAAACGCGCACAAAGAGACTGCAGGGACTGAAACACTAGCAGAAGTCAGCACATCTGAGAGGCACAATTGTACTGCAAAAGAGATTAATAAAGCCAATGTTGATGAGGACCAATATCAAGCATTAATTGGTGACCAACTGATTAAACAAGAAGAAAGAGAAGTTGGAGACACTGGTTTTAAATCATACATGATTTACTTGAATCAGAATAAAGGCTGCCTGTACTTTACTATTGTTGCTCTTGCACATCTCGCCTTTGTGACCGGTCAAATATTACAAAATACATGGATAGCCTCTAGTGTTGATAATCCTCACATCAGCAAATCAAAACTGATAGTGGTTTATGTCATAAGTGGATTCAGCATGACATTCTTTTTACTCATTAGATCACTAGCAGTGGTTAAATTTGGGATGGAGTCCTCAAAATCTTTATTTTCTAAGTTGCTGAACTCTCTCTTTCGCGCTCCAGTGTCATTCTACAACTCTACACCTCTCGGAAGGATACTAAGTCGAGTGAGTTATAAAGCTCTTGCAAGTTACACAGCATTAATCAAGTTGACATGACTTTAACTTCCCCTGCTTCTTTTAAAACCTGCAGATTTCATCTGATTTAAACATCGTTGATGTGGATATTCCCTTCAGCTTTCTGATGGGCTTTGGAGCTACTACCACGGCATATGCTACTTTAGGAGTAATGGCCATCATTACTTGGCAGGCTTTGTTTGTCATTGTACCAGTCATTTACATGACAATAAGATTGCAAGTAAGTATGTAAAGGATCTCCTCACATATTATCTTCCTGATCTTGATAACCTCCAAAATTGGTAAACTGCATGTAAAATGTTAAGATGTCATTTATTTGTGAAGCATAGTGTTTTCTGAAACTATAAACTTGTTGCTAGGCATAACACCTAATTAGCCTATAAACATATCAACAGCGTTACTACTTGGCAACAGCAAAAGAGTTGATGAGACTCCATGGTACAACCAAGTCTACGGTTGCAAACCATTTGACTGAGTCATTAGCCGGAGCTATGACAATAAGAGCTTTTCAAGAGGAAGACTGTTTTTTCGCAAAGAATCTCAACATTATTGACACAAATGCAAGCCCATTCTTCCACAGTTTTGCAGCCAACGAATGGCTGATACAGAGGATTGAGGCACTCACTGCCACTGTTCTTGCAGTAGCTGCATTATGTATGGTTTCGCTTCCTCCAGGAACATTAAGCTCAGGTGAGATAGTTCTCTCTTTTGCTCTTTGTTGTGAGGTTTTTGTGGTTAACAGATGTTATATGAGATGAGTAAAATTAAATTGCCTAGGAGCATTTCTGCAAGGTAATGCTAAGAAAACCAAAAATGCAGGGTTCATCGGAATGGCACTGTCGTATGGTCTTACATTAAACATGAGTATGGTTTTCTTAATTGAGAAACAATGTATATTATCCAACGATATAATTTCCGTGGAGAGGCTTGATCAATACATGGATATACCAAGTGAGGCTCCAGAAGTCATCAAAGATAGCCGCCCTCCACAAAACTGGCCATTGGTTGGCAAAGTGGAGATATGCAATCTGCAGGTGAATATCTTTGTATCTAGAATTAAATTTTGATGATTCTAGAAAGAGGGCAACGTACTAAAAATTTTCATGTTCAATCAGTTAAGATATAGACCAGATACTCCACTGGTTCTTAAAGGAATCAGTTGTACATTTGAAGGGGGCAACAAAATTGGCATTGTTGGTAGGACAGGCAGTGGAAAGACTACCCTAATAGGGGCATTGTTTCGCCTAGTGGAACCATCAGAAGGGAAGATTATAGTTGATGGTGTTGATATATGTTCAATAGGACTTCACGATTTAAGGTCACGTTTCGGGATTATCCCTCAAAACCCTACTCTCTTTAATGGCTCTGTACGATTTAATTTGGATCCGTTAAGTCAGCATGATGATGAAGTCATCTGGGAGGTATATTTTCTCTTTCTGTAATGAAGATTCTACTGTATATTATACCTAATGAGATACTGCTATAGATTTTTCAAGTGATGCAAAAAATCTGAAAAATCTGACTTTGTGTTCTTGAGAAGGTGCTTGGCAAATGTCAACTTTTAGAAGCAGTCAAAGAGAAAAACCAGGGACTAGATTCTTTAGGTAATTCTTTGTTCTTTCAGAGCAAAAAAAAAAGAAAAAGAAAAAGAAAAAGAAAAAAAAGTCTTTGACCATTTTGTTATTGCAGACCTTGCAGATCAGTTCATAATTCACATCAATATGCATTTTTATCAATTTTTGCACTAAACATTTTTCACTATTAGTTATGGAGGATGGGTCAAATTGGAGCATGGGACAACGACAACTGTTCTGTCTAGGTCGTGCTTTGCTGAGAAAAAGCAGGGTATTTGTGCTTGATGAAGCGACTGCATCCATTGATAACGCAACTGACATGATCCTGCAGAAAACTATAAGAGCAGAATTTTCGGATTCCACTGTGATTACCGTAGCCCACAGGATACCAACAATGATGGACTGCACAAAGGTCCTTGCCATAAGTGATGGTAAGTGTTTGGTTTTTAACATTACTAATATGTTTAGATTAGCTCAAACACTTATTATTCAGATATGCAGCAGAGAGCAAAATTCAGGAAAAATAAAAATAAAAAAACTGTAACTTTGAGATAAAAACAGCAGATGAGATCAATGCTAAAAGTTACACTGAACATCCTGCAGGAAACTTGGTGGAGTATGATGAGCCAATGAAGCTAATGAAGAACGAAAGCTCATTATTTGGCCAACTTGTCAAGGAATATTGGTCTCATATCCATTCTGCTGATCAATCCTACTGAACATAAGGCATTTAGCACACCAATCATCAATAAATAAAGAAAACAAAAGCCTGAGATTCTTCCAAAGTATTTGAGCTGAATGTAGAAGTAAACTACATATTGTAAGTTCTTGAAAGCATGCAAACATTCATGCATTGATTGAAGAACTATTTTTGACATGTATTGATAGGATTTCTAGTGCTTTTTTTTAGGATAGTCAATATGCCAAGTTGTGGGCAACAATAAATCAATGCAAGAAATATTCAGACATGTACAAGTGTATGACCATATAACGCAATTTTTATAACGAAAATATTGTTCCACAACCTAATGAACGCGTATGCATTTCAGAATTTCTATACCAATAAATAACCCATATCTTGCTTATGGTCCTCCAAGTACAGCATTCTCAATATCCTCTCTGCTGAGAGCATAGCTGAATCTCCTCTCCATATCTTTTTCTAGATTGCCTGATCCACTCTTCATATATCTGCATACCAAATGCAACTACTAGGTCAAAAAATCATACAGTAAGATTATAACAATCACAAGCTCAATTTACAAGAAGTAATTATGTCTAGCTTAAGGATCTAAAGATTGATTAAGCATGCCATGAGAAGGTGGGCAAAGATATTGAGATGGCACGAAAAGGGAAGCAACAAATCAGCAAATTGAAGGTGCAATGAAATGGCTGAAGATCAAAGGAAAAAAGAAGAAATGATCATTGTAAACAGAAGTAATTAAAGATAAGTACAGTATTTTGAGAGGTTTGTTTTCTCCCAAAGTACATAAGTAAACTAAACTAAACTCCATAACTTTATATCTCCTTTCTTTGGTCTTCAAGCTAATCCTACAAAATTAAGAATGCAACTTATGCAAGCCCTAAAGAACCTCTCCCCATTAGATCAGTTCATTGCAGAAGACTCTCCTCCAAAAATCACTTTACCTAACTGCAATATTTTGCCCTCGATTCCTTAATGCCATGATTATATCCTTAGCTATTCAAATTGGCGGAATCCATGGTAGAAATTAAGGGTCACAGCTTCACAGGTCAATGAAACTCAAAAGAACATTTTGCTGGTATATACTGATATTACGCGAAATGATGGCTTCTACACAGTTACACGATCACAGACGACACATTCTAAGTAACACCACACGTCCACACCACAACTTATAAGCCTGAATGCAGAACACCACACTTCTTACCCCAAAAAACAAATCCAACAAACCTATCCCCTAATTCACCACGGAAATCCCATAATCAAATAGTCCAAAGCTAACAAATCAGCCCCAATTCTTCCAAAACTCCTGTTGGTCTGGTTAACTGGTTTAATTATCAACCAAAAATTAATCTGACATACAATTTGGCAGTGTCCAATCCAACCACAAATAAGTTACGAAGTATATAGCAACTCATCCAATTTGCAATCTACAAAAATATTTAGTAGTACAGCACATACTTTATTTTTTACTCGTACCATTTTATTGTTGAAAAGTTTCAATAAGCAATCCTTAAAATCACATTCCAAATTTAGCAACTTTTTTTAGCACAACTATTTCACCCAAATTCACCAAAATCATCGTAATTGCAATTTGCAAACACAAATTTCCCTATTTATTTTCACAGATTAACAAAACCCATAAATTAAAAAAACAAGAAATTGCAAAAACCCAATTTAACAACAATAATAATGATAAAGAGAAAATTAAAGAATCCAAACCTAATATAAAGGTCAGTGATATCAAGGGAAAGTTGGGCACGCCATTCAGAATTATCAATAAACCAAACAGCCCTATCTTCATCACTTTGATAAAAACCTAAACTTTTAAGCCAAGCTTCAATGCAGGGCAAACTATGAGCATATAAAGGTTTCTTTTTGTCAGGTAATCTGGAAAGCCATTCATCTTCTGATTTTGTTGTAGCAACTTCTGCTTCTGCTTCTGAATCTGATGAAGCTTTTGGTACAAAATTGGGAGAATTTCTTGAGGAAAAAAGGTGGGAAATTGATGGGGTTTTGGGGAATTTTAAAGGGTATTTGAAGATTTGATTGGAAAATAATGAAGAAATGGAGGAGGAAGAAGAAGAAGAGGATAAAGTGGGTCTGGTTTTGGTGGGAAGAGTGAGACGAGTGTTTGGGAGAGATGAAATGGATAACATTTTTTCTTTCACTTAGTGTTTGTTCATTGATGATTATTTTTGGTTTGATTGATCCAATTTTTGGAACTTTTTCTGATGAGTGTGTGTATGAGCCGGGCTAGATTTTTGGGTTGAACTTGGTTTACATAATTTTTAGTTATACCCCATGTAGCCCAATGAGAAAGGGCACTAAGGGAGTGACAAAAGGATTTCCTTGTGTCGATATTGGACATATCAAATTAAGAGTTTGTTCTGATTTATTGAATTGATATAAACTAAATTAAACTAAACTGATTGAAGTTGAACTGAATTGTCTATGAGTGAAGAAAATTAGGAACTGAACTATAATTAAGCTAAAGAGAACAAGTCCTAAGTAGGACAATCAAATTGTACTTTTGTTCGAATTTTCTCACTTGTCAATCCGACTCGTATTGAGGACTAGATATTTCGAAAATAAAGCAAGGTGGAAGATAAGAGTGAGGAAAACTTCAATCTTTAAAGTATCTTTACAATGAATAAACCTCTATGGTTTACCAATTTTTTAATGGCGGAATGTACAATACATTTTCAACACTATGTTAAATAAATCATTTCACCTATTGTCACTCTCATTTTGTTTCACACGACAAAAAATTGTTCCCTTTTAGGACACCTTATATTCACTTATTCCTGAAAAAATAAGTTTAACGAATATAAGTTTGGATAAATAAATTTATATACAGATTATCTAGGATCAAATTATAAAAAATACGAAGTAAATTTTATAATAAGTTCGTATAAGTTAATAATTGAGTTTATAAAGCACACCATAATTGACTAATTTTCCAAATCACAAATCAAAATTAATAACCATTACTTTCTTTGATTCAACATTTCTGTCTAAATGTATATACTTCGTGATTTGTAATCAGGAAAAAAAAATGTCCTGCACATATTTCTTTTGAATTACTCCTTCTGTTTTTTATTTGCACCAATTTGACCGATACATTTGTCGAGATGAAACTCTGACCATTAATATCTTTCATTGTTTATTAGTAAAAAATTGTAAAAAAATTACATAATGAAACTAGATTAATTTATGACTAATCTAATGATATATTATATAATACCATTTATTTATTTTATAGAGGTGAAAAAATTAATTCAACCACGGTATGTAAATAGTGCAAAAATCAAAGTAATGCACTTAAAAAAAACAGGAGTACTTAAATAAAATAAAGATAAAATTTTAAGAAACCGCACAACTAAGTAACTAACATATTATAAACACCAATTTTTACGTATTACTTCCTATGCTTTTTTATAGTTGCAACACTTTGTCTCTTTTCACGCTTGTCATGTATGATTTCAATTGTTAATATTTTTAAATACCAATTTGTAAAAATTATAAATATTTGATATTAAAATAGTATAAATTGAGATGAATATTATATAACAGGATCCCACGTGACTATATTTTTGCATAACTATAAATTATCAAAGCTAGTCAAAGAGGAATACAAGAATAGTGTAAAAGTCAAACTTTTGCAACTATATAAAAAAAAACGGAGGAAGGCCCTGTTCTAATCAGATTATTTTCAGTTCAGCTCCTAATTTTATTCTCTCCTAAAATATTCATAGTATTCATTTTAGCTCAGTTTAGCTCTAATAAGTTCAGTTCAGCTCTAATAAGTTCAGTTTAGTTCAGTTTAGTCAATGAGAACAGGCACGAAGTATATAAGTAATCCAACATTCGAACTTATTGGCTGAAATGACAAATTTGCCCCTTTTTCGATCTTTAACAATTAACATGTTTCTCAAGTTGAGAGAAACATAATTTTCTCCATAATTTGCATTTTCAGACTCTGGTGTGCAGCCACAGTTCGCTTCTCAATTTCGGATTTCGTGCATTCCATCCAGGTAACTTTCTTTCACTTAATTTCTTCTATTTCGATCCATTAATTCTTGATAATGGCGAATTATCAAAACACTATTATACGATTTATACCAAACCATTCTACTTTTTCAATCTTTTAAAGTCTAATTCTTCATGAATTCAATCATAATTTCTAAAATTGGCTTCAAAATTAATTATACACATTTGTAATCAATTTTACATTTATCAATTTTGAAACAATTCAACCTAATTGATGTATTTTTAGCTGAATACTATAGCTTCTGTGAATATTGTTGCATTATTAACCTGATAATATTCAATTACTTGCTTATAATGTCCTGTTATACTCTGAAAGAAAGAATTACATAGTTTTTTCACCTTCAATGCCTTTAGTTTTGAGGCGATTGTCGATTACATTTGGAATGAGACCAGTATTCCTTAACTAGTTGCCCGAATAGCGAACCTTCCTTGTTCATTAGATTCAGTGGTTCATCATACTCTACCAAATTTCCTGCAGAAGTATCACATTACAGTACATCAGAATTTAGCGTGTTTTATAGTATTTAGGCCTCTGATGTTAATCTAGAAGAACATCATTTAGCGTTATACAGGATTGTAAACGCGAAAGAATACTAACCATCACTTATAGCAAGGACCTTTGTGCAGTCCATCACAGTTGGTATCCTGTGGGCTACTGTGATCATAGTGCAGTCTGTCAGTTCTCTTCGTATTGTTTTCTGCATAATCATGTCGGTTGCATTGTCTATTGATGCAGTTGCTTCATCGAATACCAATACCTTGCTTCTTCTTAGTAAAGCACGGCCTAGACAAAATAGTTGTCGCTGTCCCATGCTCCAGTTTGATCCATCCTCTAGAACTGATAGGAAATTTTAGTGAATATTATGGTTTAAAGATATTAATTGGCTGAAATGTGGTTTTGAAATAAGTGTTACCTGAGGAATCTAGGCCATGCTCTTTATCTAGGACATCTTCTTTTAGTTGACATTTTTCAAGCACCTTCATATGAATACAAAAAAGAAGGTGCAGTTGTCATGGGTTGAATGAAATGTTCGGAGATGTATCTATTGAAGAAAGAGAGACTTTACCTGCCAGATTTCTTCATCATTGCTTTGGCACAATGGATCTATATTGAATCTTACAGTGCCATTAAAGAGAGTAGGCTCTTGGGGAATAATCCCAAAACATGAACGTAGATCATGAAGTCCTATTGAACCTATGTCAATTCCATCAACTATTATCTTCCCTTCAACTGGCTCCATCAAGCGAAACAAAGCCCCTATTAGAGTACTCTTCCCGCTTCCAGTCCTACCAACAATACCAATTCTGTCTCCCCCTTCAAACGTACAACTGGTTCCTTTAAGAACCAGGGGTGTATCTGGTCTATATCTTATCTGTTTAAGAAATGAGAATTCTTCACGCCTTGCTTTTATAGAATTTATTAAATGTGATTCTAAATGTAAAAAGTTCACCTGCAGATTGTATATCTCCACTTTACCAACTGATGGCCAATTTTGTGGAGGGCGGTTATCTTTGATTATTTCGGGAGGCTCACTAGGTATGTCCATGTACTGATTTATCCTCTCCACAGAAATAATATAGTTGGCTAATGTGCATTGATTTTGAATTGAGTTTACCATGCTTATGTTTAGTGCTAGACCATATGTTAAAGCCATTCCAATGAAGCCTGCATGATTAGTTGTATTAGAGTTTCTTTATTCATTTATCTTTGTTGATTTGTGCACAACTCCATGCTCTTTGAATAAGTGGAAGATTTGCAGCAATTGAAATTTCACAAGAGAGATAGGGAGGTATAATTACTCACCTGAGCTAAAAGTCCCGGTAGGAAGCAAAACCATGCACAGTGCTGCTGCTGCAAGTACAATGGCACTGAGGATCTCAATCCTTTGAATTAGCCATTCATTAGCTGCAAAATTGTGAAACAATGGACTTGCATTTGCATCAATAAGATCCAGAGTCTTAGCAAAAAAGCGATCTTCCTCCTGAAATGCTCTTATAGTCATTCCCCCAGCTACAGATTCAGCCAAATGGTTTGCAACCATAGACTTGGTTGTACCATTGAGTCTCATCAACTCTTTTGCTGTTGCATAGTAATACCTCTGTACACAAGATTAATAGGCTAGTTAGTGTAAATTCTGCAAATTTAAGATTTTTTTTTTTTTTTTTTTTTTGACACAAAATTTAAGAGTTATTATGACTCTTTCTCTTCACTCAATCACAATATGTATTATGATTTAGAGTTCATTCTGTAGCAGGTGAATAAAGTTGTCCTCTACACCTTGAATATAGTAGAGAAATTTCTGTAACTACGGTTTCCCCTAAAAACATAGTTCTGCCCCAAATTGCCAAATAAGGAAGTTTAGGCTCCAAAACTGTGTCACAAAACTCACAATTAAGTTGTCCTATTTATTTTTTTGGTGACAAAGAGTTGTGGGGAGAGTAGAATTGGGAGAGGGTTATTTAAAAGATTACCTGCAATCGAATTGCCATGTATATTACTGGTATGGAGATTAAGAAGACTTGCCAAGTAACTATGGTCAAAACTACTAAATTAGTGTATGCAACTGCAGTAGCTCCAAAGGTTGTCATGAAGATGAAGGGGATATCAAGGTCTACAATGCTCAAATCAGAAGAGATCTGCATAGTAAAAGAAATGCAGGTAAATTACTGTAACAATTTTAGTGTGGATCACTGTTGGGAAGCGTATGATAACTTTAGTCTTACCCGACTTAGTATCCTTCCAAGAGGTGTAGAGTCATAGAATGACATTGGAGCGCGAAAGAGAGAGTTTAGTAACTGTGAAAATAAAGATTTTGATGTTTCCATCCCTAATGTAACTGCTGCAAGAGATCTAAAAAGTATGCAGAATGTTGAGCAGAGTCCAATTATGAGGTAAACCACAATCAATGTTGGTTTTCTGACATGAGGATTATCGATGCCATAGGCCATCCAAGTGTTCTGTAATATCTGGCTGATCAGAAAGGCAAGATTAGCAAGAGCAAGAATTGAAAAATATAAATAGCCTTTATTCTGATTCAGGTATATTAAGTATGGCTTAGAACCAGTGTCTCCAACATCTCTTTCTTCTTTTTTTATCAACTGATTCCTTTTCAGTGGTTGATATTGTTTCTCAATATCCATTGATGTCATAACCTCTTTTGCTGGATAGTTATGCCTTCCATCTCCGGCCAGTGTTTTAGTACCAGCAGTTTCTTTGTGTGCTGTTACAAGGCCCAAAAATTCTTCACTTGAAGCTAATAATTCATCGTAGGTGCCTGCTTGAAGGATTTCCCTATCTGACGTTAGCTGCAAATAAGAACATTTTGATGATTACTGATGCTGGGGCTCAGATAAAAAGAGAAAAAAATTGTAGAAAAGCATAGTTTTAGTGGGGGCAGAAAATACCTAAGTTTACTGAACCCTTTTGCATACATTTTAAGAACACTTACCAAACAACAATGAAATGCAGGAAGAAAATCAACTTGGTGTGTCACAAGCAGGACAGTCTTTTCAGAAAGAGCTTCCATAACATAATCCTGTCACAATGTGTGTAAATAGTCATTTATTACTTTAGGTAAAATATTAAGGAAATGAAGAATTTTATGGTGAAGCTGCAAGAGTTACATTGAAGAGGCTTGCTGCTGTGTGTGCATCAACAGCACTGAATGGATCATCCAAAAGATAAATGTCAGCATCTAGGTATAATGCACGAGCAAGTTGAATTTGTTGCTTCTGCCCACCACTTAGATTAACTCCTCTTTCTCCTATTTCAGTATTGTCAGCATAAGGAAGAAGTTCAAGGTCCTTTACCAGTGAACATCTCTGGAGAGTTTCTTGGTATCTAGAATCATCCATGGCAGAGCCAAAAAGTATATTCTCATGTATTGTCCCTGTCTGGATCCAAGCTGTTTGGGAAACATAAGCAATCTTCCCATAGACTACCACCTGTAAGAGAAAACATGTTGAAGAACAAGGCAATATATCCAATAAAAATCTCTATAAATTTGTTGTTATTTACGGAGTTAGCTATGTGACTGCTATCAAGAAGGTTCATGCAGTCATGAGAGTTAAGCTTACAGTTCCATCTGCATGTGGTAATTCTCCCAGAATTGCTGTTAGTAATGTTGATTTTCCTGAGCCAACTTCCCCACATATAGCGACCTTCTCACCTGGATGCACATCCAGATTTATGTTTCTTAGTGTCGGCTTTGATGAACTTATTTCCCATGAAAGATTTGCTGACTTCATCTGAATGACATGGCTTGTGCTGTTCATTTTTCTCTCCTTCCTGATATTTTCAATTTGAAGCTCTGGAGCTGCAAGAAATTTCACAATTCGTGCAAAGGCAACTCTTGCCTGAATAACTACACCAATGACATCGGGGATAGTTTTGATGGGCTCTTGTCCCAGCCGCAAAGTGGCAAGAAAGGTGAAAACATTACTGGCATGTAGAGGAACTTTGAGGATATAACATGCCCCAAATGTAGCAGCAGAGATCAATACAGGAGATGACCAGTAGAAAAATAAACTGTATCCTTTTTGTAACTGCACTGCTGATAATCGTTTACATTCCACTTTCCTCAATGCTTCGACTACATTCTTGAAATGCGTCTCCCAGGCATATAACTTTAGCACCTTCATGTTCACAAGCGCCTCAGAGCAAGCCTTCAGCCTTTCATCTTGAGAAACCATCAACTTGCTTTGAAACTTATGTTGTAATTTGCCAATAGGAGTGTTACAAAGCACGGTTAATATAATCACTACTAAAGATCCAACGGTTGCAAGTCCAATTGAATGGATCATAATAAGTAATGCAAAGCAAAGTTGGAGGCCTGTTGTCCAAGTACGATGAAACCAATATGGAAATTCCCCGATTCTATAAGCATCAACGGATACATAATTCATTATCTCGCCACCAGAGTGCATCCCCCTGGCAACATTAGATAATCTTAGTTGCTTCCTGTAAATTGCTGCAGTGAGCATGGACCTCACTTTGAGACCATCAATTTGCTTCGGAAATACCATTGCCTTTGTGACAAAGATTCTAAAATCTTTGAAAGGAATAGTAAGATGGCCAAAAGATAACCTTCATACTTGAAAGCCTCTTTACCCTCAGCTACCTTAATGAAGGAGTTCAGCAAAAGAGGTCCAGCTGACAGTGCGACTATTTTAAAAAATGCAAAGAACCCTGACATCAGAATCTCCCTCCAGTGACATGCAACAATACTCCACAAGATTGTGGATTCTGATGGCAACTCATTTTCTTGTTTCCGTTTACTCACTTGATCCAGAAACTGCAGGTAACAGGATCCTGCTCTGTCTATATCTCGAAGTTTTGGTACATCATCTTCCTGAAGTGTCTTTTCCTTACCCAATTTCAACAAAGGTTTCAACCAACAAAATGACATCACACTGAGCAACCCAGCTGTGGAAAATGGGGTGATTTGGGAAGCTAAATCAGTTTCTCTAAGACCTTTTTCCTCAACATTCAAAGGTATGTAAAGGGTATTATTTCCATCACTAGCCATCCCTTCATTTTTGTATCTTCTGTAAGTACATAACAAGAGCAAACCTGCTCCTAGGAAAGACAGAATATCTAAGCCAGCCTTAACTGTAATTCTTTCATGGTTCATTATGGTGAAGTAAAGAACCAGACAGCAGTAAATCCCAGCATACACGAAAACCAGAATGGACAAGATTTGCAATGGGGCTTTTGGGGAAGACCCTCCTCCTATAAGTTTCGTTGTTAGTCCCATGACCAACCACGTAACTCCATGAAAGAAATATATAACCCACCAATGAATTGGTGATATAGAATGATCACTTCTTAACTTTTCCTTCAAAATCCGAATACCTAAGCCTATGTAAACAAGTCCCAAAGATGCATTAAAAACAGCTGATAACATGTGTAGGGTTGAAAACTGTCTATGATTAGCTCGTATCTCGATTTTCTTGGAAGAATTTTGGTAAAAATGAAGCTTAATAAGAGGATTGTCAGAAGCAGTAGATTGAAGCAAATAATGGAAGCATGGTTGCCACAGGCAGAAGGATGGATAATAAACATAAACTGAGGACTGCAAGGCTCAGAACTGTTTACTGCACAATCAGTTTGCCCACAAAATAAAGCCCACAAATCCTCCATCTTTATATTACCCAGAAAAGTCTCTAATATCAATCACCAAGGCAACCAATGCATCGAACTTTACCAGTAGCTCATGCAACTCTGGTGATTATCGATATTTGATCTGAAAAAAACTAAAGCATGGTACAATTAGACAATAAAGATGACAGAAGTTCTCTCACCTCAAATTTTTGGGGTTGGCTGATGCAGGACACTCATTTATCAAGAGCTTACCTGAATGAAAAAACATATTGTAATAACTCGTTCCAAACTTTCTGCACATACAGCAGCTGCAGGAGGTAGCTGCTTGAGGTTGGATACTGTCAAATAAAACTATTAAGAAGTTATAACACATCAGAAAGAAAATACAGAAATTAACCAGAATGAACTAATCTAGACAGTAGATGAGTGCTTGGGGTAGTGAACTAAGCAGGATATCCAACTGTGGTTATGAACTGTGGTTAGACTCTGGTATATCTGTGATGAATAGTCCAATAGTCCATTTTTTCTTTTAATATTCTGTGTTGTACACTTATACTGTCATGTTGGGATTAAGGCGTTGTCATTGTTGTTGGAAATAGTATATTAGTATATTACTAATACGGTATTGGTTTGCACAGATGGGTTGTAGAATTTTCTAATTTTCTTCTTAGCTTCTAGCAATGATACGATAAAGATATAATCTGTAGCTTTTCTTGTAATTCTTGATTAAGAGCTATATCTTCTTTGTACCATACCCTTGCAATTCGAATATGTGACTATTAACTTTAATTCATATTAGGCTAGTTTTGGTGGAAATATAGCTTTACTAAGAATCTTGTGCGCGATGCATTATAAAAGCATATGTGAATAAACAAATTATTTCATAACTTTTTCTGGGTGAATGAGGGAATACAACCTTTGGCTTTCTGAATTTTTAATGATTTTTTTTTTGGCCTTTTTGTGTTTTGAATGAACAAGTTTCAGTGCGGTTACTGTCGTTTAGTTACTAATTTAAGTGATTAGTGACTAGTGTGCTTTACATGCGTGTCACTTACTCTCCACTAAGATGTACTTTTATGTCATACTTGTAGTTGGTAGAAGATTATTTTTGAGATAATAGTAATGATTTTGTATGTTTAACCAACTGCTGTGAATAAATTGAGGTTGCCAATGGGCTGGGGACACCGGGCTGGTAATTGGGGAACCGAGGCTGGACTGAACCGACCGATTCACAAGGCAGTTCAGGTAGGCCAATCAGAACCAGGTTGGTGGGCTGGGATTAGTGGATTACTCTGGGTGTTTGGCTGGTGGACTGGTTTAAGCTGGGCTGAGACGGATTGGCTTGTGCTAACCCAGCCCCTTCATCTTGCTGTTTTGTACTTTTGTTGTGTAAATGTGTGATAGACTAATTACAATATTCTACTATTATATCAATTTGTGGTATTTGTTTATCATAATTGACTGAGTTTGATCATTCTTGTCTAGTTCCTCTTCATGATAATCTGAATTTAATGTTGCAGCTTGCAATTCACATGCAGAAGACTGAGTTTGATCATTCAAGTGAAAGATGTTGAAGGGCATAAAAAAATTTACTCGTCTAAAACACGAGTTCGGGTTCCAGCCTGATCCAGCTGAATGCAATACCACTGTTTAAAAAAAGTAAGCCAAACTTTATACTTCCTGAAACCTGTCTTCTGATTTCTAGTTTTCTACTATTATTGCCTACAAGCAGTCAAGTTTGAATAATATGTTCTCACTGCTTCTCTAATTTACCAAGTTGTAGCTTAGAAGTAGATGAGCAGTTGCAGAAAATTGCATGTTGCCCTTACCGTGTCATGAGATTCATGACTCAAACAAATTAAAAGAGGATAGAGGGATCTTCATCAATTCAAAATAGATTGGTTGCTCCTTCACGACTTATGTTTAATGTGACTGACCAGCTGAGTGAATATGAGACCAATATTCTTTGACAAGTTGGCCAAATAACGAACCTTCCTGTTTCATCAGCTTCATTGGTTCGTCATACTCCACTAAATTTCCTGCAACAGAATCAAGATATCTTTTTAGATTCTGATCTCATCTTGGTAATACAGAACATAATTTATGGTTTCTTCTGTATTCTGTAACTTCTGTTTCAGATGTATTCTTAGATTTAACATTGCTAAATCACATTACAGCGAGATTTCCTTGTTAAAATGGAAGTTGTCTCTAAATTTATGTTTGGCTTATACTTAACTATGTTGAAAATTTTAGTGAGCTTAATCTTTTGAAATCTTGAAAGGAAAGTAAGATTACTGACCGTCACTAATGGCAAGAACTTTTGTGCAGTCCATCACGGTAGGTATCCTGTGGGCTACAGTGATCACAGTGGAACTTGCAAACTCTGTTCTTATTGTTTTCTGAAGGATTGTGTCAGTTGCATTATCAATTGATGCAGTCGCTTCATCAAGCACCAGCACCCTACTTCTTCTCAGCAAAGCACGCCCTAGACAGAACAGCTGCCGTTGCCCCATGCTCCAATTTGATCCGTCCTCCTCAACTGGTAAGATTGTTCAGTGCAATCATTTATAAACCATTAATAAATCATCTTACTAGGGAATTTCTTAATACATGGATTGTAAAATGGTTAGGTGTTTTTCTAGATGAACGACTTGCCTAGAGAATCTAGCCCCTGGTTTTTCTCTTCAACAGCTTCTTTAAGCTGACATTTGATGAGGACCTTTCCATAGAAAACGAGTAAGTTAGTTGTTTTGCATTACTTGAGAAAAATAGAGCATCAGCATTGTGTTATATGTTTAAATCTACCTCCCAGATTTCTTCATCATTATGTTGACATAAAGGATCCAAGTTGAAGCGTACTGTGCCATTAAAGAGTGTAGGATCTTGTGGTATTATCCCAAACCGTGACCTTAGATCGTGAAGTCCTATTGATCCTATATCAATGCCATCAACTATAATCTTTCCTCCTACTGGTTCCACTAATCGAAATAATGCCCCTATCAGGGTCGTTTTCCCACTGCCAGTCCTGCCAACAATACCAATTTTATCTCCCCCTTCAAATGTGCAACTGATTCCTCGAAGAACTAGTGGTGTATTTGGCCTATATCTTATCTGTTTGAGGCATGAAAAATCTTAGCATCCCACCTTTCCAGAGTCTGTACTGTTAAATGTCAGCAAATGTTGAAAGTATTACCTGCAGATTGATTATCTCCACTTTACCAATTAATGGCCAGTTTTTGTGGAGGGCGGTTATCTTTGATGACTTCTGGAGCTTCACTGGGTATATCCATGTATTGATTAAGCCTCTCCACGGAAATGATATTGTTGGCTAATATGCATTGATTCTGAATTGAGAAAACCATACCCATGTTTAGGGTAAGACCATAAGACAGTGCCATTCCGATGAAGCCTGCATTAGCGGTGGTATTAGCATTACTCTATGGAATTTCTCATAGAAAAAAAAAAAAAAAAGAAAAGAAAAAATATTCATTTCTTCATCTTATAAAATTTTGCAGCCACAGAAACCTCGCTTTAGAGGAAGAGAGAGAAAGAGCAATCTCTTACCTGAGCTTAAAGTACCAGGAGGAAGCAAAACCATGCACAGTGATGCTACTGCAAGAACAGTGGCACTGAGTGCCTCAATCCTCTGAATCAGCCATTCATTGGCTGCAAAACTGTGGAAGAATGGGCTTGCATTTATATCAATAAGATTGAGATTCTTTGCAAAGAAACGATCTTCCTCTTGAAAAGCTCTAATTGTCATGGCTCCAGCTAAAGATTCAGTTAAATGGTTTGCAACCATAGACTTGGTTGTACCATTGAGTCTCATCAACTCTTTCGCAGTTGCAAAGTAATATCTCTACACACATGTTTCATAAATTAATAAGGTGTTAAACCAAATGGTAAGTTTAAAGTTTCAAAATACGCTCTTTATAAATGACAATTTATAGTTAAGACTTTAGAGTTCATTATAGCTGTAGGTGGAAAAAATGCATACTACATCTTGAAATTTATGGTGAAAGTGTTTAATAACTGTGGTTTACTCTGCAGGTACAATTAACCTCAAAACAAATGCAAATTCAAAATCATATTATGCAACTGTCTAAGACTTGCTTTGCTAGAAACTCAGCAGAATCTTTATGAAGCTACTGAAAAAGCGATCTGGCAATGGTTCTATCCCAAGCATGGCATATAAATGTATGACAATCACATCCGGATGATGACATAGAAGGGTAGAGGACAGGGAAGTTTCCCTGTGGGTGATCTTTCAAAAACTTACCTGTAGTCGTATTGCCATGTATACCACCGGTATGCTGACAATTAACACTTGCCAAATGATGACAGCTATCACACATAAATTAGCATATGCAATTGTAGTGGCTCCAAAAGCTGTTTGGAAGTTGAAGGGGATATCAACATCAGTGATGCTCAAATCAGAAGAGATCTGCAGAGTTCAAATTTACTGCATAATCAGTTGAACCAAGTTGTGTAGATCAGAGCTGCAAAGCTTATGACAGCTTTATACTTACCCGACTGAGTATCCTTCCAAGAGGTGTAGAATCAAAGAATGACATTGGAGCCCGAAATAGAGAGTTTAGTAACTTATTAAACAAAGCTTTTGAAGATTCCATCCCTAATGCAACCACTGCAAGAGACCTTATGAGTAAACAGATTGTTGAGCAAAATCCAATGATGAGGTAAACCACAATTAGTTTTGATTCGCTGACATGAGGATTATCGACACCTGAGGCCATCCAAGTGTTCTGTAATATCTGGCCTGTGACAAAGGCGAGATGAGAAAGAGCAACAATGGAGAAGTACAAATAACCTTTATTCTGATTCAGGTATATTAAGTATGGCTTAAAGCCACTGTCTCCAACTTCTCTTTCTTCTTGTTTAATCAACTGATCCCCTTTTAATGCTGGGTTTTGGTCCTCAACATTGACTCTCTTAATCTCTTTAGTAGAAATATTAAGTTTCCTTGGACTGCTAACTTCAGCCTGTTCAGTACCAGCTGTCTCTTTATGAGCATTTACGAGGTCTAAAAAGTCTTTACTTGAAGCTAATAACTCATTATACGATCCTGACCGGAGTACTTCCCCATCTGACATCAGCTGCAAACAAGAAGAATATCCTGTTATGATTTCAGGCAAAATGACTAGCAAAGAACAGCACAGGTAAATATAGCTGAACAAGAAATCAATCCCGCAACATTCAAGATGATGTAAGATTGTAAACATCATTTATGTATCATTCATTAAAATGAGTAAATTCATTTAGAAAATTAAGCATGGTATTTTGGTTAATAAAGACTTGACATTTTGTAACCAATAGTCTAGTATGTAGTTTCAGCTTCCATTAGAGAGGACTAGACTTTTCTTACAGATAAAGGAGTGATTCTAAAACTCAAGGCTGCAAAAATAAGCGAGTATGACATATTTTTCTTCTGTATGTTGATAAGCAGATTACAGAGTCTGCTGATGACCTTTGCATTTTCATGGGAAGCAGCAGCATAGATAAGCTGAAGACTTGATAACATAGAGCACTACAAAGGTAACTACTGTATCAATAGTCTGCAAGTTCATATATTCGCCATTGGATTTTTATTTATTTTTTCTTTTTTGGGTTTCATCATTCATGTAGACAACTAGACATTATAATGGTAAAATCTACTGAATCCACATGCAAGACAGCAGTAAACTATACATTTTTTTTTTTTTTTCCAAAAAAAAAAAAAAAAAAAAAAAAAAAAGTCAGCAACTGATGTTAGACTCACCAAACAACTATGGAAAGCAGGAAGAAAATCAACTTGGTGTGTCACAAGCAAGACAGTCTTTTCAGAAAGTGCTTCCATAACATATTCCTGCCACAATATAAAAAGTCCAGATGTTAATTTGGATTCAAAATTAAAATTTACTTTTATTTTAAGGTTTAAAAATTACATTGAAAAGGCTAGTTGCAGTGTGTGCATCAACAGCACTAAACGGATCATCCAAAAGGTAGATATCAGCATCTTGGTATAATGCACGAGCAAGTTGAATCCGTTGCTTCTGTCCACCACTCAAATTAACTCCTCTTTCTCCGATTTCTGTCATGTCACCATAGGGAAGAAGTTCAAGATCCTTCACCAATGAACACCTTTGAAGAGTTTCTTGATATCTCAGGTCATCCATGTCAGACCCAAATAGAATATTATCACGTATTGTCCCTGTTTGGATCCAAGCTGTCTGGGAAACATAAGCGATTCTTCCATAAACTTCCACCTGTAAGAGATAACCGTTTCAAAGAAAAATAACAAATTTTCATAAATCTCTTAATGAATATGCAAAGTAGATATTTATAATGCTAGTTAGGTGACTTTTGTCTTCACTAGGCCTGATTTTGCTGCTAACTAAATCATTAAAACATGCAATATTTCAAGGAGTATAAAGGTTGCTGAAGAAGCTTACTATTCCATCTATACATGGCACT
Source organism: Chenopodium quinoa (assembly GCF_001683475.1). Taxonomy (NCBI): domain Eukaryota; kingdom Viridiplantae; phylum Streptophyta; class Magnoliopsida; order Caryophyllales; family Amaranthaceae; genus Chenopodium; species Chenopodium quinoa. Next base: position 263,849 of record NW_018742987.1, on the reverse strand, counting down.
TCTCCGAGAATTGCTGCTAGTAGTGTTGATTTTCCTGAACCAACTTCTCCACATATAGCTATCTTTTCACCTGGTCTAACATCTAGATTTATATTTCTCAGTGTTGGTTTGGATGGATTCAGTTCCCATGAAAGATTTGCTGACTTCATCTGAATAGCGTGGCTGTTCATATTGTTATTTTTTCTGACATTTCCAGTCTGCAGCTCTGGTGCTGCAAGGAACTTAACAATCCTTGCAAATGCAACTCTCGCTTGAATCACTACGCCAATGACATCAGGAATTGCTCTGATAGGCTCTTGTACCAGACGCAATGTTGCAAGAAATGTGAAAACATTGCTGGCATGTAGAGGAACTTTGAGGAAATAGCATGCCCCCAATGTAGCAGCAGAGACTAATACAGGAGATGTCCAAAAAAGAAAAAAGTTGTACGCCTTTCTCAACTGCACTGATGATAACCATTTAGATTCCACTTCCCTTAATGTCTCAACTACATTCTTGAAGTGACTCTCCCAAGCATACAACTTTAGCACCTTCATGTTCACAAGAGCCTCCGAGCAAGCCTTCAGCCTCTCATCTTGAGCAACCATCAATTTGCTTTGGAACCTATGCTGTAATTTGGCTAGGGGAGCATTGCAAATTACTGTTAAAACAATCACTACTAAGGATGCAACAGTTGCAAGTCCGATTGAATGGATCAGAATAAGTAATGCAAAACAAAGCTGGAGGGTTGTAGTCCAAGTTTGATGAAACCAAAAAGGGAATTCCCCAATCCTATAAGCATCCACCGTTGCATAATTCATTATCTCACCACCAGAGTGTGTCCTTCGGGCAACATTTGATAGTCGTAGTTGCTTTTTATAAATCGCTGCAGTGAGCATGGATTTCACTTTAAGGCCAACCATCCTGCTTCGGAAATACCATTGCCTCTGTGACAAAGATTCCAAGATCTTTGAGAGAAAGAGAGTGATTGCCAAAAGATAACTTTCATATCTAAAAGCCTCATTACCCTCAGCAACCTCAATAAAGGAATTCAGCAATAAAGGTCCAGACGACACAGCAACTACCTTCAGAAAAGCAAAGAGCCCTGAAATCAGAATCTCCTTCCAGTGGCATGCAACAATAGTCCACAAGATTGAGGATTCTGATAAGGATTCAGCATTTTTCTGCTTATTCAGTTGTTCAAGAAATTGCAAGTAACAATATCCTGCTCTATCTATTTCCCGCAGTTTAGGTATGTTGTCTTCCTTCAGAGTCTTCTCCCTACCCAATATCATCAAAGGGTTTAACCAACAGAATGTCATCTCACTAAAAAACCCGGCTTTGGCAAACGGAGAAACTTCAGCAGCTGAATCACTTTCACTGATGCTGTCATTATCATCAGCAATCAGAGAAGTGTAAAGGGTACTCCCATTGCCAGCCACCAAAGATTCTTCACTTTTATACCCCTTGTAAGTACATAACAACAGCAAACTTGCTCCTGGAAAAGACAGAATATCTAAGACCACCTTAACTGTTAGTCTCTCATGGTTCATTATGACAGAAAACAGAGCAAAACAGCAGAAAATCCCAGCACAAAGGAAAGCCAAGATGGACAAGATTCGCAACGTGGCTTTCGGAAAGATCTCTCCTTTAAGGCTTGCTGTTAGTCCAACCAACAACCATGTAACCCCATGAAAGAAGTACAAAACCAAACGATCGATTCTCAACCTTTCCTCTAGAATCCAAATACCAAAACCAATGTAAACAAGTCCCAAACATCCATTAAAAACAGCAGATAATATCTGCAAGACTGAAAACTGTCTATGACTAGCTCGTAGCTCGACTTTCTTGGCAATTTTTGTGTAGATTAAGCTCCATAAGAGCACTACCAAAAGTAATACATCAAAACATACAATGGAAGCATGGTTCATACATGAAGAAGGTTGAATTACTAACACAAACTGAGGATTACAAGGCTCTGAACTGCTGCTTGCACAATCAAATTTTCCACAATATTTGATCCACAGATCTTCCATTATCATTTCTCAGCCACCTTTTTTCTGCATCAATAAAGAGATAAAAAAAAATTGATGATCAATATAAATCTATTAAATACAAAGCATAAAAAACATAAAGATATGATAACTTTTAACTTTGTGGTCTTTTACATCAATAATAATAATAAGTATAAATCAGAATGACACTTTCTAGCTTGCGTACAAGAAGAAAGAACAAACAATGATCTTGAAATCTAGTAAATCAAATTTAATACGGAATAGATATATAATAAAACAATATACATGTAACTAAAAAAATGTTTTAAAACAATTATTAAAGTTAAAGTTAGATTAATACTCCGTATATCATGCAAACCTTGCCATTAGTATAATATATACTTCATATGAAACAAGATCATCTGTTTTTATTTTTTAATTAATTAGTTTGTCAACGCAGTGCATTTAATAGAGTAATGATGCATTGAACTCCCCCATTATCATCAGTATTATAAATATATTATAAATATACTGTAGTTTATAAAAGACCAAAATAGAAACCCAAAACTATAAAATATATGCAAGTGTTATACCATAAGAAGATAAATTCCAGAAAACCAGAATATTATTTAACCAAGAAATTGATCATGAAATAATTTTGGAGTATTCAATTTATTTATTTATTTGGATGTTATGTGATTTTATAGATTATAGAAAAAGAAAAGTGATGTAATTACATGAATAGTGGGCAAAAGGACACATAAATATTGGGAAATGAACAAGGGTTGGTTTGACTGTCAGCTTTACAAAGCGAATGGATCGGAAACCGATTTACAATTATGCACTGGAGACCAAAATGTAAAAGTTAATTAAGCCTTAATTCCAACTCCACCTAATTCATTAAAGGGAGTCCTACACGTAACATTATTATCTAATGGTTTTAGGTTTAAACTATAGTCTAATCTCTATCATATTACTCTCTCCGTCCTCGAAACAACGACCCATTTGGCCTAATTTTAGTCCCAAAAAGAATGACTCATTTGCGTTAAAATCTCCACCAATTTGCAATAATATTTGTGCAAAATTAGCTTCCCCATATAAAATTTTGTTTCTCTATGTACTTTTACTACTTTCTCTCTCTACTTTTTTACAAACTCTAGTAAATTTATCTTTCCAATATACTTTTACTTCTTTTTATTTAACTTTCTTAATACCCGCGAAATCAACCCAAATGGGTCGTTCTTTCGGGGACGGAAGGAGTACTATTTACATGTTTTTTTTAAGGCAAAAGCTAATGAGCGCCCCCGGGGCGTTAGATAAGAGAATTAAAGTGCAAATATTAAAGTAAAATTAACATTAATTACACCGAACGACGCGTGATTTTGTCATGAATTTCTAACTTAATACCATTTCAACCAATATAATTTATCCTTATTTAACGCACTGGGGCACTCGTTAACAAGATTTTTTTTAATTATGTTAACAAACATAATGCATGATCACAAATTCCCAATACATGATATTGATTTGTTTTGACATATGTATAATAAATTACTAGAAGTTGTTATGAAATTGATATCGATTGTTTAGGTATGTCTCCACGTTTACTTTATAAGTTATAAATACAAGATATTAACTACTGTATTTTATTCTGAGGGGTTGTTGCCCTTTGATTAATTACTATTATTAGTAGGAGAAAATCAATTAAATGCTGGAAGACAAAATTAGGAAAGAAAGCTTTAATTTACATGTTTGTCACGGACTGATTTGAAGTACAGGAATGTATTAGCTTCATGCATGCCACACAAGTCACACTCTATCACTATCATTTATGGACCGATTTGCGATTTATACACTACTCCGTATATTATATAGTGGACAGAGCTACCAGAAATTTTCAGCATATAATAACAGTTGTTATTGAATTATAATTCAGAAAAAGAAATCTAACTTAAAGAAATAGGACAGTTTACTCTGTCCTTAGGATAATATGCACGCGAGTCACGTATCAAAGTGCTAAATCAATGATATACTACTAATCATCAACTAACAAATTTATGACCAAATCCTAATCAAATAGGCCCAAAAACAATTTAATTACACATAGCACACACCCCACAAGTTGGCATCCAACGTATCTTATTCTTTCCATGTGAGAGAATTTTTCCACACTTAAAAAACTCAAACGTTGAAGACTACATTTGCTAGCATTATATAGAGTGATAAATTAAATATTTACATTTGATGGTACTCATGAACAAGTAATTTGGTGTTAGAATGTGTTAAAACATACCAAGTAAACAAATAACTACATAGCACATGTGACTATGCGAGGGTTTTACATTGAAATAAAAAATGGAGCGTTAAAACAATTTATAAGATAATAAGATTAAGAAAGCCAAATCTTTTTAAAGGATTATTGCATGTAGCAACCTAGTTAAAGCTTAGTGGAGTTGATGGGAAACTCACCTTGTGAATTTGAGATCACAAGTTCCAGTCCCACTAACTATAAAATGATTGGGAGTAAGGGGATTCTCTTACCTCCTCCTCTACTCTCAAGCAATGACCTGCAAAGCTAAATTAGTTAAATCTATGAGATGTGTCTGTTCAGTACGATCCTTCATCTTACCTTAAAAAAGGAATTAAATAAATAAAAAAACAGCAACCTAGTTATGCCTCTTGAGTCTTGACGAAGGGTGATATATATATTTACCTTTGCATTATTTTTACTAGTATTATTATTCTTGATTGAGTTATTCAACAGGTTATAAATTACGTTATAGAAAGTTGGCAATAAAGGTTTGTACTCGTACTTCTGAAAAAGATAGATACAAGATGAATGATGATACATAACTCAAGTCTTCAAAGGTATAATTGTTATTGATGGCTGTATGAGTTTCAAATAAAAAATGTATGGAGTATTCTTATTGTTTTTATCTTTTGTTATCATTGACTTTATCAACTAAATTTTAGGGTTGTGGTAAAAAAAATTGACCTTACAACTTTGAGGTTGAGCTTCAATCCTCACCAAGACCTGGTTCTCTTTAGCTTAATTTTATTTCAGTTCACTTCAGCTCCAATCAATTCAGTTTAGTTCATAATTTCCTTCTCTCATAATTAATTCATTTCAGTTCAGTTTAGCAAAATCAAAACAGACCCTAAGTCAATTCGAGTACTCCAATAATGAGGATCCATGTATATGTCCTCTCGGGTCTTAAGAGTATGAGTTAACCTACTATCCCAAATCGAATTAACTTATACGGAGTATTGAAGTATAAAAAAACTCCGATCCATACCGATAGGTTATTTGTCTTACTATACATACCCTTAAAAAACAATTCGACTATACTACGGAGTATTATGATGTACAAAGTGTATAGTGATGTAGACAGTAGAATAATAAAGATTGTAGTGCTCTTAAAAAGGTTACAAAAAAAGGTTCACTATTGTAAGGTGTATACATAGTGATGTAGACAGTAGAGTAATAGAGCTAAAATAGTGCTCATACAAAGTTCAAAATTTCACTATCAAGCTGCTCATAACTTAGTTAGTGGGAGTGTTATTGGATCTTGATGGTTACTTTTCTTTCGGTGAGAATTCCTTTTCTAATTCTTAGTACACAAAATTATATTTTCGCATCCGTTACTTTTATTTTAGCTTCAACAATTTTCAACTTCCACCTTATCAAAAGTTAACAAATTAGAATATAAAGTTTTGAAATGGCAGTATATACAATATTAATGAATTATAAATTTATGACCACAACATTACTTCTGTACTCCCGTCCCTAAATTACATTTCTACTTCTCTCTATTATGTGAGGAATAAATGCTAGAAGTGGGAATGTAATTTTGGGACGGAGAAAGTACTTTATTATACACTGATAATATGTTTAGCAAACGAGTTTGGACTAGTGGTATAGGAGTTTAATAGTAGAGCTTTTACTTTTTAATAGGAGTATTTAATTATTCTGTAGGTTTTGACTCATACAATGCACGAATTAAATTTATAACTAATGTGTAGTCCGGGTGATGCCCTGGGTTGTTAGTTTGTACTTGTTTAATTTGCTAATTAAATTCAACTGTTTAGATAGTAAGACTTATTAGTTTTGAGTTTAAGTCTTGCTATAAATATTTTTTAGCTGTCAAACTCAATCATTACATAATGAAAACAAATAGTATAATAAGACACAAATTAACTTATCTAAGTTAACTATATTTTTGTTGGATAAAAAAACACAATTAATAAATGGCTAAGATGGTAAGACTTTTAACTTAAGACTTGTTGGTCTTGAGTTCAAGTTTGCTTATATTGCGGCCATTGAGAGGCTGAAATTTTTGTTGCAAAAGTGTTGGATTGTTATTTTGTACAGTGTGCATAACTTTTATGAAATTATTGCAAGTTTTATGTGTAAATCATGTTGAACTAAAGCAAGAAAATGTTTTTTTTTTTGTTTGAACTTTTAGGGATCAATAATACAAGCTTTTATGTGTAAATTATGTCTGAACTAAAGCAAGAAAATGGTGGTGGTGGGGAAGGAGATCGATATAGGTCACCAATTCACCATACCTTTGTTAAACAGAACCCTAAGGCCCTGGATAATAATGGAAAGTTGATCCCTCTTTTTTCGTACCTTAAAAAAATCTTCACTAAAATTCACATAATTACCATAACACTTTTGAGTTCATAAGTATTATAACCTTCGATTTTAGAGTGTTATTAAATCGTTATCCTATACTTAATGTTAGAGCAATGAATTTGGGTAAACGGGTCGAGTTTTGGTCGGGTAAGAATGGGTCAGATCAACTTGGGTTGGGTCAATTAAGATTAATTCTATAACCTATACGGGTCGATTTGGGTTGGGTCATGCTTGAGTCAGGTCATACTTCTTATCGGGTTTAGGTCGGGTTAATAAGAGGTCAGGTTACATTCGGATCAGGTGAACAATAGGTCGGGTTTTCACGGGTTAAAATGAGTTAGGGTAATTCTCGGGTTCTATTCGGGTTCGGTTCAAGTCAATAATTTGTGTGTTCGAGTCAGGTCGAGTCATTCTCGAGTTTGAGTCGTGTTCGGTTCAAGTCAATAATTTGCAGATTATAATTAGGTTGGGTCATTTTCAAGTCGGGTCATTTTTGGGTTTAAGTCGGGCTCGGTTCAAGTCAATAATTTGCGGGTTATAAACAGGTTGGGTCATTTTCAAGTCTGGTCATTCTCGAATTCAAGTCGGGTTATGTTCAAGTCAATAATTTGTAGGTTACAATCAGGTCGGATCCTTTCTAAGTCATGTCATATTCGGGGTCAACTAACTATAAATAGATAATTATCATTTTTATCAAGCTAATTATTTCCTTTGACTATAATATATATGGCAATATACTAGGGAACTATAGTCTATAATTTAGGAAGATAATTATCTCCTTTGACCATACAACAAATAAATTCTATATTTTACTCTTAAATTTGAGGATGATGCTCCTGTTTTTTTGCTGGCCTGGACCGACTTGGTCTTCCAAGATAAAATGCTTTGATCTAGGGATCTCAATGGGGTGGGGCGGGTCGGATGTTGACCTTCTCATCCCCATCCCCACCTAACAAAGTATTATAATTAATATTTTATTTCACGTAATTATTTTATAAAATAGTATAGAAGTATATAATTTTGCTTTTAAAGATATATAGACGTGGGTATGAGGTGGAGATGGGGCGGGTACGAAGGGGGCGGGGCGGGTACAACTTAAAATCCACCCCCGCCCCATCACCCATGGCGGGTATGGTTTTTATCCCCATCCCCACCCCACCATCCGCCAAACCAAGACCCATCCCCGCCCCACTGGGGCGAGTCTCCCACTTGACCCGCCCCACTGACATCCCTACTTTGATCAACAATAATATGGTGGTCTAAATTGCATTTAAGGTGATTTGAAATCGGGTCAAGAACAATTTGGGTTGAACTAAGGTCGGGTCAATAACAAGTTGTATTAATTTCGAGTCGAGTTAGTAACAGATCGGGTTGAAATTTGGGTAAGTAATAGATAAGGTAAAATTCGGGTCGGGTTAATAACAAGTCGGGTTGAATTTGGGTCAAGTCAATAACAGGTCAGGTTTGTAACAGGTTAGGTTAAATTCGGGTCGGGTTAGAAACAGGTCGGGTTAAATTCAGGTCAGGTTAGTAACAAGTCGGGTTAAATTCGGGTTTTGACGGGTTAAAACGGGTTTGGGTCAATTTCATCTCAAGTCGGGTTCAATGCAAGTTTTGTAAAGTGGCCGTTGTAAACCAGTAAATTGGTGCAAGTTGTAAACCGGTAAATTGGCCGTTTAAAAGCAATTTAAATGGTTCCAAACACCCAATTGGACTCTCGGAGGGTATTAGGGTCCATTGTAAACATTTCGGCAATTTTTATTTCCGGGCGAAAAAAAAGTCAAAAAATTCCAAAATTGAAGGTTAATATCCACGATTTTAGAGAAATTTTGGAGGTTTCGGGGCCCGGTGTCGAAAAGTTTTGAAATTCTAAGGGATACATCTCGGGGTCATATAATATAATGTTGTTTGGAACCATATATGATCATTATTTGTTGTCATAAATGTTCGTGGTAGGCTTGAATTAATGAAATCGGTGCAAGTTATAAACCGGTAAGTTGGTCATTTAAAGGCAAATTGGATGATTCCACCCACCCAATTAGACTCCCGGAGGGTATTAGGGACCATGGTAAACATTTCAATAATTTTTATTTCTGGGCGAAAAAAAAATAAAAAAATTTCAAAATTGAAGGCTAATATCCATGTTTTTTGAGAAATTTTGAAGGTTTCGGGGCCCTGTGTAGAAAAATATTAATATTTTAGGGGATACATCTCGGGGTCGTATAATGTCGTTTGGATCCATATATGATCATTATATGTTTTCATAAATGTTCGTGGTAAGTTTGAGTTAATAAAATCGGTGCAAGTTGTAAACCGGTAAATTGATCTTTTAAAGGCAAATTGGATGGTTCCACCCAGCCAATAGGACTCTCTGAAGGTACTAGTGATCATGTAAATATTTCGGCAATTTTTATTTACGGGTGAAAAAAAAGTCAAAAAAAATTCCAAAATTGAAGGCTAATATCCATACTGTTTGAGAAATTTTTGAGGTTTCGTGTAGAGATGTCAATTCGGGTAAATAGGTCGATCGGGTTTGGGTCGGTAAGAGTGGGTTAGGTCAATTCGGGTCGGGTCAATTCAAATTAATTTCATAACCTATGTGGGTCAGGTTTGGGTTGGGTCATGCTTGTGTCGGGTCACGTCGGGTCATACTTATTATCGGGTTTGGGTCGGGTTAATATTAGGTCGGGTTACATTCATGTTGGGTGAACAATAGGTCGGGTTTAATTCGGGTTAAAATGGGCTAGGGTAATTCTCATGTTCGAGTCGGGTTCGATTCAAGTCAATAATTTGCGGTTAGAATCAATTCGGGTCATTCTCGGGTTTTAGTCGGGTTCGGTTCAAGTCAATAATTTACAGATTATAATTAGGTCAGGTCATTTTCAAGTCTGGTCATTCTCGAGTTCAAGACGGGTTTGGTTCAAGTCAATAATTTGCGGGTTAGAATCAGGTTGGGTCATTTCCAAGTCGGGTCATTCTCGGATTCAAGTCGGGTTATGTTCAAGTCAATAATTTGTAGGTTATAATCAGGTCTGATCATTTCCAAGTCAGGTCATATTCAGGTTCAACTAAATATAAATAAATAATTATCATTTTTATCAAGCTAATTATTTCCTTTGACTATAATATATATGGCAATATATACTAGGGAACTATAGTTTATAATTTAGGAAGATAATTATCTCCTTTCACCATACAATAAATATATACTATATTTAACTTTTAAATTTGAGGATGATGCTCCTTTCTTTTGGTGGCCTGGACCGACTTGGTTTCCCAAGACAAAATGCTTTGATCAACAATAATATGGTGATCTAAATTGTATTTGGTGATTTGAAATCGGGTAAGGAACAATTTGGGTTGAATTTAGGTCGGGTCAATAACAATTCGTATTGATTTCGAGTTGGGTTAGTAACAGAGCGGGTTGAATTTTTGGGTCGGGTTAGTTATAGGTCTGGTAAAATTCAGGTCGGGTCAATAACAAGTCGGGTTGAATTTGGGTCAGGTCAATAACAAGTCGAGTTAATTTTTGGTCGGGTCAATAACAAGTCTGGTTGATTTTTGGTCGGGTTTGTAACAGGTTGGGTTAAATTCGGTTCGGGTTAGGAACGAGTCAGGTTGAATTCATGTCTGGTTAGTAGCAAGTCGGGTCAAAATTCGGGTTTTGAAGGGTTAAAGCGATTTTGGGTCAATTTCAGTTCAAGTCGGGTTAGGTTCAGATCAATAATTTACGGGTTACATTCGGGTCGGGTCATCTCCAGATCAGTTCATGTTCGGGTTCGGGTCCCACATACTCGGGTCAACTCGGGTCTAGGGTTGGTTTCAGGCCGGGTTAGGTCGGGTTTGGGTCACCATTTTTTCGGGTTCAGATGGTCAGTTAATAATCGAGTTTGAGTCGGTATTTGGGTCGGGTCAACTTTTGACAGCTCTACATGATGTATTACTTTAAGCAATTTAAAAAAAAGGGTTTTTCTATATAGTAACCTTGTTTTTTTCACTTTTCTACGTTGTGCCCCAACATATATCACTTTCTATACTGTAACCCCAATATATTTTTTGTTTCCACACGATAACCCTGTTGTTATCTTGCCGTTAAAAAGTTCATTTAGTGGGGCCCACTCTCCATTATTAATATTTTTTTATCGATTTGCGCGTTGAAAAATACTCCGTCAAAGGTTTAAAGGGCTATTTTGTTCCTTAGGATCCAAATTGAGCCCAGATTTGGCAAAAAAATAACGTAAATGCCTCGTTTTGTGTGTTAAAATGTGAACACGTAAATCGAGACATTTCTTAATAAGCAAAACGAGGCATTTACGTTATTTTTTTGCCAAATCTGAGCTCAATTTGGTTCCTTAAGGGCGGACCAAAATAGCCCCCGAAACCTTTGACGGAGTATTTTTCAACGCGCAAATCGATAAAAAAAATAATAATGGAGAGTGGGCCCTACTAACGGAATTTTTTAACAGCAGGATAACATTAAGGTTACCGTATGGAAACAAAAAATATGTTGGGGTTACAGTGTAGAAAGTGATATATGTTAGGGCACAACGTAGAAAAGTGAAAAAAAAAAAAACAGGATTACTATATAGAAAAACCCAAAAAAAAAAAAAAAAAAAAAAAAAAAAAAAAAAAAAAAAAAAAGTATTGCATAAGTTGGATTTCGCACGTTTTGTTATCGCCTTTCTCGCCAATTTAGTGTCTTTAGGATATATGTTTATGTCAATTTGGACAATCCAAGTAAAGAATGTTGTCTTATCTTATTTTCACTACTAATACAATCTCTCATAACCACACCAGTGAGCTTACAATACCCTCTTTTGGTTCTTAGACTTTTGTGTAGAGCATACTATTGTCCGAAATATTTAAATTCACTTCAAGTTAATTTTATTCTTAGACGAAAATATACATATATATTGAATACAAATTCATCGATTACTGAAGGAAATTAAAATCATAAGCTTCAATTATTCAGTTGAGCACAGTAGAGAGGATGAAAGGTACTTGAACAGCCAAAAGTATCAAATATTGTAACTTGCACATTCGGGCACAACAACACATCTTCCAAATGAAACTAGTACATTTATCGTTTGTTGCTACACCGCCTTTTAATCAATGTGACTGATCTGCTGAATGCAAATGAGACCAGTATTCCTTCACAAGTTGGCCAAATAATGAATCTTCCTTCTCCATTAACTTAATCGGGTCGTCATATTCAGCTAAATTTCCTGCAACAACATTTCATTACATTCTATCCTACCAAATAATTTAGGACTTAACTCAATCAATAATCTCGCCTGCTATAATTTTGTTTTAGAATTTGCTTTTGAATTTTGCAACTGTTATGTTGCTTGAGGTGCATTATATATGGTATAGGAATATCAAAGAAAACACACCTTCACTAATGGTAAGAACCTTGGTGCAATCCATCACGGTTGGTATCCTATGGGCTACTGTAATTACTGTGCAATCAGCAAACTCTGTTCGTATTGTTTTTTGCAGAATCATATCAGTTGCATTATCAATTGATGCAGTTGCTTCATCCAGCACTAGTATCCTGCTTTTTCTCAATAAAGCGCGGCCTAGACCGAATAGTTGTTGTTGTCCAATGCTCCAATTTGATCCATCCTCCAGAACTAATATGAGAAAGTACAATAATAATATGTCAAAAACTCAAAATACATTTGTTATGGGAAATTCCCTGTTTCTCGTGATGTTCTCGTGGGGGCATTTTTGTGAATAAATCAATATCTGATCTTTTTCATTATTGTGGGCTCTACAGTTGAATGAAGTTAAATAAAGCTGTTATTAAAAAAAACGAATAATTGAAGGAGAAATTCATACCAAAGGAATCTAAACCTTGCTCCTTCTTTTGCACAACTTCTTTGAGTTGACATTTCCCTAGCACCTTTTGCAAGAAAAAAAAAGTTCAAAAATTGCCATGCATTACATAAAATGTATGTATTCTAGATATTGTTACATAAGAAAGAAAGGGAAATTATACCTCCCAGATTTCTTCATCAGTATGCTGACACAATGGATCTAAGTTGAATCGTACACTGCCATTGAATAGTGTGGGATCTTGAGGGATAATCCCGAAACGTGACCTTAAATCATGAAGTCCTATCGAACTTATATCCAATCCATCGACGATAATCTTCCCTTCTACTGGCTCTACCAGGCGAAATAATGCCCCTATCAGGGTAGTCTTTCCACTCCCTGTCCTACCCACAACACCAATTTTGTCTCCGCCTTCGATTATGCAACTAATTCCCTTAAGGACCAGTGGTGTGTCTGTTCTATATCTTATCTGCTTCATACATAAAAATGTTAAGCATATCTTTCTAGAATACATGTTGATAAGATATTGAAAAGTTCACCTGTAAATTGTGGACCACTACTTTTCCAAGGGATGGCCAATTTCGGGGAGGGCGACTATCATTGATGACTTCTAGAGCTTCACTTGGTATATCTGTGTATTGATGAATCCTTTCCACTGAAATGATTTGGTTGGCTATTATGCATTGATTTTGAATTGAGACAACCATACCCAAATTTAACCCTAGACCATATGATAACGCCATTCCAATAAAGCCTGCAATATTATCGGTTCTATTATAAACGAAATATTTGTAAATAGAGAAACCAAAGAGAGATAGAGAATGTTTTACCTGGGGAAAATGTTCCAGGTGGAAGCAAAACCATGCATAGTGCTGCAGTTGCAAGAACAGTGGCACTAAGGATCTCAATCCTCTGAATAAGCCATTCAGTGGCTGCAAAGTTGTGGAAGAATGGGCTTGCATTTAAGTCGATAAGATCAAGACTTTTTTCAAAAAAACGTTCTTCCTCTTGAAAAGCTCTTATTGTCATGGCTCCTGCTAATGATTCGGCTAAATGGTTTGCAACCATAGACTTGGTTGTACCATTGAGTCTCATCAGCTCTTTTGCGGTTGCAAAGTAGTACCTCTGTGCATGATTTTCAATTAGTAATTAGGTGCTAAACCTAACAATAACCTCAAGAAATTAAAGAAATGCAATTGTTTGATGGAAATTTTGTCTAGAACTAGGGTCATTTGTGAACAACTATCCGTTTTTTTAAACAACCCTTAAAAAAAATGGGTAGTTATTCATAAATGACTCTATCTTTAAGGTAGTTCTAGACAAAATTTCCTTGTTTGATACATGATTATTTTTTTTAGAAAATTCATTCATCACATAAGCCCATAGCACTGCATTGTGGAAGGTCATTTTGAAAACTTACTTGTATTCGTATCATCATGTAAATCACTGGTATGGTTACAAATAAGACCTGCCAGATCATGACAGCCAACACTCCCAAATTAGCATATGCTGTTGTAGTAGCTCCAAGGGTTGAATGGAAGCTGAAAGGGAGATCAAGATCGATAATGCTTAAATCAGAAGAGACCTGTAGATTTTAATTAAAACATCAAGTGGGGAAATGTTATTGTGGAATAAGTCTAGTCTACTTGAATTGCATGAAATATATATATTTGTGAAGCATATCACAACTTTATTTAATTTATACTTACCCGACTCAGTATCCTTCCAAGAGGTGTAGAGTCATAAAATGACATTGGAGCACGAAATAAGGAGTTTAGTAATTTAGAAAACAAGAATCTTGATGAATCCATCCCTAATCTAACCATTGCAAGAGATCGAAAGAATAAACAGATTGTCGAGGCGAGTCCAATGATGAAGTATACCAAAATAAGTTTTGATTTGCTGAGTTGAGGATTATCAATGCCTTTGGCCATCCAAAGGTTCTGTAATATCTGGCCTGCTAAAAAGGCTACATAAGCGAAGAAAACGATAGAGATATACCAGTATCCTATATTCTGCTTCAAGTATATCAAATATGGCTTAAGGCCAGTGTCTCCTACTTCTCTTTCTTCTTGTTTAATCAACTGGTCCTTATTCGCTTGATTTTCATTCTCCACATTGGCTATCTGAATTTCTGTATTCGAAACAATTTGTCTATTAGATTTGCTAGCTTCACCCGTTGTCTTTGTATTGGCAGTCTCTTTGTGTGCATTTACAAGATCTGAAAACTCCTTACTTGAAGCTAATAAACTATGATAAGAGCCTGACTGATGGATTTCTCCATCTGACATCAACTGCAAAAAAAAGATGTCGTTTCATTGATGATTACAAGTTATTTATTCATACAAAATTAAAGACAAACTCACCAAACACCAATGAAATGCTGGAAGAAAATCAACTTGGTGAGTCACAAGCAAGACAGTCTTTTCGGAAAGAGCTTCCATAACATATTCCTGTCACAACATAAAGAGTCATGTTAGTTAAGTTGAAAAGGTTATCCATGTTTGAGAACTTGAGGTGTGAGAAATACTATACATTAAAGAGGCTAGTTGCAGTTTTTGCATCAACAGCACTGAATGGATCGTCCAAAAGGTAAATGTCTGCATTTTTGTATAATGCTCGAGCAAGTTGAATCCGTTGCTTCTGTCCACCACTTAGATTAACTCCTCTTTCTCCAATTTCAGTCATATCACCATAAGGAAGAAGCTCAAGGTCCTTAACCAATGAACACCTATGTAGAGTATCTCTATATCTGAGGTCATCCATGGCTGATCCAAACAGAATATTTTCCCGTATTGTCCCTGATTGAATCCAAGCTGTCTGGGAAACATAAGCAATACTCCCAAAAACCTCTACCTATAAGAGTAAAATAGGTTTGAAATGTAACAATTATATAGCTCTTTATATAGTAGTCTAATTCTATTAAGCTAACTCATCAATATTTATTTGTCTAGAGGTCTATATGCAGCTTGGTGGGAAATTCCCTGTTTCTCATAGTGAGAAACGAAATTTGTTTCTCATATGAGCATTTTCGTGAATAAGTCAACAACTTTTTCATTATTGTGGGCTCCACAGTTGAATAGTTGTTGGTTTATTTACGAAAATGACAAAAATAAGAAGTATGAAAGTTGCATAAGAAGCTTACTGTTCCATCCATGCATGCTACTTCTCCGAGAATTGCTGCGAGTAATGTTGATTTTCCTGAGCCAACTTCTCCACATATAGCTATTTTTTTACCAGGATGAATATCAAGATCTATGTTTCTCAATGTTGGCTTTGATGTATCCATTTCCCACGAAAGATTTGCTGATCTTATCATAATGGCATGATTTATAGTGGCCATATCGCTCATTTTTCTGACATTTTCTGTTTGGAGCTCTGGCGCTGCAAGAAACTTCACAATTCTTGCAAATCCAACTTTTGCATCTATTATTACAGCAATGACATCAGGGATAACTCTTATTGGCTCTTGCACTAGACGCAATGTTGCAAGAAATGTGAATACATTGTTGGCATGTAGAGGGATATGGAGTAAATAACATGCCCAAAATGTAGCAACAGAGACCAAAACAGGAGACATCCAAAAAAGCAAGTAGTTGTATGCCTTTTGCAATTGCACAGATGATAAGCGTTTGGACTCCTCTTTTCTTAAGGACTCGATTGCTTTCTTAAAGTGATTCTCCCAAGCATATAACTTAAGAACCTTCATGTTCACTAAAGCCTCTGAGTACGCCTTCAACCTCCTATCTTGAGCTACCATCAACTTGCTTTGGTACTTATGTTGTAACTTTGCAATAGGCGCGTTGCATATCATAGTTAATACAACTAGTACTAAGGAAGCCACAGTTGCGAGCTTAACTGAATGGATCAAAATAAGTAATGCAAGACAAAGCTGGAGGCTTGTAGTCCAAGTCTGATGAAACCAAAAAGGGAACTCCCCAATCCTATAAGCATCCACGGTTACGTGATTCATTATCTCACCACCAGAGTGATTCTTCTTAGCTACATTTGAGAGTCGTAGATGCTTCTTATAAATTGCTGCAGTTAGCATGGACCTCACTTGAAGACCAATCAATCTGCTTCGAAAGAACCATTGCCTCTGTGTAAAAGATTCCAATATCTTCGATAGGAAAAGTGAAGCTGCCAGAACATATCTTTCATATTTAAAAGCTTCTTTACCCTCACCAATCTCAATGAAGGAATTCATTAATAGAGGTCCAGCTGACATTGCAAGTATCTTCAAAAGAGCAAATACTCCAGTAACTAGAATCTCTTTCCAGTGGCATTCAACAATTGTCCACAAGATCGAGGATTCTGATAACAAGTCGGACTCTTTTTTCTTAATCAACTGATCAACAAACTGTGAGTAACAATATCTTGCTTTGTCTATGTCCCGTAATTTGGGCATGTCTTCTTCCTCCATAGTCTTTTTCGTACCCGATTTCATCAAAGGGTTTAGCCAACAAAATAACATCTTATTAAAGAACCCAGCTTTGGCAAATGGTGTAACTCTAGCGGGTGCCCCCTTTTCACTAATGCTCCCTTTATCCTCAGAATTTTTTCCACAGTCAGATTGCCAACAAAACATTGTCCACAAATCCCCTATCATTCTTCAGCTCTTTCACTGTACCAATGCAAAACTACATAAGTACCAGATTATCACATAAAATTTACTCTTATTTTGCGTTAGTTACTACACTTGGACTTTTATTATATTGTTCATTATTCATCATTTTTTCTACTATAACCCTACTGTATTACTTTTATTGACATTTAAAATATGAACAATATTTTTCCTTTTTTTAAAATAAGTTATACATCTCATTTCACGTTTGATAATCATTGTTTTAACCAGAAAAATCTTTAGTTACCTGTATTAAAAATGACAAAATATTGATATTATTTAACAATATTTATCCTTTACTAGAAAATTATCAAACTTATCAAAGTATAGTGTACAAATAACAAGCAAGTTAAAGTGTTGAAAGTAATTAAACAAAAAAAAAAGAATGGAAGATGTATGAAAAAATCAATTGCGTTGGATTTACATTTTTCACATTTTGGAAAAATTAAAATTAATTTCACCAATTTGCGCGTGATTTTGTCATAAATTTCCAACTTAATTCCATTTTGGAAAATATATTTAATGCTTATACATAAGCCTAAGGGCTATATATACCATTATCCATTCTATAATACTTCGTTCGTTTCTTAATGGATGCATGAATTCAGGGCCTTTCTAGATTAATGTACTATGCAATTAGTTCATGCCTTCATGGTCTTTGCATTTCCCATAAATGGTAAAACCATTCATCCTCCTCAGTCATTTATTTTCTTGATTTACTCAAAATTTTCAAGTTTTCAATTAAATCACTCTTACCTTCCTCTCTCTAAATCACAACAATTATGCAATTTTTTTCAAACACAATGAAATCAGTACTCCAATTGACAAATTTAAGTCGAAGAGTAAAACGATAAGATTCATAAAGTATCTTTCTTGCTATGAATTACAATCTGCAAATTTGTGCAATATTTTCACAAGCAATGAAATTAGTAATTTGTATGCTTTCAAAGGTAGATTACTATATTTACTGTTAATTTCAGATTTTGTAAGTGCTAATTATTGCAAATTTGAAGGTAGAAATCCAGATATTTTGCAATTGTGAGTTATTGAATTGAAATATGGCAACGACATTTAATTATTTGAAATTTAAGCGATTGTCAATTGGATGAGTTTGAGTTTTTGTTGACCTTTGTATATTGTAATTTAAGTATGGTAATGTTGAATATTTATATAATAAAATTGCTCTTGTTTTGGTAAGGCCTAATTTCAAAAGTTAGGAGATTTAGAATAGGGCTCTCAAAATATTTAAGACGGCCTGCATGAATTTGTACTAATTTTTACCATTAATATGTATATATAATGATCTACATCGCCTTTCATTTTATCTTAACAAAAAAAGTAAGGGTCTGTTCATATTTACTGAAATTAGCTGAACTGAATGAGATGAACTGAACTGATTGGAATTGAAGTGAACAAAACCGAACTGATTGGAGCTGAACTAAACTTAACTAAACTGAGTTGAAATAAATATTTTATGAGAGAGGGAAATTAGGAGCTGAAGTGAACTGAACTAATTGGAGCTGAACTGAACTGAAATGAAATGAAATTAAGTAAATGTGAACAGACCCTAAGTAAACATGGTCATAATTTTATGAAATAATAATGTAAAAGGTCAAAGTAATACGGAGTACATTTATTGAAAAACATGATTATGCAGTACTTTCTCTCTTTCTTTTTTTATTGTTATACTTTGACCTTCGCAGTTTTTGCAGTCTTCAACGTGCACATTTTGACTACTTATGTGTTCAATCTAAAATATACGGAGTAGCAAACTAAAAAAATACGGAGTACTCTATATTTTTTATATAGAAAAAATTCATTTTAAGATGAATTTAACAACATTCTACATGATATAGTTTTAATCTTTATATATAATAATAGTTTTCCCTAATTTTTATTATAATCAAAGTTTTTAGACGTTGACCACTAAAGTCAAAAATATAATAATAGGAAGAAAAAAATAGGGAAAGTGGATGATGATTTAAGATTGCAATTGCCTCAGAGAGAAAAAATACGAGTAAATAAATAAAGATTGCAATTGTTTAACATTTGTCACCGTTACCCCACAAAAAAATATAATGAGAATTGAAGTCTAATAATGGCAGTCTTTTGTGCAACACAAATCTCATTTTATATCTTCCTCTCTACTTATCTACTCTTGTAGTCTTGTGGTGAATTCAATTAGAATTAATGGCAAAAAAAAAGTAGTGATGTTACACTTATTTTGGTACTTTTGAATTTAAGAAATGTTATGCTCATAAAATAATAAAGATTAAAATAAAAATAACTACGGAGTAATAAAAAAAATAATAAAAAAAACAGAGAAAGTATATACATATATTTAAAACTTAAAAATGATAAAAGTAACGCTACCTTTTATCTTTTCTTTTCTTTTTTTTCGAATTTGTCGACGCAGAGCACCTAAAGTTTTGAAGGAGAACAACAGCAAGAGAATATTTTTTCCATTTTTGTTAGTATAATCATCAATCCACCAATACATTAGTAATTTTTTTTTTTTTTTTTTTGAAATAAAATCAACTTAAACTTGAATTACCCAAAATGTGACATGCAAATTAATTGAAACCCAAATATACAAAATAAAACTTACATGCAAATATTTTTAATTTTGTTGGGGAGAGAGGCGAATGCCAGTGTTAAGCTTTGTCTCTAACTCTCTATTCTCTGTTTCTCTCTGCTTATATAACTCATGAATTTTTTTAAATATTTAATAAATAAATAATGTGTAGTGTGTACCATGTGTCACAAAGGAGAAGTGAGAATGGCAAACAAATAAGGTAATAAAAATAAATAAATAAAAGGAAATAATTATGATAATTACCAAAGTAATCAGTATGGACAAATCATCTCCCATAATTGTTAATCACATTTAATTTTGTTCCTTAAATGCCCAAGTAGAATCACCTAATTTAATACTCCAGGATTTCTTGTCATTGAATTCTGCACAAGAGTTTTTTTTTTTAAAAAAAAAAAATTAATTTTTAATAAATTGTGCACCAGAGATTGGTTAAACAATCTGTGTCAAGTACAGTTTGTACATAATTAATGACTTCATTATCAAGTTATTACCTCGTTATGTTTTTTTTGGACAGCCAACATTTTTTTTCTTTGAGGTAAGATAATCAAGTACTCACTTATACATAGTGATAGAGTATAAAACATATTTATGAACTTTAATCATCCGCTTAAGCTTTTAGTAGAGTTGGTCCTTTAACATGGTATCAGAGCCAGCGTGACACAAAGGTCACGGATTCGAATCTCATCTACCCCTCTTTCAAAGTGGAATTAATTCGCGCCGGGTATGAGAGAGTCTGTGCTGCATCCACATTTTAATCCCAAAGAGCCTTTTATGTGAGGGGTAATGATAGAGTATAAAACATATTCATGGAGTTCAACCATCAGCTTAAACTTTTAATTGAGTTGGTCCTTTTAACACATAGTTCCAATTGTACACATTTAAAGTTCTAAAATTCCTATTAAAAAAAATTTAAACATTATATATTTGAGTTTATATTTTAAATACTCTAGTTGACAGAGAGTGAGGGATAGCTCAAGTGGTTAGAGCTCCCCTCCCGATTACGTATAAGAGATCTGGGGATCGATTTTCATCACCCGCCTTTGTGGCTCTCTAAACACCAAAAAAAAAAAATAAAAAAAAAAATAAAAAAAAATAAAAAATAAAAAACTCTAGTTGACATGGTGACATTACATAACAACATATTTATCAAAGTAGGTTAACACATGATTACTGAGGATATCAAGAGCTGAAGTGAACTGAACTGAATTGAAATTAAGCTGAAGTGAACATATTATTCAATTAAAGTACTTTTAATTTAGTACTCCATATAAATATGTTTTAAATCATTACAGAGTACTATATACTTCATTCGTCCCATAATTACAGGCAAATAGCTCTAAAAAGTACGGTTTTTAAGGAGGATGAAAAAGTAGAGGAATATTATATGGAAAAGCTAAAAAGTGAAGAATGTTGATAAAAGTACTCCCTCCGTCCCTAAATTACATTCCTCCTTTCTATTTTTGGTATTCCAAAATTACATTCTCCCTTTCTATTTTTGGTAAGTTTTTTTTAGTAAATCAACTCTCTTTTTTCTGTTTTATATTTAATGTTTTCTCACTCATCCTTACATAATCTCACTCATAATCCTTGTGCCAAATTACAATGAATATGATTGGTTAAAAATTTTTAATTAGGAGCATGTGGTTGATCCTTTTTTTTTTTGAAAAGGATTGATGACATGGCATGAGTAATAACTAATTTATCTTTGTACTTCCCATTGCATTATCTAATTATTGTTATTTGTCTTATTCTTTCCTCCTTAATTCTCCTGTAAATTTCCAAAGAGGAATGTAATTTAGGGACGGAGGGAGTAGAGAATATTATATGGAAAAGTTAAAAAGTAAATAATGATTTTTTAGTTATGTGTGTATTTTGTATGAAAAAGTGAAAAAGTAGGTAATGATTTTTTAAGTATGTGTGTAATTCGTATGGAAAAGGTAAAAAGTAAGTAATAATTGGGTGTTATTTTTAGTAATAGGAGGAACATTTTAGGACACACATAGTATATTTGCCTGTAATTATGAGACGGAGGAAATACTTTGTAATTTTTTTAATTAGACCAAACTCAAGTTCAAACTATATGCCTCTATATAGCATCGCTCACATTTTCTTTCAATTTTCAAAGTATAAATTGCATATGTTTTAGTGCACAAACTGTCTTATTTATTATAAACCATAATTTAAGGAGAAAGCATATTAATAAAGAAAATAAGAAACCTTTACGTTTATGCCATCTGCTCATCTCTCCGCAAAATTCAAAGCATTGTTACATGAAAATCTGGATTATAATTTGAAGGAATTAAAAAACTTCTGTAATTTGAATGTCCACACATATTGAGGGCTAAATGTTTAACTATAAATGTAGTAGCTTTATTATGTTGTCGTTTGAAAATATTTACATAGTACTTCGTATTTTGGTTCAAGTGTTTTTGTTAAATTCGTAGTTTTAAAGTAATACTCCATAATTTTTTAATAATTTTTACACTATAGCTAGTAGCAATTAATGTTGGCAAAGCCTTGATTTATTATTATTATTTTTATTTATTTATTTATTTTTTTTTTTTTTTGAGGTATAAATGTAATTTGTGCTCTTGAACTATATAAATCTAACAAGAGGAATATAAACATTAAACAATTAACAAAAGGTTCATTATCATTTGATGTCATTTTAGTAATTTTTATGTTGAGTTTCAAAGAGGTATATTTTATTTTACGGAGTAGTGTTTTAGGGAAGAATGTCGGAGTTTTCATTGTCAATTATATGAGAGTCTACACTGCACGATGACCTATCTTATAATCTCATCTACTATCCCTTAAAAAAAACTTTTTATAATATATTTAATTTTTTATTACTCCATTATTTATCTATCTCTTCTTTTGTATTCAAGAAATACAAAAACAAATGGTATGGACTTAGGGCCTGTTCTCATTTTTTGAAGATAAAGGATGCATAGATTAATTAAAAGTTACATTACAAGAAGTTTCAGCTGGTACATCACCAGCATCAGTAGAAACCGAAAGTTCAGTACAATTAGATAAGTCTCTTACAAAAGCTTCGCCACAAATTACAGGCATATGATCCAAAATACAAATCTGATTCAAGTCCTGGAGGTGGCATCTTGCATCCTTAGCTAAGATATCTACAACTGCATTTGATTCTCTTGGTTCAAAGCGCATATCCAGATGGAGCTCCATTTGTAGGGCCCTGCACTTAGAGATTAAAGAAGGAGCATTAAGAATTGGATCAGCTGAAGTTACTTCCTCAATAGCCCTTTTAGCATCAGAGCATAAAATAGAGCTCGTCCATCCCTTCTCTTGAATGAGATTCATAGCCATTTCAATAGCTTTAAGTTCAGCATCATAACTAAAGGCTAAGAATCCCCTCCAAACCAGACCAATGACCCACTGCCCAGAACTGTCTCTGCACACTACAGCACAACCTGCTTCCTTTTTGTGGTCTAAGAAAGATGCATCACAGTTAATTTTAATAGAATTTGGGGGAGGAGAGGACCAGCGAACGGACATGGGCTTTAGACTTTCAGAGTTTGACTTAGAAAAGTAATACTCCGAAGCAGCCAAATACACTGGTGGATTGATGATGGGAGAGAAATGTTGATTTTGGAGAAAGACCAAGCATTACGCCTTAGCCAGAGGTGCCACAAAGCAAAACAGAATAGGACATTCCAAGGGATGTCCCACATAGACATGATGTCGATGCTGAGGTTCTTAGATAGCCAATCTTCCCAGCTAGTAGAGGAGGGGATAGGAGATGGGCAAGGTACACGATTCCAGAACTCTACAGCTCTAGTACAATGAATGAAGATATGGTCACGAGATTCTTCTTGGGTGGGACAAAAGATACAGTGAGGAGAAATGTGGCTCAATCTAGAGTGGAGATTTTTCTTGTTTTATTTTTGGGAGAGTGTGAGAGTTCCAAATCAAATTCCAATTGAAGCAAGGAGGGTTAGCAGGATTTGTCAGCAGAAATTTCTTTGCCTTGCTGGAATCAAATTTATTCTTGTAAGACCAGGAAGAGTAGTGGGTGTCGGGTTTATCAGAAAGAACGGTTGAATGGATGACTCCAAACAAGAACTCATCGATTTTAAACGAAAGAAGCAGTTCAAGCTGCAACTTGGTAGCTGAGAGAATGTCAGAGAAGTTGAGGGAGAGAGCATTTTGGTGGATTGGTCCAATGAGACACTCTCTTAAGGACTTGTGAGTTAGCCATCTGTCCTCCTAAATATTAATTGATTCACCATTCCCCACCTCCCACACAAGGCTATTCTGGAAGATATGCCAAACTTTACCCAATCCCTGCCAAATGTAAGATCCCTTAGTGAAGGGGGTAGGGGATCTCTTGTCAACGTAAATTTCTCTAATTAGCTGGCAGCCCAACCCCTGCTGTTATACACAGCCCCAACAAAATTTTGTGAGGGAGATTAAATTGAGATCCCGATGTTTTACAAACCCAAGCCCTCCCTGATCTTTGGTCATACAAACTTTTTCCCAAGAAATCCAAGTGATTTTCCTGGATTCTTGGCTACTCCCCCAAAGAAAGTTAGAGCAAATGGAATCAAGTTTTTGGCATATGCATTTAGGAATGAACAAAGATTGCATGAAATATCTAGGGATTGATTGAAAGGTGGATTGAATTAGGATGCTCCTCCCTGCTTTAGTAAGAGTTTTACTCTTCCAGGAGGCTAGCTTTGCTCCAACCTTATCTAAGAGGAACTGTAGATATCTTTTGGATGGTTTTTTCGAAGAAAGAGGAAAGCCAAGGTACTTCCCCAAATCAGAAGTGGCGGTGATGTATCATCCGCGAAGAGAGGGTGGGATATAGCAGTTTTCCCTCCTCTAAATCGGAAAGGAGTCCAATTTTTTCCCTCACATTCTCTATTATCATTGTAGAGAGGTACTCCATACAAATGATAAATAATTAGGGGGAGAGGGGATCTCCCTGCCGAAGGCCTCGAGAAGGGGTAAAGCTTTTTGAGAGGTGGCCATTAATGAGGATGGAAGAGGAGACAGAGGAAACACAACTCATGATGAGATCAATAGAGTCAAGGGAGAATTTAAAGAAGTGAAGGCAATGGCGGATGAAAGGCCATTCGAGTCTATCGTAAGCCTTTTCGAGGTCAATTTTTAGAGCAAAGAAACCCTTCCTACTCTTCTTTTTTTACTCATGGAATGGATGATTTCCGATGCAATTATGAAGTTTACATCGGTACCACGACCCGGGAGGAAACTGTTTTGGTTCGGAGAGATGAAAGAATTGAGATGGGGTCTAATACTCTTGACCAGAATTTTAGAAACAAATTTATAACAAGAGTTAACAAGGCTAATTGGACGGAAGCTTGTAATTCTTGTTGGGTTTTGGATTTTGGGAATTAAACAGATTACTGTTTTATTCAAGGAAGAGGGAATTTGTTTAGAATGGAAAATAGAGGAGATGAGAATGAGATTGAAGCATTCAGAGTTGACCACCTCCCAATATTTTTGGAAAAACAAGGCATGGAAACCATCTTCATCGGGAGCTTTTAGAGGACCCACTGAGAAGACAACTTCCCGGAGTTCAGAGAGGGAGGGGTTTGAAGCACAACTGATCTGTTCTGAAGATGGGTGAAGGGGTGGCAAGTTAAGAGGCTATGAAGTGAAAAAGGGATGAGAAGTGGGCTAGGATATGATCATGGATTTGATTGGGCTCAGATAGCCACTCACCAACATTGTTTTTTAAGGAAACAATTTTGTTTTTCTTTTTCCGGATTGTGGATGATAGATGAAAGAAATGAGTATTCCTGTCACCATTGATTAACCAATCCGTTCTGGCCCTAGCAGCCCAATACATCTCCTCTTGTTCATGTAGGAGATGGAGCTCCTCGTTCAATGATCTTTCCAAGTCAAAGAGAAACCTATTAGATGGATATGCCAGAAAGGCTTGTTGGGCCCCTTCAATCCTCGAATTTAAATTTTTTTTTTTTTGAACCGATCCAAAATGGCTGGAGGCCCAACTAGAGATTGACTTGGCTAGATCATCCAACTTGGAAGGTAAACTGGTTCGGATCGCAATCCACTCAGATGAGATAAACGGGTCGAACTCCGGGTCCGAAATCCACATTGGTTCAAAACGAAAAGGTTTTTTACCCGTAATTTGGATCCGTTTATCTAGGTGTAATAAGAGTGGGTTTTGATCCGAGGACATTCTCGGCAAATTTTGGGCCACCGCCTCTTGAAAGGTCTGAATCCACAAAGGGCTGGCCCAAAATCTGTCGAGGCGTTCGAAAATTGGCGAATCGCTTGTTGAACCAAGTGTACTTATGGCCTATATAGCCTAAGTCCACCAGGTTGCAAGCAGCCATAGTTTCTTTATAAGCTTGCATTTGATTTAAAGGATGTGGGTTACCACCCCATTTTTCGTGGGAAAAACATATATCATTAAAGTCCCCACAAACTAGCCATGGGAGAGAAATATTTGGCGCTAATTTTTTGAGATCATCCCACATTTCAAGTCTATCTTTAAAACAATTACTAGCATAAATTGAAGATAGAAAGAAAGGAGGTTTATTGTTCACCTGAACAACCGCGTAATGAAGCGGCGGTCTTTGGTGACAGTGGTGATGGAATTGACTCCGCTGTTCCACAGGATGAGAATACCCCCCGAGAGTCCCACCGGATCAACCACCTCAAAGGAATTGAAGGGGAGGTTCTCAATTATCTCCTCCACTCCCGATTTTTTGACTTTTGTTTCGGTAAGAACCACAATTTCCGGGTCATGATCCTTCATTAATTGCCGGAAGTTTCTTTTGAATCCCCGGCGAGCAATGCCCCTAGCGTTCCAAAGCAGAATTGACAAGGCATGTTCTCATTGACTGAACTCAGCTGAACTGAACTGAACTGAACTTATTAATTAGTGATTTTTAACTACGGATTAGTGATCTTTGATTATTTATTATTATACATATGTGTATATACAAATATACATATTAAAATATTTAAGAAAAATATACTATTATTATTTATTATTTATTGATTATTATTATTATTATTATTTATTGATTATTATTATTATTGTTATTATTATTATTATTATTATTATTATTATTATTTATTGATTATTATTTTATTATTATTATTATTATTATTATTATTATTATTATTATTATTATTATTATTATAAGAGCTTAAAAGAATGAAATTTGGCTTTATATCATTAGCAATATCATTATACATGAGCTGAACTGAATTTCAACGTATAAGAACAGGCCCTTAGGCCCTGTTCTATTCACCTTAAAAAAATAATATTAAGTAACAATAATTTCAGTTCAGTAAAAATAAGTTCAGTTCAGTAAAATTAATTTCAGTTCAGTAAAAATAAGTTCAGTTCAGTAAAATTCAGTTTTCTTAAAGAAGAATAATAATAGAAAATCAGTAAAAATAATTTCAGTTCAGTAAAAATAATTTCAATTCAGCCAAATTAAGGTGAATCAAATAGGGCCTTAATAAATGAAATGTTAAAGTTAGTACTTTTGTCCCTATCTTTTTTTTGCACAACAAGGCCATTGGCAACTTTAACCAAATATTCCTATAATCTATAAGAGATGTGGGATCTTATTGGATTCGTCTAGAATCTTATTCAATTCTCATAATTGTAAACTATATAAAAAAATCTAATTTTCATAAATTTTACGATTATAAAATAAAGCTTTTTACTTCGTACGAGTACATATTAACACATGTCTCGAAGACCGTATTAAGTCAAATACGAAGGCAACTGGGAGTTGTCCCTGTAAATAGTGTGACCTGAGTCATAAAAACACGAGGTTTACTGTTTTCCTCATATGAAACCCAAGTGCAAGGCAAATGTACATTTGATGAGTCAGCGTTTTGAAGTGCATGTCTTTTTCCAGATTACCTTCTCATGTACTCTGGAGGCTGGAGTATTGAACATTGATTATGAAAAACAGGGTTCAGAAGAGAATTATTTAGAAGTCTAAAAATTAATTTTAAAAAGATATAGTATAATACTTGTTTCAGATGAAAACAATGGGACCTTGCCGAAGGTCCGATGAAGTGGTGAAGACTGGATTCGGTCCAAGTGATGTTGGGCCGAAGGTTTCCTGCACAGCAAACACACGTAAACTAGCCTCGGGGGTGTAGCCGAGGAAGGCCCCTCCGATGCTAAAGTCAGCACAATGTGTAGAGAGAGAAAGCTATGCAAGAGAATTAATTGCTTGAGGCTTTTGTGAATATGAATGTACAAAGATCACATTGATGGCTTTTATACCTTTGCATATAAGGAGGAAGTGGGCCTTGGCCCAATTGACTTGTCTTGTGGACTGATCTTGACTTTAGCACAAATGGAGAGTTGAACCTTTTCCTTGGGCTTTTAATTGGATCATTTACTGACTAGGCCCAGTTGGATAACTGGTCGGGTTTGAATCCAATAAAAATGGAGGGAAGTAAATGGCTTAATTAAATCAAAAGATTTAAATTTTTAAACAGTTATTAATTAAATAATTGTAATTTGGATAATTAACAGTGGAGTGGATAGTGGGCGGTTAATCAAGAGAGAGAGTGTTTAACGGTTGATTAAGGAGGCATTTAAGAGAAATTTGAACTTTCCGACCTTTGGAATTCTCCTTCTTGGAATTATAAGGTCTTATTTGCATTTTTGCCTCATTCCTTCACCAACTTACACTCGAATTCTCGCATAAACCCACCTTCGCTTCGAATTTCTAGCGCACCATTCTCGAATCCGAGTTCGATACTCAAATCCGTCGCTTCCACTAATTTGACCGGCGCATTCCGGCCAATTTGAAGGTAATTTTCTTCGAGTTTTTTTCGATTTTCTTGCCATTTTTAAGGAAATTCTTCTTCTCCCTTCTTTCCTTCTTTGAATTTGGTTATGGCTCGAGAAAGGAGGCGTCAACCAGGTCGACGGGATCAGGTTAGGGATCCTCGTGACCGCGCCGATGTTTGGAACGGGGAACGAGCCGGGGAAGACTCGGAAAGGGGGATTTCGGTCGTTCCTTTAAACGTCGCGCCGCCTCAGCAGGACGCCGAGGCCGGCGAGGCGGAGCAACCTGAGCAGAGAGAACGGGCTGGGCAGGCCGAAGATTTGCCCCCTGTGCTCTGGGACCTGCTTCTTGGGCATGCTAAATGGCAGACGCCGAGGCCCAGGACGCCATGGTGAGAAATACCCCATACTCGTGGTGGGTTCGGCACGCCGAAACCTACCGGTTCCCCGAGCAAATTGAGTTGCACTACGTCATTTTTGAAGAGGATGGGCACTAGTGTCGAATGCCCTCGCCGACTGACAGGATTCACCATCCCCCTCCTGGATATATAGGGGTGTACACTCGGCAATTACAATACGGGATTCGGTTTCCTTTGGATCCCTTCGTCAGGGACATTTTAATAAAGTACAGGATCTCCCTGTGCCAATTAACACCCGTTAGCATTCGGCGGGTGATGACTTATCTCTGGGTGTGTCGGTTTTTTGCTGTTGAGCCGAATTTGCACTGCTTCCGAAAGATGCATCAGCTAGTGCAAAACCTTCAGAGCACATACGGCCAACATGGGTCTTCAGGCTGGTGGCGAATAGAGAGCTGCCCCCATTATCTGACTATGTGGCCGAACGATTCCTCGGACAAGGATTGGAGAGGTCAATGGGTCTGGGTGAGAGTTCCCGCTGATCCAGAGCATCCCTATTTTTTCAAGGCTCCCCGATACCTCTCCAGGCCTGATCCGAACATGCAGGATTTGGGCCCTGAGGACCCTGATGCCGCTCGTCATCCCAGCTACGAGCAAATGAGCTTCTTCGGGAAGCAGAATAACCCTGGGGGAGTTGGCCGAATGAGATTTATCCCGGCCAGATGGCTTCCAGATAACCATTACGTCTTCCAAGAGAAGATGTTGGCGGTTGTCGGCCTCAGCCGAAAGTACAGGGATGGTAAGTATGTTCGGCTGGGGCCGAGGACTTTGACTTGTTTAATTTTCCGCTTATCTTTGATGCTTATTCCCGTAGTCTAACCTTCGTCTGTTCTTTTCAGAGCTGAGCGAAGCTACTTCGGGGGTTGACTATAACCGGCTTGGGGTGAACGCTGAACGAGTCATTTTAGACCGGGCTCCGGCAATCACAGCTCCGAAGGACCGTCCGCTGCATCTGCACGAAACGGGCCTTCAGATCGAAGCTGCCGCCGAATACACCAAGCAGAAGCCTTGGTGGGAGAAACGAGATCCCCTTCGGTCTTTATTACCTGAGGAAGCACAGGCTGCTCAGACAGCAGCTGACGTGTCCCGAGCAATCGACTCCTTGGAAGGAGGTGTTGGGACATCTGGTGCTGCTGAGAGGGATATCCCTGCATCTGGAGCTCAGCCGAGGGTTCCAGTAAGTTCATGACTTGCTCGTTTCTCTTTTTCTCTCTCTCTCTTTTTTTTTTTTACTCACACTTTGCTGCCCCCCCCCCCTTTCTGCAGTCTGAGGAAGGGAGCGAAAGAAGAGAAGGAAAGGCGCCTGCTCGCTCTGAGGATCCATCTTCGTCAGAATCTGAAGAAATAGACGAGCGGCCCTTAGCAAAGAGGAGGAGGAGGTTAGCCGTGCTGGGGCCTCGTCAGTTTCAAACGGGGATGAGGCCTACCGGGGGCATCCTCATACGGGAGCCTGATGAAGGTAGACGCTCGCCGAGGGCTCCCCCTTCGCCGGAAGCTCCGCGTCCTCAAACCCCCCCTCCACCTCCCGAAACTCAAGAGATGGAGGTGGACAAAAAAACTCCTGATCCGAAGGGGGGGGGTTCAGGGATGCCCTGCTGAAGATTCTGAGAAGCCGATTGCTGAAGGCTTCTCAGATGATATTGATAGGGAGGTTGGCGCTTTTCTTCGTCAACCTGATCTAGGGGAGGAAGCAGAGGAGGTCGTCGCTGCTGACCCTGGTGGAGACCAATTGGGCTCCGCCGAAGGAGAAGGTCATGCTGAGCCTGAGAAGGTTCAGGAGGTTCCGTCTTCTTCCTTCCCGTCCTTCCAGACACTGAACTCTGGAGATTTGGGTTTCTCGGCCCCCCGCATCACAGTCCTAGAACCTGTTTGGGAACGAATTTGGGGCCAGAACCGTGAAGGGGCTGCAGGTTACTTCGGCGACCTATCTAGTATGTCCGAAGTGGACCGAGCAAGGGTGTGGTCGCTGAAGGCCACGGCTGGGATGGGAGAATCCAGCCGGAGGGTCCCTGACCCCGCAAGAGACAACCAGCGTTTGCTGATGCAGGTACTTAGCCATTTAGTTGTTTTGCTTTGCTTTTATTCAGCTCTCCTCCTTTTCGGCTCTTCCTTTTTTATTATTTTATTTATTTTAACTGATGTGCCCCCGCAAACAGGTTATGCACAATCAGACTCTTACTGGAGAGCTGATTGACACCCTCCAAGATAAGCTGGAGCATGCCTGGGAAGATCTGAAGATTGCCCAGGAGGAGGCGAAGCTTGATGAGCTGAAACAGCAGGCTGCTGAAGAGAGGCAGCAGCAGAGCGAAGAGTATGAAAAAAGGGCTGCTGAAGCCATTCAGACCTTCTGCTCTGCCATGGAGAAGGAAGTTTTTCCCCCATTGATAGAAGGGGAGAAATTCCTTCAGGAGCAAATGGGAGTGGACATCTCCAAATTTAAAGTTGCCATCGAGAGCCGGATTCAAGAAGGAGCTGCTGCACAAGCTGAAGTGCAGCAGAAGTTGGAAGCTCTTGAAGCCAGCAGGATGGCTGCTGAAGAGGCTCAACAGGCTAGGGATGTTCACCTTTCTGCTGCCCAAGCTGCTGCTGAGAGCCAGGACCAGAAGCTGAAGGAGCTGGAGGTTAAGGTAGATGAGCTGACCCAGGCTTCCAACGTCCAGCTGGAGCTTAATGAGCAGAAGACTTCTTCCTCCAAACTCTCAGAAGAGTTAGAAAAATCTAAAAAGGATTTGGAGGACAGTCAAAAGAGATTAGCTGATGCTGAAGCCTTGCTCCAAGTCCGCCTCTACACCCAAGAAGAGTACGAGATGGGCTACATAAATGGGTTTAAGGTGGCTCGGAGGTTGGCTCTCCATGCTGAGCCTTCGCTAGATTGGTCTAAGTGTGCGCTTTGGGCTCAGGACCCCGAGGATCCGCACATGCTGTACGCCACTCCTGCCGAGCATGAGATCCTTCAGGCTGAACAAGCCGAGGAGGAAGCTGAGCGGCGGGAGTTGGAGGCTGAACAGCGAGCCGCCGAAGCTCAAGCAAGGGCCCGGGCGAGCCGAGACTGCCCCGGGGCTAGACCCGGCTGACCAGCCTGATCCTTCGGCTGAAGAATAGGAAATCGGGCAGTCGTCTTCACAGTTTGCGGATCAACATGTGCTTAACTTCAGACTCGCCGCTTTCTGAATCTCTTTTTGCCTTATCTTTTTGCTTCAGCTTGCCTTGATGTACAAACAGTTTATTTTTGTTTCTGTACGTATTTCGGCAGCTGTTATTTTCCGCTTGTGGGCGGCTGCCGATACAGTCTAATTTATTTGAACTTTGTAGCTCGCTTTCTGAGCATTACTTTCATTAATCTGATGCTTCTTCTTCGATTGCTTTGTCTTATTTTGAATGCTTTACTGTTTCTGAACTTTGAAATTTTCGCAAAAATTTGCTAAGTACAAAGCTTTCGGCTTGAAGAATTCTGCTGAAGATAAACTTGCACTGATAGTGCCTCTTGCCCCCCGCCAGGAATCTGAAGACTCAAGTCTTTGGATTGCTAAGTTGGGTTTTGTTTCTTTAGCTTTCAGACGAAGCTGAATAAAAGATTTCTAACAGTTGCTGTTGTCCTTGGTTTTCTGTCTATCTTTAAAAATGGATATGCGAAACACAGGGCCAACTGAACGCAATGTTTCGGATAATGGCTTTCTGGGATACAAGGCTCAGTTAAGGCAATATCCCAGACTTGTCCATGGACTCATATCTTTAGAGAACAAGTCTTACTGAAGTTTGACTTCAGCTGAAAGACCGGTGTTCTGTAAAAAGACGGGTTTGTCAGCAATCTGAAACCCAGTTACCCGGAGGCGAAGGTTTCAGACGAGGCTGAATAAAAACCCTTAAAGAGTAGATAAAATAAAGAAAACTTTGAAAGAATAAAAAGTTGCAAATACTTATATAAATGGTGGCTCCAAGGCCTTTCATTAACGATTCGAAATGTATTTACAAAGATTGTTCTGCCCCGAAGGATTTACACATGATATTTCTTAAGTACATCAGCATTCCAGTGATTTTTCAACTCAGTTCCATCCAACTGCCGAAGTCGGTATGTTCCTGGCTGAAGCTCATCACAGATTTCATAGGGTCCCTCCCATGCAGCTGAGAGTTTCCCATGGATTTGACCTTTCTGAACTGCAGCAGCATTCCGAAGGACAAGGTCTCCAATTTTGAGAGGTCTTGCATGACCCTTCGTTTGTAAAATTTGCTGATTCTCTGCTTATAAGCAGCCATTCTGACTCGGGCTGAGTCTCTCACTTCATCAAGAAAATCGAGGGATTCTCTCATTAGGTCCTCATTCTCAGCCGAGAAGTGGTGCACTCGTAAACTCTCAGAGCCGATTTCCACTGGAAGTACGGCTTCGGCACCATACACCAACTCAAAAGGTGAATAGCCCGTTGCCTCTTTTTCCGTAGTCCGAAGCGACCAGAGGGTTCCTGGAAGTTCCTCTATCCACTTGGACTTTTGATCTTCAACCCTTTTCTTTAAAGCATTGAGGATTTGTTTATTTGCAGCTTCGGCTTGGCCATTACTTTGTGGATGACACACTGCTGAATATGCCAATTTGATGCTGAATTGATCTGTGTATTGCCTCAGCGGCAGATTATCAAATTGTCTCCCATGATCAAAGACAAGGACGTTCGGAATACCGAAGCGAGTAATAATGTTATGCCAGATAAATTTCCTGACAGTTTGCTCTGTGATATTCGAAGCTGCTTCAGCCTCAATCCATTTGCTGAAATAGTCGATGCCGACTATTAACCATCTTTTTTGGTAAGGCGCATCTAGAAATGGGCCCAGTATATCCAGTCCCCATTGGGCAAACGGGAGTGGATTAAGGATCGGCTGAAGGTCTCTAGCTGGCTGATGGATAACTGGTGCGAATTTTTGACATTTTTCACATTTCCGGACCAGCTCCTTAGCATCTGAGATCATGGTGGGCCAGTAATATCCGGCCCTCAATGCCTTGTGGGCTAAGGTCCTTCCCCCAATGTGGTTCCCACAGATGCCGAGGTGAATCTCCCGAAGGATGTAATCTGCATCTGTTGGTCCCACACATTTCAGCAATGGGGCTGAGAAGGACTTTTTCAGAAGCTCCCCTCTGAAGACTATGAACCTCGAGCTGGTTCTCTTCAGCTTGGAGGCCAAAATTTTATCTTCGGGAATTTCTCCCCGAAGCTTGAAAGATAGGATGAGATCCATCCAGCTGGGCTCTGGGTCTGTTCCACATATACAGATCTGTTCAGCTCAGTGAGAGTTGAACTGGCAAGTTTGGAGAGTGCATCGGCTTGAGCATTCTGACCCCTTGGGATTAGCTGAACCTCAAAAGTTCTCAGCTTTGCAATGACTGATTTGATCTTGGCAAGATAGGCTATCATGGAGGGCTCTTTGGCCTCGTAGCTGCCACTGATCTGATATGAAACTAGCTGAGAGTCTGTTTTCAGGCAGACATGCTCGGCTTCCAGAGAGATGCATAATTCTAAGCCAGCGATTGCTGCCTCATATTCAGCTTCGTTGTTCGAAGTTTTGAAGGAAAATTTTAGTGCATACTCAAAGGATTTGCCTTCGGGAGAGGCTATCACTACCCCTGCCCCCGAACCATTTACGCTGGAGGATCCATCCGTAAACACGGTCCAGATTTTCTTTTCATTGTCTAGCATTTCTTGGTACGAGCATTCGGCCAAGAAGTCCGCTAGAGCCTGAGCCTTGATGGCTACTCTAGGCTGGTAGCTGATGCTGAATTCGGTGAGCTCAAAAGCCCACTTGGCCAGCCTACCATATTTTTCAACTTTGCCGAGAACTTTTTCCAGCGGCTAATCAGTTAAGACAACTATCTGATGGCAATCAAAATAGGGCCTCAGCTTCCGAGCAGCTACCACTACTGCAAAGGCGACTTTCTCGAGTAGAGGGTAGCGAGTCTCGGCATCCGTCAGAGTATGACTGACGAAGTAGATCGGTTGCTGAATTTTGTTTTCTTCCCTCAGCAGCGCTGCACTGATGGTGGCTGGGCTGACAGCCACGTACAGATACAAAGATTCTCCCTCTGCTGGGCTAGCCAGTGTTGGGAGTTGAGCTAGATGCTCCCGAAGCTGCTTAAAGGCTTCTTTTTGCTCTTCTTCCCAGACAAGCTCTTTTGTTTTCGGGAGTTTCAGGGCTTTGAAGAAAGGTAACCCCTTGTCCGAAGCTCTTGAAATGAACCTCAAAAGGGCTGCCATTCTTCCGGTGAGCCGCTGAACATCCCGCTTTGTTTTCGGCTCAGGAAGATCGAGCGCTGCTTTGACTTTGGAGGGATTGGCATCAATCCCCTTCTTGCTGACCATGAACCCAAGGAATTTCCCCGACTTCACGCCGAAGACACACTTCTTCGGATTCAGCTTCATTTGGTGCTTTCTTAAGGTGGCGAAGGTTTTAGTCAGGTCCTTAACATGGTCCTCAGATTTTTTGCTTTTGACCATTGAATCGTCAACATAGACTTCCATGTTTCGGCCCTTTTGATCGGCAAAAACTTGATCCACCAGCCTTTGATAGGTTGCCCCTGCATTTTTCAATCCGAAGGGCATCATTTTATAATTGTACACCCCGGCGTTCGTGACGAATGCCGTCTTTGCTCGATCGTCAGGGTGCATGAAGATCTGATGATACCCCGAGAATGCGTCCATGAAACTAAGCAAGGCATGGCCACTTGTCGAGTCAACTAACTGATCGATCCTCGGCAAGGGATAGAAATCCTTCGGACAAGCCTTATTTAGGTCCATGAAGTCAACGCACATTCTCCAGGTGCCATTGGCCTTCTGAACCATCACCACATTTGCCATCCATTCTGGATACTAGCAAGGCTCGATGAAGCCTGCGTCCAGCAACTTTTTGACCTCGGCTGCGATGTCTCGGTTCTTATTAGCGAAGTAATTCCGCTTCTTTTGCTTAATTGGCCGACATGTTGGGTCAACATTAAGCTTATGGGAGATGAGGTTTGGACTTATCCCGGGCATATCAGGTGCCGAGAAAGCAAACACATCTTTGTTGTCCCGAAGGAGTTGAATAAGTTCACAACGGGTGTTCGGATCGAGGTCCATCCCGATTGTTACACATTTCTCAGAGTCTCCTTCGGTCAACTCAACCGTTTCGGTCTGCTGGTCCATGTCCATTGCTGATGGGCTGGACTCCTCACAATCTGGCCTGCTGTCTATGTCAGCGGGCGTCCCAGACTTCTTCTTCTTCGGCTGGCTCTCTGAGTCTTTCGGCTCAGATGAAGAGCTAGCCTTTTCTTTTTCTGGCCCTCTTTCCTTGGGCGCAAAACCTTCGGTCGAAGCACTTAGACCTTTCGGCTTTTTTGTGCTTGGCTCTCTTTCTTTTTCTTTCTCCTCCTCATCCTCATCGTCATTTGGGCGACTAGGGGATGGCTTGAGGTAGTTGCACCTTCGGGCGTCCTTTTGGCTGCCCTGGATCCTTTCGGGGAAGCTGGCGTCTCAGACGTAAATCATCAGCTGATGATAGGTTGAGACGACCCCTTGGATCTCGTGAATTATGGGTCTCCCCAAAATCACGTTGTACACTGAAGGAGCGTCAATGGCCAAAAATTCAGTCATGACGTTCCTGGCTGCCTCATCGCAGCCGATGGTGACAGGAAGTGTTACCTTCCCGTCTGGATAAGTTGAAGCCCCGTTGAATCCGGATACCGGGTATGGTACCGGCGTAAGGTGTTTGGGCTTCAGCTTAATTTGATTGTAGGCCTTTCGGAACAGAATGTTTGCTCCGCTGCCATCATCAACAAGAACCTTGCTGACGTCGTGGTTGGCCACCGTGGCGATGATCACCAGCGGGTCCTCATGAGGGAATGTTACCCCCCGGCAGTCGGCGGCCGTGAACGTCATGTTCGGCACCGGCGACTGAGGAGGCTGAATATCAGCGTTGTTCACCTGGTGGGTCAGAGCCCTAAGGTGCCACTTGTGTTCCCTCCTAGAGCATATTCCTCCCGAGATAACATTGATTGGAGAGAATTTTCCCTCCGCACTTTTGCTGTTCTTCCGGGGGAAGTCAAGGTCCTGCCGAGAGTCCTTTGCTGACTTCTCGGCCTCCTTTTTCTCGCGGTAATCCGCGATGTATTTTTTCAAGTATCCCTTCCGGACCATGTCCTCGATTTGGTCCTTCAGCTAGATACATTCCTCGGTGTTATGTCCCGGTGATTCATGGAACTCGCACCACTAATTTTTATTCTTTCGCTGATACCACTCTGGGAGTGGTCTCGGCTTTCTGTAACTCTGCTCCTCCTTTGTCACGCTGTAAATTTTGGCACGTGGAAGAGAGAGTGGAGTGTAGGACTCATATCTGCCTGTGAATGGGGCAGATTTTTCCTTCTTCGGCTCGTTGGCCGAAGATTGTTCCGAGGCTTTCGCCTTTCCTTTCGTCTTCTGGCCTTGGCCTTCGGACGATTGTTTTTGTTTCCCATTCCCAGATTGGGGTTGGGCTTTTGTTTTATTCCACTCCTCGGCTCGGATGAATTTATCCGAGGCGTTTAGAGCTTCCTCCGCATGACCATAAAGTCTAAGAACTTCGCGGGCTGAAGGTCATTCTGCATTGCAAAAACAGCTAGCCCTTGATCCAGCTGAGAGACGCTGGATGACTCATTGCTGAAACGGGTCAGGTAGTCCCGGAGACTTTCGGTCTCCCCTTGCTGCAGGCCCATGAGCTCAGCAGTGGTTTTCTCTCGGCGGTTTGCCGTGGAGAATTTGCTCTTAAACTTGGAGGACAGGTCATCCCACCCTGTTATAGAGCTTTCCTTTACTCCCTTGGAGATCCACGCTTGCGCGACCCCCTTGAGAGTGGTGGGAAAGTATTTGCACCAGGTCGCTTCGGACCTTGGGCAGAGATGCATGTGCCCCTCGTAGGAGGCGATATGGTCCTTCGGATCCGAAGTCCCATCATATGTGTTGTGCGACGGTATCTTAACCGTGGTCACATGCTCTTCCAGTATCCATTGCTCGAATGGGGAACTGGTGGGTAGCATAACGGCCTTGCCTTTGTTCCTGGCCGAAGGGACCGCGCTCCGCCCTCTTAGAGAGGTAGGAGTGGTTTTCGTCCCTGGCTGGGAAGTCTGGGCCTCGGCTACAGGGAACGAGAGGCGGCTGTGCACGCTCGGCTCCCTGCCGCCGAGTCGGTCGAGCACGCTTCGGCGAACAGTCTCAGGTTGCTCTCGGCGAGCAGATTCTGGCCGAGAGGCTGAGCTGCTGCTCTTATGCGTTTCTGGCCGAGAGGTTGAGGATCTTTTGAAAAATTGAAGGTTCTTTTTCCTCTCTCTTTCAGTTCTCCAGGTGTCCTCTTCCCACTTTTCCAGCTCCCGGAAGGAGGGAGGTTTCTCCCCCTCGTGGTCTAGCTTCCTCCGCTGATGCCTGGTGTGCGAGGGAGTTCGATCACGAGGTGGAGACATATTTTTTGCCCTCATTGCCTCCATGAGCACTGCCAGCGCTCTCGCCACTTCCTCCGAGCTGGGCCCCGTCAAAGGGGTCCTCGGCTGAGTGTGAGAGTGAGAGCGGATGGTCGAAGGTTGGCTTTGGGGCACTGAATGAGTCCTATGATCGGACTGACCTCTGTTAGACCGAGGTGGACTCGGTCTATGATGAGAGTTGTGAATTACGGGAGAAAGGGAATCCTCCCGGTATGATCCTCTCTCCGAACTGGGACCCTTGGAAGAGTTCCGGTTCGGCGAAGGTGATGGCGTAAGAGTTTTAGGCCTTTCGCGTGCTCCTTGACGAAGGTTTTTGCTCTTGCGGTTCTTAGCCATTGTCACTAAGATGATTGCAAGATGATTTTAATTAAAGATTTTTGAAAGTCTTCCCCACAGACGGCGCCAAATTGTTTCGGATGAAAACAATGGGACCTTGCCGAAGGTCCGATGAAGTGGTGAAGACTGGATTCGGTCCAAGTGATGTTGGGCCGAAGGTTTCCTGCACAGCAAACACACGTAAACTAGCCTCGGGGGTGTTGCCGAGGAAGACCCCTCCGATGCTAAAGTCAGCACAATGTGTAGAGAGAGAAAGCTATGCAAGAGAATTAATTGCTTGAGGCTTTTGTGAATATGAATGTACAAAGATCACATTGATGGCTTTTATACCTTTGCATATAAGGAGGAAGTGGGCCTTGGCCCAATTGACTTGTCTTGTGGACTGATCTTGACTTTAGCACAAATGGAGAGTTGAACCTTGACCTTGGGCTTTTAATTGGATCATTTACTGATTAGGCCCAGTTGGACTAAATTAGACCCAAACAATACTTACAAGTCTAAAAAGTATTACTAACCAAGTAAAGCACAATTGTAAAACAATGGAGCATTAATAATGTAACTTATTACATAGTATAATACAGTAGTCACAACATACAGGCATACGGCAGCATATCTGAAATATATAGCGAAAACTTTACCGAAGCAGAAAGCTGGAGAAAGGTAAAAGAATACAGGTGAATCAAAATTTCATTGGTTAAGCTTGATAAATTCGTCGTTGCCACTTAAAACAGGAGACAACTTTGAACTTGAGCAGCAATATGATCTACTAAGCTACATTGCTGCAATATGTACAAGATAACAAAATTTTAACTGATGTTTGTAAAAATTGTGACATATATTTAGAAAGGATCGCGGCTGTCTTTTGTTCAATGTGCCTGTTCTGCAGATTGAAAATGAGACCAATATTCCTTCACAAGCTGGGCAAATAATGAGTCTTCCTTCTTCATTAACTTTATAGGGTCGTCATATTCAACCAATTTTCCTGCAACAACATAACATCACATTCTATAATTAGAATTCATTCAGTTTTTAAGGACTTACCTTCATTATGTTAATCTAGAGTATCATTCAGAGTTATGCAACTCTTGCATCTTGTTGATTAGAAATGACCACGAAAATATTGGAAATGTTAAACAGAAAATAACCATCACTAATGGCAAGGACTTTTGTGCAATCCATCACGGTTGGTATCCTGTGAGCTACTGTGATCACAGTACAGTCTGCAAATTCTGTTCGTATTGTTCTTTGCAGAATCGTGTCGGTTGCATTATCTATTGATGCAGTTGCTTCATCAAGCACCAATACCCTGCTTCTTCTCAGTAAAGCACGTCCTAGACAAAATAGTTGTCGCTGACCCATGCTCCAATTTGATCCATCCTCCACAACTGACATCAAAATGTTTTAGTATAAATGCATAATAGTTGACTAGCTCATTTTGGTATATATCATAGAATCATTCCCTCCATCCTCCAAAAAAAAGGACAATAACCAAGTTTATAGTACTGAAAAAGTGTTACCTGCGGAATCTAGGCCCTGTTCTTTATCTTGGACGACCTCTTTGAGTTGACATTTCCCTAGAACCTTTAGAAGAAGGGGAAAAAAATACAGTAGTAAAGGAGTGCATCAGAAGTTGTCATGCATTGCAAAAAATATTGCACGACATAAATTAGATTACATAAGATAGGTGAAGTATACCTCCCAGAGCTCTTCATCATTATGCTGACACAAGGGATCCAAATTGAATCTTACAGTTCCATTAAAGAGTGTAGGATCTTGTGGAATAATCCCAAAATGTGACCGTAGATCATGAAGTCCTATTGAACATATGTCCATACCATCCACTACTATCTTCCCAGCCACTGGTTCCACCAACCGAAACAAAGCCCCTATTAGAGTAGTCTTTCCACTGCCAGTCCTACCCACAATACCAATTTTGTCTCCCCCTTCAAAGGTGCAACTTATGCCTTTAAGAACCAGTGGTGTATCTGGTCTATATCTTATCTACAAGCAATCAATGTCTCTTAGTGAAAAATTCTATATAGTATCTGTCTAAAATAAATCCCAGTGCACTAAAAGTTACCTGTAGATTGCATATCTCCACTTTACCAGCTGATGGCCAGTTTTCTGGAGGGCGGCTGTCTTCAATGACTTCTGGAGCTTCACTGGGGATATGCATGTATTGATCAAGCCTCTCCACACAAATGATATAGTTGGCTAATGTGCATTGATTTTGGATCGAATTAACCAGAGACATATTCAAAGAAAGGCCATATGATAGAGCCATTCCAATAAACCCTGCATTATTTATAATTTTAGAATGGAATATTTTACAGCAAGAAAAATCTATCTTCGTCCCCTATATCTACTTCAAAACAATATACAAGTACTTCGTAAGAGATAATACCACACACCAGAGCTAAAAGTTCCCGTTGGAAGCAAAACCATGGACAAAGCTGCGGCTGCTAGAACAGTAGCACTGAGGGTCTCAAGCCTCTGAATCAGCCATTCACTAGCTGTAAAGTTGTGGAAGAATGGACTTGCATTTATATCGATTATATCAAGACTCTTGGCAAAGAACCGGTCTTCCTCCTCAAAAGCTCTAATAGTTATGGCTCCAGCTATAGATTCAGCTAAATGGTTGGCAACCAAAGACTTTGTTGTGCCATTCATTCTCATCAACTCTTTCGCTGTCGCAAAATAGTATTTCTGTTGACATGTAAAGCTCATTAGGCATAAGGGAATTTTTTTTTTTTTAAGAAAAACTGGCAACTTGTAAATTTGCCAATGATTATATTGTTTAAGCGGAGGTGGAGGTGGATGAAAAGCTCTATATGAGTCCAAGCCATGTCAAACATGTTAGCAAATTAGGCAAAAAAAAAATAAAGTATAATACAATTATAAATACTTTTAAAATTTATGGAGTTGGTAATTGGTAGAACATATTTACATATGTAATTGGTATAACATATCAAGTTTGTTGAATGTTCAAAACCTAAATTCTAATCTTTTGTAATATAATTCAAATATCTAATTCTGAATTGTTCTTGCAAAATTTTAAGCAGAACCTTTGGCTATATGATGGACTGCATACACTAGCTGTCTCATTAAAATGTAAAATTAGTGTTTTGACAATCACTACTTCATCGAAATTCAAAATGTATTCTATAGACTTTCTTGGTTCATTAGATGACTCAACACATAAGCTTTTTGTGGTGAAATTTAATTTGAGGTATTATACACTAATTTGTTTACCTGCAACCGGATTGCCAAATAAATCACTGGTATGGAGACAAACAAAACTTGCCAAGTAATAACTGCCAGCACTCCTAGATTAGCATATGCATTTATAGTAGCCCCTATCGAAAAGAGAAGGCTGAAAGCAACATCAAGATCAACTATGCCCAAATCAGAAGAGACCTGCAAGGGTGAAAAGAAGGAAAAAATATACATTAACATTAGTACACCCCTGTATAAATAAGAGTTATGAAGCTAATGACAACTCTATGCTCACCCGACTTAGTATCCTTCCAAGAGGTGTTGAATCATAAAAAGACATAGGAGCATGAAAGAGAGAGCTCAGTAGCTGAGAAAATAAGGATTTAGATGCAGCCAAGCCCATTGCAACAACAGCAAGAGATCTGAAGAGTAAAAACAATGTCGAGGATGCTCCGATGATAAGGTAAACCACAATCAACTTAAATGTGCTGACTTGAGGATTATCAACACTAGAGGCCATCCAAGTGTTTTGAAGTATCTGGCCTGTGGTAAAGGTGAGGTGGCAAATAACAGCTATAGAAAGGTAAATGTAGCCTTTGTTCTGATTTAGGTAGGTAAAGTATGGCTTAAGACCAGTGTCGCCCTCTTCTCTTTCTTCTCGCTTAATTAACTGATCCCCTTCTGATGCTTCATATTGCTTCTTAACAATGGTTCTCTTGATCTCCTTTGCTGGATTATTGTGTTCTCCAGATGATCCAGCCTCAGGTAGTTTTTCAGTTCCAGCAGTCTCTTTGTGTGCATTTACAAGGTCCAAAAATTCTTGACTTGAAGCTAACAACTCATGGTAAGAGCCTGATTGAAGAATTTCCCCATCTGACATCAGCTGCAATTAA
The DNA here is from genome assembly GCF_001683475.1 of Chenopodium quinoa. Taxonomy (NCBI): domain Eukaryota; kingdom Viridiplantae; phylum Streptophyta; class Magnoliopsida; order Caryophyllales; family Amaranthaceae; genus Chenopodium; species Chenopodium quinoa. Next base: position 221,061 of record NW_018742987.1, on the reverse strand, counting down.
GGAAAGTATTTACCAAGAATAATTAAGTTTTCATGGAATGACATAGTGAAACAAACTTTAAGGACCAAAGACCACGATAACCCTTTGTAAGTCCTCAAAGTAAAACAAGGACTCATGATACAAGGGAGAATTATTATGCCTAGTATTAGTAAACTCCAAAATTGGACATTTTGAAGTATGGGTCAAACCATTCATTTATATGACAGTCATAAAAAAAATGTTAGCTATGTAACATCAAAAAAATTAATAGCTCCGAAGTACAATGCATACAGATGACTGGCACCATTTGAATAATGTCTTCAACAATCAACATTATCTAGCTGACAAGGTTACTATCCTTAGCAGAGTAAGGGGGACATAATGTATAAACTCATATCTAAGTGAAAATAAAGTAGTAGTTTCTAGTTGATAAATGATCTGCAATGCCACGAACCCACGACCATCTGCTACTTACTATGTACGATGCAAAGATAGTCTAGCAAGATTAGAATATAGTTTGTATGGTCAATAATTGATAGGTTTCTTTCACTCCATCTTATTCAAATAGGAAAGGTGGACAAAATATCAGGTTAGCCTTCTCTGAAGACATTAACTCTTTGACTCCATAAATATAACAGAGAGTAGGTCAGAGACTAATGTCTTCTTGAGCCTTGAGCTCTGTAATTAAGATAGCAGTGTTTGAATTAACAATAACAATATGCATAGGCATATCAAGAAGAATGATAAAACTACTTGAACCTTTTTAACAAAATCTATGTCGATTGTGAAAGATGAAGGCTGCAAGAACACTAGGAAAAGTGATGGCTAACTCACCAAACAACAATGAAATGCAGGTAGAAAATCAACTTGATGTGTCACTAGTAAGACAGTCTTTGCCGAAAGAGCTTCCATAATATATTCCTGCGACAATTTCAAATATCAAATGTTACTAAATTGTGAATGTAAAAATATAGAAATGCACAGATAGGATCAAAGAGTTACACTGAAGAGGCTAGTTGCAGTATGTGCATCAACAGCACTGAACGGATCGTCTAAAAGATATATGTCAGCATCTTGGTATAATGCACGGGCAAGTTGTATTCGTTGCTTCTGACCACCACTTAGATTAACTCCTCTTTCCCCTATTTCTGTCCGATCACCGTAAGGAAGAAGGTCAAGATCCTTCATCAATGAACACCTGCGAAGTGTTTCTTGATACCTTAGCTCATCCATAGAAGACCCAAAAAGAATATTTTCACGTATTGTCCCTGTTTGAATCCAAGCTGTCTGGGAAACATAAGCAATCTTACCATAAACTGCAACCTGTGTGAAAAACTATATTATTAACAGCCTCTGAATTTAGATAACCCCAAACTACTATCATGAGAGACATCAACAATTTTATTATGTAACATTACTGCAGCCTTCTAAATATAGGACCTTTTAAATATGCAAGCTTTAACAATGCATAACAATATAAGAAATATGAGAAATGTTTAAGGAGGCTTACAGTTCCCTCTATATACGGTACTTCTCCAAGAATTGCTGCCAGTAATGTTGATTTTCCTGAGCCAACTTCTCCACATATTGCAACCTTTTCACCAGGCCGAACAGCTAAATTTATGTTCCTTAGTGTTGGTTTTGATGAATTTTTTTCCCAGGAAAGATTTGCGGACCTCAACTTGATGGCATGATCTAAGTTTCCCATGTCGCTCTTCTTTTTGACGTTCTGAGTCAGAAGCTCTGGTTCCAAAAGAAACTCCACGATACGTGTAAATGCAACCCTTGCTTGAATCACCACACTTATGACATCAGGGATAGATCTGATAGGTTCTTGCACTAGACGCAGTGTTGCAACAAAAGTGAAAACATTGCTAGCATGCAAAGGAATTTTGAGAACATAACAAGCCCCAAATGTAGCAGCAGAGACCAAAACGGGAGATGACCAAAATAAGAAACCATTGTATGACCTACGCAACTGTACTGCTGATAACCACTTAACTTCCACTTTCCTCAAGCACTCAATTACATTCTTGAAGTGCGTCTCCCATGCATACAGTTTAAGCACCTTCATATTCACAAGAGCTTCAGAGTAAGCCTTCAGCCTAGCATCCTGTGCAACCATAAGCTTACTTTGGAATTTATGTTGTAATTTTGCAAGGGGGGTGTTGCAAAGAACAGTTAAAATTATTACGGCAAGTGCTGCAAGTGTTGCAAGTCCCACAGAATGCACCAAAATAAATAATGCAATGCAAAGCTGAAGGCTTGTAGTCCAAGTCTGGTGAGCCCAGAAAGGAAACTCGCCAATCCTATAGGCATCAACAGTGACATAATTCATTATCTCACCAGCAGAGTGTCTCATCCTGGCAGCATTTGATAATAATAGCTGCTTCTTGTAAATTGCGGCAGTAAGCAAAGACCTCACTTTCAGGCCAATTAATCTGCTTTTGAAGTACCATTGTCTCTGTGACAGAGATTCCAAGGTCTTTGAAAAGAAGAGTGCAAGGGCCAAAAGATAGCCTTCATGTTTGAAAGCCTCTTTTCCCTCTGCAACCTCAATGAAAGCATTCAGCAGAAGAGGTCCAGCTGACAGGGTAAGTATCTTCAAAACAGCAAAGAACCCAGAAAGAAGTATATCATTCCAATGGCATGCCACAATAGTCCACAAAATTGAGGAATGTGAAGAGGGTTTATCCTGTTTCTGTTTATTCAACTGGTTTATGTACTGCAAGTAACAAAATTCAGCTCTATCTACATCCCGTAATTTGGGGATATCCTCGTCTTGAAGAGTCTTCAACTTACCCAATTTCATCAAAGGATTCAACCACCAGAATGTTAATCTACCAAACAACCCAGCTTCAGCAAATGGAGAGACTTGGACTGCTGAATCAAATTTACAGCTGCCATTAGCCTCACCACTAAGAGGAGTGTAAAGGGTACCTCCATTACTCTCTCCATCTTCTTCATTTATGTACCCCTTGTAAGTACATAATAACAGTAAAGTTGCTCCTAGGAAAGACAGTATATCCAAGGCTACTTTAACTGTTGTTTCATTGTTAACTATGGCAGCAAAAAGAGCTAAGAAGCAAATAATCCCAGCAGAGAGAAATGCTAAAATGGACAAGATTCGCAATGGGGCTCTTGGGAAGTACTCTCCTCTAAGACTTGCTGTTAATCCCACCAACACCCACGTAAACCCTTGGAAAAAATACAAGGCCCACCAATGAATCGGTAAAGTAGAATGACCATTTCCCAACTTCTCCACCAGAATCCAAGTACCTAAACCTATGTAAAGTAGTCCCAAACAGCCATTAAAAACAGCTGATGCTATCTGCAAGTTTGAGAAGCGTTTATAACGAGCTGATAGCTCGATTCTCTTGGAGGAAATTTTACAAATCACACTAACTAAGAGCACTGCCAGTAGCAGTATGTCAAGGCAAATGATTAAAGCATGATTGACACATGAAGAAGGATGGGTCACAAACACAAATGGCACTCGAGTGCAAGGCTCTATATCGATAATTGAACAATTAGATTGCCCACAATATGAATTCCACAGACCCTCCATCAATATTATGTAGTCTTTCTTCCTCTATAGAGCCTCTGAATTAACCTACAAATATAATATCATCAATTAAAATTCCTTATCTAACCAGCCTAGAATTCTTCAATAGTGCAAAGAAAACTTAAAACTCAAACCAAAAAACTATTCTCTGGTACGACATACAAACAAAATACAAATCAAGTACACATGGTTTAGAATATGAGAGCATGGTTGTCTTCATTAATATATGAATACCTCGTACATAGTTTAAAATAAAAGAACATTCATTTCGTAACAATAAAGCTAAAGTACAATGAAATAACATGCACGTATAATCAAAATAACATTAACCAGTGCACATTGTGCTCGGGTCTAATATAAAACAATTGACAAGAAGAAAATAATATTTAAAATTAAAAGATATATAATTCAAAATACAAGACCATATTTGATCTTCATCGATAAATGAATATCTCGTATATAGTTCAAAATAAAAGAACATATCGTAATTGATAACAAAGCTAATGAAAGAACATGTATGTACAATGAAAAGAACATTAACTAGGAGCGTTACGCACATTGTGTTCCCGAGTGCATTATCTCACAATTGACAAAACACATTAAAAGGGTAAGAAAGTAATAGTACTAACAGCAAGTCAATGAAGGCCAAATTATCTAATTTCTGTAGGCACCAATGTCTTTATCTCCTGCAAGAAAAATTCAGCACTGTCAGCACTTTTTATAGGTTTTTAAATAAAACAATTGGGTATCTTAGAAAATAATTTCAATGAAAAAACAGGGAAAAACCCAGAAACCCTGAATCCAAATTAGACAAACTTGCATTAAGAAGGAAACCCATATGAAAGATGGCATCTTGATGACAAAAACCCAGATTTTGATGAATTTGTTACAGAAACAAGATTTTTATTGCAGCAAATTACAATTAAGTAAATGATTGCTGCAATAATAGCGAGAAAATAATGGGAGAATAGAGTCAACATGATTTGGTATTAATACTATATATAGCACTACTTCAGTGACTGTTGTTGCACACAAACTGTTTGATGAAATGGCTAAGTGGGAGAAGCGTGATCCAATTGAATTTTGGGACGAATAATTTGTTGGCGTAATGCGGTGTAATACAAGTATGACAAATATATATAGCGTCACGGCTCACGTACCTTTTTGGAACATTTTTGCCTTTCTATTTGGATGTATTCAATGAAAAAATCATCAAGCATGTCAACATTCATCGACTTGAATCACTTGATTGAATAAGAGAAGTTGAGAATTTGATCTAGGCTTTAATCTTGATCTTGTTATTTAAAGACCATACAAGAGTCAATAATTGTCCATAAAATTTGTTGTTTTAATGGTATTTATTTATTTATTTGTTGTATCAAAGTGTCTAGTGTAACTAGAGTTAAGTATTTATTTTATTGAACTTTGTATAGGTGAATTTGATTCTACTAGTTAGATTATATTATACACTTTGAGAGTGGAAGAATGATAAAGGGATATCTTTCATTAAAGTGACCTAAATAATAAGAATTAAATCCTGAGAATATGACTAATTGACTATACGTCTATACTCGTATCATACCAAGCCAATAACCTTGTGCTCATATTACCCACAACTCACAAGGTCAAATCCTCCAACCTAGGGGTGCTAATCGAGCGAGTCGATTACGAGTAAAGGGTTGCTCGACTCTTGCTCATTAATTTTTGAGTCGAGCCGAGATGATCCCGAGTTGCTCGTTTAAAGGTTTAGATCTCTTAAATTTCACATATATGTTGATGATATTTTGTTCTCTTTATATAAATTTTTCCTACTTTAATTTATTATTTTAAAGTTATTATATGCCAAGGTAAATTTTTGTTTTAAAGATAGAAAAGTATTTCATTTCTTGTACACTTATCGAATTTTGAACTGATTCGAACGAGCACGAGCAAACTCAAGTCGAAATTTGACCGAGTGTTAACCGAGTCAACTCAAGTTGAAATTTGACCGAGTGTTAACCGAGTCAAATTCGAGTACTAGCGAGTTGCCCTCCTCAATTAACACTCCAACTCCAGCCTATGGTAAATTGGTAATTGGGGATTTGGGGTGAAGATATTTCCCTTTCTCTTCACTTTTACTAACTCGCGAACATTTGCAGTAACCGCCTGCCAAATAGGGAATTATTTTCTCTTCCAAAAATTTTTCTATTTTACAAGAATAATTGGGTGAAACTCCGTTCTTTTGGTACAAATGCTTGGATGTTAAAGGAAAATCTCCACTAAATTAGGCATGACGAACTCAATCTTGAAGGTAACCCCAATTTTCTTCTCTTCTCTACCATTGAAATTTTTTTGTTATATCTGGGAAACTTTCAATTTGTGATTAAAGATTCATGTTTGTTCAATTTGTTTTTGGATAAAATTTGAAGGGTAATTTAATCAAGTTTCAATCTTTTAGGGTTTTGTGGCAACTATAAATTATACTCCGCAATTGGTGTTATGTATTGATTTCTTAATCGACATTATTGTAGATTTGTAGGCGGCAATTTGATTGTTGTGTGCTGACTGCAGACTGCTGAGTGCTGCCAATTGTAGAATTAGGGATTTATGGTTGATTTGGGCATTCTTGTATAGTTGTATAAGACGGTCTGACAATCATACAAAAAGTATTGGAATTTAAGCTAAGCAAGTAAATATTTAATCGTGATTACTCTTGGAAGTTGGCTAGATCATTAATGGCTTGCGTCAATTTTGGATGGAAACAACCTCAAATGTTATAAATTAGTGCGTAGTTGGTACCTAATGGCTAGCGTCAATTCTGGATACAAACAATCTCAAATGATATAAATTAGGCGTAGTTGGTACCTAACTAAGTAGCATCACACTTCATTACTGGTACTAATTAGAATTTAGACTTTAGTGGTAGTGTTCACATTAATTAGTACTAATAGGAGGCGCTTGGGTTTAGACTTCCTAACACATTTGGCTATAATGGTCACTTGATCAGTTGATCTTCTTCTGTATGACTTATTATTATTATTTGATGGCCTATTTATGTGTAGTGTTCAAGATAATTATTGTGGCGTAGAATACCTTTGAATAATTTGCATTATAAAATTATAAACCCTTCTCCATTATATGAAGTATTGTTTTCGAGCCTATTAGCTCAAACGGTAGAGCAGGGTGCATTGGCACAAAAGATGTAGGTTCAATTCCTACATAGGCTAAGACGTTATGAACTTTGATGTTGCACTGAAAGAATGGACTAGAAAAGTGTCAAAATTATCAGTTAAGGTTAGGTTCTATGATTAGATGCAGTAGCTAAGCACATATAGTGAAAAGCAGATCATATTTCACCTGAAATTAGGTGCAAACTACTAATTATATTGGTAATCTTAATACAAATTATATACGAAGTACTTGTATATTAAGCTATAATAGGGTACTTGAATGTGGTGAATCATAAAATTCTGTAAAATAACACTTTCTAATTTGAGACTTCAAATCCAGATTTCTGATGGCAAATAAATGACTTGAACTGCAACAACTCTTAAGGCTTCCAAATTGACTTTTAGTTAAGTTTCCTCTTTTTTTTTCTTTGATAATATGCAAGTGAAGCATCATGTTTGAACTCTAACATTTTCTCCAAGGTTGAATCCTTCTTCACCAGAAATCACACATGCTGCCACATTAAAGCTAGCAAATTGGCTCAATTTGTAGTTTCATCTTGGTTGGTGGTGCCACTGGCACTGCTTCTGCTTGTGTAGTTTTGGCACATCTTTATTTTTTATTTTTTTTCTTTTGTTTTTTTGGATATGAAGTTATCAACAGACCTAAATGACAATATATTACAACTTGTCTTCATTGTCTTTCCTCGGCCATTTTTTTTTTTTTTTTTTTTTTTTTTTTTACATTCTCATTTGATCTAGGTTTTCCACCTTTGTCTTTATTTTCTTTGGTGAAAGGGATGCGTTCTTATTAGTTTTCTTATTATGGCCATACAGCTTCTGCACTTGTTGGGCTTATGCATTCTCTTATGTTAAAGGGTGAGTTCTTTCTTGCCAGGCTCCTTTTTTAGGATGGCCTCCTGGTAACTTTCTAATAGCAGGTGGGGCTGGTTCAGGACTTCAGGGTAGGGTTTATAATTGTAATGTTTGATCTCTAGCAAAGTATTCATGACCACACCAAAAGCCACCATATAGATTGTCTCTAGTGTAGGCCTTTTTTTTCCCATTTTGTAAGCTAATGCATAAGAGCAGCAGATGCCTGTGTAGTGACTCTAGTCACATTTTACACCCACGAGCCATCTGCTCTGAATCAATAGCCTATCCTTGTATTGAACAGAAAGAGTCTAGCTTTCACCCGGCCTTGTAGTGATTAGTGTGGTCACCTTAATAGTATAATACTTATAAAGTTTAGGAAATGATATCAAACTTGATTATCAAAAAGGTACAAATATTAATCAAATTTGATAAGGTGCAAAAATTTTCACATTATAATTTTCCTCTTAAATGCTAAAATCGTGAATAGTCTGCACTAGGTATAAACATTTCTAAAATGGCAATCCTTAACATAACTACATAAGCATGAAGCAGGGGAAAATTTTAGCCAAACAGGAGCTTGATCTCTAAGAATTCCAATCTTGGCATGTACCTAACTGAAATATGTACAAGATTTAAATATTTAAGTTTGGCTAAATTTATTTTTTGGCCAAAATAAATGTGGAACTATGATTCAGAATGAAAGTAGTAAATGAACTATTGTGCTGCTGCTGCCTTTAGCTTAATGTGACTGGTCTGCAGATTGGAAATGAGACCAATATTCCTTCACAAGCTGTCCAAATAGTGAACCTTCCTTCTTCATTAGCATCATAGGGTCATCATATTCCACCAATTTTCCTGCAACATCACATTATATTCTATCAGTACACATTCTGTAGCACTTTTGCCTTAATTTTGTGAACTCTAATTGTCAAATCTGCTCTGAAATTCTGAATTCTACAACTCTTTCTTTAGTTTCAATAAAAATGGTCACTAACGCATGGCACAGAAAATTTTAAAACTCACCATCGCTAATGGAAAGAACCTTTGTGCAATCCATTACGGTTGGTATCCTGTGTGCTACTGTTATCACAGTGCAATCTGCAAATTCCGTTCTTATTGTTTTCTGCAAAATCATGTCAGTTGTATTGTCTATTGATGCTGTTGCTTCATCAAGCACCAATACCCTGCTTCTTCTCAATAAAGCACGCCCTAGGCAAAATAGTTGTCGCTGTCCCATGCTCCAGTTTGCTCCATCCTCCACAACTGATAGGAAATACAATATTTAATTAGTACATATTGGCTTTGTATGTCAGATTCACTATTTCATATCAAATTCCAGAATAAGGATTTTATTTTACCTAAGGAGTCTAGTCCCTGATCTTTCTCTTGTACTGCCTCTTTGAGTTGGCATTTCTCGAGCACCTTTACAAGAATATGAGGGGGGTGCATCAGCATCCAGAAGATTCCATGTTTGCACAATATATTGAAAATTTAATTCCTGATAAAAAGCTTTACCTCCCAAATTTGTTCATCTTTATGCTGGCACAATGGATCCAAATTGAATCTTACGGAGCCATTGAAGAGAGTAGGGTCTTGAGGGATGATTCCAAAACGTGACCTTAGGTCGTGAAGTCCTATTGAACATATATCAATACCGTCAACTACCATCTTCCCTGCAACTGGTTCCACCAACCGAAACAATGCCCCAATTAAGGTTGTCTTCCCACTGCCAGTCCTGCCAACAATACCAATTTTGTCTCCCCCTTCAAATGTGCAACTGATTCCTTTAAGAACCAGTGGTGAATCTGGTCTATATCTTATCTGCAAGACATCAAAATTTTATAATGTTATCTGTCTAAAATCTGTCAAATATGAATCCCAGTGCACTAAAACTTACCTGTAAATTGCTTATCTCCACTTTACCAACTAAAGGCCAGTTTTCTGGGGGGCGGCTGCCTTCAATGACTTCTGGAGCTTCACTAGGTATATGGGTGTATTGTTCTAGCCTCTCCACACAAATGATATAGTTGGCTAATGTGCACTGATTTTGGATCGCGTATACCATGCTCATATTTAGCGAAAGACCATAAGATAGTGCCATTCCAATTACCCCTGCATTGTTTGTTGTATTATTGCAATGAAGATTTTATCTACTCCCAAAAGGCAAGAGAGAGAGAGAGAGAGAGAGAGAAATATTACCAGAACTAAAAGTTCCAGGAGGAAGCAAAACCATGCACAAGGCTGCTGCTGCGAGAACAATGGCACAGAGGGTCTCAAGCCTCTGAATCAGCCATTCATTAGCTGCAAAATTGTGGAAGAATGGGCTTGCATTTGTATCAATAATATCAAGACTCTTAGAGAAGAACCTTTCTTCCTCCTTGAAAGCTCTGATTGTTATGGCTCCAGCTATAGATTCAGCTAAATGGTTTGCAACAAAAGACTTTGTTGTACCATTGATTCTCATCAACTCTTTTGCTGTCGCAAAATAGTATTTCTGTTGACAAATTTTATGGAAAATTAGGTCATAATTCTCATAAAAGAGTGTTTATTTAATTAAAAAAAAAAATTAAAAAAAAAAAAAAAAAAAAAAACTATGATAGGTTCCTAATCTGTCTTATTTCTTTCTATTAACTTAGATGTAGATCGAGAAGTCAGATTATATTCTTTATTTTTTTGGTTGAATTTAGTTCAGAATTTGAAACCATGGACCTTCAGGTGAAATAGAGCAGCTACTGCTCAATGGTACTACTATGTGTCGGGATTGATTAATAGTCCTGCACTAGCTGTGTCATTATAAATGACGAATCTTAGTCCATGACGAGATATAATAAACTATTTGTGAACTTTCTTGTTTTTCTTCTCAACATACAACTCTTTTGGAGGCAGAAGTTATGTAGTGGTAAAGCTGTACAAATATTTCTCTGTTTACCTGCAATTGTACTAACATGTAGATCACAGGTATGGAGACAAACAATACTTGCCAAGTGATAACAGCTAGCACTCCTAGATTGGCATATGCATTCATAGTGACCGCCATGGATAAGAGAAGGCTTATAGGAACATCAATGTCAACAATGCTCAAATCAGAAGAGACCTGCAGATTAAGGGTGCAAAAGAAGAAAGGAAGCCCCATAACATTAGTTCTGAAATACCCTACCAGACCAGCATGCATCAAATTCTTGAAAAATTTCATGACAACTTAATGCTCACCCGACTTAGTATCCGTCCAAGGGGTGTAGAGTCATAGAAAGACATTGGAGCACGAAAGAGAGAACTCATCAACTGTGAAAAAAAAGATTTCGATGCTTTTAAGCCCAATGCAACAGCAGCCAGAGATCTAATTAGTAAAAAGAATGTCGAGGAGGCTCCAATGATGAGGTAAACCACAATCAATTTCAAAGTGCTGACTTGAGGATTATCAACACTGGTGGCCATCCAAGAGTTCTGTAATATCTGGCCTGTAACAAAGATCATATGACATATAGCTGCAATAGAAAGGTACAAGTAGCCCTTGTTCTGATTAAGGTATAGTAAGTATGGCTTAAGGCCAGTGTCTCCTGTTTCTCTTTCTTCCTGTTTAATCAATTGATCCCCTTCAGGTGGTACATGTTGTTTCTCAATATCAGTTTTCTTGATCTTCTTGATCTCCTTTGCTGTATAGCTTTGTCTTTCGGTTTCAGATGTCTTAACCTCCGATGGCCTTTCAGCTCCAGCAGTCTCTTTGTGTGCATTTACCAAATCCAAAAATTCCTGACTTGAATCCAATAATTGGTGATAAGGGCCTGATTTTAGGATCTCCCCATCTGACATCAGCTGCAAACAACAATTTTTCATTAGAACATGATTTATCAAATAACAAGTGCTCTTTCCATCCTACCTCAAGGTTTTTATCAATAAAGGATGTCCGAACTTAAACATTTTACTTTTACCCATTTTTTTCACTCTCATCTACTCATTCAATTTTAAATCTATATCCTTAATCTTCGTGCTAAAACTAATTCTTATCTAGCCCGAGCTTAGAAGATGAGGATAGCAGTTGACATCTAAATAGAAGATAGAAACTGTGAATTGTTGATACTGATGACTGGCAATATCTGATAGATCTGTCGAGCCTTGGGGAAGCTCAAGATAATTGAGATGACAACTGACAACACCCAAGAAAATTGATCCAAACTTCTTTAATTTCTGAATACAGAGCACCTCGGACTACTTTTATGGGCCATGGGTGTGCAATAGAGTTATAGCCTTATAGGTTTAAACCAAGTTAATGAAAGGCTCCTACAATCTGTTATACTGAAGCAAGACGTCTTTTGGGTGATGAAAATTCTAAGATTTATTTCAAGAAGAAAGCTGCACTGAACATCAGGAGAGTAGTAGTTGACTCACCAAACAGCAATGAAATGCCGGAAGAAAATCAACTTGATGTGTCACAAGTAAGACAGTCTTTTCGGAAAGTGCTTCCATAATATATTCCTGCCACAATTTTAGAAGACATAATTATCAGTTTATGCTAGGACTAAAGAAACAGAAAATTACATTTTTAGGGTGAAGAAGTTACATTGAAGAGGCTAGTTGCAGTATGTGCATCAACAGCACTGAATGGATCATCTAAAAGATATATGTCAGCGTCTTGGTATAATGCACGAGCAAGTTGGATTCTTTGTTTCTGGCCTCCGCTTAGATTTACTCCTCTTTCCCCTATTTCTGTCAAGTCACCAAATGGAAGAAGCTCAAGGTCTTTCACCAATGAACACCTCCGAATAGTTTCTTGGTACCTTGGCTCATTCATGGCAGACCCAAAGAGAATATTGTCACGTATTGTCCCTGTTTGGATCCATGCTGTCTGGGATACATAAGCGATCCTCCCATAAACTTCTACCTGAAAGACCAAACCAATTTAAAGAATATAAAGCTAAAAGCACAATCATGTGCCCAACAGTTGTACTAGTACGGGGATTGATTTGAAAACTTACAGTTCCCTCCATCAATGGTACTTCTTTAAGAATTGCTGCTAGTAATGTTGATTTGCCTGAGCCAACTTCTCCACATATAGCAACCTTTTCACCAGGTCGAACTTCTAGATTCATGTTTCGTAGTGTTGGTTTTGATGGATTCATGTCCCAGGAAAGATTCGCAGACCTCATCAAAATGGCGTGTTGGGCATTGCTTTTCTTCTTGGAATTTTCAGTCTGAAGCTCTGGTGCTTCAAGAAACTCTGCAATACGTGTAAAGGCAACCCTTGCTTGAATCACCACACTGATAACATCAGGGGTAGCTCTGATAGGGTCTTGCACAAGACGCAATGTTGCGACAAAAGTAAATACATTGCTGGCATGTAGAGGAACACTGAGGAAATAACAAGCTCCAAATGTGGCAGCAGAGACTAGAACTGGGGATGACCAAAAGAGAAAACCATTATATGCTCTCCACAAATGCAATGCCTTTAACCACTTAAGTTCCACTTCCCTAAAGCGCTCTATCTTATCCTTGAAGTAATTCTCCCATGCATACAATTTCAGAACCTTCATGTTTACAAGAGCCTCAGAACAAGCCTTCAGCCTTGAATCTTGTTCAGCCATAAGCTTACTTTGAAACTTATGCTGTAATTTTGCAAGGGGGGCGTTACAGAACACGGTTATCACAATCATTGTTAGTGCTGCAAGTGTAGCAAGTCCCACTGCATGAACTAGAATACATAGAGCAATGCAAAGTTGAAGGCTTGTAGTCCAAGTCTGATGAAGCCAGAAAGGAAACTCGCCAATCCGGTAGGCATCAACAGTGACATAATTCATTATCTCTCCACCAGAATACTTTATCCTTGCAGCATTTGACAATCTTAGCTGCTTCTTGTAGATTGCTGCAGTAAGCAAGGACCTCACTCTAAGGCCAATCAATCTGCTTCGAAAATACCACTGTCTCTGTGACAGAGATTCCAAGGTCTTTGCAATGAAGAGTGCAATGGCCAGAACATACCCTTCATTTTTAAAAGCCTCTTTGCCCTCTGCAACCTCAATGAAGGCATTCAGCAGAAGAGGTCCAGCAGATAGGGTAAGTATCTTCAGAAGGGCAAAGAACCCAGAAATCAGTATATCAGTACGATGGCATGCGACAATAGTCCATAGCAATGAGGGCTGTGAGGATGGTTCATCCATTTTCTGTTTACTAAACTGATCCATGAACTGCAAGTAACAGGCTTCCGCTCTGTCTGCATCTCGTAATTTGGGAATGTCCTCTTCTTCTAGAGTCTTCTCCTTACCTAATGTCATCAAGGGATTCAACCACCAGAATGTCAACCTACTTAACAACCCTGCTTTAGCAAATAGAGAAACTTTGTCTGCTGCATCATTTTTACAGCTGCCATTAGCCTCGCCGTTCAGAGGAGTATAAAGGGTACTTCCACAGTCACTCTCTCTAGTATCTTCATCTTCGTACGAACCGTACCCCTTGTAAGTACATACCAACAACAAAGTTACTCCTAGGAAAGTCAGGATATCCAAGGCCACCTTAACTGTTGTTTCATGATCAACTATGGCAGCAAAAATCGCGATCAAGGAAAAACTCCCAGCAGAAATGAAAGCAAAGATTGACAAGATTTTCAATGAGACTCTAGAGAAGCACTCCCCTTTAAGACTAGCTGATAATCCAACCGACACCCACGTAAATCCTTGAAAAAAATACAAAACCCACCAATGAATTGGTGATGCAGAATGACCATTTCTCAACTTCTCCTCCAAAATCCAACTTCCTAAACCTATGTAAACTAGTCCCAAACAACCATTATAAACAGCTGATGATTTCTGCAAGGCTGAAACACGTCTAAAACGAGGCGGTAGCTCGACTCTCTTAGAGGATATGTTTGTAATCATGTTGAATAAGAGCACTGCTAGAAGCAGGACATCAAAACAAATGATAAAGGCATGATTCATACATGAAGAAGGATGAGTAACAAACTCTAATTGAGGAACACAAGTAGTATTGATATTTGAACAAGTATTTTGCCCACAAAATGTATTCCAGAGATCTTCCATCATCATTTTTCAGCCTTTCTTTTTTATCTACAGATTCTGCATCAAAATACAGGTACAAACTTATCAGATAATAGAACTTAACATTTTGATCATACTATAATCTTCATTAAAAGATAGAATGATCAACAAATATGAAAGAGCAAAAACTTTTTGCAATGTGATTAGTTTGGAAAACAAATACAAAGTCAATATTTTTATTCTTGAAGTATACAGAAAAGACGTGACATTTTGAAGAAAGTTGTACTGAATTTTATGTAACTTATAAAATTAGTAGGATATAAACAACGAGGTCATTCTTTAATACTACTAACAGCTGATTTATTTCAAATCTGCCACCAAGTTCTAGGTAGTTGCCGACTTACTATACGATATACTTTCGCTGCTTTCTTTTATTTGTCAGCCTTTGGACACGCTATTTTAGGAGTTAATTAGATCAGGTAAATGAGCGACTTGATTAAAATCGAGAATAGAGAAGAGTAAAGTACTACGTGTATAAATTATTTAGATTAATTTGTTCCTTCTCAAAGTGCGTGAAACAAAAAAAGTGTGTTGTAAACTTACAAACAAAAGAAAACAGAGGAAGTGTAAAGAATTTAATATGTAGAATAAATATTTGAGAGCATACATCACCTTATAATACATTACGGAGTATATAAGTCCGTTTGACACATAATACACTATATTTCGTGTGATGTCTCCCAATTTCCCAAATAATGTTTTTTTCCCCTCTATTTAGGGTGCAAGTGCTACAAGTGACATTTGTTTCAAAAAAATAATAAAATTTTTTTGAACAGTAGTAGGATTCCTTATTTCATTAGATTTTGTAATGCATTAAATATATATTAATCGTTGCACATAATCTGTAACGGAGGTAGTATTATATTTGTTATATTATCCTATTATCGTGTACAAGTGTACAACCTACGAAGGAGATGGTTCATACAATTTTTGCCAACAATTTGCGGAAAAATCAACACAATTCCGTAGGTAAGAAAATTGATAGGATTCGTGAAATAAACGTTTCATTTACTATAATTGTGTGAACAATGTGTTACCTCATTACCTGATGTAGCATGTACGTATTAATTTGTCATGGGAGTGATGGGACTAAGGAATAACCTCATGTTCCTGTCAATTATTAATCATGTACGCCATAAAGTACACTTTTTACTGCAACTTAGGTGTCAAAAGTGATGATCTAAAATGTAATTTTTTTTCGTTCAACTAAAAAAAACTAATCATGTAACAATAACTTGAGCAATTATTTTCTATTAGGGGTCCTAAGGGCCTGTTCTCATTGATTGAACTCAGCTGAGCTGAATTGAACTGAACTGATCTGAAATGAACTGAATTGAATTGAGCTGAACTGAACTGAACTAAACTAAACCGAACTGAACTGAACTAAAATGAATATTTTATAAGAGAAGGAAATTAGGAGCGGAGCGGAACTGAACTAAACTGAACTGAAATGAGCTGAGCTGAACTGAATTGAATTTCAACGTAAGAGAACAGACCTAAGTATTAATCTTTATAACAGGTCACGTTTACATTGTCAATCGGTTTTGACAAAGTTTCATATGTGGCTGGTGTGGCCAGTCACAATCTCTCTTCTCTCTCTCCTATTTCTCTTTCCTCTTTTCTTCTCGAATTGCTGAGATTATCATCAATTGAATTCATTTTTTGAGCCAATTTTAATTATTCGGTCAATTTTGACTCTTATGTTCATACTGATTTTATTCAAAACAAATTGGATTGATCGATTTCTCGATTCTTGGATTTTCCCCAATTTTTAGGGTTCTTTCAACTTCATTCTTTATTGTTCGAATTTAAGCAATTAAGCCGCAAATTGTAAGAGTGCTGCTTGTTCAACTCGTCGACGCAAAACCACCGACCCTTGGCTGCGATGCGGTGAGAAGTGGTGCGAGGAGCAAGGGACGCTACTATTACTTGCGTTACTACTAGTGTTGTTGCTGTTTTGATTGGATCTGGGTTAAATTTGGTATTATTAATCCCTCTAGTAACCCCTTGAGTAAATTGGTTGATTCTTGCTTAAGTGTAAGCTTGCATGATTGAGATGTGACTCATGTGAGTGTGACACAGAATTGTTGTCATAGTTGAATCAGCTACTTTTTTTTAAGGGTGAAAATAGGACTTCAATTAATTAGTAAGAAAACAACTACAAATAGTTGAATCAGCTACGTTGCAACTAATAACAACTGTTTAGTCAAAGATCATATACTTTAAAATCATTAAAGTAATTGGATACAATTTACTAAACACAAAAAACTCATCATCACCATATAAATTTGAAACCACCACATAAATTAATTTTCTAATTTTAGTTGGGAATTGTTTATAAAAAAAATAAAAAAATAAAATAAAAAAAAAATAAAAAAATAATAATAACAAATTACTGTTTTTTCATTCAGGAATAATTTTTGGGTATCATTTATGCTACTCCTAGTGTGTAAATGATAATTTTCTAACTTCCTAGTGTGTAATTAGTTAATTACAACAGTATAATAGTATTGATAATTTTTTTTTTTTTTCCACTTTCTTACCCGCTACTTCCTCATCTTTACTCGACATATCATTAATTAGAATAGCCACATAAGACTTTTTTGTATGTCACAAACTGCGACCTTTCGCTCTTAAAAATTTGTGCTAGCTCATCCATTTGGTCATGTTGCTATTAAATACAGAGGAAATATCAAATTAAGGGAGAACCAAAAAGGGTGTAAATTCGGATAAATGGGTCTGATATGGTCGGATCGGATCGGGTAAGTTTTTAAAGTTAAGTCATACTAAATTGTATATTCACGCGAGTTCAAATTTGAATTGGATATTTTTCGAATCGGTTTCGGATCGGGTCGAGTCGGGTGTGCTTTTGACACCTGTCTGAACCATAACAATTAATCGTCATGTTTCTATTTTCTATTTTCCAGCCTCCTCCATATTTTTCGGGGGTAATGTGGTAAACTGAGGGTTGATTAAATAACTAAAGACAGAAAATGGGCAAGACTCTCCCTTTCATTCAATAATTGCTTTCAAATCGAGTAGATGTGATAGATCGGCAGAGGATAGATGGTTTTACCTATCTTCATGTATTTATTGTCGAAACTCCCAACACTATTACATATTCTTCTTTCTCCAAGTTTTTAACGCTTTGCGCCACATATTTTAGGGCTGCCGAGTATTACTTTATGGCTTTGGTTGTTTAGTCATTGACGGATCTAGGATTTTATATATCCACTCAATTTAATTATACATACCAACAAGACCCAATTAAAAACCTTTTTTTTATTTTAGTTTTTTACAAACACAAACAGTGATACTTTCACTAAATAAGTCAAAACAAAAGACTTTTAGAGCTAATTCAAGAGTACGTATTAAATTCTAATACTTTTTAAAGGGGTTTGTTGTTAAGTAACGTCATTGTATACCTTAATACATAATTACATATTCATTCTGGACCATACACATGTTAATCATCGTTATAAAAAGTATATTTCATTATAATACTATAGTACTATTCCCTCCGTCCCTAAATTACATTCCTACTTCTCTACTTCTCTAGAAGTAGGAATGTAATTTAGGGACGGGGGGAGTACTATAATACTCCAATTATACTAGTGTCAAAAGGAGGATAAACATTATACATACAGTGAGTATATCATTAATGAATGAAAGAACAATTACTCCATTTTTATTCACTTTATAATTCTTCGAAACCTCCCCTTTCAGCTGAACCAAACCATTAAAGCCTCTTATTCTTTTTGTCATGGTTTAAAAAGAAATAACAATTAGAATCCTTAAAAATAGGGTCTCGAATCATTAAAAAACAAATTTTATTATATGATCGAACTATGTTAATGAACATAAAAACATAGTATTAATCTCTAGATTTAAAAGTGAAGCTTAAAATATACTCCATACTTCGCATAAACTTAGAAACAAGCGTACCGTTTTAAGCCTTGGATCGTTACTCGTAGTCAACTGGTGATGATACTAAGCTGTGTACGTAGTGTAGTGTAAGAGTAGTTGTTCCTCCTCCTGCTAGAATGTATAAGATCTATATGTTAAACATGCACATTTATAATTATGTACTAAATAATAATTACGAAAAGTTGAGAACCATCTCGAGGAGAAACATAACATAAAAATCACTATATGAACATGTTCGGCAAAATTAATTAGAAAAATAATGCAAAATCGAAACTTACTTGAAAATGAAGGATATATACACGGCGTGCACACTTTGCACGATGGAATTTTGATATTTATGTACTAGTATTACAAAGAAACAAGAAATCTAGTAGGACGATATGAATGTCCTTCATTAGATTCTTTTCAATAAAAATAATATTCGATTTTTTCTATAATTATATACGGAGTAGGGAGTACCATATAAGATCATGAGAATCTCGGTATTAAAATCGGCTTTAAAGAGAAAATAAAAGACGTAAAGTTTCTTCAATATTAGTGTGGGAGTATAGTTACTCCACGCCACTATTTGATGAAATAGGAACGTTAATAATAATGTATAGTTTAAGAAAATAAATAAAAATGATTTAGAAGTAAAAATTTGTGGAGATAATTAGGGCAACGTTGAAGGCTACTGTAGTTGGTCTGCCCTTCTCTCTTTGATTTATACTCCAACGTACTTACCCGATTTTGAAAGAATAACTTTTTCAACGATTTTGATTGAATTATTTAGGGTTTTTTGTCGTTTTGTGATAAATGCATGAGTCTCTTTATGAAGAGTGGACCTATTGATTCGATGTCAAAATTAATTTGAAGGTCCTTGCTTAGCATATTGAATGATTTTTGTGTTGTTTTTATTTTGATTTTGAGTTGTTGATTCTATGTAAAACTCTTAGTTGAGGAGTATGTGGTGTGTGTAGAGATTGAGTATTGAAGGTTCGGAGGTAATAAGAGTATGTTGGTATAACGTCGTATCATCGATCGTTTGATTAATGATGAGATTTTGGGATCGATCATGTCGTGATTAATAATTGTATTGACATTGATTTTGAGGTAAAAATGGACGGAATTACTGTGATTTTAAGGTGTGATTGTAAAACGGTATAAATGTAAAAGGTTGACGTATTGATTTTTATATGCATGTGTATGTGTGCAAATTGTTCCTTACCGACTTGCACTAGATAGGACACTTTGTTCTGGTTTAAATCGTTGTATTATCCACTTTACTGTAAATAGTAAATAACAATTGATCGGGAATTTATAATCTAAAATTTTGATAATGTATTAGGGAGTTCTTGTCTAGATCTAATTTAAGAAAATGATTGTAGAGGTACATCCAATTCTCAATATTATTGTGGTCTATAATGAAAGGTAAACTCTCATTTCAATAAATAAATCTTGATGAATTATTAAAAAAAAAATCATAAACGTTGTATATTCCCTCCATTCTTTTAAAATTGCATGTTTTTTTATTAGATGCATCACTTTCTATATGTGAAAATTTTAATTTAGATACATCACTTTCCCTTTTAGTCAATAAATTCTCTCTACCTTTTTCATATCACACGGACTCTCATTATTTTTTCTATTTATCTCTCTCTACTTCATAAATTGCATAGCAGTTCGCAATTTCAAAAATACTACATCTAATAAAAAACAAAAGAAGCATATTTTTTTTTTAAGATAAATAGAGCAATATATGTAAAATTTCTTTTAAAGACTAGTGGTGCAATATTGAAATAAGGAAGGAAATACATGAAAAACTAATCAATTAACATATACTTTGTACTACGTATAAGTATTATTGTATCATTATTGTTACTTTTATAACCTTGCCCTTAGAAAGTTGATGGAGACTTGGAAAGGACTAAAAGAGAACTTGAAATGGGCAAGATCCACCTTTGCTCCATGCTTTTTTGTGCGATTTTTATGCTTTTTGGATACAGGATGTCGGGTATGAATTTTGCTACAATTTGACCATATTCATCTAATAACCACAAGTTCTTAATCATCCAAGTTATGTATTTTGCCACCATCTAATTCATTTGCCAAACATTCCTACATTCTTCGTTTAGAACAACTCGATGCTAACAAGCTGATGCTTTATGATTCAAGTATCGAATTCCATGTATATATGGATGTTGTCATAATGATATATATATACTTCGTTTTTTTTTTTTTTTTTTTTCAAATGAGCCATAAGCGTAATACAAATTACAAATGGGATAGAGAACTTGAACTTGTGAACTATGGTATGCAGACCCTGAGTCTTAATCACTAGGCTAAAACCTCGAGCATAGTATACTTTGTGAGGTGTGTACCATTTCAAAAAAAAAAAATGATTTTGTTCGTATCATCAATCTTTGTGAATTGTTCCCTATAATTAACATAAATGAAATTATAACACTACAAGAAAAATCACTTTTCGTAGCGATTATTTCGTAGCGATTGTTCATTCGCTACAATATGTAAGTATGTTTGTGAAATAATTAAGGATGTCGTATCATTTTTACAATCGCCATGGTTTTCCCATCTAAAATCGATACGAAAAGCATAATAATACATATCCACACTATTTTTACACATTTATATAATTTTGAGAAATCGTATCATTTACAATCGCCACTAAATCCTAAAAATCGATACGAAAAGCCTTTTCAACACTAGATATATAAATATTATTTGAAAAAGAATACATAAAATATGTCATAGCTTATTGGTGAAACATTTAATATAAGAGTTTGAGGTTGCATGTTCGAATCTTGTAAAGATCATACGCATGTTTTTTTTTTTTGAAGAAAATGAGTTGAACATTTATAGCGATTGTAATCGCTACAATAATCACCACGATTGGATGTAGTTTTTCGTATCGATTATTGAGGCCAACCCCTGCGATATTGAAAACCACTACTAAAGGCTAAGGCAACGGGAGATATTGTATCGAATGACCATTCGTTGGGAAAGTTTTTTGTTGCAATTACAATCGATACTAAAGGTTAAAATAATCGCTACGAAAAGGTTATTTTCTTGTAGTGTAATTACGACATTTAAACCTTCTATCTAACCTCGCGTAAATGGTATTGCCTTATAATAACTTATTACCTAAGCGACCACAGATTGTTAAAAATGGATTAAGTATTTCTTTTAATTCTTCTATGTGCTAGTGGTTACTTAGGGCTTGTTCTGCAATATTGAACAAAACTTAACTAAATTGAAATGAAATAAATATTTTATAAGCTTGTAAAGAAAATTAGGAATTGAACTGATTGAAGCTGAACTGAAATTAAGCTGAAGAGAAGAGACACTTACTTGGTGTGGTATACACGGACCGGGGATTCCATGTGATCAAGTGAGATGAGCCAACGAGTGGATTGTGGGTGTAGAGACATGATTTGAACCAAAAAGAAAGAAAACAACAGCAACTAAAAGGCTCAAGTTAAAGAAGTTAGAGTATTTGTCATCAATTATCAATGTCATTAGTTATCTTCTAGACAACGCATGCAATGCAAGATGATGAAGCACTATGGAAACCACTAGTCTCGCTCTAAACTTGCATACTGCATAATTGCCTGCATTTGCATACCAATAAATCAATAGCTTCCCCCAATACTGTACTTATACTCACTAGTTATAGATATTGACCTTGAACCAATTGAACGTCTGGACTCAATTTTACTTGACTTGAACAAATTAAATGTATGTCTAATTGACAACAGAGTACTATTATTTTATCAACTTAATTAAATTAAAATTAAAATGAAGCAACTTTATGACCAATGATGCAAAAAAGATTTTTAAGAAACAAAGAGATATTATAATCATACGGAGCACTATAATCATGAATTGACGTGAGTACAAAATTTCTAGTCGAAGGTCAATTGACAACCATATGGACTATAGAGAGTTCATTCATTAAATTCATATAATCTATATCTATATCTATACTTAGTATTTAAAAAAGAAAACCAAAAAAAACATATGTCATCATTCTAATTACACTTCCCTATCTTCTTCTTCAACTTAATGTGCCACATGTCGTTTTACATTTTTTATTTTTAATTATACAAATTTTCTTAACTCTTTCATTAAACACTTCATCTTCATCTCCTCTCTTTAATTCAACCTTTTTATTTTCTCTCTTTGATTTTAGTCCCTCCAACTTCTTTCTATTAAGTTTCATTTCAAATTAAAGTCCCAAAATTTTTATTTCTTTAATTATGTTTTCATTTACATATTACACTCACAATTATTTATTGGTATTTCCTCACTCATTTCTCAATGCAATTTTCTATTAACAAGCGCATTGCACGGGTCAGAAGGCTAGTTAATATAAATTGTCAATATGCAAATAAATGTCAATTCCTTTTTCTTCTTCCCCTTTGTAGTATCTTAAAATGGAAAATCATAAGGATTCGTCTCATGATCTATCAACTTCACAATTTAATGTACTCAACTTAAATAGCAATAAGTAGTTAAAAAAACCAGTAGTCACGTACCCAACCACACAATGCAACTAATATTATTTAATGTATAATTATTTCTAGCGTATGTGCATCTAGGATGCACGGAAACGGATACGGACACGGACACGGACACGATACGGACACGGGAAAACGGCAATCCTAAAATAGGGGACACGGGTACGGCGTATAACAAGGCATATAATATATTAAAAAAAAAACGAGAATTTGACAACTAATTCAATAAAACACTAAATAATTAGCCTCAAAACACACAATTTTAATTAAACAAGTAAATGAACAAAGTGTACGGACATAGTCGGATACATATCAAGAAACCATCAAACCAGACATGTCTTAATAGTACTCTTCAAGTAATCAAACAAAACTAGAAACATAACACAAAATCAAACATCTCATCAAGTAATCAACAAAACTGTCAAAACACGGTGGTGGGCGGTGGTTGTCTGGCTGACGACGAACAACAAATTGAATTATTGAAGCAATTGAATTTCAGAAAATCAGAAGTTCTTACACACTTACACTGATTAAAACCCTAAAAAATTCCCCAAATTAGCATTACTCGAATTCACTTCAGAATCACAGCAATTGTTGAATGGCAGAAATTGAGCTCCAGTAAAGATAACAATGGAGCTCAATTGTTGAATGGCAGAACACCAAGAAATAAGCACGAAAAGGCTGAAATTGAGCTCCATTAAAGACAACAATGGCGGAGACTCAGAAAATGAAGACCGATTAAGTTCTCTCCCAGACTCCATTCTCACCGACATTCTCTCACTTCTCGACATCCAAGGATGCATATTCAGAACTTTAATTGACTTTTAAAAAAAAAAAGTAGAGAAGAACCATACCTGGTGGCTGACACGGACGACGGGCGACAAGGTGGGCGGTGGAGTGATAGGTGGTGGCTGAGGACGAGCAGGCGAACAGCAAGGGCCAGGCCAGCAACTCCAGCAACCCCCGCAACAATGAGAGATGAAGGCCACGAGCAGCAAGGGCCAGGCCAGCAACCCTGACAACCGGCAAGGAGGCGAGTGGCGGTGACGGAGACAGCAAGCCGGCGGTACGGTGAGACCTACAAGTCGGCGACTGAGCAAGTGAGCAGCAAGGGGTTCAGTTGAGACTTGAGAGGATGAGAGGATTGAGAGTTTGAGAACTGGAAACTTGGAAAGAGGTAGAGAGGCAAAGCATAGGAATTTAGGTATTTCGCGTGTCCATACCAAAACGGCCCGTGTCAGCCCAAGACACGGCCCGTGTCCAAAAATCAAAAACGGTTAAAAAAAATCGGACACGGTTTTCTGCGTGTCGGACACGTGTCGCCCCGTGTCTCATCCGTGTCCGTGTCCGACACGCGTGTCGACTCGGACTCTTCAGATTTTTGGCGTGTCCGTGCATCCTTGATGTGCATGCCTTATTATTTTTTAGTATTTCCTCCTTTTAAGTTGACAAACGAAGTACGTAATCAAATCTAATGTACGTTGTTTTGCTGATACACCTTTCTAGTTCTTTTAATATATGGTCGAAAAAAAAAATCTTTTTAAGGTGTTTTAATTTACAAATTAGTGTGTGATCCGAGTAATGCCCCGAATTGCTAATTTCTACTTGTTTAGTTTGCTAATTAAGTTCGACTGTTTTTCTTAGTATCTTGATAGTCATCTTGAAATTTCATAAGTTGAAAAAAGTTTTGTATTGAGAACCATATTCAATACGAAGTATATGATATGTTATGTTATGATATATTTAACATTAAAAAACATTGATTATTTAAAAGGAAATTAAAATCATTATTTTTCATCAATTTGAAAAATAACATAAAATTTTTCAAACTTCAAAATTTAAGTTGTTAAATCGTCTTATGATCATTACATAATGGAAACAAATAGTATAATAAAAACACTAATTATTTATGTAAGTTAACTATTATTTTATTGGATAGAAAAGAACAATAAATAAATGGATAAGATAGTAAGAATTTTTTTTTTTTGAATGGAATAAAATAGTAAGATTTGTTGGCACTACTAGAAAACAAGTCATTTCCGACGGACACTAAAATCCGTCGGAAAGTACAAAATTCCGACCGATTTTATTTTCGTCGAAAATCCGTCTGAAATTTCCGACGGAATTGTAATCTGTCGGAAAATTCTTTACTTCCGACCAAAAATCCGTCGGAAGTGTTATATTTTCCGACGGAATTTTCCGTCGGAAATTTCCGACGGATTTAATTTCCGTCGTAAATTTCCTATGGAATTTAATACCTTTCCGACGGAATTTAAGTTTAAAAAAAACAAAAAAAAAACAAAATCCCCCAAACCCTAATATTTTCGGCACCCCTCCCCCCCTCATTTATTTTTGACTTCTCTCTCTCTCCTCTCACCCCGCCTCTCTTCTTCTTCTCTCTCCTCTCCTCTCTTCCTCACGTCTCTTTCTTTTCCTCTTCTTTCCTCACTTCTTTTCTTTCCTCACTTCTCTTTCTTTGATCTCCTCTTCTTTCCTCACTTCTTTTCTTTTCTTTCCTCACTTCTTTTCTTTTCTTTCCTCACAAATTTCCTCTCTCCTCTCTAATTTTCTCTATTTCTTTCATATTAATGGTTTATATGGTCAAATTCGACCATGAAATCTCTAGATCTAGAGGTTTCATGGCCGAATTTAGCCGTATTAAACCAAATTCGAGGAGAAATTAACATCCTAGTTCGTATTAAGGTATGTATTGTTTTTTTTTATTATTTTTTGGTTGTTTTTTTTTTTTAATTTTTTTGGTTGTACCGGTGGTTTTCGGCTATTATGGTTGTATTTTTTTTGTTTTTTTTTTGTTAATTTTTGGGTGGTTGCTGCAGATCTGGGTTAGTTAGGGTTAAGTGGGGTGGGTTTGGGTGGTGGGTGGTGGGTTTGGTAAAGTGGGGTGGGTTCGGGTGGTGGGTTAAGTCGTGGCATAATATTTTTTTTTTTATTTCTGGGTTTGGGTGGTGGGTGGTGGTGGGTTAAGTCGTGGTAAGGGTAATGGTTTGTGGTGGTTAGAGGCGGTCATACGCCGTGCCGGTGGTGGCACGACTTTTTTTTTTAATTTCGTAAAATAATTTTCCGACGGAAATTCCGTCGTAACTTTCCAACGGAAGTGAATCCGTCGGAATTTGCGACGGATTTTTCCGGCACCTGAAAACCTCTTTTCGAGGGAAAAATCCGTCGGAAAAGTGTTTTCGACGGAATTTCCGACGAAAATAGTGGTTTTTCCTACAACCCCGTTTCCGACAACCATTTCCAACGGAATTCCGTCGGAAACACCATTTCCGACGGATTTCAGGGTGTTTTTGACGAAAAGTTCCGTCGGAAATGGTCTGTTTTCTAGTAGTGTGGTCTCGAGTTCAAGTCTTGCTATAAGCATTTTTTAGTTGTCAACCCAATCATTTTATCTAAGTTAACTATAATTTTGGTAGATAAAAAAGTAAAATAAATAAATGGCTAAAATGATAAGACATGTAGCTTAAGAATCGTTGGTCTTGAGTTTGAGTCTTGTTATAAGCATTTTTTAAATGTCAAACACTCAAACCTAATACATGTCATGTTTATAGTGACCTGTATTGTTGGCATGTTATGTTTATAAACGCTTTATTATAAGAGGGGAAAGACTTAAGATATGAAGAACTTATTACTGACAGATGAGGCACGATTTGATCAATCATTATAGCAATTTATCACATTTGTAAATTGTTAAGGAGTGGTCTCTTTCTAGCTTTATTTGAAGCATTCCCACACCAAATCAAAACCAAGCCAATCTTATGGTTGTATAATAACAAGACATGATTTTTCTTCTTTTTTGGGTAGGTAGTCAGTAGACAATTAGCTGTGTATGTTTTCCATTTTCCATTTGTATTACTAACTAGAAACCCAGACAATAATTTATGTTACGTCTGTATATTTGTGTACTGTGTCATGTCTAAGGTCGTAAAAGAGCCAATTACTTTTGAATCTCATATATCCTCCCAATTAATTGATCAGCCAAAGGCCATCAAAGGCATAGTTTATTTTACTACTATAGTATTTTGATGACATTGGGTAGAAGTGAAAAAAAAAAAAAAAAAAAAAAAAAAAGCTAATCCTCACCTATTGTCATTAGTGTCTCTCCTATTCTTTTTATATTTTACGATTTCTTTATAAGTTTATTTTATATTAACAATCAAATAATACGAGTATACTTTAATCTTTCTAAGTCTCTAATGTCACATAAGAGAATTTTTTTTTTATTCAAATACTTACTTCAGTTACTTGTACAGTTGTACCATATACTCCGTATGTATATACTCTATATACAACAATACAAAATTTACAACCCTAGCTTTTCAGTCTCTTTCAATCTTAGTTCTTGTGCAAATAATGTTTGCCAATAATACTACCTTCGTTACCTATTATTTGCAGCGATCTGACATAAAGTAGAGAAAAAAATGTCTAATCGTTGCAAATAATATATAACGGAGGTAGTATTAAACACTAGGACAGTAGGGCTACCAATATACTCATATACTAGCATGATCTATACCGTGTGACCCAATTCATATGCTAGCATGTTGTTAATTAATTTTCCAAAAGCCATGTCAATGTCACACTTCTTTTCTTGCATCAATCACTGCAATCACAATCTTACATAAACAATGCATTCATTGTGCAACTTAACAACAGCGCAAATAAGGGCTCCAAATTATTCCTTCGGCTTTTTTATGTCGAATTTCGTGAAAAATAAATATTTTAAATCTATTATTTTTCTAGTAGTAGAGCTGTTAAAAGTTGACCCGACCCGAAATAGCGACTCAAATCCGATTATTAACCGAGAATGAACCGACTTGAAAATGACCTAACATGATTATAACCCGCAAATTATTGACTTGAATCGAACCCGACTTGAGCCCGATAATGACCCGACTTGAAAATGACCCAACCTGATCATAGCCGCAAATTATATTATTGACTTGAACCAAACCCGACTCAAACCCGAGAATGACCCGATCCGATTCTAACCCACAAAATATTGACTTAAACCGGATCCGACTCGAACTTGGGAATTACCTTAACCCGTTAAAACCTGAATTAAACCCGACCTATTGTTCACCCGACCCAAATGTAACCTGGCCTTTTATTAACCCAACCTAAACACGATAAAAAGTATGACCCGACGTGACCCGACTCAAGCATGACCAAACCCAAACCCGATCCGCATAGGTTATGGAATTAATCCGAATTGACCCGATCCGAGTTAACCCGACCCACTCTTACCGACCCAAACCCGACCCGTTTACCCGAAATGACAGCTCTACCCGAAACCTCCAAAAATTCTCAAAAAGCGTGGATATTAGCCTATATTTTGGAATTTCTAGACTTTTTTCGCCCGGAAATAATATATGTCGATATGTTTACCATGGTCCTTAACATCCTTCGGGAGTCCAATTGGCTAGGTGGAACCATCCAATTTGTCTTTAAACGACCAATTTACCAGTTTACAACTTGCACCAATTTTATTAACTCAAGCCTACCACGAACATTTATGACAACATATAATGATCCTATATGGTTCCAAACAGCATTATATGACCCCGAGATATATCCCCTAAAATATCAATGCTTTTCGACACCAGGCCCTGAAACATTCGAAATTTCACAAAAAAAAAAGCATGGATATAAGCCTTCAAGTTTGGAATTTTTTGACTTTTTTCGTCCGGAAATAAAAACTGCCGATATGGTTACCATGGTCCCAAATACCCACCGAGAGTCCAATTAGGTGGGTGAAACCATCCAATTTGCCTTTAAACGGCCAATTTATCGGTTTACAACTTGCACGGATTTCATTAACTCAAGCCTACCACGAACATTTATGACAACATACATATAATGATCATATATGGTTCCAAACGACATTATATGACCCAGAGATGTATCCCCTAGAATTTCAAAACTTTTCGACACTGAGCCTCGAAACCTCTAAATTTTCTCAAAAAAAGTGGATATTAAGCCTTCAATTTTGAAATTTTTGACTTTTTTCGCCGAGAACTAAAAATTACCGAAATATTTACCATGGTCCCTAATAACCTCCGGGAGGCCCATTGGGTGGGTGGAACTATCCAATTTGCCTTTAAACGACCAATTTACCGGTTTACAACTTGCACCGATTTCATTAACTCAAGCCTACCACGAACATTTATGACTACATATAATGATCATATATAGTTCCAAACGGCATTATATGACTCTGAGATATATCCCCTAAAATATCAAGATTTTTCTACACTAGGCCCCAAAATCTACGAAAATTTTCAAAAAAACGTGAATATTAACCTTCAATTTTGGAATTTTTTGACTTTTTTTTCGCTTGGAAATAAAAATTACCAAAATATTTACTATGGTCCCTAATACCCTTCGGGAGTCCATTTGGGTGGATGGAACTATCCAATTTGCCTTTAAACGACCAATTTACTGGTTTACAACTTGCACTGATTTCATTAATTCACGCCTACCACGAACATTTATGACAACAAATAATGGTCATATATGGTACCAAACGGCATTATATGAGCCCGAGATGTATCCCATAGAATTTCAAGACTTTTCGACACGGGGCCTCGAAACCTCCCAAATTTCTCAAAAAACGTGGATATTAGTCTTTAATTTTGGAAGTTTTTGACTTTTTTTCGCCCGGAAATAAAAATTGCTGAAATGTTACCATGGTTCCTAATACCTTTCGTGAGTCCAATTGGCTGGGTGGAATCATCCTATTTGCTTTTAAACGACCAATTTACCCGTTTACAACTTGCACTGATTTCATAAATTAAATACAAGACTACCACGAACATTTATGACAACAAATAATGATCATATATGGTTCCAAACGACATTATATGGCCCCGAGATGTATCCCCTAGAATTTCAAGACTTTTCGACACCGGGCCCCGAAACCTCCAAAACTTCTCAAAAAGCGTGGATATTAGTCTTCAATTTTGGAATTTTTTGACTTTTTTTAGCCCGAAAATAAAAATTGCCGAAATGTTTACCATGGTCCCTAATACCCTCCGGCAGTCCAATTAGGTTGGTGGAACCATCCAATTTGTCTTTCAACGGCCAATTTACCGGTTTACAACTTGCACGGATTTCGTCAACTCACGCATGCTACGAACATGTATGACAACATAAAATGATCATATATGGTTCCAAATGGCATTAAATGACCCCGAGATGTATCCCCTAAAATATCAAGATTTTTCTACACTGGGCCCCGAAATCTCCAAAAAAATTTAAATAACGTGGATATTAGCCTTCAATTTTGGAATTTTTTTCTTCTGAAAATAAAAATTGCCGAAATGTTAACCATGTTCCTTAATACACTTCGGTAGTCCATTTGGGTGGGTGGAACTATCCAATTTGTCTTTAAATGACCAATTTACCGGTTTACAACTTGCACCGATTTCATTAATTCAAGCCTACCACGAACATTTATGACAACAAATAATGATCATATATGGTACCAAACGGCATTATATGAGCCCGAGATGTATCCCATAGAATTTAAAGACTTTTCGACACGGGGCCTCGAAACCTCCCAAATTTCTCAAAAAACGTGGATATTAGTCTTCAATTTTGGAAGTTTTTAACTTTTTTTTGCCTGGAAATAAAAATTGCCAAAATGTTTACCTTGGTTCCTAATAACCTTCGGGAGTCCAATTGGGTGGGTGGAACCATCCTATTTGCCTTTAAACGACAAATTTATTGGTTTACAACTTGCATCGATTTCATAAACACAAGCCAACCACGAACATTTATGACAACAAATAATGATCATATATGGTTCCAAACGGCATTATATGACCCCGAGATGTATCCCCTAGAATTTCAAGACTTTTCAACACCGGGCCCCGAAACCTCAAAAATATCTCAAAAAGCGTGGATATTAACCTTCAATTTTGGAAATTTTTTGACTTTTTTTTCGCTCGGAAATAAAAATTAACGAAGTGTTTACCATGGTCCCTAATATCCTCCGGGAGTCCATTTAAATGGGTGGAACCATCCAACTTTCCTTTAAACGACCAATTTACCGATTTACAACTTGCACCGATTTCATTAATTCAAGCCTACCACGAACATTTATGACAACAAGTAATGATCATATATGGTTCCAAACTACATTATATAAGCCTGAGATGTATCCCCTAGAATTTTTTGACTTTTCGACACCGGGCCCCGAATCTATCTAAAATTTCTCAAAAAGCGTGGATATAAGCCAATTTTGAAAATTTTGACTTTTTTTTGCTCGGAAATATAAATTGCCGAAATGTTTACCATGATCCTTAATACTTTCCAGGAGTCCCATTGGGTGGGTGGAATTATCCAATTTCCACTTAAACGGCCAATTTAACGGTTTACAACATGCACCGATTTCATTAACTCAAGCCTACCACGAATATTTATGACAACAAATAATGATCATATATGGTTCCAAACGGCATTATATGACCCCGAGAGCTATCCCCCAGAATCTCAAGACTTTTCGTCACCGGACCCCGAAACCTCCAAAATTTCTCAAAAAGCGTGGGTATTAGTCTTCAATTGTGGAATTTTTTAGACTTTTTTCGCCCGAAAATAAAAATTGCCGAAATTTTTACCATGGTCCAATCCAATTAGGATGGTGGAACCATCCAATTTGCCTTTAAACGGCTAATTTACCGGTGTACAATTAACTTGCACGAATTTCGTCAACTCAAGCATGCTACGAACATTTATGACAACATATAATGATCATATATGGTTCCAAACGGGATTATATGACCCCGATATGTATCCCCTAAAATATCAAGGCTTTTCTACACAGGGCCCCGAAACCTCCAAAATTTTTCAAAAAACGTGGATATTACCCTTCAATTTTGGAATTTTTTTGACTTTTTTTCGCATGGAAATAAAAATTGCCGAAATGTTTACCATGGTCCTTAATTCCTTCTTTGTGTCCATTTGGGTGGGTGAAACCATCCAATTTGCGTTTAAACGACCAATTTATTGGTTTACAACTTGCACCGATTTCATTAATTCAAGCTAATTATTTCCTTAAATGCAATTTAGACCACCTTATTATTGTTGATCAAAGAATTTTGTCTAGGGAGCAAGTCGGTCCAGGCCAGCAAAAGAAAGGAGCATCATCCTTAAATTTAAGAGTTAAATATAGTATATATTTGTTGTATGGTCAAAGGAGTTAATCATCTTCCTAAATTATAAAATATAGTTCTCTAGTATATTGTCATCTATTTATAGTCAAAGGAAATAATTAGCTTGATAATTATCTATTTGTAGTTAGTTGAACCCGAATATGACCTGATATGGAAATGACCCGACCTGATTGTAACCTGCAAATTATTGACTTGAACATAACCTGACTTGAATTCGAGAATGACCCGACTTGGAAATGACCCAGCATGATTATAACACGCAAATTATTGACTTGAACCGAACTTGAATTGAACCCGAGAATGATGACCCGACTTGGAAATGACCCAGCCTGATTATAACCCGCAAATTATTGACTTGAACCGAACTTGACTTGAACCCGAGAATGACCCAACTTGAAAATGACCCGTCCTGATTATAATCCGCAAACTATTGACTTGAACCGAACCCGACTCAAACCTGGGAATGACCCGACCTGATTTTAACCCGCAAATTATTGACTTGAACCGAACCCGACTCGAACTCGATAATAACCCTAACCCGTTTTAACCCGAACTATTGTTCACCCGATCTGCTATTAACCCGACCTAAACCCGACCCAAACCCGATAAGAAGTGTGACCCGACGTGACCTTACTCAAGCATAACCCAACTCAAACCCGACCCGCATAGGTTATGGAATTAATCTGAATTGACCCGACCCACTCTTACCTGATCCAAACCAGACCTGTTTACTCGAATTGATAGCTCTACCTAGTAAGGACAACTCCTACAATGTGAACCCAACTCAAGAAAAAAAAAGAAAAGAGGATTGATTCGAACTTTATTAAAATTATTATCAATACAAAGTATTAGTATTTGAAAAAAACAATTTTAATATATGAAAATCAAAAAATATAACCATTATTGTGCTCAATTACAAATTATATCCACCGTAGAACAAATTGGCTCATCTCGATATTTTTCAACAATTAACATTTTTAGGGTTTGCCACCAATTCAAGTGTTATATGCGTTGAATGAGTTGTATTAAATAAGTCTCATAGTCACCTTTTCTTCTAAGGGATCTCTTATTTTTAGACCTATTTCACGACCTACCTTTCGCCTTATAGTCATTCCCCATCATACATTGTTACATCTTTGTGGACAACTTCACCAATTTTTTTCAAACTCAACTTCGATAATTTGGTTCCTTTACTCAATGAACAACACCAAGAGTAATCATCAGAAACATTTATGAAACCCACGACATTAAGTAAGGCATGGACCTTTAACCCCAACAACCTCAAAAATATTCGCAGCAGATTCTATAACTTTTCATAAAGGGGTCAAACTAGCACTTTAACAAGCTTTATTTAAAAAAAAAAAATAAAAAAAATCAGATTTCGGCATATGATAATCTACAACCATTAATCCAATCAAAGGCATTTGGTTAGTCCTCACGATATTGAAGACACGTTCTATCTCCTCACTCACAGTATATGATAATCTACAACCATTAATCCAATCAAAGGCATTTGGTTAGTCCTCACGTTATTGAAGACACGTTCTATCTCCTCACTCACAGTTTGAAATTTGGAGAGAGTGAGGGATAGCTCAAAGTAATTAAAACTCCCTTCCCAATTCCAAGTGATCCTGGGATCGATTCTTATCACCCGCCTTTGTGACTCTCTAAACACACACACACAAAATGGAGATTTGGAGTATTCTTCATAGCTGTAGGGAGGTAAATTGCACATTACATTGGATCGTTAGCGTAGTTCATTTATTTAATAAATAAGTATGAATATTGTTTGTAATAACCCTTTTTTTTTTACTAGGTTCTTACAAAAAAAAAAAAAAAGGGAAATTCTCACCGGTAACACCCAACTTCTGTTTTTGCTCAATGGTAGAATGCAAATTTTTGATTATCATTGGTAATCACCAATTACTAATACTAATTTACTAGTAACATTAATTAAACTTTTACCTAAATCCTTAACCATGGTTACCATATTAAGTGGAAAATTGAAAGCGAAATGACTTAATTGTCCATATTAACAAGGTCGGGAAGATGCAGGCTACCATTAATCAATTTACCAGTCATATGGCAAATTTGCTTCGTATAGAAAGGGATTCAGAGTTGTAATTTATTTAAGAAGAGTTAAATGTTGTGCCTACACCTGACGAAAATTTTGATTTCTCTAAGCCAGTTGAATTTGTTCAGATGATCAAATTCTCACAAAAACTAAAATTAATCATAAAACCAGTAGTTCTTCCCCAAATTAGATCGAAACCCACCAAATTAAACTCAAAATCAGATCAAAAATTGGAAAAAACAAGTGATGATTGGGTCAACTGCACCTGAATTAATTGAACCCCAGAAAAATTGAACCCAGTAGTTCATTCCCTATGCTATCTTACTTAGTATTAAGAGAAATTGAGAAGATCTTTCAACAACAAAAAAAAAAGAGAAATTGAAAAGAAGAACAGGGAGTATGAATATAATTGGGGGTTTATGGTTCATATAAAGAGGTAACTGATTGAGGAGGGAAAGCAACATATAACTTTGGAGGGAAGTGATTTTTTAGAAGGATAGATTTGTAAATGTGTTATTAGTAAACCATGGTTAGTCAATAATTAGGTAAAAGTTTCATTAATGTTACAAGTAAATTAGTATTAGTAATTGGTGATTACCAATGATAATCCAAAATTTTGCATTCTACCATTGAGAAAAAACAGAAGTTGGGTGTTACCGGTGAGAATTTCCCAAAAAAAAAAAAAAAACTGAGTTGGGTACTTAAACAATTTCTCCAAAACCCGACCCGACCCATAATCAGCTCTAAAATTATCAATTTATCTAACCTCCAAAACTCCCAAAGGCCCAAATCAAATCATCAATAGAATATCCAAAATTACAAATCATCAATATAATATCCAAAATTACAAAATCATGCTTCCTCCAATTATTGAAGGGCAAATTTGCAATTTCATATTACCAAAAATGGCTTCCTCTCGTTCAATTCAGTGTTCATGAACCTTGCGCTGAAACCTGTGTGATTCTCTCTCCTCCACTCTCTCTCTTTCTAACTTTCTCTCTCTAAACCTGAGATTCGGTCTTCATCAATTTCACAGCAAAAAACCCTAAATTTTCTGGATTGAGTTACGAGGAGAGAGAAAAAATGCAAAGAAAAGGATCAAATCAAAGGTTATCATCATCAAGTAGCAGTAATAATACGCTGCTTCGATCTCGAATTTCATTTCTTATGCTCACCATGTTAGCCACCATTGCTTCCTTCTATGTCGCTGGAAGGTTCGTCATTTCTTTGATTTCATTTGCTTTTTGCTGTAACTTTTTTCGATTCTATTGTTTTGATTTTTGTTTGGTGATGACTGTTTTATTAATTTTTGGAATGATCGATTGTTAATGTGATTGGAAATTGAATTAGATCGTATATTCGAGAGCATGATGCGCATCGTATTACTGAATGCTGAAAATGAAAGAACATATTTGATCTTTGTTTTGCATAATTTGCAGTAGAGTAGTTGGGAAATGTAGATTTTAGGCTATTACTAGAAAAGTTACTGAAATTAGAGAATTTATTTTGTAAATGTAGTGTGATCGTCTAATTTGATTATAAGTTGAACATTTGTAATGTTTCTAAAAGTCAATTTGAAGTTTTGAACATTTGTTAAATGAACTTGCATATAATGATTTGTACACAATGAACCCGAATGATGTACACAATGAATCACTGTTACATGGGCGCATTATACTCCCTCGGATTCTAAATAATGGGTCACATTTCTAATCGTGTTTTGGTTTTTCCGGAATACTATCCAGTCTCTAACTTGAGTTTAGAAAACTTATAATCCGTGGTTTATACACACGGGTGTACAGTGCTCATTGTACACCCGGATAAATAAAAAAAAGGGCGGAAAGAACATCTTGTGTTCCATAAAAAACATACATGTATTTGACAAAGAATATGTTTGTATTTGACAAAAACATGCATTACCAAAGAACATAAAAATATAGTAGAAAGAACGAGATAGAAACTTAATAAATTTTTTTGAAAAATTACACATTATTAACAGAAAAGATTTAGAGGTGATAAAAAATCGAGTAGGGCCGGGCCATATCATAATTTCTCGTGCCCAAACCCGTAGAAAAGTAGCGGGTTTTCGGGCTTTTTTTGAACCCGGTTCGAGTTTTAACTAAAAATGCATTTTTAGGTTTGCCCAAACCCACCCTATTTCAGACCGGATCGGGTCGGGATGCGAGTCATGCCAATGTTGATCACCTCTTAAAAAATCCTTACCAAAGATATCATTTCCCCCAAAAATAGTTTTCTATCTCTCCAAAAAAAAAATCAACATCCCATAATAATTTAGTTTTTTTACTCTAACATTATTTTCAATTAAAAATAATTTAACATTTCAATATCAAATTTCAAAATAACATATGTTAAAAGAACATAATTTATATTGTAAAGTACATATAGTTAATACCTAAATAACACACTAATCAAACTCAAAGAATATACGATAATAAAAGTAATTTAAATATGACATATGATAATAAAAATAGAATTTGGGCGTCACTACGACCTTAAAGAACATACACGCCAAATTCAAAGAACATACTTTGTATTATTAAAACCAAAAAAACATATATGTTTATCAATATATATTGAATAACATAAGTTATAATGTAAAGAACATATACTTTTACTCAAAGAACACACTGATCACACTCAAAGAACATATTAAAGGTATGTTCTTCGTCAAACATAGGTATGTTCTTTATCAAACGGGTGTATTATCTAATTTTCAAAAACTTAAAGCTTGTCTGAATTACCTTAACGATTATCTTAAAAAAAAGAGCACCTTGTGATATGGTAAGGTTGGAGTGTGGTCTATTATATAGGGGTGAAGGGAGCATAGTATGCTTCAGGGGTAAAAAGGGAACTCTTTTCAAGTTCCACAGTTTGTACAGGGGTGTATATGAAGTGTAACACCATCTTCGTGTAATCGGCTTAACTAATGAATATGTTTTATAAATTTAGCACTTTTGCTGAGTGGTCACTTTCCTTGAAAGGGATTTTATCAAAAAAAATTCTTTCAACAAATATAGGCTTTAAAGTTGTGGTGTGAAAAAGAAAACTCTTTTTGATTGGAGAGAAGTTGAATTCTTCTGAAGGTTGAAAATAAGTCATTTTCTCTTTGGGAGATGACAAGTTTTTGTATTCATAATCCTTCTTAAATGCTGAATGAATGCGTCCAAAGTCCCCAAACAAATTGTAGAATGTAGGCTATGTCCAGGTCAGCTCATCTAAGCAAATATCTGCTTGTTTAAGAAACAATCAGATTATGTCACACTCAAATCTTTTATTTGTGTTTACTTATTGGCTTATCGCTGCATACATTTAATTTTTAAAAATTATGAAAATGTCATGTTTGGAATGTACACATTAATCTAAAGACATTTCAGCTGGTAATATTCTATCTTAAGGATTATTGTACAAATAAAGTCAAAGTTTAGTGAAATTTGGAAATTAGATCAGATGAGAATAATTCGATATAGATCAGGTGAATTGAACATGGCCGTAGTTGTAATACTTGGCCAAAGTAAGATTCTAATAACTATGTTGATGTATCTGTAAGATAAAGGCTAAGAGAAGATGTCGCTAATAGTAAGGAGAGTATGTCACTCTTCCAATCGGATGAGACATTAGTAGTTAATTCTTTGATTTTGTGGTTTTAGTTTTTGATATAGACCAGGTGAATTGAACATGGCCGTAGTTGTAATACTTGACCAAAGTAAGATTCTAATAATTAAGTTGATGTATCTGTAAGATAAAGGCTAAGAGAAGATGTCGCTAATAGAAATTAGGAGAGTATGTCACTCTTCCAATCGGATGAGACATTAGTAGTTAACTCTTTGATTTTGTGGTTTTAGTTATTGATATTAACTTTTAAAGTTTTTATGGTTTGATCCACGTTGAGTAACTGTTTTTGTGACAGGTTGTGGCAGGATGCACAGAATAGGGTTTATATCATTAATGAGCTTGACAAAATAACAGGTCAAGTAAGTTTAATACTCTGTACAATTTATTTACTTTTTGAAGAACAATTTATATACCTCGTATTTATGTGCTTAGGCTATATATCATGCAGGAGAGTGAGTATTGGTGCAAATTTGTGCACAAATGAACTATCCTAGCCAGTAACAGGATCCATATGTGCTGGTGGTTAGTAGTAATAGTAAATGTAGTCTTATTGCCAATTAGCTACTTGTAGTGTAATTGATTTCCATAGTACTTTCTTCTGCATCATCTCTATATCTGAAATTAAGGTATTGCAGTACCTGATGGTTCTTCCTGCTCTGATCTCCCGTGTAAATGGAATTATCGTCTGTCTCTCATTTGTGCAAGATATATAATTGGATGAATGTGCTTCTTTTGACAGGGGCGAAGTGCCATTTCAGTTGATGATTCACTGAAAGTCATAGCCTGCAGGTAATTTATATTTATCTTGGCCTTACAACATTTAACTTTATCTTATTGTGAATAAAATTTCGTTTTCAAGTTTCAAAATTAAAAGGTCTGGTTGTCAGGGAACATCAGAAGAAACTCTCAGCTCTTCAGATGGAATTGGCTGCTGCTAAAGAAGAAGGTTTTGTTCCAAAACATTATGGGATTGACAAGGATAAACCTAAGAAAAGGCCACTGGTTTTAATAGGGATATTGACAAGTTTTGGCCGCAAAAATAAGAGAGATGCGGTTCGTAAGGCATGGATGGGAACAGGTAAAAGTGGAGTTTCCGTCTTTTCTTGCTTCTTCATTTGAAGAGGTGATTTATTTGGTACCTCAGCTTTCATGTAAGATATTATGTGAACATTAGTTGTTAACATAATAGGAATATTTCAAGTGGAATGTTATATTAAGGTCCTGAGATTGGGGTTATGATTTTAACTATTAGAGTGATTGGTATCGGAACTAAAGCCAATGATGGGTGCATAATAAAATAGTATATGAATTAATCTACTAGGAGAGGCTTAGTGCTTGATATAAAATTCACCTCAAAATGATTGCCTGCTTGCTATCTTCTGTTGAAATCATGGTCCACTTATATCTTTAATCTTACAACATATGTTTAATATATTGGCCTTGATTTTATTTCAGTATGCTATTAGCTTCACTACTTTGATAAATTGAATATTTCTTCCTTTGGGATGTCGTAATTTCTTTCTTGACTTTTTTCTTGGCTGATTAATGCAATGTTGTATAGGTGCTGCTTTGAAGAAGATGGAGAATGAGAATGGAATTGTTGCTCGGTTTGTCATTGGAAGAAGGTGTTCACTTGTTCAATCTTTTTCTTATGTGATTTGTCAATGATTGGTAAAGAACTGATTTGATTGTTTTTTTTTATTATTTTTTTTTATTTTTATGTTTGCAGTGAAAATCGTGGAGATAGTCTAGACTTGGAGATTGACATTGAGAACAGGCAGAACAATGATTTCATTATCCTTGTATGTATCTGACATTTAGATACTTAATTAAATTCCTTTCCCATTCCCTTATGTATGATTACTCTTATGTTTAGCTTTCTGGTGTTGCACTATTGTTACTTTTTTTTTTTTTATACCTCATTATTAGATTATCACAAAATATTGAGTGGATTATCAGGGAAGAGGGGGGTGGGAGGGCGGAACCAAATGATAAAATTCATAATGGCAGTAATGAGAATGTTGCTGTCATAATGACCATGGTCCATCTTTATAGCAAGCATATCTAGAAGAATAAAATTGAACCACTTATAAGGTGTATGTAATATGTTACTTGTCTAATTGATTCAGATGTTCTGAAAAGAATTATGTCCTGTAGTAAACATTATTTGCTCTATTTCTTGTTAGTGCCATGCTTGGTATAAGAAAATTGAAATTGGGGGAAACAGAATTGATTAGGGACTAGATTAAGGGGTAGTAAATATGTGGAGATGGTGGTTATTTAAAGTTAGCACTGGGTGAGTGGGTGGAGGAACCTATTACCCCTATCTGGCAGTAAATTAATATTCTAAGATGTGGCAGGGGAACCTATCATGCCTGTTTGGGGTGATCTATCATCCTTTTCAACCATTTTAAATAGCATGGCCTAAGTAGCACATAACTTGTATATATGTGAACAACCTTATTACCTTTCTTGGATATTATTGATTTGGATTTTACACTTCATGTTTACAGAATGACCATGTGGAGACTTCTGCACAGCTACCAAAAAAGACAATGTATTTTTTCGCTTATGCTTCCAATTGGGAAGCAGAGTTTTACGCAAAGGTCAATGATGACGTGTATGTTAATGTTGGTAAGTGTATATGACCCTACCATCCCCACCCCCTTTCCCTCCCAAAATGTGTGAAAATGTGCCTGTTGAAGCTGTCTCTGTTTTTATTTGACAGTGCCAATTTTTTACTTACTGAATTGCACATTAGTAGCCATGGTTCTGTTTATAACTTGGACCTTAGCTTTGTTCTTCATTGATCAAGCATTTCCGATCCCATAATTCAGTTTTGGAAGGTCAAGGACTGGTTATACTCATGATCAAAGATGCCTGAAGGTTATAACTTGACTTGATTTTCTCGAGACAAATGTAAAGGGAGTCCCTCGAGATCATTTTGTTATTTGTATAGAGTTTTAGAGCCCAAATTTATTCTTTCGTATTTTAGTTTACTCTTTTATCTTGGTGAAATTGAAAATACACGTTCAGATTTTTTTCTTCGCTTTTGGTCATTTAGTTGGTAAATTATAAATAACTTTTCACAAATGAGTTTTCCTTCTTAGTAGTTTTGTTGACCTTGTTGAATGACTTGCATGTTAAATCATGTATATTTTGAAAGCATGATAAATGATTTTTTTTTTTTTAATAAATAAATAAGTAAACCACCATCCTATGTTGTTTAGGTCCTTGGTTCTATTACTCCCATATTTCACCTAAACTTCCCCTGAATCAGATTTTCTAATCAGTATTTGTAACTTCCTTCTTTACAGATGCTCTTGGAAATACTCTTGCAGCTCATGTGGATAAGCCTCGTGTTTATATGGGATGTATGAAGTCTGGTGAAGTCTTTTCTGGACCGTGAGTAAATCCAAAAGCATAGTATGATGAAAGCTGAACTATTTGAATATAACTTAATATTAAGATTTTATAAATGCTTGCTCTTCCAGGAATCAAAAATGGTATGAGCCAGAGTGGTGGAAATTTGGTGATGGAAAATCGTAAGTACAGAAAATAGCTGAATTTCTTAGCTTGATAACTGGTTTGCAATTTAAGGAGAGAGGGGAACTTTATTACTTCTTATTCTTAAATATTCAGTTTAGCAGCCATTTCACTTCATTTACTGTGAAGCCTTGCTATATTTTTGCCTCTCCTCATGCTTGTCATCTTATGTCCAAACAGGTACTTTCGTCATGCTTCTGGTGAAATTTTTGTCATATCACATGCGCTTGCAAAGTTTGTCTCGATAAATAGGTGAGTCTGTTCTGTGTTTCTATTAGAGCTGTCAAAAGTTGACCCGACCCGAAATACCAACTCAAACACGATTATTAACCGACCCATTTGAATTCGAAAAAATGGTGACCCAAACCTGACCTGACCCGACTTGAAACCAACCCTAGACCCGAGTTGACCCGAGTATGTGAGACCCGAACCCGAACATGAATTGACCTGGAGATGACCCGACCCGAATGTAACTCTTAAATTATTGACTTGAACCGAACCCGACTTAAACAGAACCCGAAATTGAACCAAACCCGTTTTAACCCGTTAAAACCCGAATTTAAGCCGACTTGTTACTAACCTGACCTGAATTCAACCCGACCCGTTCCTAACCCGACCCGAATTTAACCCAACCTGCAACAAACCCGACCCAAAATCAACCTGACTTGTTATTGACCTGACCCAAATTCAAGCCGACTTGTTATTGACCCAACCCGAATTTTACTAGACCTATTACTAACCCGACCCAAAAATTCAACCCGATTTGTTACTAACCCGACTCGAAATCAACACGACTTGTTATTGACTCGACCTAAATTCAACCCAAATTGTTCCTAACCCGATTTCAAATCACCTTAAATGCAATTTAGACCACCTTATCATTGTTGATCAAAGCATTTTGTCTAGGGAGACTTAGTCTGTCCAAGCCAGCAAAAGAAAGGAGCATCATCCTCAAATTTAAGAGTTAAATATAGTATATATTTGTTGTATGGTCAAAGTGATAATTATCTTCCTAAATTATAGACTATAGTTCCCCAGTATATTGCCATATATATTATAGTCAAACGAAATAATTAGCTTGATAAAAATGATTGATAAAAATGATAATTATCTATTTATAGTTAGTTGAACCCGAATATGACCTGACTTTAAAATGACCCGACCGGATTATAACCTGCAAATAATTGACTTGAACATAACCCGACTTAAATCCGAGAATGACACAACTTGAAAATGACCTAACCTGATTATATCCCGCAAATTATTGACTTGAACCGAACCCGACTTGAACCAAAGAATGACCCGACTTGAAAATGACCCAACCTGATTATAACCCGCAAATTATTGACTTGAACCGAACCCGACTCAAACCCGAGACTGATCCGACCTGATTCTAACCCGCAAATTATTGCCTTAAACCGAACCCGACTCGAATCCAAGAATTACCCTAACCCATGAAAACCCGAATTAAACCCGACCTATTGTTCACTCGACTTAAATGTAACCCAACCCAAACCTGATAAAAGTATGACT
Source organism: Chenopodium quinoa (assembly GCF_001683475.1). Lineage (NCBI taxonomy): Eukaryota > Viridiplantae > Streptophyta > Magnoliopsida > Caryophyllales > Amaranthaceae > Chenopodium > Chenopodium quinoa. Next base: position 178,025 of record NW_018742987.1, on the reverse strand, counting down.
AGACGTGACCCAACTCAAACATGACCAAACCCAAACCCTACCCGCATAGGTTACGGTATTAATCCGAATTCACCCGACACGAGTTGGCCCGACCACTTTGACCGACTGAAACCCGACCTGTTTACTCGAATTGACAGCTCTACCCGAAACCTCCAAAATTTCCCAAAAAGCGTGGATATTAGCCTTCAATTTTGGAATTTTTTGACTTTTTTACCCGGAAATAAAAATTGCCAAAATGTTTACCATGGTCCCTAATACCCTCCAAAACCATCCAATTTGCCTTTAAACGACCAATTTATCGGTTTACAACTTGCACCGATATCATTAACTCAAGCCTACTACGAACATTTATGACAATATATAATGATCATTTATGGTTCCAAACGACATTATATGACCTCGAGATGTATTTCCTAAAATATCAATGCTTTTCGACACAGGACCTTAAAACATTCGAAAATTCACAAAAAACATGGATATTAGCCTTTAAATTTGGAATTTTTTTTTACTTTTTTCGCCCGGATATAAAAATTGTTGAAATGTTTACCATGGTCCCTAATACCTTTTGGGAGTATAATTGGGTGGGTGAAACCGTTCAATTTGCCTTTAAACGACCAATTTATCGGTTTACAACTTACGCCGATTTCATTAACTAAAGCCTATCACGAACATTTATGACAACATATAATGATCATATATGGTCCCAAACGGCATTATATGATCCCAAGAAGTATCCCCTAAAATCTCAATGTGTTTCGTCATCGAGCCCGTAAACATTCGAAATTTCTCAAAAAGCGTGGATATTAGCCTTAAATTTTGGAATTTTTGACATATTTTAGTCCGGAAATAAAAATTTCCGAAAAGTTTGACTAGTCCCTAATACCCTCCGGGCGTCGAATTAGGTGGGAGGAACTATCCAAGTTGCCTTTAAATGGTCAATTTATCGGTTTACAACTTGCACCAATTTCATTAACTCAAGTCTACCACGAAAATTTATGACAACAAATAATGATCATATATGATTCCAAACGACAATATATGACCCCAAGATGTATCCCCTAGAATTTCAAAACTTTTCGACACCTGCACAATTTCTCAAAAAGCGTGGATTAGCCTTCACTTTTGAAACTTTTGACTTTTTTATCGCCTAGAAAAAAAAATTACCGAAATGTTAACCATGGTCCCTAATAACGTCCGGGAATCCGATTGGGTGGGTGGAACTATCCAATTTGCCTTTAAACGACCAATTTACTGGTTTACAACTTGCACCGAATTCATTAACTCAAGCCTACCACGAACATTTATGACAACAAATAATGATCGTATATGGTTTCAAACGGTATCATATGACACCGAGATGTATCCCCTAGAATTTCAAAACTTTTCGACACCGTGCCCCGAAACGTCTAAAATTTCTAAAAAATCGTGGATATTAGTCTTTAATTTTGGAATTTTTTGACTTTTTTTCTACCGAAAATAAAAATTGCCGAAATATTTACCATGGTCCCTAATATCCTTCGGGAGTCGAATTCGGTCAATGGAACCATCCAATTTTCCTTTAAACAACTAATTTACCGGTTTACAACTTGCACCGATTTCATTAACTCAAGCCTACCGCGAAAATTTATGACAATATATAATGATTATATATGATTCCAAACGGCATTATATGACCTCGAGATGTATCCTTTAAAATTTAGAAGCTTTTTGAAACAGGGCCTCGAAACCTTGGAAATTTCTCAAAAAGCGTGGATATTAGCCTTCAATTTTGGAATTTTTCTAATTTTTGGCCTGGAAATAAAAATTGCCGAAATGTTTACCATGCTCTCTTATACCATCTGGAAGTCCAATTATGTGGGTGGAACCATCCAATTTGCCTTTAAACGGCCAATTTACCGATTTACAACTTGCACTGATTTCTTAACTCAATCCTATCACAAACATTTATGACAACATATAATGATCATATATGGTTCAAACGGAATTATATGACCCCGATATGTATCCCCTAGAATTTCAAGACTTTTCGACTCCGGGCCCCGAAACCTCCAAAATTTCTCAAAAATCGTGGATATTAACCTTCAATTTTGGAATTTTTTGACTTTTTTTTCACCCGGAAATAAAAATTGCCAAAATGTTTACCATGATCTCTAATACTGTCCGGGAGTCCCATTGGATGGGTGTATCCATCCAATTTGCCTTTAAACAGGCAATTTACCGGTTTACAAATTGCACTCAAGCCTACCACGAACATCTATGACCACATATAATAATCATAAATGGTTTCAAACAGCATTTTATGACCCCGAGATGTATCTGCTAAAATTTAAAGGCTTTCGACACCAGGCCTTGAAACCTCCAAAATTTCTCAAAAAGCGTGGATCTTAGGATTCGTTTGGCATCGCTGTGGTTTTCTGTTTTTTGGTTTTTTGTTTTTTAAAAGTATATTATATATGTCACATAATAAATCAAAAATTATTTAGAGTTATTAAAATCATGATAATTTTGTAAACTGACAACAAAAAAGTGGAAACACCTTTTTCTTGTTTCCTGTTTTTGGTTTTTAGTTTTCAAAAAAACAGAAAACTGAAAACAAAAAATGATGCCAAACAAGCCCTTAAACTTCAGTTTTGGAATTTTTTGACTTTTTTTCGCTTGTAAATAAAAATTGCTGAAATGTTTACCATGGTCCCTAATATCCATCCTCCGAGTGTGCAATTGGGTGGGAGGAACCAATCAATTTGCCTTTAAACGGCCAATTTACCGGTTTACAACTTGCACCAATTTTATTAACTCAAGTCTACCACGAACATCTATAACAACATATAATAATCATATATGGTTCCAAACGGCATTATATGACCCCCAAATGTATTCCTTAAAATATCAAGACTTTTTTATACTGGGCTTTGAAACCTCTAAAATTTTTCAAAAAACATGGATCTTCAATTTTGGAATTTTTTGACTTTTTTTCGTCCGGAAATAAAAATTGCTGAAATATTTACCATGATATCTAATACCCTCCGGTAGTCCGGGTGGATGGAACCATCCAATTTACCTTTAAACAGCCAATTTACCGGTTTATAACTTGCACCGATTTCATTAACTCAAGCCTACCACAGACATTTATGACAAAAATAATGATCATATATGGTTCCAAACGACACTATATGACCCCGAGATATATTCCCTATAATCTCAAGGTTTTTCGATACCGGGCCGTAAAACCTCCAAAATTTCTCAAAAAGCATAGATATTAGCCTTTATTTTTGAAATTTTTAGACTTTTTTCGCCTGAAAATAATAGTTGCCGATATGTTTACCATGGTATTTTATACCTTTTGGAAGTCCAATTGGGTGGGTGGAACCATCCGATTGCCTTTAAACGACCTATTTACCGGTTTAAAAACTTGCACCGATTTCATTAAATCAAACCTACCACGAACATTTATGACAACAAATAATGATCAAATATTGTTCCAAACGGCATTATATATCTCATATAATTTCAAGACTTTTCGTTACCGGCCCCGAATATTCCAAAATTTCTCAAAAAGCGTGGATATTAGTCTTCAATTTAGGAAATTTTGACTTTTTTTCGCCCGAAAATAAAAATTGCCGAAATGTTTACCATGATCCCTAATATTGTCCGGGAGTCCCATTGGGTGGGTAGAACCATCCAATTTGCCTTTAAACGACCAATTTACAGGTTTACTACTTGCACCGATTTCATTAACTCAAGTCTACCATGAACATTTATGACAATATATAATGATAATATATGGTTCCAAACGGTATTATATGACACTGAGATGTATCCTTTAAAATCTCAATGCTTTTCGACACCGGGCCCCTAAACATTCAAAATTTCTCTAAAATCGTGGATATTAGCCCTCAATTTTGGAATTTTTTGACTTTTTTTCACCTGAAAATAAAAATTGCCGAAATGTTTACCATGGTCTCTAATAACCTCCGGGAGTCCTATTGGGTGGGTGGAACCATCCAATTTACCTTTAAATGACCAATTTACGGTTTATAACTTGCACCGATTTCATTAATTCAAACCTACCACGAATATTTATGACAACAAATAATGATCATATTTGGTTCCAAACGGCATTATATGACCCCGAGATGTATCCCATAGAATTTCAAGACTTTTTGACGCCGGACCCAGAAACCTCCAAAATTTTTCAAAAGACGTGGATATTAGCTTTCAATTTTAGAATTTTTTGACTTTTTTTTCGTCCGGAAATAAAAATTGCCGAAATGTTTACCATGGTCTCTAATAACCTCCGGGTGTCCAATTGGGTGGGCGGAACCATCCAATATGCCTTTAAACGACCAATTTACCGATTTATAACTTGCACTGATTTTATTAATTCAAGCCTACCACGAATATTTATGACAACAAAGAATGATCATATTTGGTTTCAAACGGCATTATATGACCCCAAGATATATCCCCTAAAATTTCAAGACTTTTCGACACCGGCCCAGAAACCTCTAAAATTTCTCAAAAAAGTGAATATTAGCTTTTAATTTTGGAATTTTGTTGACTTTTTTTGCCCGGAAATAAAAATTGCCGAAATGTTTACCATGGTCCCTAATAACCTCCGGGAGTCCAATTGGGTGTGTGGAACCATCCAATTTGCTTTAAACGGCCAATTTACCGATTTACATGTTGTATAGATTTATCTGTTAACGACGGCCAATTTAATTAACTCGCACCGAACTCGACTTGAACTGAAATTGACCCAAACACGTTTTAGCTCGTCAAAACCCGAATTTAACCCGAATTGTTACTAACCTTACCTGAATTCAATCCGACCCGTTTCTAACCCGACCCGAATTCAACCCAACCAGCTACAAACCCGACGTGAAACCAACCCGACTTGTTATTGACCTAACCCAAATTCAACCTGACTTGTTATTGACCCGACCCGAATTTTACCAGACCTATTACTTTCCCGACCCAAAAACTCAAGTTACTAACCCGACTCGAAATTAACACGACTTGTTATTGATCCGACCTAAAATTCAACCCAAATTGTTCCTGACCCAATTTCTAATCACCTTAAATGCAATTTAGACCACCTTATTATTGTTGATCAAAACATTTTGTCTAGGGAGACCAAGTCGGTTCAGGCCACCAAAAGAAAGGAGCATCATCCTCAAATTTAAGAATTAAATATAGTATATATTTGTTTTATGGTCAAAGGAGTTAATTATCTTTATAGACTATAGTTCCCTAGTATATTGTCATATATATAATAGTCAAAGGAAATAATTAGCTTGATAAAAATGATAATTATCTATTTGTAGTTAGTTGAACCCGAATATGACCTGACTTGGAAATGACCCGTCCTGATTGTAACCTACAAATTATTGACTTGAACATAACCCAATTTGTATCCGAGAATGACCTGACTTGGATATGACCCAACCTGATTATAACCCGCAAATTATTGACTTGATCCCAAGAATTACTCGACTTGAAAATGACCTGACTTGATTTTAATCCGCAAATTATTGACTTGAACCGAACCCGACTCAAACCCGAGAATGACCGATCCTATTCTAACCTGCAAATTATTGACTTGAACCGAACCCGACCCGAACCCGAGAATTACCCTAACCCGTTTTAACCCATGTAAACCCGAATTAAACCCGACCTATTGTTCACCCGATTCGAATGTAACCCTACCTATTATTAACTCGACCTAAATCCGACCCAAATCCGATAAGAAGTATGACCCGACATGACCCGACTCAAGCATGACCCAACCCTAACCCATCCCGCATAGGTTATGGAATTAATTTGAATTGACCCGACCTGAGTTGACCTTACCCACTCTTACCCGACCCGTTTACCCGAATTGACAGCTCTAGTTTCTACTTTCTTCATTGGTTGACATCAGGCCGGGAGGCTGAATTTTAGTTTCAGATCTACTGGGGACCCAATCTAAAAATCTTAATTGTCATTCCTTGTTACAATTGTAAATATGTGTGTAGTGCATACCATTTATCAGTCTACTTCATTGCCTTGGCAGATCTAAGCTCCGCACTTATGCACATGATGATGTCAGTGTTGGTTCCTGGTTTATTGGGCTCGATATCAAACACATTGACGAAAAAAAGTTTTGCTGTTCGTCGTGGGCTTCAGGTCCCTCTCTCATTTCTCTCTCGTACACAACATGCAGACTACTTATATATGAGTATACATATTGACATTTATGCTTGCATATTAGTTTGATACCTAAGTCTTGGAATACCATTTACGACCTTGTATCTATATTACAATCAGTAAAATCCTGCAATACCAGCAATTATACAGTTTCGTGTAATTGTACCCTTGGAAAGCTGTCAACAATATTACATTCTTAAGTATATTAATGCTATCCTGATTTGATACTTGAGTCTTGGCATAACATTTATAACCTAGTATGTTTATTACCCTCTCAATTAAACTAAATGTAATTGTACCCTAGGAAAGCTGTCAACAAAATCAGAATCCTCATTTTTCTACCAATGTTATCCTGAAAATAATAGGTTTTGCATAAGCGGCCTCTATACTTTATTAACTTGTCAGGTATAAGGTCATCTGCACTCAAAGGCTCAAACCACATCTTGACCTTTGGACCTTTCATTTAGTTGTGGAACTCCCTGTAGATGTTGTCATATATTTTTTTTCATCACGAAGCAACCAGAATACTGAGAGTTTTAGATCAGATTTCATTGTCATTTTCACTTTCACTTTCACTTTCACTTTTTAACAAGATGTTTGGTGCATACTTCCACTTCAAAGCCTCTCCAATATTACTGAACAAAGTTTCTCTGTATCAGGAGCTATTTGTGCAGGAGTTCGTTGAAGACTTCTAATTTTTTTTTACTGGTTGGAACCTCATGAAAACGGCTACTGATTTCTTCTGCATGAGCAAATCGTTTTTCTGTGTTCAAGAGCCATGCATGAATCCTGGGCCATACACAATACACCAAATCTCTTACTTTGCCTTCTGTACACTGTACTAGATACAGTCCTAGTAGATAGCTACAGATGAGTAGGAATAGGGAATGATAGCTAACCACAGCTCGCCTATACATACATCTTTTATACTGCAGAACTGACATTTTTAAGCATCTACTCTTCTCTCAGGAGTCAGTACAGTTATTCTAAAGAACAATCAGTTACCCGTGCTATAGTATTGTATTAGATGCGAGATCCTCTTTAAAAACTGAGTTCCATGTATATATTTCATTGTTCTTGTGATGTTTACTAAATGCAAACTAATTTCTGGAATTACTGGATAGTTCAATGATACGATAAAATCTTCCCTAATTGCCCTTGTTTAACCTCTCTCCCTTAACATCGCCTCCTATTATCATTTGATTCATTTAAATATTAAGGATGGGTAGATGATTGAGGTCAAAAAGCCAGGAAAGTGCAGACATAGATACAAAAATATGCAAGATCCATTATGAAATACCAAATGAGTTCTTGGATCACTTCAGTAGTTTAGTATGAAGGACAACTAGCTATATAGAGAGCTCAATTCTCAAAAAGAAGATAATAAATTATGATCGTGGCCGGTTTGATACTGAGATCACGTATTAATAAATACGACGTAATAACTTAAATATCTTGTACAAAGTTCCTCTACACTCAAGCAACATAATGTATTTATACACACTACACAGTATAATGATACTGATTAAAATATCTCTTTGGTATAAATGGTGCTAAAGCCAGATATTGCATCAACAGCAAGTTGGCTAATTTGTACATCAGAAAGCAGGTTATAAATGGCTGAACCCACAAGAATGCTTTACTGGCAACATGAAAGGAGAATTTTGCAAGAAGCAATGAGGAACTCTATGACGAACTATTCAGGAAATAAGCCACAGCTTTATCTGTATCATTGTCGTGCATAAGAAGAGCTTCAGCGACACTGTTGGACGCAAACCCCATTTCTCGAAGGAGGGTGTAACCATTCACAAAATCTCGAACCTGAAAGAGTTCCAAAAAAGAAAGAGAACAGTAAAGTTAATAATGGACCTTAGCAATTAACAGTAAAATGCAAAGACCCACCACGGCCACCAGGCCATCTAAAAGCCCAAGAAAGGCAAAGGATTACTCAAATTGTCCCGGGAACATGAAACATATTCAAGGAAAGAACAGAACACTGCATCGTTTTGTAGCCTAATTCTAGAGACTTGAACATCATTATTCACTTTGTCAAACTAAGAAAACATATATACAGACAATACAGCGCTCCAACTAATCCTAGTAGACAGCAGGTGCTGAAGCACAAGTTTCCAGCAACCTAATCCCAAAAAAGTAAAGAAGCAAGTGGACAAGTGCTAATAAAAAACTACCATAATACAGTATATAGATCAAATCCAGAACTTAGACAAAGCAAACAAAGCTTGTGAAAAAGACACCATACCCACGCCAACACACTTTGAAAATTATGGGGGACTATTAATGTGGGAAGCAAAGTGGCAATGGTGCTTTAGCAGCATGACATAGCGAGTCTCTAAATAAGCTACCAAAAAAAAAAAAAAACTGGCAAAATCATACCTTAGTAGGATTGTCCCCAAAAGCTGCAACTGCCAAAGGAACTGCTTCTCGGTTAAGGCCTGATGCAATATATTTGCTCACAACGGGATCCGCAGCAGTGGTCTACAAGAGTTGATTACATCCGATTAGATTCCAGAACAACAGATTAATGGAAACAGGGAGGATAAACCTGACAATGTAAAATTCAACTTCTAGGGACAGTAACAGGGAACAGAAATCTGAATAAATGTTCAAATAGCTTATGCCAGAAGGGGGGGGGGGGAGGGGTAACCACATTTTAAAGCAATCAGAGATAATGCCTTGAAGTCAGAAAGTAGTGAAAGTAAAAAAAAAGTAAAAAAAAAAAACATAGCATATGAGAGCCATTTTATATACATCTTTCAACATACACTAAGCATGCATCAATATAAATCTTGATTAGCTATTAACTTAAAAGAAATCACATAGATACTTAAAAAAGGTCTGTACGGATTATTAAGGACTAAAATCAATGTTACTCAAAGATGTTATACATGGAATGTTATAAAGAAGCTCATATCAAAGCACCTAACCTAAGTTACCTAACACCTAGCAAGATGCATCAACAAATGTTGCACACACACAGTCCAGACGGAACACAATTTGCACACGCTTCACATATATACTTTGCTTCTGCCACCGATAGCAACCTTTTCTTATCCCAAAATCCAGAGGATACCATTTAATTTTTCGTCCAGCTTGGATTTTTTACTTTTCTGCATCAGCATTTTTGTTGTTGCCTCACTCAGCCACTCGTATAGACCTACTCTTCTTTCAGCCTCCAGTAGCAAAAACATGTTGTCTATCTCCTTCCCCTCAGAGAAAAGAGATTATTTCAACTATCACCAAGTAGCACAATTCCAAAACGTAAGTATAAAAACAAAACCCAGTAGTGCCAAAGTATTATCATCCAGTTCCCACCAGGGCATTAAAACACATTATTCTTAAGGTTACCTTGTATAAAAAAATCCGCAACACTTGATTATGTGCACACACACAAAAATAAATCCAAACAATTGGAGCCAACAAGTTTGATCTAAAATAAGATTGATTTTATAGCAATAAACATAAAGATCATGAAGTACATAAAGTATCTATTCTTCTCTGATTCAATATAGGTTGTTTCAGATTACGACAACAAACTAAAGAGTCCTTGATTCCAGGGAACTTTGAGACTAAACACAAACAATGAGAAGGGAGAAATAGTATGATTGAAAAAACAGCATTACACACTTCATAAGACAATCTACACTACAAACATCAAGAGTACATAATATTACCGATGATGGCATGGATTGTGGTGTTCTTGATGGGAAATTTTCAGATGCAAGGCGACTCCAATTCTGATTTTCCTTCTCTGCTTCAGCAAGTATCTTCTTCTCTAAATCAAAATCAAAATGAAATGCACTTCGTGGAATATCTCCCATTTGTGGCAATAATTGAGGCTGTTAGACAGAATGCATAAATGGAAAAGGTTAAATCCCATATATAAGTAAGATAAATACAACAAAATTAGTGATTTATCCACGTGAATAGATCTTATGCTTATTCACTTGCAACCCTTACCATCTTCGTAATTAATTTTTAAGTAAGTCTAGAAATCGCTGAAATTACAGACTTGCATTGTGAGTGTCATGAAGAGGTACATATCCAAGCATTCAATGCTTATTCATTTGCGACCCTTACCATCATCATAATTACTTTTTAAGGTTAAGTAAGTCTAGAAAGTAGAAATCACTGAAATTACAGACTTTGCATGAGTGTCATGAAGAGGTAGATATCCAAGCATTTGATACACGTATTCTAAGAATTTAGAGCTCTAAATATGTAAGATAATTTTAGACACGAGTATATGGACATGTCACTCCTCTTGAAGATTTATACATTAATGATTATTTTATCATAACATAATGAACGTAGAAGAAGAAAACATATAGCCAACGGGCAAGAATAAAGATTTTAGGAGAAAGGGGTTTGGAAAAGAAAGTCAGTAAAGTAGAAATCTACTACTCCATAATAAAAAGGAATCTGAAATCCTGCTTAATTAAAGACAAAGCCAATTCTATTAAATAAAAAAAAACACAAATACTATATACATAGTATTTATTCTCCTTATTTACTTATAATAGGTCAAAATTAAACATTCTATTATAAATAAATAAATAAATAATTACAAAAAAAAAATACTTTTTTGGCTCAACATGAAGTGTTAACTTTATTCACTCGAGTGAATCAAGTATATAACACGGGAATTTGATGTGATATAAAGCATCCCAGTCCATGTCTCTCCTCCATCTACAATTCTGTAATCCATTATACTTAGCCTCACACTATCCACCACAGCCTCTAATGGCCACTTCTATACACTAGTTGACAACACCTGGCAAGAGTCTCACTCTCCCCTAGCTTAAATGAAACTTGACAAAGTGACAAAGAATATTATCATATGCAATGGTCTAAGAAGTTACCAAGATAGAACAATTTAAGCCAAAATTGAACCATTAAAGAAGATAAGTTTAAAAAGGTTTCAATCTATAGTCCGGACACCTTCTTATATAATAAGATTAATAACCGTATCCATGTGCAAGAATAGCAAGATGGCAGGTCTAACACCTATACCATAAATGTAAGTAACGTAATCATGTCTTGTTAAGGCTTATGCGAGTATAACCGGAAACTCTAGCTGTGTTCAAGTAACATAAGTTTTACACATTTGCTTTTTCAGTGCAGCTAATTCAGTGGAGTAAGTTAACAACTAGACATTGCTTCATATCTGATCCAGCTCTAATTTCATAAATCCAGCTTCACTTGCATCCTTTTGCAGGGAGCTATGTAAAAGACACCACAGTTAAACGTGATACATTACATTTTACAATCATACCCTATAAATCAGAAATCTTATATGTCATTTTCTTAACTACAGATTATATTTCTAGGGTTTCGTGTACAGGAATTTTGTCAGCCACTATACAATTACCTATCTAATGAGATTCAATGGAACTTTGCAAAATATGACAACACGAATAGTCATATATGGAGGAAGAGAAAACACGATGCTTAAAACACAACCCCCAAGGGCCCCAACACACCAATCCCTTCTCAGATCCCCCTACAGATTGTAATGTCAATAATCATACTTTTCGAAATGACAATGCAAGTGGTGTGACATATGAAACTCAATCAATTATGATGCAAAACAGAAGTAGAAATATGGAACTTACAGGAGGAGTTATCCTATATTCTGGCTTAATTTGAACCCTGATACCAGTTCCTGCTGCAAAATTTAACACTCCCATGAGAAAGAAAAATATTGTATCAAACATCAACAGAATTAAGATAGCGAGAATAGATTGAGGACCTCAATTGGACAAACAAAACTCTTCAAAATGAACAACCACCCAAAAAGCCAATAACATCAACTGTACATGCTAGCCTACACCTAAGCAACTGCTCAATAAAAACCACTTTTTCATACCCACAATTGGATTAAACAATCAACTCAATAATCCTATGTTTCTCACAGTCTCACTCATACCCATGTCAAATCCTCAACACTCTTATAAGGTCATGGATACATTATTTGAATCAAAACTATGTAAAAAATTGTAATAATAGCCGAGTCGGACACTTGAACACATACCCGAGTAACATAGCAATAATCCATACCCAGTCATTCCATTCATCATTTCATCATCACCAAGCTTATAAATTAATAACCTAAATTCCCACTTCAATAATGCCCAACAAATCAATAACCACCCAACAAAAAGAAAGAAACCCAGGAAACCCCTAATTCAAAAAATTTCAAACACCCCACATAAAAACCCAAATCAAACACAGCAAAATCAAACACAAAAGCAGAAGAGGAGAGAGAAAGACTTACAAGAAGAGGGAGGAGGGGCAGAAGATTGGTGATAAGGAGGTGCACGGGCAGGAGGAGGGATGACCGGCTGACCGGGTTGACCGATCTTAGGGTAAAGAGAAGATACATGAGGCGATTGAGAGGAAGAAGAAGACATCTTTTGGTACATGGGTATGTGGGGATCGTAGGGTGAAACGCCTGCTCTGTTCCTGCTTGAATTGTAATCGTACTCCATTGTTGTTCGTCGTCAGGAAATCAAAACCCCAATTTTCAAACCCTAATTTCTAAAATTTTCAAGAGAAAAGGAAGTGAGGATTCAGAATTTGGGATGAATCATAAATTGATCTAAATTGGTGTTTGTAAGAGAAAATACATGTTAATATGGGGTTGCTGAAGTCATTTCACTTACTAAAGCAAGGGTACTGTCGTAATTTTTCAAGTCCCGTCTATTTACTCATTACTCCGTTTTGACTAATTGGTCCATTCCAACAGCCTTTGCCAATCTAACCAGCGATCCTTCAATTTGTAGCTTTTGCAGATCAAAACAAAGTTTTCCGAAGCAAATCCCCTGTTTATTGGATTGTAGGCGGATGGATCTGTACACCAATTTTCTCATTGCGGTGTGGTGGCTATTTTCTCACTGAAGAGGAAATAAGCGATTCGAAAATTTTTGTTAAATTTTAAACCAATGGGTAATCATATGGTTGTTTGCTTTAATTGTAGTTCATTTGATTATCACAGTGTTTTAGTTTAGAAATTTAATTCTCATGGGTTTAATTAATTACTGGCATCTATTTGTGCTTTTTTAATTACGAAGTAGATGAAGGATTTGTTTGGACAACTAAGTGGGAGGGAAAATAAGGGGAGGGTGATGAAGGGGAGGGAAGAGAAAGGAAGGGAAGGGGAAAATGATGAGTTTTACAAGGTTGAGATTATCAGAGAGAGGAGAGAGGAGAGAGGAGAGAGTACCAAGGTTGAATAAGAAGAAACGGGGTTTTACAAGAGTTAGAAAACGCCTAGTTAAATCCACCTCACCGAAATAATAAAATACCATTAAAATATTTCGATCCAATGCTCATAATTGCGAAAATGCCACCATATTAACAAAGTTGGTTAATATGGCATATTAACCGGGGTCGGCTCGTAAAAAATATTACTATTTCATGAGAAAATCTCTGTTAATATGTTATATTAACACCACTCGTTTATATGGGGGCATCAACGTCATTTTCCCAGCTAAAGTAAGGGTAAACTCGTCAAAGTCAATTTGGCTCTTAACGATTGTGTAGCGGCGTTAGCATCCCGTTCGTAATTCTCCTTGTTCAACTCCAGCTTTTCCCCATTCCAACTTCCCCCAATTCAAACTTCAACTCCTGCCAATGGACCTAGCAGTAATTGAATGAACAAGTAACACCAACTGAGCTGGTAAATTTTTTTGAGTCGAATCGCTATACTGAAGTTCAAATAGGAGGTTGGGCGGCGATTTCAACGGTGGTAAAAAAATCAGTTGAAGAGGTCGGGGCGGCGATTGAACTAGGGTTTCGTCACGATATTAAATTGGTGGAAGTGACTCGAATTGCAGTTACAATGGAGATATTGAAGATGAGGATAAATCCCTGCACTTTAGGGTTAACCAAACCCTTTGTTTCACCCCTTGTTCTTAGGGTTTTAGTTAATTTTAGCGGCGAAGCCGCCGGAAATGTGGTGGCGTTGGATATGGTTGAGCATCTTCAATGGAGGATGAAAGGTTGATCATCTTTAATGGAGGATGGAATTTGTTCATGAAAGCTTGAGAAGATGAAAGCTCATATGGAGAAGATGAAACGGGATTCAAATTCACAATTAACCAAGCTCTAACGTCGATTGTTAAGTGCCATGTCAGCAACAAACCAAAAAACATTAAAATATTGAACGATGCTTCAATAATAATGAAAATGTCATCATATTAACAAGGGATGTTAATATGGCATATTAATTGGGGTGCGCTCATTATTTCATTGGACTTGAAACAAATAAGAGTTGAAGAAGTTGCAATCTTTTGATTTTGTCGCCTCGTCAATAAGCAAGTGGTCGAATTCGGAGTGAGGGCTAACTCAATTGGTTATAGATTTTCTTTTAGGAGGAATTTTAAAGGGAGGAATGTTAGGCATTTAGAAATGCATAACAAAGGGTATTCATGTAATTATGCATATGTACAAACGAATAAATATTTTGATATCATTGGATGATCAAATGGTACCATTGAATATACAGTGATACTATATGTGCACATAATTGTATTATATATGCATTCAGTTGTACTAAATTTATGCGTAAATAGTACCACTGGGGATTCAATGGTACTATATAAACTTTCAGTGGAACAATCAGCATGTGGTCCCCCATCACGTGATACAATCTGATCAAAAAATAGGTGTGGTCCACCTACATGCCTCTCTCTTCCTATCTCTCTCCTCTTTTCTCTCTCTACCATGTGTTTTTATAATATTTTGATCAATGTTATGCATTAGTAAATGCATAACTTTCCTCCATTTCTAGTTCCTCTTTCTTTTAGTTTTACATGATGACTCTATAAATCAAATAGTACTCCGTATGAGATACGAGAAAAATAAAATTTAGAGCAACTCTAATATTGACAACTTAATTTAACAATTAGTTTGTCATACCATATAGGAAATTTTTTAATTTACCACCCAAAAATATACCTAATTTCTAACTTACCACCCAATTTTTTTTTTTTTATTTTAAATTACCACCCAATAATTTATTTATTCACTCAGATTACCACCCAATTTGAATTTCCGGTGGAATTTAGTCACGTGGGCCCCACTATAGTTACTTCCCTTCAATTTTTTTTCTTTTTCTTCGACTTCCTTCTCTTTTCTATTCAATTCTCCCTACCAACTCCATTTCTTATTCATTTTTAGGCCTTAATTCACACAAAACCCCCTTTTCTTCTTAATTCTCAACATATCATCACATTGGAACCCTAATTTTGGTTTTAAAAATCTAATAGTTCTGCAAAATTTTAATTCGAGGGTAGCTGGGTTTACTGGAGAAGTTACGCTGAAGAAAAGTCAGCATCTTGGAGGATTTTGTTGGGGACTAGCTGCTTAGGTCATTCAGAAGGCTTTAGAGTACTGCTTAGCCCTAATTAATTCCCCCAATTAAATTGACAACAATTTCCCCCAATTTAATTCAGACAAGATCCCTAATTTTTACAGATTAAAAGGTTACCTGAAGCGAATTGATTTGCTGTCGCAAATTAGGGCTGCTACTGCTGTTACAATTCACCTCCAATTTGTGGAATTTCTGATGAAATTTAACATGGGATGACAATTTCAGTTAGGGGAAGTGTTTTATAGGAAGAATCGGGGAGGGAAAACGGTTAGAAAGAAAAAAATAGCCGCTTATAGCCGTTGACTGGGGCCCACGTGACTAAATTCCACCGGAAATTCAAATTGGGTGGTAATCTAAGTGAATAATTAAATTATTGGGTGGTAATTTAAAATAAAAAAAAAAAATTGGGTGGTAAGTTAGAAATTAGGTCTATTTCCTACCATATAAGTTTGTAAACTAAATATCATTTAGCTATTTTTAGCTCCAATAGCTAGTTATTTCGTATTAGCTTAGCTTATATTTAAATAAACCCCATCTCTTTAATTAGCATTTTTATATTTCATTTTATGTATTCTTTTTTTTTTTTTTAGAATGAGTTTTTCCAAGCAAATTACAATTTGTAATGCCAATGGTCAAGCTAATAGTGAGGAATTATTTAATATTGTAAGCAACTTACTAGCTACGAGCATTAAAGTTGCTCTTACACTCCATTTTCTCATACATACATGTAGTCTTGAAAAATTGTTGTATACAAAGCATTATTCAATCATACACTCTGAATCTTTTTTTTTTATACTAAAAAGCATCGCACATCATGCATTGCAAAGACCTTGACAAGCCCAAGGGTGTTACTTATACTTCGTAAAACATGAATAAGGCCAAATATATCTATAAAAATAGTCCGTCATTTTCAGTATTTCACGTGGTCCCGTAATATATTAAATTATATTTGTCAATATCGTATTCAACTACCCTTATATAGCATCAAGACAAGTAAAGCATAGAGATTGAGCTGCTTTCCAA
This sequence comes from Chenopodium quinoa, assembly GCF_001683475.1. Lineage (NCBI taxonomy): Eukaryota > Viridiplantae > Streptophyta > Magnoliopsida > Caryophyllales > Amaranthaceae > Chenopodium > Chenopodium quinoa. The sequence goes on along the minus strand of NW_018742987.1, from coordinate 161,422 downwards.
TAAGTATAGCATCATAATTTATATTGCGGCTTTTAAGCAAGTGTTTTATATTTAACTTAAAACTAAATCTTTCACAAAATCTGAAAGAAACTATGAAAAAAGGGACTACATAGAGTTGATCACCCCTTATCCACCCACAACGGCCACAAGGAATGTCATGTACTCATAAATCATAATTATGTATTCCAATATGATTACATCTTTTTAATTTAGGATTCGACTTCACCAACCAGACCTGAACTACAATCATATATTCATATCTACTCATTAGAATTACTAAAAATGTTGTACATAAGCAATCAAGTACATTATCATTAGAATAACCAAAGTGAAAGAATAAAAATAAACGATTTCCTCTATTTAAAAAAAAAAAAAAACTTCTCCAAAAAACTTTCGATAATATATTAATATATCATTTAATATCTCATGTATTTACACGGATACGCTCTAGTTAAAGAAAATAGAGAGAATAAAAAAACGAGGGAGATGAGGTGGGAAGAGGGGCAAAGTGGCAAACTAGAAAAGAAGGAACTAGAATATTTAACAAGCAGGAGAACAAAACACGTGTATTGGCATTGACGTGGCTGATAGCCTGGCAAACTTTCATCTTTTTTTTCTTTCTCATTTTCATTTCCCCCTCTTTTCTCGCTTCTGCATCACCATTCACCCCAACACCATACCAATTTCTTAATTTTTCTATTAAATCCACCAAATTAAACATAAACCCCATCAAAATTTCCCTCCTTTTTTTTATATACCCAGATGGAAATAATCATAAAGTTTCCTTCTTTACAACTTTTAAGGGTGTAGATTGTATCTTTGACTATTACCCAGAAAAAAAAAAGGGAGAGAATTTGGAGAATTATTTTATACCCAGAAAAAATTAATCATAAAGTTTCCATCTTTATAATTATAAACAAATATATTGTAATTATCTGGGAATTGTACTGTTTTTTTTTTGTTGCATTCAGGTGAATTTGGAGGATTATTGTTGTTTTGGATTCAAAGGTATGTTAATTTACTTAATTTCATAGCTCTTTCAATTTGTTTAATTAATTAGCCGTTTTCCATGCCCTTCAAATAATTACAAATAATTGATTTCTGGTGATTTGAGTGCAATTTAAAAATTTCTTTTGCATAGTAATTCTGCTTAAAATTTCAGTTTCGATGTACTTGTGGGCGGGCCCCAATTTTCCACTTGAACACTAGGTAATACGAGTAATTAATTTTAATTCTTTCTAGAATTTGTATTCAGAAAATTAAAAATTTAATGCAAAAAAGTGGCTATTTGACTTGTGGCTTCCCATAAAGATTTGATGCAGTGATTACTGATTAATCTGTGATTATGAATGATTATTTCTCCTAGTCATTCATCATTGCTGAAACTTTCTAGTTACCTGGGCTTTAAACTGTCTGAAATCTGAATGTGTTAAAATTAGTAAATTCGCATAAGAGAATTTGATGTGGATGTCAACAAGTTGTAGCGGTACCCAAGACCGGAGATCAAATCTGTTCATTCTTCGGCTACTTATCTTCCTTTTAAAAAGAAAGCTGAGAAATCTTACCAGTACTTTGATTGTTGGATTGTAGAAAGTGAAAACCAAAATGAAGCTCTTCAGATACATTTGAACGTTTTTTTTCACTTTTTTTTTTTGGGTGTTCTACCCGGTTCACCCTTTGGGCTAATCCGGATTTGGGGATCAGCTCCGGATACATTTGAACTATTGAAAGCTCAAAACTACTGATTATTTAATATGAATGAACTTTGAGTCTTTGTTTCTCAGGCTCTTTGATTCTTGGGTTCTATTTACAATGGAGTGTAAGGTTCACTGTTGTTTGGGTGTTGGATTGTTAATTTGTTATGGACTCAAATCGAAAACACCACGTTGAATTTTTTATGTTGCTTTTTACTTTTTTTTTTTTTTTTTTTGTTAAGTAGTAGAGTCGTAGTTTGTAGTTATCCTATACTCATCCAATGGATATCGCTTTTCTGTGATCACAGGGGTAAGGCTGCATTTGTTCGACTTCCTCAATCCCTCATCATGATTTAGAGTTTAAGTAGACACTTGATTAATGGTAATGATTTAATGTGCATATCCAATACTAAATATAGAATTGGTGCTTAGATTGATTCTGTAAATGTAACCAAAGATTATGGATAAACCCAATTCTTAATGTGTTTTTAAATAGGTGGAAGTGACTATGAATGCTTATGTTATATGATTAATTGATTATCATTCTGGTATTTCCTTTGCAGCAATGCTTACCTTTTTTTCTCTATGCACTCCATTCCACCCCACCCTATTAGAAAAGCGTATTAATTTTCAAAGGAGCAGTCTTATATATCACAACTTAATTTTCAGGGCTCTTAAGCTTTGGATACATCATGGGAAACAGTGAAGGGGAGAAACCGACAAAAACTGAGAAAGTGGCGTCTCCTCCTCGGGTGAGTTATATTCTTGCTTGTTGAGATTTGTTAGTGATGTTCATATTATGGTTTTGAATAATACTATTAACTATATGCCGTTGGTGGAACGAATTACTTTCTTGCCCCACAGCTGTATTGTTATTAGTTATTACATATTCGGATTTTTCAATTTACTGTACGAAGCCTATAATTAAGGCTACCTTTCCTTCCTTCTACTTCTTATGTTGTTTGAATTAACAGGAACAGAGCAGCGTTCATGTTTATCCTGATTGGGCAGCTGTTCAGGTTACATTCTGTTTAGTTGACTAGTAATATTTTATAGGCCTTGTTCCCTCTCTCTCTCTCTCATTTCATAGAAGTGTGTATTATTTGCTGTTTCTATAAGCTGGAACAAAGTATGTTTGGAATTTCTGTTTCTGGGAATATTGCTACTAGCTAGCTATACTGAGTTATTGATGTTTTGTCGGTTGTAGGCTTATTATGGATCAGGAGCTTTGCCACCGCCTTACTTTAATCCAGCTGCTACATCTGGACATGCTGTTCCACCATACATGTGGCCACCACCACAAGTACTTGCATCCTCGCCCCTTATTTTTAGCTAGATATTTTTGAGTGCATATCGATCCCCCCCACCCCTTTTTTCTCTTTGTATGATTGAGGAAGCCCAAATCTTTGTAAATAAATACTTGAATATTTACCACTTTTTTCCCCTTATTTTTTTGCTGTCTTGTTGATGTTTGGCTAGATGATGGCGCCTTATGGATCTCCTTATGCAATGTATCCACATGGAGGAATGTATGGACCTTCTGCTGCACCCATTGTGAGTTTGTCTCACCCTTTCTTGCTCTCTCCTGATCAAACACTTCTATAAACGACAAGTTACTTAATGAGGGACTATTTTTCTTAGGTTATATGCTCAATATTTGCATCTTGTTTAACAACCTTAGCTTGTGTTTGCTCTAAATTTTGGATAGATGACCAATATAATAGAAGGTGCCATATTCCTTTGTGGGATTACAAATAGTCATTACACATTAATTCTATCCATTTCTTTCATCACTTGTTTAATCTTGCCCAAACCATCCATATTGATATTCTTGAGCTGCATCTATATGTTTTCCTGATTAGGAGCAGTCAAATGCTTGATTTGTATCTTCTGAAAGCCAGATCAGGATGGCACATAGATGATGCTACTGTATCTTAGTGTATGCAGATTCCAGCTCCCTTAAGTTTAGAATCTCCAACAAAATCATCTGGAAAAGATAGTGGTTCAGGAAAGATGACTAAAGAATCCGATGTTCATGCAGCATCAGGCAACGGCAATGCCAATGCTGAGAGTGCTGGAGATGCAGCTGCAGGTGTCCGTGGCCAGTCGCTGAGGTTTGTCCTCACATCTTTTGTTTGTGTTGCATACTTCTGCTTTAAATTTTTGGATCAGAATTGATTGAGATGAACATATTCAACTATAATTTATTTTTTTTCTTTCTTCAAAGAAAATCTCTCTTTAAGAGAGAGAATTAGTAATTAAATTTACAATTTTACATGCTGTCCCACCAAACAAGTTGAATCATTTGATTTTTGTTGTGAAGGACTCACATTGCATAGTCATACACAGGTTGCCATTAAATTTGCTCATTTTGGTGTCACTTTCCAGAATTAGAATTTGGACTAACATGTGAGAATGTGCCTGCCAATGGCAAATGAATGCTTTAATGGTATGGAGTGGTAACAGCCGACTGATGTGGGCTGAATGATTAGATTAATGTTATTATTCCCAGCAATATATACATTCTTGTAATGCTGATTTATAGTGGCTATTTCTTGAAAAACTTAAGTCTGGTAGTGAGAGAATATTTCTAAGATATATGGTCAGTGTTATGAGCCAAGATAATAAATTCCTTAAAAGCATAAGTGTAAATTTTAGTAGTTGTATCCAAAATGCAAATGTCATTAGATTTTAACTTGACTTTGTGGACATACAAGGTTTTCCAAAATATTGTTAAAATGTTTAATTGCTTCTCATTTTGCCAAAAGTATGATTCATTGCATTTTGCAAGAGATTTGATGAAAATAATATCAATGGATTTATAGCTTATTTAGCTCACTTAATAAATAAGTAAATAAACAAGCTGTTCTGAGCTGATAGCCTGATCCATTATGATTGATGCACAGGTAGATAGTTTAGGTCTGTTTGTGTGTACATCTTGCATCACTGCATGTATAATCTCTTGACATAAATTATCATGTTTCTTTACATAAATTTGCGGTGTAGGAAGGACTCCAACATTGTTTGCATTGCAGGGAGGGTGAGGGGTAGCTCCTTGTACTTTTCTTTATGAGATGAGTGATAAAGCACCAATCTACTGTTTGAGTCTGTTATTACCTTTCTCATTTATGATTCTTCCTATAAATCATATCTACTTAATACTCCTTTTATCATGTTTGGTGTATAGCACGGATTGTGGAACTGAAGGTTCTTGTGAGAGAAGCTATGACAGTTCAGCAAGAGTAAGGACACATCCTTTATTAGTAAGATTTCATGATGTCATTAATAAATGTTTGAATTGATATATGTTTCTATTCCAGGAGGACAATAGTTGTAGAAGTTGTAATGGGGTGCTAGACACAGGTAATGCATTCTAACTTCTTTATATTTGTGTAAACTATTGACATTGATCTGACTAACTACATAATCAGTGATTATATGAAGTTTGAATATTATATTTTCGGAAATATTATGGTTTAGCTACACATTTGTATGTTTGCTACTTCAAGTTTAAAACGACGGCAATAGACATAGTTCACCTTTACCTTTTGTCTCGATTAAAATATGATTAGTTTCCTATGTACTAGCTGGGAAGTATGAATTCTCAAGTTATCGTGGAACTTTTTGCTATTTGATATTGAAATTAGAATGTGGAGTACCAGAGTGTCTCTAGTGTATTGGTTTCTTATGTAGTGAGTCATTTTGTGCCCTATTTACTGAGTTTCTATTACTGATTAATTTAACTGGTGGTCTGGCTACACGTGCTAAAGGTACGTGTAACATGCAGATGAACAATGTAGTTCCTGGCATCCCAATGGCTTCTGTGAATCCTGTGGGAAGCTCTCCCGCAAATGGAGTAAATTCTGCTGCCCCTTGTGCACCCCGACAGGTCCTGCACAAGCATTATGTTTCGATGTTTCTCCATGCCTGTGAAAATCTAATTAATTAAATTTCGTTGCTCAGATAGTGAACGTACAAAGAATATGGGTATTAATAAAATGCAGATATGCTCATTGACATACTTTTGTAAAACTCGGGGGGTGTGTGGTTGGAGAGGATTTTTTTAGTATGAATATGCAGTTGTGATTGGTGATGTACACGTATCCTATAGGAGAGGCATTCAGGCATACATATATATTATATACTAATTGGATGGAGATTGTGAGTGGCCATTTGGCTACAATTACCATCCTTTGGGTATCATATTTACCTTCATAATTGCCTGTTCTACTTGCATAGCGTTCATTACAAGAAATTTGCGAATAAACAAGTTTAAACTTTGAAGTAGGTTTTTCAAGTGACAAACCTGAAATGGTAAGTGAAAGCTTACTCGAGCCTGTCAAAATGATAGAGCAGAAAATTAATTTTGGGATTGCATTATATATGTTCCTATAAAACTGCATCCTTGGGTATTGGGTTTAGGAGAGTTTTTTATTTGTGACTGTCATGTTCCGTTTTATTGTAAAATTCAGCTCAAATCTGGAATCTGGACTTTGGTTCTTATGTAGCATATAACTATTGGCTGATGAAATTGCAAAGAACTCCGCATAAGTTATTGACACTGGTATCTTAATATTTTTGCAGGATGAAAGGGAGCAAAAACGAGAGAAGAGGAAACAATCCAACCGAGAATCTGCCAGAAGATCTAGGTTAAGGAAACAGGTTAATAAAGATGAGCAAATAAGCTTCTGATGTTGTCTCTTACTTTTTTTCTTTTTTCTTTTTTCTTTTTCTTTTTTTTTTATTTTTTATTTTGGTGCTTTAACATCTTATCACTACTACTTATTGCAGGCCGAAATGGAAGAACTTGGGAAAAAAGTTGATGATTTGAATGTTGAGAATCTGGCCCTTAGATCTGAAATAAATAAGTTGGTGGAAGATTCAGAGAAACTGAGAACTGAAAATTCTTCACTGATGGTAAATCCTTTCATCCTTTGTTGCCTCTTGTTGTCCATTACTCACTTCACGAAAAAAAATTCACCATGCATTCAGGAATATTTGCACCACTGACCCATGGGCATGTTATGCGTGATTATTTCCAAAATGTAGGCATGAATAATGTTGCAATGATAGATTGACAGGGATGGGGTGTCGTTTGTGCAATATTTACTTGATAGTGTCATATACGGTTTCTATTTTATGTTTCAGCTACTACAAAATAGTGCATCGTTCAGGCACCAACTCGGTAAATGTTAACAGTACGTTAGAGAAGTGAATTGTTTGTTTTCTGACATAATTCTGTCTGCTGTTTTCAATTTTGCTGTAGGACAAGCTGAAGATTATGCAGGGACAAAGTGATGAGATGGACTCTGATAGGACAGAAAATCAAGAGACATCACATATTAATACTGAGAACTTGCTATCTAGAGTAAACAACCCGGTCTCCAATGGAGTGCACGAGCATAGCGAAGAAAAATGAAGCACGTGAACGTATAAATAACTCAGTCTAGTCAGTTTTTTTTTTTTTTACTTCTTCTTTTAGCCGGAGAGATCTTGTGGATATAAGCTGACCAAAGGACCAGTTTTGTTGTGTCCTAAAGTATTGTGACCTTAAATTATGGCCAGTAGGTTGGCACAAAACAGTTGGTAGAAAAATAGACAGGTTTTAGAGTTTATGTAGTCACAATGTTGTAGACTTGTAGTCATGTTGTGTGTTCTCTTAGATGTAATCAAAGTTGAATTAAGATTTGTAGACATTTTTTTTTTCTTGGGTGTATTTTAATAATTTTAGTTTTTACTTTGTTGTTTAAACTAATCATGAATTGAATGGATTTTTTTTGGGATAATGTATCATGCCTGCGAAGAATGTACTTGTCTATGTTGCAACTGATGTAAGGTTTATCGATGATTCGATGCAAGTGAGAGGTTAGATGGTGCTGCGTGTGTTTTGTCTTGGCAAGGACAATAATATTGACGGAAAGGATTCACAATACTGACTATATGAAGGATGGTTATCAGCTTATCAATTGTCGAGTTATCAGGCTGGAAATTACTTGCAATGTTAAAACATCCATTTTTATCTATTGATAAATCATGTAATGTGACATGTATGATTGTATATTTGTATGAAGTATAGGGTTAAAATAAGTCATTTTGGACTTAATTCATGTGGTTATGTGAAAATTAGATAATACACCCGGGTGCACCATGCTGCACCCGGGTAAACAAAAAAAGGCGGAAAGAACATATAGTGTTTGATAAAGAACATACCTATGTTTGACAAAGAACATACCTTTAATATGTTCTTTGAGTGTGATCAATGTGTTCTTTGAGTAAAATTATATGTTCTTTATATTATAACATATGTTGATAAACATATATTTTTTTTGGGTTTAATAATACAAAGTATGTTCTTTGAATTTGGCGTGTATGTTCTTTAAGGTCGTAGTGACTCCCAAATTCTATTTTTTATTATCATATGTCATATTTAAATTACTTTTATTATCGTATATTCTTTGAGTTTGATTAATGTATTATTTAGGTATTAACTATATGTACTTTACAATATAAATTATGTTCTTTTAACATATAATATTTTGAAATTTTATATTGAAATCTTAAATTATTTTTAATTGAAAATAATGTTAGAGTAAAAAAAAACTAAATTATTATGGGAAGTTGAATTTTTTTTTGGAGAGATAGAAAACTATTTTTTGGGGAAATGATATCTTTGGTAAGGATTTTTTAAGAGGTGATCAACATTGGCATGACTCGCATCCCGACCCGATCCGACCCGAAATAGGGTGGGTTTGGGCAAACCTAAAAATGCATTTTTAGTTAAAACTCGAACCGGGTTCGAAAAAAGCCCGAAAACCCGCTACTTTTCTACGGGTTTGGGCACAAGAAATTATGATATGGCCCGGCCCTACTCGATTTTTTATCACCTCTAAATTTTTCCCGTTAATAATGTGTAATTTTTCAGAAAATTTTATCAAGTTTTTATCTCGTTCTTTTTATTATATCTCTATGTTCTTTGGTAATTCATGTTTTTGTCAAATACAAATATGTTCTTTGTCAAATACATGTATGTTCTTTATGAAACACAGGATGTTCTTTCCGCCTTTTTTTTATTTATCCGGGTGTACGATGAGCACTGTACACCCGTGTGTATAAACCACGGATTAGTGGTTATGTAATCTTTATCAACAATCATACATCGCTGTCGAAAAAAAAAAAAATCAACAATCATACTTTAGGATGATGTCTTATAATGTATACACTCAACAAAGTCAATACTCTATTATGTTAGCGTAGCCATTGATATGTTAAGATTGTTAACCAAACATATTCCGAAAATGTGTACTCCGTAATATTTTGATCTTGGGCAGTACTCTAGAATTGGTTAGTATCAAGAATAAACATAACAGATAATCAATTGTAGCTCAAAAATGTTCCCTTCTCTCAAAGTTGGAGACTTAAGGGTATCTTGATGATTTATTTTTGGATAATTTTTTCAGTTTAATTTAAATGGCTGAGGACCTTATGAAATTACTTGTATGAAATCCGAAACCTCAAAAATCTCTCAAAAATTGTGGATATTAGCCTTTAATTTTGGAATTTTTTGACTTTTTTTCACCCGGAAATAAAAATTGCCGAAATGTTTGTCATGGTCCCTAATAGCCTCCGGGAATCCAATGGGCTAGATGGAACCATCCAATTTGCCTTTAAACGACCAATTTACCAGTTTACATTCTTTACAACTTGCACCGATTTAACTAATTTAACTCGAGCTTACCACAAACATTTATGACAACATGCAATGATCATATATGAATTCATTCAAACGGCATTATATGACCCCATGATGTATCTAATAAAATCTCATTTCTTTTCGACACCTAGCCTCAAAACCTTCGAAATTTCTCAAAAAAGTGTGGATATTAGCCTTAAATTTAGAATTTTTTTTTGACTTTTTTCGCCCGAAAATTAAAAAATGCCGAAATGTTTACTATGGTCCCTAATACCCTCTGAGGTCCAATTGGGTGGGTGGAACCATCAAATTTGCCTTTAAACGGCCAATTTACCGGTTTACAACTTGCACTGATTTCATTAACTCAAGCTTACCACTAACATCTATGACAACATATAATGATCATATATGGTTCCAAACGGCATTATATGACACCTAGATGTATTCCCTGAATTCTCAAGATTTTGCGACATCGGGCACCGAAACCTCCAAAATTTCTTAAAAAGCGTAGACATTAGTCTTCAATTTTGGAAATTTTTGACTTTTTATCGCCAGAAAATAAAAATGGCCGAAATGTTTACCAAGGTCCCTAATACCCTCCAGTAGTCCAATTGGGTGGGTGGAACCATCCAATTTGCCTTTAAACGACCAATTTACCGGTTTACAACTTGCACCGCTTTCATTAACTTAAGCCTATCACAAACATTTATGACAACAAATAGTGATTATATATGGTTACAAATGACATTATATGACCCCGAGATGTATTCCCAACAATCTCAAGGCTTTTTAATACCGAGCCCCGAAATCTCTAAAAGTTCTCAAAAAGCGTGGATTTTGGAATTTTTAGACTTTATTTCGCATGGAAATAATAATTGCCAAAATGTTTACCATGGACCCTAATACCCTTCCAGAGTCCAATCGGGTGGGTGGAGCCATCCAATTTGCCTTTAAACGGCTTATTTACTGGTTTATAACTTGCACCGATTTCATCAACTCAAGCCTACCACGAACATTTGTGAAAACAAATAATGATTATATAGGGTTCCAAACGGCATTAAATGACCTCGAGATGTATCCTTTAGAATTTCAAGACTTTTCGATAGCGGGCCCCGAATCCTCCAAAATTTCTCAAAAAGCGTGGATATTAGCCTTTAATTTTGAAAATTTTGACTTATTTTTCGCCCGGAAATAAAAATTGTCGAAATGTTTACCATTGTCCCTAATGCCGTCCGGGAGTCCCATTGGGTTGGTGGAACCATCCAATTTGCCTTTAAACTACCAATTTATCGATTTACAATTTGCACCGATTTCATTAACTAAAGCCTACCACGAACATTTATGACAACAAATAATGATATTATATGGTTCCAAACAACATTATATGACCCTGAGATGTATCCCCAAAATTTTAACACTTTTCGACACCAGATCCCGAAACCTCCAAAATTTCTCAAAAAGCGTGGATATTAGTCTTCAATTTTGGAATTTTTAACTTTTTTTCGCTTGGAAATAAAAATTGACGAAATGTTTACCGTGGTTTCTAATACCCTCCGGGAGTCTAATTGGGTTAGTGGAACCATTCAATTTGCCTTTTAACGGCCAATTTAATAACCTGTGTTACAACTTGCATGGATTTCATTAACTTAAGCCTACTACGAACATTTATGACAACATATAATGATCATATATGGTTCCAAACGGCATTATATGACTCTGAGATGTATCCCCTAAAATATTTATACTTTTCTACACCGGGCCTCGAAACCTCCAAAATATCTCAAAAAGCGTGGATAATTTAGACTTCAATTTTGATATTTTTTTTATTTTTTTCCCCCGAAAATAAAAATTGCCGAAATGTTTACCATGGTCCCTAATATCCTCCGGGAGTCCAATTGGGTGGGTGGAACCATCCAATTTGCCTTTAAACGACCAATTTACTGGTTTACAACTTGCACCGATTTCATTAATTCAAACCTACCACGAACATTTATGACAACAAATAATGATCATATATGGTTCCAAACGGAATTATATGACCCCGAGATGTATCCCACAGAATTTCAAGACTTTTCGACACCGGGCCTGAAACCTCCAAAATTTCTAAAAAGTGTGGATATTAGTCTTCAATTTTGATTTTTTTTGACTTTTTTTTCGCCCTAAAATAAAAATTGACGAAATGTTTACCATGGTCCCTAATACCCTCCGAGTGTCCAATTGGGTGTGTGGAACCATTCAATTTGCTTTTAAACGGACAATTACCGGTTTACAACTTGCACCGATTTAGCGGTTTACAACGGCCAATTTAATTAACTTGCACCGAACCCGACTTGAATCGAAATTGACCCAAACCCGCTTTAACCCGTTAAAACCCAAATTTAACCCGACTTGTTACTAACCTGACCTGAATTCAACCCGACCCGAATTTAACCCAACTTATTACAAACCCGACCCGAAATCAACCCGGCTTGTTATTCACCTGACCCAAATTTAACCTGACTTGTTATTCTTCCGACCCGAATTTTACCATACCTATTACTTACCCAGCCCTAAAATTCAACTCGATCTGTTACTAACCCGACTCGAAATAAACATGACTTGTCATTGACCCGGCCTAAATTCAACCCAAATTGTTCCTGACCCGATTTCAAATCACCTTAAATGCAACTTAGACCACCTTATTATTGTTGATCAAAGCATTTTGTCTTGGGAGACCAAGTCGGTCCAGGCCAGCAAAAGAAAAGAGCATCATCCTCAAATTTAAGAGTTAATTATAGTATATATTTATTTGTTGTATGGTTAAAGGAGATAATTAGCTTTCTAAATTGTAGAATATAGTTCGTTCCCTAGTATATTGCCATATATATTATAGTCAAAGGAAATAATTAGCTAGATAAAAATGATAATTATCTATTTATTATACTTAGTTGAACCCGAATGTGACCTGACTTGAAAATGACCCGACCTGATTGTAACTTTTGATTAGGGGATTTTTATCCACCAAGCACCGTTTGACAAGTGGACCAACCAGGTTCCGCCACGCGTCCTCCATGGACCACTTAAGACACGCCACGTGTCCACCCATGCCAAATGGGACAACCGGCCATCAAGGCCCATTTCAGTCTAGAAGCCCGATCGGCCCTAGGTTTACCTTAAACCTAGAGAGTTGCACGCTTCCCAAGGCTATAAATACTCGATTAATCCTCATTAATCAAGGGACCGAATAATTGACAGAACACACTAATAACCGGCTGATCTCGCTAGCAAAGCAGATTACCTACATTAAATACTCTCACCTAGAGAGACCTTATTACTTTAATTTCTGTATTAATTACTCCTTAATCAGGTACTAACTTGACCGTTGGAGGCGGAGCTCTCAGGAGTCTCCGTTATTTTGCAGGTACAGGCGTCCGGTTCCAGTCTCGGAATTGTAACTCTCCCGCAGGACATCAGAAAACCCCGAAACATTTGGCGCCGTCTGTGGGGAGAGTACTTCAGAGATGGCATCCAAGTCTGTACCGACTCCAGAAGAGAGGCGTCCCCTAGACGACCCTCAAGTTCAGTCGGACCATGATACCGAAAGTGAATTTGAAGTTGAAACTCATACAGCTCCAGACGGGACCCTAAGGGCCCGCCGTACCCGTCATACTGAAATAAGGGAACGGGAGTATCTTCAAACAGGAAGCGAGCCAGCAGGCGCACCGCTTGCTCGGCAACAGCCGACTGATGGGTCTGCTCCGATCACAAGGAACGAACTCATGACCTTCATGAGGGGATTCAAGGGAGAGATCCAAGAGTTGATCAACAAAAAACCGCCTGCTTCAGTCAAAGAGCAGGCGGCCAAAAAACCTTCCACTTCACTGAAGAGGAAGCCAGTTCAAGGGCGAGAAGCGACTCCCCATCCTAAATCTAAGAAGCGGGAGCCGTCTGCTCTTGATTTCACAAAACTCCGTTATCCTACGGGAAATAGGAAACCGGTTCGTCATATTCAGGCGGACGGGTCAAAGCAAACGTTCACAGATGCTCGGCACCTGCTAGAGCAGAAGAGGAGTGACCGATTATCAGAGTCGGCTTCTACTTCAAATTTTCAGGACAGTTTGCGAAATGCCTCGATGAGGCCAACTCAGTCGTACCATGAGAGTCAGTCAGGCGGCACCTCCCGACAGTCTGGCTTTCATAGTGCGCAGGCGGTACCAAATTTGCCATTTGTGCCGCAACAACAATATTTTATGCAGCCACCTCCATTTGGTGGACCTGCAGCAAAAAACGTCCAACCTATGGACTGGCAGCTACGGCTGCTTAGACTTGGTGAACAGCCGTCGGCCTTCTCCAAGGAAATTACTGAAGCCGCTCAGCCGGCCAAAGTAAAAAATGTTTTAGTAGGCGCCTATGATGGCACTACTAACCCGGAAGACCATCTGATGGCATTCACCAACCTGATGTACCTTCAAGGGTTGGATGATCCCACTTGGTGCAAGTGTTTCCCAGCAACTCTCAAGGGAATTGCACAGCAATGGTTCGGCAACCTGCCGACTGGTTGTGTAAACAGTTTCAGGACGCTTGCTTACTTATTTGCCTCCAACTTTGCAATGAACATCCCTGCGAAGAAAACGACCCTTGATTTGGGAACAATTCAGCAGGGTGAAAAGGAGGGGCTTCGTTCCTACATCAGGCGGTTCAACCTGATGAGAATACAGATTCAAGGGTTACCGGATGAGGTAGCTTATACTGACTTTTTTAGAGGTCTCAAAGACGGGTCTACCTTCAAATTTGATTTAGTTCGAAAAAGGGTGGCGACTCTTCAAGAGGCCTTGATTGAAGCAGAAGCCTATATACAGGCGACTGATCTGTGTACAATGAAACAGTCGGACGGGAAGAGGTTCGACAATAGAGAAGGACGACAGAAACAGTCGTCCAACAAAGATGAAAAAAGAAAAGGGGTCTGGGCGGCTGATTCCTCTAAACAGCCGGCCAAGAAGAAAAAGGAATTCAAACCATACTCCCCAAAGTATGTGTTTAACAAGGATAACCAGTTTATCCTAAAAGAAATAAAGGGACGGCTCTCAATTGAGAAACCGCTCCCCATGAAGGGTTCTGCGAGCAACCGGAACCAAGACAAAATCTGTGCTTATCATGATGACGTTGGTCATCACACCAACGACTGCATTAGTCTCATGCGGTACCTAGACCGCTTGGCTGATCAAGGTGATCTTGACACTTATGTCAAGAAATCTACGGGGAATACTTCCTCAAAAAAGCAGTCGGCCAAAAAGAATCAACAGGCCGACAGTTCCGATACAGATGATGCAGTCGTCTACACCATTGCAGGCGGCTTCTCAGGAGGTGGCCCCACTATTAGGGGCAACAAAGATAATATAAGGCGGTTAGATGTAAATTCCGTTCACCAAGAACGACCGTCCAAATATACATTTCCTGAGATTGTCATCACTGAAGAGGATCTAGGAGGAATAAGGGGGCCGCATGACGACCCTCTCGTTATTGAATGTAAAGTGGCCAACCAGAGAGTTGGTCGAATCCTCATAGATACTGGGAGCTCTTCAGATCTCATCAGCAGCAAATGTCTGTCAAAACTGAAATATCAGACGGACTGCATACATCCGGCCTCCCACCCTTTAATAGGGTTTGGAGGAGGAGTCGTCCACCCACTGGGACGAGTTGATCTACCCGTCCGCCTGGGCGAAAAAGGGGAAGGACGACACATGGTAGTCCGATTCCTAGTTGTAGAGGAACTCTCTGCCTACAACATGATTCTGGGTCGCCCAACCCTGAATAGTGCCAAGGCTGTTATAATCCCGTCACTTATGCTGCTTAAGTTTGAAAGGGACAATGGAACAGTCGGCTCCCTAAGGGGAGATCAGAGGATGGCCCGAGAGTGCTATCTCTCGGATGTCAAACCCACTGCTAAGGCCACTGGGTCAAGTGGAGAAAAAACAGACCTTGACAATGTCAAGGAAAGTGCGCCTGTTCAAGAAACAGGCGACAGAAAAAGAAAGGCGTCCCAGACAGAGTCCGCCAGAAAGGCAAGAAAATAGCAATCACTGGCAGAGGACCGGCCGGATGAGTTCCGCCCTCAGCCGGCTGGTGAGCATACGGACCTGATATTAGACGACTCCCGCCCTGACCGATCAGTCAAAGTTGGGACGACTGCTCTGAGAAACCTTGGTGATGACTTTCACAACCTGTTGAAAGAATACAAGGACATCTTTGCATTTGAAGTCCATGAAATGCCAGGCATTAGTCCTGATCTGGCAGTACACAAACTCGCTGTGGATCCGAAAAAGAAGCCGGTACGGCAAAAGAAGCGGAACCATGGTGAAGAAAGAGGTCAGGCGGCCGCCGCCGAAGTCAAAAAATTACTTGATGCAGGGTTCATTCGGCAATGTTACTTCCCAGATTGGGTTGCAAATGTGGTACTTGTTAAAAAGCCGAATGGCACCTGGCGAATGTGTGTAGACTACACAGACTTGAACAAGGCGTGCCCCAAAGACAGTTACCCTCTGCCCAAAATTGATAACCTGGTCGACTCAACAGCCGGCCATGCCTTGATGAGTTTTATGGACGCCTATTCTGGTTTTCATCAAATTCCTTTGTGGAAGAAAGATCAGGAGAAGACGGCCTTCGTCACTGATCAGGGATTATACTGCTATACGGTCATGCCGTTTGGTCTTAAGAATGCCCCGGCTACATTCCAACGAATGATAAACACAGTGTTCTTTGATCAGATTGGGAGAAACGTCGAGGCATACATTGATGATATGATTGTTAAGACTAAACTTCAGAAAGATCATCTGACGGACCTCCGAGAAACTTTCGCCACACTCAGGCGGCACCATGTCATGCTCAATCCCAAGAAATGTGTATTTGGAGTTGAGTCTGGGAAATTTCTCGGATTCCTTATCAACCAGAGAGGAATAGAGGCGAACCCTGAGAAGGTACAGGCGGTCATTGACATGCAGTCGCCTCGTACCGTCCGAGAGGTTCAGAAGTTAACAGGTTGTCTGGCGGCCTTGGGAAGATTTCTAAGCCGATCAGGCGACAAATGCCTATACTTTTTCCAGGCAATTAAGAAAAAGGCAAGGTTTGAATGGGGGCCGGATGCTGAGGCCGCCTTCCAGAAATTAAAGGTTCACTTGCATTCCTTGCCAAGGCTGGTCAGCCCTTTGCCCAAAGAAAATCTCTACATGTACCTGGCCGTCTCTGATCATGCGTTAAGCGCGGTGCTCCTTGCTGAAAGGGACGGCTGCCAACTTCCGGTCTACTTTGTCAGTCACGTACTGAAAAATGCCGAGTTGAGGTATCCCCTAGTGGAGAAATTTGGTCTTGCACTATTCATGGCTGTTAAAAAATTGAAGCCCTACTTTCTGGCACATGAAGTCGTCGTGTATACCGACCAACCGATCAAGCGGCCCCTTACCACCATGGAGTCCTCCGGACGAATGATCAAATGGGCCATAGAAATGCAGAGTCTCGAAGTTACTTTCGAGCCTAGAAAAGCAGTGAAGGGGCAAGCCTTTGCTGACTTTATTGTAGAGATGACTCGTCCTCCTGACTCTCAAGTTCCAGACCAAGTCTGGAAGGTATATGTGGACGGAAGCTCTACTTCAAACGGTTGTGGAGCAGGCGTCGTATGTCAATCTCCAGAGGGCGACAGGTTCGAGTATGCTCTACGCTTCAGTTTCCAGGCTTCAAACAATGAGGCAGAATATGAAGCTTTACTAGCCGGGATCCGCATGTGTAAGGCGGCCGGGGCAAGGAAAATAGACGCCTGTTCTGATTCACAACTGATAGTGAGTCAGTACAATGGCGAATACGAAGCAACACATCCGGCCATGATCAAATATTTACAGGCGGTCCGACAAGCAGTCGGCTCCCTTGAGGATTTCCATCTGATCCAAGTACCGAGATCAGAAAACAACCAGGCAGATGCACTCTCGAAATTAGCATCATCCGCCTCCTCCGATACTCCTCGAACTGTGTTTTGGGAAGTGATGGAGAAGAGAAGCATCGAGGAAAATCCTATTGGAATTCTAGACAGAAGCTCAACCTGGATGGATTCAATCAGGGCATATCTGACAAACGGTACACTGCCGGATGATCCTCAACAGGCGGCATCACTGAAAAAACGAGCCTCCTGTTTTGAAATGATACAGGGGGAACTGCACAAGAGGGGGCACCTTCAACCCTTCTTAAAGTGTGTTACTCCTGAAAAGGGACGAGAGATACTAGATGATCTTCACTCTGGTTTCTGTGCTTCCCATATAGGTGGTAGGATGCTTGCTCAAAGGGCAAGGCGGCAGGGCTACTTTTGGCCTACTTTGGAAGCAGATGCAATGGAGATGGTGAAAAAATGTGACAAGTGCCAAAGGTTTGGCAAATTAATTCACCGTCCGGCTACTGACCTCACTACCATTCACAGCCCACTACCGTTTGCTAAGTGGGGCATGGACATTCTGGGTCCATATACGCCTGCTACAGGCGGCAGAAGGTATATACTTGTTGCCGTTGACTACTTCACTAAATGGGTAGAGGCGGAGGCTGTAAAGGGAATCAAGACGAAAGATGTAATTTCATTCATTTGGAAAAACGTCATCACTCGGTTCGGGGTTCCCATGTCTATGGTTTTTGATAATGGTCCCCAATTTGAGACGCCTGTTCTCAAAAGCTGGTTGGGAGACCAAGGAATTGGACATTACTTTGCATCTGTCGGCCGTCCACAAGCAAACGGCCAGGTAGAAGCCTTTAATAAAATCATCTCAGACGGTCTCAAGAAAAAAATTGAACGAGCAGGCGGCCTATGGGCAGATGAACTACCACATGTTCTTTGGGCCATTAGGACGACTGAAAAAGGGGCGACTGGAGAAACTCCATTCCTCCTAACTTATGGTGCAGAAGCTGTTCTTCCAATAGAACACTACGAGCCGACTCTTCGAGTAATGCTATATGACGAAGAGGCAAACTGGGAAGCTATGCGCCTGACATTAGATTCACTTCCTGAAAAGAGGGGCAATGCTGTTTTGCGCCATGAAATCTACCGCCTGAGAATGACTAGATCATACAACAAGAAAGTGCACAGGCGTCCACTCAAAGTAGGGGACTTTGTACTTAGAAAAATGGAAGCAGTTGGTAGGGCTAACGAGTCTGGCAAACTAACTCCCAACTGGGAAGGACCCTACCGAATCTATGCGGAAGTCAGGGACGGTACCTACCGTCTGGAAACACCAGACGGACAACCGTTGCCTCGAACTTGGAATGTAGATAACCTTAAGAAATATTTCTTTTGAATGATGTAAAGTAAAGAGCTACTTAATAAAGTTGGCACTTACTATTCAATTTTGTATTACGAGGGGCATGCCGTCTGTACCTTTACAGTCGGCTACTCTCCATTGAGTTTTTTCACTCTATCTTCAGAGGGGCATGCCGTCTGTACCTTTACAGTCGGCTACTCTCCATTGAGTTTTTTCACTCTATCTTCAGAGGGGCATGCCGTCTGTACCTTTACAGTCGGCTACTCTCCATTGAGTTTTTTCACTCTATCTTCAGAGGGGCATGCCGTCTGTTCCTTTACAGTCGGCTACTCTCCATTGAGTTTTTTCACTCTATCATCAGAGGGGCATGCCGTCTGTACCTTTACAGTCGGCTACTCTCCATTGAGTATTTTACTCACAATACTTAGCTAAAAAGATTAGGGCCTGGCCGACCCTGTGCCTAACAGGCGGCTACCCTTCTTTGACTTAGCACCTACGTTCACCAAGAACTTACCAAGGCCACCGGCCGAATGATCAGACCAGGCGCCTAGTCAACTGATCTAACTTTTAAAAACTAATCCGACCTGTCCCAACATTATAGCAGGCGTCCGGCGGCATCCATTCGGATGAAATTCGTCGCAGAGAGCAGCTCCCTTTTGGGTGGAACATTGTTCTATAAACTAATTACACGGCACCTATACGACTGTCCCAAAGGGCAACCACGTAGCCGTTTTTGAGACAAGGATAACTCTATCACTAACCAAACCAGTGGTAGCAGTTGACATCTGAGTCAGATGACCGCCTGTATTACTTGGGATAAATGCAGGGGGTACCTATTGAGATAATAGCCAACAAACATTGGCGAATCAAGGGGTCTAGCCGGCCTACGCCGCCTGGTACCTCTACTTCTCAAACAAAAGTGACGGCGACTGAGTAACTCCAAAGTTAACTCATAGTCACTCCTTCAAATTTGGTATGGAACCTAAAAAGTTTGAGTCGTCCGCCTGTTTTATACAAACAAGGGCACTCGAACCCCTATTCCTACTGGATAACCTATTGAGTTAATAGCCAACAAACATTGGCGAATAAAGGGGTCTAGCCGGCCTACGCCGCCTGGTACCTCTACTTCTCAAACAAAAGTGACGGCGACTGAGTAACTCCAAAGTTAACTCATAGTCACTCCTTCAAATTTGGTATGGAACCTAAAGTTTGAGTCGTCCGCCTGTTTTATACAAACAAGGGCACTCGAACCCCTATTCCTACTGGATAACCTATTGAGTTAATAGCCAACAAACATTGGCGAATAAAGGGGTCTAGCCGGCCTACGCCGCCTGGTACCTCTACTTCTCAAACAAAAGTGACGGCGACTGAGTAACTCCAAAGTTAACTCATAGTCACTCCTTCAAATTTGGTATGGAACCTAAAAAGTTTGAGTCGTCCGCCTGTTTTATACAAACAAGGGCACTCGAACCCCTATTCCTACTGGATAACCTATTGAGTAAATAGCCAACAAACATTGGTAAATCAAGGGGTCTAGCCGGCCTACGCCGCCTGATACCTTTACTACTCAATCAAGATTGTGACGAAGACTAAGTAACTCCTATGTTAACTTAATAGTCACTCAAACTTAGTACTGAGCCTAAAAGGTACGAGTCGTCCACTTGTTTTTATAAACAAAGGCTCTCAACCAATACTCTTGCTAGGTTAACAAATAACAAATTAGAGGCCAACATTGGCAATAAAGGGAAACAACCGGTACCCGCCGCTTGTTTTCCTACTTAAATTCCTTGGCTACTTGGTAATTCTATTTACTTGGTCAAATTGAATAAAGAGTTCGAATACCGATTGATTAAATGGCCGACTGATCATCTATCCTGGAAACAGACAACCAGTCGTCCAGGGGCATAGGCGGCATACTTACTATTTGTACCTGTCTTAACGTTCGGCCATACACAACAGTCTGTCTAGTGAGCAAATTTCAAATACTTAGACAAATTTGAACAAAAACAAAAAATTTGATTAAAATGAGCCGGCCATAAAAGACCAGCAGAATATTCAAAACCCCGGCCCCCTGGCCGGGTAATTACAAAGCAAACGGCACGCAGGCCGTGAAAAGAAAAAATATACTTAAAGCTTAAGAAGGGGGCAGTTCAGTATCAGCAGCAGCCGCCTGGTCAGCACTCTTCTTGCTGGACTCGGCCTTAGCTGCATCATCTTTTGATGCCTTACCCCCAAGTGGCACAAGCGCCACAACAGCCTCTTCCTCCTCCAACGCAACGTCCATCGCCTCTTCTTCAGCAGCCGCCAGGATCTGTTGATTATATATTTCCGAACACTGGCGGTACGTTCTTTCCCATGAGGCAAAGTCGGCACTGGGGAACAGTCGTTCCCAGGTCATGCGTTGGATTTGGGCGGAGTCTTCCACCATCTCCCGGACGAGCTCTTGTTTCTCTTGCTCGGCCTTGTCCGAGAGCTCTTGGGTAAGACTCTTCTCCTGGTTCACCAGGCGTTCTTTTACGTTAGCCAAAGATTTCTCCATGGCTTCGTAAGAGTGCATTTTCTGACGAAGGGGCTTCAGCTCGGCTTTAAGTTTGGTGACGGTCCCCTCCAGCTCGTCAACCTTCTTTTGGGCCGCCTCTAGCTGAGCCCGAACAGCGGCGGTCGCCTGCGCCTGATAATAAAGAAGATCAATGGTCAGTACTTCATTTTGGGCAATTTGAAACATTGCTTTATCACAGCTGGAGGCGGCCATAGCCTTTGCGGCCTTTACCTCTTTGTTTTTCCGATCAATCGGCTTGCGAAGGCTGTTGACTCGGAGCAGGGCCTAAGTACAAAGAAAAACAGGCGTCAGTTTCCAATCATAAGGGTTAACAGGCGTCCTGGAACTTCAAAAGGGTATACCTCAGCTAGGATCCCCGAAATTCCATCGAGGTCAAGGGTGCCGGCACCCTTGACCGCCTCCCTGTCAGAGGGAGGAACTACTTTAACCATTGACTTGGCTACCTCAACCAAGTCAAGTCCCTGGGGGCCGGCTGCATTAAGCAGAAGGAAAAACAAGTTAGACCTAATCAAGAAGGAAGCAAGAGTGAGTTTTTACAAGCAAGGGTCCATACATCTAGGCGGCCCCGCTTGGGTTTTTGAAGAAGTGGCCGGCTGCTTCTCAGCCGCCACTGTTTTCCTGGAAGACCCAGGAGAGCTTGCAACAGTCGTCCTCCGGGCCTTGGGGTCCGGCTGTTGCGAGGAAGAAGCCCTTGGAGTGCCAGACTGAAAACAAAAAGAGTTAGTATATGCATAATACAACTTAAAGGGGAAGAGTTTTCAAAGCTTACCAAGGGTGCCTCCTTGCTGGGGGAGTCGGCGTACGACTGCTTCATTAGCGAAACCCGCAGCATGGCCGCCGCAGTCTTAGATGCTGTTATTTTACTCATGGCGTCGGCTGAAAGAAATAAACAGCAAAGTTAGTAAAAATCCCAAGTAAACAAGGCGTGAACAGAGTATTCGTCAGGCCGGCTACCTCTAGAGCACCGACTGCCGAGGCCACAGGCGGCCAAGAAGTACTCATCATAGAGCCACTTGAAGCTCGGGACGCAGTGTAGGGGTACTTGCTCTCGTACCCCTGAAGTAGAGTTCACCCTAGTCTCTACTTTGAAGAGTCCTTTGTCTAGGATCTCTCTTTTAGCCTTTGGGGGAACAGGCGGCATGCTGCGGCCGCCTGCAAGAAGAGGCGGATCCCTGTTCCACTTGTTAAATCGTTTGTTCAGCTCCGTGTCTGAACTCTCGATAATAAGGAAGGTGTTCCGCCAATCCTTCCATTTGTTTGCCTTACCTCTCGTCATGAGGTAACCCCTGTGGCTTGTTAGTTGATACCAGCCGGTACCTCCCGACTTAGGGGTCCGGCTGAGATAGTTCATGTGGGCGAAAGCCTCAAAACTTGGCTCCACCCCGTTCAGTTCGCACCCGGCCACATAGCCGAGTACGTTTACCCAAGAGTTGGGGGCTAACTGCCATAACCCCAGATCATACCCATCTAAAATCCGCTGAACAGCCGGATGTAATGGGAAGCGCAGACCAGCTTTGATGGCCGCCACATAGCAGCCAAAACAGCCGTCACCATAGCTGGTACCAGCCGGCCAGACGACAGTATCTTCTGGATCCGGCACAAACAGTAAATACTCCGGGCCCATTTTGTGGTTAGCAATAAAGCTCGCCACGTTGTCTCGCATGGTTGCGATCCGGCCCCGGGGCACCCTGCAGTAGTAGGGGGTGTTTTCCTCTCTGTAAGAGGCGGACGGCTCTGCCCAATTATCCCCCTTCTCCACTGCATGGGAACTTCTCGCCTCTTGTAGGCGGTTATGTTTTTCTTCTGAGTCAGAAGAACTGTGGTCAGAAGAGCTGGAATCGGACTCGTCCCCTGACGAGTCCGAAGAGGACGACTCCTCCCCTCTCCTAGAGGGGCCCGCCTCCTCTCCCTTAGAAGGAGCAGAAGGTAAATTGGACATGTCCACGGTTAGATGAGAAGGGAACACCTTGGTCCCTCTCTCAGAACTGTCAGCTTGACAGTCGCCTCGTTCCACATCTGGCGCCTGGTCAGATGTTTCGCTAAGGAGTACCCTTTGGGAGGAGCCGTCTGAGTTTGATATTCTAGCAGTCTTTTTTGTTCTGGCCATCACGTTCTGCATAGACACAGATTCAGTCGGACTTTGTATAAAGGGCAAAGATGGGTCCAGAAAAGGGCAGGCGGCACTCCTAGTCCTAGATTCAGCCGTCCCCGGTGACCGGCTGATCACTAACTTAGGGCGTGTCGTGTGCTTCCATGGTGCCATTTCAAAAAATAAAAAGAAAATTAAGAGTAAGAGAACTGAGTTACCTGAATGGATGACAGTTGATGAAGTCCTGAAAGTTCGGGTCAGTCGGCTTGTCAGAACAGGCGGTAGGCAGAAAAAGTCCGAAAATGTCAGAGCAAGTTCAGGGGTCCGAATGTTCTCGCAAAAATTCTCAAATGTGAAAATGACCGAAGTCAGCACTTCCTTTTATAGGCAAAATGAGAAGGCGAAGGGTCGCCTCCGAATTCAAATTTGGGCGGGAGAGTCTCCCGGCCGTCTGCAAGGTGACACCTGTAACGGGCCGTCGCCTGTCACCGTGCGACGCCTGTCACAGGCGACACGTGACCAGTCGCGTGCCACCTGTGAGGGGCAAATGATTAGGGGATTTTTATCCACCAAGCACCGTTTGACAAGTGGACCAACCAGGTTCCGCCACGCGTCCTCCATGGACCACTTAAGACACGCCACGTGTCCACCCATGCCAAATGGGACAACCGGCCATCAAGGCCCATTTCAGTCTAGAAGCCCGATCGGCCCTAGGTTTACCTTAAACCTAGAGAGTTGCACGCTTCCCAAGGCTATAAATACTCGATTAATCCTCATTAATCAAGGGACCGAATAATTGACAGAACACACTAATAACCGGCTGATCTCGCTAGCAAAGCAGATTACCTACATTAAATACTCTCACCTAGAGAGACCTTATTACTTTAATTTCTGTATTAATTACTCCTTAATCAGGTACTAACTTGACCGTTGGAGGCGGAGCTCTCAGGAGTCTCCGTTATTTTGCAGGTACAGGCGTCCGGTTCCAGTCTCGGAATTGTAACTCTCCCGCAGGACATCAGAAAACCCCGAAACAACTTTCAAATTATTGACTTGAACATAACCCGACTTGAATCCGAGAATGACCCGACTTGGAAATGACCCAACCTGATTATAACCAGCAAATTATTCACTTGAACCGAACTCGACTTGGACCCGAGAATGACCTGACTTGAAAATGACCCAACCTGATTATAATATGCAAATTATTTACTTGAACCGAACCCGACTCAAACACGAGAATGACCTGACCTGATTCTAACCCGCAAATTATTGACTTGAACCGAATTCGAGAATTACCCTAACCTGTTTTATCCTGCGAAAAACCGAATTAAAGTTGACCTATTGTTCACCTGACCCGAATGTAACTCGACCTAAACCCGATAAGAAGTATAACTCGACGTAACCCGACTCAAGCATGACCCAACCCGAACCTGACCCGCATAGGTTATGAAAATAATCAGAATTGACCCAACCCAACCCACTCTTACCCGACCCGTTTACCTGAATTGACAGCTGTAGTATGAATTATGATGCCTCATATTCTTCTAATAGAGGTTTTTTTTTTTTTTTTTTTTAAATAGCTCTTCCAATAGAGGTTGTGTCCATTGTAGACAATAAGATTTGACCATTTAAGAGTGATTATATTTTTTATTTTTATTATTTTTTCAATTTTTAACCTGAAAGAATCACAAATTTTACACGTGATAAGTCATACCGTATGATCAGGTTACTTATTATGAGGTTCCTCGATCGATTAAGGGTACTTTGAGGTCTAAAACCCTTAACCAGTAAACCTTCGGAAATTTTGCTCCCATTTTAAGAACTTAAATAACATAACAAAATATCGGTGGATCTCTCTCCTAATTACCAACCAGGTACTCTTTTATAATCTCTCTCTTTTAAATTGTTCGATCACTTACTTGAATGATTTTAGGTAGTGTTTGGATACTAGCATTTCATTTCAAATTCGGAATTTCAAATATGAAATTTCAATTATTTGATTTGATCAATTAAGCAAACCCTAGCTCACAACTCACAAATTTACTCTTTTTAATTCATTTTTATTTGTCGAGTTATATTAATTATTTGATTTGATCAATTAAGCAAACCCTTGAATGATTTTTTTTTTTTTGGTTCTTGTTTAAGGGAAGACAAGAAAATGGCGAGAGGAACAATACCTGATAAATGGTCAATGAGGCTTCTTTGGCTTTGTGCTCTTGGAAGTGCAGTTGGTAATATGTTCTTTACTTATTTTTTCGTCCTTTCATTCAAATTGTTGTTGTTGTTGATTTTAATTGAAAATTATACAGGTTTCTACATGGTTGCTGTGGAAAGGCAAATGCAGAATAGAGATAAGATGATGGCTGAATTGGGCAACATCGAATCGAATGGCGGTTCGAGTGAGGATGTTTAGCTTGAATCAAGATTCAAGAGTAATACATCTTTGAGAATTTGTGTTGATTTGTTTTTTGAATAATCTGATTGAGACTTTCTTTGTTTGTTAATCAAAAGTTGTTCAGTTTCGAATTCACTTGAAATTTTATACTTGAGCATACTGTGTTTTGATGATTCGAAGTTGTTTCTAGGTTGAGAAAAGGATTCTGTATTGCATAATTCATAAATAATACAGTAAGATTGAGAATTCAGAGGGTAATTTTTCTACTCTTTTGGTTCGGAAATAGTTGTCACATTATCGGCGTGCATTTCCTGTCAAAAAAAGCTTCAGACGATCCTTATTTCAGATGTAACCTGTTCATACACAACCTACTTACCTGCATATCATCCTTGGTCGATTCTATAGAACCTGTTTCCTTGTGTAAGGGATCTTTATATCAACCAATGCCAACATTATATCGAAGAAAATTGGGACAAAAGATTTCATTATTACAACAGCTATTACAAGATAATTTTACAGCTGAACTAAAAGGATATACTCATTTACATGATACAAACACGGTTTTTGGATCCTATAGTCACAAGCCAAAATCATTTGCACCAAAAAACGCAGTGCTGAATTGTCTTGTGTTCAAGTCACTAACATCGTAGGATCCAAAGCGATCAAGCCACTGAGTAGGGCTTGGGGTCTCAATTTCTTCCACCCATTCTGAAGTCATATCAATGTCATCAAGCTGGATTGGATCCAAGTCAAAAGACTTGCTCCTCGGTCTACCTAACTTGAGGTTGTAATTTATGTAGACAAGATCGTTCAATGAGTCTTTGTCGATTTTGTTCCTCTTCTCGGAATGAATTTGCTGAAATGCACTCCATTGCTTGTCGAAGGTTGGAGTACTGCAAACTTGACTAAGGATTCTTATGGCTGCTTTTTGCAAAACTGGTGTTGAATCTCCATATTGCTCCCACCATTCTCCTGTAAAACATGTCCGAATCAATTAACTTCAAGGCAATAATTTTACCTAAAAGACGAGCTTCAGTGCACCCACAGGACAAATGAACCACCAGTCGATCAATTTTGCAGAAAACCACAACATACCAAGAACACGATGTGATTATGGAAGGGAATGGTGTAAAACTACGGGATTTGGGTATTGCATAGGGAAATTCCTTGGCAAATGTCAAATGAAGTACTTAGCATGATAGATTGATAGCAGTAAAATTTCAAGAATGGTGAATCGATACATACCAGGTGAAACTGTATCACGTGCTTCTTTAGCTAGGTTACACCCAAACATTCCAGTTGCTCGCTGGAACAAAAGAATTTGATTTGTGATATTTTGCCTTAACTCAGGTGTTGGAAGCAATTTTTCCAAAACATTGAAGAAGTCTTCTTTTATAGCAGCTAAAAACTTGACTTCAGGGTTATACTGGATGCAAGGATTCAAAAATGCTCCAGCTGAATGTAATGATGTGTGAAGCTGGTTGTGCCAGCTCTTGTCCACTATATCTAAGAACGTCTTGCACTTGCTCTCATCCATAATATAGTATGTCCGTATCGATTCTTTGGCCTTTGTCATCAGCTCATAAATGAACCCAATTGCAGGTTTACCGTCAGCTACTTCCCTCAGAATTCTTAAGAATGGCTCAGAAATAGCAATACATTCTTCAACTGCTCTCCAAAATTCATTATCATCCAAAATTGATGCACAGGAAATGCTCTGTTGTTTGTTTACACAAGCAGAGTTTACAGAATATTCGGCACTATTGACCATAAGCTTCAGCTTACTCCTTTGCTTAAACAATGCTTGCAGAGAGAGGAAACTAGAAACAGCCTTGGTAATGCCTGTTCTTAATACATCCTGGCCAGCAGTAAACTTTTTCATAAATTCAAGCAAAGACGTACTATTGTAGATAAATCTTGTGATAGTTTGTGCCTGTACAATACATCTATTCACCCAGTCAATCTTGCAAAAATCTTCAAGTATCAAATTTACGCAGTGAGAAGCACATGGGGAAATAAAGATCGTTCCATAGTTCTGCAAAATATGGTTTGCCACACCTGAGTAACTGAGTGCCCCATCGACGATTATCTGCACCACACTCTCAGGGCCGATTTCTTGAATGACAGAATCGAATAAATCAGCCAAAGATTTAATGTTCTTGTAATAAGAAGAGACATCTACCGACTTGTGAAAGAAGGTTCTTGAAGGGGAAGAAACCAAAAAGTTGACCATTGCCCGGGACTTGTTATCAGTCCATGTGTCTGCAATAATTGTACAGCCTGTTCTGACCCACTCGTTGTCAGTGTCCTTCAACCCCAGATTCACTTTGGACTTGATCCTTTCCAACCATTTAGTCTTCAGTGTTTCAGCAGAGGGTCCAGAAAATCCCGACCCACATTTTCCTATTGCTTCAATCATTTGCTGGTAAGATGAAGATCTTGCCACACTGAAATCCAACTTATTCTCGAAGAAAAACAAAGCAATACTTTCCTCTGCATTTTCTTCATCACTTGAGGAGGAAAAATTATCTATTTGGTTCAGTGCAGGAAACCCTTTTGCAACAGGAGATGATGTCTCCACAAACAACAGAGGTTTATTTGGGAGAATACTGCCTGGAGAACTAGTTTCTCCAAGCTTTGGCTTCTTAGCAACAGGAATTTCTCTAATGTCGTCTTTTGCTGCAATGATAGCCCGAACTCTATCGGTTACATCGTCCCTTACTTTGCTGCATGGATTCACTCCTTTACTGGGAAGCCGAGACAAATGATGCTTTAATCTACTGATGCCCCCATTCAAAACTCTTAAACAGAACTTGCATCTCACCTTATTCCCATCCAGCTTATCACCATACTCCCAACAGACATCCTTTTCACGAACCACTAACACAAAATGAATGCAAATCAATCTCTATATATTAACAAGAGAAAATGCCTCACTAATTTGTTAACGAAACACTTCATACTTATAGAAAGGCATCAAATGACTTGTAACTGATTTACTATCTGCAAGAGCAATCTGTATGCTCATTTGTTTATACAACAACAAAGCAACACACATGATGTGAGCAAACACTGATTAGCCCAACACAGGCTGATCAACGAAGGTGTCGATTAGCAAAGTTTATTATGTAACATCTAACATACCAAGTAGTTATGTATTCATATTTCATACTGGACTGGAAAACAAACATGTGCTTACTTCTGATGACTGATGCCGAAATGCATAAGCATAGCCCATCTATTACGATTTTATGGTAGTCTGCACTTTACAGAATAAATGAATAATGTATGACTTTGCATCTTTTGCACCAATATGTTCTGATTTCTGCAGGACATAAAACTTGTCAGACCGATATCGAATCTGAATAAGCATCCACAAATAACTGCAATGCAGCAATTATACAACTGACCATTCCGAAAATTCATACTTATACAACTTTAGCAAAGGCTTACTGTTATATGATTAATTAAAAACACTTGAATATCATAAGAAATGTACATTCTACTGGATTAAGCTAGATGTAGAATCTCATATACCCCAAAAACATCATATTACATTTACATGATTGGCAAAGTTTTTAAACTACATCCATTATCTATGTCAGTCACATTCGTTTTCTATTTCAGTCACATTCCAAATAAAAAGTGCACTTGATACAATTATTCTCGAATAATGTGACAACAATCCGATTCAATTTGAGGGGTGTGAGCTCGGAGTTCCTTTAACTCCATAACCAATTGCAAGATTATTTCAGTCAAATTCAATTAATTTCAAAAAAAAAAAATCCCCAATTTTATACTAGAATCCTACACAAAATTACTACATCAGAAAAACCCCATTTCAATCCAAGAGTATATACTCTAGCTCAATATTGAATTAACGTTTCTCATAAGAAAGATTCATTGATTGATAGTTAATTTCATGATGATCTAATTAGGAAAATGTTAAAAAATAGAGATAAATGAAAAAAAAAAAAAAGAGAAAATAAGGAGAAGAGAGATTGATGTAAGAACTTACAATTAGAGGAGAGAGAAAGAGATAAACGATTTGCAGATTCCGACGCGATATTTTGACGCAATTTTAGGTTTTCATTCTATTTTTCACCTTTGTAAGAATACGTTTCTTTGCTTATTTCGTGGGTCATGATAATATCGTGTTGCGGGGATGTTTGTTTTGACTTTCGACTAAAATTGATCTCGTATAATATGGGCCTGTATAGCTATCATTCATGATCGGGTTTGTGGTTCAAGTTCGGGTATGGGTTGAGTTATGTTGAATTTATGTATATGGAGTACTCGTAATGTTTAGAGCTAACAACAGTTGATGAAACATAAATTGAACATTAAAATAAATAAATTAGTGTTAAAAAATATATTATGAACCGTCTAATAAAATAGGTCGACACTACACCATTACTTAAATAGGTTTTTCTGAATTAACACACTAAATCTGCCTAAGAAAAATAACCAATAGTTGGAAATGGACATAAATATTGTATTATGCAAGATTAATTGTTATTTTTTTTATATAGTGAAACAACCCTATACTTTTCGGGCATGGAAAAAAAATTAGGTTAGTGACAAGGGTTTTTGGTGTGAGATTTCATAACCTATTTATCCTTGAGGATGACATGGTACGACACACACACGTTTGTCAGTTATACCACTCTAGTAGTTAGGGTACTTTGTCAATATAGGTCAATTTGAATGCAAACTGAAGTAAAGTTATTTATTATTTTGATTCGAATCGATTATAATTTATAGTCATCTGATGTGCAATTTAAGATGGTTTGGGTTTAGAAAAGATCTATTTATATGTATTTTAAGTTCATGTAGGTTTCATTTGGTTGCTTCGAGCGAGGAGAGCAGGTGCATAATTGCATATAAGACTTGAAACTTAGGTCCACCCACATTTTTCACAATCTATTTACTTATCAATACAAATTTACAAATAATATTGAAGGAAGTCAAAGTTGATTGGTTTATTTACCGGATATTAAACCGTCAATGTAATAAGAACGAAGAAATCACAATTTTTATAGGGGGTTGTTAAACGTCGCTCCCCTTTTACTAGGCATCGCGCGCATTTTTTTAAGATTTTCCATTTTTACCCCTATCAAATAAATAGCCACGACTCACTTCACGGTACTCACAACTCTCGTACTTCACTCTCATACTCTCATTTACTCTCATTTTATTCTCTAAAAAAAATTAAGTAAACTCAGGAAAACAAAAAATTTGATTACAATAATAAATTTGATAAAATAATAATACTAATTACTCTAATCACAAAATTAATACTAATCATAATATAATAATAATAATAATAATAACAATAATAATAATAATAATAATAATAATAATAATAATAATAATACAAAGATTACAATAGTAAATTTGATTAATTAATCAATTTAAGAAAAAAAGAAAAAAGAAAAAGAAAAAAAAAAGCACTACATACATCCGCCCAAAACATTAGGATCCACCTTGGTGGATCCTAATTTTTTAAGTGGATCTACCTAGGTGGATCCTAAAATTTTAGGCGGATGTTTTATTTCAATTTTTTTAAAAAAAAAGTAAGACGACTTATTACGGAATTCTCCGACGAAACTTTCGGTGTCCGAATGTTGTCGACATCCATCATCCTAAATCTGTTGCTAATGCTTAATAATTTTTTTTAAAAAAAAATTAACTTGGATTTTTGTGGTAGATCGAATGTGGTGGGCCGAGGTCGGATGTGGTACTTCGGGATTTTTTTTTTACCACGTGGTAGTAAGTGGAGGGGTCGGGAATGATATTATATCATTATGCACTACAATTTACACAAAGGGCAATGTCGTCCTTTCATGTAAAAAAGGGAGCGTTAGTATGTAAAATGGGAGCGACGTTTAGCAGTTCAGTTTTTATAACATAATTTGCCAAAGAAAACAAATTTAATGACTGATTTGACCCCACAAATGATTTTTCTAATTTTTTTTCAAAAGTAACACAAATGATATTTTGTATATCCCTACTTCATCTTCTCATTTTCAAAATCAAAGTATATCAAAGCATTTAGAATTTTAGACAAAGTCTAAAATGTCATGAAATCTTTGCATCACCTAATTTGTATTAATTTTTAATTATTTTGAATAGGTAACTAACACTTGTTTGTATTGATTCTTTTAATTAAGTTTTTTTTTAATTAAAATTATATTACTCTGATAAATTTTTACCTAATTTGTATTGAAATTTAATTGTTTTAAATAAGTAACTAACACTTGTTTGTATTGATTCCTTTAGTTAAAGCTTTTTGATTAAAATTACATTACTGTTTAGAAACTCTGATTAATTAATTCCTAGAAATTTTGATTCATAAAAGTGAGAGGGAAAAAAATCATTGGAAATAAAAAAAAACAAAAAATTTGGGCGATGGAAGCTTTCTCTAGAATATCAGAGCCAGGTTTCAATCCTGGGACCTGTGGGTTATGGGCCCACCACGCTTCCGCTGCGCCACTCTGATGTTGTTGTTATATTAGTCCAATTTAATCAATTTATCTTTTTTCTGTTCGCATAAAACAAAAGTATAGCAGTTAGTGGGTAAAAACTGTACGCGTTGACTCGTTATAAACATATAGAATTCCGTGACTTTAGCGTTCAATTAAATTACTACTAACATTAGTTACAACCGAAGCTTAACTATATAAGAGAGTGAGGAATAACTCAAGTGGTTAGAGCTTCCCTCCCGATCCTAGGAGGTTCTGGGATTGACTCTCACCCCTGCCCTTGTGACTCTCTAAACACAAAAAAAAGCTTAAATATATAAATTAATTAATTAAATTCAAAGTCGTCCTGAAATTATTCAGATTAATTATATTGCATGTTTATATTTAATAGAAGATGCAAATTTTTGAAGTTTTGTGGCTAGTAATAACGTAAAGAAGTGGTAGAGGGTTGCGGAATTTGATGATAAATTATTATTTGTCAATCGTATCATTGAATAATTGCAAGGCTAACGACAAATATGGTTGTTGATCGATGAACTCGTACCTCCATTATCCATGCATGTTGGTTGTTATGTGTATAGCACAGTCTTCTAATTAGTATTTCATCAAAAATTTCAATTTCGAAAACTACAATTCCATCAACTATGTTGCTCACTTAGGGCCTGTTCTCATTGACTCAACTCAGCTGAACTGAACTGAACTGAATTGAGCTGAGCTGAACTGATGAATTGAACTGAATATTTTATAAGAGAAGGAAATTAGGAGTTGAGCTGAACTGAGCTGAGCTGAACTAAACTGAACTGAGCTGAATTGAACTGAACTGAATTTCAACGTAAGAGAACAAACCCTTATTCATAATTTTTAATTATCAGAATTATCACACATGTTATATGGGTTACTATTACTAACTTACTATACCGAAAAGTAGTACTCTATATAAATAAGAGTCTAACATTACAAGAACTATAACAAGGACTAAATCTAGACCGTGGATAATAAAGTTTCACCATCTCGACTTAATATGCCAACTTGTTTAAGAGATCAATTTAGGTTTTTTGGATGAGATCAAATCTTACAAGTTGTCACACCCTGTCATGTAAATAGTAGTCGACCACTATTACATGCAACAATTATTACTTCGTATTGCAAACACACTTGTTTGAACTATAATACCTTGTTGATATTATACCTATTTTAGCATCGAAGTTTATATGTAGACCCGAGAGTTTCTTTCAATTCACTCCCCCAAGGATTGATTGATCAACTTTCTCAACATTACCATCTCCACCATTGATACATTGTATGATATACTTACATAATAAGAAGTATGAAAAAAATAAATTAAATAACTATATCCGAATCTTCCACAAAAATAGAATATCTTGTTGTCGCTTACACTAATCAACTATTGCATAATTACCGTAAAATTAACTAGTGATCCTCACATGAGCCCTCAATTAACTAGTGATCACTTTCATCCCACTCACTCTCTACTTTGGCCAAAAATAATCAATATAATTAATGTTTTAATTACAATTAATTTGCAACTTTTCTGAATTAAGGTGGAATTATCACAAATAATATACCTCGTAGTTGTAGTAAATTTAAACCATTGAAAAAGACTTTATTGGTGAATGAAGTGGACTTTTATAATTATATTGAGGAATTTTCATTATTATTTCATATGTATACGTACATTTACATTAATTTTAGATAATAAGGTAGGTGAACATAATAAAAATATGAAAGCTTTATTTGTAATACAATAAATTTGGATAGTTATTGAAGGTCCAAGATCCGATCACCACGTTACCAAATAAATATAAAAAAGGGATATCCAACAACCCATTTGTGTTATATTGGTTGTCTATCACTAAGTTTGCGGCCAAATGGGAGATCCTCTATTTAATCAAAGTGTGGCAATGTTAGAGTCATAATGTTTTAAACTACTACAAAAGTAAGTTTGATAAAATTTTACATTATTTATCAACCTTTCATATCTTATCATTGTGTAAAAAAAAAATTGTAAACCTCATCCATTTAAATTGATGCAAGAATTGTGGTGATATAACCACCACAATACCTCAACTATAAAAGACGAGGTGTTGGTCTAGTACGTGCCACAAGGTTTTTGTGTTTTACCCTTGTTATGGATTTTTCATCTGATTCTCAAGAGTAATTCTATGCATAGTGCATAATATGGTGTTTCTATTATTGTACACTCGATGCATGACTAGCTAATTAACAAAAGAATAATGGTTGTTTGACCCTCATTCATTTAGACTAATGAAAGATTTATGGTCAAATAACTACCACAATATCTCAAATATAAAGATGGATATGGGTTTAGTGCCAAGAGAGTTCAGTGTTTAACCCTATTACAAAACTTCCAAATGATTTTCAAGAGTAACTTATGCATAGTGAATGATACAAAGTTCGGAGTAATAATTATTGTACACTCAATGTATTACTTGCTAACAAAAGAATACCCATATACGGAGTATGATTATAAAGACAATATATAATAGGAGACATTAAAATATCGTACACTCGATGTATGAATACTCGTACATGTCAAAGACCAGGGTGCTCACATGGAAGCTATTTTAATTATCAAAGTAATAACATTATAAATTTCTATATTATAATTCCAATAATAAAAGGAATTTAAGTTGTAAGACCAAACAATGGAGTAAATGCAATGGTCATGTTGAAGAAAGCAAGAAAAGAAGTTAGCAAACAAGGATTTCCAATTTACTTAGTTGTCTCAATTTTGTCCCCACATGCATCTCCCCCTTCCTACGCCCATATATTTCTCACAACATTATTTTATCTAATCATGATTATAGTTTCATGAACTTACACAACCAAACCCATATTATATTCACTAAAATTTAATGTCATTACCATCTTAATTCATCTTAATTAATCAATTTATTAATTTAATTTCATTATTTAAGTTTCCTTTAATGATCATCAATTTGTAATAATTAATTTTCTATTGGCTGACCTCTCTCTCTATTCATGACTTACCCTTTTGAAAGCAATAAACATTATTTCTATTTCACATGCTCTTGTTTCTCTCTCATCATTTTCTTTCTGTCTCATAATTCTCTGTTTTTTTTTTTCTTTTTTTTGGGTGATTGAATTCAGAGAATTAAGTCAGACTCATTGTTGATTTTGTTGCAGATTATGAACTTCTGGTACAAACCCACTTTCTGAGTGTAAAAAGTTTACAACTTTGCTGTTTTACTTTGTCTTCTCACTCAACTTCAACTACTTTTTTCCTGCAGTTGAATTTTCAAAAGGCAGGAACAAAAAAATGAAACAGAATTACAAATATGGATATTCTGCCTTTATCAGTCTTCTTGTTATCTGATCATCACTAAGTAAGTTTACCTCTTCTCTTTCCCTCTCCTTTCTTTGTTTGGTTGGTGCATATAAAGCTGAACGAGTAGTGATGTAGACGAGATTCAATCCGAGGTCCGACCTTAGACTTTATAGTGGGAAATTCTGTGTTTGTTACCCGGGAAAAAAGTTTTTTCTTTTTTTTTTTTTTTTTGCCAATTTTCAGCAAAAAGATTGGAACTTTTTTGTGTACAAGCAACAAGTTTCTAGCCTAAATTAGGTACATATTTCCTGGAAAACCAAAAAAATCACCTAACTTAAGAAAAAATTGTACCAACAGTAGTAGTAATTCCGTAACTGAATTTTCTTAATATTGCTCTTAATACTTGCAGACAAAAATGACCGTTGAAATTATTACTCCTAACGTTTTACAATTAAATGCATTCAACATAAAATAACTATATATGTCTGTCCTTCTGAATTCTGATGTTACATCATCCTTATATTTTATCAGATTATGACCCAGATTGTCAGAATCAGTAAATAGTGTAGAAAAATCTGTTTCCTGGATTCTTCATTTCAGAAGAAAGAAGAAAAAAAATGGGCAAATTTGGATTCTTATTCAGATCAGTCATCTTCTTTGGGTTGTGTTTGTTACATGTTTATGGTGAGCCATGGGAAGACAAGCAAGCCTTGCTTGATTTCCTACAAAACACTTCACATTCGCGGTATCTGAACTGGGATCAGAACACTCCCTTGTGCACCAGTTGGACTGGTGTGACTTGTGATGATCGTCAGATAGGGGTTATTGCTCTCAGACTACCGGGAGTCGGAATCCGAGGCTCGATCCCTCCTAACACACTTAGCCGGCTTTCTTTCCTTCAAACACTTAGCCTTAGAAACAATGGGATTTCAGGTGTTGTTCCATCTGATTTTTCAAGGTTGAGTAACTTGACTTCTTTGTATCTACAGTCCAACAGGTTTTCTGGTCCCCTACCTTTGAATTTATCTGCTTGGCATAATCTTGTGGTACTAAATTTATCCAATAATAACTTCAATGGAAGTATTCCTCTTTCGCTTTCGAATTTAACCCAGCTTACAACTCTTGATCTTTCAAGCAACTCATTCTCTGGTCAAATTCCTGATTTGGGGATCCCAAGTTTGAGGTTTCTTAACTTTTCCAACAACCATTTGAATGGGAGTATTCCTAATTCTCTTCTGAGATTTCCAAGTTCATCATTTTCGGGCAATAATGTTACCTCGAAGGAGGTTGCTATTCCTCCGATACCATCATCTGTCCCACCTGACAGTTCAGTTCATAAGGCCAAGAAGATCAGTGAGACAGCATTGTTAGGAATAATCATAGGTGGTGCTGCAGTCTTGTTTGTTATGATCGCAGTGTGCATGATTGTTTTGTGGTCGAGCAAAAAAAGCAAGCAGCAAGACAGTGATGCAGAGGCACAAAAGACGGAGAAATTCTACTCAAAGAAGAAAAGGTTGCCTACAGAAAGCCGAGAAGAGAAGAATGCAAGGATCACATTTTTTGAAGGCTCAAATATGGCATTTGACTTGGAGGATCTTTTAAGGGCTTCAGCAGAGGTTCTTGGCAAAGGCATGTTTGGAACAACGTACAAGGCCGCCCTAGAGGACTCTAACACCGTGGTAGTGAAGAGACTCAAGGAAGTGAGTGTGGGAAAGCGAGAGTACGAGCAGCAGATGGAGATTGTTGGTAACATTAAGCATGAGAATGTTGCTGCTCTCAGAGCATACTATTATTCCAAAGATGAGAACCTCATGGTTTATGACTATTTCAGACAGGGCAGCTTATCAACAATGTTACATGGTATGTGATTTTGTATATTGTT
This sequence comes from Chenopodium quinoa, assembly GCF_001683475.1. Taxonomy (NCBI): domain Eukaryota; kingdom Viridiplantae; phylum Streptophyta; class Magnoliopsida; order Caryophyllales; family Amaranthaceae; genus Chenopodium; species Chenopodium quinoa. The sequence goes on along the minus strand of NW_018742987.1, from coordinate 124,027 downwards.
TTGTTTTCATTGAATTTAAGAGTTGTTTATATAAAGAAGCTCTTAATATGTTTTGCAGGGAAAAAAGAAAATCGATTGCCATTGGATTGGGAAACCCGGCTTAAAATCGCTATAGGTGCAGCAAGAGGCCTTGCTCACATCCATTCTCAAAATGGTGGAAAACTAGTCCATGGAAACATAAAGTCCTCAAACATATTCCTAAACCCTCAAAACTACGGTTGTGTATCGGACCTTGGTTTAGCAACCATAGTCACGCCAACAGTCCCACCAATCCAACGAATTATAGGGTACCGGGCTCCAGAAATCACAGATTCTCGGAAAGCAACTCAACTGTCTGATGTCTATAGCTTCGGAGTCCTGATACTAGAACTCCTCACAGGAAAAACTCCCCTAGGAGAAGGTACACACCTAGTAAAATGGGTGTATTCTGTGGTTAGAGAAGAGTGGACAGCTGAAGTGTTTGATGTAGAGCTATTAAAGTTTCCTAACATAGAGGAAGAGATGGTGACAATGCTACAACTAGGTATGGCTTGCACTGAGAGAGTCCCGGAGAAACGGCCAAAGATGTCGGACGTTGTCAAAATGGTGGAGGACATACGGCGAGAGAGCACCGACACCCACCCATCATCAGAGGTTTCAACTCCAACACCAACAGGCCTTTCACATACAGGTGAAACAGGATCATCTACCTATGTAACCCCACAATAAGATTGCTTGAACTAGTAGTTAAATTTAGTTGTAACAAATATTGTTGGATTTTTCTTTTTTGGAAATGATAATTTTTGCTTACAAATTGAGGCACATGGTCTAGATTATTATTATAATTATTGTCCATTATTTACTCTGTATTTTTTTTAAGGAGAAAGTGGGATGAAAGTAGTTTACCAACCAAAGCCAGCTAATTGTCAAAGAGTTAGCTAAGAGCATTATTCTTTCCCTCCAAGATTCTTAGCAAAATGTAAACAACCCAAGTCAATAATATAGCTACCTTCTTTCCTGGTTTTTGAATCTTTTTGCGGCTTTATGTTTCAGATTTTGATGCCTAAAAGAAATGTCTGGAAATAGTATTGATAAATTAGCTATGCTGATAAGGACAACCACCACCAAGGGTTTCGAAAGTCTAAACGCATGTGTTTTTTTAGATAACTAATATGAACGCACAAGGGACAGTGACGTAGACAAAATCTGATTCAAAGCCTTAGATAAATAGATACCATCCTCAAAATTGGATCACTTTCTTTTGATATTAAGTTCCCTGATTGTCTATTTTGATTGACTTCATAAAAAGAAAAGAAAAGGAAAAGGAAGGGAAATCATTCGTTGTCAACATGAACATTCTTTTGGCTGGAAAAGTTAGGATTGTTTAACTATACAATCATGTATGTCTTGGATCAGGAGTATGAACATTACTTGCCCCACTTTAGAGAACACGTCAGAACACTTTGATGATCTCCCCAGCACATTTTATGAGGAAAAAAAAAATGTTAAGGAAAAAATTTAATACAAAATCCATCAGGGCGTGTTTAGTTCATACAAAAGTATATACTCGTAGTACTCATAAAGTTAGAATGACTGAAACCCATACGACCACCTATTGATTGTTTAAGAAATTTCAATTTCTAAACCCATACTCGTACTTCATTTCACAAAGTATGCGGTTTAGAAACTCACATGAGAGGTGAGTATGGCTCATTTCATTTCCAAATGAAACCAAGCGTCCAACCACATGGTATTAAACAAGTTATATACCCATATAACACCCTGGTTTTATTCCTAGTTTCAAGCTTATATCAATTAACGAATCAAACATCCCCTTAAAGTTTCAATCTGAAAATTCAACAGCTGAACAAATCATATTCTTATATTTTCAACACCATTGAATGACTCCCAATATATATTACACAGGTAACACAGATAGTTTCTTTCAAAAAAGGATTTTCAATATAGTATTTATAACTAACACGAGTAAATCAAAACATTCAATACTCTTAGCGAAGGGTCGGATTTAACAGCAATTTTGGTGTTCATTACTTCCAAATGTTACTAATATCAAGACTTTTCATTGATGGGTTTTCACCTTCGAATACTGGGTTGCATGTGAGCTTCATTATTAATATGCTCACAACCCAAAACCAGATCAAATTTTTGCAATAAACTACCACCACCTGAGGACACCCTGTCACCCTCTTGAATACTGGAAACCTCACTTAATATTATGATGGATTTTGGAGTACATTTACACATTTGGATCATCTAAAATTTCCGTAAGAACAAACATGAGATTAAAAATTATGAAAACAATACAAAGAATGATGTACATGTTTACACGTTGCGTAGTATTAAGGTTTTAGTATCGAGGACCTGGATACATGATGCAGAGCCTACCAGCAAACCCAAAGACATCAGTCATCATACAGCAATGTATCCGCAACACTAAAAAATCTCAACTCTAAGTAAGCCAAACTAATCTTCCTCTGGCTTGCGTAAAATTTGCGTCTTTACACCACCTAAAAAACACGCACACAAAGACAGTATATTAAATTAGATGAACCAAATTGAATATGGGACATTTTGCCTGGAATTGAGAAATTTCATAAATGAATAGATACAAGGGGAAGTAAGACAAACCTTCAACTTCCTCGAAATGGACTTCCTTCACCAAATCAGCTGCTGGATTATACTGGAATCTATAGGAAAAAAGATAGCAGGATTAACAGTCAAAACAATATCAGATATGACAAATAATGAAACATAAAATTGGCAATAACAAGAACTGATTATGACACTAAGTAATGCACAAATAAGTTGTCATTTATCAGTTTTGATCAATAAATAAGTAGCCACATTAAACAAAAACATCACTACATTAGTAAATCAGCCAAAAATACTTTTGTTTAGTAAAATCAGTTCAGCTAAACGAAAATCTATTGAAAAAACAGGGCATAAGCCAATCTTCTTGCTTCCTTCCCCAAGAATTCCTTTTACAGAAGTCTTTCCACAATCATAAACCTGCCCCCAATATTCAAACCTTGCATCTACCTAGCTGGCAATGCATCTTTACTTTAATAGATCAATAAACGCCAGTCATCATCCTAACAAAATTCCTTCAAACAGCATCTCATAAAAATCTTAAAAGCAGCTCACCATTTGGGAGACACTGATCAAAATTGTTTAATAACCATAAAATTCAAGTGCTAACAGTAAGATGTGATTCAGTGAAATTTGAAAGGCGAAAGGATCCCTGATAGGTGAAACTTTGGGAAGCCCTAAGGAAGCTGCTACTAATGCAGAAAATAAGAGATCTATTTGACTGAGAGCCTATGTCTGCACTTTCACATAAATGTTGAAGCTTACACACATACAAGATGAAGCAAATAAGGAAGAAAGGACGGGTTAGGGTGATTGAGAAGCACCACAATTAAAAAATTCTTAGTATACAGAATGATCATATAAACATAGTCCATTGAGATTTGAACTTCATTTAGCACTAACCAAATATCATCAAAAAAGAGATTCCGCAGATCTGAAATCATGAATTAGGCGCAATATACTACATAGTAAAGTGCAGGAGCTGGAGATATAGTTTTGAGCCAAATCGAGATGAGAAAAATTACCTGTTCTTGAAAATTACATCAATCTCAAAGTTAGATGTATTCTTTGCAGCATCCACCAAGACAGTAACAATTTCAGTCTTTCTAGTGCTCGCCATCAGGACATCATATTCTGTCGGAATGACAATTGCGAAGAAATTATCAGATAATTTACTTAGATACAGCTTCTCTACTGCTGAGAGGGTAATCCGCCGTTTAAGGGCATAACTCTCAGGATCAATCACATAGAGAGCGAAGTCTGTCACTATCAGGATGCGCCTCTTCATCTTCCCAGTACTAGTGAACTTCAAAACTTTATCAGCAAAAAGAACTTGCCTGTCACCTATGAAACAGAGAAGCAAACCAAATTATTTTTAACTATCCAGTCAACGAAGCTTGACAAGTCCTCATACCAAGCACAGAGTGAGAAACTATGAAAGCGTACAAGACGTCACGGTCTCAAAATGACACTCTAATTCGTATTCACTTCCAAATACTCATAACATATACTTCCTCTGTTCTTTTTTACTTGACCTGTTTCTTTTATCACGCTTGCCAATGTAAAACTTCAACGATTAATAACTTTAATTCTCCATAAGTAAAAATTATAAAAGTTATATATTATGATAGTACTTTTTGAGACGAATTCAAAATATCCAACATGAACATATTTTTCCTTACAAATTATTCACAAAAGACGGTCAAAGGAGGAGTGGTGAATAGTGTAAAAGTCAAAGCGGGTCAAGTAAAAAAGAACGGGGGAAGTATTGATATACTCTCCAAAAGATTTCTCCATTCCGGTAAAATTTTTAACATGACAATACCGCTATAGTTCTATAATATAAATGCTTAAAAACATCCACCATAATGAACTAAATATTTTCAGCCTCCATACGGCATTTTAAATAATGTGGAATTCATACTCTCTCAGACATGATAGCAAAACAGTTCTAGGCCTTTAGCAGATATTTGTATACGGTATATTTATCCTTAGAATTTGATAATACTGAAATTCTTCTAGCCTCATCAGTACATCCACAATTCTTTAAAACAAACAAACTTTTTCAATGAGCATAACTAAAATAGCACGCACAATTGGGCAGTTCTTATGACTAAAAAAGATTACAAGGTAATGGTAAGTCAACAGAACAACACGATAATTGTGCATCTAATCAATACATATTGGCCTTTTTAATTCATAACTTCTATGAAATCAGAAGCAGAAAATTCACAGCTGATATAAATGTTATTTTAATGATTTGAGAGGCTAAGCCAAATTTCTACAACTATGGCGACACACTAGGACAGCACATATCGACAAAAAATTGATCCAACAGCAAAATTTATTTGCAAGGGTAACACTATCAAATATTTGCTCCAATGTCACTCTCGCAATCTAATCTGTCAATGAGTTGTTCAAGATATCACCTAAGGTTTATCTCCACCTAGAATAATAAGGCAAGATTAAAGAGCATCAACGCCAGAAAAACTAAAACCTAAGCGTTAATGTTAACCAACTAGACAACTAGTGCTCAAATATTTCTACATAGTATATAGTCTATACATGTCTATGTCATCATACAGGACCAATAAATTTCATAAAAACCACTAGACTACTGGTAATCAATGTCTGAATCAGACTTAAACCTATTTTGTTAATTGATATACTGATTTCTACCAAGAAAACTTACTATCCAGTCTACTTAAAAGACAATGCATGCAATCTTGGATTTATAACTGTGATAAATCTACCAGACAAGTATCAACTACAATGTGCTAGGTACAGTAGGTAGCTACACTGGAGTAGCACAGCAACTTGTTCTAAATTTCTAATATACGAGAGAAAAGAATTAATATTGACTTACTCATCCCACATGAACAATCGCAATTAAATTTCCACCTCATTAATGTCAAAAACCACACTTTATCTGTCAATTATTATGTAAAATTTGACCTCCCCAGAGCCAGCAATGAGAGAGAGTAATGATGGAAATGGAACAACAATCAGCAACCATAAGGGGAAAAACCCACAAAAAGTATTCACTATTCAAAAGTAGGCAAAACATGTACCAACAAGAGATCTTGCATGCTCGAATCGCAATTCTAGCTATAGCTAAGCAACATAAGCCTAACATAGTCCTAAACGTAACTTCTTTCTAAAAGTCAAGGCACCAAAAGAAAGCAAAATTAGCAATTGCGGTGCACGTGTAATCACCCTTCCTAATTTCCGCACTTGTATTAAAACAAAACGATCCTAAGCAAAGCGCAGAACACCCGATCAAATTTATAACTCACTCCAAAACCTCATTATCAATGTAACCTCTATAATTGCATATACTTGGTTTCGTACCGATCTAAACCAACACAAACAGAAAAGTTGGCACTAGAACTTTAAATCTTTAGCAACTACACTTATCATTTCAATACCATCTGACATTTCAATTAAAGATTGAACAAGCAATACAAAAAACACATAACCCATCTCAATAACTCAATGCAGTAAATTATATTTCAGAGTCAAATCATCACAACAACTCATTTACACCAGCTCTTGAATCAGATCAACCTTCAACTTCAACCTACCTAACCCTAGCATTCAACTTAATACCCTCTCAATTATGAACTTTCATAGCATTAAAATTCCAACAACAGCCTTACACATCAAACTTACAGTAAATAACAATTTAACATTTTCCAATTATTCCAAAATGTCTCAATTTAGAAATGATCGGAGCTATCAATGCTCAATTATGCTTAATATTTCCAATAATATCAATTTCCTTCACAAAATTACACCCTAAAACACAAACAAACCCTAAAAACACAATCCCACAAAAATAAAAATAAAAATATCAAGAGAAAACTAAAAAAAAAAAGGGGTGTATATAAATTAGAATTACCTTGTTTATCGAGGATCTTCAAAATGTAAGGATTAGAAGAAACATCAAGATAATCCCCTCTATAATCCCTGTGAAAGGAAGCCAACCTTCGAGCTTTAACACCCATGAATGGCTCCAGATTTTCCGGCGGGTTATCGGCAGACGGCTGAGGTTCGGCGTCGAAACGAGGCTTGGAGTCGGTGAGCTGGACTCGGCGGCTACTGTATCGGTTGTTGTGGCGCTCCATTTAGTCCGAGTCGCCGGCGATTCAAAGGGTTGAATCGTGAGATGGAAATGCGAATGCGCCACTGGGTTTTGATGACCTGTGTGCGCAACTGCCTGGGTCAGGGTCTGGGTCCCGCTATATGATGTTTACTTGAATTTTTTTTAGTTTTACAGGGGAAACAAAAAATTATAGTACAAAGCATATATCATTTTTTATTATTATTTTAATTAAGAAGAATTAGATGCTCGTATTACGTTACATTTTTCACGAGGAGAACGCCTAATGTAAATAAATTGGAATTTGGCGTAAAAAATTAAAAAAAAAAAAAAAAAAAAATCAAAGAATTGGACTTATGATCTCTTTGTTACGCTCACATCAACATCGGTTTATCAAAATTGGTTTATTTACTTTGTCAATTTATCATATACAGTACGGAGTACTTCACTAATCTCTTAAATGTATTGTGTACCTCTTTTCTATGTCTTTATAATTCCTAACATTTATGAATTCCCCTATTTACATGGAGATGTGATTAGGTTGTAATGTATTTTGATACATTTGTTCTTACTCACTCAACAATGAGTAACAATGATATATGTCTCTCTACAACACTCAATGACATTTGACAATAAGTAACATTTATTTTGGAATTTTTCCTAACTATGCATAAAAGGCAAATTTAAAATGAAAACACTCGAATTTATTCATAAGGAGTGGGTTTGTAAATTAACAATGATGAGAGCAATATTTTCACTTATAGGAATCTCTTCTTTTAAGGAAATGAACAATGACATGTTTCTCATTACAAGTAATAAGAGGTAAAACTTTATTGGAAAAATTAATGCCATGCATTTCATTCTCATTCAAAGGGATAATCGCTCTCTCTATCTCCGGTAAAATTATTATTTTTCACTAATCTCAAATGGAGTTATTAAATTGTATTATACTCACACATATGTATATATCACTTTGCCAAGCATTTTCATTTTTTCATAGATAAAGTATAAACTAAAGACATGTTCACATTTACTAAATTGAAATGATTGGAGCTGAACAGAACTGAACTGAATTGAAATGAATATTTTATGAAAAAAGGAAATTAGGAGCTGAACTGAACTGAACTGATTGAAGCTGAACTGAACTGAAATTAAACTAAAGTGAAGAGGCCCTAATTTCTATTTGTTTTTTTTTTCCTTTTTTCCTCCCTAATTTAAACCCTTTACTTATTGAACTTTGATTTGGACTGATTTACAAGTTTACATTTGTTATGAATTGAAAGTATACGACTAACAATGACATTAGGTGATTAGGTTAACACATGTCATGAAAAAACCTACTAAATAAAGAAAACCATAAGTGTTATCTTGACTTGCAAAGTGAATATAATCACCACATAGCACATAAATGTTACGAAGTATTAGGTTGAATTGAGATGAGCTATCACGATTCATTTCATATTCTTATAATTTTGGTTATGAGTATATGATCAATCATAATAAAAACACGTAAGTATGACACGACACGACATAATATAATATACCTGTTGCCATTTTTTATAAAGCACATCATCATACATGTCTAGTGGGCTATGCTGTCATACTAATTATCATCGCTACACAAGCCTAGCTCGACTTAGTGCCATCTTTAAAAATACGACAGCCAAAACGACTCCTAAAACAGCCATAATGGAGAACACCCAAGACGACAGGACCAAGTAGACGAAGAACCAATAAGCAAAAGCCAGAGCCCACAAACACACACTTGCACAACTGCACACAGCTACAGTTTACGGCATTACGTTACCTCCCAAATAAATAAATAAACAAAAAAAAAAAAAAAAAAAAAAGAAGAGAGAGATTTTTTTTTTAAAAATAAAAAAACAGAAAGAAAAGAATTCCCCCAATTTAAAGAAAGAATCCCTCCCTCCTATCCTTTTCTTTTTCCTCCCTTCTTCCGGCGGAAATCGGAAACCCTTTCATCCCCTTTTTCCTTCGCAAAATCAACGAATTCCTAGCGGTGTTCATCATTTTTGCGCGATTTTCAGTCAGAGATTAGAGAAACAAAGAGAGAATTTTATCTCTTCTTCTCTGAGGTATGATCATCTTATTTTTTTTTAATTTTTTTTTTTTGAATTTTAATGTTTTTAGCGTAATTTAGGGTTTTTTTGAAGTTTTTTTTGATGAATTCTGTTGGATCTTGAAGATCTGAGTTGATCTGATGAATTGTTTTGATTTATTTAGGTTTTAAGGGGATGGCGTCGAAGAGGATTTTGAAGGAGCTCAAGGATCTGCAAAAAGATCCTCCGACTTCCTGTAGTGCCGGTATAATTTGATTAATTATGCTGTATATATGTAGAATTGAGCTATGAATGATTTGGATTTGTTAATTGTACTATATTTGATTCGCAGCGAATGAATTTTTTGTGATGATTTTTTGGAGTTTGATGCTGAGAGTAGCATGATTGTGTGTTTGATGATTGTGAGATGGTGATTTGATTAGACTGATGTTTGGTTTCGGAGTAATGATAAGTGAATTATTGGCATAATTTTTTATCGCTTGTAGGACCATAAGGAATTAAGGATTGAAATGAATGCAAAAGTTTAGTGTGTTGTTAGCTGTGAAGGATTGAAATGAATGCAAAAGTTTAGTGTATTGTTAGCTGTGTAAATCGTGTTATCGAGAGAAACTTTCAAGTAATCCAGACAAGGTTTGGTTCTTATGATTGAGGTTGTCTGCCATATACATCTTTGTTTGTGGTGCTCAACAATTTGGAGTGGGGCTGAATTATGTTTACGCAGTCCTAATTTTGGAGAAGGTAAATCATATAAGATTATGATGAAGGTCAGAAGGCTTATGGATAATGGTGTAAACATCCGAGTATCCAACTCTCTTACTCTGCTACTAAGCCTACCATAGGCAGGTGCCTTGTTAGTGAGCGTTGGCCGTTGGGAGATGGTATAATGAGGATCGTACTCATTGTACTACTGTAGTGACACTGTTCATTTAAGTATTGTTGTGGACTATGTGGAGCTTTGATCATTTGCTCGCTATATTTACTTGTTTTAGGATTAGACTGTAAAATAGTTTGTTGATCCTTCTTTGTATAATTTCCAGGATTACTGTTTGTTAGGGTTTCTTCAGCAAGTGTTACATGTGTAGAAATTCATGTGGTTTTCTTAACTGAAAGTAGTTAATGTTGGGTTCTTTGACCAGGGGGATCTTCACCTGTTTGCTATTCCATTTTTGCTTCATGTGGCGGGTAATTCCTTGCGCCTCATGGAGGCTTGCTATCTGATTAGGTCTTTAAAATCTTTGTTCACCTTTTTTTTCCCTCATCCAACTGTATTTGAATAAAGAGTATTCTCATGCTTTTCAAAAATTTCAGCCTTTAAGGTTAGATAAGCTGTGTTATCATGCTCTCTGAAAGTTTATCAAGCAACATATTTGCCTTCTGAATATTTTTACAAAGTTATAGGATTCTGCTTTTTCTGCTTGACAATTATAGTTATTTACTTATCTTCTATTTATGGATCTTTGTCAAAGAACTTACAAAAATTTTCTATTTTAAACATGTTTGTAAATTTTGATTTTTTTTTTTTCACTGCTTCCTTTGGCGATCTGAAAATTTTGAATGGTTCTATATTCCTTTGGCCTTAAATTTTCAATTGTTCCTTTGATTACTATTTTCCAAACTTCTGCCACAAAGTCCTATCATGGTTTAGAACATTTCATTTTCACAATCACGTATTCTGCACTACGCGGTGGCTACTTTTCGTCTCAAGACTACTGCTGGAGCATATGACAGGCGTGGTCTCCCGTGAACACTGCTTGCTTTCTCCGTTTTGATCTCTTATCGAGGGGGATGTACATATGTCTTGAAATCTATTGAAAAGGAAAGGTACACATATGAAATGCGTAGTTGATGAGATTAATGCTTGGTTCTCTTTGTGAAAGTAGAGTCTGAAATGTTTATTATGCTTGACTGGCTTGTATGATGAATCATGACAGAAACTTAGTATCTTGTAAAAGTATTCTGTTGTAAAATGCTGTTACTTTCTTTTCCCCTTAAGCCTCCCTCAAAAAATATCACACTATAGCTGACTTTACCATCACATCGTGTTCTTGCCTACTATTCTCTCCCCACTTGCCTGTTCAATCTCCATTATCTATCTTCAAAGCAAGTTAAATTTGGGATTCTTTACAGGTCCTGCAATAACAATATTTTGTTTTTCTTCTCTTTATGTTAGCTACGTGTAGATGAATTGTTAAGAAGCTGATGGTATTGAATGTACTTTTTGGCAGGTCCTGTGGGTGAAGACATGTTTCATTGGCAAGCAACAATTATGGGCCCTCCTGACAGTCCTTATGCAGGGGGTGTTTTCCTTGTTACTATTCACTTCCCCCCAGATTATCCATTTAAACCCCCCAAGGTAATTACCCCGTATTACTCAATCTGTTAGATATAGGCTCTCAATCCTTCTAGGAGTATTTAGCAGTGCTGCTATTCTTTCTGCTTTCTGGACCTAAGTTGTGTGTTACGTTTTCTCGTTTAGCTTTATGATCATTATTATTGCGCCTGCTGTTTACTGCTGGAACTTTGCGCTCTAATTAAAACTAAAAAAAATGGTTGCTGAAAATTGATAGCGATCTCTAACTTTTTAAGGCTGAATCCTTTCATTAAATCTTGTGGGTAGTATTCCCGATGTTTGAGATTAATTTTTCCTGGTGGCAATATGAGCAGGTAGCATTTAGGACAAAGGTTTTTCACCCCAATATCAACAGCAACGGAAGCATTTGCTTAGACATCTTGAAGGAGCAGTGGAGCCCTGCCCTTACCATTTCAAAGGTTTGTTAGACATTTTTTGGCATCACAGCTCTCTAAAAATTAGTTCTCCTCTTCAGAGGAAATAGGTTTATGACAATCCTAGGCAGTTCTATCTTCTATGATGTCCATAAGACCAATTAATGGTCATGCCTGGAATCTGCTATCATGATCTTGCGAAAAAACTATGCTAATAGTAAATTTTGTTGTGAGCAGGTCTTGCTTTCAATTTGCTCGCTCTTGACAGATCCAAATCCCGACGATCCCCTAGTGCCAGAAATTGCTCACATGTACAAGACTGATAGGGCGAAATATGAGAGCACCGCAAGGAGCTGGACTCAGAAGTATGCTATGAGCTAAAGACTTTAACATGTCAATTGGAAGGGGGTAGGAGGCAGCTTTGTCATTCAGATACTGTCTTCTAAGCATATGTACTCTGTATGTGGGTTTTAACCTTTTGATCAGTGTGCTCTGCAACCTAAGCTGGACAAAAGTATTGTCCGGCATTTCATTATGTTCAAAAACGAACACTTGTATGTTGTCCTTTAAATGTTTGTATGGACAAAAATTAATCTTCAAGCTGTGAAATATAACCGATTTGGTGCCGCATCATTAGCTCTTACTAATCTCCCTTGAGAAACTACTGTTCTGCCATTCTTTCAAGCACTCTAGCTGTACCATCAACGTTGAACGGTTTCAGCATGTCAACACGCTTATTGCATTGACTTGCTTTTTAATGAATAGGGTAATTAAATTATTAGAAGTACCCTTCAACCCGAGCTACTAGTCTGCGAATGACCTTTCCAAGCAATTGTTTCGTGCATTCAACCAAACAATCGCATCACATCCCAAGAAATTAAGCTGACTTTTTATTACTTATTCAAAGCAGGTTGGAATTAAGAAACAATCTAAATTTGTTGAAGTATTTACATCTCTAATTTATTGGGAGTTATCTTATTAATAACTTTAGCAAATGAGTACGTAATAATAAAGTCAAAGCCCCCCCTGAAATGACTAGTAGGAAGAGCAGCCTAGTAGCCTACCAAACCAAAGACCCTTCTCTTCATGCAAGACCCAATATCAGTGAGCTCTAATTCATTGACAATTTGACATTGCTCTTAATAAATTAAAGTTTTCTGATTGATTTTGGTTGTTCCAAACTTCTAATATTGTCTATTTACTATTTATACTCATTCCAAGATGACAAATACTTAGCATTCCATAAACTTGATCCGGCCCGAAATATCGACTCAAACCCAATTCTTAACCGAACCATCTGAACCCGAAAAAATGGTGACCCAAACCCGACCTGAAACCAACCATAGACCCAAGTTGTCCCGAGTATGTGAGACCCGGACCCGAACATGAACTAACCTAGAGATGACCTGACCCGAATGTAACCCGTAAATTATTGACCTGAACCGAACCCGACTGGAACTGCATTGACCCAAACCCGTTTTCACCCATCAAAACCCGAATTTAACTCGACTTGTTACTAACCTGACCTGAATTCAACCTGACTCGTTCCTAACCCGACCCGAATTTAACCCAACTTGTTACAAACCCGACCTGAAATCAACCCGACTTGTTATTAACCTGACCCAAATTCAACCCGACTTGTTATTGACCCAACCCGAATTTTACCAGACTTATTACTAACCTGACCAAAAAATCAACACGGTCTGTTACTAACCTGACTCGAAATAAACACGACTTGTTAGTGACCCGACCTAAATTCAACCCAAACTATTCCTGACACGTTTTCAAATCACCGTAATGTAATTTAGACCACCTAATTATTGTTGAACAAAGCATTTTGTCTAGGGAGACCAAGTCGGTCTTGGCCAGCAAAAGAAAGGAGCATCATCTTCAAATTTAAAAATTAAATATAGTATATATTTGTTGTATGGTCAAAGGAGATAATTATCTTCCTAAATTATAAACTATAGTTCCTAAATTATAGTCAAAGAAAATAATTAGCTTGATAAAAATGATAATTATCTATTTATAATTAGTTGAACTCGAATATGACCTGACTTAGAAATGACCCGACCTGATTGTAACCTGCAAATTATCGACTTGAACATAACCCGACTTGAATCCGAGAATGACCCGACTTGGTAATGACCCAACCTGATTATAACCCGCAAAATATTGACTTGAACCGAACCCGACTTGAAAATGACCCGACCTAATTATAACCCGCAAATTATTGACTTGAAACGAACCCAACTCAAACCCAAGAATGACCCGAACTGATTCTAATCCGCAAATTATTGACTTGAATCGAACCCGACTCGAACTCGAGAAATACACTAACCCGTTGTAACCCGAATTAAACCCGACCTATTGTTCACACATCCCGAATGTAACCCGACCTGTTATTAACCCGACCCAAACCCGATAAGAAGTATGACCCGACGTGACCGACTCAAGTATGACCCAACCCAAACCTGACCCGCATAGGATATGGAATTAATCCGAATTGACCCGACCCACTCTTACTAACCCAAACCAGACCCATTTAACCGAAATGACAGCTCTACCCAAAACCTGCAAAATTTCTCAAAAATCGTGGATATTAACTTTCAATTTCGGAATTTTTTGACTTTTTTTCACCCGGAAATAAAAATTGCCAAAATGTTTACCATGGTCCCTAATACTCTCCGGAAGTCTAATTGGCTGGGTGGAACCATCCAATTTGCCTTTAAACTACAAGTTTACAACTTGCACCGATTTCATTAAGTTAAGCTTACCATGAACATTTCTGACAACATATATTAATCATATATGGTTCCAAACGGCATTATATGACCCCGAGAAGTATTCCCTAAAATTTCAATACTTTTCGACACCAAATCCCGAAACCATCAAAATTTCTAAAAAACCGTGGATATTAGCCTTCAATTTTGGAATTTTTTGACTTTTTTTTCGCCAAGAAATAAAAATTGCCAAAATTTTTATTATGGTCCCTAATACCCTTCGGGAGTCCAATTGGCTGGGTGGAACCATCCAATTTGCCTTTAAACTACCAATTTATCAGTTTATAATTTGCACAGATTTCATTCACTCAAGCCTACCACGAACATTTATGACAACAAACAATGATCATATATAATTCCAAACGACATTATATGACCCCGAGATGTATTCCCTATAATTTCAATACTTTTCGACACCGGACCCGAATACTCCAAAAATTCTTAAAAAGCGTGGATATTAGCCTTCAATTTTTGAAAATTTTGACTTTTTTTTCGCCCAGAAATATAAATTGCCAAAATGTGTACCATGATTTCTAATACCCTTCGGGAGTCCAATTGAGTAGGTGGAACCATCCAATTTGCTTTTAAACGACCAATTTACCAGTTTACAACAAGCGCCAATTTCATTAACTCAAACCTACCAAAAACATTTATGACAACATATAATGATCATATATGGTTCCAAACGGAATTATATGAACCCAAGATGTATCCTCTAAAATCTATAGGCTTTTCTACTTCGAACTCTGAAACCTCCTAAATTTCTTTAAAAGCGTGGATAATTAGCCTTCAATTTTGGATTTTTTTAACCTTTTCTCGTCCGAAAATAAAAATTGCCGATATGTTTACCATGGTCCCTAATACCCTCCGACATTCCAATTGGGTGGGTGGAACCATCCTATTTGCCTTTAAACGACCAATTTACCGGTTTACAATTTGCATCGATTTAATTAACTCAAGCCTACTACGAACATTTACGATAACATATAATGATCATATACGGTTCCAAACGGAATTATATGACCCCGAGATATATCCACTAAAATTTCAATAATTTTCGACACTGAGCCTCGAAACCTCCAAAATTACTCAAAAAGTGTGGATATTAGCCTTCAATTTTGGAATTTTTTGACTTTTTTTTTGCCCGAAAATAAAATTTGTCGAAATGTATTCCATGGTTCGTAATACCCCCATGGAGTCCAGTTGGGTGGATAGAACCATCCAATTTGCCTTTAACCAACCAATTTACCAATTTACAACTTGCATCGATTTCATTAATTCAAGCCTATCATGAACATTTATGACGACAGATAATGATCATATATGGTTCCAAAAGGCATTATATGACCCCGAGATGTATCCCCTAAAATCTCAAACATTTTTAACACCGGGCCCCGATACCTCCAAAATTTCTCAAAAAAAGTGGATATTAGGCTTCAATTTTGGAATTTTTTTTATTTTTTTTTTCGCCCGGAAATTAAAATTGCCGAAATGTTTACCATGGTCTCTAATACCCTCCAGGAGTCCAATTGAGTGGGTGGAACCTTCTAATTTTCCTTTCAACGACCAATTTACCGTTTTACAATTTGCACAGATTTCATTAATTCAAGCCTACCACGAACATTTATGACAACAAATAATGATCACATATGGTTCCAAACGACTTTATATGACCCCGAGATGTATTCTATAGAATTTCAAGACTTTTAAACAAACCGGGCCCTGATTACTCAAAAAAATTTCAAAAACCGTTGATATTAGCCTTCATTTTTTGACTTTTTTTCCGCCCAGAAATAAAAATTGTTGAAATGTTTACCATGGTCCCTAATATCCTCCGGGAGTCCAATTAGGTAGGTGGACCATCCAATTTTCCTTTAAACGATCAATTTACCGATTTACAGCTCTCACGGATTTCATTAATTCAATCCTACCACGAACATTTATGATAACATATAATGATCATATATGGTTCCAAATGGCATTATATGACCCCGAGATATATCCCCTTAAATCTCAAGGCTTTTCGGCAACGGGCCCCGAAACCTCTTAAATTTCTCAAAAAGCATGGATATTAGCCTTTAATTTAGGAATTTTTTTTTCGCCCGTAAATAAAAATGGTCGAAATGTTCACCATGATCCTCAATACCCTCCGGGAGTCCCATTGGGTGGGTGGAACTATCCAATTTGCCGTTAAACGACCAATTTACCGATTTACAACTTGCACTGATTTCATTAACTCAAGCCTGCCACGAACATTTATGACAACATATGATGATCATATATGGTTTCAAACGGCATGATCCCGAAATGCATTCCCTAAAATTTTAAAATTTTCGACACCAGGTCCCAAAACCTCTAAAATTTCTCAAAAAACGTGGATATTAGACTTCATTTTTGGAATTATTTAACTTTTTTCGCTCGTAAATAAAAATTGCCGAAAATTTACCATGGTTCCTATAACCTACCATGAGTCCAATTGGGTGGGTGAAACCAACCAATTTTCCTTTAAACGGTTAATTTACCGATTTATAACTTGTACCGATTTCATTAACTCAAGCCTACCACGAATATTTCCGACAACATATAAGGATCATATATGGTTCTGAACGGCATTATATGACCCAAGATGTATTCTCTAAAATCTAAAGGCTTTTCGACACCGGGCCTCGAAACCTACAAAATTTCTCAAATAGCGTGGATATAAGCCTTCAATTTTTGTATTTTTGATATTTTTTCGCCTGGTTATAAAATTGATTAAATGTTTACCATGGTTCCTAATACCCTCCGGGAGTCCAATAGGGTGGGGACAATCCAATTTGACTTTAAACGACCAATTTACCGGTTTACAACTTGCACCGATTTCATTAACTCAAGACTACCACGAATATTTATGACAACATATAATGATTATATATGATTCCAAACGGTATTATATGACCCCGAGATGTATCCCTTAAATTTTTGAGAGTTTTCAACACCTGGCCACGAAATCTCCAAAATTTCTCAAAAACCGTGGATATAGCCTTCAATTTTGGAATTTTTGTCTTTTTTCGCCCGTAATATAAATAATTTTTTTTGAAATATTTACCAAGGTCCATAATACCCGCTGGGAGTCCAATTGGGTAGGTGGAACCATCCAATTTGCCTTTAAACGACCAATTTACCGGTTTACAACTTGCACCGATTTCATTAACTCAAGTCTACCACGAACATTTATAACAACAAATAATGATTACATATGGTTCCAAACGACATTATATGTCCCTGAGATGCATTCCCTTGAATTTCAAGACGTCTAGACACAGGGCCCCAAATACTCCAAAATTTTTCAAAAAGGTGGATATTAGCCTTCAATTTTTGACTTTTTTCGCTCGGAATAAAATTTGTCAAAATATTTATCATGGTCCCTAATACCCTCCGGAAGTCCAATTGGGTGGGTAGAACCATCCAATTTGCATTTAAACGGCCAATTTACCGGTTTACAACTTGCACCGATTTTATTAACTCAAGCCTACCATGAACATTTATGACAACATATAATGATTATATATCATTACAAAAGGCGTTATATGACCCCGAGATAAATCCCTTAAATTTCCAAAGCTTTTCGACACCTGGCCTCGAAATTTCAAAAATTTCTCAAAAAGCATGGATATTAGCCTTTAATTTTGGAAATTTTTTTCTTTTTTACGCCCTGAAATAAAAATTGGCGAAATATTTACCATGATTCCTAATACCCTCCAAGAGTCCAATTGGATGGGTGGAACCATCCAATTCGTCTTTAAACGACCAATTTACAGGTTTACAACTTGCACTGATTTCATTTAATCAAGCCTACCACCAACATTTATGACATCATATAATGATCAAATATGGTTCCAAAGGGCATTGCATAACTCCGAGATGTATCTCCTAAAATTTTCAAGTTTTGTACACACCGGGCTCTAAAACCTCTAAAATTTCTCAAAAAGCACGGATATTAGCCTTTAATTTTGGAATTTTTAGACTTTTTTGCACCAAAAATATAAATTGCTGAAATGTTTACCATTGTCCCTAATACCCTCCGGAAGTTCAATTAGATGGTTGGAACCATCCAATTTGCCTTCAAATGACCAATTTACCGTTTTACAACTTCCAACGATTTCATTAACTCAAGACTACGACAAACATTTATGACACATATAATGATCATTTATGATTCCAAACAGCATTATATGACCCCCGAGATGTATCCCCTAAAATCTTTAAAAAAAAAAAAAAATTAGACATCGGGCCCAAAACATTCAAAATTTCTCGAAAGGCGTGGATATTAGCCTTCAAATTTGGAAATGTTGACTTTTTCAACTAGAAATAAAAATTGCCGAAATATTTACCATTGTCCCTAATACCCTCCGGAAGTCCAATTAGGTAGGTGGAACCATCCAATTTGTCTTTAAACGACCAATTTACCTGTTTACAACTTGCACCGATTTTATTAACTCAAGCCTATCACAAACATTTATGACAGTAAGTAATGATCATATATGACCCCGAGATGTATTCTCTAGAATTTCTCAAAAAACGTGTATATTAGTTTTCAATTTTTGAAATTTTTAACTTTTTTTCACCCGGAAATAAAAATTGACGAATTGTTTACCATGGTCCCTAATACCCTCCAGGAGTCCAATTGGGTGGGTGGAACTATCCAATTTGCATTTTGATGAATCACATTTATATAGGATTTATAGGCACGTTCATGCTAAGTTTATAGTTTCTTTTTAGGTCTTTTAATTGCTTTTTAGGTCGCAAATGCATAATCCATTTTGTGCTCTATTACGCTTCGTTTGTGTTTTCCTAATGTTTCAGGTAGTTTCTATAACTATTTGGACGCTTTCGAAGTGGTTTTGGAAGAATTGGACAATGAAAGGATAAAAAGTTGATAAATCGAGGTCTCTCAATGAATGATATGCATTTGTGGAAGCTTAGTATGAGATTAATATGCATGAGGAATGAGTAGAGCATCCTCAAAGGTCGCTATGCATCTTTCGGAAATGAATTTGAGCTAGAAACGAAGGAAAACGATGTTTTACAAAGTGACAAAACAGACCTTTGGTCACTCTTTTGATCATAATTTGAGTTCTACATATCGGATTGAATCGATTAAAGGTGCATTGGAAACTAGACTTGAAGAGATTTCCAACGATAGGTTGCACGCCCCTATACGCTTCCTATATCTCAAGATACAAGCCTTTGAAGTCAATCCCGCGAAGCTGCCAATCCATCGCCCAGCCATCGGGTGATGGCCGTGCTGTGCAAGCAAGCGTGAGCTGCTGCTTGGGGCGCTGGTTTTCCATCGCCCGATGGTCGAGTATCGTAGCTAGATGTGGAGTCCGACCATCGGCCACACATCGCCCGATGGGTGTTGCGCGCATTTGATGATCGAGGAGTCCTATGTGGACTACAACTCTTAAATTCGACTAATCATTAAACTTCTTTTGTTATTTTTATTTTCCTATTTTATTTAGGTTTAGGATAATATAAATACTCGAAGGGATATTATTTTTTCCCTTATGTTTTTTTATATCTTTTATTATTTTACGTTCTTTTTAGTTTTCTCTCAAACCCTAGTTTCTCATGGCATCTCCATGGATTCTTCCATGGATGATTCTTGGGTTTATTATTTCAATTCATTGAGGTATTTTATTTCTATTTCTTGTTTTTAATTATGTTTTATTCCTTAGATCTAGTTTTAATTATTTCTTCCATGTTTGAGTAGTTTATTTCTAGGGTTTGGGAATCCATGTTTATATGATGAATCTTGATTGATAATTTTAATATTTTGATTATTGATTTCTCCAATTGATAGCGTTTTGTTGTTAATCTTGCAACCTGATCAATTGTTTGATTAATTATTGTTAATAAGAGTATGAATCGAAAGATCTTACTTTTAGAGGCTTACCTACAATTACCAATTCTGATTATGTTAGCGACCGAACTACATATGTTGAATTGAGAGCGTTAAGACCCGACCTTAGGCTTAGCAATTGCTCTAGATAATTGATTGATTGAATTGTTATTGATACTTGATAGATTTCTAACTATAAACATGGTGAACCATAACCCTAGATCTTTCTATTAATTGTTTTATTTCTTATTTCAATTAGAATATATATCTATCCCAATTTCATGACATAGTTTAGTTTCTCCATACCTTGAAAGCTAGATTGAATAGCCATCTCTCTGTGGATTCGACCCTATTTACCCTACTACATGATTAGTTGGTTTTGTTAGGAATTTATTTTTGACTGGTGTACGACAACCTATCACATTTAAACGGCCAATTTACCGGTTTACAATTTGCACTGACTTCAATAAAACAAGTATACCACGAACATTTATGACAACATATAATGATCATATATGCTTCTAAATGGCACTATATGACCCTGAGAATTTCAATACTTATCGACATCGGACCTCGTAACCTCCAAAATTTCGCAAAATGCGTGGATATTAGACTTCAATTTTGCAATTTTTTGACTTTTTTCTCCCGAAAATAAAAATTTCCGTAATGTTTCCAATGGTCCCTAATACCCTCCGGAAGTCCACCTGGCTAGGTGCAACCATCGTATTTACCTTTAAACAGCCGATTTACCGGTTTACAACTTGCACCGATTTCATTAACTCAAGCCTACCACGAACATTAATGACAATAAATAATGATCATATATGGTTCTGAACGAAATTATATGACCCCAAAATGTATTCCATAAACTTACAAAACTTTTCGACACCGGGGCCCCGAAACCTCCAAAATTTCTCAAAAAGCGTGGATATTAGACTTCAATATTGGAATTTTTTAACTTTTTTTCGCCCGGAAATAAAAATTGCCGAAATGTTTACCATGGTCACTAATACCCTCCAGGAGTCCAATTGGGTGGGTGGAACCATCCAATTTGCCTTTAAAAGGCCAATTTACTGATTTACAACTTGCACTGATTTCATCAACTCAAGCCTACCTCGAACATTTATGGCAACATATAATGTTCATGTATGGATCCAAACGGCATTATATGACCCCCAAATGTATTGCCTAAAATCTCAAGGCTTTTCGACAACGTGCCCTGAAACCTCCAAAAATTTTCAAAAAGCATGGATAATAAGACTTCAATTTTTGAATTTTTTTACTTTTTTTCGCCCGGAACCATTCAATTTGCTTTTAAACAACCAATTTACCGGTTTACAACTTGCACCGATCGATATACCGGTTTACAACGACCAATTTAATTAACTTGCACCGAAACCTGACTTGAACTGAAATTGATTCAAACCCATTTTAACCGGTCAAAACCTGAATTTAACCCGGCTTGTTACTAACCTTACCTGAATTCACCTGACTCATTCTTAAACCGATTCGAATTTAACCTAACCTGTTACAAACCCGACCTGAAATCAACCCGGCTTGTTAATGACCTTACCTAAATTCAACCCGACTTGTTATTGACCCGACCCGAATTTTACCATGCCTATTACTTACCCAACCCAAAAATTCAACCCAATTTGTTAATAACCCGACTCGAAATTAACACGACTTGTTATTGACCTGACCTAAATTCAACCCAAATTGTTCCCAACCCGATTTCAAATCACCTTAAATGCAATTTAGACCACCACATTATTGTTGATCAAAGCATTTTGTCTTGGGAGAACAAATCGGTCCAGCCAGCAAAAGAAAGGAGCATCATCCTCAAATTTAAGAGTTAAATATAGTGTATATTTGTTGTATGGTCAAAGGAGATAATTATCTTCCTAAATTATAGACTATAGTTCCCTAGTATATTGCCATTATATATTATAGTCAAAGAAATAATTAGCTTGATAAAAATGATAATTATCTATTTATAGTTAGTTGAACCCGAATATGACCTGACTTGGAAATGATCCGACCTGATTGTAACCTGCAAATTATTGATCTGAACATAACCTGACTTGAATCCGAGAATGACCCGACTTGGAAATGACCCGACCTGATTGTAACCTGCAAATTATTGATCTGAACATAACCCGACTTGAATCCAAGAATGACCCGACTTGGAAATTACCCAACCTGATTATAACCCGCAAATTATTGACTTGAACCGAACCCGACTTGAACGCGAGAATGACCCGACTTGAAAATGACTTGACCTGATTATAATTCGCAAATTATTGACTTGAACCGAACCCGACTCAAAACCGAGAATTACCCGACATGATTCTAACCCGCAAATTATTGATTTGAACCGAACCCGGCTCGAACCCGAAAATTACCCTAACCCGTTTTGTAGCTTGAAAACCCGAATTAAACCCGACCTATTGTTCACCCTACCCGAATGTAACTCGACCTGTTATTAACCCGACTTAAACCTGATAAGAAGTATGACCTGACGTGACCCGACTCAAGCATGACCCAACCCAAACCCGATCCGCATAGGTTATGGAATTAATCCGAATTGACCCGACCCGAGTTAACCTGACCCAAACCCGACCCGTTTATCCGAATTGACAGCTCTAATTAATTCCATATTAGATATTTGGTAGCTCTTTGCCTTTATCCATTATTTGATGAGCTCCATCGTTCTCTCATTAGATTTTACTATGACCTACTCTTGTTTCATTTTTTTTCCCCTTGTGTTAGAGGACCAACTCAACCAAAAGCTTAAGCTGATGGTTGAGGCCCAGGAATATGTTTTATACTCTATCACTCCCCCTCACATGAAAGTCTGTTTGGGCTAGAAGCGTGGATGCAGCATGGGCCCTCCTCATACCCAGCGCTTAATATTCCACTTGAAAGTGGGGGTGGATGAGATTCGAACCCGTGACCTTTGTGTCACGCTGGCTCCAATACAATGTTAAAGGACCAACTCAACCAAAAGTTTAAGCTTATGGTTGAGGCCTAGGAATATGTTTTATACTTTATCACTTTGTATTGACAATTATATTTATCAACAATAAAATTTACAGAATTTACTAGTAATTTAAGTATTATTATTTTTCCTTATATTGACAATTACAAAAAGACAATTGTATAGACAATTTAAAAATACAATTTCGAATAATTTTTTCTAAATAATTTACCAAGTAAATTAAACTATGAGATATTCACATGAGCGGTACAACATTAGGGTTAGAATATGATATTATTGATATGATGGATTGATGGTATTGGATAATGCAATTGTCTTCTGTCATTTTAAGATGGATAACGGAATTTGAAAAGTATAATTATTGATTTTGCTTTTCGATGGCTAGATTTGGGTTGACCAATAGATGTACCAAACAATCCAAAAATCTTCCCTTTTCAGTTTTCACCCATTATTATTATTTCATTATTTGTGTTCATTGCATATGCCATATGTTTGGTGGAAGTGTCACCTCTCAGAATAATGCAACACTTGATCTAGGGATTTGTTAGAATGATAATTGCAACTTTTGAATTTTTTTCAATTTCATATATTGACATAACTATTTCAGATTGAGCTTTGTGCCTTTGTATACTTAATTAGTTAATTCTAACTACACAATGTTGTAATAAAAAAAATAAAAAATAAAAAATAAAAACCCAACAACAACTAAAACGATTGAAAATACAGTGGAATATTTGGGATGTTCATGCATGCCACGTACGTGATAGCTTAAGTCTTAATTATAAGTGGTATTGTCAGTTTTCTTAATCCCTAGCCTGTATGTATGGACTATGGTAATTTTTGGCTGTTTGCAATACGTAGTTGAATCAACTATAGAGTATGCCTATTATTATAATGCATGTACTCATTATAATGCATGATTATATATAGAAACAAAATATGAACTGCATGCCCTATTAATTCAAATACGTACACATGAGCTCGCACTCACATATATAGATTCAGGATATCCACACATACATACGCCTTAGCTAGAACTGCATAAGCTCAACTTAATAAGCAAAAAAAAAAAAAAAAAAAAAAAAACACCATAATATTGAAAATTCGAGGACTATCACTCATGTAGAATTGTATAGCATATAGATCGATATAATAACAAATGAAGAAGCTAAAAAAGAAGAGGCCTAACATGAGAGAAAAGAGTCGGTCAAGATAGCCAAGGAGACTGCCTGAAACCAAGTAATTTGGGATCCTTTAATTTATTAAAAGATCACCGAATATATTCATGGTGCAGGCAAGTTCATCTATTTATATGTGATCATGCAGCATAAATTTGGAGAAATAATGATGATATATTCTGGTAGGCCACTATATAATTTCTCCATTAAAAGATGTCGGTAAGTGTTGACTTAGTTTTTTTTTTTTTTTTTTTTTTTTTTTTAATTATGATGGAATATATTCTTACATTATGTATATATCAATATATGTAACCTTAAATGATTTCCTCTTTTGTATATAATATGATTTTAACCCTTTTTAGCTTAATACAAATGTAGACTAAAATGGCAAATTTTGGCTCCCAAATATCTGATCATTTTTTGAGCTTTAATTAGGTGATTGTTTGAGAAAATTAGTGGTATTTGGCATCTAGTGTATGATTGGTGTTGGATTATTGTCTAAAAATTGGCCATCCATTATTCAAAAAGAAAAGTGTCATTCCCACACTCTCGATTGCTTTTACTAATCAATAAAATAAATACTCCAATTTGTTCTAATTGTGGTATAAAATAATATATTTTTGTGTTTACTATTAATGGTTTTAATTATTTGTGGACTTTTTTTTTTTTTTGGTTAGATGTGGACTTGCTAATGAGTGCATTATTTTAACCGTTAATATAATATGATATATATGAGTTTTACAGTACTCCCCGTGTAATTGTATATGCCATTATTGAATAATATATGTAGTGTATAGTATAGTGTATGGAGGAGTATATATGGAGTAGTGACTATATACGCCATTAATCATTATATATTTATATGGCGTTTAGTTTAGTGTAGTGTAGTATATATGAAGTACGTGCGTGGTAAGTTGTTAACTTTGTATACATAGTTGTCCGAAGAAGTAACTTTGTATACATAGACTATGTACGTAGTTATTACCAATAAGTTATTAGTATGACTTTATTTAATTAACCATTGAGATGATGACTTCTATTGTAGTGCGTAGTGTGCAATGTGCCAATGTAATGTACTTAATTATACAAGTATATGTAGTAGTAAGACTAGTAATTATATTTAGTCGTATGGATTATAAAGTACGTAGTAACTACATACGTAGTTATTACTCCATGTTGTATATGCCATTGATATATTGAGTCATTATATAATCACCTAGACTAAAGTAGTTACTGTTTTATCTGCCATTAAATCGTTAATGGTGTGTAGAATTGTAACTACGCATGCCAAAATCTTAATAATAATACTCTGTATGTAACCATTACAATCATATCGTGATCCAATATACTTAATTTTAAATCTTTACATGACGTGTATGTAAAATACTAAAATATAATTGTGTAGTGTAGTACGAAGCAGTAATTACTAAGTACATAGTAGTACTTAATTAAGTGACAGACGAGTGAAAAGGTAAAAGGGCTCATAATAGTCCGTTATAATGTTGTTTTTACATACTACGTAGTTTGTATAACTGTATGTCTGTATTAAATAGTATATGTTTCATCAAATCACATAAAAGCAATTTTATTCTATAAAAGTCTCGATTTATTTTTTCATAAGAAATATGAAATATCTTCTTTAATGTTATGATCTATCCAAGTTTGGAAACTGGAAACAAATCAAGATTATTTCCACATGAATCACAATTATGTAGAGATTTGTAAAATCATTAAGATATCATCTTAATTAGTTCACATAATAATAATTTCTTATTTTGTTTTAAGGTTCAGTCCAGCACAAAGAATAATATCATCAATGATTCACAATCATTTCATAATTAATTATTTTATTCAATTGATTGATGCCAGGTAATTCCTGTATCATGCTTATTATGTGGTATAAAGATTTGTGATTACTCTTGATATCTTACCAAATTTACTTCATTTTTCAAAGCTATATAAATAGGGTCTATTGTATGATAGGTTCAACTATTATTTTCGTGGGGGTAACAATTAATCAGTCAGTAAATTACCTGAGAAGTGAGGAGAAATCCACATTTCTAAACTTAATTCTCAGGTAATTTACTGATTTGATTGATAATTACCTCTAATTTGATCATCAACATGTAAAGAAATGCAAAGAAATACGTATGTAACATAGAAATTGTTTCGAGTTTTGAGGTTTTAATGAGAAGATAAAGGATCTAACATGAAAAAAGAAGAGGGTGTCGAGATAGCCAAGGAGACTGCCTATCGCCCATCAAAATGGCTTCTTGATCGAGAAGATCAAGAACCCGAGTTCGAAAGCGCAGGCAAGTCATCCTTGGCTACCCAACACAAACGACTCTTCTCTTCATGTAAGACCCTCTCTTCAATTTCTTTAATGTGTTTCTCAACATATTATATCACGTTCACTTTGCATGAAAATATTATGGGTTTCAAAGGATCGGACTATATTTATAGCCAATAATTCTAGAGAATAATATAATGCATGTCATCATATTTTGATTTTGTGGAATATAATCAATTATATTTGTGAATAGCTAGTCAACTATACTTTGAATAGCTTTTTTTTGGTGATGAACATGCAAAATGTATATTTGTAAAATATATGGTACATATTCCAAATCTTTTGTAGAATGTGACATAATTTGGTCAAATGGACGTACAAAATTTTGAGGGGAAAAAACGTTTTTTTGTGACCTTATTGGATACTTTGATTTGGTTTGTGTGAAATATTGACTTGGATGAAGAACACTTAAAAAATGGCATTTGTAATCTAATTGTCAACAATTTATTTGACGGATAAAATTCCAGAAGATATAAAAAAAAAATGAAGAGAAATTTATGGTCCATCATATTCTTCTCACTTTATAACTTTAACTCTTTAAGGTGTCGGATGGAAAGATATATGAACAAGGAAAATTGATGGTACCGCAACAAGCGCTATGTGTAGGAGGTCCTTGATTTGGAATATTACAATGTTCAAAATAATTGATTATTGTTCTTTGAACCAAATTTGTAAAGAATTGAATATGGGTTAAATTATTTAAATATAATTAGGTATATGATGAATAGAGGTGGACATAAGACTCGGTTGACCTAATAACTAGCCTATCAAAAGCTTTATCGGTTTGACCTAGGCACATCTCCATTTGGACTTGACCATCTAGTATGATGTCTACTAGCTTGGCTCAAGAACCGGTATATGACTGCCGGTTTGTGTCCAATTAAGAACTAACCCAACAAATTTTGCTCCAAACGGCTAAGTTGTCACCTCTAAATTATCCAGAGTAATAGACTAGATAATGTAATCTTGGCCTTTAAGGAAATTATATTCTTTCTTATTTGCTATATGTGGGTAAGTGGGCAGTGGGCTGAAAATGGATAATCAGTCAGCATAAAAGTTTTTAGGCTCAAGTAATACTACGGACTACGGGCTCCATGTGGGCCGAACGGATGGGCTATCAGCAGAATTTCAAAGCCTAAAGCCCGCTCAATTGGGTCGGACAGACAGGGCTATCAGAATGTCAAAGCCCAAAGCCCAATAACATTAAAGCTCCTTTTGACATCGTTTGTTAGGCATCATGGGCTCATCTATATCAATTCAATTTTAAAGGCTAAAGACTAAAGTTTGTTTGAGGATAACTTCTGTAAAGTTCACTAATTTGAAGTTGATTTTCTTTTCCAATGAGTTTAGTCATTTTATTCCAGAATGATTCAAATATAGACCATCAAATTTTATAACTCCGTATCTCAGGTCACTTGTAATTAGATTTTTGGCGAAAATGTTTTTATCCTAATTTATTTTTAATATTGACAAATGTCAAAATTGATTTTTGAAACGGTACTATATATGCTTAGAAAGTTGATCGTATTTTACATTCTTCTCTTCTTCATGTACTTTGAACAAAAGTTAAATTACAGTTTTATGAAATGAGTTTGGACAACCCGAAGAATAAGGTCCGGTCCACATACTAGCCCAAAAAAAATAATACTTCGTACATACTAAAAACTAATTGGTGATATATATAGGAGTAACTCCTCTAACTTCTAAGGCTCTATTCTTCAGGAGGGGAAAAAAAAAACCTTGTGGTTGTAACTTATTACTATAAAGTTATAAGGTGGTATATTCACACTATCGTATAAGACAACTTACATGTAGACAACAAAAAGGTTTCAACAGAAAAACAAATTCATGTACAAGCTCCATACGCCCATTATAGTTTAACTATATACTTCGTATTTGTTTCATAAAATAGATGGCCGGTTGGTTGACATGAACAAGAACGAAATTGAGAGGTTGTGGTGTAACAAATTATATACTTCACATACTAAACCAAACAAGTTAAACTTTGGTCGTTGGATCAACACTTTGGATTCGAATTTTCATTATTTTCGAATTAGGTTCATCAGTATTCATGTGCAATTCACAGTCCCTAACTTACAACATTTCAACAACAGGGAAAAAGGCACCAATATCAACGTGGTCCAAACTACAAAATCATACATTCTAGAATCAAATTGAATGAAGTACAGAATTTTCAATTACTGTGACAAAAGTAGTGCTAGAGCACGTCCGTCCTTCCTTCAAATCCTATTTTTTTTACCCTAAATGGTCAAAAATATCAGCTGCATTTATGGCAAAACATGCCAATACTTGAAAAAACTCAAAATTACAAATTTTTAAAATTCATAAAAGTCTAATTTTAAATCCCTAAAAAATTAGCTTGTCGCTGTCTCATTGGTCACCTACGTATATATAATTAATTTTACAAATAATAGCAGCTTAATAATAAGTGTAGTTAATAAAAAAAAAAACTGCCACTGTTGTCTAATTACTGAACAAAACTAGTCAAGTTGTGACATACGTAGTATTTTTCTCTTCAAGTTGGACACGCAAAGAATTTTTCTGATGTAATTATCAGATTATGTTAATATAAATAAACTTTTTATCTTTGAGAATATTCAACTTTGTATTCAGAAAATAGTACTTGTAAATTTGCTCGTTTTTGCATGATCTTGTGGTCCTTTCTCTAAACTATTGTTTGATATTCCATACGTAAA
This sequence comes from Chenopodium quinoa, assembly GCF_001683475.1. Lineage (NCBI taxonomy): Eukaryota > Viridiplantae > Streptophyta > Magnoliopsida > Caryophyllales > Amaranthaceae > Chenopodium > Chenopodium quinoa. The sequence continues at coordinate 94,618 of NW_018742987.1, read as the reverse complement.
TATATATATAGGCCCTGTTTGGAAGAAAGCTGAAAGCTGAAAGTTAAAGCTGATTGAGTTAGCTGATTTTATTAACTGATTTGACTAACTTATTGTATTAACTGATTATATAAAAGTGTTTGGTAAATAGTTGATAGCTTAAAGGTGATTGAGTATATGAAATGACCAATAAGCTAATTGTGGGGTAGGTAGTTTAGATAGGATTTTAAATAAATGAGGTTATAAGTGTCATTTCACAATAATTAATGAATAAGCTAATTGAAAAAGCTCCTAAAATGAGCTTTTTCAAAAAGAGCTTATTTAGTGGAATAATCTCTTTCAATAAGCTTACTACCAAACACTTGTATTAGCTTGTTTGACTAGTCAATTAGCTAAAATTAGTCAAATAAGCTAATATATCCCCAATAAGCTTACTACCAAACAGGGCCATAATATTTTTGGTAATTTAAGGTGATTACCTAATCATTGTGATGATGTAAGTGTTGGTGCTTGTGTGGCAGTTTACGTTAGGCATAAGTATGGCTATACGTATCCCCTTATAGTGTTCGGAAAAGTTGTCACTTTCTGTAGATAATAATTAAGGGTAGTCCATATAAATGTAGCGTTTAGGGGTATAAATAATAAAATTTAACATACTATGCAATGTTTGTGTTTTTTTTTAATTAATGCTTCAAGTGATGGAAGTATAAATAACAAACATAATACTACGTATAACATATACAAAAAATTTATTCATATGTAATAGGCAAGTCTTTTCTTTAATCATAATTCTGAAATTAGAAATACAAGAGAATTATTTACTACCCATAGATTGGAAGTAAATATTGTTTTTTTTTTTTTTTGTGTTTAGAGAGCCACAAGGGCGGGGATGAGAATCAATCCCAGAATCTCCTGAAATCGGGAGGGAAGTTCTAACCACTTGAGTTATCCATCACTCTCTGAAAGTAAATATTGTGAAGTTGATGCATGTGTATATTAGCAGTTTATCCAAAAATAAATAAATAAATTGTACGTACTTCATAGTCGAGAAGGGTGAAAGTCTTTTAATATAAACCAACGATGTTAAACTCTCGCCTCCCCTCTTCTCTCCTCCTCTTCATTAGGGTTTCTCCAAAATCTTAGCCGTTTAGGCCGGAAATAGTCTAATTTTTCGAAAATTAGACTATTTCTGACCCTTTTCCCTAAATTTTCTTTAGTTTTGCAATTTAATTTTCAATAAATCTACACGAGTAAGTGTAGATACATACGTCTGTCTCCCTATAGCGGAGTTGTTAGTTTAGTTGTTTGTTTATGTTTAAGGTTTGTTTGTGTGTAAGGGTTTATCAACAATAAGGTAATCATCTTTTGCCTTATTCTCAGTTCTTTGGTAAAGATTTGTTCGGGATCGCAACGGTTGTCAAGTTTTCAAATGCGCTCAAGCGAATCAGATGAAAATCATCCTTACGGCTACAACAAATCGTTAGACCGTCTCTCCGAAAAGGTTGTATATTCCAGCGATGTGTGCGAGAGATGTACCACAGTGCAAGATTTTTTCAACGACCGTAGCTTTGATGAAAGAAACCCTAATTTGATTCATTTTTATGTATTTGTTAATGTAGATTTCATTTATAGATGTTGGATGGCTTTTTATTAATGAATTGATTTGTTTCAAAAAAAAAAAATACCAACGATGTTGTTAAAGGAGAATTTTTTAAAACTAGAGATAACGAATGACTCTCGGTTTTGTTATAAATCTCTAGCATCTATAGTTCATCTATACATATAATACTATTATTCTATTCCTATGTATATACTTTCTCGGTTTTTATTACTTGCAACAATTTATCTATATATCATGATTATCTATGCTTAATTTCAATTACTTATACGTATATGTCTCTTATTTAATAAGTAAAATTATAAAATTTGACATATAAAAGTAATTTAAGACGAACCAAATTAAGAAAATCCCACATACATGAATATACTCCGTACTATTTTCTTTACTGTACTACATAAGTCATTAAACGTAGTCAAAACTCATAATAATATATAAAATAATGCTAAATTCAAAGTGCTGAAAGTAAATAAAACGGTATAAATTATTTTTATTTTATTTCAAGTGAGCCAATAATAATAATAATAATAATAATAATAATAATAATAATAATAACTAAGAGTAAAATATACTCCATGATATACATAAAAAGTATCTTTGTTGTACGATGTTCCAAAAATCTACGGAGTATAAACCAGGTATTAATATTATTATATCCTAGGAATCTTCGTATGTATACTTAAAAAAAGAAAATATAATTTATTTCTAGTCCCATAAAAAAGTACCGACCAACTACAGTTAACCACACTCCTAACTTCACTCTCATAGTATCTCAGTAAGTTGTACTTTCAATTATTATCTTAATTAAGTACAGCAATGACGACCCATGTCTTATACGTAGTACAAAGTATATATCATGTAACGTTGTATTATTATATATATATACATAAATACTTTAATTATACACATTATTAATAATATTATTGCACGTCGTCGTATCTACTACTATTATTAAACCGTATTTATATATAATTCAAATTCTAACTTTATATTAAAATTATAATTTTCCGGCAATAGGTCGTGTCCACGACTCCACGAGTGGAGAAGAGTATGGTCTTCCAGAAAATCAGGCTACCATTAAAACTATCCATCAACTAAATCACTAAATTAAGATAGTGAATTAATTTAAAGTTTAATACATAATTATAATTAATAATTGTAATTTGGAGTTCTAATTTGTCTCTTATTGAAGACAATGTGATATATTTATACGTTAAAAGGTCACTTACTAGTTGATATCCACCAAATATTTCTGGCCTTTTGGGTACATGTACGTGCATGTATGTTATTTATTTATGTGGCGAATTGTGTAATTTGGTCGTACTAATTATGCTGAGTTGGACTTCAAATCAGTAATGTTATTCCCTTAATTTATTGTTAATCATGTAGTTAGAGCTAATCTTTTATCACTAATTATTGTCTAATCATCATAGTCTAGTGGTTTTCATGTTAGTTTTGTGATTCGTTCGCGGCGAATGGAATAAGGACTTTAAAAATAGAGTAGATTATTAAGTAGGTTTAGATATTTAATCGATGATAAATTAGATAATTAAACAAAAATATATGTATACCTAAAGATTGGACATAGCAAATTCAGTTGTTAATTTAAAGCCGGGAAATGTTGACGTTAATAAGGTGGCCGAACATTTGCTTTGTGAAACACATACCAATTTTTTTCTTTTTTGTTTCCTATCAAAAAGTTGATTTGCATTAGTTAATTAAAAGAAATTTGAAACACAAACAAAATGTTTATCGTTTAATTATCCTTTTTTTTTTTTTTGAAGGTACATACACTATAATCTTAGGTTTAAATGTTTTATACAAGTATAATACTTAGTCCGATACTTCATTGAAGAATAATGTTACACTTTGTACATTACTAGCTTATTTAAATTATACCTTAGAAATGAGTTAGATCTATGAGTAATTGAGCTTAGAAAGTATATAAGAGTAATGTATATGATTTATGAAACTCAAAAAAAAATCTGATTCAATTTATAATTCCATCGATATTTTAGTATGTATGTTGTCAAAAGATTATAAGGTTAATTATTTTTAATGAAATTAACAAAGCATACGTTAACTATCACCCAAAATAGGATAGATCTTTCAGCTTGCATCAATAATTTTGACTAATTACGACCAAATTAATTTTATTTCTTAGAGTTATAGTGATGGCTTACGGAGTATAATCTTTAGAATAATTGACTTTTAGTACCTAGGATATGATCTATCTATGAATCGTTGATTAGGCTCCTAATAATAAACTTTACTCCTATGTTAATCAATGGTTTGTGTTGTATTATTTGTATATAAGCATTTAATATACTTTCTTTTTTAATACTCCTATTAAGTTGGGAATTTATCAACAATTCACGATTAAATTGGTGTAATAAATGTTTATTTATTATTAATTCTTTCCATTTTTACTTCCTATATGCAGTCTTAAAGGGCTGCATGTATCTTTTTCCATTACAAATTTAGGAGTTTAACATTGATTGTGAAGGACTGATTAATGCCTCCAAATTGCCAAGATTTCCTTCTCATCGTTATAAACTTATAAACACTTAACATTGTGATGTGTAATAACTTTGATCTTAAAGTTAACCTTTGAAATTGAATATTACACTTGTTTTCTCGAAATGAAAAAGTTAAATGTCCTTATGAGATAGTCCAATACCATCATTCTTTTTTATCTCTATTACACTTTTATTGGAACTATAATTCCCTACTAATTTTTTTTATTATTATTATTACAAATTTACAACGAGTATTAGATAGTTGGTGTAATTACTACAAATCTAACGTTGATTGGAGTAGGAGTTGGTGAAATTTAGAAAGCAAATTGAAATTAGGAGAAAATATAGTCAAATCTAAATATTAAAAGTGGTAGACCAAGACCCCTGATTTTAGGCAGTTGTTACTATAACTGTTTCCAAAGCTTAAAACCCCGCCAAATATAAGCTTGATTTGATTAACAACAACATTACATTACAACTTATATAAAGCCAAAACACTTCCCACCATTTTTGCTAATTCCAATTTAACAATTGTTATCTCACCGTTGCAGCCACTTTGTTTTTTAATTAATTAAGTCCTTTTTACCGTAAACAATATCAAACCGCACAAATTAAATCTTTGATTGGATTGGCTTTACTCTCTTGGTTTTTTTTTTTAGTTTTCTTGTCTTTGTATTTTACGCCATTATATTATTTTGATCACTAATAGTGTATATATTAGTTTAACATTAAGAAAAAAATTATGAAATAATTATTCTATATGATTACAAATTTACAATGGCAATGATTTTTGTTACTATTTTGTATAGTCATCAAATTGAAGATAGATCATTGTATTCTAACTTTGATCACATGACATCAAATAAGATGCATGGGAGGACCATTGAGGAATGGTGGGGGTACACAATAAGCTCACGTTGGAGGATTACAAGTAGTGGCATATCTTGCTAATCTTCTCGTTTCATGTAGGATAACTTAAATTATTTACATGTTGGTTTCACTCAAGTCATATCTTGAGTCATATCTCGTGTCAAGCCTACATACATTGGGGTTGGTTAGGGCAGTTAGGCTCAACCGATTAGTTCATGTCGTGTCGAATATCAACAATCATGCCTTTCCACGTGTCATTATTATTTGACTTGTTTTGTCTTTCTTTGTGAAGGTGAATTGTGTCGTGTCTTATTCTGGTATTTTTTTTTATTCAACAATTATAAGACCACAATCGGATATGCAAAATAATGTGTCATGTCATTTTTGTGTTCATATCATTTTGTCTTGATCAATAAGGGTCTGTTCTCATTGACTGAATTCAGCTGAACTGAACTTGTTCTCATTGACTGAATTCAGCTGAACTGAACTGAACTGAACCGAAATGAATATTTTATAAGAGAAGGAAATTAGGAGCTGAACTGAACTGAAATGAACTGAGTTGAACTGAACTGAATTTCAACGTATGTGAACAGGCCCTAAGTTGCATCATGTCTTGGATCACCCCAATCTAGTCTCATCTATCAACAAAATTGAAGAAGTATATCACTTTTGTTTTAGCAATATTTAATCTTACTATTTTTTATTATATAGGAATTGTAATTTTTTCCACCCTAAATAAACCACAAGAAATATATAAATTACAAAGATTTTACTTACGACCAACTGCACAATACCCTTCAATCTTAACCATTAGGCCAAAATCGATACCCCTTTAATGTTAGTGTTTGTCTATGGTCCTATGGAGCTAGTTGTGCAAAATAAAAGTTGCATATTGCCAAAGTGTGGCCGAGTCACCCCCACATGGACAAGTACACGTGCCGAGGATATGAGTTGACTGTAACCGTAAACGTCGCCGGTCGCCGGTTCACTGCAAAGCGGTTTTTGTCATTTGTCATTTACTCTTAAAGCCGGTTTTACAGCTATGTCTTTCAGTCACAGGACAAAATTCTTTAGCCTTCATTTTTAATTGTCTTCTTCATTTTATATACTAGTATATTTTTTATGCATATAATACTAGTAACAAGTAGCCAAGTAGGAGTACATTTATTTTGTTTGTATTTCTCTGGCCTTTTTCTAACAATTAATTGCAAATTACTAGCATAGTATAGTATATAAGACAATGATAAAAATAAAAAAATTGTCACACTTACAAGTATATATCATAAGCTAGTTTGAATGATGTGTATCTAGCCTTTAGAGTTTGACCCCTAGCTTCCTTAATTAATGAATGGTTGGCTATTTTAATAGCCTTTTTTATGCCAATGAGCTAAACTCTTATGCTTTGACTAACCTATATTTCTAGATCAAGTACTTCTAATCTTTATTAAATTTTGATTAAATTGGTAATAGCATTGTGAACTATGTTTCTTTGCCAAATAAGACAATGGCTCCAAAAAAAATTACGGAGTATTTTCTTTTTTAAATTTCCTAATGGTTTCGAAGCTGGAATTATTAATTACTCGATGTCACTAATTTGTTAATAAAAACCTTAGTAGGATTGTTGATTTTATTAGCTTGGTTATTACTTATTAGAAAATGTTAGTATATATTAATGTTGTGCACATATACAAATATAACATATAGTTTATAAAAATTGTATTGTTTGGTTGCTTAATTGGTTATATTTATTTATCAAAAAAAAATAAAAAATAAAAATAATAATAATAATAATAATTGGTTATATTTAATTTTTTAATTAAAAGACCAATTTAATGAGGCGATGTACATTTATATGCTCGTAGCTTAGTTATTCATAAAATGTCAAATAATTGTGTTGACTAAAAAGTAAAAAGCTGTGTTTTTGTCTGATAATATTATCTGCGAGGAGCTACCCAAATGATTTTTACGATAATTTTACATTAAATGGAATCCCTATATTAAGATTTTTAAAAAATAAAAAAATTGTGTGGAAATGAAGTTGACAGCTTAGACTGCATGCTTAAATGTGCAACTAAAAATCATGATTAAATGGAATTCCTATTATTTCAAATTAAATATAGCACAAGTTTTCGTTGTGTGTCAACAATGAGTAGGAATATAGAAGTTTTTTAAAGTGCATGAAAATGAAACATTTTGAACTTAACGGATACATGCAGATGGAAGTATGAGATTGTTTACAAATAAATAAATTACAGTATTAAATATAAACAACAAGGTTTCGTGGTGTAGTTGGTTATCACGTCAGTCTAACACACTGAAGGTCCCCAATTCGAGCCTGGGCGAAGCCATTTTGTTTATCCTTTTTGATACGAGTTTGTAGATATATTTCTTGCGATAAAAAACATAAGGGATTTCTTTTTAATTCTGACAATAAGTACACCGTAATCTTTAAATTATTTTTACTACTCCATATTATGGAAAATAACTTGTAAAAAAGAACAATAAAAAAACTCTTTACATTTAGGGCTACAAACAATCCAAATTGAGATGTGTTTTGATTGTTCGAGCTAAGCTTGATAACAAATATTGGCATTCGAGCTATCTCGAGGTTGTAAAAATCATGTTTGATCTTAGCTCGTTAAGGATTTGGCAAATTTGAGCTTTGTGTTCACAAACGTGCTCGTTTGTATAAATTATGAGTTTAAGCTTATTAAGCGTAATTAAATAAATAAGCTACCAAAACAATTTTCTTAAAAAGTTTTAATACGTCCACTTAATTTTATATGAGGGGGAAGTTTCCGTGTTTTGTAGAGAACAATAAAAAAACAATAAAAAAGAACAATTTTCTTAAAAAGAACAATAAAAAAAACTCTTTACATTTAGGGCTACAAACAATCCAAATTGAGATGTGTTTTGATTTTTCGAGCTAAGCTTGATAACAAATATTGGCATTCGAGCTATCTCGAGGTTGAATGAGCTTGTAAAAATCGTGTTTGATCTTAGCTCGTTAAGGATTTGGCAAATTTGAGCTTTGTGTTCACGAACGTGCTCGTTTGTATAAATTATGAGTTTAAGCGTAATTAAATAAATAAGCTACCAAAACAATTTTCTTAAAAAGTTTTAATACGTCCACTTAATTTTATATGAGGGGGAAGTTTCCGTGTTTTGTAGAGAAAAGGAAATGTTAGAGTTTTCACGTTTAAAGATGAAATAATGTTTTGATTGTTCGAGCTAAGCTTGATAACAAATATTGGCATTCGAGCTATCTCGAGGTTGAATGAGCTTATAAAAATCGTGTTTGATCTTAGCTCGTTAAGGATTTGGCATATTTGAGCTTTGTGTTCACGAACGTGCTCGTTTGTATAAATTATGAGTTTAAGCTTATTATGCGTAATTAAATAAATAAGCTACCAAAACAATTTTCTTAAAAAGTTTTAATACGCCCACTTAATTTTATATGAGGGGGAAGTTCCCGTGTTTTGTAGAGAAAAGGAAATGTTAGAGTTTTCACGTTTAAAGATGAAATAATGTTTTGATTGTTCGAGCTAAGCTTGATAACAAATATTGGCATTCTAGCTATCTCGAGGTTGAATGAGCTTATAAAAATCGTGTTTGATCTTAGCTCGTTAAGGATTTGGCATATTTGAGCTTTGTGTTCACGAACGTGCTCGTTTGTATAAATTATGAGTTTAAGCTTATTAAGCGTAATTACATAAATAAGCTACCAAAACAATTTTCTTAAAAAGTTTTGATACGTCCACTTAATTTTATATGAGGGGGAAGTTTCCGTTTTTTGTAGAGAAAAGGAAATGTTAGAGTTTTCACGTTTAAAGATGAAATAATGTGTAAGTTTTACAAATATGTATGAGTAAGTGATATATAATAATACTAAAAGTAATTTAGATATAATAGAGCTGAGATTTTTTGAGCTTGAGCGAGCTATGATCAAGTTATAATCGAGCTTGAATAAACTTATAAAATAATTCAAGCAAGTTGTTCATAAGCATTATCGAGTCGAACATGATGTTGTTCGAGCTTTGTTCATGTATTTGACAAAGTTAAGATTTTTATCTGAGTTTGTTCACGAATAGTTCTTAAACGTATCGACTCATTTACACCCATATCAGCAAATTTTTTTAAGCATAGGGAAAAAACAATATATTAATCATAAAACAAATTACACCCCAAAACATTAAAAGGGTGTTTGTTTAGGGGGATAAAAGGGGTGGGACAAGGATAAAAGGAATGTAGTGTTTGTTTAGAGGGATGGGGATTATAAGGGGGTTAGGGATAGGGATTAAATCACCCACTTATCCCTCCATTTCTATAACTAAGGGGGGGGGTGGTATAAGGGAAAGTGATTAAAATGGGTTTTAAAAGACTAAATTACCCTTAATGAAATTGAAAAAGTAAGGAGAAGGGTAGAAGTTAGTAAGGGTATTTTTATAAAAATTTTACTTATCCCTACTTTCTTTCCCCTACTTACCAAACATGGGATAAAGATAATTTATCCTTGTCCCACCTACCCCTATCTTTATCCTCCCTTTTTATCCCTCTTATTTCCATCCTTCCAACCAAACGCCCCGTAAGGGCGGGACCATACAAAAATCTCTTTCTATTGGGAAAACAATTTTAGGAGAACCAAGACGCTCTTCTTTTAGAGCCACTCATCCTGCAAAAAACAAGGACTTAGTAATAATACCGGAGAGAGTTTTCCTTCTTTGACAACCAGTTTTCATTCTAACTCTTGAACGGCGAGATGGAGGAGTCAAGTATCTTAGACATATGAGAGGAGCACGTTTTGGGTTCACAATAGACTTTAACTCGGAAAGGGCCGAAACCTCCAAAATTTCTCAAAAAACGTGGATAATTTGACTTTTTTTGCCCGCAAATAAAAATTGCCGAAATGTTTACCATGGTACCTAATACCCTCTGGGAGTCCAATTGGATAGGGAGAACTATACAATTTGCCTTTAAACGACCAATTTACCGGTTTACAACTTGCACCGATTTAATTAACTCAAGCCTACCACAAACATTTATGACAACATATAATGATCATATATGGTTCCAAACAACATTATATGACCCCGAGATGTATCCCCCAAAATCTCAAGGATTTTAGACACTGGGCCTCGAAACCTCCAAAATTTCTCAAAAAACGTGGATATTAGCCTTAAATTTTGGAATTTTTGACTTTTTTTTCTGACTGTAAATAAAAATTGCCGAAATGTTTACCATGCTCCCTAATATCCCCTGGGAGTCCAATTAGGTGGGTGGAACCATCCAATTTGCCCTTAAATGGTTAATTTACCAGTTTACAACTTGCACCAATTTCATTAACTCAAGCCTACCACGAACATTTATGACAACAAATAATGATCATATATGGTTCCAAAAAGCATTATATGATCCTGAGATGTATCCCCTAAAATTTCAAAACTTTCCGACACCGAGCCTCGAAACCTCTAAAATTTCTCAAAAGCGTGGATATTAGTCTTCAATTTTGGAATTTTTTTTACTATTTTTCGCCCGAAAATAAAAACTGCCGAAATGTTTACCATGGTCCCTAATACCCTCCGAGATTCCTATTGGGGTGAGTGGAACCATCCAATTTGCCTTTAAACGACCAATTTACCGGTTTACAACTTGCACCGATTTCATTAATTAGAGCCTACAACGAACATTTATGACAACTGATAATGATCATATATGGTTCCAAACGGCATAATATGACCCCGAGATGTATCCCGTATAATTTCAATACTTTTTGACACTGGGCCCTGAAACCTCCAAATTTTCTCAAAAAACGTGGATATTAGTCTTCAATTGTGGAATTTTTGACTTTTTTTCGCCCGAAAATAAAAATTACCGAAATGTTTACCATGGTCCCTAATACCCTTCGGGAATCCAATTGGGTGTATGGAATCATTCAATTTGCTTTTAAACGGTCAATTTACCGGTTTACAACTTGCACCGATTTACCGGTTTACTACGGCTAATTTAATTAACTTGCACCGAACCCCACTTGAACCGAAATAGACCCAAACCCGTTTTAACTAGTCAAAACCCGAATTTAACTCGACTTGTTACTAACCTGACCTGAATTCAACCCGATCCTTATTTAACCCAATCTGTTACAAATCCGACCCGAAATAAACCCGACTTATTATTGACATGACCTAAATTTAACCTGACTTGTTATTGACTCGACCCGAATTTTACCATACCTATTACTTACCCAACCCAAAAATTCAACCCGATCTGTTACTAACCCGACTCGAAATAAACACAACTTGTTATTGACCCGACCTAAATTCAACCCAAATTATTCCTTACCCGATTTCAAATCACCTTAAATGCAATTTAGACCACCTTATTATTGTTGACCCAAGCATTTTGTCTTGGGAAACCAAGCCGGTCCAGACCAACAAAAGAAAGGAGCATCATCCTCAAATTTAAGAGTTAAATATAGTATATATTTGTTGTACGGTCAAATGCAAAGGAGATAATTATCTTTCTAAATTTATAGACTATATTCCAAAGTTACGAGTAATTTGGACCGGAGGTAGTATATTATAGTCAAAGGAAATAATTAGCTTGATAAAAATGATAATTACTATTTACTATAGTTAATTGAATCCAAATATGACCCGACTTGGAAATAACCCGACCTGATTGTAACCTGCAAATTATTGACTTGAACATTACCTACCTTGAAAATGACCTTACCTGGTTATAACCCGCAAATTATTGACTTGAACCGAACCCGACTTGAACCCGAGAATGACCCGACTTGATTATAATCTGCAAATTATTGACTTGAACTGAACCCAACTCAAACCCGAGAATGACCCGACCCGATTCTAACCCGCAAATTATTGATTTGAAACGAACCCGAGAACTATCCTAACCCGTTGTAACTCGTGAAAACCGAACTAAACCCGAACTATTGTTCACCTTACCCGAATGTAACTCGACCTGTTATTAACCCGACCTAAACCTGATAAGAAGTATGACCCGACTCAAGCATGACCCAACCCAAACCCGACCTACATAGGTTATGGAATTACTCTGAATTAACCCAACTCGAGTTGACTTGATCCACTCTTACCCGACCCGTTTACCCGAATTGATACCTCTAGGAAAGGTCATACTGGAAGTGGCATTAGCAACAATAAACAAAATTGCAATATAAACAAAGTAGATTAGAAAAAGTATTGAGTATATATAGATTCCAGCTGTTAGCATATTGTCTACTCCAATTTGTCCAATTCCGAATTAGATAAAATATAATTATAGTTCATGCAAATAAAAAACAACAAGGTTTAATGGTGTAGTTGGTTATCACGTCAGTCTAACACACTGAAGGTCCCCAGTTCGAACCTGGGCGAAGCCATTGCTCTTTTGTTTCAAGCAAAATCCAAATTACTATATGTCCAATTATTAATGTTGTTTAAAACAAATAACGTTCACAATTGGTTTCGTGGTGTAGTTGGTTATCACGTCAGTCTAACACACTGAAGGTCCCCAGTTCGAGCCTGGGCGAAGCCATTATTTCCTTTTTTACAAAAAAAAAAATGGTTTGCAATTTTGTCAACTTTTAAATTCTGCATCAATTTAATGGTAAGTTTTTCCATGTAAGAAATGGCTAGTTGCTTGTTTTACTACAATTTGTCAATTAAAAAAAATGAGGAGATTAAGTAGACATTGCATTTATAAAGGAATTCCACATTTTTAGTAACTACTTTTCTAAAATGTTTTTGATCTGATTGCATTATTTATTTAATTTTTTCTTGACAGAACTTTCAATCAAATGACAAAAAAATTCTTTTACTAAATTATCCTGATATCCTTTTCACCTTTAATAAAAACAAATATCACCATGAACTAACAAAATTGAATACAAAAAAAATACAGTAGATTTTTTCATGGAATATGTAGTTTACTTAAACTAATTAATTAATTAGAAAAAGAAGAAGAAAATCTTCTTTTCCCCTTCTAAAAATCTATGACAAAGGAATTTCAAAGTATGATGATAAATAAAATTAAATAAGAAAAAAGGTGGAAAAGCCACAAATAGCAAAGTTCTGAAACTTACTTTACTTGGTCAAAAGAAATAGAGTATGAATATTTGACTGCAAAAATAATAAAGGGTTATGACTTATGAAAGTGTGCATGTGATCTCCTACAGTTTATGTTCACTCGATTTACTTAAATTAACTTATCTTTCATCAGTTGAGCGTGGAAATTTGCTCAAGCTTCTTATCACATTATTATTCATGTCTATTATGTTTAATTAACTTGAGAGATAAGTTTCTATATTTACCACAATTAATTGGTAGCCACTCTCTTGATATATGGGTTTAAAGTTTAATCATTTCAACCTATAAAAAAAGGAGTTAATGATATCATTGTTGTAAAATATCAATCAATATATATATTGGTTTATATATTTCCTTTGTTTCATAATGACTTTAATTGACTAATGGCCTGTTCTGAATTACTGAACTGAACTGATTGGAGCTGAACTGAATAGAGTTGAAATGAATATTTTATGAGAGAAGAAAATTAGAGAAACTGAACTAATTGGACCTAAACTGAATTGAACTGAAATTAAGCGGAAAAATAAAGAGAGGAAATGAGGTATTACAATCCAAAGCATAACGCTATGTATTGCTTAATGAATGTTATGTGTGTGTCGCATTTTGAAGTTAAAAGTTTAGTGAACAAGAGCAAGAGATCCAACAAGATTGATCAGACCATATGATCCGTATATACTTGTGTAACGAAGGAATGAAAATTAGATGATCTACATATATATGAAAAATTAATGTTAATTTGTTTATATATATCTTATATTCTTATGTCCTACCATTCAAGATGTTTCAATTTAAGATGATATTGTCTCATAAAAGAGACAAAACTTTTTACTTCCACTATTAATTTTTATATTCAACAAGTTAAAAAGTTTAGGGGTCATTGATATACTGTAAACAATATGAACCTGATGAATCAAATAATATGAGGAAACCCAAGTTAATTTATGAGATTGATATTCCAACAATTTAATTTCTCTCACAATTTGATGCATTTATTTATGTGTCATTTCACTATTTTATTTTTCTTTTATCATTTCAAACTTAATGGTTTAATTAATGGAAAATGTTATACATAGTCCGGCTACATATAAGCATTAAAAACAGTCTTGAAAATTGTATAAATTTAAAAAATCATGACAAAAACACACTTATTACACTTATCTACGCGTGTTTTTGTCATGAATTCTTAATTTTATACAATTTCCAATACTGTTTTTAATGCTTATATATAGCTATTAAGGCTATGTATAACATTACCATTAATTAATATATAGAGTGCACGTCACTTTATCATCATTTTTGTTTATTTACGTGTAATTTCAAATAGTTTTGGTAGAGATGAACAATGTTATATCTTAGGGTTGTTTGTTCATAACATCATGTATTTATCGTTATTATATTCACAAAAGAGATTAAGAGGAAATACAAGGATAATAAAGAAGCACATCAAGTGAAAGGTCATCACAAAACATCTCTTGATTGCTTGTTAGAGACGTTTGACACACAATTATAGATTGCCAAAATATAATGAAACTAATACTCAAATAAACAAAGGCGTCACAATAGTAAAAAAAAAGTTTCTAAAATTAGAATATTATGGAAATAGTTACTAAAATAAGCAAGTTTTTTTACTGTTAAAACGTGGGCATCTTGTGATCTCAGTTACATTTTGATGCCATTATACTTGGGAAGGGTAAAATTTTATACTCCACATTAAAATCCGAGCTAAAAAAATGCAGCTGTCCCAATTTAAACGGTTAAATAAAAAGGGTCCATCTTTTCATAATAGATCTTGTTCGTTAATGCTAGTATTTGTTTGCTTAATTTGTTTTTCTTTGGGATTATTGATCGAGGAAACATAGGGATTAATTCTTGAATTACTGATTAAGAGTAAGAAATTTCTTAATTATATTCAGTAATTTTTTGAACTATTTTCCGTAGGTCCATAAGTCTTCACTACATTATGTTATAAATATTCATCTGTATTTTATGGGTTTCTCAAGATGAAGATTCATTGAAAATATTGTTCTTTTGTTTTCATAATTTTTCTTTGTTGCTTTGCTTTGATATTAGTAAACTACATATGTTTGTACCTTAGCTTTAAGTAGGTTAGTAGTGGTAATATTCTAATGGAATTTAATTTGATGGTTTAAGTTATTTATTAGCAATCTATTTAAACTTGGTTATTTAAGAGTAAATAATTAAAAAATAATAAAAAATTCCAATGTGTTATGATTTAAAATTATGTCAGTTCTATAAAATTTTAGATTGATGTTGTTTAACATATTTAGATTTTAGCCCTTATTAATTTGGACTTATTTAAGACCTTGTTGGTCACTTTACCGATTTGGCAATTTAATCATATTTCTCTTTTAAATTTTGATGACTATGATTTTGGGTTAAATTTAATTTAGGTATATCTTTGGGAGTACTTACGGTTTTGTGAAAGAAAATGTTTTAGGATTTATATGTTTTATAAGTAGGCATTGTTTTGAACAAGAATACTAAAGACTAGCACTTTGTATATTTCCTAATGTTTCTCCATTAAAGAAAATAATTTTATCTTTTCTCCAAACGCAATCCCTGATCTGTTGGTGGATTAGGAAGGTTATATCGACTTAACCAGACAATTAAAATCCTCGTGTAACTTGCTTTTTTGCCTTTTGAATTTATATGTTTAATTGTTTATTCATTGTTTTTGTTCCACATGATAGTAAGATCCAATTTCATTCTCGTAATTTTTACCTCAATAAAGTTAGAAAGAATAGGAAGGACAAATGGTGAAAAATATTTGTATTTGTATTTTTTTTTTTTTTTGGATAGGATGAGATTAGATCCCCACCTAAAATCCCTTTGTTCATTGCCAAATGAATCAATGCTCTTCCATCCAATGGGAATAAGCTAAAGATAGAACAAATTTAGAACGTACATTTGATTCTCATATCAATATCAATTATAAACACACCAATTAAATTGTACCCCCATAATGCCTCAAAATTCCATGCACCCAAAAATGTGGCTATTCATTCTAATATAATGCCATATGCATCCATATAAATTAACGGAGAAACATGATGAGTATGATTAGCCGGTTTTTGCTAAATTCGAAGCATATTCTAATCTATGCTTACGATTTCATGTTTATTATCTTTTCATTTTGATGGGAGATTATGATTCTCTCTCGAATCAATGCCATGACGCTTAATTTTGGGGTTTGGCGCAATATGTGCCAACTTTTGCACATTTTTGGAAATCCTTATCTATAAACAAACATATAGAGATATATTAGAATCACAAACTTTTAAATAAAACGGATGTTCAGTAATTACTGAACATCCGTTATAAAGTGACAATAAAATGCGCAAAAGTTACACTAAAACGCATAAAAGTTACCCTGATATATATATGAGTTATTTATGCTTCATTGATAAATTTGACAAAAGTGACACTAAATTTGACAAAAGTGACATTAAATCTGACAAAAGTGAACCCGTTGTACAGTAAATTACTGAAAACCGGGTGTATACAAAACTTTTCCTATTACAATAGGACTATTTGGTTGATTCACCTTATAAAGATAAGGAAAGTGATAAGAACCGTATATATAAAGGTAAAGAGGTCGAACTCACTGACATGTACTGTCAATCTAATTCAAGTTAGATAAAGCCATATAGCCATATAGGCAATGAAAAAGGATAAAGGGACACCCTCCTTCTAATGGATATTAGTTAAAACCCAAACTTTAAGGTTGAAAGGTGCTCTCCATTCAAGTAGCTAGGTCAAGCTTAATTTAATTGTAGATCATTTTGCCTAAAGTGAGGTGCTCACTTTATCAAAGAGACCTCTCCTCCGACTTGGAGATGAAATTAGAAAAGGTCTCTTAAGCTTAAATTAGACATGTCTCTTTATGAGTTTTTTTTTTTTTCTTCTTCTTTTGAAGTACTAATTCAGCAATTGTACTAATAAGTATACATACGTATTACTCGTACCTACTATAACTCTATTAGTCTATAAGTGCAAAGATTTATTGATGCATGATATGTGAAAAAAAACAACCTTGCTAAAGAAGTAAAAAATTAGAGAATTTAATGGTGCATTGGTAAAACCATATACAAAAGTGAGTACTATATATCATAAAAATATCTTAATATTTTACAATCTATTAACCTATACTAAAAGCAAATCCATCTATAACACTTGTCATTACCTTATAAAAAATTTTCCCGCCTTTCTCACTTATCTCTTTTTCTTTTTTTTCTTTTTTTTTTTTGCAAAATCTTTTTTTTTTAATCCTATTTTATTATATACCTAAATAAAATATATTAACCTATACTAAAAGCAAATCCATCTATAACACTTGTCATTACCTTATAAAAAATTTTCCCGCCTTTCTCACTTATCTCTTTTTCTTTTTTTTTTTTCTTTTTTTTTTGCAAAATCTTTTTTTTTAATCCTATTTTATATATACCTAAATAAAATATGTTGAATAGATTTTATATACCTTATATTTTGATTGTAAAAAATATTTAACAACCGTGCATTATTGCACGGGATTTTAACCTAGTACTCAATTAAATATTAAACCAAGCCAAATGAAATACTCTGTATAAATTTCTCTAGTAAAGACCTTTCAAGTGTCAAATTTTGAGATAATAGGAAATGAAATTGGGCAATTCGAACAATAAGATGGAGAGCTTGATCCACAAATAAGGCCCAAAAAGAATCTATACTAAAAACAATTGATGATAGTATGAGTAACTTTTCTACCTTATAAATGAGAATATCTCTCATTCTTCTTCAATATGAGATTTCACAGGCAGGCTTACAATGAATTTCAACAACAAATATTTGGAATTAAGTCAATGACTTCATAAGGAGGCGCTTCAAAGGGATTCGAACCTAAGATCTTGATGCAATTATGTAGTTAGGTTCCAAAGTCGAAGATTTGGTGGATGTTATGGTGTAAATTTAAAACGCAAGAGTATGAAATCAAAGTTTGTCATATTAGAGGTTCACTTGGCTCAAAGTGGGGCCCAGCGTTCAAGGGAGCTAAACCTTTTTTGTCTTTGTTATTGGATACATACATTTTATTTTAGATACGTCGCTTATCTCCACATCAAACACACATAGGATCTAGGCGTCTAGTTGTACCCATTTTTTTTTTATTTTTTTTTATTTTAATTGTTAAATATTATAGGTACAATATTTTTTAATTGGGTCGAACGTTTTAGGCAAGGGAAAACCTCTATCTTCCTTGGATTTTTAGTACTTTGTATTTTTCTAGTTTTCTAAATATGTTGTATTAAATGATGTTCTTTTATTTTCAATCATTGTACATAAATAAACATTCAAAAGAAATGAGGAGAGAAAATGTGAAATTGTATTATTTTTTGTTTTTACATAAGAGAGATCATATAATAATGTGGTAGTAATATTGTGAAAGTGTGTAAAATTCAGCTAGTCCAACAAATGAGGTAAGAAATTTAAGAGATGATAGACTAGAATAACAAAATTACCGAGCGAATAAATTTAACAACAATTTAAAATAAAAAGTGAACAACAAATAATGATTGAAAAGAGGTCAAGTAAAACTTGGTGAAATTGGTGAGAAACTCACCTTGTAATTTTGAGGTCACAAGTTCAATCGAGCCCCTACAACTCCATTTACTCCCCAATATAAACCTACCTCCCACTTCTTCTCTTAAGTGTTGACCAGTGGAGTTGGGCTAACTTAAATTGTGAAAGATGCTGATTTAATAGGATTTTTCATCTTTCTTTTAAAAAAAATAATAACAAAGAATGAAATGCGTACGTGATAAGCATGGAGAGGCAAGATAGTCCGTGTGGAAAAAATAGGTACCACAACACACCATGCATAATGATTTATGGCTCATACTTTAATAGTTAAATCCCTGGTCATAAATTCTTTTGAACCCTCTTCTTCCCCACCCCTTTTGCTTTTTTCATTCTTCGTATGTGTTTACGTGCATGCGTGAGACTAATATATAGTTGGCGTGGCCCTTAATTACTTTGTATATGGTATAGTACCTTCTCTTCTTTCTTATTATTATTTTTATAATTTTTCTTTATTGATTCTCTTTTTCTTAACAATGCACTTCGTTTTCTTTTGGGGGTGTTTAAAGGAGGGGATGGAATCGTTAATCAAATCTCAAGATTCATGGTATTCCACAAAAGAAATACTCGTATAGTTTATCTTTTTATCTTTTTCGTATAGTTTAATAATGCAAAAGTAGTAGTTTAATTACTACATACATAGTTTACTTTATCATTTTTTAGCCCTATTAGGATTGTATGGATTATTCATAAAACAACATTGTCTCATATACATTACACTAAAATATGAATATATTCCGCATAATTTAATGGATGTTTACTAACTTTATTGGTTGCAGTATTGTTTGCTAGACTTGATATTCTGTTTGCTATTTCTTTTATTTTCACATAATAAAAATACATATAGAATTTTAGAAATGATGATCAAATGCAATCTTACATTCTCTAATCATGTATTCTTACTAAATTAAGTAGCATTGGCATTTACACAATGTTAATTGGTGATTATTTACTGATTATAAATTATTTATGATTAATTCATTTGAAGTTCAAAAAATATGTTTAGATACACGGATCAATTCAACTTTAACTTTCATCTTATTATTAAAGCTTGATTTTAATATGAATTGATTGATATTTACAACATAAATCTAATGAAAACCCTTTATTCTACATACTCTTAAATCAAACTTTATGCAGGTAATATGAATTAAAAGAGGTCTTTTTATGAAAATCAATTATATTTTTAGAGTCCCTTGGAATCATTACTTAAAAAGCAGCCTCTTTCTGCAAATTAAGTGTCAAACGTTTTACTTTGTCCTGTTTTATACAAAGGTCTGTTCAATTACTGTCTTAACTTTGCATCAAATGGTCAATTAATATAATTAATCAACAAAATAAAGCGTAAATTAATTATACATTCAATGTTAAACAAATTAATTAAAATCATAGAATAATAATTTAGGAAAAATGAATTTAAACATAAAAAAATAATTAGAAATATCACGTGAGAGGAGTCGTGGATTATAAGAAACGTACAAAACTACTAAATTGTGTAATTTGTTTTGATTGAGTTTAAGAAAGATATAAAAGATCCTGGTTGAAAGAATGTTTGCATAATATTAATCCAAAAATAGCTTAATAATCAAGATACTGCTAAGACCCACAGCTGGTGTACCCAGCACGTGAAGAAGAAATGTTAGACAAAATCTCTGGTGCTTTTTTTGTCTTCTTTATTACTCCAACTTTTTATACAACTATTCTTTCATTTTTTTGTGGTGAATCCAAGTGGTCAAATACTAAGGATTTAGAAAATTGCATTGATATTCATACTTTTCCATTGATTATCATGTTAAGTTGAATATTTGTAGACTTTTTAGTGGTTGGTAAATTATGTTTGGTTTGGTGACATACGGGAAAATAAGTACGAATAAATTATAGTATACTGTAAAATATATCATTATATTGACCAATTTTACTTTTTTTTACTCGTATTTTTTATTTGTAGATGTACATAAAATTGGTCCAAATTCAATTAGACTAAAATTGGAGTTAACATGATAAATGAGTTGCAATTTTGATCAAAATTGTTCATTCAACCGTCATCTTCCAATTGGTTCAAGTCTGATCGTCAAGTCATCAAGTATCAGACTTGTGCACAATCCTAAGGGTAACACATGATTCACGTATCCTACCTCGAGCTTATTATTAAGAATGCAGTTGATATACATATAAATCATTTTCATGCCCTGTTGCAATCAAAAATAGACTAATGTTGGATCACAAAACAAATTAGTGTTTTCTTAGGTGATCCACGTGTTTACACAACTATAAATAGTCAAGTAGAAGTAGCAACACACCTTCCTCTAACCAACGTATACTTTAAGTGATCCTCTCAATCCATCCCATATATGCTAAATTCACTATATTTCCCAAACAAAAAAAAACAAAAATATTAATTTTATGAAGAAAAATTTATATAATATATTATATATATCCATATGAAATACTATTGTTCTCTCCAACTCCAAGACAAGCATGAGTACTTGTACAAAAAGCCTTGAGCCCCAAGTAATAAGGAAAATTTTTGATGATCATCATCATCATTTGTACTAACCATTAAAAAACACACAAAATACACAATTACACAAACACAAGAAAAAAAATAGAACATTGATGTTTGGAATCACTTATCATTTGGTCCAAAAATTGTAGGTATCTCGTTCAGAACACCATCCCATGTCCATACACATGAGACACTTACACACATCTTCATCAACTTGCACTTGCACTTGCACTTGCCTCGTCCTCCAAAATGTCAAAAACGGCCCTTCTTAATACTATAGTTAATTTGAAATGAACAGGTCCCATCTTCAAAAATGTATTTCTCACGCGCTACTCGGAACAATTGGAAGTATCACTACCGTTGGTCAAAGAGCGTGGGGTACACGCATGAAGGTGATACGTTGTAGTGGAAAACAAGAAATGATGAAAGGCCGTACATTTTAACCGAATTAAATGGCGGTAAATTCTAGGTTGCCCGCCACGTTACTTCTAGCTGTAAAAAGTACGAGTAAATTTTTTTTTTTTTAAAATTTTAGATTTATCATTTTTATTTGTTGCCCTTGTTAACGGTTCGCCAGCCAAAAATGCACTGGTTTAATTTTTACTTATTTACGAGTATTTATTATTTTGTTTTCATTTGGTTGGTCAATTAAAATGTTTGTTATATTTTTTTGGTACGAAGATCATATTTCCATGAGCAGATTTTGCGCTACAAGTTTAAGAATTTGTATATACTTACTCGTGTTAAAATAAAATAAAAATACAAGTGCTTAAATAATTTCAAAACTAAATACCGTAGCTCGGTATATATCATATTACAGATGGACAAATTTTAAAAGTATTTTCTTAACATCATTTGGATTTACACTAATGTGGCCAACCATCATAATAAAGGTGTATCGTTAATGTTATAGGAGTTATTGAAGGTCTGTTCTCATCAACTTATTTTCAGTTCACTTCCTAATTTTTTTCTCTTAGAAAATATTCAGTTCAGCTTAGTTTAGTTCAGCAGTTCAGTTCAGCCCATTTCAGTCAATGAGAACAGGCCCTCAACAGTGTTATATAGATTACTTGGTCAATTATAGGGGTTATTCAATCACCGTTACAAGGGTTGCTTGATCAGTGTTATAAAGGTTATTTTTTCTTTTATAATTGGCCACACAATGTGGCCACCCGCACACAAACAAACTGCTGATTAGATATATAAACTAGATTAATAATAATAATAATAATAAAAGTAAATTATCTTATACCAATAGTATAATAATATTATATTTAATAAACTTTAAAGATATCAATGATTTAATAGCGCGTTTTTCGTGCAATTGAACAGCTTATATGATCGCATGAAAAAAAAATTAAAAAAAAAATTGACAAAGTAACCTCTTATTATGCTTAATGAATAACCCTTAAATAACAAATATAATAACCCCTGCAACACTTATAGATGTAACCCTTATATTACTAACTATATAATTAAGGTTATAACTGTAACTGAGTACCCCTGCAATACTAACTGATTAAGGGCCTGTTCATATTTACTTATTTTCAGTTCAGTTCAGTTCAGTTCAGTTTATTTCAGTTCAGCTCCAATCAGTTCAGTTCAGTTCAGTTTTATGCATTTTAATTTTTCAGTTCAGTTCAGTTCAGCTCCAATCAGTTCAGTTCAGTTCAGTTCAGCTCCAATCAGTTCAGTTCAGTTCAGTTCAGTTCAGCTCCAATCAGTTCAGTTCAATTCAGTAAATATGAACAAGCCCTAACCCCATGGTGGCTGGGCACATCGTATAGTCAACACATATAAAAGTTAGGGCCTGTTCTCATACGTTGAAATCCAGTTCAGTTCATTTCAGTTCAGCTCCTAATTTTCTTCTCTTATAAAATATTCATTTCAATTCAGTTCAGTTTAGCTGAGTTCATTCAATGAGAGCAAACCCTTAGTGATGATTAGATACTTTTATTTTATTAAATTTTTTTATTTAAAAAAAAAAAGTGAGGCCATGTTCTTAAAAACAAGTAACAAAAATATAATTTGGTTTAGCAAATATGAATTTAATCTTTAAAATTATGCAGTACTCATAACTTTGTTAAATCAAATTTAATACTCGTAACTTTATTAAATCAAACTTTAATCTATAAAAAAAATTTAAGTTCAACAAAATAATTTAATATCAATATAAGATAGAATACAACAAACAAAAAAGGATCTAATACTTTTTTTCCCGGGGAAAAAAAATTAAAAACTTTATGAGTTATGATCAAGAATAAGTGTAATTATGAACTTTAGTGGATCTTTTTTTTTTTTTTTTTTTTACCAATTTTAACTTTTACAACATTCACATTCTCTAGTTTAACCATCTTTTGTGATTTGTACATAATAAAAATAGTAATATGGGGTATTTTTATAATTACACATGTCAATACATATAATAACAAATTAGCAAAATCTAGGTTGTTTAAATTTGACTGATTGAAAACTAAGGATATTGATCTCACAGTAAAAATTACTCGTATGTGTTGGTAAGTGTGAAAAATAAAACATGAATTAGACTCCTAAAGTTCCTATAATGTTGCAATAAAACTAAATTTAAAATTTCTGTACAATAGTAAATTAACATTGCATATTATTCAATAGTCTCATGAATTCACAACATAAAAATATCTAATTTTATGTATGTGGAAACACAATCATGATTTTTTGTTAATATTTATAATGACTAATACGTTACCAAATTAATTAATTGTTATTCATATGGTATTGATTGATTGTACTTGATTCATTAATGTCTCAAAGCCAGTCTGTAAAGTTAAATCAATAACCGCGTGATACTCCAATAATTAGAAGCAACGTCATCAGGTCAAATGTTGACCAAACTTACCTTTCATTTTCATTTCTTAATCCTTAATTAACAAAATTTTAAAAACTTGAAAAGTAATTACCCCTTTTAAGTTTAACTACAATGAGAGATTTTTTTGATAGTAAGTGAGAAAAAGTGATGGAGCATGAGTATTGAGTGAAGAGTGATGAAAATATTTTTGACCGACAAGTTAAAATGAAGAAGTCTGGGCATCTTGGTTCTCACGTGATAGGCAAAAACACATAAACCAATGTTTTTTAAAAAAAAAAAAAAAAAAAAAAAAAAAAAAAAAAGAGAAAAAACTCATGTTTTGCTGACTCAGCCGTAACTATCAACCTCCACACTACCCAGTTGGAGCTTACTCCATTGGATCATAAACATGATTTCTCTCTCCTTGGACCATCTTCCACGTGTTTAAATCGTGTCCATTCAATAACCCTATGCGGCGGTTCGTATTGTTCTCCTACTTCACTGTGACAAACACCACCCTCACCGCACTGTCACCCTATCACCTCCTCCTCACTATACCCTTTTCTCAAGTAATTTCTTTAATTAGAGATATTTTTGCCCCCCTCTCTGACCCAATTATACAAACCCAAAAAAATTACAATAATTATATTATTTTTTTAATTTAATTTACATTTTACCGTTTTCCAATTTCGGCTGATGGTATCCTATATAAAACCCAACTCAAGAGTCACTTACTCACTTGTTTACCTCCTCCTTTTATTGCTCCTCTTCACACTCCCTACTTTCTCTCTCTTCACTCATTTTCTCTCTCCTCTCTTCACATTACATTTTCACAAAATTAAATAAATTCCCAAAAAAATTGAACTTTCCCATTACATTGAATCTTCCTTTCTCACTGTTCCCAAATTTTTCCACCAATTTTCATCTTTGTTGACAATTTGTTCTTCTTAATGCGAAGAACAGAAGTAATTTATATTGTTTGAACCAATCCACCCTTAAAAAAGATGGATTATTCTCACTTGCTATGCCCGGTGAAATACACCGAGCATCGCAGCGTGACAAAGAAGCAGAACCTTATCAAAGTATCAAAGAAATCGATACCGAAACCTCCACCTAGAGTGGTTCGTGTATCGGTTGTAGACAACGACGCAACCGACTCATCAAGCGATGAGGAGTCCGACTTATTCGGCCGTCACCGTGTCAGGCGGTACACGAATGAGATATTGATCGAGCAAACCACCAGTTTGAGTAATGCTGCGGTAGCAGCAACAACAGCAACAACTACGGCTCCTATTGTCGCCCCTCTTTGTAAGAAGGGCGGGTCGAGGAGGAAATCATCAGCAAACACGGCCGTGCCGACCGGTCAACCCGGTGGCGCGTTGGTGACTTCCGGTGGTGTTAGGAAGTTTCGAGGTGTCCGTCAACGGCCTTGGGGGAAATGGGCTGCGGAAATTCGTGACCCGGCGAAGCGGGTTCGGTTATGGCTTGGAACGTATGACACTGCTGAAGAGGCTGCAATGGTTTACGATAACGCTGCGATTAAGCTTCGTGGTCCTGATGCTCTGACTAATTTCGCTACTCCGCCACCGCGTGAACCACCGGCTCCGGTGGTGGTTGAGACTCACGCGCCGTCGACTTCCGGCGGGTATGAGTCGGGCGATGAGTCTGCTTCACACAACATTCTCTGCTCACCCACTTCTGTCCTCCACTTCCGGGGCGGTTCGACCGGGGAAGAAGTCTCCCGGTTCAAACCGGACATTGTTAAAAATGAAAATGAAATGTTGTTTTGTCCGGTTCAAGAAACAAGCAACAGTGTGAGCAACAGCTTGATGAGTATCAGCAACAGTATGAGCAACAGCAGTAGTAGCTGTCACTTGGAGGAATGTCAAGGAGAATCATCATCAAATATTGGCGATTTCTTAGATACGCCGTATTTGAATGATTTCTTCAACTTTGAGTCACCGGAACCCATGATTTTCGAGGATTCCAAACCGCTGGACAATCTATTTGCTATCGGTGATGATTGTGATAATCAGTTCCATAACCAGTTTGATTTCGGGGACGTGTTCGTTGATTCGTTTATGGATGATTTCGATTTTAATACGATGAATAACAATAACAACAACAGTTATTCATCGTCTAACTTGTTACAAGTGGACGATTATTTTCGAGATATCAATGAGATTTTTGCAGCGGATCCTCTTGTAGCCTTGTAATCTGACTGAAAAAACAAAAGAAAAAAGAAGAAAATGGGAGAGAGTCATCTTTTTCCGGCCGATTGTTGATTGGCAAGTTTTGTACCGGCGGCGAGTATTAATTAGATTTTTTTGTTTAATTTTATATTAGTAGTACTAATATTATTCTCTGTTAGAAATATAGCGGAGAATTTTTGAGGAATTAATAAAATTAATTATATGAGAGTAATTATTTAGGCCTTTAATTTTGTTTTGTGATGATGAGTTGTATACAGTAAATTCAATTTTGGTTGAAGAAAAATGGAAATACAGATTACAATTTGTTTCCTACTTTTAACTATTTTCCTAGCTGTTCTGCTTGATTTTCTACCATATAGTTTTATTCCTTTTAACTCTGATTTATTTCTTTAAAAACAAAAAAAACAACTGTAATTATTTCCTTAAATTATAAATCAAGGTGTAAAAAATTGTTCAAAGGAACCTGTTTCCATTGACCATTGATTAATTTTCAATCGTCATCATAACTACGAGTGTAGTTCGATGTTAACATTACTCTACTCGTGTCTATATAATGTTCGTTGATCACTATTCACTTGAGTGAGGTGACTGAGGTCAATTGAGTCATACTCGGTATGTACTTGCAAGATTTTTGTGAACTCGTATTATAATATTATAGAGTATATTATAATCGCAACATAGAGTGAGTATAATTTAGCAGAAGTATTTAATTCGGTAAATTAAATATTTTCAAACACAGGTATCTACAAAATTAAAAAAAATTGTAAAAGGTTAGAATAAGGGAAGGACGTGGGATTGGCAGCTAAGATACTAAAGGATCTTACAAGTGAGGTAAGGAATTGACTATAGAATGAAAATAATTCCACTTCTAAGTCACGAATATAAATATATGGTACATTGTATAATTAGATATTTAGGTAGGAAAATTTCATGTATAAATAATATGGACCCAACTTATTATTATTACTATAACTGTTATAGTAATATTTGTAGTAGGTGCAGATGAAGGAGGAGGTGAAATTAATTTTGGCGAGTATTATAAATGTTATTTAAAAAAGTCAATTAAAAAATTTGGAGGTTGGATGTGTATTTATTTATTTTATTTTATTTATTTACTGAGATTCTGTCCCTCTTGTGTCGTTGTAATAGTGTTAGCACGTGGATTCAAGATTTTACTGACTTTTTTATTTTAATTTTTTTTATGAATATTAACTTTGAAAATAAATAAAGAAAATTGAGCAAAAGAAAAAAGAAAAAAAAAAAAGTTGAAAGAACAATAGAAAAAGGAGTGTGGAGAGAGAGTGTGGGGATGCCAATGTGGCATTCTTTTTGCCGCTCCAACCCACACGAGTAGGCGCAATTTCCGCTTTTTAGGCCGTTTATTTGACCCTCCAAATAGCCCAACTTGCCAATTTTTTTGTTTAATTACTTTTTTATATTTAATTTTAATTTTGAATTATACTTCATATCAAAAACTCTAATCGTTTAAACTCTTATACACATAAATCTGTTTAAAGTATAGTTTCTTTTTTGTTGTTTAGTTCACAGATTAGCCCCTAGATTGAGAGATAGATGTAGGTGGTTTAGTAAAGCTAGTTAGCAACGTAGTTAGATATTAGTTTTAGGTCCTAAATCCTTATATACCCAACTTAGGGCATGTTCACATTTATTGAAATGAGCTGAACTGAACTGAACTGAACTGATTGGAGTTGAACTGAATTGAACTGATTGGAGCTGAACTGAACTTAGCTGAAATGAATATTTTATGAGAGAGGAAAATTAGGAGCTGAACTGAACTGAACTGATTAGAGCTGAACTGAACTGATTGGAGCTCAACTAAACTAAATTGAACTAAAATTAAGTAAATGTGAACAGACCCTTATTACATGATGAATAAGTTTCATTAACATTCATTTGATAAGTAAATTTAATGTGTGTTTAGTTCACCTACAAAAATACTTGTAAATAAGTTTAACTATAAAAGGTTATAAATAACATGACAAAAACACTTGTAAATAAGTTTTGATTCAGAAAAGTGTAATTAAATTTAAAGTTTTGATCAATAATAAAGATTAGTTGAGTGAAGTGTATAATCTCTCCAATTATGAATAATTGATGTAATTTTGACTTGATCATAATAATCAGTGCACTAGTGTAACCTAGGGATGTCAATAGGGCGGGTCGGATGCGGATGATGGTACCTCCACATCCATCCCCACCTAAAAATCTTATATCCATCCCCGCGCCCACCACCCGTGGCAGGTACAATATCCACATCCATACCCGCCCCCACCTGGTACAAGATAGGATCCATCCCCGCCCCATCACCCACTTGGATATTCATACCCACCTCATAACCGCCCCAAAATTGTCCCAAACCCTTTGCCATGATGCTCTATTGTATCACATTAATGACAATTATATCAAATTAGGTTAAAAAAATTGGGACTTTCACTATTCAAGCTTATTGGGTCTTAGGGGGTATCAAGTTTCGTAAATTCTCAACTCTTCTAAAAGAAATATGGTGCGGGTATAAGGTGGGTACGGGGCGGGGCGGATGTACTCTAAAATTTATACCCGCCCCACCACCCATGGCGGGTACACATTTATACCCATCCCCGCCCCATCACCCGCCAAACCTCCCTCCATCCTCGCTCCACTTGGGCAGGAATGGGGCGGGTTTCCCATTTAACCCGACCCACTGCCATCCGTAGTGTAACCATCAATGTATATACTTTGTACGGAGTATATTGTAAAAATTATAATCCATATATAAAAATAATAGTATGATGTACTGTATACTAATATTGATTGAACAGTATTTTATATGAAAACATTTATGATTTATACATTTGTAAAAAAAAAAATAAAAAAAAAATTGTCAAACTTATTGTATAAATCACGCAAAAGTCAACCATATCAATTATCAATGATTGGAGGAAATAATGTAAGACATCAAACCTCAATACTACGTTGGTGTGATGTATATGACAAACTAACTTCCCAAACATTTAAATTTTTTTCATCATCAAATTTCATTTGTGTCAATAAAAAAATATAATAATAATTTGATTATATAATCTTCCATTTAGAATAGGGTCTGTTCTCATTTATTGAACTGAACTGAATATTTTATAAGAGATTAAAATTGGAAAGTAAACTGAACTGAACTGAAAATAAGCTGAAGAGAACATGCCCTTATTGTAGACGTAACATTTTGCTGTTATAGGGTTATAACTTCTAAAGTTCAAATTAGTCTCAAATTAATCTTTGATAATAAGACTATATATCTTGGATGAACGAATAAAATTAATCTCAAAATTAGATGCAAACAATCTACTATTTAAGTAATAAGGATATATAGTACCATGCAATTTTAGGGTTGTGTACTACAGTGGTTAGCTTAGTAAAGGCTAATTTATATTGACTTGTAAGCTAGCATAATTGGGGGGCTAAATGGCTCATTATTTTGGTTACATAATTTGATTAAAGTTTAAACATAATAATCTGTAAAGTTATATGTATAGATGGAATGCATTATGCAAACAAATACTCCTACTAGTCTATAATTCTATATACTATACTAAATAACAATTTAAGATGTTTGTTTAGCATAACTAATACAATAACTACCTAATTTCATGTTAAAGTAATCTTATTGTCTGCCATTTTGTGCCAATGAGTGAAGAATTTAAGTTCTCATTGGTTAACCAATAATTAATATCATATAGTGACAAATTAAGGAGTGAATTGCTGAATTGCTTAGCTCAAAAAGGCAAAAGATGTGCTAGCAGTAGTATCAAATTAGCTACTCCATAACTACATATATATCATGTAGTATTTGTAATTTTGGGTATAAATTAATGTGATTAGTGTATAACATAAAGTTGATTTTGTTTGACCATAGTTGTATATTTTTAGGCTTTTATGAAATTGTCGGTCTAATACTAGCCGAATTATATTAATTCAAAACTTATACTTGTATTTGTCACTAGTCAAAAGTCAATTCGAAATGTTATTAGTAATTTAAACTCCTTCATCTTTCCCTATTTTTGTGGAGATTATCACAACTATCATGAGACTACAAAACTCTTTTTTCCTATTTTTGTGGCTAATCATTTTTGCTTAGACTCGAGTATTATTAGTAGATATGAATTGCTATAGTTTGAATATGACTTACCTTCATTCGATGTGACAACTATGTATATGGTATTGATTTTCTTTGATTAATTTTGCATCTTTATCACAAAATTCTTACAAATTTATTATTGAAGACACTCAATTGTGAACAAACTTTATGAATTGATTATTAGATGACTTTTTTCTTATTATTATTTTTTTTAAAAAAAAATGATTTTCATAGTATATTGTATAATCCATAATCTATAAACTAATAAAAAATCGACCAAACTGCAACCTATGTCGTATTCAACATATCTAGATGCTTCGTATTACATATTGTTGATTTCATATATAGGCCGCTCATGCGCTCACTAAAATTTGGCCCGACCTACTTGTAATGATATCCTTGAATAAAAGGATACCCTCGGCTAAACAAATAAATTAAAAGTAATGGATATATATACACGAAGCCAAAGATAAAGGAAAATATAATGGCATGGGCTCCTAAGATATCTGATCTATATTGCCAGAAACCTAACGACTCCGTGATTATCAATTTAATACATATCTCGTATTATATTTTGAAGTTAGCATGATATCTACGTGACACTCAAAATCTCAGACCCCTTACTAGATCCGCCTACTATCATTAACACAATTGGTCAATTAGCTTTGTGTTGACTTGTTTAGTTGGAGCTTGAGTATCCATAATCTTCAAATATATGATTTAATTTGCTTCATAAATTATATAGTTGTATATATTGGTGGTGGAGGCTGTTATGAAATAGGACCTTTTTTGGGACTTTGAATTTGATTGAGGAACAATGCAAAGCTAAATGAGAAAACAATTAAAAATGAACAAAATAAAACACACAAGATTTATAGTGGTTCACTAAAAAATGAGCTACATCCACTTTTGGGGAGATTGGAGCTTGTATTACTCTTTAATGGAGGAAGAATTACAATGGAGAAAGATGGTGTTCTTGGTGAGCTAATTTAAGGTCTAAGTCTCACTTGTGTTTCTCTCTCATACTCTCTACAATGAAAAACAAGAGTATATATAGTGCAAGATGAATCAACGGTTAAGATTACATCCCGAACAAAATAAGAAGAAATCGCAGCGCTGGAACAGGGGCTCGAAGGTTCGACCGAACCTACCCAGAGTTCGGTCGAACTTAGTGTGGTTCGGTCACACCACCATAGGTTCGACCGAACCTACTCTAGATATGAAAAGAGCATCAGTTCTGCCTAAAGGTTCGACCGAACCTATTAAATGGTTCGGTCGAACTCCCCCTGCGCGGACAACACTTCTTTAAACAGTCATAACTCCCTCGATTCTTAACCAAATCAAGCTTATGACCAGTCGTTGGAAAGATCTTGAGAAGAGTTATCACCTCCAATTTGAATCATCTCAATATCACTTCTAGATCTTGAGATATGCTCATTTTAAGTCAGCCCTTTCCATGCTTCTTTGCTTAAAGCCCCAAACACCATAATACTAAAGCATATATCAACATGGAGCATTCGAGGCACACATATAACAGAGGCCCTAAAAAATTAAGGTGTATGGGATGCAGCTGACATATTATTGAGAACAAGTGTTATGAATAATCTAAGACACGTTATTTTTTCTGTGATTTTCAGTTTGCTTATATTTCACTCAAAGTTGCATGGCATGAAATATTTGTCCCTCCTAATAATTATTATGTCTAAAAAAACAAATCAACAAGATAACGTAATTTATTATTCATATTTATGTTTTTAGTAATTGTAGGACATGGAACACCCTACTGAATACTACTACTACACTAGATTACGCTCACGCTTACTGCACATGCTTACTATTTTATCAGAATATAAGAACATTCTACAATTATTATGTTCATTCTAATATATACTCGTATTATTCTACTATTATACTGCAATTACATTAATTATACCTTCCATTAGTTAGCTTAATTAAGATATTATATAAAAATCTTAAGTTACTAACTTTATGTTAATAGCGTGCATAAATTGGCAGGCTAAGTAAAGATTTAGGCAAGCATGTACGATGTACTTATGTATGTAGGGAGCTTTTTTTGAATGTTAGTTGCGTTAGTTAGAACTTATGGTTAGATTTGTAAATGCTAAATAAGCGCGTGATTTTAAGAGCTGTATATAAATATGTAAGGACTAGATACTTATTATTCATTAATATCAAATGACACTTGATTTTCTAATAAATTTCCAACTAATCTAATCTAGCTAGTGATCTAATTTAAGTATTTGTACGTAGATATTTTTTAATTTTATCACGTTTCATAAATATATAATAGATGTAATATGTAACAAGATCTTAGTTTATTGGTGTGTGTTTATGTTGTCATTCAATTCAATTTGTTTTTTTTTTGTGCTTTATGCATTTATTATTTGAAGATATTTAGATATGCAATATGAAGTAAAATTTGTTATATTAATCTAGATATATTGTACACCCAGGTGTACAGAACAGACTCTCAACATAAAGTTGCTCGAGTGAAAACTAGGAAAAAATGCAATCAATTAAGAAATTAATTCACTCACTAGCTAACAGTTAAGTTTATCTCTTTAGTTAAATCCAATGTCAATTACTAATTCTTTATCTATATTGTACTGTATAATAAATTGTTTGAAAAAGGATTAAACCCCCTCCCCAAAATTTTTTGCTGATAATTGTATATAAATAAATTTATCCCATGTTCTACTTATTAAAATTCTTTATAAAGTACCGCAAATTGGCCACATTAACATATAGTTATAACTATCACTAGCTCGTAACATTATATTTACATTAACAAAAAAACAAAAAAAAATTAATATCCTTGTCCTATGCAATTACATTTATATACAATTAATATGTTGCAACTTAAAATTTCATCCTTAGATCACTAGCTAGTCTATCTTAAATGAGCTAGACACTCTCACCACACTTTTGTAACTTTTAACCTCTTTTACAAGTTAATGATCAAATATTTGGAATAGGATGACTTGCACACACCCCTACCACTAGCTTAATTCCTTGTGTATGTACAAGCCATCAAATGATACATAAATAAACCTAAACACTCGTTGAATTTTGATAGTCCTATTTTTTTCCGATTTATATATTTTACTATTGTTTAACCATGAATAAATAAAATATCGTCTTAATTCTCTTGAAAAAATGCTAAGCTAACAAAATGGTGTCTAATTGTAGCATTGACTATGTGACCTTAGCAAGATCACTCTACAAATAACTTATCCTCAGTAGTTTTGGGTTTTGCTTATATAAACAATACAACTTAATTTGCTTTCAAAAAAAAAAAAAAAAACAATACAACTTAATTAGTGGCGACTAATCAACTGAAATGCTTAAATTCATGGGATAATGTTGTACCATTTGCTAATCCTACAGTATAATGATAAAATTCAAAGTGATTAGACATTAACCAATTTAATCAAATAAAAGTAGACAAAGTTAAATACATATAAAAGCCAATAATCAAAAGGCCGTGTGCGTCTTTGCTGGTCCCGTGTTCCAAATGATAGTGGTTACCGGTCGGCTAAAAAGGCTAACAAAAAAGTTGGAATAACTAAAAAAAAGTCCCTATCAAAGTATATCTAATATGATCAGAACAAAATATAAATAATTAAGGATATAAAGAAGAAAGATTTTCCAACAAAATATTTATTATTAATAATTAAATTAGGGACCCATAAAATAGGAAAAATGTAGTTACATTAATATTGTCAACTGTCAAGTCAAAATTTCCCAGCCTCATGTAAAATGTGGTGCTCACAATTTGTTGTTGCTTTAATTAATTTCCTTCATTTACACTCAAATTGGACCCCTTCAGAAAAAAATTAAAATGCCACCCTTTAAAAATTGCGGTTATACAACTTGTGCGTGTAATTTTATAAAACATCAACTTATAAATTGAAATTTCTTCCTCTTACCTTTTTTTTTTTCATATCGTTCTACCAAAATACGTACTTCGTATTAACTTGATCAATGATCACATGAATGTTGTGTATTTGGTTGAAGGCCGATTATTAATTAGATATGTTATATGTACGTACTTTTCACACAATGTAGTTTTTATAATTAGTTCAATTTATTTCACTTAGCTTGAGGAATAAAGTTTATAGGAAATACGGGGGTAATATAGAGTACTCAATACTCTGTACTATTTATAAACATGAGAATTATATTATAGGTAAAGTTATGTACTTGATCAGCTCACCCAATAATGACTGTTTATTTCGGTAAATAAAATATAAGTTCAGATAAATATAATTTAGATAATTGAAAACCGAGTGACATAATGCCCTTACATATTACGGAGTAACATATTAACCCACTTAGAAGAAATTTAAACTTTAGGTGTAAGAATTTGTACTCCTACTTCATATTGAATGATTGCAATTTTGAATCTTGATATCTACACTCTTAATTATTTTTTGCATCAAAAAATATTATTGAATGAAACAATAACAATTTAAAAATAATACTGTATGTTGTTAGTTAATCATAAATATTTTAAGGAAGCTCCTCTGTTAAATTATTACATTACTTTTAGCAGAATGAAATACAAAACCTGAGCGTAGAATCAGAGATTGTAACAGCATGGTTAGACATCATGAACTTGTATTAAATCATGATCATCATCACAAAATGATTGCAATTTTAAGCGTTACATTATGGTACTATTTTTATACGTTATCTTTATAGCTTTAAGAATATTACTTTAATTGAATTTTTATATTAATACCTACTTAATTTTTATATTAATTTATAGTAATTATTTATCAGTTATTTGTACATGTACTTATTAACAAACCATATCCCATGCACGTGGAATAGAATGGGAACTATCAGCTTTTATTTTTCCTTTCAGACTTTCATTTATAACTCTGTTGATTTTTATTGGGAGAGGGTTTCTTTGACAGAAAGTGTTTTTTTTTTTTTTGGTGGATGGGGATTAGGCAATGGTTTCCTCTACCAATTAGGACCTTTTCCGATTTACTGAACTGAACTAAATTAATTGGAGTTGAAACTGAAGTGAATAGAGCTGAAATGAATTGTTTATGCATGAGAGAAGGAAATTAGAAACTGAACTGAACTGAACTGAAATGATTGGACCTGAACTTAACTGAATTGAAATTAAACTAAACAGAACAAACCCTTAATTAACTTAGATTGGTTTGTGTAAATATGAAATTAACACCTATACAATATTTGTAATTAATTCTGGAAATCAACATAATATAAAGTTAATGAAAGACATATCTATTTGGAAATGGAGGGATTAACTAGCTATTTGAGTGGTTGTATTCAAAAGTTTTCAAAAAAAAAAAAAAAAACATATGAACAACAATTTTTAATACATGCACTATAATTTTTAGTTGTTGGTATGTACAAGTTACAAATCTATATTATTATTAAAACTCCAAGGTAAGGATTGTTATATCGCCATGTGTCATTTTGTTTGTGTTATTGCGCCACATCATATTCCAAGCTTGCCACATAAGCGAAGTGTATTAATGTTTAGTCTTCTTGGAAAACTTTTCATTGGTTTAACCTCCATGTATTAATGTTTATTTAATTGAAAAACTCTTCATATGTATAAACACTACTCTATTTAAATTTCCTTCTTAATAATTGCACAATAATATCATTTGAATGAAAAGCTTTTCATATGTGTAACCACCCTATTTGAATTCCCCTTGAAATCCTTAGTAATTGCATAGTAATATAATTTGTAAGAAATTTATCATTACTCCATTTTTGGTGCAATAATTAATAGTATATATTGACATCAAAATTATAAAAATTTGATTTATCATTTGTTCTATATAACAAAAAAGAATATATAGTCAAACCAACAGCTCACACAAATAACTAACTACATACATAAGATCTCATCTTAAAAAAAAATAAAAAATCACACTATTTAAGCTCTCGGTGTCAAACAAGGCGAACGTATAGTTTGATTAAATAATAAATTTATATGAACCGTACCGGGGCATCGCCCGGGCCAATAACTAGTTATGTTTTAAAACTACATTTAATATGAAATTAGAAATTAAAAAGTAAATTGTTGAATTTATAAATTCTAGAGCTCTATTGGTTTGACAAAAAAATCAATTACAACTCACATAAAGTTGTACATATGAAATTAGAGTATATTTGTAAATGTTGATCATTGTTTAGATTCATCTAAAAACATCAAACTAATCAAGCATGAAAATGATGAAACAAAGAAGGTAGCAAACAACCAACTAGTATGTTCAAATCTTAATTATTTAGAAGCATTTTTTTTTAATTTTATTTAATTTGTAGAATAGTACAACTTACAATATGTGCTAACCTTTTGTTTAATTGATCCGTACTTGATGTTAGCTTTAATTAACAAAGCCAAAGCATGTTTTTATGTGACTTTTATTTAAGTATTGCTACTAGCCCTTCAACATCTTTTCTAATATTCTTTTAAATGCACCCTTTTGTACCATATGAGATCTTTGAGGATTATATAAAAGTTACCTTATGAAAAAAAAAAAAAAAGGTTTGACGTAAAGGTTAAAGTGAATTCAATTGTTCAAGATGTTTGCAACGTTTTGAGCATTTTGTTTTACTCCTATAGCTGTAATTTATCGGTAAACTAAGCTATTAGGTTCTTCTGTAGTCTATACTACGTAGTATATATATTGTATAATACTCGTAATATAGTTTCAAACTTTCAATGTTCAATTAATTATAAATTCCCCTAAAATATCTAGGCATGCCATTCTTTTATCATATGGTGTTAGCTTTAAAATCTTTACTACTGCATGCACAAAAGTTCTTAATATACTTTTTTGGGTTTTGCTTAATTATATAAATAATAAATTACTTTGTGTGAAGTATATACAGTATACAATGTATAAATATAACCCCTAATAATAAATTAAAGTATACTCTGTAATTTTTTTATTCTCTTTATAATTAGTATACTAGCTTGAATTGGTGTTGATCATCACCTGTTTTTTTTTTTTTTTTTTTTTTTTTTTTTTTTTTTTTTTTTTGTTTTTTTTTTGAGGTAAACCTGTTTATTATTTACTTATTTCTAAAGAGGTGAACTTATCTTCACCATTTTATTACTCTCTTCTCACTTTCCATAAGAATTAAACTCGTACATCAGTCAAAATGTGTTAGGAATATAGGAAAATATATTATTCTAATATATTTTCCATATAGATCTCATAATATTATATTTAGGATAATAATATATCTTAGTGATATTCTAAGATAGATTTATGGAAGCTTATATGATAGAGTTTATATTGTGTAGGTTATCTTTTGTAGGCTATAAATAATAGTCAAGATCATCAATACAATTCAAGCTATTCTCTCATAAATAATTTGTCATGGTATCAGAGCAGGTTAAATCTTGGGACCGTTCACACAAATACTCCCCCTGCCGGTGGGTTAGAATATTAAACCCACCGGTGGGATTCATAAATTTGCTTCCGCTATGCAATAGTATTGCTCTTTGAAATTTCTATTTTTTTTTATTTATTTAATCCTTTTTTTTTGGAATAACCATGTGATACGTGGGTTATTATTGGTGTATGTGATCAATATGAATGATCATATGTGATTTGGTTAGGTTGTAGTGTTTGAGTGTGCTTCCTCCATTATTGCATCTCCATGGAGATGAAGAAAAGCCACGTTTGGCATATTATTTATTATTTAAAAAAAAATACAAAATACCATGGACACCAGTGAATGGCCTGGCAAAGAAGATCACAGACACCAGCAAAGGGCCGTGGCAAAGAAGATTACGGACACCAGCAAAGGGCCGTGGCAAAGAAGACCACAGACACCAGCAAAGGGCCGTGACAAAAGACCACGGACACCAGCAAAGGGCCGTGAAAGAAGACCATGGACACCAGTAAAGGGCCGTGGTAGCAAAAGTTTCGTTTTTTTTTTAAATAAAAAAAATTGAAGGCGACATCAACATAGTAGTGCAACTCAATCGACTTCAACAAAGTGCGACTTTCCAATCGTAACGTTCGTGTTACTGCCGTTACGATTGCGGGAGGGTGTTAGGAATATAGGAAAATATATTATTCTGATATATTTTCCATATAGATCTCATAATATTATATTTAGGATAATAATATATCTTAGTGATATTCTAAGATAGATTTATGGAAGCTTATATGATAGAGTTTATATTGTGTAGGTTATCTTTTGTAGGCTATAAATAATAGCCAAGATCATCAATACAATTCAAGCTATTCTCTCATAAATAATTTGTCAAAATGTAATCAAAAAATGAAAAGATTGAATTACCACCCCTTTTCTCAAGGTGATCCATGATCACATAAAACTTAAACATACTATACATTAGTGTCTTTTACTCTCAATTAATTTACATCCTTGTGTACGTCATATATTAAACTCTTGATAGATGATTCTTAAACAAAAATATATATATATATATATATATATATATATATAAAATAAAAAAATTAAAAATTAAAAATTAAAATTAAAATACCTATCATATCAAAACCTAGCATATCATTTCGTAATTTAGAACATGACGCTTAAGCAGTCTTACCACCAGTGATGATGTATAACAAAACGTGTCTCGTCAAAATTCAAAGATGTTTTGATCATTACATTTGTTACGTGTAATAATTCAAATTACACAATAACCACACAAACACACTCACACACACAGTGAACATACACCTAGTAATGAGTATAGTTTACAATATTACATAAGAGTAGCTAGCTAACAACAACCAATGACCAACAAGTGATTGCATGGTGTACATACATACACCACCAAGCGTACGTGTATCCGAGTATAAATAAGTATTGAAAAGAAATAAAAACAGTGACATAGCAATGACTGCATGGAAAAGGAGGGGGGAAAGGAGTCACAAGAAAGCAGCAGCCTTAAGAAGAAGCTAAGCTGTAAAATACAGAGAGGGTTCAGAAACGGCTAGATCGGTCGATGTATTAAGGCGGGTACGTACAAGTTGCAATATATGAATATGATCTGCAATAATCTGCAACAATCGCAAAGCTATATTTAAATTAATGGTATAAAAGGGACAACACATTCTACTCTGAAACATATATAAGCTAAGCTTCATTTTTTGGTCCCCCCAACCCACCTAGCTTGTTCTTCAGGCTAAATTCCTAATCACATTAATATGTTGTCCGTACTACAAATCTACAATCCATCTTATACTTATAGCTAGCTTCTTTTTAAGGCCGGTTTTATATAATCGACATTTTTTTTTTTTTGTAAAGTTGTAACAGCTTGACTTTCATATTTTTGCCGACTCATAAAAATTTGATCTGATCATTAATACGTTGACTTTTTTTTTTTTAATTTTAACAAATTCAATTATCAAAAGTTGAATTATACATTTAATCCAATCAAGCAACATTTCATATATAGATTACGGGTTTGTTCACATTTACTAAACTGAGCTAAATTGAACTGAAATTAAGTAAATGTGAACAAGCCCTACGTATTAACTTATACTTGTACGGATTATAAGTTTAAGTGTGTAGTAAAAATCTATATCAATAAAAATTTAATTATAGTTGTATTTGTTTTAGTTGGGAGTTGTTTGGTTTGGTGTTTGGGGGGTGGGGGGAGAAAGGAGAAACATAATTTGTCTAAATGAATTTGCATATCTTTAAGGCAGCTTTTATTGGTTCCCACTTGCTAATGGTCAATTGGCCCACTTTATTTACCTCCTCCATTTTTTTTGTACTTCTAATTTCTGTAGTAAAGTAAATTATTCACTAAATACAAATGGGTACTCAGTACACAGTGACTCAGTGATAACAAAATTCTCTCATATCGAACTTAGGTCCTCCATTTTATGTTACAAGTACAATTTTCATAACACATCCCAATATAATTCCTAGAAGTTTAAGGTTAGGGAAGAATTTAAGAATATACGAAATACTTTGTATAAACGTCGAGATACATACATACATGTATACTCGATTTACCATTCATATTATTTACTATGGAGTATGGACTTATTCTAACGAATCAAAGCATAATTTTTTTTTCGTTTATTTATTTATATTTATCAAATTTTAGGGAGAGAAATTGAATTTGGTGTTTTCAAAATAAGAGGCAAGTATAGAATTAAATTTAAGTTATTTTCAACCTAAGTAGAACAATCGTAATCAAGAATTACTTAGGGACCCACAAATCAAACATTTGGTAACCTAATTATGTTATTAGTCGTAGTCTTCGTAGCCTTTGGGTTGGGAATTTTTGTATGGTGCTTGAGAGTTCCACATGTGAATTTTCCTTTCCACGTGGCATGGAAAAAATTAATTTAAAAATGAAAAAAGAGGTCTAAATAGGGCTATTTTTATGGGCTAATCATGAATTGGTCAACTTTAAGCCCAGAATGAATCATAGGCTTTTTTTGGCTTTCGTTTGGGGCGGCTATGGAACGGAATGTGGGCCTAAATTGGCCCACCAATTAACCTGCCCGCAAGTAAAGGAATTGTCAAATTTACTATATTGCTCTCAATTTTATTTGGGACCCTCATTAAAGAAAATTCTTCATGTTTTTTGTCAATGTTTATATTGGATACATTCCTCTTAAAATAACTTTTTACTCATCAATATTTAAATGAAATGATGTCAATGTGTTTGATGGGGTGATGTGAGTTTGTGGCATATCGACATATCATACGTATACATGTTCTCGGTCTTAACAACTAAACCATGACTTTTATTGGTTGGATATTTAATTGAAGTTTTCAATTATGTATTATTTATAAGCTTTAAATTAATAATTATACAATGTTATTACGAAGTATATAAACTATCATTTTTTTCGTGATTGAATTTTATACGGATGAAATGAATAGTATCACCTTGACTTCATGGCAATATGTTTGAAGAAAATTTCCATTCTTCCTACTAATGAGGGGTCATACAATATAAATGAACGTGGAAATCCTTGAGAGAAAGGGAGATAAGTAAAACACCCTATCTTGCTTGATATACCACAAATAATATGTATTTATCAATATAATGTGTCATGCATATACTATGAAGTTATATGGCACTATCACCAATTAAATGTGAAACTCTAAATTTTATTTTCTTTGACTATTCTAAGATTGACAATATTAATCGGCACCGAAATGATAAGAAGAAAAATCAAGAAATAGTAAAAAAGACTACAAAATAAAAGGGTGGCAAAAGTAAAGGATTTGATTGGATACTAATGATGATTCATGAAGATAAAAAGGTGAACAAAACTAGTAAAGATGTTTAGTTGTTGTCTTCTAAATCAAAATATATTCACACTTTTAACAAAACAAAAACAGTTGTTTCTACTCATTTGCTAAGAATTATAGTAGGATCCAATGGTAAGTCAAAAAGGAAGAAAAAAATGTGATTGTCATGATGTTTACACATATCAAATTTTGAGCTGTATTATTACTATATTTTGGGCCCCTATTCTTAATTAAAAAGGTCAAATTTATGAGTTATCCGACATCATAAGAAGCAGTGTAAACGTTATGTTTATAGTGGGGAATGATTGGCATTTTGAAGTGATTGAAGGCCAAGTTCTATTCTTCCGCCGGCGTTGGGGCCTAAGGCTGCTAAATTTGAATGGATTGTTCAAGTCATGGATCATGAATCTGTCTTGTTTGTGTGCGAATTCGTTCACGGGCCAAACATAGCAGGGTGACAATGCACGTATCTTTCATATTAGATAATCAATAATACTACTATAATAAAAAAGAGTTCGCGTATAATATGAAGAAACGCGATGTAGAAGGTGAAGACTGAAGAGGGAACTACGTGAAGTTTAATAACCTTTTCTAATTTATGTTGTATTAAAGTATGAACTTCTCAAATAACATAAGTAACTATGAAAGTGTCTAGCATTCATAAAAGATAAGAGAGTCAAACACATTAAGATCAGAGTTCACTTTACAACTCCGATGAGATTTTATCCCAAAGTCATAAGAGGAGTAGTTTGAGCTGTTAAAGGTTGACCCGACTCGAAATACCGACTCAAATCCAATTATTAATCGACACATCTGAACCCGAAAAAACGGTGACCTAAACCCGACCTGAAACCAACCCTAAACCCGAGTTTACCTGAGTATGTGAGACCCTAACCCGAATGTAACCTGTAAATTATTGAATTGAACTGAACCCGACTTGAACCGAAATTGACCCAAACCCGTTTTAACCCGTCAAAACCTGAATTTCATCCAACTTGTTACTAACCTGACCTTAATTCAACCCGACTCATTCCTAACCCGACCCGAATTTAACCCAACTTGTTACAAACCCGACCTGAAATCAACCCGACTTGTTATTGACCTAACCCAAATTCAACCCGACTTGTTATTGACCCGACCCGAATTTACCACACCTATTACTAACCCGACCCAAAAATTCAACCAGATTTGTTACTAACCCATCTCGAAATCAACACAACTTGTTATTGACCCAACCTAAATTCAACCCAAATTGTTCCTAACCCGATTTCAAATCACCTTAAATGCAATTTAGACCACCTTATTATTGTTGATCAAAGCATTTTGTCTAGGGAGACCAAGTCGATCCAGGCCAGCAAAAGAAAGAAACATCATCCTCAAATTTAAGAGT
Source organism: Chenopodium quinoa (assembly GCF_001683475.1). NCBI lineage: Eukaryota > Viridiplantae > Streptophyta > Magnoliopsida > Caryophyllales > Amaranthaceae > Chenopodium > Chenopodium quinoa. The sequence continues at coordinate 51,554 of NW_018742987.1, read as the reverse complement.
TAAATATAGTATATATTTATTGTATGGTCAAAGGAGATAATTATCTTCCTAAATTATAAACTATAGTTTTCTAGTATATTGTCATATATATTATCTATTTATAGTTAGTTGAACCCGAATATATATGACCCGACTTGGAGTTGACCCAACCTGATTGTAACCTACAAATTATTGACTTGAACATAACCCGACTTGACTTTGAGAATGACATGACTTGGAAATGACCCAACCTGATTATAACCCGCAAATTATTGACTTGAACCGAACCCGACTTGAACCCGAGAATGACCCAACTTGAAAATGACCCGACCTAATAATAAACCGCAAATTATTGACTTGACCGAACCTGACTCAAACCCGAGAATGACTCGACCTGATTCTAACCCGTAAATTATTGACTTTAACCGAACCCAACTTGAGCCCGAGAATTACCCCAACCCGTTTTAACAAGTGAAAACACAAATTAGACCCAACCTATTGTTCACCCGACCCAAATGTAACCCGATCGTTTATTAACCCGATCCAAACCCGATAAGAAGTATAACCCGACGTGTCCCCACTCAAGCATGACCTGACTCGCATAAGTTATGGAATTAATCTGAATTGACCCGACCTGAGTTGACCCAACTCACTCTTATCGACCGAAACTCGACCCGTTTACCCAAATTGACTGCTCTATCTGAAACCTCAAAAACTCAAAAAAAAAAAAAAAGAAAAAAAAAGTGGATAATAAATAGCCTTTAATTTTGGAATTTTTTGACTTTTTTTCACCAGAAAATAAAAATTGCCGAAATGTTTACCATGGTCCCTAACATCCTTCAGGAGTCCAATATGGTGGGTGGAACCATCCAATTTTCCTTTAAACGACCAATTTACCGCTTTAAAACTTACACCAATCACATTAACTCAAGCTTACCACGAACAATTATGACAACATATAATGATCATATATAGATCCAAACGACATTATAATTCCGAGATGTATCGCCTAAAATCTCAATACTTTTCGACACCGGGCCCCGAAACATTCGAAATTTCTCAAAAAGCGTGGACATTAGTCTTCAATTTTGGAATTTTTTTGACTTTTCTTCGCTTAGATATAAAAATTGCCGAAATATTTACCATGGTCCTAAATACACTCCGGGAGTCCAATTAAGTGGGTGGAACCATCCAATTTGCATTTAAACGATTAATTTACCGGTTTACAACTTGCGTCGATTTTAATTTTAGAATTTTTAACTTTTTTTCGCCCGGAAATAAAAGTTGCAGAAATTTTTACCATGGTCCCTAATACTCTTTGGAAGTCCAGTTGGGTAGGTGTAGCTATCCTATTTACCTTTAAACGGCCAATTTACCGGTTTACAACTCGAACCGATTTCATTAAATCAAGCCTACCACGAACATTTATGACAACATATAGTGATTATTTATGGTTCCAAACGACATTATATGACCTTGAGATGTATCCACTAAAATCTTAATACTTTTCGACAACGGGTAAACCTCCAAAATTTCTAAAAAATCGTGGATATTAGCCTTCAATTTTGGAATTTTTTGACCTTTTTCGCACGTAAATAAATATTTCGGAAATGTTTACCATGGTCCCTAATACCCTGTGACAGTCCAATTAGCTGGCTAGGTGGAACCATCCAATTTGCCTTTAAACGACCAATTTATCGGCTTACAACTTACACCCATTTCATTAACTTAAGCCTACCACGAACATTTATGACAGCAAATAATGATCATATATGGTTCCAAACAGCATTATATAAGCTCGAGATGTTTCCCCTAAAATTTATAGACTCTTCGACACCGGGCCCCGAAACCTCCAAAATTTCTCAAAAAGTGTGGATATTAGTCTTCAATTTTGGAATTTTTTGACTTTTTTATCGTCCGGAAATAAAAATTGCCGAAATGTTTACCATGGTCCCTAATATCCTTCGAGAGTCAAATTGGGTGGATGGAACTGTCCAATTTGCCTTAAAATGACCTAATTACCGGTTTATAACTTGCACCGATTTCATTAACTCAAGCCTTCAACGAACATCTATGACAACAAATAGTGATCATATATATTTCCAAACGGCATTAAATGATCCCGAGATGTATCGCCTAGAATTTCAACACTTTTCGACACCAGTCCTTGAAACCTCCAAAATTTCTTAAAAAACGTGGATATTTGTCTTCAATTTTGATTTTTTTTTGACTTTTTTCCCCCCGGAAATAAAAATTGCCGAAATATTTACCATTGTCCCTAGTACACTCCGTGAGTCCAATTTGCTTGGTGGAATCATCAAATTTGTCTTTAAACGACCAATTTAATTACCGATTTACTACTCGCACAAATTTCATTAACTCAAGCCTACCACGAACATTTATGACAGCAAATAATGATCATATATGGTTCCAAACATCATAATATGACCTCGATTTGTATCCCCTAAAATTTCAAGACTTTTCGACACCACGCACCGAAACCTCCAAAATTTCTAAAAAAGAGTGGATATTAGTCTTCGGATTTGGAATTTCTGAATTTTTTTTCGTCCGAAAATAAAAATTACCGAAGTGTTAAAAATGGTCCCTAATACCCTCCACGAGTCCTATTGTGTTGGTGGAACTATCCTATATGCCTTTAAACGATCTATTTAATTATTACCGGTTTACAACTTGCACCGATTTCATTAACTTAAGCTTACCACAAACATTTATGACAGCAAATAATGATCATATATGGTTCTAAATAGTATTATATGACCCCGAGATGTATCCTCTAAAATTTCAAAACTTTTCAACGCTGGCCCCTGAAACCTCTTAAATTTCTCAAAAAAACGTAGATATTGTCTTCAATTTTGGAATTTTTTGACTTTTTTTTGCCCGAAATTAAAAATTGTCGAAATGTTTACCATGGTCGCTAATACCGTCCGGGAGTCCCATTGGGTGGGTGGAACATTCCAATTTATCTTTAAACGACCAATTTATCAGTTTACAACTTGCACTGATTTCATTAACTCAAGCCTACCACAAACATTAATGACAGCAAATAATGATCATTTATGGTTCCATACAACATTATATGACCTCGAGATTTTTCCCTTAAAATTTCAAAACTTTTCGACACCGGGTCACGAAACCTCCAAAATTTCTCAAAAAGCGTGGATATTAGTCTTCAATTTTGGAATTTTTTGACGTTTTTTCGCCCGGAATTAAAAATTGCCTAAATGTTTACCATGGTCCCTAATACCCTTCAAGAGTCCAATTGGGTGGATGGTAGCATCCAATTTGCCTCAAAACAACGTATTTCCCAGTTTATAACTTGCACCGAATTCATTAACTTAAACCTACCACGAAAATTTATGACAACAAATAGTGATCATATATGTTTCAAAACGGCAATAAATGATCTCGAGATGTATCGCCTGGAATTTCAAGACTTTTCGACACGGCCCCTGAAACTTCCAAAGTTTCTCAAATAACGTGATTATTAGTCTTCAATTTTGGAATTTTTTGACTTTTTTTCGCCCGGAAATAAAAGTTACCGAAATGTTTACCATGCTCCCTATTACCCTCCGATAGTCCAATTGAGTTGGTGGAACCATCCAATTTTCCTTAAAACAACCAATTTACCGGTTTAAACTTGCACCGATTTCATTAACTTAACCTACCATGAACATTTATGACAACAAATAGTGATCATATATGTTTCCAAACGGCATTAAATGACCCCGAGATGTATTGCCTGGAATTTCAATGCTTTTCGACACCGGCCCCTGAAACCTCCAAAATTTCTCAGAAAGCGTGTATTAGTCTTCAATTTTGGAATTTTTTGACTTTTTTCGCCCAAAAATAAAAGTTGCCGAAATGTTTATCATGGTCCCTAATACCCTCCGGGAGTCCAATTGGGTTGGTGGAACCATTTAATTTGCCTTTAAACGACCAATTTAATTACCGGTTTAAACTTGCACCGACTTCATTAACTTAATCTTACCACGAACATTTATGACAACAAATAATGATCATATATGATTCTAAATAGTATTATATGACCCTAGATGTATCGCCTAAAATTTCAAGATTTTTCGACACCGGGCCCGAATCCTCCAAAATTTCTCAAAAAGCGTGGATATTAGCCTTTAATTTTAAAATTTTGACTTTTTTTTTGCTCGAAAATAAATATTACCGAAATGCTTACCATGGTCCATAATACCGTTCGAGAGTCCCATTGGGTGGATGGAACATTCCAATTTATCTTTAAACGACCAATTTACCGGTTTAAACTTGCACCGATTTTATTAGCTCAAGCCTACCACAAACATTTATGACAGCAAATAATAATCATATATGGTTCCAAACAGCATTATATGACCCCCAAGATGTTTCCCCTAAAATTTCAAGACTTTTCGACATCGGGCCCCGAAACCTACAAAATTTCTCAAAAAACTTGGATATTAGTCATCAATTTTGGAATTTTTTGATTTTTTTTCACCCGAAAATAAAAATTGCCGAAATATTTACCATGGTCCCTAATACCCTTCGAGAGTCCAACTGGGTGGATGGAATCATCAAATTTGCCTTAAAACGGCCTAATTACCGGTTTATAACTTGCACCGATTACATTAATAACTCAAGCCTACCACGAACATTTATGACAACAAATAGTGATCATATATGTTTCCAAACGGTATTATATGACCCCGAGATGTATCGCCTGGAATTTCCAGACTTTTCGACACCGGCCTTTGAAACTTCCAAAATTTACGAAAAAGCATGGATATTAGTCTTCAATTTTGGAATTTTTTGACTTTTTTTTTCACTCGAAAATAAAATTCGACGAAATTTTTACCATGGTCCCTAATATCCTCCGTGAGTCCGATTGGGTTGGTGGAACCATCCAATTTGCCTTTAACACAGCCAATTTAATTATCGGTTTACAACTTGCACCGATTTCATTAACTTAAGCTTACCATGAACATTTATGACAGCAAATAATGATCATATATGTTTCTAAATATTATTATATGACTCCGATATGTATCGTCTAAAATTTCAAGACTTTTCGACACCGACCCTTGAAACCTCCAAAATTTCTCAAAAAGTGTAGATATTAGTCTTCAATTTTGGAATTTTTTGACTTTTTTTCGCCCGAAAATAAAAATTGCCGAAATATTTATCTTGGTCTCTAATAGCCTCCGGAAGTCCAATTGGGTTGGTGGAACCATCCAATTTGCCTTTAAACGACCAATTTAATTACTAGTTTACTACTTGCACCGATGTTATTAACTCAAGCCTACCACGAACATTTAAGACAACAAATAATGATCATATATGGTTCCAAACTTCATTATATGACCCCGAGACGTATCTCCTTAAATTTCAAGAATTTTCAACATCGGGCTCCGAAACCTCCAAAATTTCTCAAAAAGCGTGGATATTAGTTTTCAATTTTTAAATTTTTTGACTTTTTTTTCTCCCAGAAATAACATTTGCTGAAATGTTTATCATGGTCCTTAATACCCTCCGGGTGTCCAAATGGGTTGGTGGAAACATCCAATTTGCCTTTAAATGGCCAATTAAATTACCGGTTTACAACTTGCACGGATTTCATTAACTCGAGCCTACTACGAACATTGATGACAACATATAATGATCATATATGGTTCCATACGTCATTTATGTGACCCCGAGATGTATCTCCTAAAATATTAATACTTTTTTGCACTGGGCCCCGAAACCTCCAAAATTTCTCTAAAAACGTGGATATTAGCCTTGAATTTTGGAATTTTTTTTTACTTTTTTTCGCCCGGAAATAATAAATTGCCAAAATGTTTCCATGGTCCCTAATACACTCCGGGAGTCCAATTGGGTGTGTGGAACAATTCCATTTGCTTTTAAACAGCCAATTTACCGGTTTATAATTTGAAATGATTTACCGGTTTACAAAGGCCAATTTAATCAATTTGCACTGAACCTGACTTGAACCGAAATTGACCCAAACCCGTTTTAACCCGTCAAAACACGAATTTAATCCGACTTGTTACTAACCTGACCTGAATTCAACCCGACCCGTTTATAACTTGACTAGAATTTAACCCAACATGTTACAAACCCGACCCGAAATCAACCTGACTTGTTATTGACCTGACCCGAATTTTACCATACCTATTACTTATCCAACCCAAAAATTCAACTCGATCTATTACTAACCCGACCTTAAATTAACACGAATTGTTATTGAGCCGACCTAAATTCAACCCAAATTGTTTCTGACCCGATTTCAAATCACCTTAAATGCAATTTAGACCACCTTATTATTGTTGATTAAAGCATTTTGTCTTGGGAGACCAAAATGTTCCAGGTTAGCAAAAGAAAGGAGCATCATCGTCAAATTTAAGAGTTAAATATAGTATATATTTGTTGTATGGTCAAAGGAGATAATTATCCTCCTAAATTATAGACTATAGTTCCCTAGTATATTGACATATATATTATAGTCAAAGGAAATAATTAGCTTGATAAAAATGATAATTATCTATTTATAGATAGTTGATCCCGAATATGGCCTGACTTCTTAATTACCTGACCTGATTGTAACCTGCAAATTATTGACTTGAACATAACCCAACTTGAATCCGATAATGACCCAACCTGATTATAATTCGCAAATTATTTACTTGAATTGAACCTGACTTGAACCCGAGAATGACCCGACATGAAAATGACTCGACCTGATTATAACCCGCAAATTATTGACTTGAACCGAACCCGACTCAAACCTGAGAACGACCCAACGTGATTCTAACCCGTAAATTATTGACTTGAACTGAACCCAAGAATTACTCTAACTCGTTTTAACCCATGAAAACCCGACCTATTGTTTACCCGACCCAAATGTAACCCGGCCTAAACCCGACAAGAAGTATGACTCGACGTGACTTGGCTCAAGCATGACCCAACCCAAAGCCGACCCGCATAGGTTATGGAATTAATCTGAATTGACCCGACCCGACCCGAGTTGACCCGACCCGAACCCCGCCCGTTTACCCAAATTGATAGCTCTAAGAGTAGTCCTTCCGAAAAGCTATGCTTCAACATGTTCGAAAACAATTCTTCACTAATGATTTGCCATAATACAAAATGTTCGATTAAACCCTGAGAGTTAAGATTACCCTGTGGAAGAGAAAAAGAGTCGGCTCCTTAAACATTTTTTTAATAGACAACGGCCAATCACAACATCTACATTGCTAAGGGTCTGTTCTCATACGTTTATTTTCAGTCCAGTTCAGTTCAGTTCAATTCAATTCAGTTCAGTTTAGCTCCTAATTTTCTTCTCTAATAAAATATTCATTTTAATTCAGGTCAGTTCAACTTATTTCAATCTATTAGAACATGCCCTAACTCTATGTCTACTGAACATAGCATAAGAGTTGCATCTGAAGACACCATTAATACAATAATAGCTTGTATTGAAATTTACTGAACTTCTAATACTCTCAAAAATAATAATGAAATTCAAAGGACTGGAATTTCAAACAACCAAAGGCATTTTCACATCAAAATGGATACATGCAGTTTCCAAACTTCTTTAAAAATCTTTACCAAGCATATATTTTCTACAAAAGAAATCTTCAGAAAATACCACACAATTTCCGTTACAAAACAAATTCAGGGAAAGACAACTTCGTCGAAAAAAAAAAAAAAAAAAACTTCGTCGACAAAAACCCATTGCAGAGCCAAGTATACCAAAATAAATTCACTAACCTAAAGAAAAAAATTAAATAATAAACGGATAGCCTGATACGTATATACAAGCATCTTGAAGAAACTACAACGCCTACAAAACCCTACATATACCAACAATTCTTAGCAAAAGTCTTGTTGAAACAGCTATTACCTACAAAACCAAACGAGCAAAAAGTTGGGAGCTCGTATTTAACCTCTTGCCAACCGTACATCCAAGGGGTTCAATTGCCCAGTAGAGGAGGAACCATCTCGTTGCAGTAGTTTCTTTACCGTTCTTCTATCTTGGTTCTGGGCACTGTCTAACATATTGTTATCCTTAGATGTTGCTTGCTGTAGATGGAGTAGTGCAACCATGCTTAAGGCAAATAAAGCAGCATTCCCTAAAACTCCACCTAATTTGTCCAGCTGAAGTGTTCTTTTAGCAGAATCTAGTCCAGAGAACAAAAATCTTACAAAAATGTTTGAGCTGACACCTTTTTTCTGCAATGAATGTTCAGCAGGTGCACTTGCAGGAGGATTCGAGAAATTATCAGGACCGACAAAGCATGTCGCATCTCTAACATTTCCCACAAAATCCATAGCCTCATCTATTACCTTGTATCTTTTCCCATGGTGTTCAGCCAATCTCAATGCAAGAACAATTCGGCTTTGCTCTAATCGTGCAAGTGCTGCATCCCTTTCTGCACGCTGCTGGATTTGCACAGTCTGACAGTATAAACATACAAAATAGAAAAGCTTAGTCCCAATAAGATCAATAACAACCAGATAAAGAGCAGACAAATCACACAACCAAATAGAAGCATAGAACAAGATGGCACTGATACCGATACCCCATTTAGAATATCTAATCAACCATAGGTTCGTTGGGTCGGGGAAGAGGTGGGTAGGGGGATTTCTAAGGCCGCAGTGCAACACAGCCAACATTAGCACTTGCTGATTAACAATTACATTGAAATGGGCTTAAGCCCAAATAAACTAAGTGAAACCATCACAGCATACGAATAAAAAAACTGCCAGTGAAGGGCAAAGTTAAAAATTCCCATTTGAAACTTTCTTCTCTAAGAGGTAGGACACACAAATTATAGTCTAGGAGATGAATTTAAATTTTCAGAGAAAACTTTTACTTGTAGATACAATACCAATACCTGCCACTTTTTTCTCTTTTCCCAATCTTTTGTGCAAACAGGAAAGGTCTCGATTTCTCTTTGACCCTGTAATCATGTGAAAGCCTGTTTCAGCTGGGTTTGAATGCATAATAGGGCAACATTGAGTTTAACAATATAGCTTCCAACTTCAAACATGATCTCTCCATCATCTAACTGCAAAAGTTCTTCAGGAATTCTCCAAAAATCCTTAGTTAAGTTATTCCAAAATTACTATGTGGTTGCAATATATAAATTTCACTGATTATCACCCAACCAATACCTTGGTAAGTAATCCACCATGCACTACCTTTCCATCAAATCCTCTGGGAGAAACAAAAAGGTTCTAATTCCTCATACTTCGTATATGTTTACATCTAGTACTCCCTGCTGCTTGTCTACCCTCCTAAATAAATAAATAGGCTATAGCTCTCACATAGTCGAATTCACACATATCTTAACGAGTATGTAGTAATTTGAGGTTTTGCATCAGAGTCTCAGAATGACACAAGAAATTGAATGACAGAAAAGTGGGTAATGCAGGACAAAAACCTCCAAAGAAAGAATGATGCAACTGTTATTCTACATCCTTCAGTTGTACATTATCCACAATAGTTTATAGCAGAACAAGTGAATAAAGTTACTAATTTACTATGAATGTAGAAGGAACTAAGGAAGCAAAACGCGTAGGAACTCCTTATCCATATAATTATAAAGAGTATTTCCAGGTAACTCATAATGTGATACACAATAACCATCATGCTCTTCCAAAATAAATAAGAAATGTACAGTTTCAAGAGCAACTGTAGTTAAGTCTATTAATGTGATATTCCCATCAAGCTCCTCACTACCCCTCAAGGAACATATTGAAATATACAAAATACAAAAGAAGAGCTCTCGCGTAAATTAATGTGAATAAACAAGAAAGTTACCCCCATCTTTGCTACCAACAGTCGTCTTCCAAACCCTCAAAATCAATGAAATTAATTTTTTTTTTTTTTTTAAAAAAAAAAAATCAAAGCAAATCATACCCTCAATCACATTCACTGGGTCGCAGACTTAGCTAAGAAGGAAAAAAGTGGCAACCTTCAAGTCACTTGACTTGCTAGAATAAAGGTAAGACCACAAATATCTGGGATGTCTACAGATCACCAATCTGAGGTAATATAATCATAGCAAATGCTGTAGGTGGTCGAGTTGATGAATCCAACCTACAAACAGCATACTGAACCACAAAAAGCTCTATCAGAAGGCCAACTACAACTCTAGGATACTGTGGACAATCTTCTAACACAAATTGCACTCTTAAAGTGCCAAACCCAAGGAACTTAAAAAAAAGGTATCCAACCAATTCAAGTTATGAGATTGGTATGGAACTTACAGATGTTCAATAGAACATGTCACCAATTACAATTTACAACTCCATCCATCTAGTCACTATCATCCATAATCCATAATCCAAAATCCAAATGCGGGTATAAAAATTACACAATAAGCATACTTGAAAATGTAGAAGCTAATATACGTATACACCTAAACCCCACTTGATTAGTCCTAATAACCAAACTCAAGCAGCATATACAAAAAATGTAATATACACTACTCATACTTTCTATTCATTGTAGCAAAGAGGGATTTAGTGGAAAGAGTGTCCATTTTAAATGAAGACAGTTGTTTAAAGATTTGTATTATTAAATACTAGTAGCAAAAGAGAGTAATTTTTGCAATTCAATAGTAGAAAAATCAATTAAGAACACACCTAAATGGAAACGAGGGGAGTACTAATTGACTATCCTCCAATCAATATCTTATTGATTACCTAACAGGATCCAAGAACCACAATCCAGATATGTAATATTATGAGTAAGCGCCAAACCAAATCACCTATCAACTAAACACACAAACAAATAAAAACAATACATTAATTTCACAACAATCATTCAACATACATTAGGGGGTTTTACTTAAAAGAGAAAAAAGACAATCATAACAACCAAATGACAACAGAATCCAGCAATAATTCGGTTGTTACATCACCTGGATTAGATTCATGACATTATAAAAACAATTAAATAGCTCAAAACTGACTAGGCTGTCACAACAATATACAAGTATACAGACAAATAATTCTCCAGGAGAAAAAAAAAAAATCTACATTAATCACAGTCGAAACATTAAGCTCAATTTCTTTAAAAAAAAAACCAACATTAACCAATCGTTAAATCGAAGCCCAGAAAATAAATTTACCCAATTGTTCTGGGTAACCAAAAATTCATCCCAATGGGTAGCCAAAAACCTAGAATCATTATCGGCGTAGGCTTTCTATTCCCTACATTATCCGTTAACCATGTTCTGGGAAAAACATTTCAAACCCTATATATTGATATTACCCACCTTAAAATTTCGACATAATTTCTATAAAATTCATCAATTGACCTTAAAAATCAGAACCCAAGTTCTAATAATACACAAACAAATATCAAACCATCAATCTGGAGCTGAAAATCAACAATAAAGAATTTCTCCTTCATTTTCGCAAACCAATTAAAATTCCCAGAAAACATGAACAAAATAAAAGCAAAAATAGAAAAAAAAAATAACTAACATGGAAGAATTCGAGCTGTTCTTCGAGATTCTCGAGGGCAGAACGGATTGAATTAAGACTCTTAGCCTCAGCAATGGCGCAATTCTTATCAAAATCCTTGAAAAAAACAAACCCATTAGAATTAATATTGTTGTAGTCCTTAAAATCATGATCAAAAAAATGATTGTGAGGCTGAGATTGATGTTTGATGTTATTGTTCTTGAAATTATTTTCATGGGTGTTTGAATTTTTGAGGGATTTAGTGGAATTAGCGAAATGGGTACGAGAAATAGAATGAATTTCATCACTAAGTTTGTCATGTAAATCCCAAATCTTTTCTAAAACAGCTTCAACTTCATCCATTTCAACCTCTCGTTTCATTTTCAGAGTCATGAAATTGGAGGGAAAATCAACAGATTATTTGGTAAATTTTTGGGGGGAAGAAGATTGCTTGTTGTTGGGGGTTAACGAAAAAAGAGAAAAGCAAAAGAGGAGAGAGAAAGCAACCCAGGAAGAATTCTCTCTCTTCCAAGAGAACTGGCAAAGTAGGAGAGAGAAATAATTGGTAAATTGAGTGGAAATGGTAAGCACGTTTGAAATTTGGACAATTTTTTTTGTAATTTTTGAGTAGTGAGTGTTTGAGAAGAGATTGTATGAACATTCTATCTTTACTTTTATTTATATTATGTGGGCTTTTCAAATGTTTTGGCCACTTTTGGCAAAGATGTTGATATAAATTGTGTTTTTGGGTTTTGTCCGAATTATGAAAGGTGGTGGTAGTGTTGTTGTGGGAGGAGTCATTGTTAAGTCATTAATCTCTATATCATTATTGTATTATGGACCCGGTTTCATGGAGAAGGATGGATGGTAGCGGGCGAGTTTACGTATGCACCGATGTAGGGAGCGTGCAGATGTTACTGATGTGAATACCTAGTTTAAAGTTGGGCACGGCCGCACGGGCTACGCTATATAGGTTTAAGTGTGTGTGCTAGCGTGCATCGTGCTTATGCTAGTTATGTTTACAACGGGCTAAGAACTAGTCGTGTCGTTCTGAATGTGGTAGGCTCGGTGACGCTCGGTGTGTATTAGGTCATTTTTATGCGTGGTTAATCGTCCCTTGTGAAATGGTAAGGTACACAACTGTAAAGGTCATCCTACCACAAGTTAAGATCGTAAGACCAATTGAATCTAAAAGTCACCATTTATATTAGCACAATAGATGAGTTGTTTAGAGGTACTTAGTGTTTTAAAGATATACTTGAGAATATTTTTTATAAAATTGTGCATGATTAGTTTTTGACATTTTTGTCTTCTTTGTAAACTATTAAGTGGTTTGAAATGAATAAAAATCAAAAATATCAATATGCACAATGCAAACATATCAAAATTTACAAATACCAAGTACTATCTAATAAAAAAAAATATACCGTTTGTAGAATGGAAAATATAAAACACCAACTAAATATGACATTAGGTCGGGCTAGGCCCATGGTACAGCATGGCACGACATACTCTTTTTTTGGGTTGGGTGAAGCATGACATAGACAAACAATCTTCAAATAAGTTACATTTAGCTTAGGCATGCAAGCATAGCATGAATGCATGACATAACAACATGTGGACTTGGATCGTGCCTTGATTGCCTTCCCTTTTAAAAGATTTGGTGCGTAGTGAGAGAGCTTAATCATGGGCCACGTTTAATTAGCCCCAAAACACTCAGGTCCAGCACGAGACAATAACCAACACGAGCACACAACCCACAACAACACAACATCTTTAATCCCGACTCAAGTCCTCCTCCCCTACGACACACGAAGTTATCAAATCAAATGTGAATCTAACACCATGAACTAATCCTGGCCCCATAGATAACTGTATGTTCGTCTACCACATTTTGTACTTGCTAATATGTACCATCCATAGATAATTGTTTAAACAATTAGTCAATATAATATTGTATTATTTACCAAGCATGTTTAAATGTGAAATATAAAGTATCTTAATGTATAAACTTCTATACCGAAATGCACCCTACAGATATTAAAAAAATAAAAATTAAAAAAAAAATCGAAAAATACAATAACCTTACAATTTTCCAAAAAATTCTTAAAATCGAGTAGCATAATTTTGTCTTTGCATTGCATCGACTAATATGTCACTCATGTGCACAATGTTGTGTAAAATAATAATCTGCACGTTGCAACATAAAGCTAGATGAGGGATGAGGCCTGAGGGCAGCCCATCCACAGCCCTACATACTTGACTAAGTTGAGCATTACCACAAAAGACCCACTGAATTCTTGTTGTTGTCAATTCTCTATGCACCTTATATTTAGCATCTTCTTGATTTCAACCATAAATATTACCGAGTACTTGTATGATCGCTAAAAATAAAGTAACAAAAGGCAATAATTAAGATTTGTTTCGAGCATGTTTTAGCTCCTAAATCCATCTAAAATTATTTTTATTACGGAACTGCTATACTAAATTTCAACATATATTTCGTATTTAAGTGGTCCCATCATCTAAAATCGCGGAATTTTAATTTTTATTATTATTTTTTGGTGTGAATGAGGATCAAACCTGAAAACGAAATTTTAATTTGTGTACTCTATACTATATTTATCATAATTATTATGAAGAATATTAACATGTTTAAAGACATATAGTACATTTATAAATAAAGTTATGATTTTTAAATTGGGTGTAGATTTTTTAACCAAAGAATACAGTACACAATCTCTATTCTATAACCTTCCTCATTTTTTTTTCCTTCCTTGAACAATTAAAAAGTCCCCTTATAATACCTAAATGCCCTTATTTTTAGGCACGCACTCTTTTAAAAATATAATTTTGTCATCAAGCTTATTTATAATAATAATAAGAAAATAAAATAAAATAAAATAAAAAAGTGAAGGATGTGGCCATCCTAGTGATTGCCATTTTAGTAGGATCTCGATTAGATAATTTATAATTAAGCAAAATTTCCTTCTACATTGTCAAAAATTTAACAGATTATAATTACATGGACTAATAACACTAATTACAATTCTTTAAGAAAAAAAAACACTAATTACAACAACTCAAGTGAAAAATAAACAAATTAATCTCAACAACTCAAATCAATTCTTTAATCCATCATTAAAAAATAAATGCCGATTTAATTCTTGAGATCTAAAATTGATTGTTAATACTTGTACGTGTATCTTATTATATTCATAAATAGTACATATTGTGGGTACTATAGAATTCGGCTAGGGATAGTTTTATTATTTTTGAATGCTTAATCCATTAATTTATATTTTCTTTTGGATTTATGAATAATTTCCAAGAGTAATAATACATGCGAATTTTGAGTTGAACATTAGTACAACCCATTAAAAGGATGTTTTTTCTTACCTCTTTTTGGTAATAAAGGGTGGCATTCAAGTAATACTATATGTCTACAAGAATATATTCTGTTTTATGGAAGAAAATGCAAGCTTGATGTTAATTGGTACTATACCACATTATATTCAAATATATAGTACATTTACAATTTAATATATTCGATATGTACCACATGCAATAGTAGTTTTCCCTATATATGGCTCTTTGTATAAAGAAGTAACGCATTAAGATCTTGACATACACTATTGCAATCCAAAATCCAAGAGTAGAACATAAATTTAATGGTTTGCAACCGAGGGGAGAGGAGATCGATAATGTGTGTGCGCATGCGCGTGTGTGTGAACCCGTGAAGGGAGACGGCTTACATGAAAATGAGAGTGATACGTTGAGTAGCCAAGGATGACTTGCCTGCACCTCGGCGTGGTGAGGGTTGTCGTCTATCGATGCTCTCTAAGAGGCTTCAGGCAGTCTCCTTGGCTATCTTAACTGCCTCTCATGTCTCTCATGCTAGCCCTCTCGACCCTTCTTCCTTTCAATGGCCAAATTTTACATCAGTTCGTCTCAAAATTACCTTTAAGGTATCATATACTGTCTCCGATTCTTTTTGTTCTTCCCATTTAGAATCTTGACACTATTTATAAGAGAATATTTTATATTACTCTCAATATAGAAATATATATCATTTCCTTCATTTTTTAGTCGCATCATTTTTCTAAAACGAAAGTTTAATCACAATTAGTTGCATTGATCACTTTTTTTTAACTAATAAATTATCCAAAAACTTTTGTATACATCCGGTTTACACTAATATTAGTGTACATCAAGCAATATAAGGGTAATTTTTAGCTAATTTTAGGGTAACTTTTTGCCTGTTTTTGAGTAACTTTAAGCATAATACAATTTTTATATAAATAGACAACAAGAAAAGTTTTATAAAGGTAATTTAATTACCTTCAATCACTAATAATTGATTTTTAATCATTTAAAATGTGATTCTTTACTAATAAGCGTAGATAATTTTTATTTGTATTGGGCTACTTTTATGCATATTGGGGTAACTTTTATTCATTTCAAGGGTAACTTTTAATCACTTTAGACTATCTTTTTAATGGATGTACAATAATTTATTGTACACCCGATTTTTTTAAAAGTTTGTGTAAATTATCTCTATCTATCTCTTATTGCTACCTCTCTTTCTACTCCAAAATTGTGTAATAGTTCGTGAAAACTAAAATGATTCAACTAAAAAAACGAAGGAAGTAATATCAATATCTCTAGACATTATTCTCTTTCTTAAATAGTTCTCACATTTTCATGTTCTAAATTGCTACAGTAAATGAGAAGATTATAAAAATAAAAATTAAAAAAATATATTAAAAGTAGCCTTTTGCCCTGTTGGAACAAGTGGTGTTTTGGTGTAAATTTTGTGGAAAACAAAAAGTCCCACATTGGTGGGAAATAGAAGTTTGTCCTCCCTTATATTGGAGAATGTGGAGTACTTGGGTGTGGCCCTTGGGCTACCCACATTTTGTGGAGAGGGAGGACTTACCTACCAAGCCCACTTATCACGCGCGTCGAACCGAGCCGAGCCGGGCTGGGCTAGGCTGGGTCGAGTCGGGTTTATTAATTAAACTTAATTTTTGCTCAGTTTTTGAACAAGGCTTAATTACGTAATTAGTGCCTTGATTTTTGCTAAACGGTTTTGACTGGTTATCTCTCTAACGTTTATTTCCAGATTAATTAAACTTTGGCCGTTTTACTAGCTGTTTTGACTGGGTAAATTAACGTTTTAATTGACCGTTTTTGGCGTTAATCACGCTGGTGTTGGAACGGTTTTTTGCTACCGTTATACCATTGTTTTGCCTATAAAACATCATGTTATGTTCACTGTTTTTAAATAACAAAAAATCACAGAATTTTTCTAATCCCTTTTTTCTCTTACAAAATATTCGAGCAGTGTTCTTTATATTTTTTGGTGGTTAGTTGTCCACTGGTTCTGTGCAAATCCACTGGTATTTTCCTTGCTTAGACAGACTGTTTTATCCTGGGGAACATCCGGTTGTTGTACGAGCTGCTTGCACAAATTAAAGGGCAGTACCGTGAATGTTCTAAAGAGAGCGACATAGTCCGCGACTCAGTCTAATTCCCGGTAACTTTGTTCTGTTTTTATTGTTTACAGCAGTTCGGTTTATAACATGCCCTCATAAAGATAACCAAGATACATTAACTGTATAATTAGATAAAGTATTATAATTTTATTATTTTTATGATAAAATAAAAAATTATGGAGAGGAAGGGACAAATATTAAGATATCATCATGGAAATTTGAAAGTAGAACCATTAAATACTTATATTTAATTATCTATGAGATCGAGAGATAGCTCACGTGATCAGAGCTTCTCTCTGTCCATCATTTGGCCTTGTAGCTCTCATGCTGTTGTTTTCTACCGGTCCTTGAACCCTAGACCTGTGGTTTTAAGAATCTTGAAAGCCACCACTAGAGCCAAAGAGGACTAATGGCCTTGCAGCTCTCTAGACCACCCCCCCCCCCCAAAAAAAAAAAAAAAAAACAAAAACAAAAACAAAACAAAACAACAATCTACATATACCCCCTAATACAAGTACTTATTAATATTATTCTGTAGAATTTTTCCTTTCACAACTTTTTGGTTTATTTTGTTAATTATTTCCTTATTATTTATAATTTGATTACGCATGATTATCATGATTCAAGAGTTAAACTTTGGCCTCTTGGCAAAAGGTTGGTGTTAAGTGGTGTAAGTGTAACCAAATTAACAATGTCACTTTTTAAAAAAAAAGGGAACAATGTCACCTTAATCTTGGTTAGATATTCTCTAAAATTGCTATTGTGTAGAAATGGTCAAGGCCTTAGACTGGTTGATGCTCGGCCTAGCCCATATGCAATATAATTGGGTCAATCATATTCAAGTTCTCAGCGTACATTTGGGCCAAATAACTCAAATGAAGCCGATTTTTTTGGCATTATTATACTACATCCATTTTACGTAGTACGGAGTATATTTTTTGCAAATACTTTTTGCTAAAGATGGATGATAGTAACTAACGTTTTTTTCTTTCCTTTTTAGGTTGTCATTTCGCTCTATCACTCTTCTCATCACATGCATTCATATATTTCTCTCTCTATCATACACTCACAAACAAATTTTGTCTAGGAGTCCGTACACCCTTCAAAGTTGCAAAAAATGTAAAACAGAGGTAATATAATAATTCACTAGAATCACCACGAAATCAAAGAGATACAACCTCCGTTTTACATAATGTGGAACAATTGAGTATTTTTGTGAGATAATAATGTGAAATGGAGGTAATAAATCAGATGTTTGATTTATTTATTTCTTTTTTCAAATAATAATTGTAATATGTCCCTAACTTGTTAGCTCTTAAGGTGTAGATTAGAATTGCTTATACAACCTTATCATTTTTTTTTTGTGTTATAATTGTGGGGATGTTGCAATCTAAAAAGAATGAAGAAATAGTAAAATTGGACTATCAATTTGAGTTGACATGTGTGAAAATTGAGAGGAAGTTTTTTTTTTTTTTTTTTGACATTATTTGCATGTTGTATTTCTTTTGTAACTTTTGTGTAAGGGTCTATGAAATGAACTGAACTTAATTGATTGGAGCTGAATTGAACTGAACCGAACTGATTGAAGCTGAACTGAACTGAAATGAATATTTTATGAGAGAAGAAAATTAGGAGCTGAAGTGAACTGAAATGAATATTTTATGAGAGAAGGAAATTAGGAGCTAAATTGAACTGAACTGATTGGAACTGAACTGATTGGAATTGAACTGAATTCTAATGAACTGATTGGAGCTGAACTAAACTGAATTGAAATTAAGGTGAAGTGAACATGCCCTAAAAACAAATGTATTTGCTTGAGATAAATGGAAGACCATTTCATTATATGGTAAGATATCATAAATGGAAGACCATTTCATTTATACAAAAGTAAGGTTCGGCTTGTTCTTTTGAGGTTCTGGGTGAGCAGAGCAAATTTCAGCATAATAAAGCAAATTTCAGCGGAGTAGAGCACTAAAAAAAGTAGGGCTTAAAGAATCGTGACCATAAAAAGTATTTACATTAATAATTTTTAGATTTTTCCACTTTTATATACATGGAGTATACTTTTTGACCAAAAACTTTTATTATATACTAAAATATTTAAACCTTTAAAATTTTGCTATAGCATAATTACACTTTTAAAAACCTCTACACCCATTAAGGGCCCAAGGGGGATAAGAGGAAACACTCAATCGAATACTTGTTTTTAAAAAGTTATGCCAAAACACAAACACATTGAACATAGTCTTTGCTGCTACAAGATTGAGCAAATCAAACTCAAAAAAGTCAACCTTTTTTTTACAAATTTGGGCTAATCTTGATTTCTAAGTCATTTTCTTTTTTTTATCATGCAAGATCACTTTTTTTGGGGGAGATTCGTTACTCGACATGCTGTCCACGTTAAGATCAAATAAAATGGAATTTATTCCATTATGCATGGCTTATTGGCTTGCCATGCAATGCAAATAGTTAGAAATACATTTAATAGATATCATGAAGAAAATAACAAAGAAAAAGATAATATAAGATAAGATCTTATAATATATACTTGCATTATGTATGATACCCATTTTTGTGGGCTATATATAGAAACATATTGCACACAATACTATCATACAAATTCAAATATAACTAAGTACTTCTCCTAGAATGTATTGCATAAATAATGCATGAAATGTTCGTTACGATTTTGGTGTAGTCATGAAGAAGAAAAGGCCTTACATGAAGGTGAGAGTTCGATAATTGTTTGGTAGCCAAGGATGACTTGCCTGCTTTTTTATCTTTTTGGTTGAGATCGAGTTTTCTCGACCAAATCGTAGATGCCAGGCAGTCTCCTTGGCTATCTTGACAAGCTCTCATCTTTCATGCTAGGCTTTTCTCTTCATTTTACAAGCACGTACCACCTCGGAGCATTAAGGTAAGTCAAATCCTTTCTTTTCGAGAGAAATGCAATGCATATACGGAGTATATCACATTGATTAGCTGGATTCAAGACGGTTCAGACCATTAATAGGAGCTAAAAACTCTGTTAACACAACCTTATTAATAGTTATGTTATGGTCTACTACTACAAAAATTTATTATTGAAAGATAAATCCAATAATTTGTATGGTAATAAAAGAGTTGACCACTTTAATTAGGAGGAATGAAATATCAATTACGTTGAAATTTTGAATATTATTGCATTGTAACACGTACTTAAGGTAACACTACATGCATGATGCATCTGTTGAGAAACAAGATTGCTACATTATCTATCTATTCTACTTTGTTAGTGTGGAATAACGATACATTGACCTATTGTATAATACGCATGACAATTTACGACGACATCAGTACATCAAATAATGTTTAAAAACCATGAAAAAATACATACACTGAAAATATAGGGTTAATATATATCCAAAGTGTACCAGACTACCAACGATGAACAGCATACTTGCGTACGGATTAATCTCTAACAATTAGTTGCTGGTTTTTGGGTAAAAGACTAAACAGTAAATATCCTAAATGACTTCTAAGCTTCGCTTATTTTGTTGGGCAACTTATTGTGACAAGTTTGTTAATTGTTTTATCAATATAATTATTCGGGAATTCAAAAGTAAGATATGATATCAAGCTTACATATAAAGATAAAAGATTAAGAAATTATTGAAATTTTTTATATGCACTCAGGTTCACTTAGAGAGTTAGAGTTAGGTGCACTCAAGAATATTTTCAACTCATTTCACATTTATAATTATTGCTAATTTCAAAATAATGAATTGAAACTTTCTTAAGGTGCAATCGCACTTACCACTACGTGCATGCACCTGTCATTGTGTGCATATAGATACATTATTTCATGACGGTTAAAGCCCATAATTGGCTTATGTAATCTATCACGCCCTCTCATATGATAATTCGTTGGGCTAAAAGTGTGGATACAATATAGGCTTCACCATACCCAACATTTTATTAACATTCTACTTTGAAAAGATGGGTGAATGAATGATACTTAGACTAGTGACCTTTGTGTCACACTAGCTCTAATACTATGTTATAAATGACCGATTCAACTAAAATTTTAAGCTGATGGTGAAACGCATCATAATCGATTTATATATTCAGTCAACTGTGAACTAGTGTTATGTTTACTTTTACTTCATTTTTCAACGATGTAACCAGAAAAATTGCAATGGCTTATTGATCCACATTATAACACGTGGCTTCAGAAATGTCTTAGTTTTGCTTAGTTTGGCCCATCAAATTAAAAGGAAGTCAATGTGCTTGTATATGTAAATTGTACGAATTGAAGCATAGAATAATTGTGTAAATAAAATTAAAGTTGTTTATATTTGCTAGCAAATAAGAAACGTTATACCCAGTTAAAAGTTTGGGATCTGATTTCCTTCAACTGGATTATTCTATGTTGTTGTCAAAATCATAATCGCAATCAATATATTTTGGGTCAAACCATTGGTCTATGCGCACGTATTACACTTTATAATCTATATGGAATATATAGTACACTATTTTACTGGCATGATAATATGATACGGAATTTTGAATTTTTGTAAGGGTAAAGGAGATAAACAGAATGATGCAGGGTAGCAAGCATGACAGCTGATAATTTAAAATCAGGATAAAATCTACTCGTATCAAAGTCAATATATTTCAGATGTTTTTACATTGATCGTTTGAAATACTATCTTCATTTCATATTATTTGTAACTTTAGAATAATTTATATCTCACAAATAAACTCTAAAGTTGCAAATAGTATGAAACTAACGGAAGTATTTTAGTATAACTACCATAGTATTTTGATGATAAAAAAAATATGATCGGTTCATTTTTTCACATTATAATATGAACATAATTAGCCTTTTAATATATGTACAATGCAAGTATAATTTTTGAAAATTTTAATCCAACCTATTACAAAAAAATTAGTTTTTGAAAATTATAGAATAAAAATAAAAATTACAAACATGAAACCAAAAATTGGATAATTAGAAAAATGCTTTTTTTTTTTTTGAGGGAAATTAAAAAAAAAATGTTGATGACACTATTTTATACCAAAAAAAAACAAATATACTTTAATTGGATAATCATTAGAACATTGTGGTAGTCATAAAACGCCCACTATAAATTTTTAATATTTCATTCGATCACCTCAAATACACAAGGTAATGCATTTCAATGCCTACCTGAATACCTTACCTGTAATAGTTACATACTTACATACATATAGTAGATGAATAAATTCTAAGGAAATTCTAATAATTAAAAAAAGTTGATGATTGAAAGGAGATTGAGCAATTAACCTCTACTCCTATTCTTTTCTCCTTCGCATTATTTTATTGCTATCGCATGACATGTCGACATATAAGAGGATGATATCAATTTTCAATTAGCAAATAAATGTACAAATTCTTGTTGAGTTGACAATTTGAATTGCTTTCCATAAATAGGAATAATATGTCAAGATCATCAAATGATTTTGAGTCAAAATTTTGTTCTCGACACAATGACAGAATATATCTTTACACAGAATAAAGATAAGAATAAGATGCACCTTGCTAGATAGCAAAGTCGTACACTACATGGATCACATACACTATCAACCATGACTTCATGAGGCCGATTTATTTGCTTATATATAGCGTGTTCTTTCGTCGAGCAACTCATCAAACAAAGACACATACACGTACGTGCATTATATAGAGTATCTATTATACACCCGAGTTAAAGAGGAAGAGGGGCCTTACATGAAGTCGAGAGTCTTATTGTTTGGTAGCCAAGGATGACTTGCCTGCTACTTATTATCTTTGATTAAGAATTAATTTTAATTAATTAAGCTCGTAATCAAAATAAGTGTGCCAGGCAGTCTCCTTGGCTATCTTGACAAGCTCTCCTCTTTCATGCTAGGCCTTCCTCTTCTTCCTTGGAAAGTTTTACGTACAAATTTAAAATTAATATTGTACGTACGTTTCAAGGTAAAGTTATTTGAACTTAAGCATTGATATGATGTTTAATCTTGAATTAGAATTGTATAATCTGTCGATCTTGTTCGATGTCTTGATCTCAAGTAGTACGGTACCGTTCTACGCACTTGAAAAGAAAATGATGGATTCATTCAAGATACATCCACAATGCCAATGTTACATGATGCATGAGGCTCACAATAACTTAATTATTGTTAATCTGTCTCACTTAAGTACGGCTTGACGGCCTTTCTACTATAGTTGCTATATATTTCTTCTGTTATTTATTTATTATTATTATTTGGATGTTTCTACTATGGTCACTTTTATTATGACCATTACTATTCTTGAATCCTATTGATTGATTTTTTTTTTTTAAATGCTTGGTCAAACTTCTTTTTTATTTATTATTTTTTAAATCATTTTCTTTTTCTAGAAAATAATTTTTGATTTTTTTTTTTAAAAAAAATTGTAATTATTTTATTAAAATCAGTTTATTATAAAATCTGAAATAAGATTAAATTAAAATAATCAAAAATCAAAATTTTTTTTCTTCATTGTTCTTCGTTATTTTTCAAAATTCTTCAAATTTCTTCATCCATGGATGAAATTAATCACCAATTCATGATCTTTGTCTCGCAAACACAATCACACATCAACAAAGATTAAAAATATGACCCGATCTACACAACATATGCAAAATTTTACATTTTCCGAAATCGAGGTTCTAGCGGAGCGAATTTGGGTTTGTTTTTAATCCTAGAATAATAGATTTTTATTGGACAATCTCAATCAAAGGATGCAAAAGTTGAGATCTTATGTAATCGAAATTAAAAATTTTAAGTTTTTCGTTAATGTGGGTTCGCCAGGAAAATTCAAGAAGAAAACGTAACATATTTTCCTCAAAATCCTGTTTGATCAAAAAAATGAAGATGAAATTTTTAAACTTGTTTTTGTATTAGGTTTTCACCAATATGCTAATAGGACATTACCTATAACAAACAATTTTACTGTTTATTCGTTTGTGAACATAAAGAGTATTATAATCATATTAAATGCTATGATTATGACATTTAATTTATGATTATATTTATGTTATCATCAAAGAAATTCATTAGATTATCAATGCAAATTTAATTTAACTATTAATAATTGATTTGAATTACATTGAAGACTTTAACATATTAATTATCAACAAAAGGTTATGACCGTGCACATTAAAGGTCGTTACATTATGAAACGATATAAGCCAAGCTTATGTCATGAACTATTTATATAGAAATGTAATTCTACTAGTTAAATATCAACTAGGGTCGTGATTTTTGCGAATTCAAAAAATAATACTATAATGTTGTTTTCCAAAAAAAAAAAGAAATTCAACAATTATAAATATGGTTAACTTAACAATTGAAATCTAAATGTCTTTAAAAATTTGATAAAAGTTTCTAGACAAAACTTATGTTACAAATCTTACAATATGTAAATTTTAAATATCATGCCTTCAATAAATCGAGTTATTATAGTTAATTATTTATCATCATTAATTGTATTCCATATATTGATACTATCGATATTTAACTAGTTGGATCACATTTCTAAATAAAAACTTTGTGACATAAGTTTGACATATATCGTTTCATAATGTAATGACCTATAATGTGTATGGTCATAACTTTCTATTGATAATAAAAAATGTAAATAATGTAATTCAAAACAATTATTAATAGTTTAATTTAATTTTTATTGATAATCTAATGAAATTTATTTGATGATAACATAAATATAATCACACATTAAAACTCATAATCATAGCATTCAATATTATTATAACACTCTTTATGGTCGTGGACGAATAAACTATAAACCTACTTGTTATAGGTAATGTCCTATTAGCATATTGGTGAAAACCTAATACAAAAACAAAATTTAAAATTTATCTTCGTTTTTTTGGATCAAAAAAGGTTTCGAAGAAGATATTTTACGTTGGCTTCCATGATTTGTTTCACGAACCCAGATTATCGACAAAGTGAATATTTAAGATTTTCAACTACATGTAATCGCCAATTTCACATCCCTTGATTGAAATTATTCAATTTAAATGTATTATTCTAGGATTAAGAAACAACCCATACAGATTCGAATGCGTATGAACTCCAATTTCCAGAAAAACAAAAAAAAATAAAAAATCGTACATGGTGTGTAGATCGGGGCATGTATTCATTTTCCACCCGAAGCGTGAGTTAATTTAAGAGACATAGATCATGAATTTGTTGTTAATTTCATCAATTGATGAAGAAACTTGAAGAACTTTGAAGAACAATGAAGAACATTGAAGAACTACGAAGAACAATTTTTTATTTTGATTTCTTTAATTTAATCTTATTTTTGGATTTAATTAATAACTAATTTTGAGTAA
The DNA here is from genome assembly GCF_001683475.1 of Chenopodium quinoa. Taxonomy (NCBI): domain Eukaryota; kingdom Viridiplantae; phylum Streptophyta; class Magnoliopsida; order Caryophyllales; family Amaranthaceae; genus Chenopodium; species Chenopodium quinoa. Next base: position 26,206 of record NW_018742987.1, on the reverse strand, counting down.
ATAATTTCGAAAATCAAAAAAGGAATTTTTGAAATCAATAATTATTTTTTGGAAAAATGAAAAAGAATTAAAAATGGAAAATTCTAAAAGTAAGGTTTGACCAAGATTTAAAAAAAAAAAACAAAAATTAGCCAATCATAATTAACTATAGTCATGGTCATAGTGAGAGTGACCATACTATACTAGAATTTTTATTATTATTTATATATACTTTTAATTAAGATTTACTCCCTCCGTTTTTAAATACTTGCTCCATTTTTCCATGCGCGGAGTTTTAGGATAAATTAGAGAAAGTAATATAATATGGAGTTAGTGGGCTTGGTGGAAGAATAAAAAATTATAGAAAGCAAAAGTAGTAGAGAGAATTGGAGGAGAGAAAATATATGTTGGTACTACTAGGTGAGAGAAATTGATTAAATATTGTAAAAGCTTTCCAAATAAGAAAATAGAGCAAGTATTTAAAAATGGCCGCAAATGGAAAGTGGAGTAAGTATTTAAAAACGGAGGGAGTAACTATTTATAATTTTATATAAGTATAACTAAATATATTTAGGACCTAAAATATGCATTGATAAACATGGAAAAATCTCAACGTTACAATTTTCATTTATTTTTTATTTTTAATTTATTTATTTATTTTTTAAAAATAGACACTACAAAAATAAAAGATTTTTAGCAACTAAGTTTGGCAACAGATTTTTAAAATGTTGCTAAATAACAACGAATCTAAATTTTTTCATTGTCTAATTAAAAGCGACATTTTATGCTTTAGTTTTTAATAAACAGTGGCTACATTATTTTTGATTTGTTGCTTTTTAAAACAAATTGTCTTACTAGTTGTTACTAGACGGCATCATATTTTTCTCTTGTTGCCAAATAGTAACAAACTATGACAACAAATATTTTATTTGTATTGATTTAGAAACAAATTAATACAATGAATTTTTGAATTGTTTCCATTAGAAGCAAGTCTTCTAAATTATTGTTGCTAATTGATAACACATTATTTTGTTTGTTGCCATTGGAAACGAGTTGTGTTACATAATGTTGTTAATTTATATGTAAGCCACTTTTTGTTGTAATGTATAAAATTATTTGTTGCTAAAATGACATCAAATAGAGACGAATTTGAATTTCGTCTCTAATTTAGAGACGGATTTTTTATTTTGTCCCTAATTTGGAGATAAATTTTTCAATTTCGTCTCTAATATTTTGTTCACTTATTATAAAAATATTATATGCATAGAAGTAAACAAATAGTACTTAGTATAGTTGGTAAGAGATTCACCATCTGACTTTGAGGTCGCATGTTCGACTCCTACCAAATGCGATTCTTGAGACTGGGGATTCAAAGAGTCTTACATGCAAAGTCGAGCCGAGTTGACCTAACCCGAGTGAGATTTCAGATTGGTAAAGGCCGAGATCGGGTTGAACCGAATTGCTAATAGGGATTGGGTTTCTGTCTTGTAGTGTTGATAGCAACCAATATTAATTAATTTGATGCTATTTTTAGGAACCAACATTAATAATTTGTTGCTATTTTAGAAACTGACATAAATAATTTGTTGCTAATTTTAGCAACAACCAATGGTAATCTGTTGCCCAAGTTGGCAACGAATGCACCAAAAACAGCAACAATCATGGAAACTATATTTAAATTGATGCAATATTGCAACAAAATTGCTTTGCAACTGGTTTCCAAAATCCCATGGCAATAAACCTTTTAGCAACAACAAATTTTTGTTTCCAACCCGTTGCTAAATAGAGTTGGCAACAGATTTTTAGTGAATAGCAACAAATTTTAGTTGATGCAATATTGATTTTTTTTTTTGTAGTGAGAGGAGTTATACAATCTTTGATGACGTTCCGTTGACATGCTTGCTGCTCTATCACTTTATTTTATGCCCTCACAAGCTCTCCGGCTTCTAGTTAGCTAATAATATTTGTGTAAAATTGTATAAGTGTTAATTGTTAATACTTGTATTTTCACAAACAAACATGTATGTGAATGTTCATTATTGATATAAAATGACTTCATCATTGATATAAAATGACTAAATGAGTGTTAAACCGTCATTTGGCTTTTTAAAGTGGATTATCTCTCTCCATAATGGTCCTTTTATACTCTGGACCAAATTAATTAAAATGAAACTCAAATGTTAATGAGACAAATGAAAGTGGCCTATTTTAACCAAAAAAAAAAAGTGGCCTATATTTAATAGTAACTTAAGGATTGGGCTTTGGCTTTCGATTTGAGTTAAAATAATGTTTTGTCATACTTATGGGCCAAATAGGCCCAAATCCACTTTGTTGCCTACTTTCCTATTGAAAAAAAATAATAAAAATAAAATAAAATAAAATACTAATAGAAAACGTAGAAAAAGGTGACGTGTTAGCTAGGTTTTTATTATTGACTTTTAAATCGAAAAATATCAAAATTGTTAGAAATAGACATAAAATAGAAATAAGACCATGGTCTAATGGTCTATTGACGGAATGTAGCTGAAATAAACTAAAACGAGATTTTTTTTTTTTGAAACAAAACTAAAACGAGATTAAGTTATTATTATTGTTATGATTAGTTGAGTTGAATGTAATAAACAAAAATGGCTTTATGAACTACAATAAACAAAACCGAAAGAAGAAAATCGGCAGACTAGTTGGCAAATCAAGGCGTTAGCCAGAACAACTTTGTAGAGTTGATTTAAGTTCCTCCTTTAGCTTTAGGAATAATTTTGTATGATGATGTAGTAAGGGTAGATATGCCATGTTTTGGTTCCTCCTTAGTTTGTTTTTTTTTTTCTGCTTTTTTCTTTCCCGGGGTCTAATCCGTCGTGTGCACCCAAAAAAAAAAAGGAACTACGCCTAAGCTACATGTTTTTTTTAAAAAAATAATCCTGCCATGGAACGAACAATCTTGGTTATAAATAGGAAGTTTGGCAAAGCTGTACACTATGCATTACGATTTACGGGTATTAAGAGTGTAAGACCGTAAGAGTATGTGATGTGAATAACGATTATTAAATAACTTGTCGGAATATATCAAACAATAATTACTGTATATACAAGTATTTCAAATGAGTTTACACTTGATCTGATAAATTGTTATTTCTAAATTCTGATTACATTTAATTTATGTCTATAGAGTTATCATAGTTAATTTTTTTCCTTTTTGTCTATGAACATTGGGACAAATCACAGGTGGACTTAATCACTAATCATTAACGTATCAAATTAAGCAAATAAAAAGTTTCAAAAAAAAAAAAAAAATTAAGCAAATAAAAACTCTTCCGTGGAATCAGGTGGTTCGTTGTGTTGTTTCATTGTGATAAAATGATCACTTGAATGGTAAGAAATACTCTCAACTACGTACACACATTTACAAACTCATGGCAAAGGTCGTGGTTCGTTAGTTCGTTGTGCATTTTCAGCCTCAAGCTGAATCACGTCCAATAAACTTTAAAAGAACCAAAATAAATAATTAAGACAAACAAAAACAAAAGATATGACGCACAAAATGATGCACAAATGCAAGTCAATTTTTGCTAGTATGCATGTACACAGTAATACACCAGTTAAAGTTAGGATTTATTCCATATATTCTATATACAAAATTGCATTCCCAATAGAAAATATTATTTGCTCTGATTTTATTCTATATCAGCTGTCAAGATCACATATTATATGAATGAATTATACGTCAAAGTTTTGGTCTATATACATTATGAAATACTCTTATTATATCTCAATATGGGCAATTATTTTAATATGGTATAAAATTATGATAATTATTAAGGGTAGCAGTCATATTCACCTCACAAAATAATGACTTAATTACCTTTATTTTTCATTAGATATATAAATGTGTATTTCTATGAAGTGAACATCTCAAGCAAAGGCAAACATGCATGCATGTAATAATGATTCACACTCTCACGTAATAGGATGAGGATTAGAGTTTAATCCACTTAAAGGAGGTTCCATACTACTCTAGTACTCCTTAAGAACATTTGGTGATACAGAAAAATAGGAATAATTCGTAATGTAAAGGGCCATTTGCTTGCCTCTTTCTCCAATGTGGGCATAGGGCTGGGTTACAGGGCAACTCGCATGTGAACGATAAAGGAGAGCTTCATTCATTCGTTTACCATCTTAAATCTCCACCTTAAAATGTGTGCCAAAAGATGATATAATTACATATAAAAGTAAAGAAATTATATAAAACCAATAATGCTATTGTTGACTGCATAAACCACAAAGGCATATTTGTTACTGTATAAACACGTGTCCATAGATCGATATAAAATTGCACGACCAGTTGACAATTTATGGTCCACTTAAATTTATTCCAAATCAGGTGTCAATATCACAAATGATTTTCAAGCTAAGTCAAGGTTTTGGTCTATTCTATACATTATTATTGAATATATTCCAATTTAAGCAATTTTACTGGTAGAAAACTAAGATAAGATGCGGTCCATGCACCAACGGCATATTTATTAGTCAAAATAATGAGCTTATGTTTGGCTATTACGTATGTACTCCGTAGTATATATAGAGGAGCGTACAATGAAGTGAGCAACTCATCAAGCAACAAAGGAAAATTGAGAGGAAGAGAGGCCTTACATGAAGTTGAGAGTTTTATTGTTTGGTAGCCAAGGATGACTTGCCTGCTTCTTTCATTTCGAGGGTCGATCTTAATTAAGTCTTTATACTCTCTATATCATATCCGGGTTGAATAATCATGTTATATAGATATTGTTTAACGTGAAAACTAAATCCGGATGGAGAAAAAGTACAAGACTATATATATTATCCTCATAATTTGGTGCCAGGCAGTCTCCTTGGCTATCTTGGCAAACTCTTCACTTTCATGCTAGGCTTTCCTCTTCCATGGATATTGCATGTTTGATCAATGTATGTAAGTTTTATGAAGTATTTAGGGTGAAGAGGCGATGAGGTATGTAATTTTATGTTGAAAGTGTTATTTCTTATAGATTTAAATGTAATCTATGTTTATTACAAAAATCTGAATTTTAATTTTACAAATGGATATTTCGGGCTAGATTTACTTATGTCTCAAATCAATAGTGTTCTACATTATATGTATATAATTTTTAACTTTTCAAAATCTATTACTCCATAATCCACAGCATGATTCTAAATATAATCCTCATACAATATATATGTGCAACATCATTATTGTCGTCTTCTTCAATCTTATTCTTTTTTTAAATTCTCATACATGTATTTACATTAGTTACTATATAGAAACACCAATATGCCAAAAAATGAGGGTTTATTACTTTATTTAATTAATAGGACATTGACCACAACTTATATTTTGCAGGATCAAGAGAACGTCCAATGTGTGCATGCATGGATTATATTGGGAAGTTGCTCGACCATATATTACATAGGTAAATTCTCATCATGTTTACCAAGAAGCTAATCGGCTATTGCTATCTCTACGAGGCCACCACACTAAAAATATTGATTTCGTCGTTGACAATCATTTTTTTTTTTCCTTTTATAAGTCAAGTTTTAGAGCTGAGAAGAAGAATATCCTAACTTTTTGCACAGTGTACTGTGTACTTTTCCTATGATGGCTACAAGATGCTCATCTTTTCAAAGATGTGAACCCTTAGCCTGGTCCAGTACTTTGTAAGGGTCCACTGTTTTATCAACCAGGATCAGTGTATGATCTTGAGCCTATCAGATCGACTCGCCAAGACTTTAACCATGTGGCATGTTTTTCACATAGATAGACGCTTCAATTCATCAAAATTAAAGTGTACTTTGTAAAATGTAATATACGAGTACTTTGTACTAATTAATAAGGATTAATTATTCCTTTATTTTGTTGAATATAATGCTTTGTACTAATTAATAATGATGCCTTTATATTGTTGACATGAAATTTGTGTGTTTTATACTGTATTGAAAGACTCAAGTAGACCTCTTTCAAAAGGATGACCAAAGCTGCAAATATTCCTAAGGAAAAAATGAAGAAAAATAAAGTAAAGTGGATATATACTCGTACAATGCAAAGATTCACAAGAAAGCGACTATATGTATAAAGAAAAGACGTACATTAAGGAACTAATTAACTACTAACTCACGTATTATTAACAGATATTCCAACATCCCTACGATTAAACCTTTTATAAGCACTTGCTCTTACTAACACATAAACATATATGTAGTACAAGGTGTTGTCTAAATGACTTTTTCCTTTAATTTCAGCAATTACGATGGATCTACGAGTATTTGACATACATACAATGATGATGTTTTAGGACAATAAGACCATAGGACAATTTTCTTTGGCAATTTTTTATATTCTAAGAAAATTCCATTCCTTCTTTATGATAATCCGAGTGTCAATTTTGTTTAATCATATTAAACACTAGACATACACATACACATACACACTAGTATTACGTAGCAAAAATTAATAAGGATTAAGGAGCGTCAAAAAGCTGGACACATGTGAGGTCGAGAAAAAAAATTCTCAAATTTAGACGTATGATATAGAATAGGAAAGGGTTCTTTTTCAAAAACATTGGTTATGAACTAGTGATATTTTTTTATTTAATTAACGAGTTATGTAGCTTGAAATGTCCAAAATTAAATGACGTGGGGAAAGGAGAATATTCTCTGTATAAGGAGGAAAAAAACATTGTTTTTCCTATATAAGTGCGAATGGAGTTACTAATAAAGTGTTGGCTCACTTGGTAAGACTCTTACTACCAAGTGAGGGTATTTGGGGCCTCTAATTTAAAATTAGTAAATGACACTAGCTTAGATGATCAACACATTCTCATCAACACTAATTAAGTGATTAGCAAATGACATATATGTACACATACAATATGTCTAGTAAATGACACTAGCTTGGATTTGGCCTAATTATATGTACACATACAATATGTCTAGTAAGATTATTCACATATATAGCTAGGTAGCCATCATCTCCTTTTCTTTTCGTACGTGGATGGTTTTCACTTCAATTCCCATACACAAACGTCTTATGTACAACTCTCAGCTAATATTACTTAATGTAATTATTAATTGTATAATTGTTGAGATTGTGATTTTTTGTGATTTAATGACAGCTAATCATTATAAATGACAAGATTTAATTAATCAAATTGTATCAATCTTTTGATCTTATGTTTGTATATATATTCATAAGCTAATATTGTAATGCAATAATTCCATATTAAGCTTTTTTTCCCAATATATTTTTGCTCATTTAGGAAGCTTCCAGCAAAAAATGAGTGTAACTAGACCATGAACATAATATACTGAGTGTAGTGGACATCCTCACATCTTGGCATAAATAATTCATGGTTAATTTTTGTTTGGGTCCAATTTAGTCCAATTGGGCCTAGGCATTAAATGATCCAATTAAAAGCCCAAGGTCAAGGTTCAACTCTCCAATTGTGCTAAAGTCAAAGGTCAGCCCTCAAAGCAAGCCAATTGGGCTAAGGCCCAACTTCTCCATGTATGAAGAGATATAAAAGCCATCAATATTCATATATTCATAGATTCATTCATAGATTCATATATTCTCATATACTCAAATAAAGCCTCAAGCAACAAATTCTCTTGCATAGTGTTTTCTTTCTACACATTGTACTGACTTTAGCATCGGAGGGGCCTTCCTCGGCAACACCCCCGAGGCTAGTTTACGTGTGTTTACTGTGCAGGAAACCTTCGGCTCAACATAACTTGGACCAAATCCAGTCTTCTCCGTTTCAGCGGACCTTCGGCAAGGTCCCATTGTTTTCACCCGAAACAATTTGGCGCCGTCTGTGGGAAAGACTTTCAAAAATCTTTAAGCCAAATTTCTAACCAAGATCATCTTGCAATTATCTTAGTAGCAATGGCTAAGAACCGCAAGAGCAAAAGCCTCCGTCAAGGAGCGGGCGAAAAGCCTAAAATCCCTACACCATCACCCTCGCCGGACCGGAACTCTCCCAAGGGTGCCATCTCGGGGGGAGGATCATACAAGGAGGATTCCCTTTCTCCCGTAATTCATGACTCTCATCATAGGCCGAGTCACTCTCGGTCTAGCAGGGGTGAGTCCGATCATAGGACACATTCAGTGCCCCAAAGCCAACCATCGGCTGTGCGCCCTCATTCCCATACTCGGCCGAGGACCCCTTTGACGGGGCCCAGCTCGGAAGAGGTGGCAAGAGCGCTGGCAGTACTCATGGAGGCGATGAGGGCACAAAATATGCCACCACCTCGTGATTGAACTCCTCCGCATACCCGGCATCAGCGGAGGAAGTTAGACCATGATGGTGGGAAGCTTCCTTCCTTCCGGGAACTGGAAGAGTGGGAAGAGGATACCTGGAAGAATGAAAAAGAGAGGAAAAAGAACCCTCAATTTTTAAAAGGATCCTCATCCTCACGACCAGAAATGCATAAGAGCAGCAGCTCAGCTTCTCGGCCAGAATCTACTCACCGAGAACCTGAGACTGTTCGCCGAAGCGTCCTCGACCGAGGCCTAGACTTCCCAACCAGGGACGAAAACCACTCCTACCTCTCTAAGAGGGCGGAGCGCGGTCCCTTCGGCCAGGAACAAGGGCAAGGCCGTTATGCTACCCGCCAGTTCACCATTCGAGCAATGGATACTGTAAGAGCGCGTGCCCACGGTTAAAATACCGTCGCACATCACATATGAAGGGACCTCGGATCCGAAGGATCATGTGGCCTCGTATGAGACTCATATGCATCTTTGCCCCAGATCCGAAGCGACTTGGTGCAAATATTTCCCAACCACTCTCAAGGGCGTCGCGCAAGCGTGGATCTCCAAGGGAGTAAAGCAAGGCTCCATAACAGGGTGGGTTGATCTGTCCTCCAAATTTAGGAGCAAGTTTTCCACGGCAAACCGCCGAGAGAAGACTACTGCAGAACTCATGAGTCTGCAACAGGGGGAAACCGAAAGCCTCCGAGACTATCTGACCCGTTTTAGTAACGAGTCATCCAGCGTCTCTCAGCTGGACCAGGGGCTAGCCGTTTTTGCGATGCAAAATGGCCTTCAGCCCGGAAAGTTCCTAGACTTCATGGTCATGCATACCCCGCAAACCTTGGAGGAAGCTCTGAATGCCTCGGATAAGTTCATCCGAGCCGAAGAATGGAACAAAGCAAAAACCCAACCTCAATTTGGGGGAGGGAAATAAAGACAAATACCCTTGTCTGAAGGCCAAGGCCATAAGGCAAAGGGAAAGTCAAAGGCCTCGGAGCAATCTTCGGCCAGCGACCCAAAGAAGGAAAGATCTGCCTCATACACAGGCAGATACGAGTCCTACACTCCGCTCTCTCTTCCACGCGCCAAAATTTACAGCGTGACGAAGGAAGAGCAGAGTTACCGAAAGCCGAGACCACTCCCAGAGTGGTATCAGCGAAAAAATAAAAATTAGTGGTGCGAGTTCCACGAGTCTTCGGGACACAACACTGAGGAGTGTATCCAACTGAAGGACCAGATAGAGGACATGGTCCGGAAGGGATACTTGAAAAAATACATCGCGGATCACCGCGAGAAAAAATAATCCGAGAAGTCAGCAAAGGACTCTCGGCAAGACCTCGACTTCCCCCGGAAAAACAGTAAAAAGCCGGAGGGGAAATTCCCTCCGATCAATTTTATCTCGGGAGGAATATACTCTCGGAGGGAGCACAAGCGACACCTTAGAGCTTTGACTCACCAGGTGAACAACGCTGACATTCAATCTCCCCAGTCGCCGGTGCCGAACATGACGTTCACAGCCGCCGACTGCCGGGGGATTATGTTCCCTCACGAGGATCCGTTGGTGATCATCGCCACGGTGGCCAACCACGACGTCAGTAAGGTCCTTGTTGACGGTGGCAGCGGAGCAAACATTCTGTTCCGAAAGGCCTACAATCAAATCAAGCTGAAGCCCAAGCACCTTACGCCGGTACCCTACCCGGTATCCGGGTTCAACGGGGCTTCAACTTATCCAGATGGGAAGGTGACACTTCCTGTCACCATCGGCTGCGATGAGGCAGCCAGGAACGTCATGATTGAATTTTTGGTAATTGACGCTCCTTCAGTGTACAACGTGATTTTGGGGAGACCCATAATTCATGAGATCCAAGGGGTCGTCTCAACTTATCATCAGCTGATGATTTACGTCTCAGACGCCGGCTTCCCCGAAAGGATACAGGGCAACCAAAAGGACGCCCGAAGGTGCAACTACCTCAAGCCATCCAGTAGTCGCCCAGATGACGACAAGGATGAGGAGGAGAAAGAAAAAGAAAGAGAGCCAAGCACAAAAAAGCCGAAAGGCCTAAGTGCTTCGGCCCAAGGATCTGTACCCAGAGGTAAAGGGCCCGAAAGGGAAAAGGCTAGCTCTTCAGCTGAGCCGCAAGACTCAGAGAGCCAGCCGAAGAACAAAAAGACTGGGACACCTGCTGACATTGGCAACAGGCCAGATTATGAAGAGTCCAGTCCATCAGCAATGGACATGGACCAACAGACTGAAACAGTTGAGTTGGCCGAAGGAGACGTTGAGAAATGTGTAACAATCGGGATGGACCTTGATCCGAACACCCGTTGTGAACTTATTCAGCTCCTTCGGGACAACAGAGATGTGTTTGCTTTCTCGGCAGCTGATATGCCCAGGATAAGTTCAGACCTCATCTCCCATAAGCTTAATGTTGACCCAACGTGTCGACCAGTTAAGCAAAAGAAGTGGAATTACTCCGCCAATAAGAACCGAGACATCGCAGCCGAGGTCAAAAAATTGCTGGAGGCAGGATTCATCGAACCTTGCCAATATCCAGAATGGCTGGCAAATGTGGTGATGGTTCAGAAGGCCAATGGTACCTGGAGGATGTGCGCTGACTTCACGGACCTAAATAAGGCTTGTCCAAAGGATTTCTATCCCTTGCCGAGGATCGATCAGCTAGTCGATTCGACAAGTGGCCATGCCTTGCTTAGTTTCATGGACGCATTCTCGGGGTATCGTCAAATCTTTATGCACCCCGACGATCGAGCAAAGACAACATTCGTCACGAACGCTGGGGTGTACAATTACAAAATGATGCCCTTCGGATTGAAAAATGCGGGGGCAACCTATCAAAGGCTGGTGGATCAAGTTTTTGCCGATCAAAAGGGCCGAAACATGGAAGTCTATGTTGACGATTCGATCGTCAAAAGCAAAAAAACCAGAGGACCATGTAAAGGACCTGGCTGAAACTTTCGCCACCTTGAGAAAGCATCAAATGAAGCTGAATCCGAAGAAGTGTGTCTTCGGCGTGAAGTCAGGGAAATTCCTTGGGTTCATAGTCAGCAAAAGGGGGATTGATGCCAATCCCTCTAAAGTCAAAGCGGCGCTCGACCTTCCTGAGCCGAAAACGAAGCGCGATGTTCAGCGACTCACCGGAAGAATGGCAGCCCTCTCGAGGTTCATTTCCAGAGCTTCGGATAAGGGGTTACCTTTCTTCAAAGCCCTGAAACTCCCGAAAACAAAAGAGCTCGTTTGGGAGGAAGAGCAAAAAGACGCCTTTAAACAGCTTCGGGAGCATCTGGCTCAACTCCCAACGCTGTCTAGCCCAGCTGAAGGAGAAACTTTGTACCTATATGTGGCCGTTAGCCCAGCCGCCATCAGCGCAGTATTGCTGAAGGAAGAAAGTAAAAGTCAGCAGCCGATCTATTTTGTCAGTCATACACTGACGGATGCCGAGACTCGCTATCCTCTACTCGAGAAAGTCGCTTTCGCGGTAGTAGTAGCTGCTCGGAAGCTGAGGCCCTATTTTGATTGCCATCAGATAGTGGTCTTAACTGATCAGCCGTTGGAAAAAGTTCTCGACAAGGTTGAAAAATCTGGTAGGCTAGCCAAGTGGGCTTTTGAGCTCACCGAATTCAGCATCAGCTACCGTCCGAGGGCTGCCATTAAGGCTCAAGCTCTAGCGGATTTCTTGGCCGAATGCTCATACCAAGAAGCGCTAGACAGTGAAAAGAAAGTTTGGACCGTGTTTACGGATGGATCTTCCACCGAAAACGGTTCGGGGGCAGGAGTGGTGATAACTTCTCCTGAAGGCAAATCCTTTGAGTATGCACTAAAATTTTCTTTTAAGGCCTCGAACAATGAAGCCGAATATGAGGCAGCAATCGCCGGCCTAGAATTGTGCATCTCCCTGGAAGCCGATCATGTCTGCCTGAAAATAGACTCTCAGCTAGTTGCATATCAGATCAGCGGCAGCTACGAGGCCAAAGAGCCCTCCATGATAGCTTATCTTGCCAAGATCAAGTCAGTCATTGCAGAGCTGAAAACTTTTGAGGTTCAGCTGATCCCAAGGGGTCAGAATACTCAAGCCAATGCACTCTCCAAACTTGCCAGTTCATCTCTTACCGAGCTGAACAGATCTGTATATGTAGAAGTGCGCCGAGAGAGAAGTGTCGACGAAGCACCTGAAGTGTGCTGCGCTGACCCAGAGCCTAGTTGGATGGACCCCATCCTAGCTTTCAAGCTTCGGGGAGAAACTCCCGAAGATAAAGCTTTGGCCTCCAAGATAAAGAGAACCAGCTCTAGGTTCATTGTCTTCAGGGGGAACTTCTGAAAAAGTCCTTCTCAGCCCCATTGCTGAAATGCGTGGGACCAACAGATGCAGATTATATCCTACGGGAGATTCATCTCGGCATCTGTGGGAACCACATTGGGGGAAGGACCTTAGCCCACAAGGCATTGAGGGCTGGATATTACTGGCCCACCATGATCGCAGATGTTAAGGAGCTGGTTCGGAAATGCGAAAAATGTCAAAAGTTCGCTCCAGTTATCCATCAGCCAGCAAGGGATCTTCAGCCGATCCTTAATCCACTCCCGTTCGCCCAATGGGGACTGGATATACTGGGACCATTTCCAGAGGCTGTGTACCAGAAAAAATGGCTGATAGTTGGTGTCGACTACTTCAGTAAATGGATCGAGGCCGAAGCAGCCTCGAACATTACAGAGCAAACTGTCAGAAAGTTTATCTGGCAGAATATCATCACTCGATTTGGCATCCCGAGAGTATTTGTCTTCGATCATGGGAGGCAATTTGATAACTTACCGCTGAAGCGGTATACAGATCAGTTCGGCATCAAACTGGCATATTCAGCGGTATGCCACCCGCAAAGTAACGGAGAAGCCGAAGCTGCAAATAAACAGATCTTAAATGCCCTCAAGAAGAGGGTGGAAGATCAAAAGTCCAAGTGGCTGGAGGAGCTCCCAGGAACCCTTTGGTCCCTTCGGACAACTGAAAAAGAGGCAATAGGCTATTCACCTTTTGAACTGGTGTATGGTGCCGAAGCCGTCCTTCCAGTGGAAATTGGCTCTGAGAGCCTACGAGTGCACCACTTCTCGGCTGAGAATGAGCGACTGATGAGGGAATCTCTCGATTTCCTCGACGAAGTAAGAGACTCAACCCAAGACAGAATGGCCGCTTATAAGCAGAGAATCAGCAAATTTTATAACCGAAGGGTCCATGCAAGGCCTCTCAAAATTGGAGACCTTGTCCTTCGGAATGCTGCTGCAGTTCAGAAAGGCCGAATCCATGGGAAAATCTCAGCTGCATGGGAAGGACCTTATGAAATTTATGATGAGCTTCAGCCAGGGACATACCGACTCCGGCAGTTGGATGGAACTGAGTTGAAAAATCACTGGAACGCTGATGTACTGAAAAAATATCATGTGTAAACCCGTCGGGGCAGAACAATCTTTGTAAGTACATTTTGAACTAATGAAAGGCCTTGGAGCCGCCATTTATATAAATGTTTTCTTTGTTCTATTTACTCTTTAAGGGTTTTTTATTCAGCCTCGTCTGAAACCTTCGCCTTCGGGTAGATGGGTTTCAGATTGCTGACAAAACTCGTCTTTTTAAAGAACACTGGTCTTTCAGCTGAAGTCAAACCTCGGTAAGACTTGTTCTCCAAAGACATGAGTCCATGGACAATTCTGGGATATTGCCTTAACTGAGCCTTGTATCCCAGAGGGCCATTATCCGAAACATTGCCTTAAGTTGGCCCTGTGTTTCGGGTATCCATTTTTCAAAGATAGACAGAAAATCAAGGATAACAGCAACAGTTGAAAATTGTTTATTCAGCCTCGTCTGAAACCTTCGCCTTCGGGTAACTGGGTTTCAGATTGCTGACAAAACTCGTCTTTTTAAAGAACACTGGTCTTTCAGCTGAAGTCCAACTTCAGTAAGACTTGTTCTCCAAAGACGAGTCCATGGACAATTCTGGGATATTGCCTTAACCGAGCCTTGTATCCCAGAAAGCCATTATCCGAAACATTGCCTTCAGTTGGCCCTGTGTTTCGGATACCCATTTTTAAGAAGTGAAGAAATTGTTTATTCAGCTGAAGCCATACTTCAATTTCTGGGGGGGCAAGAAGCACTATCAGTGCAAGTTTATGTTCAGCAGAATTGAAGAAACAGTAAAGCATTCAAAAACAAAGCAGCTGAAGAAAAGAGCATCAAATTAATAATTTATGCTCAGAAATTGAGCTACAAGTTCAATTAAACTGTATCGGCAGCCGCCCACAAGCAGAAAATAACAGCTGCCGAAATATGTACATAAGCAAAAAAAAAAAACTGTTGTACGACAAGGCAAGCTGAAGCAAAAAACAACGCAAAAAATTCAGAAAGCGGCAAGTCTAAAGTTAAGCGCATGATGAACCGCAAGATTCTAAAGACGACTGCCCGAGTTCCTATGCTTCAGCCCGAGGATCAGACTGATCAGCATTGCTGAGCCCCATGGTGGCCTCAACCCCAGCAGCAAAAGAAGCAAGCTTTGCACTCTGCCGAGCCTCCCTTTCCCTCTGTTCAGCCTCCAACTCCATTCTCTCAGCTTCTTCTTCGGCTTCCTCAGCCTTAAGAATTTCAGCTTCGACTGGAGTTGCATACTTCATATGAGGGTCTTCGGGATTCTGGACCCATTCAGCACACTTGGACCAGTCCAGCTTCGGCTCAGCATGAAGGCAGACCCTTCGGCATACTCTGAACCCGTTTCTGAAACCCATTTCATATTCTTCCTAGGTATAGACACGGACTTTGAGTAGAGCCTCAGCATCAGCTAACTTCTTCTGGGTCTCCTCCAAGTCTTTCTTGGATTTCTTCAGCTCATCGGCGAGCTTGGAGGAGGAACCTTTCAGCTCATTCAGCTCCTGCTGAACTTGGGAAGCCTCTGTCTGAGCCTGGGCCATTTCTTCTTTTTTAGCCATCAGCAGATCCTCAGCCTCTTGGAGCTTAGCTCTCTGAGCTTCAGCAGCAGCAGCAGCCTCTGAGAGTTGGACATCCCTGGCCTGGAGCAGCTCCTCAGCAGCCATTCTGCTGGCTTCAAGAGCTTCTAGTCGTTGCTGCACTTCAGCTTGTGCAGCAGCTCCTTCCTGAATACGGCTCTCAACGGCAGCCTTGAATTTGGAGACGTCCACTCCCATGTGCTCCTGGAGGAATTTTTCCCCTTCCATCAGTGGGGGAAAAACTTCCTTCTCCATAGCGTCGCAGAAGGTTTTGAGGGCTTCAGCAGCTTTTTTCTCGTACTCCTCACCCTTCTGCTGCTTCTCTTCAGCTGCTGCTTGCTTCAGCTTAGCAAGCTTTAATTCCTCTTCAGCTACCTTCTTGTCGTGCTCGGCAGCGTCTACCCCATCTTGTAGGGTATCTATCAGCTCTACAGTGAGAGTCTGATTGTGCACGAACTGAAAACAGGAGCACAAGTTAAAAAATAAAAATAAATAAAAATAGAGCTGAATTTTAGAGGAAATAAAGGCAAGGAAAATCACCTGCATCATCAGCAGTTGGTTAGACCTGGCTGGGTCAGGAACTGATCTGCTGGATTCGCCCATCCCAGCAGTGGCCTTCAGCGACCAGATTCTTGCCCTATCTACTTCGGACATGCCAGCAAAATCGCCGAAGTAGGCTGCAGCGCCTTCTCGGTTCTGACCCCATATGAGGTCCCAGATGTGATCTGGGATTGGAATTCGGGGGGCCGAGAAACCCATTTCTCCAGATTGCAGAGTCTGGAAGGAGGGAAAGGATGACGATGGAGCTTGTTTGGCTTTGGATGGCTCAGCATCATCCTTCTCAGAGGAGTCAATTACTATGACCTCTTCTTCTTCAGGGGTGAGGACGAAAGCCTCAACCTCTCTTGCAATGTCTGCCATGAAACCCTCAGCACTGGGCATCACGGCATCCTTATTCTTGTGCTCAGCAGCACTCTCCTGAACTTCTTCTTGGACCCCTCCCTTAGATTCGGGAGTTTTTTGATCCACCTCCATCTCAGGAGGTGGCGGAGGGGTCTTTTGAGGTGATTGAGGTTGTGGCCGGGGAACCCTCGGCGATCCGTTGCCTTCCTCGGGTTCCCTTATTTCAACGCCGATGGTCATCGGCCTCCGTTGAAAGTCATGCG
Organism: Chenopodium quinoa; assembly: GCF_001683475.1. Taxonomy (NCBI): domain Eukaryota; kingdom Viridiplantae; phylum Streptophyta; class Magnoliopsida; order Caryophyllales; family Amaranthaceae; genus Chenopodium; species Chenopodium quinoa. The sequence goes on along the minus strand of NW_018742987.1, from coordinate 9,786 downwards.
GCCCGATGATGGCCATTCTTCGGCGTCTTTTCTGAAGGGGCTGCTCGTCCATGTCTGAGTCTGAAGACTCTTCTTGTATTTGGTCTTCGGGACGAACAGGGGCTTTCCCTTCTCTGTGTCTGTTACTCTCTTCAAACTGTAACAGACAGGGGGGAGGAAGAATGTGAGTACAAAAAAAAAAAAAAAGGAAGAAGACAAAGTTAAGTCTGAAAGCTCACCGAGGTCTTCAGCAAAGCCTCGTCTTCTTCAGCTGCCCTAGCTGCAGCTTCCTCTTCAGCAGCTCTGGAGGACCCTTCTCCTCCTTCGCAAGCTTCGAGAACCCGTGCAACCTCTTTGGCTGTACGGGCAGCTTCAGCTTCTTCGTCCAGCAGCTGAAATCAGGGGTCTCTCTTCTTCCACCAAGGCTTCTGCCTCTGATACAGAGCAACAACCTCAATTTGGAAGTGGGAAGAGTCTATATGAACTTCCCTATGCCTCGGTTCAGTGATAGACGGGGCCCGATCAGTTACAACTCGTTCTCGGTTGACGCCAAGACGAGCGTAGTTAATGCCAACGTTGGTCTCGTCCTGCTCTGAAAAAGAAAAGGGAAAAGGTCAGTTCAGTTAGGTTGGCACAGCATAAAAAAGCGAAGTGAGGAGAAAAAGAGATAATTAAAAAGCCTCGGCCCCAGCCGAAGAATCTTACCATCCTTAAACTTTCGGCTGAGGCCAACAGCTGCTAGCATGTTCTCTTGGAAAACATAATGCGTATCGGGGAGCCAAGTCTCCGGGATATGCTGCATTCGGCCGCTGCCCCCCCGGTTCGGCAGCTTGCCGAAGATATTTTGTTGATCAAGGTTCGGATCCGGCCCGTTATCTGCGGGGGACCTAGACTTCCCATGTCGGGATCAGGCTCAGCAAGGTACCGGGGAGCGCTGAAGACGCAAGGGTGGCCCGGATCTGTGGGTGCCCTAACCCAAATCCATTGACCTCTCCAGTCCTTGTCTGAAGAGTCGTTCGGCCGCATGGTCAGGTACTGGGGCCGAGACTCAATTCGGTACCACCCAGAACCATGGCTTCCGTGCCCACTTTGAATATTTGGCACTAGCCGATGAAGCTTTTTGAAGCAGTGCAGGTTCGGCACATACTTGAAGAACTTGCAGACCCATAGGTATGTCATCACCCTTCGGATGCTGGTAGGAGTTAGCTGACATAGGGAGATATTGTAATGGATCAGCAAGTCTCGGACAAATACGTCCAAAGGGAACCTCAGCCCGTACTGAAGCTGTCTTGTGTACACCCCCACATACCCCGGGGGTGGACGATGGATTCTATCGGATGCCGCGGGCATTCGGCACCAATACCCATCAGCTTCAAAAATGCCGTAATGCAACTCAATTTGCTCGGCAAACCGATATTGTTCGGCATTCTCCACCCACCATGAGTAGGGGCGGTTCTTTATCATGGCCGAAGCTACTTCGGCATTCTCCCACTCTGAAGGCCCGGCCCCTCCGTTCTCTGAGGAGGAGCCGAGGAAATTGGAGTCGCCCTAATCCCTTCAGCAGGGTCAGACTCTGGCCTTTGTCCATTCCAGGTCCCAATCCTGTTCCTAGGATCGGGAATTGGCCTTGCTCTTCTTGGAGCACGGGCTCTACCTCTAACTCCTCTTGCCATTGATTATTTCGAAGAAAAAAAGTCGAAAAAAGGGAAGGAGTTCGAATTCGAAGAAAAATAAACTGAAATCAAAGGAATTTACCTTAATCTGAAGCGAAAGTTGCCGATTTACGAGTTCGTAGTGGCAAGTCTCAGTTTCTAAGCTTAATGCTCGGGGAATTTGCGAAGTTTTGATGCGGGTTCTTGGGTTCTCTCGAGAATTCTGGGTTTGTGTTGGTGAATAAGTGAGGAGAGATGACGCGCCTCTGATTATATCTCCAGAAATGGGAATACGGGGAGTCCGCGTTTCAATTTCTCTTAAATACCCCACTAAGTAACCGTTAAACACACGACCTTGCGATTAAACTGCCCATTATCCGTCCAACTTCCACAATCATCCGCCTTAACCGTTGTTATCTCATTAATTACGGTTTAAATTCAAATTTTTGGATTAATTAAATCATTTACTTCCCTCCTTTTCTGAATTAAATCAAACCCGACCCGTCATCCTTCCAAATCGGGTCTGGGGGGCAAGTTGTTTGGGTCCAATTTAGTCCAATTGGGCCTAGGCATTAAATGATCCAATTAAAAGCCCAAGGTCAAGGTTCAACTCTCCAATTGTGCTAAAGTCAAAGGTCAGCCCTCAAAGCAAGCCAATTGGGCTAAGGCCCAACTTCTCCATGTATGAAGAGGTATAAAAGCCATCAATATTCATATATTCATAGATTCATTCATAGATTCATATATTCTCATATACTCAAATAAAGCCTCAAGCAACAAATTCTCTTGCATAGTGTTCTCTTTCTACACATTGTACTGACTTTAGCATCGGAGGGGCCTTCCTCGGCAACACCCCCGAGGCTAGTTTACGTGTTTTACTGTGCAGGAAACCTTCGGCTCAACATAACTTGGACCGAATCCAGTCTTCTCCGTTTCAGCGAAACCTTCGGCCCAACATAACTTGGACCGAATCCAGTCTTCTCTGTTTCAGCGGACCTTCGGCAAGGTCCCATTGTTTTCACCCGAAACAATAATTATAATAACAATAATAATTTAAGCCCTAAAAAATCCAACACCTTTTACCTCCCGAGAGAATTTCTAAATTTCCAATACCCATTATCGACCCCCTGATAGGCTTATCGCGTACCTAACAAAAATAACCTAACTATTCCTTCTAACTGTGTAGTAGGGCAAGTAAGGATCGAATCCCAAGAGACTATGGTTCATTCAATTAATCAGACTCAATTAATCACTAAGCACGTGACCAATCAATAATGGATGATAATAATCAACTAATTTATTAAATAACACAATTAACTAGAGGAAATATTAATCAATAAACTAAAGCATCCAAGATCAAGCATCACCACGATTATGATTGATAAACTAATAAATCTACCCCCAATATATAAATCAATTGACAAGAAGAAAAGCAATCCCTAATAATAATACCAAAGGTCTCTTCCGAGTTATCAATGGCTTCCCAAATTAACTATCAAGCCTACTTCCGTGGAATCAAGCGAATAAGGGACATTAAACACCATGCCTAGATTCCTAATTATTCAATCATCTACTTCCGTGATGATCTTCAAACCCTTAATTGAAATAACCTAATCCCGTTAATACCCAACTTCCGTTGCAATAAGAACAAAGGGATGATAACAATACTAATTATCCCTAATCTAGTATTGGCATAAACACAATCAATTAAGCATGTCAATTGGGATTATTATTGGGGAATTTAAAGTTTTAATTCATGCATCAATCATAATTGGGCTACCCTAGATCTTGGAATAGAAAATCTACTCACACATATTGAAAGAAACAATAACAATCATGAATATGGAAAACATAATTGAAAAGCAATTATAATTGAAAGAGAATGAAGTAGAAGTGAATACCAAGGATTCTTCAATTGAAAGGAATTAAATTGTTGAAAAACAATGCTCAAATCTAATGGAAAGAATTAAAATTGCTTCAAAGTAATAAACTAGAACTCTAGAGAGAGAAAGAGGAATAATGGAAAACTTAAAACTTCTTTCTAATGAAGATTACAAGGGGTATTTATACCCTTAATGACCTAAAAATAAGAAAATAATAATACGGAGTGTCGCATAACTGTGCCCGGTCCAACCGGGCAAGCACCTCCCGATCGGGCGGTGAGAGTACGGAGTTGCTTTCCTTCGTAGCACTTCTTCCACCACGTGCCCGGTCCAACCGGGCTGACCTTGCCCGATCGGGCGCGTGGGGCGGTCTTCATAAATTGCTTTCTACCTTCGAAAATACCAAAAATCATCTAACTCCTATGTGCCCGGTCCAACCGGGCGGACCATGCCCGATCGGGCACGTAGAGGCTGCAGCAAATAGTTTGTATTTAACTCATCTTAAATCAGTCATAACTTCATATCCGGAGCTCTGTTTGAGGCGTGTAATATATCGTTGGAAAGGTCTTCAAGTCTACTTTCCAATGCAATTTGAATCACTCCATTATCATTTGTATATCAAAAGTTATGAGCATAATAGTGAACAGGTGTCATATTTGTCAAGTATTTCATCAACGTTTTGCTTCATTTTCACTCAAGTTCGTCTCGAACACATGATTTGATATTCTTAAGCAATATGTTTTCATACTCCATGATTATTATACTCAATATTAGCCAACCATACTCCATTTGCATATAAATCACCTGAAATTCATCAAAACACACAAACGAAGAGTAGTAGAGCACAACTTAAGCAAATAATGCAAATATGCACCAAAGATCTCTAATTTTGTAATAAAATGAGCTTAGATACCCACCTAAAACATGTGCAAAATAGGACTTATCAAATTCCCCCAAGCTAAACTCTTGCTTGTCCTCAAGCAAGACAATTAACAATAATCAACAACAATCAACAACCAAACAACATGCTTCACCCCATAATGCAAAATCAAACAAGGATTCAAAATCGAAATCAAACGAGCATGCATCCTAATCAACCAATCAAATTACTCAAACCGTCGATCCACCTAATTAATCGTCAAATGAGACCAACCATTTATAATTCAAGAATCGAAGACTAGAGTATCTCACATCGGTGGTCACTCAACACACTTTTTATGTGGCGAGCTAAAAATGAGCTCGATCTCTCACCATCCCCACCAACAATGCAATCCCCCCATCTCACAACACTCGCGTGTTTAGAGGGTTATAATAACGCTCAACCTAGTCAATGTCGACTTGAAATGCAACATATACTCCAGCATTTTGACAAAAGACTCAATTCACATGAACGCAATGCTATGCACGAAGATCGGAAGGACTTTGTGAAGCTTGTAACGTAGGTCGGGAATAAGAATGGGTAGGACAATAATTTGGGGAATGAGAGCTATAATAGTCTAACCGGGGGGAACTATCAAATGCGATGAGTCACACCTCGATTCATCAACTTCGATCAATGAAACACAAACCCAATTACAATGAAAACAAACCATCATCTCATCCACCTACATTCTCAACTCTTCAACCTTCTTTTACTTGTTTGCTTCATTTCTTTATTTTTTTTTTTTTATCTTTTTATTTTTTTATTTCAATCCAACAACTTTTCATTTGAAACTTTTTCCAAATATTTTTTCTTTCTTTTCTTTATTTCTCTCTTTCTTTTTCAAGAAATGTTACTTTTTTTTTTTCAAGTAATTCAATCAAACCTCCTTTTCTCACTTTTTCTCTTCTTCTTCCTTTTCTTTTCAATATTTTCGCATCAATTGCAACTTGAAACAGAATCACGCAAAAATACCGCATAAAATAGCTCCCCCAAGCTAGACTTGGGAAAAGTAATCAAATTGGGGCCAAGGGGTAATTTTTGTGGAGTTAATGAAAAATATAGTCAAGCTACAACATGGGTAAGCAAGAAGGGAACTGATGTTCTAATTTTGTCTGGAGGCTACCTAATGAACATGGCCTTCGTCATTTCAATGTGCACGTGCAATGCATTACGACACACTACTAAGAGTCTAAAGTCAAAACTAAGATCAATGCTACACCAGGAACTAAACACACACAAGAATGAATATATAAGGCTCAAGCCTCACGGTTAACACAGTCAAGCTCCTGAATCATACATAGTTAAATAACCTTGACTCCTACTAGGGATCAAAAATTCAAGGTCAAATCATGATCTTTTAGTCCACTATGCAAGTCTTTCAATCGAAAATAAATCAAAACCTTTTGGCATAAAGGATAGGGGCACAGGGAAGTAGTTCAATGGCCGTTGGCCGTTCATTATCATGATTCTTTTATTTTTCATTTCTTTTTCCAGAAGAAAGCATTAAACCTTACTGCTAGTGAAAACACACTAAAGTAGAAAGAGAGAGTGAAAGATGTACCTTGTGTACACAAGAACTTCCCCCAAGCTAAATCAGACAATGTCCTCATTGTCTTAAAGGGAAACTTGTAGTCAAACCTCATCTTCATCATCACCCAAAATAATGTCACCAAAGCCTCGAGGATTGCAATGCATCTCTTTGGAACAAAATTGAGCAAAAACGAAACAAAGTGTTAGTGGGAAAAAGAATAAAATTGAGTCATGTGCACTGTTTTGATCATAACTTTTGATGTATAAAATATAATGCAGTGATTCTAATTGCATTGGAAAGTATACTTAAAGATCTTTCCAACGATAGGTCACATGCAAAAATCCGATAATTAACCAGAAAGTTATGGCCTGTCGAAATTGAGCAGTTTTGCTGATCCATACGCGCGCCCGATCGGGCGAGCTCTTCCTGATCGAACTCGAACGCAGTCCAACGAATTCTTCTCCTTTTAAATCAGCCTTTTAGATCAAAATCTGCACCAAGAGAACTCCCACAAGCATAAGATGTACTCTCCTTACCTCTCTAAGAATCAAAGAAAAATGAAAACACACAAAAATTAGAAAAGACTAAAATAAAAATAATGAAATACGGGTTGCCTCCCGCAAAGCGCTAGTTTATCAAGGTCTTAAGCTTGACCATTCTCCTTCCATCAGAAGAATTTAACGCCTTGAGTAACTTATCATACGCTCCTGCAAACATTTCATTAAGCACTATATAGGGCTCAATTGCAAGCACAGTAATCCTTACATAGAAAAGATTAGGAGCACACAAAGATAACTCAAGGTAAAAAGAAAAATCAAAAGAAAAAGATGAAGATACACCACAACCTTCTGCTTCCTCCGCTAAAAATTTAGAATTAAATAGAACGAACATGGAGGTAGTCTTGTTCTTTATCATCACCCAATAACGTCTCTATTATTTTACGCTCACGAATAAGTTCATTAGCAAAAGAAAAAGAATTTTCAACCATTGGTTCTACAACCAATGACTTTTCAACCAATGGTTCTACAACTAATGATTCTTCTTCTATTGGAACCAATGATACCTCAACCACTGATTCTATAACCAATGACTCTTTAACCATCGGTTCTTCAACAAATGATTCTTCCTCCGACGTATTATACAAATTATGGTAATATTCATCATGAATCCTCCAATAAATTTCATTTAGAACAAACCGTTTTTTAGAATAATCATATATGAATGGAAAGATTCTAAAATCATCCGGAGCTCGAACAAAATACTCACTATAAGGGCAATCAGGGTTTTCATGATAAAGATAATAACAAGAACAATGGCCAGATGCAAGACGTGACAATAAATCATCCATCTCCAAGGCATGTATATCATCAACTCATAAGATAAAAAGAAGTTAATAATAGCCAAAGCAACAAACCAAAAGCTTAGCAAAAAAAAACGAATCACAAATAATTAGATGAAAACCGTTAGTCCCCGGCAACGGCGCCAAAATTTGATAGGCTTATCGCGTACCTAACAAAAATAACCTAACTATTCCTTCTAACTGTGTAGTAGGGCAAGTAAGGATCGAATCCCAAGAGACTATGGTTCATTCAATTAATCAGACTCAATTAATCACTAAGCACGTGACCAATCAATAATGGATGATAATAATCAACTAATTTATTAAATAACACAATTAACTAGAGGAAATATTAATCAATAAACTAAAGCATCCAAGATCAAGCATCACCACGATTATGATTGATAAACTAATAAATCTACCCCCAATATATAAATCAATTGACAAGAAAAAAGCAATCCCTAATAATAATACCAAAGGTCTCTTCCGAGTTATCAATGGCTTCCCAAATTAACTATCAAGCCTACTTCCGTGGAATCAAGCGAATAAGGGACATTAAACACCATGCCTAGATTCCTAATTATTCAATCATCTACTTCCGTGATGATCTTCAAACCCTTAATTGAAATAACCTAATCCCGTTAATACCCAACTTCCGTTGCAATAAGAACAAAGGGATGATAACAATACTAATTATCCCTAATCTAGTATTGGCATAAACACAATCAATTAAGCATGTCAATTGGGATTATTATTGGGGAATTTAAAGTTTTAATTCATGCATCAATCATAATTGGGCTACCCTAGATCTTGGAATAGAAAATCTACTCACACATATTGAAAGAAACAATAACAATCATGAATATGGAAAACATAATTGAAAAGCAATTATAATTGAAAGAGAATGAAGTAGAAGTGAATACCAAGGATTCTTCAATTGAAAGGAATTAAATTGTTGAAAAACAATGCTCAAATCTAATGGAAAGAATTAAAATTGCTTCAAAGTAATAAACTAGAACTCTAGAGAGAGAAAGAGGAATAATGGAAAACTTAAAACTTCTTTCTAATGAAGATTACAAGGGGTATTTATACCCTTAATGACCTAAAAATAAGAAAATAATAATACGGAGTGTCGCATAACTGTGCCCGGTCCAACCGGGCAAGCACCTCCCGATCGGGCGGTGAGAGTACGGAGTTGCTTTCCTTCGTAGCACTTCTTCCACCACGTGCCCGGTCCAACCGGGCTGACCTTGCCCGATCGGGCGCGTGGGGCGGTCTTCATAAATTGCTTTCTACCTTCGAAAATACCAAAAATCATCTAACTCCTATGTGCCCGGTCCAACCGGGCGGACCATGCCCGATCGGGCACGTAGAGGCTGCAGCAAATAGTTTGTATTTAACTCATCTTAAATCAGTCATAACTTCATATCCGGAGCTCTGTTTGAGGCGTGTAATATATCGTTGGAAAGGTCTTCAAGTCTACTTTCCAATGCAATTTGAATCACTCCATTATCATTTGTATATCAAAAGTTATGAGCATAATAGTGAACAGGTGTCATATTTTGTCAAGTATTTCATCAACGTTTTGCTTCATTTTCACTCAAGTTCGTCTCGAACACATGATTTGATATTCTTAAGCAATATGTTTTCATACTCCATGATTATTATACTCAATATTAGCCAACCATACTCCATTTGCATATAAATCACCTGAAATTCATCAAAACACACAAACGAAGAGTAGTAGAGCACAACTTAAGCAAATAATGCAAATATGCACCAAAGATCTCTAATTTTGTAATAAAATGAGCTTAGATACCCACCTAAAACATGTGCAAAATAGGACTTATCACCCCCCAAATTCATTCCAATACCTCCAATCAACCTCTGGAAATATATTTTGGCACCTTTTATCACCCCTTGGAAATATATTACGGTGCCCTTAATCAACTCCCAGAAATATATTCCGGTAGCCCAAATCAACCCCCAGAAATATATTCTGATACCCCTAATCAACTCCCGGAAATATATTCTAGTACCCTTTGTCAACCCCCCCCCCCCCCAAAAAAAAAAAATATCAGCAGTATGTAGTCGGCAATCTTCATTCCCTGTAAAATTTACTCCAGCATTTGACCTTAAGATTCAACAATTTCCAGCATAGTAGAACCAAGTGTGATTGCATACAGTTTTTTTTTTGTTGTTGAAACGGTTAAGGGTGATTGCATAACTTATAATAGGACAAAAAATGATTTAGATTAAAATAGGGTAAAATTGGAAATATAAGTTGTGAGTTACTTAAAACTATCCTGCATGTAGGTAAATTGTTACCTGCATTTAGTACCACCCTAATATGAAGAAAAGTTGTGGCTTGGTTGCCGGAAACTTGGAATATCCTTATCTAAAGCCAAATCGAAAATCATGGAAAAGAAAATCAAGTGGCAAACTTGTAATTTAATTGTTTAGCTCAATGTAGAGACATA